>NC_142029.1:93603414-94844914 GCF_982192425.1 Myodes glareolus
TGGAGATGCTCAGAGTTACACTCTCAAACCTTCACTTCCTCCCTGCGCTATTGTGGCAGCCTCAAGGCCTCTTGTCACCTGCCCCAGCACAGTCAGCTGCTAGTGGGCCCCAACCCCTTGCTTGCTCTAAGTGCAGGTCTCAATACAAATTAACAGACGCTGTATGGGCAAGATGAATGGCCAAACCTCTTCCCTCTCCAGGGCTCCCCACCTCCCCCTCTCTTGTTTTCCTCAGCCCTCTTCACAGGCGGCAGCTGCCTCGTTAAAGGGCAGCCCTTTATGTTAGACTTCACCTGGGCATGCGGCGCATTGCTGTGCCGTCTGGCTGAGGCCAAGAGGGTGGAGGTGAACCTGGCAGGCAAGTGCACAAGTCAGCGAGGTATGGTTTCCTCCTTTCCCACCCTGAGCAGGAGTAGAACAGTCAGGCTCTGCGGGGACAAAGGTCCCGGGTGGGTGTCAGGGTGGGTGTCAAATTTTTTTCTCTAAGAAAGTCCCTTTGCAGGCCTTGATGGTAACTGGCTGAGACAAAGAAAGGGGCATTATTCCAAAGAAGGCCAGGGAGGGGTAGCCAGGCAGGTAACAGGCCCCTTGGGGGCAGCAGGAAGAAGGTTGGAGAAGGGGCGACAGCTAGGATTTCTGTGGGCTAGCGAACGGAGTGCCACTAGATGCTGGAGTGTCAGCTAGACACTGTCAGCCATGGGACCGGGGACCCTGCTTCCTGCCCATGCCCAGGGCACGCTCGTCATTGCTCACTATCAGGAAAGCCTTGTTCCGTGCCTCATCTTTTTTCTCTTCTTTTTCATCTTTTTTTTTTAAACTCTGCAGAGTGGGAACAACTCTGCCACCCATGCCCACTGTACACCGCTCCGAATCACAAGGGCCACTAATTTGGGCACGTCTCAGGGTCTACCCTCTGCCTGGCAAGAAGCCAGTTTTAAATTCCAAGGCCCAACTCCTAGGAAAAATAGCGTTTTAAAGTTCTTCTCCCTGATAGTCATTAAAATTAATAAAGGGAGGCTTTGGGAAAGGCATCTCTTCTTCTGCTACCACTGAACCTGGCTGTCTGGCTCTGGGCACCCTGCACAGGAAGATGTGTGTGCTGTCCATCCTCCCCACTGCCACCTCCGCCAGCCAATGAAAACCCCACTATCTTGGTTTCAGGCCAACTTAATTCTCCAGGATTCTCTGGCATTTGGATGGTTTCTCATCTAACAAGAATCTGGGGAAGACAACAAGACTGTGGTGGTATGAGTTCCTCTGTGTGCGTGTGTGTGTGTGTGTGTGTGTGTGTGTGTGTGTGTGTTAGCATACATGTACATGTCTGTGGTGGAGGGTGTACATTTATATAACTATATGTGTGTGATAGCCTACCATTGTGTGAATGCATATATTGTATACATATAGGTAGTAGAGTGTATATAATATGTGTTTTATATGCTAGAGTATGTGTGACTGTATGGATGTGTATATGGAACATATGTGTGCACATTTGTATTGTGTGTATAGGTATATGATGGGCCATGCATATGTGTATATGTGTGTTTATGTGTATTATGTGAAGTAGCATGTATCTGCGCATATGTATGAACATGTGTATAGGTAGTGGAGTATATGGTTATATAAGATGTGTTGGCATTGAACATGTAATATGTGTGGTAAAGTGTGTAGAGTGTAGCAAATTGTCTGCGTGTGTGTACATATGTAGTAAAGTTAGAGTCTGAATGTTTTCATTATGTGTATGTATGCTGTGGGGTGGCGAAATATGTGTGTGAGTGTGTATGCATTCATGCACATAGTTTCCCTGGGGGGTGGGGCAGTGTGCTCGGGCCAGCTCAGCTTAGACACAGGCACCCTGGTCTGACTGGGGCTGCTTCATCTCAAGCCAAGTCCTTCAGCGGCAGAAGCCAAAGGGCCGAGCGCTGGTGAAAAGCCCCGACGTGCTACTGCCTCCCCTCCGACTGCCACGGGGACATTAAACCTTCAACAATCTGGGACTCTGACGGCTGGTTCTTGGTCCTCTGCCTGGAAAAACAGTAGGCAAACAGTAAAACCTTAAATTCTAACATATGTAAGTTATACATCTTATTTTCATTTTCAGCCCATGTTCTCCTCGGTAAGACATCAGGAAAAAATTACCGTCTGCCTTCTAATATCTCAGTGGAGCATTTATCTCCCAGCCATGATAAGTGATCTGCAATATTTTTTTCCTTTCAGATTAAGAAACAAATTCATTTAATTTTCTTTATTGAATGTGTTCAGGCCTTCCCGCTCTGCCTGACTCTCAGGAACCCTGGACTGCTCCCCCTCCTTCTGGGTTGGGGACTGCACTCCTGACTGTGGGGACGGGTGGCTCCCCAGCACTCCTTAGAGGGCTCTCACTCTGTTCCTGCCCACTGCAGAAGATGGAGCAGAGTGACTGGAGACAGCAGCCAGGCCAGGGGATGAGGGAGAGGTTAGCGTGCCCAGCTGGCAGACTGTAATCTAGACCTTGTCTGATCTCCTTGGTTTGAAGGCTGGGTTTGGTGCCGCAAGAGAACTGGTCACCTCCCAGGCTGCCAGAATGATGCTTGCTGCCTGGCATTATCGTACCACAACAGCCCCCCACTGCACCTTCTAGGAGTCTGCTATGTTTCTGCTTCTTAGAAGGACTGAGCGACAGCTGGGCACTTCGGGATGGCATCTCTCCCGGCATGCCGAGAGCACCATGATGTTATGCTGAAGGCGACTGGGGATCCGTAGAGTGTTCTGTGTGTACTCAGCTGCATTGGTTGACCACAGGGGATCTGCAGCCTAGCTCTCCAGTCCATTGCTCAGTGTCATACACTGAAAATATCAGATGCTAACTGGGCTGTGTTGTTTCAGTCCAAGACGGGTGGTGTATTTTCTCCCGTATGCACATCCATGTTGCTTCTCCTGGGAACTGACTGCTCAGGCCTGTAAAACGCTGCAAGAGTCATTACAGACCAGGAAGGCAGTCCTGGGTTCTGTTCTTCTTCCTTGCATCGCCAAACTCTTCTACACGTGGGCTTTAGTTGAGAAGGTTAGCACTGGGACCCGAGTCCCACATCCACCTGTCAATGGTGCCTATGCAATTCTGCCAGTCACCACACCTTTCCGTTTTGGTATCCATAGAGGTAATGCAGTAACTTTTGCTCCAAAGATCAGGGAGGATTATTAGGAAATTCAGATAAAGCAAACAGAGAATGAAAATGCATTAAAATGGTATATGTACAATAGCGAGTGAGAGCACTATCTCAAGAAATGGCAATGGCAGAACACAGGACACACTGACCATCTCGTACTGTGGTCGGTCCTGTAACTGAGGAAGACATGAAGCGCCATGCGACTGTGAAGAAGGCCTGTCCTTCTCTTAAAAGGACTAGTGAATGTGGGAAGGGTTGACCACTGGTGATCTGGTTGAAACTGGACACGGTGGGCCCCTGAAATGCGTTCAACCAGGAGGCCCAGTGCTTACGACAGAATCAGGCTGGGCTCTGCGTGGAGGATGGCAATATGATTTTGTCATCATTGTCATCATTATCCCGTGGGTGTCTACATGACTAGCAAACCTGCTGAAGCTAGAGCGAGCCTTCCCCATGGTGCCCATTCTTGACCTTTGTCTCCTCTCACCCCAGGGAGTCTCCAGTGGACTGCAGCGTCAGCAAATGCAACAAGCTGGTGGGCGGAGCTGAAACCAACCCCATGAACTATAACAGCTACATGGATGAGAAGAACGGCCCCCCTCCGCCCAACATGACCACCAACGAACGGAGAGTCATTGTGCCTGCAGGTACCTTGGGAACCATCTGCCTAGCTAGTGCCTACACAGCCAATTTTCGGGGACAGCAGTGGAGGGGTAGGCCTGCCCCTTGGCACGTGGGAACCCTACCCCGCTTCCTCATCTTTAGGAAAATACAAACCAGGGAAAGTGGTACATCCCTCCTGACTCTCTAGCTACCAAACAAGGCATGGTCTCAAATGTCACCAGAGCCCTGGCACGCAGATCCCAGAAGTCCCACTCTCAAACATAGCACAAGGCAGATTTTCCATGAGTGGCCTATTACCCCAGCATGAAGCCTACTCAGAGAGCAGAGCGAGGTGGCCTCACGCCTGCCATTCCTTGCTGTAAGGAGTGCAGCTCTCTTTGTCCACCCTTCCCTCAGGCGAGTACTCCCTGGCCTCTACTGGTTCCACCTTCCCAAAATTACAGCCAGCTCTTTCAGGTTTAAAATAGAAATAACTATATTTAACAAACGGAACGCCTCCACGTGTGTGCCACAAGTTATATCATTATGTAGAAATAGCCTCTTTTTTTCTGCCCTAGGTATTGGCGCTGTTGGTTATGGGGTAGAGGGGGCTATTGTTAAATCCTCCTGCCTATTGGATGGATGTTACCCGGACCAACTCCAGTGTACTCTGCTGCCTGGACATGGAGGGAATTTGAAAACTGCCACTTTAGAGTGGGTGCCAGGTGGAAGGGGCAAAGTGTCCAGAGCTTGAACAAAGTGAATTACAGGGCGGGGGCAAAAGCTAATTTTACCGAAATAACTTCCCCAGAGAGGCTGGCTTCCTCCATTTGTAAATGTGAAGACGCAGTTGTGTCTTAGAGCACTTAGTTGTCTCCGAGGGAGTTTGGAGGATTTGTCTGTCGGACTGAAAGATGATTTTGTGACGGGCACATCTTTCCTCTGTCCCGAGTATTTGCTCCCATGGAAACTGCTTTCCTAGAGTGACAGCCACATTTCTGAGTTCTGCGTTAAATTTTCCACGACAGAGGGTGTAGAAGATACCGGAATAGAGGCAGAGGAGGAAGGGGTGTTGTTCTGCAGTTCACAGAATTAAAAGTTGCCCGGGCTGCATCTTCTTCAAGCTTGGGAGCTGATTGCAATGAAAGCTCCACCTTTCTTATTTATCTGCTTGCTTGTTTGGGTTGCTTGAGACAGGCGTTCACTGCTAACACAGGTTGTCCTCGAACTCCCTGTGTAAGCCAGACAGGACCTAACAGCATCCTCCCGCCCCGCCTCCCGACTTCTAGGGCTAACTGCAGATGTGTGCCATCTACGCCTCGCCAGGAGAGCTTCATGTAGCAGGGTTTGACAGGTGCCAGGTATAACGTAGATGGCTTCCTCCACTACAATGTCACATCTTTTGATGTGCCACCACCATTGGTAGACAGGCTGGTGATGGTGAGCCCAGGGGATCTCCTCCCTGTTTTCGGACAGGAAAATTATACCGAAGCAAACATGATGTGAACTCTTTCCACACCACATGGACTTGTCAGGCATTTGCTATCAAAATCTTCTGCTCCAAGCTCAGCACAGGAAGGAAATCTTGAGGGGAAGAACTATTAGGGGCTTGGAGATTGCCTCAGAACCAGTCTAGTGTCACCATCTTGTTTGGGTTGTCATAAGGAAATGCATATGGGAAGAAGGAAGAGGGGCCAGGCTACTTGGTTAATGCTCTATTCTTTAAAAGGTGTCGAAAGTTTTCCAGGGGATAGGCAAAGGTTGGTCGTCAGTGGACTGACTTAACCAAAGCAGTAAAATAACATGAATTCTTATCAAGCTGTTTCTAAACATTTGGCATAATGAATTCACGAGCCCAGATCTGCTGGGTTGTTCCCCCGCTGGCTAGATCTGTAAGCATTACCTTTACACGGTTTGGCTTCCTCCAGGTCAGCATCTTGGACACAAGGGAGAGTCTCCTTTGGGCAAGTCCACAAATCAAGGCAATAAAACATTAGCGGAACAACTGATTGAATTTATGATGGGATTTTAGGACGAGTATAAATGAGGACTCTAGTTAATCACCATTTCCACATCGAAATGGGAAGGAACAAGGGCCAAATCATCCAGGAAATACATTTGGAAGAGTTTAGCATGATCCAGAGTGGAAGATTTATAATTCATAGTGCTGGAGAGGGAGAGAATTAACATTGTGATCGAGCCCAATGCAAGGAGAGGAAACAATAAAATAAATAAAGTATAGGGCATAAAATTGAATGTGCAGTCTCGGATTGTACAAGTCAGGAACTAGGAGACACTACAGATGAAATAATACAGTCCAACTCCCTCTGGGATACCCTTCTTTAGAATTCTGAGCTTTTCACCTACCCACAGCCCTTGCTTGGTTTGAAAAATAAAGGGATAAGAACAAAGCCAGAAGTTTATCTGAAGGACACAAATAGACACACACTCAAGGGGGCTGGAGGCAGAGGAATTCTTGGTTCTGCACAGAGCTTTACAGTCCCAAATGAGTTCAGGCAGGACCCTGACAAAATGAGACTGAGGGATCACAAGGGATCTGCTTCTCCAACTACGTGACGTCTTTTGAAGGCTCCTATAGAAACCCCAGCCGTAGTTCCTAAGGCAAAACTTCCATGACTCCCTACTCATCTATAAAATGGGTATGATCAAACCATTTTGTAGATTCCCTTGATAGAAATGCTAGGACAGCTATAGAGCCGGCCTGTGTCAGGGTCTCACGGTTGTGCCATCACTAGGCAGGTACATCCTGGATTCTTGGTATGGCATGCAGGAGCTGTGACATACGACTCCCAAGCTTTGATCTGTGCTCCCTCTCAAGGATTTCTCTTATAACCCGTAGTGATTCCAGTATCTGGCTTCCTCCCCACTGCCACTGCTGACCATTTAGGCCCTACTTCTCTTGTGCCCAGAGCTTCTTCAGGCTCTAGAATGAGAGGAATGTGAGCTGGTTTAGAAAGGAGCACAAGTTTTCCTGCTAAAGAAGCATGCTAAATGAAGCAGGCCAAGCAGAAAAGCAGAAACTGGGAGGGACCAGCTGAGCTGCCCTGCAACAAAATACCATCTCTTCTTCAGGAACCCCCCCTCCCCTGACCCTCCTAATTCACCCCAGACCCTTATACCCAAGGCTCCATGAACTACCAACACAAACTCACTTCCTATTTATTGCTTTAATGCCTACATTTCATAGTGATAGGTGTGTGTGTGTGTGTGTGTGTGTGTGTGTGTGCGTGTGTGTGACAGAGAGAGAGGGAGGGGGGAGAGGGAGAGAGGGAGGAAGGGAGGACCACTTGATAGCACAGGGTGCCTCAAATGCATAATCCTCCTGCCTCAGTTTCTCAAGTGTTGGGGTTACTGGTATGCACCACCATGTCTGTGGAAGCCTGTCACTTGTAACATCTCCCACCTGAGACAGTAGCTACTTCAGGAAATGATGAGAGAGAAAGGGAAGGAAGGAAAAAGGCAAGTGAGAGCAGAGGCCTTGGTCCTGTGTTATTCTTGCTCATTCACAGTTAAAAGAGGCTTCTGTCTATAGCACCATTTGTCATTTATGAGTATTTACATATCCTGAAAATGTTTAGGAATGGTCTGCTAGAAATCTTAACACAGCTATGCCCTGAAAGAAGGAAGCCCAGCTTAGGTTTATGTCAAACAACAGCATCATTGGGTTTCCCAGCTGCCCAGATGGAACTGCAGGGAAAGCTTGGGCGTCCATATTTCTCTTCTACCGGCATCTGAGAGATCAGTGCGCCTCCTTGTACTCATTAATATTCTTAAGACACAGATGGCTCCCCTTTCCAGAGGCATTGGTCACTGGGCCTGAGGGATTGTTTATTTTCATTTTGATGCCATGATTTCTTAGGTCAAGGTCTCAGTTGCCCTCCAAAAATTTTAAATAGCATCCCGTCAGGGTATATGTTGAGGCCACTGAGAACCTTTCCCGGTGCTAAGTGATTCAGGCATTGCCAGATGGGGTGGAGCCAGATGGGGTGTTCTGAGGGGGACCATCTGGAAGGGAGGTGAGGGAGAAAAGAGAGAGGTATAAGAGGGAAAGACAAGGGGAGAAAAAAAAGATACAGTGAACAGGGGGAGAGAAAAGGGGAAACAGATGAGGAAACAGGAGGTGGAAGAAGAGAGGGGATCTAGCAGAGAGAAGATAAAAGAGAAGAAGAGAGAGGAAGAGGAAAGAGGGGCCCAAGAGGAGAGAGAGGACGTAGGAGAGAGGCAAGCAGGAAGAGGTGGAGAAGGGAAGGGAAGAAGTCGCCTAGGCTGCTGGAGGCAGGCGTTCACACTAATGTTTTGCACCCGTCCTCGGCAGACCCTACGCTGTGGACCCAGGAGCACGTCCGACAGTGGCTGGAGTGGGCCATCAAGGAGTACGGCTTGATGGAGATCGACACCTCCTTCTTCCAAAACATGGATGGCAAGGAACTGTGCAAAATGAACAAGGAGGACTTCCTCCGAGCCACCTCCCTCTACAACACCGAGGTGCTGTTGTCACATCTCAATTACCTCAGGGAAAGTAAGTGGAGCATGCGCTCTCCGGCTTGCGGGAGGTCCCACGGGGTCCCCAAGAGCCAGCCCCGGGGAGGCGGTGCACGCTTTTACACCAGTCACAAAGGACATAGGACAAGAAGCAGCATCCTCGCCTGGCGGTGGTGGCGCACGCCTTTAATCCCAGCACTCGGGAGGCAGAGGCAGGCGGATCTCTGTGAGTTTGAGGCCGGCCTGGTCTACAAGAGCTAGTTCCAAGACAGGCACCAAAAACTACAGAGAAACCCTGTCTCAAAAATCAAAAAAAAATAAAAAAATTAAAAAAAAAAAAGAAGCAGCATCCTCACCATAGGAGCCTCGCCAAGGTCACATGGGTTCCGACAAATCCCACAGGGAAAGACCCAATCCAGGAGTGTCAAGGGAAGCAAATCAAAAATAGAAAAAAATAAACAAACAAATAAAAACAGGGAGTGTGAACCTGGAGAGAATGACACCAGAGACTAGGCTCTGGGGAGATATCTCTTCCAGAACCTTGCGCAAACCAAAATTGCAGAGATAGAGAGTTTCTGGTTGGAGGTTTACTAAGGAAACAGAGTTCTTACTGGAAATTCTTAGCATAGATATGGAATCTAAGCTCATGGGAGCTCCTATCCTATCAGTCATTTTGATTCCCCTCCCTACCCTACAGGGCAGCCCCCCCCACAAAACAAGGAGGGTAGCTGGTGGCATGGGCTTGTTAGGAGACACTGGAAACTTTCCCAGAACAACCTTCACAGTAGAGAGAATGTTGGGGGAGGGAAAGCTTAGTAAAGAGAGAGTGATCCAATAGGAGGCTCCCTAGTGCCAGTATCTACCAGTTCCACGGGGATTTCAACAGGCATGGAATGGGATTCCTTTAAATTGACTAGTAACCTCAGCCTTGACTCTCCATCAGAAATCCATGTCAGGCGCTATCCCCATGCTATCTCCAAGTGTTGAAGGTCTGCTCCGTGGTCTGCAAAGATGAGCTGAAGCCACAGGAAGGCAGACATGGGGTCAAAGAGAGGATGGGCAGACCAAGATGCACTGTCCTCTGTGAACAGTCTAGTTTGCCAGGAGTATTTCAAGAGTTCAGCTTCGGGAAGCTTTGGTGGTTCTAAAATCCATGTGAATGCTGAGACCCCAGACCACAATGTGGGGCTGCTGCTCATGGGCTCTGGGTTGGTCTTCCCTGTGCTGGATCTCCATTGCATGTCTAGTTGCTATCATTGCAATTCATGGTCTCGGTGTAAGAGAGTGCTCTGGAGATCAGGGACAGCACACACTGGCTGGAAAATAAAAAATAAAAATAAATGCATTGGGATGTTTCCACCAGGGCCTCTGAGCCATCCAGCCTCCTCTCTAAGGCAGCTGGTAATGCTGGGAGAGGGGACGCTAGCTCCACAGCCATGACCTCATGTCTGAGTTTGCTGCAATATGAGGTCAGTCCAAGAAATAACAGTTTTAAAAGGGGGCCGTTTTCTAACCTAGTCTTCTCTCACTTTTGGATGATTGGCATTTAAAAATGACCTTATTCCTTAGCCTTTAAAGTCTGGTGAAAGGCAAAACAAAAAACAAAAGCAAAGACTCTTTGAACAAAATTCTGCCATGATACACACGGGCAGGGTAAAGGGAGACAGTAGACACTGAGCATGTATGTGGGATGCAGAGGCCAGCCGTGCAGAGCACAGCCAAGCCTGACTTCTAGGCTCCTTTAGCTTCCACTGTGCAGGAGGTTGAGAGATCCTCAAGGAAGAAGTCATGACAGAGGGCCTCAGTGAGCTCCGCACAAAGGACCCAAAAATGTTAGTTTTCATGGTGTATACCTGTGAAGAATATGTTCAAAAAAAAACATCTGGGCTTTGTAAGAAGGAAGCCCATTCAGACTACATGACCTCTGACCCACCCATGCACAGCCCAAGTCCCCACTTCTTCTTTCTCTCACCAAAGAGGCAGAGCCACAACACTGACATGAGCGAGATACCTGCTGCTCAGAAGGTCCGGGAATGCTTTAAACCAGCCAGGGCTCACCATCACCCTTGGGAGGCCGCCTGCACAGGGGGGCAGATAAGTGGAGGTGAAGGGGTGAGCCGTTGGAGAGAAAGGAGGGGGCAGAGTTTGGTGTTTGGAGGCTAGACCATATCCAGAAAAACCGATTCTGTACTCCTAAGAATATGTGTAAACATCGCGGAAGATGCCATACAGTAAAGTTTCCAGAAAGGGCATGGCTGGGAGAGGGATCCCAGTTGTTGAGAAGAGGTAGAGCCGGTATGCACGTGGAAAGCCTTTGAAAGCCCAAGTCCTGAGAGGCTGGTGATAACTGTAGTAGGTCTGCACAAGAGAGCTTTTCTGGTGCTAAGATGGCTATTGTGGTAAAGCGTAAGAAGTGATCAGGACACAAAGTGGAGTGGGAAACTGTGCCTGTGTGCCAAAACAAAAATTACAGCAGTTGTAGTAAATATCTTGAAATGTAACAGAGATTGTAATCATCTTCTTAGGATCTAGATTGAAAATGATCTGAATGGAAATTTTCCGATTTTCTTTCCTTTCCATTTTTCTTTTGGAATATACTTTTTCCCTTGGGTTCCAACCTCTAGAACCCACTGGTTACTGGTACTAGTTGTCTGCGTAGACTCTACCGGAGGCCATTTATAGGACACTGTCGCCTCTACCGTAGCTGAGAACGTGTTTCTGCGGTACAACATGCCTTCAGACCTTGATGGTTTTCCCAGACTGACTTGCAAAGGCTCTTTCATGTTTAAGAGAGCAGTTAGGGCTTGGCGCAAGGTTGGGGGAAGGGGAGTGTGTGCTGATTCTCAGCATCATGCTGTTGGGGAGCAGCTGGGGACTAAACAATTCCCCTTCTGGCAAGAGGTAGAAGGAAAATATCTGAGACCCTCAACACCGCTGGAGGATACAGGGTAGAGGGCTGTCAGCACAGGGGGACCTGGGGGGAGCCAAAGCATGGACTGTTGGAAGCCGGGCCAGTGACAGCTCAGTGGGTTAAAGGCACTTTTGTCAGACATTCCGGCATCAGATTTACTTTCACAGGAGACATCTGACTATTCTTGTTGTTAGAAAGAAAGCTATATTTTAAGCTTTATAAACTTAATTATAAAGTAAAGAGGAGTTTCTCGTAATAAGGAAGAAATAATAGCATCCTAAGCCCCTCTACACCTGCCAGGTGGATGAGCCCTGCCTGTTCCAGGTGCAGCACCTGTATGACGTCAGGAGGAAGATGGAGGGGCTGTGACTGACTAGAGTACCCACAGTTATTGGAGTCAAGCTGAAGCGGCTCAGGGAACAAGGCTCAGGCAGGCACCAGCCCAAGTGCCATTCACTACAAATAGAAAGGACGCCCCCTTGTGGACACCATAGACACAACTCTATGAGCCCTGCTTCATGGCCTAAGCAGCTAAGACAGACTAGCCTCAGGAGTCCATCCAAAGGCATCTGGCCTATGCAAAGCACCTGCTCTGACCTCTGAGACTTGGGCCGCTGAAGCTTTCAACCTGAGTTCAGGTCACTGCTGCAGGCGACCTGCCAACTTTGGTGCAAGATGCTTGAATACACAAAAATTAGGATGTGGATGCAGGCAAACCTCTCTTCTCATCTCCCAAGCTAATCTCATGTCTAGTCTCCACCTTGAAGGCCAAACCGGCATCCCCCTGCCCCCCAAAGCTTTTCAGTTGTACTGTGCCAATGAATACAGGCTTTATCCTCTGAAGCCTTCTGGAATGAGGCCCATTAAACCAATGGGCCTCACTCACCCTGACCTCCTCTCCAAATCTTAAATGTGATTGACAGCACTGCGAGACTCCTCCAGACACACCCCCTGCACAGAGGCACTGTTTCCAGCCCAGAATGTGGCCAGTGAGATCTGCCTCTTTCCAGGCCAAGATCAATGAGGCTGACCTTGGGGAAGCAATGCTGTCTGTCCCCAACTGACAGTTCAGTCACAGGGCCACTGGGGGGAGTTCAGGGATGTCTAAGAACCCAAATCTCTGGGGCTGAACAGTCAGAAGCAGAAGAAAAGGGGTTTTGTTGTTCCTTTTCGTTTTCAAAGGAACTGGATGGAATGTCCATCTGGGTCTGACCTGGGACACATACCAAGAACGCGCATTTTCAAACAGTGGCAGCCCCAGCGGATGAAATACATCAAGCGACAGGGACACCCCAGAAAAGATATCAATCTCGATTCCCATTTTTAATTTAAACTTAATGGAAAACACATTCCGCATTCTGTGGTATTCCCACCTGCAACCTCAGATGGCGGAGCAAAGGTGATGGCCCTGTCGTTAAGCCGAGGAAGTGCTAAGCCTTCCGGCTGGGTCTGGCCAAAAAAGGAGGGCAGGATTCCAATAAGATAAAGGGCCAGCGGCCTCGGTCTCACTAGTAGCTGGTCTGTTGTTCAGTGTATAGGGTCCGACTCCGCTCCTCTGCCCTCCCAGGGTGCATTCAGTGATGCAGCTGGCTGAAGCCCAGAGAAAGGGAGCTAGGAATCTACTGGTTGTCTTGGGCTTGGGAAGGTAGATGCTGCTGGGTTCTATGGTAACGCAAAGAAGGGAGACATAGACAAATGCTCTGCCACTGGCTCCCTTGCCTCCACTGCTCCAGGTATCCCAGATGAAAAGCAAGTTAGGGAGACCACAGAGCTGAGGGAAGCTCAGGGCATTGGTCCTGCAAAACCCCTTCCCATCTGTCCCTTCCCACCTCCGTTCATATCCCAGAGTGCACTTTAGGATGGACTCAAGACAAAAAAAAATGGCCTTGTGGTGCTGGGGATGTAGCTTAGGTGGTAGAGTGCCTGCCTAGTATGCAGGACACTCTGGGTTTGATCCTGTGCACCCTATAAACTAGGTATGGTGGCCAGTGCCTGTAACTTATAGCTCTTGGGAGGTGAAGGCAGGAGAATCAGAAATTTAAGATTATCCAAAGCTATATAATGAATGTTAAGCCAGCCTGGGGTACGTGAGAACGTGTCTCGATAAAGAAAAATGGAGGAGGAAGGAGTGGAATGGGAGAAAAGGGGGTGGAGAAAAGGCGGAAAAAAAGGAAAAAAAATTAATCTTGTCCCCAAGCTCCTGCCTTGGATGGCTACATCACTCCCAGAAGCTCCCATGTCACTAATTTAAAAGCAAACGTGTCTCCAATCAACAGATACATATATATGCACATGTATGTATCCTGTCACACAGACATAAGTAACTGAGTGAAGAACAGTTTAAATGAAGGCATAGCATGCAGGGAGCTATGAAAATTGCAATGTACAACTAGCCTTAAGGCACCTTCATCTGCTTTCCAGCACCATTTATTTTCCTTCCTTCTTTTCTTCCTCTCTTCCTTCCTTTCTTTCTTCTTTCCTTCCTTCCTTCCTTCTTTCCTTCTGTCTTTACTACTTTCACTGATTATCGGTCTGTCTGCCTGTCTGTCTGTCTATCTATCTATCTATCTATCTATCTATCTATCTATCTCTTTCTGAGACAGAGTCTCTCTATCTTGGTTACTGGCACTTTCTGTGATCCTCTTGTTTTAATCTCTGGAGTGTTGGAATAAGCAGACATACTCTCTTGCCCATCTTAGCTGTGTTGGTTTAACCTAAAGGCTGCTTTAGCTTCTGAACCGAGGACACGTCTTAGAGAGTAGCCAGTCAGTTGATCCTGTCTCCTGCACCTCTGTCTTGACTTCTTTGAATGTTGACCTCAGCTATGGAAGGAGGAATATACATGGCTTTGCAAGGCTCCTGCAAGGACTAAGAGATCGTGTTTGGGAGAATGTGGAGACAGCTTTGAGAAAGTGCTTGCCACGCTAGCATGAAGACCTGCTTTGATTCCCAGAACCCATGTAAAAATGTCAGATGATGGCAGCCTATACTTGCTGGGAAATGGAGACAGGTAGATATCCCACCCCTCCACCCTCCATCCCCCCTTCCTCCTAAACAGCTGACTCCACGTCTCAATGAGAGACTCTGTATCAAAGAAAAGGATGGAAGTTTCCTGAGGAAGAGTGTGTAGGAGAGCACTCACACATGCACACACACACACACACACACACACACACACACGAGTGCCTGGCAGTGCATATGTGGTTCCAGCCCTATCTAGTCATTGACTGTGGCTGTTGGTATTGGGGAAACTCCACAGGACTCAGCGGTACTAGGATGGCTTGGGTTAGACCCTCAAGCAGGAAGAAGAAACCCAAAGCCACCGCGTGGGAGGCCAGACTCCAAAAAGGACTTTCCTACAACTGGAGAAATTGCCTTTAAAAAAAAAATCAAGTAGCCTGAGGACCTGGCAAAATAAAAACCAGTAAAAAGAAAATTTGTACCCATGGGAGAGACCAGCTACCCTTCCCCCACTGAGGTTTCCTCTCCCCTAGTGAAACTTGAACCAAGACAGTCTTGGGGCAAAATCTCTCCCCTAGGTTACCATGAAATATGTATTTCATGCAGGCTTTGTAGAGGTCAGGCGACCCTTTCTCTTGGCATTCTGGGAGTTTCCTGTGGCTTCACGTGTGCACAGAAAGGAACTCTGGCCATGGGGAAATTTAATAAACGTGGTTTATCTGAGCCCCGCCTCTGGCCTAAGTTTGTACTAATGACTCGTGTCTGCTCGGAGACCATCATTTTTCTTTATTTGCTTGAGCAGCAAGGTTCTGCCCGAGGGAGAAAATGCCCGGGACAGAGGCAGAGACATTCTTGGTCTTACCCCTGAAAGGTTTTGGGTATTCTCTTGGAACATTTGGTTCCATTTCTGAAGCTCTGTCCAGTCATGGAGGATTATTTCTCATTGCGGTAGAAGCCAAACCTAGCTGGAATCCTAGATGCCAGTGCCAGTGCCCGCAAGCTCCTGTGTAAAGGGTTTCCATCCTCTGTAACGAAAAGCAATCATGATAACTGCTAGCCTCTACTGATTGTTTAAAATAAGTAAGGGTCTGGGCAGCACACCTTCTAGACTTGGTTTTATAGAGGCCTCACAGCCTCCATCCACTTCAGTAGGTGTTAACTCTTTCCCCAGTACAGATGAGGGCCATGTGACCCAGAGGAGCTATACTGATAGACCTATACTCAGTTGGGGTTGTTACTTTGAAGAACGATAGCTTAAACTGAATAAATCTGTGCCTTTCTCATCACTGATATTCTTGAGAATGAAATGTTGCGTTTTGATAGATGTGTCGCTTAGAAAATGCTACCCACATATCTGCACTTTGGCATATAGGGGCCTCTAAATGGCACCTATCTATTTCCTTTTGGTTTTCATCTGGGACCTACTTCAGAGCTAGAAAGAATAGGTACCTAAGCCAGGAGTCATGTCCCAGGAGGAGTCCGAAGTTGCCCTGGTAGGACCCAGAGTTCCTCTGGATACTCAACCAGAGCACTCAAGGTGGGGTGGGGGTGGGGGGACATGACACACATACCAGACACACCACACACCACTCTGCTTCTGAGCCCCTCCATGACTGAAGGCTAAGAAGAGGCCGGGGTGACAAGCCGTCAAGCCCTTCCCAGCCTGGCCAACAGTCAGTCCCCCTTGGCCACATGCCCCAGGGAAAACAATTGTTTAGAAAGGCTTTCTTAGCCTCAAACACATGTGTTAAGCTCATGGTGTCCTTTGTAAAAGCAGATCCCAGCCCTAGTTTTGATGGCTTTTCAAAATGTCCCCAGGAGAATCATGAGAAGAATCCCAAAGATGCCTCCATCTTACAAAATAAAACTCTTGGCCTCCCTTTAAACGAAAAGACAAATCTTGTTTAAGGAAAGAAGGGAGCGTGTGTTTTACACGCAAGGACAACAACAACAACAAGAACAAAAGATAAATAAATCATCCCTCCCAGCCGGCTTCCCTGGAGTCTGATGCAGAGAAGTTTGCAACACAGCTTCATTTTAGACCATACAGCAGCACTCTGAGATGCCGGAGCAATCAATGTGCAACCCTGTGCGTGTTGATTTCTGCTTTCCTAGACAATGGAAAAGATACTGTTACAGCATCATCATCCCATAGGTGGGGTCCTACAATCCACTTGAGAAGCCGCCCACTCAAGGATCAACAGGCCTCCTACTCAGTCCCATTTCTAAAGTTTCTATAAGTTGTACTTAATACCACCGACATGTTGGGACCCCTGACTTTAACACACGGACCTTTGGGGAACATTCTAGACCTAAACCGAAGCATGACATTTAGTTTTTACATTTATTTCAGGTTCACTGCTGGCCTACAATACGACCTCCCACACGGACCAGTCCTCACGGCTGAGTGTCAAGGAAGGTGAGTCTGTTTCACTCGTGTGCCCAGATTGACTTCCTCTACCAGACACAGAACAGTTCCATACTGTTCAGACAGGTGGGGAGTGCCAGCTTAGGAAATTATTTTTTAGTAAACAAAATTAAAAAAAAAAAAACCTAAAATACCTGTTTTCCCTCTTTCTGCCACCAGTTTCAAAACTCCAAGAGAGGCTTTGAAATGTCTCATAAAAACATCCCAAAAGATAGAATTTAAAGCCATGACCCTGAGAGTAAAGGGCGTTGCCTTTACAGGACAGTGGACTCTGCTCACCTTCCAACCTAACTTTTGGGGCTCTTCTGGGGAAGATAATGAAATGTGTGTCTACCTGGTGAATTTGCATTTTTGGGTTTTCTTCTTGAAAGCATCCAGCATTGTCCATTCATGGTTAAAGCCGTGGTTTGAAGATTTGGTCTAGTATAGGTTGGTCTGGTCTAGTCTGCGTTGGTTTAATCAAACCATCTCATTTGATTTCATTTAATTTTGGTCAGAAAGAAAACTGTCTTTAAAATAAATGGTTTTAGTGATCATCAAGTTAGCATTTCACAGTCAGTCAAGGCTGAAGCTTAAGCTGTTTGGTAGAGTGTTTTCCCTGAATGTGTAAGATTTGGTCCAGCATCTTCTCTCTCTCTCTCTCTCTCTCTCTCTTTCTCTCTCTCTCTCTCTCTCTCTCTCTCTCTCTCTCTTTCTCTCTCACACACACACACACACACACTCAAACATGGAGAGGAGCATAGTCATTTATTAATGACATTAATATTATAGAATTGTACCAGATACTGTCTGATTTTAGCATTTGAATGAATGAATGAATGAATATGAATAGTTCATGATATCTGGTTAACTAATGGAGAAAAAATGAAAGCAAATAATTATTAGAAACCAAAGAAAGCATGAAAGCAAGTCTTCCCTGGGCAACAAGGGAGTCCAGGGATGAAAACCTTTGAGTAGGACTGATGGGAATTTGACAGACATCTCTCTTCCTGAACACTCTCTTGCCCTAGTTTTTCTTGACCTATACCTGTTACAAAATTGCACAGAGACCAAAGGGATTGACACTCTTGGCGGCTTTTCTCTGGAAAGAGACCATTTGATTCCAAATTCTCATGAGGTATGAAGGGAACAGAGACTCAAACATCCCCACATTTCTCTCTCAAGATCACACCTTCAGTCATGCAGGACTCTGTGCTTCCTGGTAACAGTTTATGATTTGATAATGACCAGGACCTTTAGTGGAAGGATTATACAATATAATGATTCTACTTTTAGGTGTTTTTGTTTTTCCTTCCTTCTCTATTACCCAACCTACTCTTGTTTTGGCTACTGACTCCCCAAATCAGATAGTTGATTCGTCATGAGAACTGAAGCTCTGCCCACTCACTCTACAGCCTGATAACCTCCTGTAACATCATGTTACACATGTCTGTAGCGCAGAATATTTATTTTCGTGACAAACACACTGAGGTCCAGTCACTTGGCTTCATCGCATCTGGGTCCTCAGGCTCTGAGGTCAGGTACAGAGCTCTCAGGGGCGCTCTCGGCTTCTAAGGTGGCTGATAAGGGAGCCACGGTTTGTAGATTTGGACAGAAAGAAGGGAAGGCACCACTGAAGAGAGAGAGAAAGAGTAGAGCAAGGAGGAAAGAGAAAGGCGAGGGAGTATAAGAGAGGAGAGGAAAAAAGGCAAGGGGGACGGGAGGGCAAGCTTTTGAACTACTGAATTAGGATTTAGTGTACAGCATGCTGGTACCATCAGAAGAAACCAATGAGATTTGGGGCTAGATAAAACCAATGGCTATTTGTTCATACTGGGTTAAAACACAGGTTTTGGCTGAAAAACTGGTTTAGCAACATTGAAAAGTGTGGCTACCCAACTCCTTCCCGCTGAGAAGTCCTGCGCAGCCCCCAGCCCTTGGCTGTACCTGCCAGGCGGAGCCCCTCCTCTGCTGGCCCTTTTGTGCTGAGAGTGCATTTGTCTCGCCGCTGCCTCATTCAGGCTGCTTGCAGGAGCCGCCTGCTCCTACTGGGTAGCAAGCCTCTTCTGAAATGAATTGACTGCCACATCCAGGCGCACGCACCGGCTGCCCCATTCAGGTGGTGCTGGGCATTTATCTCCCAGCCTCGGCCCTGGCCTCTAGAGACGATTAAGCCTGTGCTTTGCAGGTGCGTCTTTTGTCCCCAGTAAAGCTCTCCACTTAAGCGGCTGCCTTCCCCCTGTACTACCCAGTCTGCCACAAAACAAAGTACATTAGCAATACAAAGCTAACACCCCCCCCTCCCTTTCACCCTCTTCCCACCTCTCTGCCTCTCTTCCTCCCTAATAGCTATCTTTATTTTTTTAATATTAAATGGAAAAAGAAATAGAAGACATCAATGCCACCTTGACTCCGTCTCTTTTGAATAGGAGGCACGCACAGCACTCAAATCAGAGCTGGGCATGTGCCCACGGGTGCCTCTGCTCCCTGCTCCGCAAAGGGCAGGTGCTGACTGGCATCAGGCACAAAGGAAAGAGGAGATGATGCCTGTCAGTGCCTTCTGGGTACTTATCAACCAGGATGCCATTTTGTTCAGAACGACATGACCACCCTTCTAGCCTGTCTCCCGGCAAACTGGCTGCAGATATCGAAGGATTCTTTTGTGCAGAAAGTAAGATGGCATTTCAAAAATCAATTTCCACGTGTCTTTATGTCTTTAAACACGTGAAGAGTCTTGGTTGCACCCAGATAGAACTATTGGGCATTCTCTCTCTACCGTTTGCTGCCAAATTAAGTACATTTAAAAAAATAAAGGAGGACAGAAGTTATTGTCACCCGCTTCCGCAGCAGCCATAGCTGTCACTTGCACAGGATTTTAGAATGTGTCAGACATGTGCACCAACTTTGCTTTTGAGCTTTGCACCTTTCTGCGAATTGGCTGTCATTGTTTCCACTCCGTAAAGAAAGGTGGGACAAGATGACAGTGTCTCCTGAACGGTTCTGTGGCTCCTCGGTGTGTAATAAGGACAGTCCCCTTTCCACTAGAAGTCAACATCATAGGAGAGAGATGTGGTTGTTACTAGAGGCTGAGAAGGACAGGAGTTGGGAAGGATGCAGAAACAGAGTGACCGGTGGGGACAATTGGGACCCAGGAACACAAAAAGAACATAGTAGGAAAACTATGGCTGACAATAGCTGATTCAGTATTTCAAAATGGCTGTATCTGTAGGACGATTTCAGATATTACCATTAAAAACAACTGCATATGTGTGACTATGTGTTTGAGGGTGTGTGCGTGTAGACACATGTGTTTCCATGCATGTGGAGGCTAGAGGCTGACATCAGGTGTTTTCTTGGCTGCTCTCTACTCTAATTTTTGAGACAGAGTTCTTCACTGAACCCAGAACTCATCCATTCTGTCATGCTGGCTACCCAGTTAACTCCAGAATTTCTCCCACCTCTGTCTCCTCATCTTTGGGATCATAGATCCACACTGCAGCAGGCTAATAATGGGTACCAGGGATCCAAAGTCGATTTTCCATGCTTGATCCACAGGCAATTTACCAGTGAGGCTTCTCCCCAGCCCCAGGGATTAAACTTGTGAAGTGACGGATATACTTTGACTTGACTTGGTTGTCACAGATTGCATATATGCTCTGTAATACCGCTCTGAGGTCCCAAAGTATGTACATAAGCATTATGTATTTGTAAAATTTTAAAATATGTATAATTTAAGGGCCCTTGTTACCAAAGCTTTTCTCCTTAAAAATACAGTCTTTCCCTTCTAGCTATCTTTCCCTAAATGTAGTTCGGTGCAGAAATTCAAAGGTTTGCAGCATTTCTCTCTGTCTCCGTAGTTTTTTACCGCTGCCTCCAGCTACATCCCTATTGTCTTTCCAGAAACGAATTCTTACACAGCCTCCACTTGGCCATCCCCCTTGGTTTTGCCTGCATAGAGAGCCCCTTATAATATAAATGCAAAATATAAATACAAAAATATAAACAATTACTGATGCATGCCCAGGCACAAGCAGAATGGATTCATTCTAAATCTCTACTGGGTACCTACAGGACCCTAGGAGTGTGATTTTTTTTTCCTCTCTTAAGATTTCCAGGCTTCTCCTAACCTGCTACCTACTTCATAGTACAGACATCCAGTTCTGAGCCCTGAGTGGGTACTGAGGCTGGTACTTAAGGCCCCCAATAATTTCCTTAGCCCTCATCTGGCATCTGTCTAAATACCTCTTGCTCTCCAAAAGGCAGAGGATATTGAGCTCCTTGTTGGTTGACTGCTGAAACTCACAACTGCCAAGGGCTGGTGGAATGCTGAGCTCCCCAGCTAGAGCCTTTGAGACCCGATGCTGAATGTGAAAACCGAAAACCACTGACTCCGTTGCCAACGGTGGATGTCTGCAGAAGCTCCATCCTTGACTGACGGGTAAAAAGCCTGTCTCCTTACTTGCCAAGGATGGAGAGGAGAGGGACTGATCACCTCTGTGTCCCATACGCTGGATACTCAACTTGCATGTATGGACCATGCTTAAGAGAGCTTCTTTGAAAAATAACAAGGGCCAAGCATGAAAGAGCAGTCCTTCTCTGTAGCCTTTAGCAAATGTTTCCGCCTCCATTATCCATCTGTGCCTCACACCAGCACCATGAGACCACAGGTCTGTTACCTTTCTTTCCCCACTCTGCAAATAAGGACAATAAGGCCAAGAACTCACAGTGTTCCTTAGAGGACACCCGTGTTTGGGGGCAGAGCAGGCCTCACCCCAGTGTAGGTTTCCTTTGCTCCCTTGGAGGCTGCTTCCCATATTATAATCTCAGCACTGAGCATTCGCATTCATTGGCGGGTATTTTCTGTTCACCTAAGATAGGCATTCACCTCCTATTTCACTGTTATACTCCTGAAACAACAGTGCGACCATGGGCCAGGGCTTGCTTTTCTGTGTCTCGAGGTAGTGTTTGGGTTTCTGCCCCAATACCCAGCAGAAATAACTCAACAGGAAGAGATAGAAATGATGTGGTTTCCGGGAGACTTCAGGGCAACACGGTAAAGAAAGCATGGGAGTGGGCGTGTGTGATGGCCGTGAGGGGACATGTTTCACATGGGAGACCAGGAGGCCGGGAGGACGAGAGCTAGACATGGAGTAAGGGTTAAGCCATACCCTTCAATGGTCCACCTCCAGCCGCACACTGCCTGCAGCCAGTCACTGTCTCTTAAAGATTCCAAGAAATTATACCACCCACTGGGTAGCAAGCATCCAAAACATGAGCCTGTGGGAGACATTTCCGATTAAGCCCCAACACCCCATTTCCTCATGTATAAAATGAGGATAATTGCCTTGGCCTTCTAAGTCAGCATGATGTCTGACATGCCCAAAGAATGCTTGACAAAATTATATTAGTAACAGCACATTATTGTGATTAATGACAAAAATTAAAATAGTAATTAACATCATTGTTAGGAAAATATTCCAGGGTATTTGAGGGTTGCCAGCTGCTAACGATGTGAAGGTACTGTCTGCTAATGCGTCATGCAGCGCTGTGCAGGACACTCTGTTAGAGCAGAGACAGTCAAGTTGCTCAAAAACTCCTAGGGAGAGACCCTCATGAAACACCAAGAAATGCCATAAAGCCACATTCACAAATGGCAAAGTCACTTGTCACATTCAATGTCTCTGAAGGTAAGAAAGGGACCAACAGTTAGGAAGTACTGCAGCTAAAGTTCTACTGGCTACCTTTTATATGACAAGAAATGAGAGGCCATAAAATGTATGGACCTAGCCAAAGTCACACATTAACCTGAAAAATTCCATGACCAGAAACACTTCTGACCACAAGCGTTTTGTATAACAGCGTTTCAACCTGCATAGGGTTATACCTTTTTTATTTTTAATGTTTTAATGACATTAATTTATTTTGTGTGTGGTATGCCGTAGCTCAAATGTGGAAGTCAGAGACAACCCATATAGAATCAGTTCCTTCTGCCATGTAAGTTCTAGGACTTGAACTCAGGTCTTCAGGCTTAAACAGTTACAGTAGAATGTGTGCATTTTTGTGTGTGCCACTGTGTGGGTATGCAGATGTGTCTTTCCCAGCTATCTCTGTGGTCCAGAGGCAGATGGATGATACGGATATTGTGGGCAAACAGCTGCTTTCTCTCTCCAGTTGTTTTTTTTTTTAACTGTTTTCTTTGAAATTCCAGAGTTGATATTTTGCTTGTTTTCAATCTGACCCTCTTTCAGAGATGTGTTGGCTTTCTTATTTTTGTTTTTATTTATTTTTTTTTTGAGAGACAGGAGGGAGAGAGAGGAAGAGAGAGAGAGAGAGAGAAAGAGAGAGAGAGAGAGACTGGAAACAAAGAATCGTTGTCTCTAAGCCCTGGCAGGCAGGAAACTCCAATCTCAGGGGAGTCCAGCCAGCCAGCCCGGCCCTGGAGTCAGACTCCAACTCTCTGAATTCAATTTGACAGCTTGTCTGGGACACTTTCTAAGTAACCATTATCCTTCCTTTCTCTAAGTAAAAGAACTGTTATTCCCTTCCACGGGTGTGCTGTGTGCTCTGTTATTGCACACGTGTGGCCACACGGTGACAAACACACAGGCTCTCAAAATTACTGGAAACAGTTTGCATGTTTCCTCAGACAAGTGTAAATTTGTTCCAGGCTAATGAGCAAGAGATTTGAAGTATTAAAACCCACCTCCCCTGTGAGAAATAGGTACATTGGGGCTGGGGGACTTTTGTCCTGGCGTTGGGTATATATGCATTACTCTTGTGTGGGTTTTTTTGTAACACACACACACACACACACACATCCCTCACTACAACAGCCCTCAGCATAAGTTTGAGTGAGTAGCTCGCTATTCCTCTCACCACAGAAGGGACTCACCCGCACAGTTACATCTGCCTCATGCTGCAGAATGGCCTGTGAGAGATGATGGTTTAGAGTTCAGAGGAGATCCGCCATTCCCGGAAGAAGGTCACACTGGGAACTTTGACCTTGTCTTGTGAGAAGCTGTGCAGCAGCCACCTACTCTTCCAAGATGTTCACATCTGAAACCCAGATTCATCACTGTAGGACCCACGTAGGTTTAAGTCCCAGCACCTCTGGACAACTGTGGGGCTCAGAGGTGGGAGAGCATTGCCACCTGGGACACCTTTTCTCATTTCTGAATGGAATCCTACCTACTATCAAGTTTGGACTGCCTCCCCAACTTACCCCATGCACACCCAGGGACCTACTTGTACCTTTACAGGCCCAGGCCTCATGGCTTCACCTGGTTCTAGTCTCTTCTGCCCCTCTTCTGAGGAGTTTTGTTTCTAGCACTGTTTTTCTAATTTCTACAGATTCCAGAGGAAGAATTCTCCTCTCATATGACCAAAGCATGCTGGAGATAGGAACCATTGGATAGGCAGGTGAAAAATGGGCCTTCACCCACTTCCCAAAGATCTCATTTCTAGTTGGGAGATCGGTGGTTTGGCTGTGTTGCCTGTGGGAACTGCACAGTGGGAACTGCACGGTGTGGCCTCTCCTCTTCTCTGCTCTCCTCTACTCCCCTCTCCTCTAGCCTTGACTTCCACTCTATGTGATCCCCTCTGAAGCTGTGATTGGTCCCATCTCAAAGTAACAAGGAAGGAAGTGCCAACGTGCAGGTTTCCATGCTAAGGGAGTAATGGTCTTTTCGTCCTTTGGACCCAGATGCTGCATGGTATTTTATCAGCTAACCCTTCTCCACACACGCTTCTCAGTCTGTGCCCATGCAGAAGGGAGCCAAGGAAAGAATGACTCCCCAGGAAAAATGATTTTCTTCTCCCCTCAATTTTCCTGTTTCTATATTTTTTATACTCTCCCCTTTGTAACATTTATAACATATATTTATTAAATACCTTATTTGCAGCAATTTTGCTATCTATATCATAAAACCTTATTAACTTAGTATTATCATCGTTCCCATTTTATATATGGGGAGCCCAAATCACCACACTGGTTTGCGGCAAAGCAGATCTGTTCTCACCATTCCTCTGCTCCCCACCAGCCAGGGCAGAGATAGGCTCTGAATTTTCCTTTAGTATTTCCATTCTGCTATGTCTCCGTTACTACTGGTGCTGTGATAAAAGCCTTGACAGAAGCAGCTTTTGGAAGAAAGGGTTTCTTCAGGTTCACAGTTTAGTTGTGTTCATCGTGATGGGGAGGTCCTGGAGGCAGGAGCTTGAGGCAATCAGTCACGATGCACCCAGTCAGGAAACAGAGAGCAGTGACTGCTCTGCTCTGCTACCGTGTCTCTTTAACCCAGTCCAGGATCCAAGCCTAGGGAATGGCGCCACTCACTTCCATCGTAATTAATTTAATCAAGGTAATCAGGTTCCTCACAGACCTGGCCTGTGATGTCTGCTTGATCTTGTCAACCTGACGTGATCAGCCATCACACAACGCCAAAAGACCCATTTCCTCAGGAAGCTGGTGTTGCGTACTTTTAAGTCCATATGACTGTATTAATTCTTACAGTGGTCCAAAGACTCTCAATTTTATCTGTGTTCCAAGAGGCATATTAGTTTGTTTCACAAACCTTTCCATGGAGGAGCTGGGCCCTTGAACTGGAAACTTCCGTTGTTTTTGCAATGTTGCCCTCACTCTACCCTCACTTTAAAAACCCACACTTTATGATTTACGTAACGATACATATAACCTTGTGAGCCCAATATTACACTCCAGAGAAATGAAAAACAATGAGCTTTAATAAAAGATGTATTATGCTGAGTGACATTATTACCAAGCATTGCAATCAATTTAATCTGAAAAATGAGAGCGGGACATGGACAGCAGTACAGGAAATTGTTCCATTGTTCTCCTTGGATAAGATGCACATCAACAAGACCTGCCAGGGTGATATTACCTCACCTAGGTTCCTCTATACATCAACAAGACCTGCCAGGATGCTGCCTCACCTAGACTCCTCTCTGTACATCAACAAGACCTGCCAGGATGATGCTGCCTCACCTAGACTCCTCTCTGAACATCAACAAGACCTGCCAGGATGCTGCCTCACCTAGACTCCTCTCTGTACATCAACAAGACCTGCCAGGATGCTGCCTCACCTAGACTCCTCTCTGAACATCAACAAGACCTGCCAGGATGATCCTGCCTCACCTAGACTCCTCTCTGTACATCAACAAGACCTGCCAGGATGCTGCCTCACCTAGACTCCTTTCTGTACATCAACAAGACCAGCCAGGATGATGCTGCCTTACCTAGACTCCTCTCTGTACATCAACAAGACCAGCCAGGCTGATGCTGCCTCACCTAGACTCCTCTCTGTACGTCAACAAGACCTGCCAGGATGCTGCCTCACCTAGGCTCCTCTGTACATTTGAGCTTGCCTGTATTAGGGAACAGAGGAAATAAGTTACAGCTGAGTGGTGGATCCTTAGAATTGAAGGCTTCCACTGTTTCCGCAGTGCTATCCCCAATCCACCTTCACCTTAAGAGCCTACACTTTATTTCTACACTTAACGATGACTCTAGCCTCTCGGTTTACACTACAGGGCTTACCTCTTGTCCCTGGACCAGGAGTCACCACCCCCTCAGACATTCCGAGCACCTCGGGTGTTCTCTTTTAGATCTACGTGCCTTCCTTGCACCTGCCTTTGCTCTATCCTATCAGAGCTGCTTTCAGATGCTTCCTGGAGAAATAAAGGAGGCTGCAGGTGCCCATGTTTCCGGCAATGTTAAGGGAATGCATGTACCTTGGTGCATTTTTATTTAAAAAAAAACAAACAAAAACAAAAACCGTGATTCCTGTAAACACTTGAGACAGTTGAGACAGAGGGGCAAATATACAAGGCTAAGAAAAAGTATCTGTGGGTAATGACATCCTGGATAGCTTTCCAACCTGACTCAGTTTCCTCCTTCTCCTCCCACACTGACAGACTGGGGCCTCCTGACTGGTGCTCTGTGGCTGAAGTTCCAACCCTGACACAAATTTCTCAGTGGCCGTTCACACTTGCTAAGTAGGCTTGGCCCTCTGAATTCATCTCTAGCCTGGCTGTTGCTATATTCGTCCTGCCATCTCTACCAAGGTTCTCTTTGATTTAGAAATTTGTCTCATTCCGCACAATGAAGCTAAAAGTCAGAACAAAATTGATCTTAGAGGATTAATACCTTCACCATGTGGTATGGTTTGTGATGAAAACTAAAAGTGGCCCAGTTGATTGAAGGAGAAGGGACTCAAGGTAATTGGCAAGAAAAGGAAGATTGTCTACAAGTGGGAGCTGGTGGCTCCCTCAACACAGAGTAGCCCAGAGGTACTTGGCTTTCCCATGGTTTAGATATCCCAGGCTTTTTCAAGGGCAGTGGCCTCTGGGAAGTGCAACCAGTCTTTCACATCCAGGGCTCCCACATCGGCAGTTTCAACCAACCATTGATTGATAAGGGTGCATCCCATTGAACAATCAAGTTTCTTGTCATTCCCTAAGCAGCATAGGATGACAGTGACTTACAAAGTGTTAGATATGATAAGACATTAGATATTTTAGATACTCCTCTAGTGGGGCGATGAGGTTTTGTGCCTTATTTATACGGTGATGTGTGTGCATCGAAGTGATACCCACGTTGTGAGGCAGTGTAAGTGATCCAGAAATGACTGGTAATCTCTAGGAGGATGGGCGTGGGTTCTACCATAGTACTGCATCATTTTATAAAGAATTTTCAGGCTGCAGAGATGGCTTAGTCATGAAAGGGTGGGATAACAGCCAAAATAAAGAATGAGTATCTGTGGGTCTTGGTATGTGATAAAGACTCTTAAACAAGACACCCTCAGATACAAAGGAAAGACTCTGCTGACAAACCCTTAATTTTCCCCATGCTTTTTTCTAATATCTGTCTATCACCTATCTATCTATCTCTTTATCTATCTGTCTGTCTATCTATCTGTCTATCTATATACAGAAATGTATAGCTCTGTCTTTTTCTCTATATGGAGAGGAGAAAGAGAGAAAACCACAGACAAACAGGGGCACCTTCTAGTAACACGCCATGCTAAGCAGCGTCCTTCGTTATTTTCATATGAAGATCTTTCCGGAGCACATTTATAGATGCAACACCTTCCTCTCTTCAGAGAAGCCTCAATGGAAGATCACAAAGTGCTCATTTCTCCTGAAGGATCCCCAAGAAAAAGAAGATAAAATCTTTGACAAAGAGATTCTGAGGCTGGAAAAGGTGCGTGAGGGCCTTGTCCTCTCTCTCAGGGATTCGTCAGTCCCACAAACGAGGATTGAGCGCCTCTCCTCTCCCTTTAGTGCTGTTTGAATTCCTGTCAGGCATAAGCTAAAGAGAGAATAACAGCATTTAGTAGGATAATTACTTACATGTCAAAATCCAACAAACCTTCAAAGCCCAAATCAATCGTACCTGGCTCAGAGTGTGTTTGCCTTACTTCTGCAACTGGAGTCTCTTCCCTGAGCCCCACATCCACACGCTATTTCTGGACCTAATTATAGATTACCTTGTCATCTCTAATTGTGAGTTTTGTCCAGTATTCTTTCCTCCCAGCCTGTAGATTTTCAGTAAATAACATTGACAACTGACAGATTCACTGGGAAAGAAAATCTAGTCTTTTTCAATTGAGTTAAATATTTACTCAGTCTTACTCCGCAAAAGAAAGAACCAGAAGAAATCAACTTAATTAGCACACAAAATAGTAATTCCTCATCCCCTGTGAATAAAACCTGGAAAAGAGGGATTTGGGGAAATGGCTCACTGGGAAAAAGTACCGCACAGACATGAAGACTTAAGTTCAGGCCCCAAGTGTTCACATTCAACACACAAACAAAAGCAGGCAAGGCGGCATGCATCTGCAATTTCAGCCTGGGAACAGAGACAGCTGGAGTCTAGGGGCTCACTAGTCAGCCAGTCACTGGCCAGACAGTGAAGTAGACACTAATGCTACTAATAGAGGCAGATACTCAAGCCCACCTCTGTCCTCCACATGCCCATAACACACACACACACACACACACACACACACACACACACACACACACACACAGACACAGAAAAGATTAACTAGAATTCCGAAGCACACCTTGGAGGATGTGGAACCTTTCTGTACACGCGAACTCATCCATTCTCCAGTGATCATTGTGCGGAATAAATAAACTGTTAACTCTTACAAAGTCTGAAATTTGCAAATAAACAATGGTTTCCCACAAGAATACCCCTTTCATGAACTGAAGTCAGAGAAGTGAAGTCACTCGCCTGGGTTCACACAGCACAGAGCTGATGAGATGGAAAGTGGAGGACAGAGTTGGAGCCTCCAAATCCTGAGTTCTTCCCTTTGTAGTAAATAGTGCTACTGTCTGGGAGAAATGTGATTGTTCCCCCAAAATATCTTTAAAGCATTAAATGACCCCCCCATCACCCCAACAGGCCAGTGCTTGGTAAGATTCAGCGATTATTCTTCCAAAGAGACAAAAAAAAACTGTTCTTGGTATAATTTTGAAAAATCTGCAAGCCTCAAAAGTGTTAGTTTGCCTGCACAGTCATCCAGCAGGACTGCCCAAGAGCCTAGATCACTTTAAAGAAAGTCGGTTTTAATACTCTGAGTCATATTTTCAATTTCTATTAAAATTCTTACGTGGCCACATATGCTGTCTCCCAGCTTTGGGCCTTGGGTCCTATGCTCATTTGCATGTCTGGCTTAGATCATGTCTGGGGTCCCTTGAAGTTGAAACAGGGCCTCCCATTCTGTGATAGAGCGGGACCACAGTCTACTACCAAAACTGGGATCATTTTCTCAGATACACAGAGGTAAGATTCCATGTTGGACATGGCCTGCTCACCTACCAGGTCAGAGCAAAGCACTGTAGTTTCCTTTAGCTTGACTTGACCTGTCTTCTTTCCCCATGACGACTCCAAAGATATGTCCTTCCCTGGAAACCACGTTGGCTCTTTAGCTGTCTGTCAAAAGACCAGTCTCGTGAAGTGTTGACCAGCCATCTTAAGTCACAGATTAGGGAATGGGCCTGATGCTGAATAAACAGAAATCAGCTGACTGTTTAACTACTAAGCCCCACTCACCCTTTTCTGTCCCTCATCCAAACAGTGAAAAGACCCTGTGGAGTTTTTAAATGTTACTGCCCTCCGACATCAAGCAGCTCCCACTAGACATGAACTAACAAAAAGGAACTGACTGTCCTGAAAGTCTTTGCTCTCCACAGAGGACAGTCTAAGTGCTTGTCAGAGGGAACTATGGTGTTACAGAAAGCTCACGTTAGACAGTCCAAATCTTTGCTCAAATTATATGTTTTCAGGGAGGCCTTCATACCCAGCACTGCCCGCCCTCCCCTGGCCTGCTTTGCTGCATCACATCCAGCACCTTCTAATCTACTGCAGAGTTTACTATTTGTTTTGAATTAAGCTCCACAGAGCAAGGGTGTTTGCATAGTCAATGGTGTATTCTAGACACATAAATGTGTCTGGCAATAGAGCAGGCGATCAATAAAAACTTTGTTAAGTGAATGAATGTATAGTGGGATGTGTCCGTTGAATCCAATAAGCTAGTACAGAGGTAGAATGGGAGGGGACAAAGGTGACAAAGATCCAGTCCCTCTGCTGTAGAGAAGATCACCTAGCTAACGAAGTGTTTTACTTAAGACAGACACTGGACTAGCCAGCAAGGTATCATGCTTAATAATGACACTGGACAGTTGAGCACACAAGAGCAGTAAACACAGAACAAGTGACCAGTGAGTCTTGACTTGGAGGACTTGGAAGAAAGGCATGCAAAAGTCAATTTATGAGGATTCGATGCCTGCGGAAAAGGAGGGCATCTTGTGGGCAGAGTGGCCTCTCCGGAGGGGCAGGGGGCTAAACATAAACAACACTTCATTACCTAAGGGAGCTGTTATATTTTCCTTTTTCCTATCTGGAATCCTCTTAATCCTGAGGTCCATCTGACCAAAGAAGTATGCAATTTAGTTGTGTCTACATGACCCAGTGTGGACGGGAATTTTGGCAAACACCCAATTCATCTAGTCAGTCTGAATTCCTATTCCACATGCGTCCCCAAGCTCCACTTTGAGGCCTTATCAAAATAAATAGTCCATTCCGACATCTGTGCCATTTAGACAGAAGCCCACAGGGCAAAGAGAAAGAAGGACCCAGGCTCTGCAGACTGCCTTGAGAGATGGTGGCAAGACTGTGCCCAGAACCGGTGCCCCCTACTTTGTCAAACTTTTCGTATTTCAAAGCCAACATTTCTTTCCAGCATTTTCCTCACGTGTCTTCTTTTCCCTCTGCACATAGAATATCTTAAACACTACCTCCATTGTGCTCTATGAAGCAGAGCTGGTCCTGAGGTTGAGGGACTGTTTGAATTCCAGGACAAGGTCTTTGAGAAAAGGATATGTGAGCCAGGATGTTTTCTCTTGCGTCTATGAGTTCCAAGCTAGAGCAAAGGCTGCCCTTTTTACCTCCCTCTTCCTGAGGTCTTGGGGGATGCCAAGATCTTCTGTAGCTCTGTGGAACAAAAATGCCACAGAAGGCAAGGCTGGGGGAGCTTTAGAGAATGGATTAAATGAGGAGGGGACTCACCTTGAGTCTCAGGACCAATTAAACAGGAACATAGACAGCCCTTCGTCATGGAAGAAGCAAAAGCTGATCATGCCTAGATTCTGCCCATTTCTGTGTCTGAGATCATGTTTCTCAAACCAGGGTTCTGGTGAATCCATCCCTTGCTCTGGAAGAAAATCACATCTTGAATCACTGTCCAAGGGCACCAGGGTAGAGCTGGCCCTTGGGGACTTTTGGGCTTCTCTTCCTTCTCAAGGCCTTCCTGAATGAGCTTTGTGACCTCCTTTGACTGTAGTGATAAAGGCAAGATGGAACAAACTATGTGTCTATCATGTACATTTTTAAATTCCCATTTATGGAAAACACAGTTGATTTTCACAGCGAGTTTAAGGCTTTTGTTATCTTGCTTTCCCAACCATCATCGCCAGACAGAGTTTCTCTATAAAGCCCTGGCTGTGCTGGAAATTGTTCTGTGGACCAGAGATTTCTTTGCCTCTGCCTCCTGAGTACTATGAATAAAAGCCTGCACTGCCACCACCAGGCTTGTTGTTCTGCTTTTTAGAGAAACAGAAATTAAAGTTCAAAAAGACAGACTACTGTGATCAAAGAACTCAGATGAACAGGGACAGACCTGAGATTAGACTCCAGCTGATCCCAGAAATCACCATGAGACTCTAGTAAGAAAGAGCATCCCCAGGACAGAGCCCTAAGCTCTGCTTAGACTGTACATATTCTGGGTTAGAGACTTTTGCCCTGGATTTAAAGTAAGATTCGGGCCAGTAGGTCAGACAAGAGGAGGTCAGGACTAATGTGAATGAGGGCATCATAGAGATGGTTGAAGTTGAGAAGCTGATCCTGAGTTATAAACCAGGGATTCAGCAAGTAGTGGTGGCTTTTGCAGGAGGAGTTCAGCCCCAAGAAGAGTCCAATGCAGAGAGCCCCAGTCAGGTCAGTGATCAGAAGAGTTACCTCTACTAATATAGAAACTACTAGAAGCACAAGACCTCAGGCAGAGAATCAGCTGAGAAGGTCACACAGGCACATGCCCCCCAAACAAAGACCAAGCCTTACCTATTGGGCTCACTTAATACCCAGAGAGATTGGCAAGCAGACCCAGGTTTCCCAAGCATAAACAACAGGGAGGCTGCCAGCCCTGCTCAACAAAAACCAGAAATTCAATGAGAAGTTTCAAGGAAAGTGCATCTTTTTCCACCAAGTCATAGAGAGCAGGGCCCAGTGGAGTAAGGGACCAAAAGAGAGGCTTCTGTGTGCTGCTGGTGGCTGGGAATGATGTCATGGCCATGTAAAGAGCTGTGTAGAGTCTGAAGCACCTGGGCCTCAGACAGTTGACTGAAGGCATCAGAGCAGAAAACAAGGTCTTTGCAGAGATGAATACCATATTTCCAGGACTGATTTAACACCGCCGTGTCTATGCCATGGTCACAGCCAGCAAAAGCCTTCCTCCTCCGACAGGGCTCGGAGCTCATATTACTCTACCCTGGGAGGATGCCTTGGAACCTAAGAGGCCATTTAGTGTCACATTCAGCCACACTGAGCATTGCATAATGGAGAAACTGTTCAGGGCGCCATAGATGGGAAGCCGAATTATCCACAATGGCTGGCAAAGTCCAGAATCCCCGGCATGAGGCCCAGGTCTCTTTGCTTTGGCGAAACCTGGCCTCAGGATTGCCTGAAACCAGAAACCTTAGGCAAAGCCCACTGGTGGCTGCTCAGCAAAGAAAACACAATAGGATTTGTCATCTCGGTGCTCCTTAAAGCCAGGGGGTGTCAGCCTTCCCTGGAGGAGAAAGGGAGTTTGTCAGAATTAGGGCATCATTTTCTGCTGATAAAGCCATCTGCCACCACAGAGAAGGCCTGAGCGTGTCACCTCAGGGGTTGGCCTGAACTGTCACATTTTTGACACCGAGTCTTTGGCCACCTCAAACTTTTTTCTCCAAAGCCAGCTGTCAAGACACAGACTCCATGTACCACATGTGTGGCATCTGTTTGTGTGTGCATTCCGCTGCTCTGCTCGGAGCCTCCACCGCCTGTAGGCGGAGTCTGCACTCACTGGCCCTGGCCATTCCCAGGCAGCATCAGGCTGTGGAGCCAGGGTGTTTGTAGGAATCTGTGCAGCCGTCCTGCGCCCTGCTCCAGCCTTTCCGTGTTAGTGGCAGAGATGTCTGTCTGTGTGTCTGGCACTAGGGCTGACCACATTGCGAAGTTTTCACTTTTGGAGGACATTTAGCAGGAGAAAACAATCGCTCGTTTTAGTGATGCCATTGCCCTGTTTAACAACGGGACCAGTTCTGATAAATACCATTTCAGGTCATTTTCTTTTTTAAATATACCCACATAAACATCGGAATGTACTTCCATTGTGATGGCTTCACAAGATGATATGACCTTAAGGGACCACCATCCTATGGGCTGTTCCCAGCTGGTCCAGGCGCATACAAGAGCGATACCCCGCTCCTGACCTCCCTGAAGGAACATGCTTTCAGCTTCCACTTCAGAATAGGTGGACCACTGCCCAGACAGTGTTGACATAGTCAACAATCCCCATACCACAGGCCTAAATTAGCTAGAGACCTAGTTCAGCAGGGTAAGAGTCTTGGATTCTTTTCTGCTAGTGGACAACAGGGGCTGTGCGTATTTAACAAGGAGAAGGCATTGTCTATCTGGTCATTCGTTCCTTCCACACCACCACAGGCAAGGCCATGGTCTCAGTGTTGCCACACACTCTGAACCATGAAAGGGTCCCGCCCCCCGTGTGGAATACAAACAACAAACCCAAATTGATGAATGATGAGGTAATAGGGAGGAAAACGGGAAAGGGGGGGTAAAAAAAGGATAGAGAGCAACGGGTGGGGGTGCCCTTGACAAAATGGTCAGCGCCTTTCTGTTCCAAGTGTTTTCAGATGTGTGACAGTGGTGTGGGTCTTAGGCCTGCTGATACCTGTTTTCCAAAAATATGAGTCATGCTGGTTCCTGTGCGGTGTTGACTTGAACGTCTCACTTCTGCTCCCAGGCTCTCTGTTCTGTAAACATCTAAGGCAGATAGACAGATGCTCTTGGCCTTGGCTTTTCCCATCTTGATACTTCACTCTCAAAGCACCGGTTTTAATTCAGTCCTACATGAGGGAGATACCTCCTGCACCCTAACCCATTCATGGGGCATTTACTAGACTGTGTAGTAAGTGGGCACTGGCTGTGCTTTGCAGACTTAAGGGCCAGTGAAAGGATTTCCACATCTGGAGAGAGGAATAAGAAGGCAGAGAGGAGGCAAGTCCGTGTTTTTCACGGCTGATTCCCTTGACTGGGCCACACATTGGCTGAAGATGCCCACAGATGTCACGGCCGTTTGTTGCTCTGTGAACTTCAGAGGGAGAGCACTGCACAGGCTGATAGTGGAGTAGTCTCATGTCAGAACTTCTCTGTTTTCACTTGGGGGTGGGATGAATGATTAGTTGAATTGCTAGGCTTTGACCCAAGACATGCTCGTGGGAGCTCACGTCCCCCACCCCCGTGGTCTGCCGAATCTTAGAAAAGATGGACTGCCACGCCCTTCCTCAAGCTTCAACTTCAAACTGTTTAGTTAGTAATCTGGTAAAATTCATTCCTATGCTCTGGAACTTTTGTCCACCTGCTCTGTCCTGAGAACTAGAATAAAATAATACAAGGAAAGGCGACAAGAAGTGGATGGTAACCGCAGCCACCGCCAGGAGTGGACTGAAAGAGCAATTATTCTGAACAGTTACGGGACAGCTTTCTGAGACAAGTGCAGGTTGGAAACTTTAAGACAGACTTTAGTGGCACTTCAGACTTCAGATGTCATATATCAGCTCCTATAACTTAGTGGGGTCCCCTCTTTTTTACTTCTGCCCTGACTAGTTTTATGTCAACTTGGCATAAGCTGGAGTCATCTGAAAGGAGGGTACCTCGGTTGAGAAAATGCCTCCTTAAGATCCAGTTGTAAGGTATTTTCTCAATTAGCAATCAATGGGGAGGGTCCTGCACCCTATGTGTGGTGCCATCACCGGACTGATGGTCCTGGGTTCTTTAAGAAAGCAGCACTTCTTCACGGCCTCTGCATCAGCTCCTGCGTCCAGGTCCATGCCCTGCTTGAGCACCTGGCCTGAAGTCCCTCAATGGTGGACTACAACCTGGAAGTATAAGCTGAAATAAACCCTTTCCTCCCTAACTTGTTTGGTCATGGCGTTTCATTGCAGCAATAGTCACCCTAGAAAAGACACTTGCATTCATCACATTCAATTTCACTTTCTGTTCTGTCCCTCTAGCACGGCCTCCACCCCATAAGTCCTCTGAGCTTTCCACACAATCTTTACACTCCACTTTCTCGGAGTTGCTATACACTGGGATCCTCCCTGGATCCTATTGTTTGAACCATGAAGGCCACAGAGATGCTGCTGGCTTAGCTCCCACAAGGTCCTGAGTGATCACTCAACCCTCTCGGCCTGGTCCTCTTCTTCTCTCCCGCCACATCCCAATACGCCATTCACACCCACAGCCCCACACCACCTACCTCTGTTCCTGGCTGTGTGGCTCACTGCCCAGCCCCCAGACAGGTCTCCTTCAAGTCCCAAGGGCTCCCAATGCTACTTACCTTTTCCTCTTCACTCTCCAGGAAGCCACTGACATCTCAACCATGTCTTTGGCACCTGATGACAATACCTGACTATTTTAGGAACCTTGTCATGTCTACAATGGAAGGACCTTATTTTATATGGCTGGCTTTCCCTAGCACTTCATGCACACAGCACAGTACGGAAAGTTGGTCCCAAATCAGTGACAGGAGGTGAAGCCAGCAACCTGTTCCTGACCAAAGAAACACTTAGCTGACTCTTCTGTCGCCAGTGGCTCATCTTAAAGCTACAGACAGTCCTTGGGACTCCACAGATCCCCTCAGAGAGTGTTCATAAAGTCATCAACCTCATTCCATGCTCAGAACCACTGCTTGTTGGCTTCCCGTGTGCTTGTTTTGAAGCAAGAAGAATTTGTTTTCAGAAAACAAAGAAAAAAGTAGGTCAAGAATAAAAACCTACAACTTGAAGGAGTTGAGTTGTGTCTCCTTGTCCTGGTCCCCGCCTCCCTCTCCAGCCGCACCCCCCTCGTGTTCTGTTTTGCTTTTTGTGCCAATTGCTAAAGACTATAATTTTAAAAGCTGAACTGACTTTTCCAGAGCCATGAGGAATGTGCATGTGCACATGGATTTTTCCACAAGGACACTTCCTGTCTTTTGGTTCCTCTTAGCCAGTAGTAGTGAAGCCAGGCAATCAGATATATCCATCCATCCATCCATCCATCCATCCATCCATCCATCCATCCATCCATCCATCCACCCATCCATTAATCCTCCCAGCCCTTATTCTAATTTGTTTGAGAGGGCAGACCAAAGGGGATGGTTTGTGCTGCGCCCTGTCAGACAGTTGTTTGAGGAAGTTTGTGTTCCATTTATTCAGATGGAATTTTATGGTTCCTTTGTTGTTCAGGGAACGACTTTGAGAGTCAGTGTTCGGTATCCTTTGCCCTTCTACTAGGCCTGTGCCGTGTCTCAAGGATACTAACACAATGAGAAAGGAAATGAGGACTGTTTCTAGGCAGTTACTTAAGCAATTTCCGAACATGGTTGTGGAACCAGAAAAGTTGAATAGCACAAAGTTCAGGGTCCATATAGTACTAGCATCTCCTACCTGGAACATCTCATTCCCTGCCCAGCCCTGGTATTAGCCTCTTCTAGCTGGTACATCTCTGTCTGTTCATTCCCTGCTCAGCCCTAATTCTGGCTATCCCTCTGACCTTTCTTCTTTCTGTGTGGCTGTCAAACCAGGACCCTTTCCTGCCTACAGAGATGTCTGAGAGGCTGTGGACAGCCTACAGTGCGGGCACACCTCTGAGTGCCATTCCATAGCACTGGTGTCACGAAGTGATGCTGGAGCTGGCTTTCCAGGAACGTCATGGCCTGGACTTTGAGTTGCTCTGCCCAGGGAACCTTTTATCTGTACAGCACTCCTCAGCTCTTCAGAGCTGCCCAAGATCCTTACTAGTCATGTATGAACAGGTTTCCCCCTTATTTCGTGGCAATTTATATTTTTAGGAAATCTTATAAGGTAGCTGACAGATATTCTCACTTGATCATGAGCATAACCCCATCAGGCAGATAATTCATATAAAAGTTTTCTACCATAAAGACAAGGATTGGGGAAGTCTTGTGATCCCTCCCACAACTCACAAAGAATGATGACAGGGACAGAATTTGAGCCAGTCTTCCAACTTCAAGTTCAGGATCCTTCCTACTGCTTCAGCTCCCAGATAAGACGAGTCTCAAAATTAAAGCGAATGTGTTTTCTCTCAGCCAACCCCCAGTCCTCGGGGAAGAGCATCCTTCAGGGATTTGGTGGTGCTTAGCAAGCGATTGCTGAAATAAATTTAGCCTCTTCCTATCACCGAGAGAGCATCTTCGTAATGCCTTCCTGCCAAGCAGGCAAAGCTAATGCACTCCTGTTTGTTCTTTCTCAACAGACCCTTCTTATGACTCAGTCAGGAGAGGAGGATGGAGCAATACTATGAACTCTGGCATCAACAAAAGTAAGTAAATGGTGAACCATTCTATGGGAGAGAAATATTTCCTGGGAGCCAGAAGTTGAGGGGTGGGAATAGGGTTGCGAGACACACTAGGAACAAGCATTTGTCTCCTTGCTGTCCGATTAGCTATCAGTCTGACTCTGCAGGGGCTGTTCAGATTTCTGAGGTTTGTTTTGCTGCTCTTAGTTTTAGAGCTTAGAAGGTTTGAAGGTTTCTTGGGACAAGCTGATTCACAAAAGAAAAGTGATTGGTCTGGTTTTTGTTATTTCAGACAGGACAATAAATCTCTAGGACTTGGATTCTCCACTTGACAAGGCTTAGTCATGCCAATGTTCCTAGCCCCAGCTAGAGAGACTGGCACAGAGGATAAAACATGAGGAGATGCTATGTGTCAAAAACATTAGTTTACCCAACAAGGATGAGGTGAAGGCTTGTTGAAACCCACCCAATATCTACCATTAAGGGGTAATGAAGGAGGATGATGCAGTCCTCAACCAATGTGTCTATATTACTGTTCCCAAGAAGTTAAACTGCTGGGAAATAAAATGGAGGTAAAGGAAACTACTTTAAGAATGGGACTGTGATTGCACAAGCAATAACCAGTATCGATCTTAGTGACGAACGTGCATGATTTGTTCATTCTGCATGCAGCATGTGACTCTGAAGGACACATGAAGATGAGCCAGGCATGGACCAGATATTTAGGCAGGAGAGAGAAATCACGTACACACAACTGTTTTCATCTGAGTTGTGGGAAGGAATGCCCGTGCACCTGCTGCTATTTGAGTTAGCTCTACAAGGGCAGGCTAGGTCTAGGGATCAAGAGAAGACAGGTAAACCTGGACGGGTGGAGGTCGGAGAAGACCATGGTGTCATGTCTGGCAGTGAGAAGATCCCTGGAGTTTAGGATGTGTGGTGGGCAAAAGTTGAGCAAGGGATAGTGAATGATACTGGGATAGTAGACCTACATCCTTGGTGGTAAGAAATCACTGAAGTGGTGAGCATCACAATGTGTCAGCGGGAAGAGAGACCTGTGAGGGTGCCAGTCACACCAAGCCATAGAGCACACAAAAAGCAGCACCCATTCAAGATGGGGAAGGCAGGGAGGAATGGAAGGGGCATGTGTGAGACACCATGGAGGGACCCTCACAAAACACAGAATCACAGGAAGCAGGTGATCTTGGCTCAAATGTCACTTCCTCAGGAGAGATGTCTGCAGAGACCCTATTTTTAACTGATCTATTTGAGTAGGGGGGACATGTGTGCATTTTGGGGGGCACACGGGTGGGCACGTATCCATGCATACACATGGAGAGACCAAAGGAAGACATTGATCTATCATGCTGTCTTGTCTCTTGAGATAAGGTCTCTTGTTAAACCCAGAACTCACCATTTCTCAGCAAGGTTGACTGGTAGCAAGCCTCAGCAATCTTCTTGTCTCTGCCAGCACCTAGCCCTTCCTGAGCCCCACATTACAGATGCATGCAGCCATACCACGCTGTTTGTACGTGGATGCTCAGGATCTAGACCCATGCCCTCATGCTTCTGCAGCAAGTACCTGCATCAGCAGGCGTTGCTCAGTGTTGGATCTTCTGTTAAAATATAAATTTTCTGCTAAATCTCCTGCCTGGAGACCAATGCCAGCATAGCAATGTGATCAGCATCCATAATAAAATGAATACGTGAGTCAATGAGAGAGTGGGTGGATGGCAGTACATGTGCCCTCCTTCTGGGGGATATGAGACAAGGCTATTTTCCTGCCCCCTGAAGAACAATCCACTTACCACCTTTGCTTTCTTCTCCATAGGCCCTCCCCTTGGAGGAGCACAGACCATGGGCAAGAACACTGAACAGCGGCCCCAACCAGGTACCTGGACCAGAGGTGTAGCCTCTCCTTTGTGTGTTATATGGTTGTGGATTCCACAGTCAGTGGAGGATGAGATGATGCACAGTTGGCCCTCCACATCTGTGTGTTCCATCTGGGAATCTGTAGACAGAAGTTTTTCTGTCTGTCCCAACTACTTGCTCCCGATCCCAACAACTGTTTCCAAATTACACACATAGTCTTAGTATTATTTATAAATGTTTGGCCAATAGTGCAGGCTTATTGCTAACTAGCTCTTACAACTTAAATTAACCCATTTCTATTAATCTGTGCATTGCCATGTGACTTCTGGCTTTACCTGCTCTTTGGAGTGTTTTGCTTCCTGGGTGGCTGACTGGCATTCTGACTCCACCCTCCTTCTTCCCATCATTCTCAGTTTGACTTTCCTGCCTAACTTCCTGCCCAGCTATGAGCTGTCAGCTTGTTATTAACCAATGAGAGTAATACATATTCATAGTGTAGAAAAGGATTATTCCACAGCAAGGTACTAACCAATCACAGACGGATAGCACTCAGGAAAGCATCTGCATCTGTTCCGAATGGATACAAACTTGTGCATCTGTACTGAATGGATACAGTCTTGCTTTCTCTCATTATCCCTTCAACAATACAATACAGCTATTTGCATAGCACTTGTATCCTATTGGTAATCTAGGGATAATTCAAAGAACATGGGTGGATATGCATAGATTATATGCAAATATCGCATTGTCTGTAAAGAACTTGAGCAACCACAGATTTTAATAGCCTTGATAGGTCTTAGCATCTACTCCCTATGTATACCAAGGACAACTCTACTTCACACATTGTCTCTTCTAAGAGAGTATCTGTGAATTAAGTAGGAAGTACTGGACCCAGGAAACCATTTGTTAAATATCAAGACAGAAAAGGGACTTCAAGCTGAAATGGCCCAATGCCTTATTTAGTAGAAGAAATCTTGTGAGTGAAAGGAATTATTACAAAACAAACAGGGTTGAAGCCAGAGTCCCTACTTCTTTTCCAAGCCTTTTACACTGCACTAAGCCGTACTTAGCTGCATACTTGCAGATGCCCTCACCTAGTGATGAATCTTCTTAACAGATAAGAGGGAAGAACTTTGAAGCCATGAACCTAGAGACTCTTAACACTGGAATGACATACAGACTGCAATCACTAATACCCTCTACTGCATGACTTCCTAGGACATGCCTCCCTGCCCCCACCTCGGCCCTTGCTCATACTTGCACACTTGCAGCAAAGAGGAAGTTGACAACCCTACCTTGGCTCAATTCTGAGCAAGTATCCTCTGTTCAGCTTCCCCTCTGGCCACTGGTCTTCTGGGGAAAGGTCCCACAGGAAGACCCTTCACAGATCTGTCTTTTACACGTGATATAACTGAATTAAGATCTGAACAAGTCATTTGCTTTGGGATGGGCAAACATTCCACCCAAAATACAAAAAGTGAATAAAAGGTGAAATTCAAGTGAAAACCAAGTCAGGTAGAACAAATTTTTTAAAAGTTCTGGGGGAAAAAAAACCAATATCGTCTGCCCAAACTATGTCAGTGTCATTTAAATAAATATTAAAAGTTAATAAAAAAGAAGGTGGGCTAAAATGTTTTAAGAAATGTACACATTAATTCAAGATTTTATGAAGAAGTTACATTAATTTGTTAACAATTACAATTATAATTGGGGAAAAAACAGTGTTTTTAACAAGCAGCCATTTCATAGCTGAAATACAAACTCTGGTTAGTGTTGCTATTTCCAAGCTTAAAATCACAGAGTGTTCTGGTAGAAGGGAACTGAGGCCAGGTACTCGACCCACCCTTCTCAGCTGAGAAAACTGATGCCCAGAGGTTGCCCGAAATGTGCTTTGTTCATGGCATAGCTGGGATGAGAACCCAGGCCGCCTGGTGGGTTGTATGGTCCATCAGAAACCTCAGGCATGTGTATGGGTCTTCAGCACTGGGAAGGGGACTAACGTCTAGTAATCACTGCGGGGCCTCCTTGAAGCCCGTTTAACAAGCAATCCTCTCATTTATCCACCATGTGACTGAGTATTAGCCAGCTCCTCTGCAAACGTGTGGGTGATTTTGCTTGCGGTAAGAACAGCATAATCTAAAAGTTTAGAAACCAAACACGAAGAAATGATGCTGTTGCTGTTCCACGTTGATTGGGCCATAACTGTGGCCAAGGTCTTTGGTCAAGTTTTCCTATGAAATCAAAATCAAATTGATTTATAAAAAGTGAGAACCATTGAGGGTTCTTCACCTTCATGCTGCTATCCAATCGTCTGACGACGACTGAAGCAAACCTCTTTTGCTGTTCTTTAGATCCTTATCAGATCCTGGGCCCGACCAGCAGCCGCCTAGCCAACCCTGGTGAGTAACCTTGGCCTGCCAGCCTTTCTTCCCAGAACGTTCACTGCATCTGGAAGGTCACAGGAACCTTAGTCCCGAGTCCAGCCCTGTCTGGGGAGCTGCATGTGCTTCCTTAGTCAAACGTTCAGTTGTGCACAGACAGCAGGGCCTGTTAGTGGGCAGCAGTGTCCACTGGCTGAAGGTTCTTCTGGAGACCAAATGTGTGCCCTGCATCTTTGTACAGACATTTGTGCTTGCAGTAAAGACCCAAGTAGAGGCTGTAGTGAGGAAAGTTGTTCTCGGTTACTCCTCATACAGGGCTCGTGAATAAATGTCCCCAGGTGTTTTGGTTTTGATTTGAGTGTTGGAGTTATTCAACCTTTTCAAACGAAGTGTGTCCCTAAAGAGTTGCACATCAAGTCAACTTGACAATGTGTTAAGGATTTATCATTAAAAACCACTCTCAAATGTGCTCTCCTAAGCCCAAACCGTGGAGATTGGGAACTAAAGGCAACACAGCCAGGGCTACATGCCTGCTGCATCTGCAACACCACAGGAAACACAAACTCTCTGGGCCTCCTCCCTGCTCTTTAGTATGGGCCTGTTCTTGCCCAGAAGATAAAGAGGCCACCCAGCATCCCCTCCTGCTATTTTTACCTCTGCCCACATTCTTCTGTGCAGAAATTAACACTAAAAGCTATACACTAGAACTCTGCTGGAGAAAAACCCAGCTTAGTGTACCCTATATCCACGATGTCCCTTCTCCCTGTGACTACTCACAGCAACACCCAAGAGTCTCTGGGATGCTTGACACTCTTTAAGACCAAAAGTAGCCTAAGGGACTTAAGTCCTAAGTAGAGATTAGATAGTGACTCAGGCCTAAAGAGAAGAAAAGAGTCAAAAATCTTAGCAAAAGGATGTGGGGAGTTGGCTTCGCTGAGCATAACAGCTTACGGGGACAAAGCCAACACTTCATTACCAACCTTTGGGACAGTCTGTCTTAAGATCTAACCTTGTGTGATATGCTCATCTCAGTGGCAAGCCGTTTTTATTGTATCTTTCAAACTAGCTGGATGAGAGGATTTTTAATGATGCTCTAGCATTTGAAGCGATGGGCGTGCTAATGACCCCACTTTTAACATCAATCACTGTGCACACTTGCCAAAATATCACCCTGTGCCCTGTGAATATGTACAATTCTTACGGGCCTACTTCTATTTTCTAAAGGAAAGGGCAAAAGAGGGTTGTCTCCATGATTCTGACACAAGAGGAAATCAAGGGTTTCTTAGGAAGGACCCAAATTGCCATGTTTAAGAATCAGCATTGAGACCATTCTCTCCTGTTTCCTCACCGCCTGCAGGAAGTGGGCAGATCCAGCTGTGGCAGTTCCTCCTGGAGCTACTGTCTGACAGCGCCAATGCCAGCTGTATCACCTGGGAGGGGACCAATGGGGAGTTCAAAATGACGGACCCCGATGAGGTGGCCAGGCGCTGGGGAGAGCGGAAGAGCAAGCCCAACATGAATTACGACAAGCTGAGCCGGGCCCTCCGATATTACTACGATAAAAACATTATGACCAAAGTGCATGGCAAAAGGTATGCCTACAAATTTGACTTCCACGGCATTGCCCAGGCCCTGCAGCCGCACCCCACTGAGTCATCCATGTACAAGTATCCTTCTGACATCTCCTACATGCCTTCCTACCATGCCCATCAACAGAAGGTGAACTTTGTCTCTCCCCACCCATCCTCCATGCCTGTCACATCCTCCAGCTTCTTTGGAGCAGCGTCACAATACTGGACCTCCCCCACGGCTGGGATCTACCCCAACCCCAGTGTCCCCCGCCATCCTAACACCCATGTGCCTTCACACTTAGGCAGCTACTACTAGAACTTAACATCGGTGGCCTTCTGGCTGAAGTTCCAGCTCTCCCTTTTCCTGGATACTCTGGACTTAAAGGGCAATAAGTGGCCTTGAAGAGACAAGAAAACTGGACGTTCTTTCCTTTGGATGAAACTTTTGCATTTGTTCTTTTTAAAAAAATGATTATTTTTATGTCAAAAACTTTTGCTTCCTCTACCTGAAAAACAAAAACAAAAGCGAATCATTCCATGGGCCAGTACCCCTGTTTGGATTCTCAACCTCCTGTCATCCAATGAGTCAAACATTTAGGTTAATGGAATGGTTATACCGTGGTTCTGAGAAAGAAGTATAAATTTTCTTTATAAGTTTTATGACCAAAGCAGTTTCTTCTCAACCACCCAGGTCTCATCATTGTAGGATTCCTTAGGAAAATGAATCATGGACTTGACCAGGAATGTTTGAGACTTAGTGAAAATCAAGGCAGGATGTTTATAATCTTATCTTAGGAGGACTTAATTCAGTGGATGGCAACTGGAACACTGGCTGGGAGGCCAGTGAAGTTTTTGCCCAACTGGAATTAAAGAAAGATTTGTGTGTATGTGTGTATTTAAGAAGCCATGGGTATTACAAAATCCCTCTCATTGGACAATATGCACTTGGCTGACCATTCTCTCCAGACATAGTCAGAATATGAGCTAATGTTTAACACAGGCACAGACACTCCTGAAGGACAGAGGATTTAAATAACTATTTTTTTTTAATGACAGTGGGTCCCAGAACTTTGAGAAGTCATAGGGATTTCTAAACTCAGACAGATTCGCAAACGCTGTGCGTTTGTCAGACCACCAGATCACGGTCAACCAATCAAAACTTACTGTATAAATTATGCAGAGTTATTTTCCTATATCTCACAGTATTAAAAAAATGAATAATTAAAAATTAAAAAGAGTGAATAAACGAGTTGACCTCGGTCACAAATGCAGTTTTACTATCAAATCAATCATTGTTATTTTTTTAAATATAATTTGTAGATCTTTTGTCAATCTGTACATTTGGGCTATTTGTACGTTTTTATAGCTGGGTTTTTTTAAAATAAGCATAATGTGACTATTGATGAAAAGATACAGGGCGTTTAAAGTCACTGTGTTCTTAGTAAGAAAAGCCGTGGTACAGTTAGTTAACAGGAATGCCAAAACAAAAGGAAAGGTGTGTTTAGATCTGCAGAGCTTCAGAAATATCTGTAAATAACAGGGCTGCAATAACCTGAAAAGAACAGACTCTGCCTCGTGGACACGAGGGCTTCTCCCGCTCCATATATGCAATATATTTTTAGACAGAAAAATATATATATAATTTTGCAAGTAATCGTGACTTTTTAAACTATAAGTGTTAAGCTGACAACTGTCCAACGAAGACTATGTTGTAAAATAATTTGACTTAAATAAATTGTGCCTTCTTCTCTCAGAACTGAAGACATTGTGTTCTTATTTTCTGCCAGATCAAGGGCTTTCCCATGGTGAAATCGTTTTTATTACTGTTGGGGCGTGTGTGTGTGTGTGTGTGTGTGTGTGTGTGTGTGTGTGTGTGTGCACGCATGTGTTCACGTATGCATGCTATCACACAAGTATAGAGATTAGAGGCTGACTTTTATGAGTTGGTTCTCTCCTTTCACCTTAATTTTTGAGGCAGAATCTCTCTGTATTTCTACCACCCTGTGGACCTCAGGCTAGCGGGTCCACAAGCTTTCCCACGGCTCTCCTGCCTCTGTCTCTCATTATAGGTGCCTACTTCCAGGTCTGGCTTCTTCACATGGGTCCTAGGAATCCAACTCAGGCCTTCGGTCTCGCACATCCCACTTTGACCCACTGAGATCTCTCACGGGACCCAGGGAGAAGCTGCCTACTTGTTTCTGCACCAAATGCATGCACTGCAGTACAGTGTCAGGGAGGTTTCAAGGTGTTGGTCATGATGTTTTCAGCATTGTCTAAGCCAGCTGTAAGTGAGCGGCAAGGCCATGGGTAAACTATACCCAGGGAGTTACAGAAGCAGCCCTCTGCAGAACCTTGTCTGGCGTACTTGACTCTCTTCTCCCCCAAAAGGTGACCTGATACTACAATGGAGAACAAGAATCTAGCTTCATTTTAAGTCCCACAGTATGGTTTGATGAACTTTCCAGCTCTGTTTTCTGCCCAATAGAGAAGCTTGCTTCAAATGGCTTCCCAGGAAGGGAGTTTGTGCCTCTGTTTTGTAACGAAGATGAGTAAAACTAGAAAAAGCCCTTGTTGTTGCAAGGACTGTTACAGAATTAGTAAGTCTAGAAACCCCCTCAAGGAGTTTTGTCCCCAGTGCTCTGTGCTGAGCTGAACAGAGTAACTTCTGGACCAGGTAGGTCTACCTGAAGAAAATGAAATGAGGTCTGAACACTGACTTCCAACTTTTTAAACTTGCACCCTACATTTTAAAATTAAAATATTTAATTAAATATTTAATTAAACATATATTCTCAATATATGTGTGTTCAGACACACACACACACACACACACACACACACACTGATTTTTATGTTGCATAGGCAAGCTGTTACACCATAGATACACACTTAAGCATTCCTCCAGCCATAACTGAAAATATTCAGAAGCTGTTTGAAGTTGTGGAGTGGAGAGACAACCAGAGGTTCAGAACAATTGCTGTTCTTGCCAAGAAACCAGGTTGGGTGCCCAGCACTCATTTGGAAGACTCACAACTTCCTATAATTCTAACTGTTCAGCACTCATTTTGGGAAGCTCACGACTGCCTTTAATTCCAGCTCCAGAGGATCTGATGCTCTTTTCTGTCCTCCTCAGACACCTGCACACACGTAACATACACTTACACAGATATACACCCACACAGATATACACATACTCATACACATAAATAAAAATCAATAAATAATTGTATCTTTCCTGAATGTTTACAGACTCTTTTTATTGTCATTTTACCTAATTATGTATTGTAACGACTAATTGCATAGTATTTGCCGTTGCATTTGATATCATATATTATCTGGATAGTATCTAGAGGATATTAGGAGGATAAGCAGGTAAATACTTTGTCCTTTAAGTAAGGGATTTGGAAAACTATGGGTTTTTTGCATCTTCAAGTGGTCCTGTAATCTGTCTCCCATCCTAATCAGGAAAAAAATAAGATTAATTATTTATTATGAACAAACAGACAAAATTTTAGAAGGTGATATAAAAATACCTTAAGTTGATGCTCTGTTTTCTTCCTTTTCTATATTGCATCTCCCCTGCTATCAACATTCAAAACAGAAGCAGTGACCATTTGAAATAAGCGCATATGTCTATATACATATATGGATTTCTTAGTGCCTTCTAACAGAGAGAAGAAGAAAAAAGGAAGACTTGGAATTAACTGCCCAGGCAGAAAAAGAGAAATGAGGAAAGCTAGGTGTGTTCATAAGTAGTCAACTAGAAAGTTCTCACATCAGTTTACAAATATACAAAGTACTATTAGGGAAAACAAGGAGGCACATATGCAGGCCCAACTGCAGTAAAAACAGGGTGGTCACACTGTTAGTTCGCCCCGTTGAAGAAATTATCTTATGTGTGTGTGTATATATACATGTATGTGTGTATATGTATCACATATGTGCTGGTACCCAGAGATGCCAGAAGAGAGTCTAAGACAGCCTGACACTGGGGTTAAAGGCAATGTTGAGCTGGTTGCCATGTGACTATTTGACATGGTTGCTGGCAACCTTCACCTGTGTCTTCTGGGAGAGCAAGTGGTTTTAACTCACCAGCCATGTCTGCATTCCCTCCTTAGCCCTCTAAACAGATTTTTGTACAAAGCTGCAACACTGAGTATCTCACACAGTGATCCATTCCACATTCCAGAAGCTGGTCCAGAGCTCTTTTGTTCACACAAGCATTCGCTAGAGGAGGACCGGCATTTAGTTCCTCCAATGCCCAGGTTTAAAGTTCTCAGCTGACTCACAAACATTCAGCTACATCAAGGCCCCCAACAAACAGGCATTTTTGTCATCCTGGCTGCTAATCCAGTATTTCCCCCACTCCACCATTCTGTGCTTGGGCCCTGAACAACTGTAACATCTGTAACATTGTAACTTCTGATAAACAATGCCAGCAAAAGCAGAAGGGCAGCAATCCGGTGTGGGGTTCTATGGAAGGATCCTCCTCACCCCCCACTTCAGTTATGGACCTGACCACAGCCCTTCAGAGCAGGTGGGTGTCTTAGTCCACTTGAAAAGCTATGACAAATGAATGTAGGCTGGCTCACTTAGAAACAGCAGAAACGCAGTATTCAGAGTTCTAGAGGTCAGAAGACCAATATCAAAGTGCCATAGATTTGGTGTTTCCTAATTCACGGAAGCACCTGTCCTCTCACATAGGTCCAGGGACCAAGCAGCTCTCTGTAGTCTTTTTATATGGGGTATTATTCCTATTCATGACAGTTCCTCTTCATAACTTAGTCACCTCCCAAAAAGCCACCTCCACATAGCCACACATTAGGGGTTGGGTGTCAACATACAAATCATAGGGGGAAAGGGGGGCATAAATTTTCAATGTATAGAAGAAGTTTTATTTTTAGTCCCAAAACGCTGTTGACACCCAAAGGAAGTCGTATTTCCAATGTCTGTCACTTTGAAACATTTTCAGTGTTCAAAAACCGCTAAAAGTTTAAGAACATTTTAAAGTGATCATCATGTTTAACCTATGTCTGCATGCAGTTAGGGAACAAGTATAGCACGTCGATTTAGTCCACGGGTGATACATAAAGTGTCATTCCGCAGACAGAATGCCTGTAGTCGAGACCAAGTGAGAGAAAAGGATCCCGAATGCCAAGGAAAAAAGGAACAGCCATTCAGCCCAAACAGTCACTGCCAGGACCAGGTTTCATTTGTGACAATTTCAAAAACCACTACCATCAAAAATAGTTTGTAAAAACTGCATCTGAACTCAACACATCCAGATATTTTCCTTGTCCCTATTCCCTGAAAAACAGGCTGTAATGACTGCTTCCACCATCTACACATTGTATTAAACAGAACAGTAATCTAGAGGTGATTTTAACATATATGAAGATATGCTTAAATTATAAACCAACACCATGTATATATGGGACTTGAGAATCCAGGGGTTTGGGTATATCTGGGACTTTCTGAAACCATTACCCCTCAAATTCCAAGGTACAACTATTTTTTGTTGTTTTTTTTTTAAAAAAAGAGTTTTAGATTTATTTATCTTATTGTATTTTATGTATGTGGGTGTTTTATCTGCATGTGTGTATGTGTACCATGTGAGTGCCCGATGCCCATGGAGTCTAGAAGAGGGACATTAGATCCCTGTTACTGGGGTTAGAGCTGGTTATGAGTCACAATATGGGTTCTGGGAACTAAACTGTGGTCCTCTGCAGGATCAGGAAATACCCTTAACAGTTGAGCCACCATCTCTCCAGCCTGTTTCCTATGAGAGGTTTTGGACTCTGATGTCTTTCTGTAGCTTACTACTTTCTCGTGTGTCTATTAATAACCATGACGCAAATATGTTGCTTTGAAAACTGTTGGAAAGAAAGTGCTTGGGGAGCCAGCCTGTGAGCATGGGCTCTGCTGTCCAAGCAGCATCCTGTACCTTGCTGTGGTCTGTCTCTTTAGAGGTTCCTCTACCTTATCAACACAGCAACTTGTGTCTAGAACTCAGGAGGTAGAGCATCTGCAGAGACTAGGCAAGGGGGAGGCGGAGACTGGGGGGAGGCGGAGACTGGGGGGGAAGGCGGAGACGAGAGAAGGGAGGCGGAGACTGGGGGAGGTGGAGACTGGAGGGGGAGGCGGAGACTGGAGAGGGGAGGTGGAGACTGGAGGGGGAGGCGGGGACTGGAGAGGGGAGGTGGAGATTGGAGGGGGAGGCGGAGACTGGAGAGGGGAGGCGGAGAGGGCTTCTGGTGGACACACAGAGGCTTCACTTTTATTCAAGAAGGAATTTGTGATTTTTGAAAACACACACAGAGCATTTCATCACTGGAAAGCTCCTGAAATTGAGACTGTAGGCCTTTAGTCATACTCCCTTTAAGGATTATGAAAGGTCAGTTAATTTGAAGACTACAAATCCCAGGCTCCCTCAGAGGATGGACGCTTCTGTGAGGAAGTGGTTTAGCCAGGCTAACCTCTGGGGCTTCAGCCAAATAAGAAGGAATATGAAGGGAAACTTTTGAAAGGAATGTGAGCTCTTGCCTGGGCTCTGTCTCCCTCCCTCACTCTTACTTGGCCTCTTGTGTGATTGTTTCAGTCTGTCTGAGCTGGTAAATTCCTAGGCACATAGTCAATTTACACTTAGCTTCAAAGCTCCATGGGAAAACAAAGTTCCCAGTGAGCGCACTCACTTACCTCCAAGTGCTAGATTAACCTTCTGGGTTTTAATTGCGTTAACACAAGTGTTTTCTTAGCAGAAGGAAAGAGGTTATTTGGGGAGATTAAAGGAATGCGGATATACTCCCAGGGTCCCTGCGTTCAAATTCTGGCCTTTTCACCTGCTAGGCAAATTATCAATATCTACTGACTAGGGAGCTGAACAGCATCTCCTGCCAGTGACCCTGTGAGGCATCAGAGAACAACCTGGAAGTCGAGGGCGAAGGGCTAAGCAGGAAGCATGTGTATACAGTCAGTCACCTGCAAGACGTTCCAAAGGCGGTTATTAAGACTGCAGTAACTGAGGCCACTCTGCCCAGGTACCCAGTTCACTGTAGGAGTCGATTGGATTTTCCAGAGGGCATTTGCATTTTCGCCATCCTCAGCCTCACTGTGCCCCACGTAGGTGCTTGTCCTTCCCTGGTTCTGTGTGTTCACTTCACGTCAGTTGAGCATGAGAGAAGCTGCAAGGGGCTGCAAAGAAAGGAGACTGATCTAAGGAAATGCTAAAAATGCACTGTCAGAAATATCGAATAGGATTGTTAATCTTGGCTAAGAAGTAGAAGTTGGCAGCTTGAATTTTGTGCCTTGATAGGTTGGGGTCCAACATTTTCCCAGGCCTAAAGCCCCTCCAAGGCTTCATGGAAGATGGAGCACACATGTCTCTTGTTTGCTGCTATGGTGGCAGTGGCTCATGGCAGCTGGTCACTAAGTATATGGTGAGTGAAACAAGAGCAAGTCCACAGTCAGAAAGACCGGGTTGTGAATCCCAGCCGTTCCTCCCTGTGTTATGAATTTTCGTCTCTGAGGTTGTCTTCCTCGTATGTCAAATAAGGACTGCTGTAGTACCATCCAAAGATATCGAAGAAGTGGGGTATACGATCATGTAATAAAAGTGTTCTCTGTTTGAAAGAACTGTCGAAGTGCAAAAATAGTACACGGATGTCAAGCCTTTGAGCATGGCTCTGGTCCCCCTAATATAATAGAGTTAAATCGGGAACTGAGAAGATGGCTCAGTGGATAGCGTGCTTGCTGGGCAAACGGTGCATTCTAATCCACAGCACCCACGTAAGCCAAGCTTGATGCGTGTATCTGTACCTTCAGCAATGGTGGGGCTGGGACAGTCAGGTCTTTGGAGTTCTGTGGCCAATCAGCGAGCTTCAGGTTCAGTGAAGAGACCCAGTCTCAAAAACTTATACAGTAATAGAGGAAGACATGACATCAGCCTCTCTCTTTCCCTCTGTCTGTCTCTGTCTGTCCATCTGTCTGTCCGTCTGTCTCTCAGAGTTAAACAACAATGTTATCTTATTGCACATTATAACTATTTTTAGATTTAAAAAATTAGGGGCAGGAGAGATGTCTTGGTAGGTAAAAGCATTTGCCAGGGTAAGAGGACCTGAACTGAACCTCAGGCGTGTGTACATCTGTAATCAGCACTGTGTGGTGGGGATGTGGAGTGGAACAAGAGGATCCCTCTGGTTTGCTGGCTGCAAGCCCAGCTCCAGGTTCAATAGGAGACCTTGTCTCTATGGAATAAGATGGCGAGCAATAGAATAGGACACCTGCTCTCCTCCCACTTTGAGAATCTGTGCACTAGCCTGCTCCAGCACACACAAGTTTGCATATAGCTCACTCACCGGGATATAGACACACAAAGGAGAATTAGAAAGCCTTGAGGTCACCACAAACTTACAAAACTACAAAAAATACAAATACAAATGAGCATATTTCCTTGAACTGCTTGGGAGGACAATGCTGCCTCCAGCTCCACCAGCTCTGGATACTGGAGGGTGTATCTCTGCCAAGCACCAGTCTCCACCTACAGAGTCCAGCACAAGCTAGAGAACCAGAAAATTAACCTGGACAGGTTACTTCCATGTCTCTCTCAGGCACTGATCACTTTTCTGTCGGCCCTATTTTCTTTTCCAACTCTGGGAACTGAACTGGAACAACTATGTCTCACATCCAATAGACAAACTCTCTACTCTGGGCTATTTTCAGACCGCTGATTGACTTTCATTCTGAGGCAAGGCTTCACTAAGTTGCCCAGGCTGGCTTTAAACTCACTTGGTAGTCAAGCTAGTCCTTATGATCCTCCTGCCTCAGTTTCCATAGGAACAGGAATTAATATGTCTGTGCCACCAGGCCAGCCCATCACCATCTGCTAAACAGAAGAAAGGACCACTCAGAATCCAGGGGCAGCGTTTGGAAGATCCAGCCTTCCCCTGATTTTCAGAACCTTGGCAATTCAGAATATCATGAGTTAGTTATGTGGTAGAATGACCCCAGGGTTTGATATTCTGGTGTCTGTTCACGGTTTGACTGAGGCTCACTTCCCTGTGAGCGATATCACAGGAGTCATGCATGACTAGGTTTGTCCCCCCGCAGCCTGTGGGGAGACACACACTCCCAACGTATCTTGCTACTGATAGAGTTCACTTAATTGGTTTGTGGAAGAGATGGTGCTTTCCAGGCTTTTCTGAAAAGTTACACTTTTCCTTTTAGCCATTAGCATTTTGTGCAGCTGTTCCCTGTGGAATTATGGGAATATCTCCACACCATCTAATTCTAATGCATTCGTCCATTCATGTATGTATATTTAAATAAGTGTTCTTAACATACATCTCTAAAGACTCATATTTTCCAATTCTATTGAGAGACTGGGTTATGTTCTTTTCATTGGTTTGAGGAGCATTTTGTCCCAATAGGAAGCCATTCAGGTGGGTTTCAGTTTTGGCTGACACCAACCAACCTTTGCTGACTTCCTTATTTGTTCTGTCAACAACACATTTAGGCTTCCAGTCCCTAAGCCACAGATTCCTGGATCATTTTAGTGGAAATAATTTTTCAAAGTCAGTATCTGGGTACTAGATGTGCCCACTGTTAACAGTGGTTCTGTCTCTATGCCTTCCCAGTGGATAGTACCAATGTATGAATACACACATCCATAATATGCACTTACTGTGTGTGTATACATATTCACATACGTTTATTAAGCACATTCATATACAGATGTGTACACAGTTCATATTTATCTCTGTCAGTATTCATTTACATGCATTAATTTCCCATCCAACACCACAGGATCCCCCCAGGTTCTTGCTTTTCACATTTATAATGAGAACGGTGGTTTTTGTTAAGCATATTGAGTGCACTTCCTTCCTTACCAGTGCCCAATCTTTACTCTCTGGACCCTCCCTACCCATATGTGGCAGGTTTCTCTCTTGTCGAGGTCTACTTCGTGGACCTCTTCTCATCCCATCCCAGTGTGGGGTGTCATCTTCAGCCTGTTCCAGCTTAACATCCTGTGCCAGGCTACCCCTCTATAATCTGGACTCCCCCACATACCACACCTTGTTTCGCTCCCCTGAGCACTAAAATTCACACCGCACACCGGGCCACCTCTGTGCCGCTGCAAGCTGACACCTGTCTGACTCAGCCACACCTACAGCTTCAGGAGGCAAAGAGATTGAAGAGGCAGGATAGATAATAAGATGTATTCTTCTGTGGCTTTCGTCCACCTTGATTTACACACATATGCATGTATTTTCCTGAGCTAGGAAATATCCGAAACGGAAGAAACTAGGGGAAATAGGAATTATAAATTGGCTTTCTCCTAATTATCTTATGTTCCATTATATATTTTTTTACAAATGATAAATTTTTATATTTCTCTGTCCAGGAAAAAAAAAAACGAAGAAAGAGATGGGAACAGGAGAAGGGGGTAGGGCTTGGAAGTGTGGAAAACCAGTGTTCTGAGTTATGATGTTACTGTCTTGGACAGAGACTGGAGTAAGGGACGCATGACTTTTAAATCACTTTTGGTTGTTGAGCAATACAACGACAGGGGCTGTGAAAGCACAGGTTCTCTGTGTTTAAAAGCTTATGTGCTCCACTCGACAAAAAGGAGAAGAAGGGCAGGGACCGCATCTGGCTGCGTGCCTGGCTTACGGAAGGCTCCAGTGCGTGTCTGTTGTTTATCAAATTGCACCTGCTAGACAGAAAGGGTCCAAGGCCCAGCTGAGAGACAAGATGGAGTGTGGGTCTGTTCCATTCCCGCCAACACTGAAGATGTGCAGAGGGGATAAAACGACGCAGCCAAAGCATCAGACTAGACCGCCGTTGTAACCTGCTAGCCCTTGTTACCGAGCCCTTGTCTGGTGTTAATTGTTTTCCCCAGTAGATGCAGTAATTCTTTCCTTGCTGATTATTATACTGCCCAGAGCCCCTGGTTTCAAGAAATGTTTAATCAAGCATCACATATATCCTAGCAATACATCCCAGACACCTCTGCTTTTCCTGACAGTTTCACCTTCCTCTGCTTTTTCTCTGTCTTTTTTTTTAATCCACAAAGTTAACTTATCACACAATTTTCTGCATAACGTAAAGGTTTGTCATTTAGAAAAATAGCATAATAGAACATACAACCATCGGGAAACCAATTTATGTCAGACATCCCTCTGAGAACTCTGAGCTGTGAGGACGGCAGGGTATCCATAGGGGTAGTGCACAGAGAACCAATGTGGACCTGTCGCTAGTTTCTGTGTAGCTAAATTTGTTGGACAATAGCTTAAACCTGCCCCCCAAAGAGTATTTCTAGAAGATTCTCAGCCAGCTCTTTCACCAGATCTTTACAAAGTAATGATTCCCATGTAGACTCCAAGACCCGAAACTCCAATGAATCTGATTTTTCAGAGGCTCAGTTGAACAGTTGTAGTAGTAGCGATTGTGGCCAGAGCCCTCATAGGTAAAGGGAATTGAATAGAGAAGAGAATAAACCAGGGGTTTCCATCCGCACAATGAGTTGCATTGCCAAAGACACAGTGGTTCTCCCAGGTTGCCCTGGACTGAGCCGATCTTCATTGCTCCAGGATCCAGACCCCTTTTTTCTGCAGAGAAGTGTCCTGGTTAATCTCAGATAGGATCTATTGAACATCTGTAGTTTCCCAAAAACTCCACCGGTCTATAAAAAAGTCGCATTTGCATATACATGTGTGTAGGTTAAATCTTGCTCTACAAGAAATACCTCATCTTCAAGAGGTCAGTTATCCAGATGATTGGTAGCTAACTACAAGTGGCATGGATCCAAGCACAATGGAGAGAAACTGAGTTAAAGCAACCACCTTGTGACATATGCAAGAGGTCCCTGGGGAGAAGAGGCTATTCCACGTCCAGCATTTGGGGTAACAGATGGACTAGTGTCCTTTACACAGAAGGGTCTGATCATTATCCAGGGGAAATATCGCCCAAAGATGAAGGGATTCTACTGAGGTCTCCCTAAATCCTAACCACCCAGATCTCTGAGAAAAATAGCAAGATTGGCCTAACTATGGAATTTCCGTGTCCTGGGGAATTTATGACGAAAAGATGACCCAAGTCACAACTGCTGACTGCACAGCAAATTCAATTACCCCAAATTCCAACAAGCCGTCCTGCTTCCTGTCTGTCACCCCTTTCTTATCATGATCTTTTTGGGGGCCGTGAACCCCCACTGTGTCATCTGCACCCATGTTTAATCTTTCTGAAGAAAGTTGCAGCGCTGAGAAGCAATCCCAAAGACATCTCCCCGGAGGAAGAACACCACCTGCTTGATGAAGCACAGCGACCCAGCCTCAGCCCCAGTCTGGCCTAACCCACACAAACAGTGAGTAAATCATCCCCAGCCCCTTTCCGGCCATCTCTGAGGACAAAGAAAGCAGCATTGGGATATAAAGCAGCATGGAGGTGTGGGCTACAGGATAAGGCAGGGGGCAGTCTAGAATTAGCTCTATCTGCTGTGTTTTTAACCATGGTTGTGTAAACCCCATGCCTCTCTGACGACCTTCCACCCTGCCAACCTGACCACATAGAAACAAGGAACATCTCTGCACTGGTTACCAGACATCTCAAGCTTTGTGGAGAACTGCGAATGTTCTGGAAACCTTCCTCTGGGTGGCTGGGGCGAGAGCTCAGGAGGAAAATACTTCCTGTGCTACCCTAAGGAGTCGACTTTGCTCCTCAGCACAAGCTCAGAAAAGATGGGCATGATAGTTAATGCTTGCACTCCAAAAACAAGGGGAAAAAAAGACAGAAATATCTCTGAAGCTCGGTGGTTAGATAGTCTGGCCTATGTCCGTACCAGACCAAATGAGAGAACCTATTTCAAAAAACAAGATGGACGGTTTCTAGGGAATGACATTTGAGATTGACCTCTAGCCTTCACACACACACACGCACACACACTCATGCGCGCAAACACATACACATGCAAACACACAAACACACATATCATCCTTGGTAGATAGGAACCTTGAAAGAATAGCCAGGGTTTCTCGCCAGATAGGGTTGTAGATATGGCAAACATCCTGACTGGTCAGCCTGCCAAAGTCAGGACAGCACATTGGATGAAAGATCCAGAGCAACATCTCTGATGAGCATCCTGGCTTCTAAAAGGTATTTGGCTTCTATGCTTCACCCCAAAATAGTAAATTAAGTTTTGGAAAGTCTACAAATGTCCTATTTTACCAAACGACTACACATCACCACCAGGTCCTGAGTACAACGAGCCATTTGGAGGGTGAAGGAGAGCAATAGTTGTTGATTTTTCATTTGATCCTTAACACAACACATACGGTAGTGGTTTTCCTAGCTGAAGGCTCCAAAGCTCTGAGAGGACCAGGAGTGGGTGAACTTGGACCCTGGCCTGTGGCTGGAGTCTCTGGGCTGCTTGAACTGAGCAGGTCTTTCTGCCCTTCTCTCCGGGTGTCTCTACCCCTTGAATGTCTGTTCTACAGAGAACAAGTACCCAGAAATGGAGCTGTTCTCACCCGAAGCACTTCACAGTTTTCAAAGCATGGGCACACCCTGGGATTTTACCCACTAACTCTTTTATTGTCTGTTACTCCACAGGCTCCACAGGAGCTGGGTGTTGTCTGTTCCCTTCCCTGCTGCAGCCCAAAATGCTGGCCCACAGTAATTGTGGACATGCTTTCTGTGTTAATATCGTTCTTGTTTTGAGACAGGTCTTGCCAGTCTTGAACTCTAGTTTGGGAGTTTCTTCAGTATCAAGCTCCAAATTAATGGCTCTGTCATAGGTTGCTTTAACTTCTAGAGGGGATTCCTGGGTAGCTCCTTTCTTCCTGGGGTGGGGGGGGGACCTAGATGCTGTTTTGGGGAACAGCAATAACAGCTTTGGATTTTCTAGAAGCTACCTTTGTAGCAACATTTGGTCTGCCAAAATAAAAACTTCCCGTTGTTTCTTTTGTAAAAGGTTCCTGGAAGGCCCCAGCCCCTCCATCAAGCGGCACCCCCTTGAGGTCGGAGCCGCCCACCTGACAGGGCCAGAGCCCACCTCCCTCCTGACCACCCAGGCCCTGACTCCCTGCCGCCCCTACCCGGGTCCCTGCACCAATCCTCCATGAATCCAGCCCATTTAAAATGCCCTTTAAAAAGGGCTCTGTTTGGGTGAGTTCTTGGGCTCTCCTAGAGAGCAGCAGATTATCTGAAAATAGGTGTTATTGATTACAACCAGGTGGTCTTTGTGGAAAGGGGGCCACTCGAACCAAAATAAATATTTGCCAGCACAAAGAACAAGCCGGCCCCTGTTGCGGGCGGGGGCGGGGCTGTGGCCGTCGGCACTGCCCTGTCGGCCTGCGGGTCGGCGGCCGGGATTGTGTTTCTTCAATTAGGAGCGAGGCACGGGGGCGGGAGCACAAAGGCCCCCCAGCCTCCCACACCCGGCCCCGAAGCCCGAGCCATTGTATTTGTTTTGGCTTTCTGGCGCACTCCTTGGTATTTATTTCTTTTCCCTCTGTTTTATTTTTATTTTCAAATTGCCGGCCGGGCTGGATGCCGTCCATTCACCCCGCTGCCTTGGAGCGCGGCGCGCAGACTGCCGGAGCCGACTCGCTGGACCCGGCGGCTCGCCCGCCTCCTGTTCTCGGGGTCAGGGCGCTGCCCCGGGCGCGGGGTCTCAGGGGACGACGGACTCCGGGACTACTGGGGGTGCATCCTGGGCTGGGTGGGGGTGGGGCAAGGACAGTGGAGGAGATCCAGGTATGGGGTGGGCCGGCTGGGGCCCCGGGAGTCCCGCTTCCGAGTGAGTCCCTCGCGAGCTGGCAGTGATGATAGCGTTTTCTTGAAAGGATGCTAATTCGGGGTGTGATCTGGAGGTCAGTTCAGGAAACAGCTTGAAACCTCCTTGAGGTCCTGTCTCCACTTCCCCTGCCTTCTGTCTAGGGCAGAGCAGACATCACTGTCTGGGAAGGGTGAGGGGGCGCTCCCCAAGCTCTGAGAACTCCCCTTTTACCTAAATCTTAGAGCACTGCAGGTGTCGGTGGGATCAGGACGTCACCGATGGACAGACAGGGGAGTGCAGGGGGAGCGCGCGGCGGCGGGGGAGGGGGGTGAGGGGGGACGGGGGAGGGAGGGGCGGTCCTCTGTTTGTTTAAGAAGTTGAGTATGAGTATGGGGGCCATCACCAAGCTGTAGAAAAGGTTCTGAGAGCCCCCACCTGGCAGCCAGAGAGAGTTGTCTGGCCCAGCGTGGAAAGCTGAAGGCTACAAAGGGTTTGCGATTAAGAGACCCAGGGAGGGCTGATTCAGAGAGATTCTAGGAAACAGTGTAACCAGAGAGAAGAGAGGCAAGCAGCCCGAAAGAGAGATGGTGTGAAGCACAGGTGTCAAGGTGAGGGTAGGAGCAGAGGTGCTGGAGGTTGGAGAGGCGGTGCGAGAGGGCTCCGTGGCTTCTGTGGCTTTGTGTTACACACTCAGCGCGGTGCGTCCTTGCTCATGAACGAGTTGCAAACCACTTCTTCCCTCCGGCAACGCCATTGTTTGACTGAAGAACACATTCCTGGCCCTGTGGTCTGCCATGGAGGTAGTGGCCTTTTTGTTAGCGGTGTTAGCAAGTGTTGTAAAGGAGAGTTTGAGAACAATGAATCATACCATTGTGTCTAACATAGCTCTTTGAGCTACATGCTCCAGGGCAGCCTTGTAGAGCCAGGATGGTTTCCCAAGAACTCAAAAGAAATCCAGGACATGGAAGGACGTGCATAGGTTCACCATCACGCTGTGTGCTTGTACACAGCATCATGCTTGGGAAGGAACAGCTGGCCATAGGGCCTTCGTATCCCAGGATGAGGATGCCTCAGGATTCCAAGTAACAGAAAATGCCCGACCAAGGTAGAGATTTAGCCATGAGTCCAGGTTTGTAAGCACGGGATGGCTCAGGAGATCTTTGTAACCTCACTTCTGACAAAATTGCCATCAACCTCAGAATTTCCAACCCAGGTGGCAACCATGTGTAGATATTTTCAAGTGGAAATGAATTTAAAGTATTTGTCCTATTGGCTTCATCAGTCAGGAACCAAGTCTCTTGGAATCTTCTAGGTCCTTGGAATCTTCTAGGACACTAATGATCTAATTCCAGAAGTCTGCAGAGGGACCCAAGCATGGTGTGTTCATAACAATCACTCGAGGGGATCATGGGCACAGCGAGGCCTGACAGATCAACTCCCACCTCAGTAGTGCCCTGGTAGTTTTAACAGCAGGCCCTTGGAGGGACCAAGAGTGGAAACCTGTGACTGTTGGCATCTGCTGATTTCCAGGACGTGTTTCACCATTGCAGCTATCCAGGTACAGATGCAACAGTTCCGAATGCAACTCTACGAAGAGATTCCCCTCGTCAGCTCTTGCACAAACAACATTCTTCTCAGAGACCCACAGAAATGAGGACAGCCCCTTGGGGACAGAACCAAGAGAGGACCCAGACTCAGGGCTCAGCCCCTGCATGGAGCTGCTTAAACCTTTAATAATGATGAGGATGATAGAGAAGTATATGGTTAATAGTCTTTTGGGGTGATCCCCTAGGAAGAATGTTCCTAAGCGTGGGGCTTATGATTGCCTTCTTCATGGCTGCCTCCCTCCAGTCTTAGCTGCTCCCAGAGCCACCGGCTCCCAAAACACACTGTATGAGTGAATGAATGAGTGAGCCAACAAATGAGCTTGTTGCTAATTCGGAGTCATAAGTCATACAAATACATTTATATGTAGATATGCATATACACAAGAATGTTATATTCCCAAAATATACCAAATGTCAATATAAAGCATAAGCAAAAATGCTTATGATTTTTAGTTTGTATTTCTTTCACTTGACACTTTGAAGACATCAGATAAAATCACCCCTTATCTATATCTACTTATTTGTTTGTTTTTCATGAAGTTCTTACTATAATGTCCAGGTTGACCTGAGCTCCTGGATTCAAGTGATCCTCCTTTTTCAGCCTTCTGAGTAGCTAGGCCTACAGCTTTGTGTCCATGAGGTTTGCAAACAAGGCCTGCGGTATGCTGGATTCTCACGTTCTGCATTTTGCATGTGCCTCCTTCTCTGGAACACCTTGCTCTTTTGATCCTCGGCTTCATCCTCCTGTGGCCCATGACGTACTGATGCCCAGTCTATGTCGCACGCTTCCTCTTAACGTCTTTCCAGGAAGCTCTCTCTCCTTAGGGCAACGACCCTCGAGCTAGCTCCACCTCAGAGAAGCATGTTTCCTTTCAGAAGCCTTGGTCTATGAATTCTCATTGCGTTTGTTTTCTGTGTCTAGAACTTTGCTCAGTGTCTAAATATGCAATGAAAGTGGACAGCATTTCACCCTGTTTGGGTGCGTGCTGCATTTCCTGCATCCTGGTTGTGGTACAGTGGGGCCCTCATCACTACAGGTACTACTGGAAGAAACAACTTTATGTGAATTAAGTTGTTGTGTGTCTGTGGTCGTAATAATCCCATACCAGAGACTCTCACTGTATAATCAGCACTGTTTTCACAGATGTTTTTCTGGTGTTCCCACAACTTTGTGTGGCTCTTTTCATTATCATCATCTTGCTGATGAAAGATTTCCAGCCTCAAGAGGTTCCGTGACTCACCAAATTCATATGGAAGCCACTGGATGCCAGGATTCTACTGCAAGCTCCCAGACAGTGGATTGCCTACTGCTTAGGAAGGAAAACCCGTGGATTTTAACATAGGTTGTCTTGTGCTTGTACCAGAGTGAGGCTCTGTCTCCTACACTTGTTACAAGGGATGAAATGGGAAAATACTTGCAAAGCACTTAGAACAGTGTCTGCCAATAATAAACCCCACATAAATGTTTGGTACATAGATACATGGTTGCCTAGCCCCGACTGGGTCATGAATCTGTTGGTGTCTTCACCCCTCTGAGCCTCAGTTTCCTAATATGTAGGATGGGTTGTAGAAACAGTATTTCAGCCTTGTAAGGCAGCTTGTGAAGCATACAGGATCTTGTATATATAGGTGGCAGCATTTCTACATTTACACCATAATCGGGTTTCCTGAAACTTTTCATTTTATCAGTCCAACAACGATAGGCCCCACATATGTGTGTCTCCCGATTAAATGCTGTAATCGTTATAATGGCTACTAAAGAGCTGAATATGGCTACTTCTACCAGGTCAGGCTTACATTTGGGATCTGGAGGTACATAGCGCCACCTGCTGGCCATTAAGTACACCTCGCAGAGAGTGCCAACTTGCTTGTGCGTGCCTCCCCTTTTCCCTTCTCCTCCACTTGGCTCAATAGTATTTCCTATCCTTACTCCCCAGGCTCCTGGGCAATGCCTGGAGTTTGGGGTCCTTGGCTTCTCCATCTGTGAATTAACAGTTTAAGATTGGGGTGTTTTCAGCTTTCATTCACTGCTGAGCTGGGTTTCTGGGGCTAAGAGGAGCAATGAAGCAGCCTTGGGAGAAAGGTTGCATTGACTTTAAGGGAGCATTGAGTCCAAGCAAAGGAGATGAGGTTAAGGCAGGGAAGAGGGTTCAGGCCAAGGGAATCAGGAACATGGTGTGGGGTATATACTTTGGGGTGCTTTCTTCAAAGCCTCTGAGTTTCACCCAGTACCCCCTTCAGTATGTCCTCCAGCACTATCACAGGATCTGGAGGCACCTGGCCTCGGCCTCAGGTGACAGTGTGGGTATCTGAGGCCATATGGGAATAAATGTATTTCTTAGAGTACAACTTTTAGGTCATCTAAATACAGCTTCCCTGGTGGTCCCAATCATGCCGCAAGTAGAGGAAGACAGCGCCTTAGCTACGCAGAGCAGCCTCTCGTGTGTGCTGAGATTCTCAGGCTCCTTGAATGCGTGAGCAGACGCCTTCTTGCCTCTGAAACCCAAAGAAACAGTTCAAGGGTGTGATGTGTCTCTATTCCCCAGACTTGTTCTCCATGCCCCCCTTTCTTTCTGCTGCCTCTTCCAGGTGAGTTTCCCTTCAGAAGCAATGATCCCATGAATGGAATTTGTGGGGGAACCTCAAGAAAGTCAGGTATGTAAGCGCCTGGAACTGCAGAAGGCAGAAGCCCTAGGCTCCAACCTCTACTTGCCTTCTCTGTAGTTTTGGCATCCAGGTGTGCCATAAGAGCCTCTGAGCCTCAATTTTTCCTCCTGCCCTGCCATGCAAGCCTGACCATCATTTCCCAGAAGCCCATGTCAGTTCTGTTAGTCTGAGGCATGTGTCCAACTCTCTGCCCCTCGCCTTTCCTTACTTCAAATTTACCCCTCCCAGTAAGTCCAGATAAGCTGCCAAGAAGCCTTTGTCTCCTCCACCACACTCAGCACTTTGTGGGTGGAGGGAACAGGACAAAACAAGATTCAACACAACTAGCTCTCATATCGAGGCTGGACACGGCAACCCAGCAGGAGGAAGAGAGTACCGCGAGCAGGCGGAAGAGTCAGAGACACCCTCACTCCCACTGTTAGGAGTCTCTGGGAACTCCAAGCCAACAGCTATAACAGATATGCAAAGAATCTGGTGCAGACCCATGCAGGCCCCAAGCTTGCCCCTTCAGTCTCCCTAAGCCCCTGTGAGCCCTGTTTAGTTGACTCAATGGGCCAGGTTCTCCTGGTGTCCTTCATCCCCTCTGACTCCTACAGTCTTTCCTCCTTCTCTTTCTCAGGTTTCCCCATCTCCAACAGGAGGGACCCGATAGAGACCTCCGATTAATACGCTATCTCCACACAAGGTCTGGCTATGGGATTCTGCACCCCTCCCATGTGCTGACAAGGCCTAGTTAGTCTACTATGAGTAGAGCAGAAGATCATTAGGAGTCATTTCATTGGTTTGGGGGGTTTGGTTTGGTTTTGTTTTCCTGTTGTGTTTGATTCTACCCTAGGTCTCTGGGCTCCACTTCCTGTCCATCTAGGCAGAGTAGAGCATGGGCCTCAAATTAAACCAGGCATTGGGTGGCCACTCCCACATGTTCTGTGCCCCCAGTGCCCCAGCACATCTTGCAAGCAGGACAGATTGTAGAGGGCGGCTTTTGTGGCTGGGTTGGTGTTCAGGTTTCCCTTTTTGTACTTTCTCAGCCTGGAGAGACTAGAATGTACGAGCGAAGGCTCCATGCCTGCGCCAGCACGACCTCTCTGTATTCAGTGAGTTGTGTGGAAGTTGTTCCCAGCAGTGGGGCCCTGTGTCAGTTGCCAGAAAGTGACCTTCAGTCCTAGCTTTAGAAAGTGACCTTCTGTCGGAGCTTCAGCCAGCGTTGTTTAGGGATCTTCACAGGACCTTCTTGGTCAACAACCCAATTGAATATAAACCAGCACTAGAAGCCTTGTCCGGCTACAAAAGATAGCTGGTTCAGGCTCCTCTAGTACTAGGAGTCCTCACTAGGGTCACCCTCATAGATTGCAGGAAGTTTCCACACACTCAGTTTCCACACTGCCCCCCCCATAACCCCAGTTCCATCTACCTCTCCCTGCTCTTTCTCCATCCATGCCCCACCCTCACCTTATCCTGTCCACCACCCTCAATCCACACTCAGAATCTATTCTATTTCCCCCTCCCAGGGAGAAATGCTCACTCAGCATTTTCTTATACTTCAGTTTTAACATTTACTTACTTCACCAATTTCATTGATTTTAATGGTAATGTACTCATGCATGACATTTTACAGTAGTGGACGCCCTAAACACTTTATGGACCTAATTAAAAGGTAGTTATCAATAGTACCGTGGAAATTGAATCTCCCTTTCCCAGGCCATCTGCACAGGAATAAAGATCCCTGTCCTGACCTTACAACCAGCCCAGATGTGAATCCTGAAAAGCTGCTAGGCCCAGAGAGATTATTTGACACTGGGGAACCCTGATTCTATGAGTCCAACTTAATCTTAGGGTGGGTGGGTAGATTTAACTTTGCAGACATCCTGCCAAAGGACAGGCTTTCAGAGATCCAAGACAGCCACATCCATAGCCTCTTGGGTCCACAGCGGCAGGATCAAGTCCTAGCAGCTACTGCAAAGTGGCATGAAGAAGAATGAGAGGGAGGCCCCGCGGATGTTGGTACTCTCTGCAAGCATCCCTCGATAGTATGAGAAGGAGGTCCCGCGGATGTTGGTACTCTCGGCAAGCATCCCTAGATAGTGATCTTAAGAAGGTATTGCTAAGTGACAAAGCACACTGAAGGACAGGGCCCCCATAATGCTGCCCACTGTGAAAGAAGCAGGGTGTAAATGCATACGTATTGCTTATATTTCCTGAAAGGAAACCACGTAGTGACCTACTTCCCAGCAGGGTGACTGTGCCAAGAATGGCACGCTGCACATTACAAAATACTTAAAACAGAGAATTTGAGAGGTTCTCACCACAAATAAATCACCATACTGAGCTGATTGTGATGGCAAATGCCTTAATCCTAGCACTCAGAGACAGAGGCAGACAGATCTCTTTGAATTCAAGACCAGCCTGGTCGACATAGCAAGTTCCAGGACAGGCAGGAATATATAGACTCTACCAAAACAAAAAGGCGTGAGGGAGAAGAAAAAATGATAAATATTGGAGATGATGGCTGTGCAGTGTGTGTAGCTTGATTTGATCATTGCTCAGTGTTCACGGGGATCAATCACATTGTTCCTCATAAAGGTATACAGTTACTGTTTATCAGTTACAAATAAGACTTTCAGAATATGAAAGTCAGGGAGTTAAAACTGTTGGCAGTGGCTAGCTTTACAGAATAAGGAGGGGACAGAGTACAGAGCATGAGGGTGTAAACATGCTTTCTAAGTCCTGTTCTGTGACATCAGAATCATATGAATCCATAATTATTCAAAGAAAATAGTCAGGGATGGGATATAGTTCAGTATTTGATCCCCAGTGCAGCAACAAACCAGGCAAATGCAAGCACCAATTATTGAATTCAGAAAGAAAAGTAAGAAATTTAACAAGTCAAGTTGTTGAAGAATCACATTTAGGAAAAAACACAAAACAAAACAAGCAACCTCACAGCAATTTATTGGCTGTGCATCCCTTGCAGGGTAAAGGGTAGACAGTATAGAGTCTTTGGTTAGATTACTGTTAGTATGACCTGCATCATTTTTGAACTATTGCTGTTGAATATGACAAAAAAACTATCTTATCTAGTATTAGCAATTATGAAACTCCACAAGTGGCCCTCCAGGCTAACTAAGTCCCAGACCATTGATTAAGTGAGCAAGATCCCAGCTTCCCCATTAGGGCAACTCCAGTTCCTGGCTCACAGTGACCTCAACTAAACATATGTAAGTTTAAAATAAAAGTGCAGGGTCCAGGGTCCTAATTTCTGTACCTGTGTAGTTTCAGTGTGAGGTCTGTGCTATGACCAGTGTCCCTTGAGTTCAACCCCATCACTCCTGCCCCATGTTGGCAGCTAGTCACTGCTCTTTCGACAAAGGAAATTTTCTATCTGTTATTTTCTTCATCCCTTCAACCCTATTTCAAAAGTTCTCTTTTTAAAAAACGAAGAACACTGAGGCTCATGAAGTTGAGTTGTTTGTCAAGGCCCCTCATCTAATAGATAGTGTAGTTTGAACAAAAGCTCACTGGTAAATAAGAGACCAAATTCACTCTTAGTCATGCAATGACTGCATGACTAAATTACTGAGGCTATAAGGGAGTGTATTAGTACCAGAAATATATATAAGTAATGGGGAACATAGACACTGATCTCTAAACATAATCCAGTTTTCTCCACTGGTTAGAATCTGTCTCTGCTCTAGAGAATGAAATAAAATGTTATACAGTTTTTAATTATATGTGCCTATAGCATAAGCATAAGGCCTAACACTTGCTATGGGTGTGTATGCTCAGTCCACATAACTGTTAAATATATGTATGTATATATAGATATATGTATATATGCATATATACAAATATATAAATAAATATATATATATATATTTGCAATTGGTTGCACTATTTGCACTGACAGGCTAGACAAATCTGCAAGACACCTACAGTAGTTCTGGAGTCCCACTAAGTTTATTACCTAGAGCCCCAGAAAAAAAAATAATTAAAATAAAGCTAGGAGTGCTTGTTAAGTCTAGCCAGGGGCTGTCCCATATGCTAATCTTGGTTCACTTTTCCTAAAGTGTACAACTAGGCAAAGGTCATGAACCCTCTGTGGGTTCCAGGTTAATACACAATAGCGCTATGAGTTTTCTCAGAGGGCAGTAGGTCTATCTCGGGATTCAGAGGGGGCAAATTAATAAACTCATGGGCTGTGCAGGTTGACTGACTGGGTCTGACTCCCAGCCTGCTCTTTGCTAGCTATTGATCTGGGCACGATGCTTATTTCAGCTGCCTCACATGAAAAATAGGGCAGGAGATGTGTTTAAGACTTCAAGTAAAACCTAAGGTAAATAAACGCTTATCAGTGGTCCCTATGCCAGGTTTCTCCCTGCCTGAAGGGTGCTTGTGTCTAGAAGGTCCTGAGCATTCAAAGGTAGGCTGGTTGGAGGCACATAATGGTCCCTAGGTCAGCGTGCGTACAAATCCCCTTCTGCAGGGCTCTTCTCCAAGAGTCCAGCTGTGTGCATCTGGCTGGAGAGATTAAATTATTTTTGAATTCCTAACCGAATGTTCTTTTAATGGAAACTTAATGACAGACATTGAAATAGATTTCCTCCCAAAGCCCTCCTCCCGCCTGCCCCCCACATGACTCGGGGTTGCGCAGTTCCCGATAACCTTTATTCCATACCCCTGGACTTTTATCTCCCCAGTGACATGCAGCCCTTGCTGGACAGAAAGAGGAAATTCCAGTCATTGTTCTTAAACTTCTGGCTTCCAAAATAAAATGCTCTATCTCCCCTGTCAAGCTTTGATTGACACACACTTCCTGTAATGGCAGACAGCAACGGCCCAGGGGTGGGGCCTCGGGTTCATTTGCATTCTTGCCTTTAGATGTTTCTCTATTGTTTGTTCTAGACATGGGATGAGTCTCCACACCAGTCACAGAAGCAATGTTGAAGACTCATTTAAGAAAAACCTCCATAAAGGATGAAGCCTAAGTCTTCCAGTCAGGAACCCAGGAGGTTTATCCCTAATATCCTTAGTGGTGGAAATGGACATTCTGATACTCTCACTATGACTGGGGGGGATCTTTTCTTTCTGCCCTTTAGCCTACAGAATCTTCACCCTAAATATTGACCAGGAAGGTTCAAATGGGATCCAGTTCTCCATGTCAATATCTCTATAGTCACAGAGATCAATTGGGCAAGCCCAGGGAGATCAGCACCAAATTCAAGTTTAACTATAGCAGTGTGCCATAGGGTGCAACTTTTCCTTAAGAATTACAGAACCTCTTTGGAAATGGATGAAGAACAGCAAATACAGTAAGACAGCTTGCTAATAAGCAATAGCAGTTCTGATGTGGTCGGGTAGGGCCTATTGGGAAAAGGGTTTCTGTGTTGAACAACAAAAGCTGACTTTCACCCTGGCATTCACCTACAACCCAGTTGGTCTTCCGATGCCATCTGCTTCCCTTCGTTTTCTTTCCTGACTCATCTTTGTGCCCTTGTTGCCACCCTTTCTCCAGTGCCCAAGGCTCTTCATTTGGTGTTGAGCCCCAAGCACTCCTGAACACTCTCAAGAGTGGCCTGCCCCATCCCACTTCCTACAAGCTTTATGAGATGTGTATCATGAGTCTAGTGAATTTGTATTCAAATAAGGAGACTCCAAGTGCACAGTTCCTGGGTTCTGATAGAGGAACGTTTAGAAGTAAACCAGAAACATGCCAACCAGCTGTACCCACACCAGGGAGCAGGGAGCAGAAGAGAACAGAGTAGTGTATTCTGAGTGTATGATCTTAATGAATGTCATTCCTGCTGGTTTATAAGGAGCTGCAGAGTGGTAAGGTCTCTGTCTATGTATGGACCAGCAGAGAATTCCAGCTCCCTTGGGCTTGTGATATTTGATTTCTTCTAGCTTGGTCAGCGAATCATGTCATGGATTCAAAGATTGACAAGCACAGAGTAACCGTCCGTATGGGCCAGATGTGTTCCCCATTGTGGCCACTGACAAGGTGTGCATCTTAACCCAATCTGTTTCCACTGGTCAGGACCATGGCAGTGTGAGTGTATATAAACCCGTACAAACTCAACCCCTGAGAAAAGCAGAGCTATCCCTACTCAGGGGTTTGTAGCTGTCTTTCTCTGTACCAAGATTCATGCTGGAGAGATGTGATGTGGCTGGACCAGAAGGGGCGTGTCTGCAGCCTAGCTCCTTTCCTCCTCGGAAGTCTAGACAGCAAACGCTTGCAGTTTGCCCCCTTCCTGCCGGTCCCACCCCTCTCCAAGAGAAAGTCTGCCTTGGCAAGAATATTTTTCTCAATCATCCTGTCACAGTTAATGCATAGGTGACACTTTTTGCTCACGCAGTTTCAGAAATTTATTAATCTCATACTGAAAATATTCTGACTTTCAAACAGCTTTGAATTCCACGTTCTTTCTCAAGGCACGTTCACAATAACACAGGTGGGGAAGTGAACAAGCAGACATTCACATCGGGACCTTCCTCCGAGGTAAGTTCTCCTGCAAAACTGTTCCCTTCGGAAGACGCAGGGTTGGCCCTCATGGACAGAGAAGTGGCAGCATCCTGACTGTGGGGACTGTCTCATTCCCTCCTTCGTACCTAGAGTTTCAGTTCAAGCACTAAACAGAGAAACACAGAACTATCCAGTGTTAGCATCGCACCCACTTCCAAGCTGACTGCTTTCACAGTCGGTATCATCTTGTAAGACCTAGGAATAAAAACTCTTTTAATAAACCTGTAGCCCCATAACCCATCCATTAAATATTATAAGAAGTACAACCACAGATCTCTCTCTGTGTGTGTATGTGTGTGTGTAGATTAGTAGATCAGAAGCTGGCATAAGATTTCTTCCTCATTATCCACCTTATTTTTTTGAATTGTATGTGTATGGTGTGTTGCTAGCATGTGTGTCTGTACCCATGGTGTTCATGAAGGTCAGAAAAGAAAATCAGATGCCCGAAAACTGGAGTTACAGACGGTTGTGAAACACTATGTTGGTGCCAGGAATCAAACCTGGATTCTCTGGAAGAGCAACCACAGTATCTTCACCACCTTCTCTCCAGCCCCTTCAAATTCTTTTTTTAAAGCAGTCTCACTGAAACTGGACCTCACCCATTAGCTGGCCAGCAAGTCTCAGACATCCTCCTACATCGGCCTTCCCAGTGCTAGGGTAATTGCTACCAAGTCAGGCTTTCCGTGTTCCTGCTGGAGGTCAAAACCCCGGTGCACATGTTTGCACAGCAAGCTCTTTACATGCTGAGCCTTCTCTCCAGTCTCATCAGCAACACTTTCAACTCACCCTCCTTTGCAGGAGGATGCTCATTTAGCATCTAGAGAATAGACGTGGCCTCTGTTTCATGGACCACAGGAGATAATTCAGGCCAAATTCTAGATGGACCACAGCATCTGGGTAAGTCACAAAGCTTGCCAGGGACTTCTTGCTCCTCTTTGCCTTGGGCTCAGAGAGGTGCAGAGTCACTGGATGATACTTTACTCTGTCGGAAACACGTGACCCAGACTCGGATGAAGGCTTCAAACACAGGCGCTTGAGAAGGTTAGTCATCAGTCTTAGAAGCCTTAGTCATTCTTTGTATGACTGTCTCTTATTGTCAGTGATTGGTTGACTCACTTCCCCCAACTCAGGGGACAGATTTTCCGTTGATAAAAGTCTATCTTAAGATGAAAGGGGCATCTTTCTAATCCATAGAATCAAATGGGAAATATGGCTAGTTCTCGAAGCTGTAGAAAACTCCTAACATCTTTCAGGAGTCTTCTACAAGTATCTGCATTGTCTGTCCATGCGACCTTGGGTGGCTTTGTTCCCATCAATACTGGATGAGCTCACACAGTCATAGGAAAGACACCAAATGAGTTCCTATGGCTTCCACATGCCTGCTTCAGTCACACTTGTCTATCAGGTCTCTCTTCTGCAGCCTTGTAGAGCTATGAGTCTTGTAGTCATAGCCATGGGGTTCAGGGGTGACCACGCTGGCAGACTTGGCAGTTTCTCACCCTGCTTTCACACCCCCCACTGCTGGTCGCTCCAGAACACGGCCAGCCCCTAGGTTCACAGAAGCTTTCCTGCAGGTGAAAAAGCCGCTGCTACATTTGGGTGTCAACTGTCTCGTCAACTTCAGACAGGACAAAGTTAGGGTTGTCGTAGCTCCTCTTCATCCTGGCTCTGGTGTCTTTTTCGTTGTAAAGGCACATGGCGCAGTGAGGGGTTTCCACTTCCACCGTCTTGCCAAAGTTATGGAAATCCACTCGGTACTTCCCTTCCTTGGTCTTGGATACGATGGGGACAAAACGGTAGCCCCAGAGCACTTCCTCTGGGACGTAGGATGTGCGGACCTGGCAGGTGGCGCTGGTGGATTCCACTGTGCCATCTAGAAAGACGACTAATTCAAAGTCCTGCTGGGGAAGCGTTTCTGCTGCCATGTGGAAGAAAGGACTGTGGTGGTCAATGACGTGGTAGATTGTCAGCGGGGAGATGAAGAACAAATTCTCATTGCCCGTATCGACGACAAAGTTGATATTGGTCTGATCCAGAATAATGGTCTCTCCTTCAGGGGTGATGGTGGTCTTCAGGAGCTTGCCATAGATGTGACCGCCAATCAGAAGGCTCTTCCTAAGGTTCGCCACTCGGATGAGCAGGCAGAGCTTCCCACCACGCTTGCTGATCACCGCAGTCTTGCTGAAGGTGATGGTCTTTGCGCGTTTTTTGGGTCTAGAGATCTTGGCTAAGATGGCGCCACACATGAATGAATTGATGATCACTCCGAGAATGGACTGGAAGACGAGCAGGAAAATGGCAGTGGCACACTGTTCCGTCACAAACCTGAATCCATAGCCTATGGTCACTTGAGTCTCCAGAGAAAACAGAAAGGCTGAGGTCATGCCGTTAACGTTCTCCACACAAGGAGTGTGATTATCAGGTGGGTAGAACTCCGGGAGGTCCTTGTGAACATAGGCTACCACATACCACAGGAGACTGAATAGGAACCAGCTCCCCAGGAAGGCTGTAATGAACACGGTCATTTTGTACCTCCATTTGAGGTCAAGTACGGTTGTCCAGATGTCCACAAAGAATATAAACCTTGACTGCACATCTACATTGCCAAACTCTATGTTACACCTTCCATCCTTGGAGACCAGCCTTGCTCGTTGCCGTGAACGCCCGAAAAGGTGCGTGACAAACCATTTCCGAAGATGTTTGAACATCCTCTCTGTCAGGGTCCTGATCTGAAAACACATCAAAGGGGGCAGGTCAGATTACAGTTGGAGCAGCGGTGACGTGGGTGACTCACATACACACTCAGCCACCTCTGAAAAGAGCATTCAAATCATCAGGCTGGTTAATCATTTGCACACACCAACTACTTTGTCCCTGGGTGCCAGCATAAATCTTACATGGCTGCTATGTCACGTAAGTGGAGAAGACACCAAGTAGAGAGTTGCTAATAGCTAATATGTTCAGGCATTTGCTGACCTCAGTCAGTCCCACAGGGATTTAAAAATGGGGCGATGGTGGCACATGCATTTAATTCTAGCACTCGGGAGGTAGAGGCAGGCAGATCTCTGTGAGTTCGAGGCTAGCCTGGTCTACAAAGCAAGTTCCAGAACAACTAGAACAGTTACACAAAAAAAAAACACTGTCTCAAAAAAGAAAAAAAGAAAGAAAAAGAAGTGACCCATTATAATCTGCACTTTTGCTTATTGGATACTATGCAAATCATCTCTGCGTTAAAATGTAATCTATTGCTATATAATAATTTCTGTGAAATCATAAGCCTAGAGCACTATTCATATTTTCATGATATATGAAATAATTAACTGAAAAAAGGAAATTCATCAATATATCCACTAAATTGTCTTGTCTGCTCTACCAATACATCAAGAGACATCCTGACCCATTTCAGTTCCTTCCTTTATTAAATGAAGGAACTAAGAAAAATATTAGATGACTTGCCCAAAGTCATACCCCTCACCCATGCCCACCAACTCCATGCCAGTCATATTTTGGCTCATTTATCAAATATTCTAGCCTAAAGCTGTGCTCCCCTAGAACACTTGAAGACAGGACTTCTTAGCAGAGTTCACAATCCAGCAGGTGATCTCACAGACTCTGAAGATCCACATGCCTGTCCTTGTTCACTCACGTGTTCTGCCAAGACTTTCAACAAAAATAGAATGAGATTGGCCATTGGTATTCCACACTCCCCTCAACTGAGCTCCAAGCTGATGAACACTGATTTCACCTGACTTCACATGTTCTGTGAAGGTAGAACCATGTTTAACTCATTCCTAGAACTCACCTGCTAGTTCAGACTGAGTGCTTACCACTCTCTTCATCAGCGTGAGTGGGGGTATACAGGGACTGGATGAGGTCCTTCAGAACAGTGTATGAGAGAGAAAGAAAGAGGGGGAAAGGGGGAAGAATGGAGGAAGGGAAGGAGGGAAGGAGGAAGGGGGAGAGAGGAAGAGAGAGAGAGAGAGAGAGAGAGAGAGAGAGAGAGAGAGAGAGATTTCCAGCAAAACAGTGTTGGGGCTTTCCCCTAAACAGCCAACAGTAGTGAAACTCAAGGGTCTTAAGCCTAGAATACCTCTTCCTCTTCCCCCACCCCAAAAAATCAAGGTGTGCCCATTGTGGTTAACACTGTCTTTGTGGTATTTTTTTTATTAAATGCAAAGATATTTTTAAAAATAGATCTCAAAATCCCCCTTGAAAAATGTGTTTGCTTGTAAGAACTAGGAAGCGAAACCAGCTCGGCGACACATTTTAAACAAAAGCAATATTCCTCAGTGTCTCGTTCCTGGCCTTACCCCAGGTGAAAAGACAAGGGGCTGGACCAAGCAGAAGCAGTGAGAAGCAGTGCCCAGTTATAGCAGAGGCTTGAAATGTAAAGGCCGGGCTCTAAAAATAAGAACAAGAAATAGATACTGAGGGAGTTGTATAAGCTCGACACACCCAGAGAGCTCTGTCCATCCCTTGCAGACCTCAAGTCCCCAAGAGTCAGACGAGAGGATGGCCCCAGGTAGGGCACACACATGGCAAAGGCTACTTCCCTGGTTCCTCCCTACCATTGCTCATGCACCTAGGTGTAGCCTGGTCTGCACTTTCAAGTGGCAGATGCTCCTGCCCAGGTTTGTGGAAGCTCACACTTGCTTACAGGCTGGCTCTCGCCTATTGCCAGTTCTAAGACCGGCATTACCCACGGAACCCACACACTCGTCGTCACACGTTATAATTCAAGATGACTTCTGAAACACCAAATCCCAAGTTTTTCGTCCCCTCCACCGTTCTCCAACCTTTCTAAAATTTGCTTCACTTTGAAGGTGAAGGGTATTTCTGTAAAGTGAAGTCACATCTCCAATTAAGTTTGGGTTTTCCATGACCGTGCCAGTAAAATATGATATTCACTTCCTGGCCTTCTGAGCAGTAAAACAGGAGCAGCCAGCAACCCACAGAGCTTTCCCCAGACTGTCTGCACTTACCAGCACTCTGGACACACTCCGTTCTGCAGCCTCCATAGTGGGAAAAGCAAGCAAGTGGTGTTATTGGGAATTGTCTGTAGGAAGACTGACTTCTTTTAGAGCCAGACAAATGAGCCGTAAGCTTCTAAATGATGCTTACTTGGATTAGCTTTCAGTAGTTAACAAGTGGAGTCATGTGGTTTATACTAACACAAATGATTGTACTCAGACCAAGCCTGGAATTGGGTATATATAGATATGTTTTTTTTCAAGCCTCACATGGCTTGAATACCGTCATGCTAAGACATGAAATACCACCAGCTGAGGTCCTGGGCAGCAAACGTGGATTGGATCCCAGCATGGCCCCCCTCTCCTTTGCCACGGTCTATAGCCCTCTTGCCGTTCTCCTGAGTCGTGCCAAATAACTTTTGGCTAGAAACAATTAGTTACCATCAACCTCCCAGTCAATTTTCCGAAACATAATGAATACTAACCTTTCCACGTGGTCACAGATACAGGTGGATGGGGAGACATAGAGGGGAACATGTTTGCAAGACAAGAGTAAGCTCATACCAGGAAGGAACAAGATACCACATTAATCTCTCTATACAATAACCACTGTTATGCAAGACACTGAGATACTATTGTGGGGTTTCATCTGGAAAAACTGGACTTGACTGGAGGCGCACTTTACACGTACTGGATAAGCATATGGTGTTGATCTGTTTGATGAAAGAGTGAGGAGAGCCAAGAAAGCACGTAAATCCATCCACTCACCAAACCCATCAGCCGCCTGGCGGATCTGCTGTAATGCAGATCCCACTTTGCCAGGACCGTGACATTTAATCTAACCACAGACAGAGCCGATGTGCCTTTATGAACGACTGGGCAATTAGAGATTATCGCCAGGGTCTTAGATTATATAATGTGTCCCGGCTTTTAGGTGCCTTTCTTTTGAAATCAGTAAATCTTAATAGCAAGCAAAGGGCTGCACATTAGCTAATGTTTACCCACGTATCCTTGGTGGCTGGCAAAACAAGTGGGTTGCATTATGGCCACTTGGTCTTTATGCCCCAGCATTCTTGTTCCGTAAATAGGACATTTGCAGAAAGCAAGACTTTCCCAGACACTTGCTGCTCATTGGCTGTCTGCGTATTCCTTGGGCTCTGAAAGATACCCAGAACTCTCCCTGGTCTCAAGGGGCTCACTGTCAGATGAGAAGGTGAGCTGCCTAGGTCGGAACTCAGTGGGGTTTCTGTAACCCCATAAGTACAACTTTTCCATAGGATTTCCTATTAACTACGGATCTATCCTCCGAGGTTGTGTTTTGAGCAACTGCAAACACCTTTCTGTGTATATTAAACATACTCATCTATCATCAGTCCATAGGGATCTGCTGACACTTCTGTGTGTACTAGTCACCATGTTAGGCATCACGTAAGTAATGGCTGATTGGCCATGCCAACAGGCATCTCCCAGGTGGCCCAAGGGAGAGGAATAGATGAGTCCAAACAGACCTAGAGGACTGTCGCTGTGATAGGAACCAGCAAGTACCCTCCAGGGAGCGCCTATTGAGAGCAGAAGCCAACCCCTAAAGATGTGGTCGAGTCACAGGTAGCAAGGCCTCCATAAGCAATTGCTGAGTTACGATAAATAAATGGGTGGATGTGTTTGTCCATGGTGAGAACTGACGGTTTCCCATACTGCTCAGTAGCCATCAGCTCCCCCACCCAGAAGAGCTACTTTACAAGAAGTCCTGTAACAATGTAACAGTGAGACGTGTAACTGTAGTCACCCTACATTTAACTGTGTGTGTGTGGCCCAGGCAGGAGCAGCACAAGGAAAACAAGTGCATGGGAGAAGAAAGAAGACCCAAGATAACACACAGGAGAGAGTGCTAAAGGAAGCTGGAGCAACCTGGGGCTGGAAAGTCAGGTGGGGGCCAAACCACTCAGAACTACCACAAACCCACAGGATAAGCTGGATCTGAAATGAACGCCCATCCTCTCAGAGCTACAGAGACAATCCGTACTTCTAAGTCAGCCTGAGACACCTCTGCGTAAAGGTCCTTGAAAGCAAAGGCATCTTCCTCCAGGGTAGGCTTGGTGCTCTAAAAACACGCTTCATTTGCATGCAGCGTCCACTCCAGCAAAACAAGCTCTTCCTGCTAACAAGAACCTACATGCAGAGGTTGTTTTGGGGGCTTCTGCCCAAGAACACTTCGTATTGGAGAAGGGGTTTCTCGGGGCACTTATCATTCTGACCTTCCCCCAACCCTAGCGGCTCGGTGACCACTGTGTATGAGAGATGGGGGTCGATGCTTGCATCCCAAGTTCAAATTACAGGGGCTGTTGTGCCTTTCAACTCAACTCTTCATGGCTTCTATGCTGGAGTCAGTTGTTATGGTAGAGTAGGAAATGTGGACTAGGTGGTCCAAAATCAATCAGGTGCCCTATGATTGTCTCTAGTCCCTTGGTAACTCTGATACAAAATAACTTCAAGTTTCTCCGAAATTGGTCTGCCTCAGACCAAGAATCAGGTGAAGTCAACACACATCTCTGGATTGTCCACAGTCATGCATCCCTGGGACTCTGGGCATCTTCTCTGCTGTCTTAATAGACTTCAGCACATGCTCAGCTCATTGACCACCTACTAAGTATCAGGTGCATGATGGGAACAAAGAAGGAATGGCCCTTACTTTGCAACCACTCCCGAAGAAGTCACTCAGTAATTATCATGCACCAAACTAAAGTGGTACCCATGGGGCTGTGTGGAGATGGCCTCTTGAGCCCATCTTTGCTGAAAAGTTTTAAAAAATGCAATTGCTTCTGTAGAGGGCTTCCTCTTTTCTGTGGAAATCATCACAGAATGGCTGAAAACAGCCTCCCTGTTGGATCTAAAATCCTACATAGTCCTTGGAGCCTCAAATCTCCTGACCTTCTGGGCTGCCTCTCATGTGCCTAGGACCCACCGAGTGGGAGGTCTTTGGTTGGGCATGTCAGAACTTACCTCGAATGTCCTTGGCATAACTGAGCATCTGGTTCATTTAGGGTAGAACTCGGAGTGGTCAGTTGGACTCAGTCCTTCCCAACCTTACATCCTAGGTATATGTCTCCCATGCCTTTGCCAGGCTAGACTGGGTAATGCATGGGAAAATACGTCGCTGTTGGGGAGTAAGTGTGTCTCATGACTTCTCCCACAGGAAATCAGAGTAGCTTATCTGGGGTGTGAATACAACATAGGCTTCCTAGGGTCCTTCTCTCCTTCCAGAAGTAAGTTCAAGAACAAGCTAGAGGGGCCACATGGTCTGGGGCACTTCACAAGCACACAGTGCTGACAGTCTCAGGGCCTTCTAGCTGCAGCCCCATTATCTGAATGAGTTGGTGCGTTCTGCATGGGAAGTTATAGGAAGATAGAGGATGTGGCCGAGAATGTTCCCAGAACAGGAAAGGACCAGAAGCAGCTTGACAAAGCAGAAGTGTTCTAACTTGTGTCCACAGGCCTGAACTTGAACTCCAGCTGTGCCCTTTAGTGACCAGGTGAGCTGAGCAAGTCACCCTGCTTTCCTGAGCTATCTCCTCATCTGTGAGATAACTCTAATGCTATCCTGCCAAGTATCGTATAGCAGAATACACAGTGTCCCGAGAGCACAAGACAGACAGTGGCAATATTCATTGATGGTTCCCAAACCGAAACCAACACAGCAGTTTAGCCAAATGTCACCAGCTCTTACCACCATGGACTACCACACAGTCAACCTGTAACTGCACCAGAGGAGAAAACACTCATAAAGGGGAGGGACATATTCTAGCCATACGCGGCATCTATGATTGATGCTGGTTTCAGAGACCCCACTTCCTGATAGGAGTAGACGGCCTAGGAAAAGCAAAGATGATTCATGAAGGATTGGTCAATAAAAAGGCAGAGCCTTTCTTAGAAAGGCCTGGTACCTAGGCACAATGCGCATCTTGCTGCCATAGCAACTAACTAGCGTGTGACCAGCACCACCACTACGTACACTTGTTCCCTGAAAGGGCAGTCTCTTGCCTGATGCCCACAATCAGGTTTTGGTGGGCAGGCAATGTCACAGACATCATTGACAAAAGCCCTCTGCTTGTCCTAGGTCTGAGGAGTAAGAATGCTTGCTTTGCAACCATGAGGACCTGAGTCCAAATCCCCAACACCCATGTAAAAAAGCCCCGCGAGTAACTCAACAACCCGAAGGTTTGAGGGTGGAGACTGGCAGATACCTGGAGCTCAGCTTCAGAAACTGTGAGCTTTAGATGGTGAAAATTGACACTAGGGGCTCCTTGCTTGCAGAAGTCACGTGAGCAGGGGCCACTCTGCATAGGATTGTTCTGCTATAAAGAGGTGGAGACTCATGGAAGCTACTAAATAATACACGGAGGGCCACTGCAATGATTTAAAGTCTGCACGTTTAGGATTTAGATGCTGTCTAGCTGACTTGTGGGCTCACGGTGCATCCTGAGAGGATCACCAAAGATCTCTGCTTCAGGCCCCAGTGGGAGCTCCGGGAACTATATCATTCCTTTGGATGAGCCAGGCTGCGAACAGCCAAAGCCGCACTCAGGGAAGATGCCCATGAAGTAATACCAGTCTTAGGTGACAGTACGTGTTGGCTGTGGTAGATGGCAGTGGTGTGGATGCTGGGAACTTCTGTGTGGCTTCCCGGCAGATTTCGTAGTGCAACTGTTTCTTAAGGTCCTTTGGAAATGGTGGCACGCACTGCCTTGCAAAGGAGGACGCTTGATCTCAGCTTTGTCCGGAGTTTATAAGACGAGCACTTCCCCGGGGTCTATGAAGATGGCAACAGAGAACAGACCTCCACCCCAGGGGTTAGGGGGCATGAGAAACTGGCAGGCACACAGTGGAAGCTCCCAAGAGTCTGCCTGAAATTTTCTTAGCAATCTTCCCATCTAAGCCCAGGAACACTGTGCCTTAAGGAGGAAAGGCTCTGCTTTATTGCCTGAGTTGACAGGGGAAGAAAGTTAAAAATGAAGACTCTTGTCCCCAAAATGGATGAAAATAATGACCTCCAACACCTCCTCCAGTCTTAAAAAGTGAGACTAAGGGCAGGGTGACAAAAAGAAGGGCCCCAGGAGGCTCCTCTCTCCGGTTGATCACCCCAGGAGACACGGTTGCATGCTGTGTGTACAGCGCCCCCTGGAGCACAAGAGAGGTACTGCTTACTGACATCGTGGGGGCCCCAAAGCCAAGCGCAGACACAACTTGCATCAATCAATTGCACTTGGATTTCATAACAGTTCTGAGAGCCTGAGAACTGAGGCCCAGAGATGTTATGCAACTTGCTCAAAGTCACAAAGTAGAAAAACAAGCATAAAGCTTAGAAGGAGCTTTGTTTTTAAGCTCTATAACATACTCAGAACTGCTGTAAATAGCTACAGAAGGCAAACATGATTTCAACACCTGCTCGCGGTGTACGGGAATGGCAGCTTGGCGCACATTTCCTTGCTCTGTGTGAGGAATCAAATGGTTTGAACTACTAAGAGATGAAGAAGGGAGGTCTGGTTAGAGGGGAAAGAACGAGGTTTTGGGTCAAGAAAGAGCCTATGCAAAGGCATCACGAGGGGACTCGAAGGGCACAGGGCACATTGGATTGGATTTGGTCTGAGGGTCACTGGTGCCACTAAATGTGCCATTCAAAGTCCTGAACAGCTCAAAAATGGTCAAAATGCTGGCAGATCGAAGAGGTAACTGGATGCAGATGAAGACTTGCCACCATCAATTTCTCTGCCTCACCGGGCAGTGGTGGCACACATCTTAAATCCCAGCACTCGGAAGGGAGAGTTTGAGGACAGCCTGGTCTATAGAGAGAGTTCCAGGACAGGCAGGGCTACACAGACAAACTCTTGTCTCTGAAAAGGAAGGAAGAAAGGAAATAAGGAGGGAAGGAAGGAAGGAAGGAAGGAAAGAAGGAAGGAAGGAAGGAAGGAAGGAAGGAAGGAAGGAAGGAAGGAAGGAAGGAAGGAAAAGAAAGAAAACTCTGCTTCCTTCCTCCTACAGGTTATATGGCTTGAGCCAGTATGGGCAATGGCCTGCAGATGGAGAAACAGTGCCCTCCACTTGGAGATGTCATAAATGTCTACAGGCTATCCACACCTTCTTCAGGTAGCAGTTCATTCTGACGGTGAGGAAGAGACCTGGGACTGCCCAACACACAAGGCCACTGTCTGGACAGATGGGACAGCTCCCTTCAGAATCCTGGGTACAATCCTAGGCAGATAGAGTAGGCCAGACTCTTCTGCACAGAGAGAGTCAGAAGGACCCGTTCTGCCTCTCGTGAAATTAACTTTGACTCGAGTTTTCAGATTTGGTCTCGGTCCAGGCCTTCCTGGGAGTATTTGCCCTAACAGTAAATTCTGGTCCCTAATAAATTTAGGATTGGAAATTAAATTAACACAATGATCCAGAGGCTTTCCTGGTCTAACGACCTCTGATTCTTACTTCTATTAAGCAGAGAACATCTACACCGGAGGTGTCTAGGTATATAATCTTACACGGAAACCAGTGTATGTTCTCAGCAGGCAGCATGGGGCAGAAACTGTGAAGAAGTCATATTACATGCACAGGAGGATATTAGATATTTAAAGGAATTCTAGGGTGGATTATTTTATAGAGTGAAGAACAATTTTTTTGCAAATCAAATAATCACCGAGCACTCATGTATCTCGTAACAGTGTGCGTTTGGGTGGAGGCGGCTAGGCTGGAGACTGGACACATCGAGAATGACACTGCTCTTAAGTTTCACATGTCAAGCCACCCACCTCAAATGGCACAGCAATTTCATGAAAGAATTTAAATGTTTATAAAACTCCTATTTATTATGTGCTTGCAAACCCTGTTATTAGCCTGACCCTTCTAACTCTCTGTGGTTTGCGTTGCTATTACATCAACTCACTCCTTTCAGCCCAGAAATAAATGAATTCCATGTGAATGAGAGCCCCAAACACTGCCTGCAACAAGACTGTAAGCTCCTGATTTAGAGCAAAGATATGGAATTTCCAGCCTTGACGTTGGTTACTGAGAAGGATAACGGTCCACTAAAGCCTGGGGAGAGGGACGTGGAAACCAATGTCTATGGCCTGCATCCACAGGCAATGGCTGCCTCAGCTCAGCTTGATACACAGATAAAGCTGGGGGCCTTCAGTGTCAGCCCTTGTGTTTGGAGGGGCGAGTGGAATGCCCTCTGCTCCCATACTCTAACTAATAGTATGTATTTTTCCCGTTCCGGTCCCATCGAGTCACCAGGGTAGAATGTGACAAGTAGGTTTGAGGATTTGAATCAAAAGGCAGTCATTTATTTGCTTATACTGGGGTGCTGCATAATCATGTAGTGGGTCGGCTTCCTCAGCTGTAAAGGGGACATTTAGGTGTACCTGACAGACAGACAGACAGACAGACCGACAGACAGACAGACAGACAGGAGGAGCTTCAACAGCCCTGGGGATAGCAAAGAATAGAGCCTAAACTTACCTTACAAAGTCCTGCCACTCCTGAAGGAATAGAAGGGATGGGAGGACCTGCCCCAGGGACACCATTGTCTGTGCAGCCTTTCACTCTGGGCTCCTGTGACCCGCGTCAAACATGCAGTGCAAGGCACTTCCTGAAGGGTAAAGAGAAGGACACAGTTTGAGGTGGCCCATGGAATAGCTGGGGACCAGTCTTCCTGTAGCTTCTATTGCTGTGCCCCAGGGGACCTTCAGAGGTCAATTATTACCCGTTTGGGCTTGAGCTCTGCCAAGCCATGAGAGTTACATTAATGGGGAGGCACGCCATCTACCCTTCCACATCAAGGTGCTTTCTGGGAAAGTCCTGGGGCCACAAGGAAGCAGAGCTGGTAGTCTCTGTGACCCTGTAGTTTCACGGCACCCAGCCACCTTCTGCACATGCCCGGTTCCCGTCTTCAGGGCTCTACTTTTGGATGGACTGAACGGCCTCCTCCTTGCTACAGGCAGAATCCCTACAGAGTGTGCTTCTCTTAGGATGACATCACAGAGCCTTCTTCCCACCCAATTCCCTCCAGAACTACAAAATATTTTCATTCATCCTTGTATGTAAAAACATGCCCCACTCTTGTGTCTGTCATTGAAATGAGAAAGACAAGCACAAGGGACATCCTTCCAGGATTCATGGCCAAACCATGCCTGGCAAACAGCCCACTGCAGCCCCAGCTCCTGAGAGGCCAGTGGAGCCTGGTCTGACGCACATTCACCCATGCCTTTCCTCCCTCCCCGGGTACAGTGACCTGGAAAGGGGAAAGGAAAATCTGCTTCCTTTTCTCCTATTGTCCTTGTCCCTCTGTCCTCATCAAAATGAACGGAGAGAAGCTCCTGGGTTCCAGACCTCACTAGGCTGCAGATTTGTGCAAGGTGGCTTTGTTATAAGACGGACGAAATGACATCCGCCCCTGCCCTGCACAAACACTTGCCCCCAGATGTTTATAGCAGCTTTATTCATTACGACTTACAAGAGGAAGCAGCCCTATGTGTTTTTCACTCATCCGTAAATAAGAAGTGGCATGCCTATAGAATGGAAAACTGCTCATCCCTAAGGAGGGATGATGGTCTGATGGAAGTCACAGCATGAGGGAAGGCACTACAGCAGACTTACACTAAGGAGGCCAGATAGTCTGCGATCCTTTGCCAGACATGTTTGGAATAGGCAGATCTATACAGAAAGAAAAGTGGAGAAGTGACTGCCCAGTTGCTGGGATGACTTCCAATTGTTCTTTAGAAGAAAAAGAAATGGTTTTGATATTGGCTGTGGTGATAGTTGCATAGCTTTGTAAATACATTATTTTTAAAAAAAATTACTGAAGAACACTCCTGATGGCGGGATTGTATAATGGGAGGTATATCCCGCCAAAGCTGAACATGCACACTAAAGTACCTGCGACAGAGAAGCAATGCAACAAACTTCCTCCCACCCTCACCCAGCTTCCGCTCCTTCAGATACCTGATGGAACCTCAGGTGAGCCTGACTCACCACCATCATGGCTACCCATTGGTTACTTCATCCTGGAGCACAGAAAGCATTGTTCTGGACAGCCATCCTTTCTCTGCATCCTGGCTATAGAGACGAGACGTCTGCTCTCTTATCTGAGTTCAAGGGCAGCCTAGTCAACACAGTGGGTTCTAGGACAGCCACAATTTCTTAAACTTCTCCCAACCATAAGGGGCAGGGGGGAGTCAGGTGCAACAGAGAAAGTGAAGTCCTGGGTCCCCATCAGGCTACACTGGATGTATTATAACCTAGAACTTCAGCTCCAGGGCGGGACTCCCCAACACCTCCAGGGCTGTTAGTTGGGGCTTCTGGACCCACGAGTATTCCAGGCAAGCCTCATGGGGCCCTAAACAGGCCATAGTAAGTAGGTGGAAAGATGGTCTCACACCACATGTAGGCTTCACACAAGAGTGTTTGCCCAACCCTGCTTCGCACATCCATCTCTGGTTCTTGTTCTTTGTCTTCCTGCTTTGTCATTTAGCACTTCTACTATTTCTAGCATCTAATTCCTTGTCCACAGCTCTTGTATTCTGGAGTCAGCATCATGGAAGCCAGTCTCTCCAAAGGGTCAACACCAACTCAAAGGCAAACCCAGAGTCCCCAGGACCACTTAAAACCATTCCTTGAGATTGAAGAGATGGCTCAGCAGTTAAAAGCCCGACTGCTATCCCAGAGGACCAGTTTCGATCTCCAGCACCCACATGGAAGCTCAAAACCATCTGTAATTCTGGTTCCAGGGGATTCATGACCTTTTTCTGGTCTCCAAGAAACTCTCATACACACAAAATAATAATTTTTACAAAATTTAAAAAAATGAGAACTGATCTGAAGTGCCCCATAGTTCCACCACTCCATCCCCTCCCCTGCTGCTCACTCCACCCCACAGGACCCCAGCAGAGAAAAGGACTAGCGAATGGGAACTTGCTGCTCCAGAGGGGGACAGCTGGTAGAAAGATGGCATGGAGTCCAGACTCGGGATCCAGTCAGAGGGTGGCAGGATCAGTCCTAGAGAGTTTGGCCCCTTGGACAAAAGCAGGGCTGAGGTCCTTGCTTGCTTCCTGAGGAGTGTCCTGCTCGTGAGTCAGCAGTAATTCACTGGACACCACTCTGTGTTCAGTAGTCAACCTTTAAAAAGAGGATCCTTGAATAGGGTGTAGTGACACAGGCCTTTAGTCCCAGCACCCAGGGTGCAGAAGCAAGCGGATCTCTGTGAGTTCAAGGACAGCCTGGTCTACATAGTGGGTTCTAGGACAGCCACCACTTCATAAAGTGACTCAGCCTCAAAATCAAAGCAAACAAGACAAAACAAAAAAGAATCCTCACTTGGATTAACACAAATCACAAGGGCCTGGTTGACGATACCTGGCCAAACCTAGGTCCCCCAGATACAGGGATATGGTTTGGGGGAGAAACTTAAAGACAGCCTATGGCAGTCTGAGCCCTAATTCCCCGGAGAAAACGTAGCCCAGTCCACCTGCTGAGCAAGTGCAGGCTCCCTTTGGGCTCTGGCCTTGAGACAGGTGACTGTGCCCAAGTCTGGCTTGAATTCAAGCTCTTCTGTTCTCTGGGGCATGACCAAGCAGCCTGCCTGGAGGTTCCCAGGGCTCATTTCTCCCATCTAACCCATGAGGGCAAGGAGGGGGCACAATTACTAAGCTGTTGTACATCCTCTCTCTCCTGCTCTCCCCTCTCTCCAGCCTGCACCAATGTTTCATGATTCCTCCGTCGGCAGCGTCAGACTAAACCCTGACATGTCCCATCTTGTTAAGGCTCCCCTGAGAGGGCAAGAAGACCTCTAGGAATTGTGAACAGATTGACAGTTGTGTTCGGCTGGAACTAAATTCCTGGGTCTCTGGCTCCTGGAGGTTGTGAGGCCCAAGTTGCAATCAGCATTAAGACTGAGGTAGTGCCCACGGTCTACAAATGTTTCTTAAATGAGTAGCAGTCAACCAGTGGACTGGGAAGCCTCGTGTGCAAGGTTCTTTCATGCTGTCACTGCTTCATACCCAACACCCCCTGAGGCCTGGTGGCCTCTCTAACAGAGCGACCCGGGGAAAGAAGCTGTTCTAGCTGATCAGCTGACTGGCTACGCCACAAATATCTAGGACAGTATGAAAAGCATACATTTTGAATTCAGAAAACGCTGAGGAGGCCATGGCAGGAAGGAGAATCAGTTCTCCCAGACACAGTGGAGGCACTTTTCAGCGTCTTCATTTTCCTAAGCCATGCTTACACGTGACAACTTACAGTGTGGGCATATCCGTACTGAGCATCTGTTTCTGCGGCCAAAGACCTGCTCATTTTTAAAATTTACAAACTAATTTATCTTATCAAGGGTTTAAACTTAAAAAAAAAAGCCACACCTTTAATGAAAATCTCTGTGAGTTCAAGGCCTGCTGGTCTCCAGAGCAAGTTCCAGGACAACCAAGGCTACAAAGCCAGGAGTAGGACCCTCTGCAAAAGCTTGAAGAGACCAAAGACCATGGAGGTGGAATAAAGAGATCAAAAAGAATCTAAGCAGTTTGGGGATGACGAGGCAGCCATGTTACAGGGACAAGCCAGAGCAATGGGACCAACCAAGCAGAAGGACCAAGGAGGAAAAGGAGGAGCAGAGAAATGAAAATGAAGAGCCCCCGAATGAAACATAGGGGACAGCAATTAAACTGTCAGAGCTACGCCGGCACATTTTATTGACGTTTAATTTCTGTTAGTATGGTAAATTCTTCTGGCTAAAGGTACGGGGTGTTGGATGAGTGATTAATGAATGAATAAAAATATGGGAAGGAGATATACATTCCAGAGTGCTTTGAATATGAGAAGAAATTGGATGCCTTAAACTGGCTGGAAAAATCTCGAATGTTCCATGAACGTCTCTTGAATCTAGTTTAGCCTCAAAATAGTTTAGGGACAAATCCGAAGAATGACATTTATGGGCATTCATCTCAGGCTTTCTTTATGCTAAAACAATTACAACTGCTCATGGCATTGTTAGCTGTGGTTACCTCTACTCTCTCCTGGGTAGACAGGAGCAGGGGGACACCGGAGACTACAAAGGACAAGTAAATGAATGGTATTCACACTGTCAGGAAATCGGAAGCTAGCCCGCTTTAGTCATGATTTCATTATTGGGTGAAACTCGCTAAAATGCATCCTTCCCTAGGTCCGTCACACCTGAAGGCTGGTAGGACATTCTCGGCAGGTGCCCCTTCCCATGTGACTGAAGTCCTGTGGCAGGACTGGGGTTGGAGACTTGATGCCTCCTTGGCACGGCATTACCGTGGAAGAGAGGAGCGGGCAGTTGGTCAATGAGTTCCTCCGTGGTACCAGAAACGAAACTTTGCAGGAGTAACTCATGCAGACCTGGCAGTGATGCCCTGATAGACTCAACTCTGTTTTACAAGGGAGGGAACTGAGGTTTAGTGAGTGACGGCCACTGTTTGGGGCACCAGAACTGAACCTAGACCTTGCACCATTCTAAACTCTACTAAGCTCCAAGCTGTGTGCTGTCCACCGCCCCCCACCCATTCAAGAGAGGTTAAATAGCACCTATGAGGCAAAGTTGGGTGGAAAATGAGAACCCCAACCAGGTGTCCAAATACAAAATCCCCTCAGTATTTGATCAATAAAGCAAATGAATTTTAACATCTACACACAGACAAATATGCAGTCCGAACATCAATGCACAGAAAATAAAATAAACAAAGTGATAGTAAATTGTGAGACGGACTAAGGAATACATGGTAACTACAAGTGGCTTCGAGGAGACCAGGAAGTGGGCCTGGCATTTGTCTGTGTGTATTTCCTCCAGGAGAGGAGCCAACGGACAGCTCATAAAATTCTGTAGCTCCAGTTTCAAAGGATCCAACACCCTCACCCAGACATACATGTAGTCCAAACATCAATGCGCATAATGACAATGAGCCAGGCATAGTGGCGCATGCCTTCAGTCCCAGCACTTGGGAGGCAGAAGCAGATAGATCTTTGTGAGTTCAAGGCCAGCCTGGTCTATGTGGAGAGTTCCAGGAGAGCCAGGACTACATAAAGATATTCTGTCTCATGAAAAAGTATGCGGACAAAGTACTTTCTCATCCCGTTGTGTGTCTCCTGTAGTAGTCTCATAGTCTCAGCTCAGGGTATGCCCTGGAACCGCTGTGGGCTCTGTGGGGTATCTGGAATCTGTTGTCTACCATGGGCCCACTTCAACCAGTCTGTTTTTTACAAAATCAGTTAAAGATCATCCTATAATATTGCATCTCTTAATAAAGCTTATAATTTTGTGAGAGGTGTCAACAACTTTCTATGTATTTTCATTTGAGAAACTCTCCAGGTCCTGTTTGATTAGAGATCTGGAACAAGAATGACTGTTGGGCTCTGAGGTGATCAGATTCCTCCAGCAGCTCCTGGGAAGGGACAGATGCAGGCAGGATAAGTTGACATATCATTAAATGTTTCCAGATATGGGGCACCTGGACTTTAGTGCTGGGGTGGCCAGATTATCAAAGGTTTCAATAATCTTGGTTTAATACAATTCTCCAGGGATGGGGCAGTTGTCTATTGATTGGGCCCATCTTATTTAAAGACGCCTACTATTTCTAGATCACTTTTACAACTTGGGCGTAAATTTGCATCTTTTCATAAAATAAAGCTTGTACAAAATGTAGCTTAGAAAATTTGTGAGTCATTTTCAAGAGTGGCCCAGGTGTAAAATCGCTTTAGGATCGATGCTACGTTATTCTGGCTTTGTTTTCAATCCACCAAGCTTGTTGTTTGGCCTTGTGGGCCCACACTCTTTTTTTTTCTAAAAAAAAACGAAAAAAAAAAAGGATTTTTCTTCCTTACAGTTGTGGATCAATTCTGTTTTAATTATAAAGAATCCATCCAAGAGGTGAATGGATAGGAATTGAAGAGGAGTTTGCATTAAAGAAAGCAAAACCAGCAAACTATGGGGGACTGTCAGCCCTCCTGACCAACAGGGTCAGGACCCACATGTTGCCTGAAAACCGTAATAATGTGTACTGCTACTTCAGGAGTTATCTTGGCAAGAACCAAAGTCTAAAATCTTGTTGGAAATTCAGGTGGCACACTCCACCCAAATTCCAAAATGCCTTCAGTCAGAGAAGACAAGAACTCACAGGTCACCCTGATAAGCAAGGATTAAGCTTGGACTTTTTGTGCCTATAGAAAAGAAAAGGTATGACTTCCTCTCTCAAGTATGGCTCTAATTTCCTTTTTATAAATATCAGGAATTGTCTAGAAGAAATCCAAAAGGAGGCCTATATTTTGGTACAGTGTATCACAGAAAAACTTTTAAGTTCCCTTTAGAACCCAGTAAAATATATTAGGTAATGTTCAGTAAAAGTGTTCCAAAAACAGAAGATCCCATCGTGGAGGTCTGGCATGATGTTACAGAAAACACACTGACTTTATCAGCTGGTAATAGAAACAGCCAGAACACATTGAACAAGAACAGCATTGACTGTCCTTTTTGGAAAAAGGCACCTGAGTGTCTAACTAGTCCATGCTATCTTAGCACAGAGATAGCAGGAGACGAGGTATATTTGGAGCAAGAACGAATGATCCAGGGTCTGTCAGATTGTAGGAAAGTCAGAAAGAGTCTATGGCCAGGCACAGAAGTGCAGACATAGAAGGGAGCAGGAAGAGTTCCATGGTCTCTACCCAAGAGAGGGGAGTCCAGGCCTTACCCCAATAAGACAAGGAAGATCCAGTGTAATCGGGTAGAAATGCCAAGAGATGTCCCAGGGTCTCACTCTGCTCCATTTGGCTCCCCACCCTTCCTTACATTCTTCATCAGATGGACTTGAAAGAGTCTCAAGTGCAGCGTGTAGAACACAGACTTTATTTCAGGTGGTGGTGGAGAAGACAGAGTTTAACCAAGTAAAGTATTCCCAGGGGAGAAAGTGGGCCATGATTAAAGGGGCTGCTGGTCAGATTTACATTAGAAAGTAGCCTGGGCAGCTTCCTGTGGGGGTGGGCTTTTCTAAGTGATTGACAGGAAAGGGACAAAAGCATGTAATGTTTTGAGGAAAGATTGGAATGTCACACCTGAACCCTAGGTAGAGGTTAGAACCCAGATTCCGTTCCTTGAACCAGCAGTCAGTTCTTTTGGTTGGCTTCAACAAACCCTTGAGGTTCCAACTTTTCATATGGTAGTTAAATCTTTAGGGGATAATTGTGATGCTTCTATTTCTAGGGTTACCAGGGAAATGGGGATGGGTCCATCCTCAATGTCTTCCAAGTCTGTGAATATCTAGCTAGCTACCTAGCCTTCGCAGCCCTTATGCCGGACACCCTTTCTGTGTTTCCAACGAGATGGAAAGTCCTGCAGAGTAGAACTGTCTTCACACTTTGCACAGGCCGGCAGGGCTTCCTGGGGGGTCTTCTAGCATGATCCTGTGACCTGTACCTTATCTCTAATGGCAAGTCAAACTCTATACTCCATGCATAACTATCGGTAACTCAACCCCCTAATAACATCAGAATAAAAGGTTGACTGTGCCTATAAGCACCAGACCAGACCCTCTAATCTCCCTGAATATCTCATTATTGACTCCATGGGTCCAAATTCTATTCACATTTTTTCCATGAGACACTAATAGCAGCCACTCACATTTGCCAAGTTCACTCTTCAAGGACAAATGACTGTTCTGGAAAGAGCCAGAAAGCTCCTAAGAATTTAATCAAGGGCAACGAACCAGAAGACTTCCCTTAGGGGCAGTCACCTGAGAGAGCTTTGCTTGCCCTAATTCTGCAAAAACCACCATATTAACCTGTTGATTTCAAATAGTGTTCGGTGCATATTTAAATCGTCTCCCTGGAGACACGGGGGCAATACTGATAAACAGTGGTAAACACAATTCCTGAACCCGAGCCAAAAACACAGTGTTTGAAAGACATATTTGGAAAATTCTAAGTGGAAGGTACTAGCCTGTATCTATGAGAATCAAATACGCATCGCCTCTCTGAAGCAAAGGTGGTCCCCATGAGTCTAAGTAATGTGCAGGGTTTGCAAGCATCCCACGTGTAGAACACAGGACTGAGTAGACAAGCAGGCCTTGTTGGACTCCATTTCTTCCTGGGGTAATGACGAAGGTAATATGCTCTTTTGGGTGAAGAACTTATTGATCTAATGGTTTGCTGGGAGAATTCAGACTCTCTTTCTTGAAGCCTGAGCAAGTCACCACCATACTGTGGACCTTAGTGTCTCTTCTTTGATGCAACCAATAAGCTGGACTCAAAGATTTAAGGCAGTGTTTGGGGGCTGTATGCAACAGGATGAAGCTATAGCCCTTCCAGGAGTTCGGGACAATTAAGTCAGGCACAGCATTTTGGGGTTGTCAGTATTTCTGAGGTTGCCTGTCACTTGCATCATCCTTGGGTTCTTGCTGCTATTTCTAAGATTTATTTTGTTTTTAATTACTTGTGACTGTACATGTGTGTGTGTGTGTGTGTGTGTGTGTGTGTGTGTGTGTGAGTGCAGGTCTGTCTACATGAGTCCAGGTGCCTCTAGAGGCCAGAGGCAGTGAAATTCCTTTAGGACTGGGGTTAGATGCAGTTGTGAGCCAACCAAACTCATAATCTCTACAAAAGAGGTACAGGCTCTTACCACTGAGGCATGCCTCCAGCTCGTCACTGCTACTGCTTTACAAAGCTTCTGGCAATCTGCGGGTCAGCATTGCTCCTCTTCCAGTTTGCTGGAAGATCCCGGCAAGGCAACAAACAGGAGGACTGGACAATAACCACAGTGAAGATGGCTCAGGCTCCAAGGGTGGAGCCTGGAATGCGCGCCAGGACTCCTGTGACCTCAGTCAACTTTCAAGTACTGTTGACTTTTCCAAGACTCTCGCACGTGGATTGTTTCCTCTACTTTCTTTCCCTTTGAAGACTTTTCTTGTTCATAGTTGGCTTTGTTTTTCCGGTGTCCACACCCTGCTTTTCCATTTTCAAAGCACATTACCCAGAAAGCCATTCTTTGCCCTTCCAGAGCAGAGCTAACATTCATGAATCATACGTGCTCCAGGAGAAAGAGTAGGCTGGGGGTGGGGGTGGGCGGGAGGAGATGCTCCTTCCTTTGCTTGTGGTTTTCGCCTGTGTCCCCACAATCTGCCTTTTCTCCACCCAGCAGGTTGGGATGAGCTTATTTGAAAAGACAGATCTGGGCCTTGAGGAAAAGTAGGAAAGGACTATCGACCTTCATTTGAAGGCCTGGGTTTGCCCTTTCCTTGGACATTACAGAAGCTAAGTTGGAATCTCTTTGGATTGATGTTGGAACCTTAAGGGTCAGTTCAGGTATAGGGACCAAAGTCCTAAAGTAGCTGGCTTTACAGTGGCTTTCCTAAAGTAGGTCAGGACTTAGAGCCAAGAACATTGAATTTCCAAACATTCTGTACCTTGGGACCTTACCAGGCATTTCAAAGCCTATAATCCCACCTGAAAAGGGAAGAGGGAAGGAATGAATGGGGGTCCTGGGGTCCCATGGAACTTAGATATGAATCTCAGCTCTGCATACACCAGGGTTTGGCCCAGTGCTTCCCAACAGGGGACTTTGAATGATGTCATGGGTCTCAGATCTTGATCTCTGTGCCTCCAAAGGTCAGGGAGGACCTGAGGTAGCCGGCTCAGCAGCCTCATCCCCATATACAGGAAACCCTACAAACACCACCATGCCCCATGAAGCCAAACAGGAAAAACTCAGGAAACATTGGCTCAACCTCATTTTAACTCACCACTGAGGGGGTCCAAGCAGCAGCAGCAGCATTCTTGGGAGAAACGATCCCCTGGACTACTAGCCTGGGGCTGACTCAGACAAAGGGGGTAAACATAGTAACAAAGAGCCTCTAGCATTCAACAGCAATGCTGTGACTCCAGGCATTATCTCAACCTTAGACAGTCACATGAAGTCATTCCTATGTCCTACAGGGCCACTGAGGAGTTAGTACTCGGAAACCAAGCTGACTCTAGCTCCAACAGAATGTTTCACTTAAGGCCCAAGCACCCAACGGTAAAGAAATTCTGGTTGCACCTTTTCCCCAGACAACCTTGCGTTCCAGTGAAGTAGAATAGACCAGAGGCCCCTGCAAAGCGGGAACACTGCCCACCATGCGCCATGCTCCAGCTTTCTGAAGCTGCAACCCAGACTGAGGTACAAAGATTAATTGTAAGGAAAGAGCTCACGGCCTTTCAAAGCCTGCTCACTCATCAGGTGAGCTTTGGGGACCTTGCCAGATCTTAGGCTTTACTTCACTCTTCCGTGTTTCCTGCTAGAGTCAATCAGCTACTAGATCTTAAGGAGTCTGTCTCTTAGTGATCTCCTACTTGGGTTCCCGGTCCGCCTTGTACCAAAAAGCCTCCTTTCTACTACTAGACTAAACTCTTACTTGGCATTCCATGGCTTTCTAGATACACTGAGCCCCTCATCACCCCCTGGGAGGCTTTGTCCTATGCACTCTTTCCTTGTCTTATATTGCCATTCACTCTCAGCCCCAGTGCTGCAACACCAGCTTAATGCCCCCTGCATGTGCCATGCCTATATTCTTATTCCTTATTCTGGAATGTTTTTTCTCTTGCCCCCATCAGGCACCATCCTATCTAGCTGAAATTTTTAGGATCATGCTATTTTGAAGTCTTCTCTTGATAGTGTAGAGTGCACTGCACTTCTTCTCGGCCATGGTTCCAAGACTGCCCTGCTGTGCAGAAGCCTCAGACCACCCCTGTATGTCTACTCCACACATCACACATGTAACCTAGACTGTAAGGGGCAGGTCTCTACAGCAATGCTGCTAATTACAGGCATGTGTCTGGCCATGTAGTGCTGTCCCAGCACAATTCCCAAAACATTCGAAATTTTCCTATTATACACTTATGGATAAGCGTATGGATATTTAAGATATCAGGCATAATATTAATATTTGTACAAGAATGAAAAAAAAAGATAAGTGTCATCAAAAGCCTGTTTGATGAAAGAGGAAGAAAAGCCAAATATGGGTTAAGTGAGGATCAAAGTTCTAGAACATTCAGTCCTCTCAGAGAAAGTTCTGTAAGAGAGTTGGGGAGTTCATTGATACCCCAGGGCAGAGAAAGGCAAAACAGGTGAGTCACAGCTGGATCTTCAGGAACTCACATAAATCTGTAACCTAGTATGGAAAAACACCTGGCAGAGAAAAGGAAAGAGACATGCATGGGGGGTTCTGACTCTCAGGTCCCCAGAGCAGAGCGTGTGTGGGCATCGTAAGCATCTTATGTCACGATTGCTTTTAAGAATCCACGCAAACCAAAAGCCACCCCCAGCACAAAGGTGCAAGGCTCCATTGTGAAGCATTTGTGCTCTCTGCTTCTTTACAAGTTCCGTCTTCAGCCTGAGAGGACTTGCTCCCTTCCTTGTGCAGAGGAAATCCAACTCCATGAGTTGAGTGTCAAAGAAAAGAAAACGGGGGAAAGAACTTAAAATGACTGATACTTTCCCAATAATCCTGTCCCATTGTGACTTAGGAGCATATTCACACAAAAGAGCGCATAGGATAAAGCAAACTCAGAAAAGGGTCGATGAGAAACTCCAGAACCTCGGTACTGGGCCCCTCCTTCAGCACAGGGGTGTCTGAGGAGCCCTTGTCTGCCTTTGCTTTCCCTCCACAATGTGCTCTGCTCTAAGAGTTGTAGGCTGCCCTTCTCCTAAATGTCGATGACAAAAACGCCACCTTCTTTTGAGTCCTTAGACTCAATCCAAATCAAATCCAAAGAGACAGATATTTGGAGAAGGAGCCCCGCGCCTGTCAGAGCATAGAGGACCACTTGGTTCCCAGAGCTGCACCCCAGGACATCTGTCAGAGCAATGCTAGGGAGCTGAACAAACAATGAGAGATCTGAACATCTGCACTTGAACGGTACAAAATTTCACAAGGTGCTGTGTAGGAAAATGAAGTGAAGGCACTTGCCTGAGACAAAATGTCATATAATGTGTAGCCTGCCTTCTCCACCTTAGACCTCACCTGCACCTTTCTCCTCTGCCTTCAGGACAGAGAAGGTCAGAAGGGAACTCTGCTATAAGCAAGGTGTCCCCGAAAGGATATCCCCAGATGCAGGAGACCTACACTCATCTCTGCTGCCAAGAGAAGACGCTGTGAGTGATGCAATCAGATTCAGCCATCCGGCCTCAGAGCTGCGAAGTGGCCAAGGGAAGGCAGAACGCGTAATCCGGCTGCTAATCCATCAGTAAGCAGCAGTTGAAAGGTGACAAGTGATTTAAAACCACACCTTGATCCCCTGGGCTAGGAGGGGCAAACCTGTCTGGATTACCAGTAGGGGGAAAGAGGGCACATTTCCATGAGAATTAACTATTTTTTTTTCTACAAAGAGACAATGAGAAGGTTCTCTTCTTACCTCATGGATTGCTGGGGTAAATATGGAGACAAATATTCATTTTCTTGGTCCCCAAGGAAGCAGCCAGGTGGCTGATATGAGCCAGTTCCCTGCAGCTTTGAGTGGAGAGTTTGGATGTCCCAGCTGAAGGCACTCAGCGCCTTGGGTTTTTATGTCTGTGGGTCAGCTTAGACTGGCTACTGACTCATCTATATGCACAGTTCTCAAAGAACATGGTTTACTTTATAACCGAATCCAACAAGAGGAGGCGTGGCATTAAATGCGTGATATACACCGAAGGTGTTGAGCTGCCAAGATAATTAAGAGAGACGGGATTTTGGAGCCAGGGCTGGGAACAAAAGGGAGGTCTTCTTGGGAGACAGTGTCCCTGTCACATGGGTGAATACACAAGGGTCAAGATGCTCTAAAGAGGGAATTTAGGGTACACAAGGAGCCCCTCCGGAGTGTCACCTGCCTGGTGACTCACTCAGCTATCCTAGAAGGTTAGGCCAACCTGACCTCCTCTTCATCACTGTAGTTATGCGCCAGCATTGGCCTTTATTGTGCAGACTCTTGAGGAGTCAGGCAGGGTTGAGACCCTGATCCAGCAACCTCTACCTGAGTCAAGTTGTCTAGCTTGCTGCTCCCACTCAAAAGCCTGGGCTGTGAAGTGAGTGAGGTGATGTGGGAAATGCATTGGCAGAACTCTATTCTGACTCTGCCATCAGATCCTGGGTTCCTTCTGAGTTGTGCCTCTAGGTGCCCCTTTAGGTTGCAGTGTCCTCAGTCTCCCAACACACTTTACTACAAGTCACCCCTCGAAGCATGGAAAAGTTGTCATTGTGCAGCAGAAATAGCACACAGTTTCACTGTCCGGCAACACGGAGACAGCAGCCCCAACTCGGGACTGGAAGCGATGGAACGAGCAGAAGGTCCAAGAAGCAGCTCAGGCTGGAGATGCTGCACCAGTGGCTCTGACACCCTAGCTCCTGTATAGCCATTTCTTCCACACTCCACCGAGAGGGTGGTGGTGGTGCAGGCCTTTAATTCTAGTGCTTGGAAGGCATAGGCAGGCAGATTTCTGTGAGTCGGAGTTCCAAGACAGCCAAGGCTGCATTAAAAAAACAAAAACAAAACAAAAAAAATAAAACCACAAACATTCTCCGGGGTAGACAGGTAGATAAATGAAACATTCCACCAAGGAAGGGAAGGGAGGCTCACAACGAGAAAATTGTAAGACTCAAAAGGCCTCTCCTCAAAACTTTATAGACAGAAAACAACTGTTAGTGGAGAGGAGATTCTTTCATGAGTTGCCAGTCATGCAGGAGTAGCCTTTTGGTAACGCAGCTACCTGAGTTGCCCACACTTCTTTAAGAAGCTTCATCCAAGCCTCCTGTAAATAACCCCAGTGAGCCCATTGATTCATCAAATTAGATTTGGGTAAAACTGTTTCTTTTGTCTGCCATCAATGTCCTTTCAGTGCTGAACAGACCTTTGTCCATACTGCCCCAGGAAAAATCATGTAGACATGGCTTTCTAGAGAACTCACACACGGCGATGTTTGCAACAAGGACAGAATGGAAACTGCTCGAGAATTCCGTGGGTGAAGGACAGTAGCTGGGTGTTGTAGGAAAGGAAAAGCAATGTCGTGGGTTGCTGCGGTCTTACACGCTGAAATGTAATTGACAACATGATCATCTTAAAAGGCAGAGCCTATCGAGGGTGGTTAAATCATGAGGGTAAAGCCCTCAAGGATGGTATCCTTATTAAAAATGCTGCAAGATCCCAGGCGGCTGTAGGCAGTGGACCCATAGATCAGCTAGTCCCAGGCAGAGATGACTGCTGTCCAAGCGATGGTTGGTCCCCTGTGGGGTGGTGCACAGTGGGCGGACTGGTCCCAGCGAGCCCAGGGGTGTGAGCAGGTGGCGGGTAGAAGGCACATCGTACAGAATAGAATTGGATATTTATTACTTGGGGGGGGGGTGAAGAAAGAGAAGAAGAGGAGAGACACAGAGAAGGGAGAACGGGAGAGAAGGACAAGCGCGCCAAGAGGGAGGACAGTGAGAATCAAGATGGCGAGAGAAGGGCAGGGGTCACCGAGAGTGGGCGTGGCTTGTCTCTTAAAGTGACAGTTAACCATAACAATCCTGGCCTTAGTAGAAGGGCTTGATGGAGTGGGAACATTCTCTTCTACTGTAGGGCACAACATCCATCTCCTTCCCGCCTTTCTGTCTTCTGTGCTGGGAAGACATAGTGTTGAAGGTGCCATCTTGAAGGTGGACCAGGCATTCAGAAGATGCAGACTCTACCCTTGCCCCAGTCTTAGGATTTCCAGCCTTTAGAATTATAGAAATGAATATCTGTTGTCTGTGAATCACCCAATCTCATGTATTTTGTTATAGAAATCCAAGATGGCCAAGACCCAACTGTAAGTAAAATCACTTTTGGCAGCATTTCCCATGTCAAGTTCATATGAGACTTTCCCAGGGAGCAGTCATACAACACAGAGGAAAACAAGAGCAGAGACTCAAAGCCCTTGCTAAGTGTAAGCTTTCCTTCCATACAAGCTTCCCATGGACACTAATTCCAAGCTGCATGGCCGTCCCTAGGTTCACTCCTTCTCCTTGCTTCATCCCTCAGTGTGTGGCTCTCTTATATTTTCAGATATCCCCAACAATGGAATATTCCCAAAGGCCAGACTGACCCCTTAGCCTAATCCCAAACTATCCTATTTCCTCCAGAGCAGTCTAACCTCCTCAAGTCTGGGAATAGGGTTCCCTGAGGACAACCCCTGAAGACCACCAAATGCAACAAGAGCCAGGCCCACGCCATTGATGTAGTACATCCAGCAGGAGGCTAAAGAGAAACCTTCGTGGTCATATGAATCTTCTTCAGTCTCTATAGTGGCCTAAGATACATCCACCAACCTGCCTTTCCCCTCTTCTTCATTCACAGCCTTGAATCGGTCCTTGATTACTTCTGACCCCCTCCGTGTTTTATCTCACCGGGTATATCCCCTAATAAATCCATCCCACCACCAACCTCATCTTACGCTCTGCTTTCTGGGGCACTCGAAAAGACACAGTGGGTTGTACAGACAAGGTGGGAACCACCACAGAGCTTGACAAGAGAGACATTGGGGTCCCACAGAGCATCCTAGGGAAGGAGCTCTCACAAGCCATCATCCTAAGCAGCACTTTCAAGAGCTCACATCGGCCTGTCCCTGGGAACTGTGGGTCTGCCTTTTCATCCTCCCAGACACCAGCAGATGACTGCGGCAAGACAAACATGTCCACAAGCACTTAGAGCTCAAAGATAAACAGTGCTTATCAAATGTGAAGAATACACCCCAAATACGGAAAATCAATATTTTCTTAGCTGCCTCATTTATTTGCGAAGCAGGTGCCTCTTGCACAACCGCTCCAGACTGCCTCATTATTATGCTGACCAGGTAGTGACCTTAACTTTGTCCACCGCCCTCTTGTCCCCAACCTTCAAAACTGGGCCCCTTTGCACCTGCAGGGAATGAAAAAAAAAAAAAGAAACTCGTTGCTAAGCAACAGAGGAGGGCGGGGCTGATTCATCCTCTCAATCCCACAAATCTCTGCGCTGATGAGTCGGTGAAGCCGGCCGACCTGGTGGATGCCACGCCTTCTGTGAAACCCACGTGGCTCTTCCGTCCAGCCGTCCCTCTATCCCACTGTTTGCTCCAACCCCTATCTGCTGTTTTACTTCTTTCTACAGTTAGGGAAAACAATTTAGGTCTCCCTTCCAACCCCGCCACTCCGTCTCCTGACCTCCCGTGTATCTATCTAAGCACGCTGGCTTTGCTTACAGTGAAGGAAGTCTGATGCATCACCTCACCCGAGCACCTGAATGCGACCGAAGTTAGTAAATTTAGAACATTTTAAAAAATATTGTCCTGTTGCCATTGAATATCCCGATAGAAGTTGTTTGGAGAACCCATTTTTAGGGGTGTCTGTGTGCTTTAGTTTTGACAGTACATTCTACTCCTACAACAAAGGGAGACAGTGACGGATTTCCAGGGGCAAGACCCCTGGAGGTGGGAACAGGCAGAGAAGGCAGAGATGGTTTTGCAGAGATGGCTGGAGGAATATCCCGGCCAGCAGGATGCGAACAGTGGTCCCTGATAAACCTATGGGAAAGAAATGGAAGAGCAAGAGACAAGAGAAATGATGGCAAGACAGTATTTCTGACCAAGCCACCAGGATTGTCATATTCTCAGAGACTGTTATATAGCAAACGGACAAGCGGGGAGGGAAGGGGTGTCAGGTCTGCTGGAATTCAGGCCTGGAGACATCGCTAGCTGATAGGTAAATACTGAGGGACTGTGCTTGTTGACTAACCAAGGAAAATGCTAATGTTTTCTAAAAGCCTGGTGCCTGCAGGTCTCACTAGGCTAATGTCCTAGGTGGGGAACTTGCCTGCAAAGGTGAATATCTTACTTGTGAACTTAAGATGGCTGTAAACAAAATACAGATCTCAAAATACAGGTCTTTGCTTCCAGCAGAGGAATAGGAAGGACATGGAAGACAGCCAATGTGACTTCCACTTGGTCAAAAAGAGGAAGGGAGGAGAAACTCAGTGTCCTGGCCAAGGACTCTGCACATAGCATCACAGTTCATCGTTTGGGGACTCTTGACTTTGCCTAATCCATTAACAGAGAGGTACCTGCTTCTAGATACATTCACTTTGTGCATAAACTGAAATTCAAATGCAGGCCTACCAGTGGTGAGGAAGCCCACTCAATAGCTGATTCGTGAATTATCTATGGAGCAGATAAAATGTTCCCCAGTGGAGGAATGGAGTCTTTGTCCCTCCAGTGATCTAATTCATCCAAAATCACTTGTAACTGTAGACTTTATGGCTCCAAAAATAGTCTGTGCAGAACCCTGAACTCACCTTTTGGGTAATCAGGGAAGAAATTTGAAAAGTTCTTAATATAAAAATGTATTAGAGTGTTGTTTTAAAGATAAATGGAGTAAAGAACCCCAAAGGTAAAAAGCAATGAGGAACCAGGAAAGAGAATACAGTAGTCAAGAGATTTTACAAGGTTTAAGAAACTGGAAAATGCTGGGCAGTGGTTGCACACGCTTTTAATCCCAGCACTCGGGAGACAGAGGCAGGGCATCTCTGTGAATTCTAGGCCAGCTTGGTCTACAGAGCAAGTTCCAGACAGGCTCAAAGCTACACAGAGAAACCCTGTCTCAAAAAACCAAAACCAAAACCAAAAAAAAGAGAGAAAGAAAGAAAAAAAAATGGAGTTAGAAAAGCTCAAACCAGAGGAGCAAGAGTGTTTAGATACCTCTGAACAGGGCTGATATTAGGGTCTATAAACAGGAATACAGTTTGAAAGTCCTTATAGGGCTGGACATGGTGGCAGGCACCTTTAATCCCAGCACATGGGAAGTAAAGAGTGATAGATCTTTATTAGTTCGAGGCTATTCTGATCTGTATAGAAAATTCCAAGAGAGTCACAGCTACTTAGAGAGATGCTACCAAGAAGAAGAAAAGGATGTGGAGAAGGAAGAGGAGAAAGAGAAGGAGGAAAAGGAGAAAGGACTTAGAGGAAACAGATTTCCCAGCCCAGGATTTGAGGTTCACTCTAGAGAAAACTAGAAAGGGTGTAATTTGGCTTCTTTAGTCACAGCTTAGGGTGGGCACAAGGCACTCTACAGTGTAGATTCAATTCTTTGTGCAAATCCAAACTGCCTAATAAGAGGCCCACATCTCCTTCCCCTACTCTGGGTTCAAGTGCTGGATCTTGACCATTAGAAGAAGTCCTAATAAGGAAGCTATGGGCTGAGGGACAAGACACCGTCTAGACGGACATCTTGAGGCCACACCACCTGCAGGATCAGACACAGCCTCTTCCTCACTGCTTCAATAAGTGCCATTCTCTTCCATGCTGGGCAGCCCAGGGTCATTGGACATCTGAGGAAACCCTCTAACATGAAAGAGACTCTGACAAACATGTGTACAAAACCCAGAATAAGCAGAGACAAAGCAATGGGCAAAATAAACCAAGATGATGTTATCGATAAGAACAAGTGAAGGAAGTGGGGGTGTCGAGGGGGGGATGCACCTGGAAACATAAATTTTTACAGCGGAAAAAGATGTAAAACATAGCCAAGAAAACTTGGGATAGAAACGATACCAGAAGAATAGGTTTGAGGCAGGAGATTTAGTGTCTGCATGATAATAAAATGTGGCAGCCATGACCCTGTACATGGCCACCTGCAGATGCACGTAAAAAATCCTATCCCAGTTTCTGCTCCAAAACCATGGTCCCACAGGATGTTCTCAGCCATTGTCTGAAGCAGGGACATCAAGACAGACCAGGTCCTAGAAGAGCTGATACCTAAACAAGGGAATTTGGGTGAAGGATGGTAAGTGGTAGCCTCTCCAACCTTTCTTCCCTCTCTCCTTCACAGAGGATGTCAAGCGACTAAGTCATCCCCCAGGCTTTCCTCACCCCTCCTCCAAATATTCTCTCATAGGCGTGTCCCTTTGTCCCTTAACAAAATCTTTCTGCTATCCGTTATGGGTTGTTTAATTTTGGTTAGTTTTTTTTTTTTTTTTTAACAATCCTAGTTTGCAGATTTGGCTGGCCTAGAACACTCTATGTAGAGTTGCCTTGAATTCACCGAAACTCACCTCCCTCTGCCTCCCAAATGTTGAGATTAAAGTTATGTATCAGCATATCCTCTACTTCACTGAGAACCCAGACAGAAGTTCTAGAAAGAATTGGGAAATAAATAGGAGAAATGTATCTTAGTTACTTTCCTACCCCATAACCAAGGAAACACAAAAGAAAGTCTTTATTTGGGGCATACAGTTCCTGAAGGGGAGAGTCCTTGACCATCCTAGCAGGAAGCATGGCAGCAGGCAGGCAGGCAGATGCAGGAGCTTGTCCCTTGATGCACAAGCATAAGGCAGAGAAAACGGATTGGGAATGGTGTCACCTCTTGAAGCCTCATTCCCAGAGACACGCCTCCTCCAACAAGGCCACATACCTCCTAGTCCTTTCTAAACTGTTCCATCAGCTAGAGACCAAGCATTCAAATATATAAGTCCATAAGGTCATTCTTTCAAATCACCACATAGAGTTAAAGTACAAGAGATCAAAATAGAAAGGGTCCCCTAGGAATTAGAACCAAGGAGTTCTGACATTTACATCAAGGAATTTCAAGAAAGCCTTTCTTTTATCATAATTTTTAAATTATTTATTTATTATTTTGAGACAGGGTTTCTCTGTGTAGCTTTAGAGCCTGTCCTGGAACTCACTCTGGAGACTAGGCTGGCCTCACAGAGATCTGCCTGCCTCTGCCTCTGCCTCTCAAGTGCTGGGATTAAAGGCATACACCACTACCACCGACCTATTTTCTTTTTTTCCCTTCCTTTCTTCCTTTTTTTTAAAATTTTGTTGTTGTTGTTGTTGTTTTGTTTTGTTTTGGTTCCAGACAGGGTTTCTCTGTGTAAGAGTGCTGGCTGTCCAAGAACTCACTTGGTAGACAAGGCTGGTCTCAAACTCACAGAGATCTGCCTGGCTTCTAAGTGTTGGGATTAAAAGAATGTGATACCATGGCTCAGAATCTTTCTTTCTTTCTTTCTTTATTCCTTTCTTTTTCTTTTTTATTTATTTAATTTATTTATTTAGATTTTTCAAGACAGGGTTTCTCTGTTTAGCTTTGGTGACTATCCTGAAACTCGCTCTTATAGACTAGGCTGGTCTCAAACTCACAGAGATCTGCCTGTCTCTGCCTCCTGAGTGCTGGGAATAAAGGCCTGTACCACCACAGCCCGGCTTCTTTCTTTTCTTAAATATGTGATTTCTGGTGGGAGATGTGATCTTTTTTATTGAAAACAAATTTTCTGATAATATATTCTGAACACGTTTCCCCTCCCCTACTTCCTCCCAGAGCCTCTCCATCCAACTTTACACTCCTTTTCCTCTCTCTTTTCTTTATAAAATAAAAAAGCAAAGGGGGAAAAAACACAAGAAACATACATACATACAGACAGACAGACAGACAGACACACACACACACACACACACACACACACAAAACCCCTAAGAATACAAAATCAGAAACCATAATACATAATCAAAAGTCCAAACAAAACAATATGAGACAAAAAGCCTACAAAAATACCATTGCGTTCATTGGATGCTGGCTGTCTGCTGCTGGGCATGGGGCATACCCTGAAGTGTGATGAAGATTCCAGTGATATTTCACACTGAGGAAAACCAGCTTTTCATATGCAAGCCCCTGTCTCCTCTCCCTTGTCCTTTAGGGCATCTCCCAGCTCCTGTTCCTTGAGGAGGACCTTACTGTTGACTCTCCTCCTTGTGCAGATGTGTGTAATGACCATAACTGGGTTGGATGACCCTCTTCTAAGAATGAGTCAGCCCATGGGCTGTGCACTTGACTACCCAGGCACTTGGATGCCTGCTGGTTGAAGGAAATCATTCTCACTAGAGTTGGGAAAGTGACATTAGGACTCTAGGTTCCTGTCTAGCTGCCCTGGGAAGCTTTGCTCATGAGAGGGGCCGTATTAGACCTGGAGGCAAGGTCCTTAAGTGACAATGACCACCTGCTTTCCACCCTGCAGTTCCCAAACACCCTGAAGTTACTCTGATGTTGGTGTCTTCTCCCTGGAAAGGAAACAGAGAGTAATCTCTAAATCATTGTCGTAGCGATTAAGAAATGGGTTTCGTAGGACTCACTTTAGAAGGATTTAGAAGGATTGCAAGTTCCTCTGAATCTGTGACCTTGACCATTTCAATATTTTCGGCAGCTGGCTACCATATCAGGGGTGAGGGGGTGGTGACTCTGGGCCTCCCCACCCTCACCCCCTTTCTCCAGGCAGGTGCCTCCTCATGGTGCAAACAAGGTCCAGATTCACCAGCTCCACACATTTAGAAATTATCTCTGGCCCACTCACATTTCCTCTATTTTTCCCCAAATGCTGTAACCTGCCTAGAGTAGGCTTTAAAATCTGGCCCTTAGGGCTCACTATGGTTAGCCTAACCCCAGCAAAGGCAGGGCTATCACCTCCTTTGTCCTGTATATCAGGTTTCTATTAGTTCCCCTACCCCTCATACTCATTGGGTGATTTACATGAAACTAGAGGTAATTTCCGGTTTGACTTGCTTTGCCTACAAGATGTTAATTAATTCAGGTACTTCTCAGCCATTTCTTGCATAGCCTGCTGACTAGTCCAGGGAGACAGCTTCCTTCTCTAAGTCTGTATCCACCAACAGAAGGTGACTGACCATCCTCTACAAATGCCACCACCTAAGAAAATCGCTCTCAAAAGTCGCCAGCATACATCTTATAAAGGTCTTGCATACACTCAAGATCAAGGCAGGACTCTTGCTATTTCTTCTTTTCCTGCCACCCTGGCCTGAGTGATGATGACACCATAGCCACCAAGCCCTTTGTACCTTTCATAGGGGCTGTCATGACACACATGGTCTCCAGACTCCTGTTCCTTGCTATTCAGTGGGAATCGGTTTCAGAACCTCCCGCAGACACCAATATCTCTGTGTGTGAAATGGTGTAGCATTTGTGTAGTCTGGATGGCTTGGAATACCTAACATAATGTAATTACAATGGAAATATGTGTTAGGTTGAGCTGCTTGGAGATTAAAGGCAAGTGGGGGAGCCTGTGTGTTTAGTGTAGTTGCTATTTTAAAAACTATTTTCCATGAATTGCTGTTTGAATATGGATGGCTGTCAAGTTGGGAGCGTAGGCCCCAGCCTCTCGCATCTATCCCAGCCCCCAGGCCTGGTCTGGACTCCAAATCCCAGCAGGCCAGGTCCTGACCCCTCCCTGGGGGTGGGGTCAGGACCACTCCCCAGGGTATTTAAGTGATCCCACAAAGGAGGAACACGTGGTCTCCCTTTCTTTCTCCCAGGGGTCTGGTTTCTGTGGCTTCCCGGGTTCCCCCTTGGGGCCACCCGAGAGTGCAGAACTCCCATTAAACCTGGATATTTCTTAATTTGGCTTGTTTTGATTTGGCTTGATTGGGAATTTTGCGTCGGCAGGGAGCTCATGTTAGGAAATATTCCTAACAATGGCCAGTGGCACTGTGCTATCTGTGTCAAATGGCAGAGGAAGTGTTTCCCACAGAGGGGTTCTGTTTGCTGGAGAGTTGTTAACCAGGTGGGCTTCCAATAACTGAGACACCCATCAGCAAGAATCTGGTTTAGGATGAAGCTGAGTGGCCTCATTGCTGAGGCCACTATTCAGATGCCTTCCATTTGGAAAGAGGCCCCGGGGTGGGTCAGGATCCCACAGAAGGCTTTTGGAAAGTTCCCAAACAGGCTCAGGAACAAGCATTTTCATTTCGCAGGGCAGGATGGCTGGACTTTGTCTTTGACCAGTTTTTCACTCCTAATCTCTACGCTTGTTTCAGATTCTCGTTACCTGGACCATGTCACCTTAATATCAGAAGACAGGACAAAGGACATTCCCAGCTGCTTGCTCCATGTGCTCACTGACGGTCCAGGAGGCAGGAGATGCAGAAGGAGCTAGCAGGTGCATAGACGGCTCTGGCAGGATCCTGTGCCCAGGCCGGCCTCTTCACCAGGGTTTTTCTGATTCCAGCACCCAGCCCTGACACAGGACATCACAGGCATCTGCATAACAAGCACATGCACTGGGGTCTGTCCAGCGACCTTGCAGGCAACATCCAGGCTGATTAGCTGCTGTGAACGGTTCTTCTCTGCCACTGTGACCTGTCCCATATCCCGGTAGATTACTCCTAGATGCCTACCCCCATGTAATGGGACAGTCTTGGTACAGAGGACAAACCACAAGCTCTAGGCCCTTCTCCATGTTCTCATATAGAGAACATGGCCTCCCAGCCTGCCCCCGCTCACCCCACCGGCTTTCTGGGCCTATAATCCCATGGGGATTAGGTCATGAGGATTTTCTGTCAAGGGTGGGAAACATGTGTTAGAATAAGGCTCCCCAAATGAGCCTCAGGGAGCTTGGATGAGAGGAAAAACACTGAGTCAAGTCCTGGACTTGAGGTCTGACTTTGCCACGTCATAGCTATACGACCTTGGGGTAGTTGTATAACATTCCTGAGGGTCACCTTACCTGCCTTACGTGACTGTGTAGAAGTGCCTAGTGTCAGCTGAACACTGCTCTCCGTCAGTCTCTCATTATGCCGAATACTAAAGCCAAGCATGGCCAGGACCTGGGCAGTCCTCAGCTTTGCTTTGAGTTCTGAGTCGTGTACAGGGGAGGCGATCCGTGGTCCTCCAGCTGAGGCAGAAGCATTTGTCCCGGTGGCTCTGAGGACACTTGGATCTGGGAGATGGGGTTTGGGGTGATAGGACTCCCTATGGAGCCTGGAGAAGACAAATGGAGCCTGGTTTGGGCATGGGTCTCAGGACATGGGAACTTGGCTGTCACAGGATCTTGGCAGAATTTCTGAGGCGATCATTGCGGTGACCTCCCTTGGCCGGGCGCTCACACAGAATGCTGGCGTTAGTATGTGACCAGCTAAGGAAGGGAAGGTGACAGTAGAGAGGGTCGAGGACTCTCCCTGGTCCCATGTCAGGTCAACAGCCTGTCCCTGTCACTCCAGCTGCACTGGTATCATGTAACAGGAGTGGTCCAGGCTATAACCAGTGCTGTTACCCCAGTACTTCCCCATCTGGGCAGCCCATACAGGGCCTGACCCTCCCTGGGTCCATGCACAGATGGCATGGGGCACCAGAATGTGGTCCCCAGCCTTGAAGAGAAACTCTTAGGAAGAGGAGGTCCCTCTCCCCAAGACCCTCACTCTTGGTCTCATCCTTGAAGGAACACTGATGATTGCCAGGCTCCAGGGGAGGGGATTGCAGACACCATCTGCCCAATGAGTGATATTTGATACTATTAAAAATTAAGTCAGGAGTGTAGGGTAAAAGGGACAACTGGAGCAGGAAACCGACCAATCGCTGAGCACCCTGACTCTGAACCCAGAGCCAGAGAAAGAAACACTCTGGATTTGAGACTTGGGCCAGGGGATGAAATATCTTTATCCCTGAACTCAGAACTAAAGACAGGTGCCCTGGCTCTGAAACTAGTGTCAAAGAAACATACTCTGGGGGCTGAAGAGATGGCTCAGAGGTTAAGAGCAGTGACTGTTCTTCCAGAGGTCCTGAGTTCAAGTCCCAGCAACCACATGGCGGCTCACAGTCATCTGTAATGAGATCGGGTGCCCTCTTCTGACCTGCAGGTGTACATGCAGGACAGAACACTACAAGTAATAAATAAAATGTTTTTTTTAAAACAAAACAAAACAAAACAAAAACATACTTTGAATTAAATATTAGAATTAAAGCCAGTGAAAGAAATATGCCCTGGTCCTGAGATTAGAATCAGAAAGCTAAAAAGGACCAGTGAAAGAAGTCAGAGCCATCTCTATCCCAACCAACTGACCAATCCCTGAGCAGGGAAAAATTAACCAATCCCCGTCTCCCTGGGAGAACTCCGCCCCTAAGAAGTCCTATATAAGCCTCTCCACCCCTTAGGTTAAAAGGTGCCATTAATCCCTCCCTGGCAGATGCAGCCACCCTCCTGGATTTCTCCTTTTCAAATAAACCTCTTTCTCAAAAATGTCTGACCTTCATTCCCCAGGACATCCCTTAGGGAGCTGAGCTGAAAAACCGTGCTGAGATACTCCCTAGGGGGCCTCAGCAAGGCAGAGCAGAACGGAAGACCCTTGCTAGGACGCCCCTTAAGGAGGCAAGACCAGCAAGGAAAAGTAACAACTTTTGTCTGGAGCCGGAGGAGATTGCTACATTTCTGCAGGAGGCTTCCCTTTAGCAGAGTGTTAGCAGAAGAAGCAGATAGCTCTGCTAGGATGTTCCCTTAAGGGAAAAGAGCAGAGCTTAGATGTAGTGGCTCTCCAGAAGAAGAGCAGGATCCCTATATCCTGCCGGGAGACCATCCCCCACTACACCCCAGCATCAGGTAGCCTGGCTTCCCGATAGTCAGGACACCTTTCCTCCAGGGTTGAGCTGTCCTATGGCAGCTCCAGCCTCTAGAACTGTCCTATTGCGGCTCTAACCCCACCCCCAAGCTGTCTTATTGCTGCTCTAAGGATATCCTGGCTTCCAGATAAGTCAGGATGTCCAAACACCCTACTGTACCACATTCCCCTACAAGGAGGGTCTCTTTCTATGACTCTTTCTCTTCTGAGTCTCCAATCCACAACAGAGAACTCTCACTCCAAGAAGCAACTCTCCCAAAACAATCAGCCTGGGCCGGGAGTCTCAAGCAGGCCACTGCAGCTGAGAGTGGGGACTTGAATAAAGGCAGTCTTAGAAAAGAAGCCCCTTTAAGCAGGGTGCGGTGGTGCAGAGACAGAGGCAGGCGGATCTCTGGGAGGCCAATATGTTCTACAAAGCAAGTTCCGTGATAGACGGGGCTGTCATAGAGACAAACCCTGTCTCATGGGGGGAAAAAAATCCCTTTAGAAAAAGTCCAACCCTTTTGTGTCTTCATGTAGAGATCAAGCTTTTATATTAAGAAAATAAGAGGGGAGGGAGGAGAGACCCTTTTTTTGAAGGAGGGATGGAAGGGAAGAGACCATGGGTAAGAAAAGAGGGAGGAGGGGATGGGAAGGAAGAGGAGAGCAAACAGGGAAGCAGGGACCCATGTGCTTGTGTGCTCTCTCTCTCTCTCTCTCTCTCTCTCTCTCTCTCTCTCTCCCCTAGGCACTTTCCAGGAAAAGGCGGCCTCACACTGTAGGGCGATTCTACCTCCCACTGAGCACTGCCTTGCCCTAGCTCAACAGCCCAAACTCAAATCACTCAGTCTAGTCCACCCGTGACAGCTCCCAGGCTAACTCTCCAGGCAGCTCACTCCTGCAGAGAGAGAGAGAGAGAGAGAGAGAGAGAGAGTGTTTGTGTGTGTGTGTGTGTGTGGATGGAGCTGGCCCGGGTATTTTCTCTCATGGGGCTCACTGACTATGTGTTAAGGACTTAGCCTTCCCACCCGGGCAGCAGGAAGCTAGCCGGCAATCGGCGAGAGACAGGTGTTCTTGGGAGGAGGCGGCAGAGGCGGCTGTGCAGAAAAGCAGGTGTCTGGACCTGCCAGTGACCTACTTGCTGGAATAGCTTGGAAAACAGCCTATCTGACCTCCATGGAGAGTCCTAATCCGCTCAGTTACCTGTATTTCTGCTCGAAATACACGTATCTATGTATTCATCTGCCACGTGTTTACAGATGTCCCTGTGGGGCAGAGAACCCCGCTTTAGCCAGCACACAGCTAAATCCAACCCAGGTCGATTTCTGGGATAAGGGCCAACAAGTGGTTACAAAGTGAATGATTTCAACGAAGAGTGACCAGTGTCCTCTGACAGCCCAGTACAAGGCAGCCCAGGAAAAGGCATAAGCCTTCGAGGGCAAGAAGATCTGAGGATGGCAACTCTGATGTTTCCAAAATCCAGATAGTGCCTGCATTCTCCTCTAGGCCATGTGCCAGTCAGCTGTCCGTCCTGTAACAAATGCTTGAGCTAATAAACACATAAAAAGGAAAGGTGTGTCTAGGGCCACAGTTTTCTAGGTTCCAGTCTGGTTGGCCTATGGCAAGGCAGTGTGTCTTGGTGGGCACATCATGATACAAACACGTGAAAAAGAAAGCGGTTTACCTCGTGGCTAGGAGGCAGAGGAGAGGGGAAAAAGAAAGAGCCAGAGTCTCACTGTCCCTTTCAAGGGCAGGTCTCCACTGACATGAAGGCTCCTGAGGAGCTCGGAAAGAGTGTACCAGCCCCCAACAGCACCAAGCTAGAGGATACAGTTTTAATGCATGCTCCTTTGAGGATGTCTCAGATGCAAACACTTTAATCATTCAGAAAAAGACACACACACACACACACACACACACAACTGTGGCACTTTCTGTGGTAGATGGGGAGAGAAGCCACATGAAAGAAGCCGGTGGACTGAGGGCCCCCATAGAGGTCATCAGTAAGCCCCCAGACCCCTTCCCTGACCCAGCCCAGACAAAACGTCCCCTAGACTTTCCAGAAAGCTGATGATTTCACCTCTTGAGAGCAGACAACACAAGGTGCTAAACTACGAGACACATAGCACCTTTAAAGGATAGCTTATTTACACCCCAACGATGATTAGGTGATCATATCCACACTCCATGTGAAGACCCAAATCTTCACTTCATCCCCAAGTCTGGTGGTTAGGGTTCTGTGGTCAGGGTTCTGGTTATAAGGGTTCTGGTGGCTGGGGTTCTGTGATCAGAGTTCTGTGGTCAAGGTTCTGGTAGCCAGGGTTTTGGTGGTTGGAGGGTCTGTGGTCAGAGTTCCGGAGTTCAGGGGTCTCTGGTCAGGGTTCTAATAGGTTCTGGTAGTCAGGGTTCTGTGGTCAGTGCTCTGTTCCTAAGGGTTCTGGTGGCCAGGGTTCTAGTGGTGAGGGTTCTGGTGGTTAGAGTTCTGTGGTCAGAGTTCTGGTGTTGACGGGTTTACCAGAGGGTCAGGGTTCTAGTTGTCAGGGTTCTGTGGTCAGGGTTCTAGTTGTTAGGGTTCTGGTGGTCAGGGTTCCACCCTCCCACTCAAGAAATGAAAGTGTTCTTGGGCGTTTTGACTACCTCAAAAGCATCACGTAGAATTCAAGTTCCTGTACTAACATGGCTCAGCCAGAGAATCCTCCAGCGAGCCAGACAGGTACCGAGTCCTAATCACGGGCCACAGTTTTCTCCTGCCAGGTTACCAGACATTTGAGGAGAACCAGACATGAAAACGCATGTTTCGAAAACAGCTCAAGGAGAATAAAACTTGAAACAGAAAAGACACTGCCAACTGCCAATACCACAAACATGCAGGAAATCACAATGGAGGCTCCTGGAAACTGTACACAAGAGAAAAACATAAAATTCTCAATGTCAGAGTTAAGAGAAACAGTGGAAGCACAGAGCAAAAATACAAGGAGAAGTGGATGGGGAAGATTTGTTGTATGGATCAGCTATGGTTGCCGTCCTCAGGACATAGTAACACCCAAGCTGTCCAACTAGCGCGGCGGCATAGCTTCACTTCTGGGCAAGAACTGGGAAGAGTGCGAGCAAGTGGCGAAGACAGGGAAGGAAGGAAAGTCAAGTTTCCATCCTCACCAGTGTCCATCTACAAGTATTACTGTGAATGTCCTTTGGGATAGGGAGCAGTGTCCAAAGAAGAGGAAGGGTGGCTTCGGCAGACTGTGAAATGGAGGAAGAAGAGGCAAAATTGTTATCGTGTCAAACTACAGCAATGCCATGCTTCATAAAATACATGAGTATATTACTTTAATAGAAACACAAACTACAGATGAAAATGAACGAAGTAAACACCATTCTACTTAATGCAGAATCTTTTTCCACCACCAGATGGCGCCATTGGCACCTTGCGGGAATAGGAGTACCCGGCATTTATAGTTTTCCACAAGACAGAATTGAGAGATTTTGTTCTTGTTTTCTTTTAACCAATAAAGTTGAGAAAGAAGTGACTCATAAGATTCTTCCTTCCCAGGGCATTTGTTGAGGTGTTATCCCCTCCCGTCTGCCCCGGTTCCAGGCCAGCAGTGTTCTCCAGGCCTCTAAATCCTAGACTGTCACCTCAGGGCCTGTTTCAATCAACGTTAATTCATAGTTCAAACTCTATTTTGTATTCAGTGGCACATTTGACATATTTAGTGGCCACACGTGCTATCTCAAACAGGAAGAGTACAGCTAACATTCTTTGTCAAGTTCTGTAGGGTGGCACCTCTTGATAATGTCTGCCCCTCACCCCCCGAAGTGACGCTTTTGGGGACAAATTGTACAGTGCTTGTCCCCACAGAGTCCAAGCGCTATGAAGTCCATCTCTGAATTGCTTTGCCATGTCTTCCATTTCTAGAACCTGCTCCACATCCGTTCTTCCACGTGACAGCGTTTGCTGGCTGTCCAGTGTGCACCAGGTGCTGTTAGCCCCGGGAGCAAGCAGTGTTCAGGGGAAAACCAGATTTATGTGGTTCTATAACCACAGGAGCCATGAAATAGATGCTCTGCAATTATTCATGAGGAAAAAAATAAATGAATCGCCCCACGGAACCCTCACAGTGACGTTCATAATTCTCCCCAGCCCGGAAATCTAAAGTACTGACTTCCCGCCTGCAGAGTTCAGTTCCAAATCCATAGCTTGGGACACAGGCTGTGCTGGCTGGTTTTATGCCAGCCTGACACATTTGGGAAAGGGGAACTCAGTTGAGAAACTGTCCCCACTAGATTGGTCTGTGGCCAAGCAAGCCTGTGGTATATTTTCTTGGTTGATGATTTATGTGGGAGGGCTCAGCCCATTGTGGGCGCCACCTCAGGTCTTGTTGTCCTGGATCCTATAGGAAAGCAGGCTGATGAAATCATGGGGTAGAGCGTGAATCCTAATTGGCTTTAATAATAATAATAATAATAATAATAATAATAATAATAATAATAATAATAATAAAAACCCAAATCAGATATAGGAGTTAACACTGAAAGATCAGAGAAACAGAGCAGCCAGCCACTAGTCCTTACCTCTACCAAATTCTCAGACCAAAGGGGCGATCCTGTCGCTAGGAACCTCAGATTGAGTGTTCTGGGCTCCTATCTCCTCTCCCCAAACAGTCCTCTCTCCCCCAGCCATATCCTTTCCTGTTTCCACTTTCCTTATTGTAGGATATTACTCTTTTGGCTTTTGGGAGAGCCTGCTGCCCAGTTCTCAAATAAATCACACATGGAGGCTTATTCTTAGTTATGAATACCTGCCCTTAGCTTGGCTTGTTTCTTGCCGGCTTTTCTTAACTTAAATTGTTCCCACTACCTTTTGCCTCTGGGCTTTTTCCTTTCTCTTCTGTAACCTTACTTTCACTCTTACTCCCTGACTGACTGAGTGGCTGGCCCCTAGTGCTCCTTTCCTTCTTCTCACGGGTTTTTTTATTCTATTTATAGACTCTGCTTGCCAGCCCCTCCTATCCTTGCTCCTGCCTTGCTATTGGCTGTTCATCTCCTTAGTAGGCCCATCAGGTGTTTTAGACAGGCACAGTAACCCAGCTTCACACAGTTAAACAAACGCAGCGTAAACAAAAGTCACACACCTGAAAATAATCTTCCCCAACATTTCCCAGTGCTAGGATTGAAGGTGTGTGACTGACTCCCAAATACTGGGATTAAAGGTGTGAGCCATCACCATCTGGCCCTGCTTCTCTTTTAGGCTGGATCATTCTTGTGCAGCCCAGGGTGGCCTTGAACTCACAAGGATCCATCAGCCTCTGCCTCCTGAGTGCTGGGATTAAAGGTGTGTGCCACCACGGCCTGGCCTCTATGGCTAGCTAGTGGTTTAGCTCTGCACTCTGATCTTCAGGCAAGCTTTGTTAGATCACGAATGAAATATCACCACAATGGGGAATAAGTCAGTAAGCAACATCATTCTGTGGTTTCTGTTTCAGTTCCTGACTCCAGGCTCCTCCCCGGCTTCCCCAGTGATGGAGGTATATGCTGTAAGATGAAATAGACCCTTTCCGGGGCTGGAGAGATGGCTCAGAGGTTAAGAGCACTGCCTGCTCTTTCAAAGGTCCTGAGTTCAATTCCCAGCAACCACATGGTGGCTCACAACCATCTGTAATGGGGTCTGGTGCCCTCTTCTGGCCTGCAGGCATACACACACAGACAGAATATTATAAACAAAATAAATGAATAAATAAAATATTGAAAAAAAAAGAAATAGACCCTTTCCTCCCCAAGCTGCTTTCTGGTCACAGTGCTTTATTACAGCAATGGAAACCCAAAGACTCAGGCCCTCTCAGGGGTTGGTGCACCAGTTACCAGATTCCCATACCTAAATACCGTGCCAAGGGCTAGACACTTAAGTGAATTTTCTCTCTTACGGTTCTAGAAGCTATGAGACCAATATGAAGGTGTTGAAGACCTTGTTCCTCATGAGCTCTCTCCTTCCCCGCTCAGCTTGTATACAATTGTCCTCTCCTTGTGGTCCTCCTATGGATTTTCTTCTGGGCCTCGCAATTTCTGGTGTCTCTCTGTGTCCAAATGTCCTCTCTTTATAAGGGCATAAGCCAGATTGGATTAGAACTCACCACAGTATCCCCATCCTGATTCGATCAATTCTTTAAAGGCCCTGTCTCCAAATACAGTCACTTACCAAGGTTCTTGGGGCTAGGATTTCAGCTTAAGTATTTGGTAGGTACACAGGTCAGTCCATCATAATTAGAAACGGTGATTCTAGAATCTAAGGAAGGTGGGTTCTGCTAAGAACTCAGAGACAGTGCTGAGGACAGCACCAGCAGGGAGGACACATTCTCCTTTGCGTCTGTTACTCACAGACTGTTGAGAAAATGACAGGCAATGGCTTACAGGAAGCATCCAGCGACGCTGAGAGCAGAGTAGGCACTCAGTGAGTTGCAATCTGCCACCACCGGTCCTGTCCCCAAATCCCTGTAGCACCTCCCTCCCTGATACCACACACTCCAGGCAGCTCACCTGGCCCTTTCTGGTTAGTATCCATCCTCTGTCCTGTGAAAATCCTAGCAGTCTTTCCAGGCTTGTTCTCTTCCTCGCCTGGGCAGCCAGGAGTCAGCCCCAGTTGGTTGCCGGGCGCTCTCTCCGGGCTTCATTAGCATTCTGATCAGTTCCACACCATCACCCAAGTATCCAGGAGGAATTAGAACCTGATTAAAAGGCTGACTTTCCCTGTACACCTGCTGACCCTCCCAATTCTATAGGAGGTGTTTCTGATTCAAGTCTATTGTGCTTGTTACCTTTTCTTAGGGCATCTCCCGCACGGCAGGCCTGCTGGTCAATGTGAAGCTCATGAGTCCCTTAACCTCTGCCTGTCCCCAGATCCCCCATGAATAATTGAGCACTTGCTGGTTTCCCTCTTCAACCGAACTAAGCACATGTCATCCATCGACCACAATGGGATCCACATCTCACACAACAACAAAGCTAGCACAAATCTCTTTCCCCTTCTTTGATGGGCCACAGACAGAAGTCGCGTTTTTGACTATTAAAACTGTGCCAACCCTGGGCAAATGAAAAGTCTTCCTTCTGAAGTTGGGAACTTTCACCATTTCACCGATAGGAATGAGTTTATGGCTGTGGGGTCTGCGCAGCCTATAGCACTACACTGCTGCTGCAGAGATATTATTCAGTAAGGGAGGGACAATTTGACATTAGCGCTCGCTACCAAGTACATGCCCGGGGAGTGGTCCCTCCTACAGGGCAGACAGCCTGGGCCTTGACAGAACAGGCCGAGATGATGTGAGATTTCACCATGCTACTCAGAATTGTGTGCAATTTAAAGTTTATAAATTTGAGCGTTTCCAAAATTTTCCATTTGATTTGTTCAGACCACAGCAGTCTGCAGGTAACTGAAGCCAGAGAAAGTATAATAGAGAATGTGGAGGAGCTGCTGTGTGCATGGTCAGTGTCCACAGATTGGCTAGATCTCTCTCTCTCTCTGTGTGTGTGTGTGTGTGTGTGTGTGTGTGTGTGTGTGTGTGTATACACGTGGTCGCTGTCCACTGATTGGATAGCGCACTCTCTCTCTCTCTTTCTCTCTCTCTCTGTGTGTGTGTGTGTGTGTGTATGTGTGTGTGTATGTGTGTGTGTGTGTACATGGTGGGTGTCCACTGATTGGATAGCGTGCTCTCTCTCTCTCTCTCTCTCTGTATGTGTGTGTGTGTGTGTGTGTGCATGCAATTTTAGTATAAATAAACCTTAAGACAGAAGCCAAATTCGGGTTGCAAATTCTTGAGGGAAAGGGATGTATTACTTTAGGGGGTTCAGTAGTAAACTGCACAGATGCCATCTGACTATTTGTCAAATATTGAGAAAATTTTCATGGTCTGATATCTGCTGATGCTGGAGAGCTTATGAGCATACACGGTGATGTATGAGAGAGTCTCCTAGCTTGAGAAGAAAAGGACTTAAAATATTTGTCTTAGAAGAGATTTAGTTAGGATTTCAGAGTATAACTCAACAAACTCTTTTAATTAATATTTTATCTGGCAGGAAATATTTATGAGACATTACCGGCCTCATAAATGCAAATGCAGTTTCTATAAATAGGAGAAAAATTATATCCTCTGAGTGTCATACGCTAAAGAGAAAAACTTTAACTGCGAACTCAGCTCCTGTTTGTGAAAAAAGGGAAGAGAAGCAAAGAGGACCGAGGAAGTGGGCCTGCGCTCTAATTAACGGCGAGAATACACACCAGTTCTGCTACTTTCTTGTACCTCTCACTAATTTCCAGACGATGAAAGACACACTTAGCACCTTCCAAGCTCTCTGAGTAGAGTGTCACCTGTCCTTAAATGCCATCTGTGCTCCCCCTACATGGGCTGGAGAAGCCCAGAACACCCTAAATCTGTGAACACTAGTCAGGACTAGAATCCCACCAACTCCTACCTCAATTTCAGGCCCAGGCTAAGCACACACACATGAGAGAGAGAAAGAAAGACACACACACACACACAGAGAGACAGAGACACAGAGAGAGAGACAGAGAGAGAGATTCAGTCAGATTTTTCTGTCTCTGGTTTAAGGTCCCAGCACTGAGAGAATATTGTCAAAGCAGTTCTGCCCACACCACCCTGTTTTGTTACAAATTCTCCCATGTCCCATCAAGAGGCAGACGGAATACCATGTTCTCTCTACTAACCCAAAGGCCACTGCTGCTGCAGAGTGGAACATGGAGCTGAGACCCAGCAAAAGCTTCAAGTGCGCATTAATTAGCTGGATCTCAGAGAACACGCTTCTCATGACAATCAAAATACAACCTGCCGAGTATTCAACGAGCACACAATGGTCGTCCTGGCTAGCTTTATGTCAACTTGACACAAGCTAGAGTCATCTGAAAGGAGGGAACCTCAACTAAGAAAATTCCTCCATAAGATTCGGCTGTAGGGTATTTTCTTTATTAATGATCCATGGGGCAGGCCCATCCCACTGTGGGTAGTACCATTCCTGGGCTGGTGGTCCTGGGATCTATTAGGAAGAAGGCAGACTAAGCAAGCCACGTTGAGCCAGCCCGTAGGCAGCATCCTTCATGGCTTCCTCATCAGCTCCTGCCTCCAATTCCTGCCCTGTTTGCGTTCCTGTCCTGACTCCCCCAGTGATGGGCTACAGTGTGGAAGCATAAGTCAAATAAACCCTGTCCTCCTCAACCAGCCCTTGGGCACAGTGCTGCGCACAGCAACAGTCAAACTAACCAGGACAATGACATGAGCACAAGACAGTCAAAGTCCCTCAAGGGACAGACAGACAGATTTCCTGACTAACAGAGTAGGCCACAGTGAGTAACCAGGGGCAAGCGCTGGCCTGGTGGTACGTAGCTCTGTTCCTGAGTGGGCCCTTCAGGCCCAGTGACAGGCATGTTTCTCCTCGTCATGGAATAAACCAGCTTCCTTGTCATGGCCATCATTCACATGATAAATATTCTCCCATAATAAATATGTAAACAACAGAAGCTAGGGCCTAGGGATGCACAAACACAGACAGGCTGTGTTTGCCTTTGGGGCCAAAGAACGCTTACTCTAAGCCTGATATCCTGGTGTTTAACCCCAAAGGCTGGGTAACAGAGATGGGGAAGAGCTGACACCACTGAGTTCTCTAGGCTCCCCTGAAGGCACCAGCAGATAGTCACCTGCTGGCTCTCCCAGACAGCAGCCCTCCCTACGCAGAGTGACAGCTCTGTCTTTCCTACAGGTCACAGGGATTGAAGAATAGAGTTCTCTTTGCTCAAGGCCAGGAGTGCACAGAGGAGGGGTGAGGAGAGTGGGCGTTTCAGGCAGCACAGCGAAGGATGGGGCTGTGTAGAGACGAACAATGGATCCCGGAAGGACGCTCAGCCTCCAGAACAGCAGCCAACGGAGTATATACGTGGAGAAAGTCGCACAGAAAAGGAAATCAAATCTTGAGATCTGATCAGAGGCAGAGAATGTGGCTACAGAACAATGTACAAGAAAAGAACCGGGAGGTGGTGGGTTTGGTGTTTAATGAAACATGGGCATTCAGGACCGTGCCATCAATACCCTTATCGCACAGCTGTCGTTAGCATACTTATTAATACAACAATGTGCACAGGACTTCATTTCACAAACGACATTACACTCTTCATATTTTATATAAAGAGCCTTTGGGAAGAGACAAAGAGAGAAGTGGGGCAGTGGGAGGCAAAGCACCCACCTTAACCGATGGTGGTTCAGGTCTCATTTGTCCTTCTATGAAAGGCCACTTCCCTGCCATTCCCACCTAGCTACAGCTGCTTGGGAGAAGGCGCCTAAGCAGAATGCCCTAAAACAAACCCCTTTCCTTCTCTCTTCTCTAGACGTTCACCTCCAGTCAGAGGTTCAGACCTTCAGAATCTGGTCCCACTACAGGAGCCAAACTCGCCAGCGCTGGGATACAGCTTGAGGTACCACCAGGACGGTGACTCCTGACTTCCCTAGGAATGTTCCCACCTGCTGCATTGGGTCTCTGGAAAGGCACGGAAGTTCTATCAACACCCCCCTTCAAAGCGCCCCCAGAGTGACTGCGCAGTCCCTGCAAGACTCTGAGCCTGCATTTTCTGCCCCAAGAGTTTCTTCTGTCTGCGCCTCCGTAGCCTTTACACACAGGTACGCGGGCGCTCACACACTCGCGGGGGCGCTTACACACACACACACACATCCATGGACGCACACGCGAGCGAGCACACATACACACATATACACGCGAGCCTTCCCACATGTACACGGGCAGCTCTCACAAACTCACATTAGTCCGTTTAGGTCTGTGGTTAGAAACACAGGAACATCACTAGGGAGGTCCAGGAGGGAGGTGGCGAACCAGGAGAGGAGGGGGGCGGGGCAGTGGGCAAGACAGTAGGGCGGAGGCTGCTAGCTCTCTCCGATAGGCCTCCAGCACCCGACTCCTTGCCAAGTGACTGCGACCCCGATACCAACAGCCCCCACCCATCTCCACTATCTGCCCCTTTGTGCATGCATTTTCCCACATTGTTGTCTTTCCTTGTTGTTCTTCTTTGCCTGTGGCCCTTTAAATCGTGTTCTTTTCCGGAGATTCAATTGTAGGGGGACAGAGGGAGGAGAGCCCAGGGGGACGGGAGGGGATGAGGCAGGAGAACAGAGAAGGGCGGGGAGGAGAAGGACAGCGGAGAGCCTACTGCCGCTCTCTCTAGCTAGAAGGGCGAGGCAGACCCGTGAAGGGGCGGGAGGTTCAGACGCCTCTGCCCGCAGGACTTGAGACTCCTGAGTAGCAGCGGGCAGCTGCCAGTAGGTCGGCAATGCCTGAGGCTAGGGAATCCCCGGGAGAGCCCTGAGCGCCACCTGCACCGCCTAGGAAGGACTACCAGAAGTTAGCCCCAGGGGTTCAGAGAAGCTCCCTTCTCTACAAGTAAGTTGTCTCCTTTCCCCTTGAGTCCCTCCCCAGCCCAGCGACTCCCCAAGCCGGACCGGACCGGGGGTCCTTCGGTTCTGAAAGCAGGCGTATACCGCTCTGCACCCCTGAGCCTGCCAGGTTGCGATGGGATGGGAACAAGATCCCGAGGTCCAAAGTTCAGCAAACCCAAGCTTGGCTTTAGCAGCTGGCCTCCGGGAGATGAGGAGTCCAGCCTCCCGACGACTGTAAACGCCCCTGCTCTCGGCGCTAGACCGGGATACCTGGGCGCCTGAAACAGCCTTCCATCTTTGGCTTGCCAGACAGACCAGGCTGTGGGAGGAGATAAAGAGAACCTTGCTCCCAGTCACAGCTCTACCTTCAAGTGGGGGCCGAGATAGCCAGGTGGGGCGAACCCCTGAACCTTGGACTCTCAGCTTCAGCTGATTTCTGGTCAAATTGGGAAGCCTCTCTTGTGGTGCCAGACGAGCCCCCCCCACCCCGCCCCCGTGCGCTGGCCGCTACTTACATGCTTTCATTCTTTTTAAAACATCTTTGCCGTATTCAAAAAGAAAGGGAAAAGAAAAGAAAAAAAGAAAAGGTTAAAGATAAAAGCTGAGGAGGGCGAGTATACTGTCATAGTATTTTTTGTTTTTGTCTTTCCCTGACGGTGTTTCTTCCTGGAGATCTGCTCCACAGACCCTGATTCTGTCAGGGTTTTTCTCAAATGCCAGGACAGGCCACTGGGAGGGGGGCTTTTCTATCCTGGGGCTGTGGAACCCACTTTGGTCAGTGCTGGGTCCTCAAAATTCCACAGGATACCCACAAGGGGAAGTAGGAGGTTCTAGCCTGCCCAGTATCTGTACTAAAAACTGGGGACCCTTTCAAATACAAGATGACCAGTGGGAACATGCATGTTTACCAAAAACTCTAAGATTCTTCTAGGTTAAGCAGGAACTGCCAATCCTATCCTACAGGTTAGAAACGGCAGTCCAGGGAGGAGGAGTAACTTGCTTGTAACACACAGCTTATGACACGAGATTCTCATCTACGTCTGACTCCAAACTGTACATACCTACTCTTTAACATAAGCAAGCTGCCTAGTTCACAGAGCACATTCCCACGTGGGAAAGTCGGGAAAAGCTGCTGGTATTTATGGATCTGGGATGCTAACCTGGACACAAGTTCTGTATGGTGGAGTTTGGTTTTTCTGTTTCTAGGAGGAAGGAAAGCATAAGGAACTCTGGGCCCTAAAGGGCACTTCTAATCTACTCAGCCAACGCCTTTGCTTAGGCACAGTCTCCCCCATCGCTGTTTATTTTGTTTAGAGAGACCAAGTATTACTCTGTAGCTGTTGATGGCCTTGAATTCATAGAGATCAGCCAACCTCTGCCTCTGGAGTGCTGGGATTAGAGGCAGGAGCCGCACATGGTGCCTGGTTTAGGTGAATGCAGTCTTAAATCCCATCCCAGGGTTTCCTAGGCTCTGGCAGGTGAATAGAACAGAGTGATGTTGTAGGAATTTGGAAGCGGATTGAACTGGGTTCTGACATAAAAGGGTTGGTTAGACCCCTTGGGATCACAGACTATTAAACATGTACTAGTCTTACAGGGGAAGGCTCTGCTTCCAGGGTGATTTGTATGACCCAGGGTGTGCTTGGGAGCATGACTGACCAGCGTTGAAAGAGGAACCGTCACAGAAATAATTTCATCCTCCAACAACACCTAGCCATCTTCCCCGGACTTACTACCTAGCTTTCCAACAGAAAAGAGCCCAGTACCCTGGCATCGCCTCCCCAAGACAGCTACCAACTGCTGACCACTCAGAAGCAGCATTTCTTGCTTAAGAGTGTGTCTGTTTTAAGCATAAAAAGAGTGCGTTCTATGCTCCATCTAGCAAGCAGGTCAGCTGTGGGAGGAGAGAAGACAGGGGGAGGGCAGGAGATGGATGGGGCTGGTCATCCCCTCTGTCCAGAGCTGTCCCGAAGCTGGAAATACCTACTCTCTATAAAGTCAGTTCTCAGCAAGATTCCCCACTATAGAATTCCCTGAGTCTTTCTTCCACATGCTGAGCATGCAGAACACCTCTCTTTGTGGGTCCCATGGCCTTGCTTCCTCTGGTACATGATGCATGAGTTGCAAGGTCCCTCTGGGGTCCTTTGCAATTGTGTGACCGGGTTTCTGGTCCATCAATTGAGGAGCCTTCTAAGGCTGTTATGGTCATTTGTGATGAAGGTTACCACACAACAGGATGCCCAGTCTTGAGTTTCCACTCATGTTTAAGGTGCTGGGATTCTGCATGCCTTCTGGGGCCAAGCCCCTGAAATAAATGCTAGAATTCCACCCACTTCTGAATGTTACTTAGAATCAGTTCAGCATCCAGTTGATCACCTAGCAGGCACCAGGAATAAGTAATTTTTGGAGTCTTTTGATTTTTTTTATTGTTTTTATTGAGCTATATATTTTTATCCCCTCACCTCCCTTCCTTCCCCTGCCCTTTCTACCCTCTCCCATTAGCCCTACGCTCCCAATTTACTTAGGAGATTTTGTCTTTTTCTACTTCCCCTGTAGACTCTCTTAGGGTCCTCTTTGTTGTTTATGTTCTCTGGGATTGTGAATTATAGGCTATTTTTCCTTTGCTTTATGTCTAAAAGTCACTTATGAGTGAGTCCATGTTATGTTTGTCTTTCTGGATCTGGGTTACCTCACTCAATATGATGTTTTCTAGATCCATCCATTTGCCTGCAAATTTCAAGACGTCATTTTTTTTTCTTTGTGTAGTACTCCATTGTGTAAATAGACCACATTTTCTTTATCCATTCTTCAGACAAGGGGCATTTAGGCTGTTTCTGGGAGCCTTATGGATATCCTCTTCTAGGCAGGGCTGTTTTCCATTAAGGACATTAGCTAAAACTTGTCTGTATTTTTCAAGACTATAGTGACCAGATGTGTAGGCAGGGAATGGAGGACAATGGAGAGAAATTGAGTGGGGGCCAGATTCCGTCGGTGGCTCAGTGTACCCATTTTCAGACTAAGCTTCTCACTGTGTGAACTGGTCACTGAGAGGCAGTGTTTCGGAAGGGACCGTCACCCACTGTCTGCTAAGCCACTTGTCAGCCTTGGGAACATTTCCTTTCTTCCTTCCTTACCTTTTCTTTCTTTCTAGAGACAGGAGAATGAGAGTTTAGATACAAAGAATTACAGGGAGAAATTTGAATAAAATTACCTAAATGATTCTCCCCCTCCCCCAAAAGCAGCTTAGGAAGTGGCTTTTTTTTTTTTTTTTAAATTGTTTTAAAAGTGAGGAGAGGAAGCACAGGGGAAGGGACTGGGTGGCTGTCCTGGGTGTCCAGTTCCTCCTACCTCGACTTTCTGATAAGGGAGCTATTCTTGTCAACAGAGCCCTTGGTGACAGCAACCTTTGCCAAGGGTTGTGTTAATGCTAAATGTCAAAAACAAACCTTTAACTCGCGACCCTGGAGATCCTGGCTGGAGCTTAAACGTTGAGTTCTGCTGTCATTAGGGACCAGAGCAGGCTGGGAGCAAAGGTCAGGGTTAATCTGACCCGTTCGCAGGTAGCAACAGCACTTCCTGGTCACCAAGGACAAACCCCCAGGCTGACCAGAGTGTCTGAGAGAGATGAAGGAGAAGGAGTTGGGTGGGGTTTGGCAGGCACCTCATCACGTCCCTGATGTGACTGCTGGGGCTGGGAAGCTGCCTCTCAGCTTCTCTCCCATTCCAGTCTCTCGATCTCAGAAGCAGTGCACTGTTTTTCATCACTTGCAAAAGAGGTCTCGGATTCAGGTCTGACTGTATGAGCAAATGAATATGCGGATAGAGGGGTGTGTTATTGGCTTTGATGAGTACGTGCACCTTGTGCTAGATGATGCAGAAGAGATTCATTCTAAAACAAAGTCAACAAAACAACTGGGTCAGATCATGCTAAAAGGAGAAGCTGTTACTCTGCTCCAGAGTGTTTCCAGCTAGAGGCTGCCAAGCACTGGAGAAGTCGAAGAGGAAGTGCAGTGCTTTTAAAGGGGTCTTCTGTTGGGAGCACAGTCCCAAAACATTTATTCATATTGTCTTAGTGGCCCTTGTGTCATTATCAGGTGACAATGAATGCGGTGAGATTATTTTTATTACATTTAAAAAAAAAAGTCAAGGGGATGAGCAGACAGGTCCGTGGTTAAGAACTCATAGAAGGCAGACCTGACTTTGGTCCTCAGCACCCATATCTGGGAGTTCACAATTCATGTTCAGGCTCACACATCATTGAACAACAAAATAACACCTTTTTTTAAAAAAAATTTAGACTTTTCCATGGTGGCTATCATTTTACATTCCTACCAACGGCGATGAGTGTGGCCCAGCTTCTCTGCACCCTTGCTGACATTTGCTGTCTCCCTTGTGCGCTGGTCTTTCTGACAGGTGCATGCAGTAGCCTGCTGTGGATCGCTTGCACTGGCCCCGTGGATAAGGAGCTAGCACCTTCCATTGTGTTCGTTTTCTCTCTGCTCATGTCATGCAACATCTGCGGCCTGCTTTCTAATTGGATGGCTCTTTGTTTCTCCGTTCGGTTTGGGGAGTTCTTCATGCAGTGTGTACATTAGTCCTTTGTCAGGTATGCACTCTGCAAGCAATTCTCCTGCTCTGTAATCTGTCCTGCCGTCTCCTTAGAAGCCTTTTTCCAAAGCAGATGTGTTCATGATGAACGCTGTCATTCTTGTGTTTTATGGATTATGATTTTGATGTCAAGTGTAAGAACTCTGCCCAGCTACCCTAGATCCTGAAGCCTTTCCCACAAGCTCTCTCCTACACTTACAGCTAAGATCCATTTTGAGATTCTTTTTTTTATAAAGTCAGAGACTTCAGTCCCCCCGCCACACCCTGATGTCGGACCACCCTTTCCTCATCGTTGAAAAGGTGATCTTTTCTCCATTGAATTTCTTTTGCACTTTTGTTGGAAACAAATTTAGCCAAGAACGTTGATTGTCGTTCTGAAGGTCTCTTCTGGCTTTCTGTTCCTTTGGGCTATGTGCATCTCCTTCTACCACCACATTCCTGTTTATCCAAGCTGTGTAGTGATTCTTGAAATGGGGGTGGGGAATTGATCCTTTCCACTTTATTCTTGTTTTCTTTTCGAGAGTTATTTTACCTAAGCTAAACTGTTTATCTCTCTAACGGATCTTAGTAAAGTCTTCTTTGTATGTGAAAGAAAATGGGATGAACTCCCTGTCACCTTGGGGAAAGTCCCCGTCGTTACCACATTTCTTCTTTGAATCTGCAGACCGGTGTGCTTCTTCGTTCAGTTAGCTCTCCTCTCTCCTTCGATTGCCACCACCCTTTGCAGTCAACAGCAGTCCTTGTCCCCTCTACCAGAAGTGAATTGTAGGACCCTGGGAATCACGGGATTTCTAAGTTCGCTTCCTAGAAAATGGCCAGATGACGCGCATCTTGAAATGGCATAGAAAAGACTGAAGATGCAGATGGCAAGAACCTCACAGGGTGTACAGGAAATACAATGACACATGACCCTTGACAGATTCCTTGGTCATTCTCCTTGCTTCCTTTTCATCCTTTGCTTCTCAACTCTTTTTGTTGTTTTGTCTTTATTATTATTATTATTATTATTATTATTATTATTATTATGACAGGGTTTCTCTGTGCAGTGCTGGTGGCTGTCTTGGCACTAGCTCTGTAGATCAGGCTGGCCTCAAACTCACACTGATCCACCTGCCTCTGCTTCCCCAAGAGCTGCGATTAAAGGCGTGTGCCACCACTGTCTGGCTGCTTCTCAACTCCTGTCTCCAGTCCTCTGTCCTTCTATTTTTCTCCCGTTATTACCAACTTTCCCTTTTTCATTCATCCTCCCAAGGCATTTACATCTTCCCTGTGCCGTGGGACCTGAAGCCATTCTCTCTCCCTTGTTTTCTGAAGATATTGAGGGAGACTCTAAGGCTGACAAGCCTGGGTTTAAACTTAGAACATTAACTCAGTGCTTTGATGCAGCTCTCTCTCTCTCTCTCTCTCTCTCTCTCTCTCTCTCTCTCTCTCTCTCACACACACACACACACACACACACACACACACACACAAACACACACACACTGTGTGTTATCAACCAGACAGGGGGAAAGGACTACAAATCCCACGTCTTGTCTGAAATGACTAAGTAAACAGTATACACACAGTGTTCAGAATTAGTGTGCCATGCCCTCCCATACCCAATAGGTTTCAGCTGTAACTCTGGGGGCCATACCTAGTGTACCCTTGTTCCATGTTTTTCCCTCACTCCTGGATCATGTCTCCCCTCACACCTCACCCCTTCCCCTCTACATAAACATTCACACATTCACCCCATCAGCTGGCTTGCTGTTCTCAGCTCCGCACTTCCGTGTGATCCTCTCTAACCATCCCTGACCAATTGGCACCAGCCCACAAAATCTGTCCCCCAGGCCTTAGAGCGAAAACAAGTATCTTTTTTTTTATTTTTGATTTAATTATTAATCCTTTCATGCCTTTTTTTCAATTCATGATTTTTCATACATCTTCTGCAGAGGGCTGGAAGGGTACCTTGCGCTAGGCAAGTATTACCACAGCCGAGTATCAAAGCGAATGGAGCTGAGAGCAGCCCCCAGCCGCTCTCCAGGGTGAGCCACGAAATATTCCAGTTGAAGAAGCTAGCAGTCCTCTCCACAGGTGGACTCCAATAGTTTCTCTGTCTTTGTCCTCCCTGCATGTTCTCCAAAGAAGTAAAGTCCCAAGCAGAACACTAGCTCTCTCTCTCTCTCTCTCTCTCTCTCTCTCTCTCTCTCTCTCTCTCCTGGTCCTCTCTCCCTGGAAATCCCACAGCCTCCATTTAGTCCCCTTCTGCTTTCATCTTCGTCACAGGTCAGGATTCCTGTTTCTTTAATGACACAATAGCCAGGAGACTAGTCCAGAGCACTTCTGATTGGGCACTTATGTCTCTCCAGACACCAGAAGCCAATGCAGGAGGCTTTATGACTTCATTAGACAGGTGATGGGGTATCTGCCAAGGATGCTGTTTGAGCCAACAGCCAATCACCACCTTGGTCTGGGCAGCCTGAGGGTCCAAAGGCCCCAAGCTCACCTTCTGGTCTTCCTTTAGAGCCACTTGACCCCTTTGTTGCGGGGCTAGAAGTCAAGGTCACCTGTGAGGCCTGCTGTGAAATCACTCGGTGTCCCCATTACAGCCTCAGTGTTTCTGTTGGTGGCTTCCTAGGAAGGAGGTCAGTACCAGCACTTTCCCAGGTACCTCTACTTTGCAGCTCTAAAATGGGGCTAATGCTATCAGAGTCTCATGGGTCAGTGGGAGAGCTTTGGAAGAACCCAGGAGAACTGGAGACACCATTGCTATCCCATGATCACACTGCTGTACAATAGTTGTCCGGTGTGAGTCTAGCGAAGGAGCCGGGGATATTACACTGGAATTCGCCAAGATGAGATTGCAAGTAGTTTCTTCGGTGTGATGATTCCATGGGCATCCTTATAGGGAAAGAGACTATAGGGAAAGAAATCTATTGGGTAAATGTGATCCAGGGAACAGGTGTGGTCACGAGAGGCAGGATTACAATTCATAGGCAAGATCATTGGATTCTCATGGGCAAGAAGAAGGGTCGTGTGGGCCTGTGGCTGGGCTCTGCTCCTTCTCTACATGTGGCCTTGGGCAAGTCACCTGCCTGCTCTGAACCACAGTTTCTATCTGCACAATGGGTGCATAACATTTGCTACCCAATGTTGTCAAGCTAGCATAGGTAAAGCCCCCAGTTCAGAGTTGTCAGCACACACAAATAAACATGCTTGCGTGTACACATGCACAGACACACACACACGCATGCACACACATTCAAACACACACACACACACACACACACACACATACACATGCATGCATGCCCCACATTACTTACAGAGTTTTTCTACAAAGAAGTCAGTACAACCTGCTGCAAGAAATACACTGAACACATGCTTACAGAAGATAAATAGAGCTAGAAGAGTTTGAATCTGTGGGGAACACAGCACAGACGCCCCTTTCTAAGCATGGTGCTCTGGCCGTCGTATCTGAGTCCAAATGTGGCACAGCTCAGTGACTCTGCCTCCACTTCAGTCCCCTGTCTTTTTCTCTGACTTGACTCTGCGACTTATGCTGAAGGGCCGCTTCCAGGGCTCTCCTCTGAGGAGCAGAGGCAGCTGGGATGCAGGCCAGGGGTGTCCTGAGCAGAGGAGACTGCACGTCTGTGACAGATCCCCAGGGACAGAGTCTGTACAAGGCTGATGGAGAGGAGCCCTCATCCACCCCTGACTTCTGCTCACCGTTCCCTTGGGTGGAGCTTTTCTCAGCCCATAGCCTGGCAACCAGAGCACTGGGCACAGATACAGCCCTGCAGCGATGACATGTCCCTTCTGACACCATCTATTCCTAGAGTCACATTGTTCCTGGCTCTGCACTCTACCAAGTGCCCCTTGCCCTGCTCCTGGAGCATAGCCTATGTTTGTCACCATCCCTAAAGCCACAAGAGATCTTTACTGTGGTTGTAGGAGAGCCTTTTTCTAGAGCCTTCTGCTTAGAGCAAAGTTAAAAGAACCATGCACTCCTCAAGCCCTTGTGAGCCTCCCAAGACATAGCAACAGCCTGGGTATAAGCACTGGCACCTGCATCAGCCCCACTTACGTGGCATGACGCCACAGTCCTGCTATGCCACCGTGACTGACTGCAGGTGATTGGCATCCATTGCATCTGAGACAGACGGCAGCAGAGAGGTGACCTGCTCTGCTCACTTGTCCTTACAGCCTCCCTGAAGGGCTTGCATTTGCAGTCAGAACTCTCTTCCCATCCAGAGCCTCGCCACCACGACTAGTGAAATGGAGGCCCATAGCCCATTGCCTGGTGTGCTGCTCTCTGCAGCCCTCTGGAAGGGGTGCTTGCTCATGAGAAAGAGGTGTCCTCGGCAGGGTGCAGGGTGCCCTGACAGGCCATCTGCATGACAGAGGGGCTGGGACGATAAGGCTGTAGGGAGCAGCCAGGGCTTGTGGGAACAGAGGAGACAGACCTTGACCCCTCTCTGTTGGGGAACGTGCCCAGCTTGAAGCCCCTGAAGCCCCTGCCTCCTTTTGTCCTGCCAGTGCCTGAGCAGTAAAGAGAAGAGAAAACGTGCCAGGATCACCATAACTCAAACTACCGTCTACCTCACTCAGGGAGGAGGCCCCTCTCCCACACAGGAGCCCAGAAACATGATTTGGCAGATGATGAACCTGGTTTCTTTACCTTATACAATGTTTCCAAAGTTGAACCCATCATCATAACACAGATGATAATGTGTTATCTTTCTTTTCTTTTACTATTCAGACAGAGTCTCTCTGTGTAGCCTAGTAGGCTCTCTCTGAAACTTGCTGTGTAGTCAAGGCTGCTCTCACACTTGCGAGCCTCCTGCTTCAGGCACCCCAGTGCTGGGATCAGCCATGTGCCACCATGCCCAGCTCCATCTCCAACTCTTTCCATTTCTAGAAGAAAAGCAGTCGATGCACAGCCTCGATTCCACGCCTCCCTGGCTCCGTCCTTCCACAGCGCACTTACACAGGGCTGCTACGGTCCCCACCGTGCCTTCCCGTACTCCCTAAACTCAGAACGATTTTGTTTACATTTATCATCTGTTTGGATAATTGCTTTTCCTAGACTAAAGAGAAAGAAGTATTTCAAGTTTTCATAAAACAAATTATCCAATGCAAACCAGACTAAGAGGCACATACTAACAATCCCAACACTCCAGGGGTGGAGACAGGAGGACCAGAACTTCAAGATCATCCTTGGCTTGAGGCCAACCTGGCGTACTGAGACCCCATTTCAAGAAAGAAAAGAAAAAAAGAAATGAGATGTGAGAAAACATTACATCTGAGTTAAAATAGGAGAAAGCCTGTTATCTGCCTAAGACTGATAAGCAGCTATGCAGGGTGTACCTCGAGAGCCCAGTGCAGTTGTGACTCACTGGCGCCTCGTATCCGCTTCTGTAGGCAGCAGAGGTCGGTGCCCATCATGGGTTCTGTTTGCTACCAGCTTATACACTGCACTAGGCACAGTATTCCAGAGGAGCAAAATATTTCCCTTGACTCTTGGCAGAAGCAGACTCCCTCAGATGAAGAGTAATTCAGTGGGGGGGGGGGGGGGTAGGGGTGGGAAAGAATGGAACAAGTGGCTGCCACCCACACTCTGCTGTGTAGGGTCCACTGTGTAAGCAAACAGCATTAGTGATTCTCGTAGCAGGAGTGATGCTCCCTGGACCACAGGGGTCTCGATCTCCTAGGAACAATGAGGGACAATGCTGTCATCTGGCTCTGGGGTATCCGGAGAGAAGCAGGAGGGCCCAGGGAGAAGACAGCCCCAGAGAGCAGAGAAGCAACCATGCCTCTAGCTAGCAGCCTAGGAACACGGCAATCAATATTAATTGGCTTCCTGGCACAAATCAGGTGTCTGTCAGTCTGGCTGCAAGCTGGGTCAGGTTTCTTGAAGCCGTGGAAGCACGGAACAGCTTGGCCAGACTCTGAGAGCTGATGGGGAGCAGCCTGCACAGAGCATGTGAAGTCAAGAGGAACCTGGCCCTGCCACTCAGATGCTGCAGCCTTAAGCAGGGTACTTAACGGCTGTGCGTTTATGATTTGCAACATCGGGCTATTAAAAGGGACGTGATAGACGTGCGTGAGAGGATGCATTGCACAGACGCCCAGAGCGGAGACTGGCTTCGCCCAGAGCGGAGACTGGCTTCGCATTGGATACCCGAGCCATTATTCCTGCTTGGCCCCTCTCCTCGTGACAAGGTTTTGCTGCTCTGCTCCTCTCTGTAGGCTCTGTGTGCTGTAGCTCTGCTGACCCTCCCTCACCTGCTCAGTCGCACCCAGTTAAGAACGGCACCTTGGATTTCATATCATTCTCTGTGGAGCTAAGCCGGTAGTCATTATGTTCCTTTCATCTCTTGAGCCGGTTGAAGCCTGGGAATAGACGTGTGCTCTCCACTCTCTTGCCTTCCAGAGCCTCCCGGAACCAGAGCTGGTTGCCCTGTGCACTCGGGGTGGGGGCAGCCCTGCCACTCAGGGAGGTACTGACTGAGGGCCATGAGTGATGATGTCACTGGGACACCTTGGGGAAAATGTAGATTCAAGGAACCCCAGACTCAGTGAGTCAGAACCTGCATTTCAACAGTTGCTTCGTGAATGGAAGGCATGTCAAAGTGGCTACAGTGAGCTCCTCGGGTCCTCTACCCTCAGGGCCCCGCAAAGCACAAGTGTTCAGTGGGAATTCATTAACCGACTAATTGGCTGACTGGCTGGTTAAAGCCTTGCTTCTCATTCCCTTGAGCTTTCATGCTTAGTACCTTCTGTGCTATGACCCAGACTGACCTAAGCGTGCCAGCAAGGAATTCAAGATTGGATCCCACCTAAGTTGCTAGACCAAATAGCAGCAATATGACGGGGTTTCTGAGGAACTCCCTGATGGGTTTTTTAAAGATTTATTTCTGCTGGTCTCTGTACCATTAAGCCTCAGAGTACTCTAAAAAGGGTTTTGCTGTAAGAATGATAATTTTGAAATGCTGGAAAATCAAGATTTTCCCCCAGAAAAAAGGCCAACTTTTCAGTGTGGTTTGCACGCAGGCTTTTGGGGTAGGGAGGGGACATCCACTGGACCCCCTTGAGAAAAAGGACCCTCAAGGTGAGGAGATTGGGCCTAGCCCATTATTGAATCATACCAACCCACTCCCACCCAGAGCCCCGAGCCCAGTTGTTCCCGTTCTTCTGGGGATAGCACCTCTCTGTCTCCTCTTCCTCAACCACCCCCTGGCATATGGCAGCCTAGCCATAATGTCTCTGTGCAGCTGAGGAAGTCCATATGTATCTGGGGCTTTCCCCGGACAGCTGGATGGCCATCAGCCAGGGGACTAGAGGGCAGAAGAGTGGAGAGAACTGAGTGGTTTGTCCCAGCAGTGATGCTGTCCCAGACTGCCCACAGGGTGGGTGACCAACCCTCCCACGTCACTCAAATTCTGCAAGTCCAGGCTGAAAGCCTCAGGTTCTCGGGGCTTCTGGGTTCTCACTGCATCCTGAAGCCTCGGGCCTTAGGCCCCCCAAATGGCCTGCTTGGGGATCCCATTCTACAACGCTCTGAGCTGCCCTCACCGCAAGGTTTTCCAGGTCACAGTGTGCATGGTGGTCGCTTCCTCCCCAAGATAGCATCCCTGGAGCGGTAAGCAAGCCGTCCAGCCTCAAAGAACTACTCACAAACCCTGCCCCAGCTCTGGCTGGGGTAGACTGGCAAAAAAAAAAAAAAAGAAGCATTCTTAGAAAGTCCTCCAGACTTCAGATGCGGCTTCTTGGGGAGATGAGAGGCGAGGTCCCTAATTATGGTATGGAAAGAGGAGGAATCCAAATCTACAGGGTTTGTGGTGGGGGGTGGAGGGGTATAAAATAACACACCAGGGTCCTTGGAAAGATTTAGAAGCTCTTGTTTTCCTTTTTCATAAAACAAAGACAAAAATCTCCTTCGAAATGGAGATGGAGCCATAGGCTCACGAGGGTCTCAGCCCATGAGCTCACCCTCCTTGACAAGTGGAGCACTGTGAACTGAGGCGATCTGGTGGCTCCACTGTGAATCCGCCACTGAGCATCAAATCTGTACTGTTTCCATTTCTGCCACAAGAGATGGCCACAGACCTAACTCAGGTCTCAAAGCAGCATCCACTTAGCATCAGAGGGGCAGCCACTGTGTGATCACGACCCTGCTCAGTTCTCATGGGGAACCTGAGCTTCTCCTCTCTGCTCCCGGGGAAGTGAGAAATCCAGTCTTTGCCCTTGTAGGCTGTGGCTGCCTTGACAGCCACCATCGGCTACTCTCTGTCCCCAGGAACAGCCACTTGCTGTGTAGACCCTTCTATCTTTAAAGGAAAGAAGAAACCTACCAACTCCTGCCTCAGGAAAGTCCTGCAGAGGGTGGCTACCATTAGACCAGGCTGACATCACCTTTGACCTGTGCCAACCATGGGAACAGGGAATCCAAGTCCTGGGATTTCATGGAGTGTGGAAAGGAATAGGGATCGTGGGGGCATTTTAGAATCCTCCCTGGTTAATGTGCCTTCTCTATGCAGGATATAGACACTGTTTCTTCTGCCTTTAACACTCCCTGTTAATCAGTGCACACTTTAGAGGACCAAAGCAGCCCAGGCACCATCCTTTGGGGCTCTCTCAGCTTCTAACCCTTCAGTGTAGTTGTTCTGAGGAAGTTGGGGTTTCTTTTGTGGGTCTCACTCTTGTTAATAAACAAGTTTGAAAACACACTCAGAAGGAGCCTGTAGGGCCATTTTATTAGCGTTTCAAAGAAAACCTATAGACCAGGCAAACTGAAAAAAGGGATGGATAAGAGGAAGTGAGATGGCTGTGTCATTATAATTAGAGTTCAAGAAGGCAGGCAGGTTCAGCAGTGGTGACCAAAACCCGCTCTGTGGTGGAAGTGAGAGGAGATTTAGGTGCCCAAGGTGTCAGGGATGTGCATTTAGGATTTTGGTTGGTATTCAAATAAATGATAGAGAAAAAAGGGAAAGGAAAATTTACTGTTATTATTTAGTTAGAACTTAAGAAAGTGGGCAGGCTTAGCAGCAATGCACAGCAAAAGTTTTTTTAAAAAGTGTTCTATTTTATTTATTATTTTATTTTATGTGTATGGGTCTTTTGCCTGCGTGTATGTCTGCGTACCATGTTCAGGCAAGGCCCACTGAGGTCAGAAGAATGCTTTGGATTCCCTGGAACTTTAGTTACAGACAGTTGTGGGCCGTCATGTGGGTGCTGGGAACTGAACCTGGGTCCTCTGGAAGAGCAGCTGGTGCTCTTAACTGCTGAGCCACCTCTCCAGACTCAAGCTAAAGCTTCATAAGCAGCTCACAGGCGTGTAAGGACATTCTTCCAATTAGGGGAACCAGTTTCCTGTGAGCTAGTCCCCTGGCCAGTGACTGACAGGCCTGGCTGGACTAACTCTTTTGTTGTTCCTGTCAGTCACAATTTGTTCATAAACCGAATTCTGATCATATTCTTCCTCTTCCCCAACTCCTCCCAGATCTCACCCACATCTTTATCCACCTGACTTCATCTTCTTTCCTCTCTGATTTTCCCCTCCCAGCAAGCATCAAATGAAAATAGTTTCTTGATTAGGGATGGGACTTAGTGTCCACTTGCCCTCTCACGACTGGGATGTTTGTCTGGTTTGGACCTGTGTATGTGCCTGTGGACACTGTCACATCTGGGAGTTCATGCGTGTGTTAGTTCTGCTGTGTCTGGAAAGTGCTGTTCCTTGGAGTCATCCCCCCACCACCTCTAGCTTCTTTAATCTTTCTCCTTCTCTTCCACACAGCTCTCTAAGCCTTGGGGTTTGGGATGTTGATAAATACACCCCATTAGAACTGTGTACTACAAAGTCTTTCACACTCTGAACGCTATCCAGTTGTGGCTCCCTGTCTTAATTCCTGTCTACTACAAGAAAAAGCTTCTCTAACAGGGCTGAGTGATGCACTGATCAATGAGTACAACATTATGTCATTAGGAGTCATTTTATTGCTATGTTCCTTTAGCAGAATAATAGTAGGTTTTACCCCAGGCCCAAGATCTAGCTAGTATCAGGCTCTTGGCCTCTTTAGCAGTATCAGTTATTGATCTCTCTCATACAGTGGGCATTAAATCCATTTTTTTTAATTCATTAAATCCAATTTTTAAAAAGTGGTTGGTTACTTCCATAACATTTGTGCCACTATTGCCTGTGTTGCAGGCAGATCTCTGTTGTTGGTTGCAGGGTTTGTAACTGAGTGATATTGATGATTACTTTTCTTCTCTGGTAGCATGCAAAGTACTTTCCAGCAGCACAATACTAGTCAGTAGGGGTGAAGCTTCTAGTTGGGCACCAGATCCAGGTCTTCATGTTTGACATAAGTAAGTGTTATCTTCAGCAATGGGTCTTACCGTCAGGTAATGGAAAGTAACCAATAGTCTGTGATGTTTTGGGGGGGAGCCTAAGGAATCCCTTTGGCTAGTGACTTAACATCAACCTTTTTTGTCATTTGTTTTTTTGTTTTTTGAGACAGGGTCACTTTACATAGTTCCGACTGTCATGTAACTCACTATGTAGTCCAGGATATCTTAAATTTCACAGAAATCTGCCTTCGTCTGCTTCCCAAGTGTCAGTGTTAAAGGTGTGTGCTGTTATGCCCAGCTTCAACATTACCTCTTAAAGGGGGAGAAAACAGCATGTCATGTTCTAATCTTTACTACAGATCAAGGCCACTGTTTGACTTCAGAATTTTTTTTTTTTAATAGAAGGAAGTTACAGTCTATTAACAGACTTCAATGAAGCCCTGAAATATCCACCTTTTCTTCTGGTATTTTAAATCTTAAATTGAGGCAAAGCTGATTCTTTTCTTGCTGCTATCAAAGGTCTCCAATGCTGTCAATCTCATCTAGATACCTAGCACACTCATCAGATTTACTCAGAACAGTGCCCAGAATTCTCAGCGGGGACATGAGTATGTCCTCCTCTGTGCCTCTTTCTCTAAGGTTTTTCATCTCATATCCCGAATTTCAGGGCATGCAGATGGCCACCCAGCTCATGAGAGAAAGAAAAGAGGAATTCAGGAAGATGTCTGTGATTCCCATTTTTCATAATTGGGAAACTTAGCCTAAGACAAGACTCCCAACCCAGAGCTCTGTCCAGGAAGTGCCGCCAAGTCTGAGTATGGCTCTTATCAGACTGCGATACAAGGACTCCTAGACCCTAGCATCCTAGACCTCTCCAAGTCCCAGAGGCCCCTGCACTGTTCTGAGTGTCTGTGGTATCCTTTGCACCAAGTTTTATTTAATGAATGTCCATTTCTCTCAGGCGCCATCTCAGTACAGCTCCTTTGATTTGGCCTCTTTTGAGTTTCTCCACTTATGTTTTGTATCAAAGGAACTAAGGCTCTTTGCTGGCCTTGAAGCTGTCTTTGCAGAGACCTTTTATCATGTTCTAGTAGCTCTCCCCATCCCTAGGCACAAAAGGCAGCCAGAACAGAAGTGCAGTCACAGGGCAGCCAGGCGTGAGAGGGTTCGCTCAGGTTGGAGCCTTGAAGAGAGTGGCTGGGATGCTCGGCTTCTCTCTCGCAGGCCTGTGCCTGTCGTCCTGCCTCTCTGCTACCCACAGTTCTGGACACCTTGGGTAGAAAGAGACAACGCTAAGATGAAAAGTGCAGGTAGGCTGGGCTGCGTTTACCTTCTTCACTGCTCTGTGTCCAGCTCCCAGGTCAGGGACCGGACTGTAACAGATCCTTAATTAATACCTACCGAATGGAGGCACAGTTAGTTGAATTGATCCTACCTAGAACATGATTTTTAAATGTCTGCCCACATTGTCCCTGAAAATCTGTTTGAGTTGATGGGCACACAAGCACTGGAGGCCAGAATTTTCCAGAATAAGTCCTCTTTTAACTTTTGAAGAAACCTGGGTGGCAATGGCTCCGTGATCAAGGATCTTAATACCCACACTGCAAACACCACTGAGGTTTCATGTGCTTGATTTTTGGGCGTTTCTTCTCTTGGGGTGTTTAAAAATTTGAAAATTGCGCACCGCTCTGCACTTAAATTCAAGGAAGGAGAGATTATAAATATATACAACACCCAGCCTAATGACAGGGACAGTCTGAAGAAAATGCACTATTAGGTGATTTTGTACAGTTAGTTTATACAATTAAGATGGCCGAGTGCAGGCTCTACTAATGTTTGACGCTGTCTTGGGGGACCAGGGTCATATATGCAGTCTGTCGCCAATCAAAGTCTTATTATGTGGTGCGGGACTACATTTTTCTTATATTTGTATCATGTGTCCTTTATAGGGCTCTCCACAATGGCCCCCAAGCAAGGAGGGCAGAGAACAGTCACTGAGAACAAATCTGCTGCATAATGAGCTCAAACCCAAGTCCTATACCCCGTGTACCGGTAGCTGTGATCAAACACCTCAAGAAAGCCACTTGAAGGAGGAAAGTTTAGCTTGGCTCAGAGTTTAAAAGGATAGCCCAGTGGAGAAGAAGACATGGCTGCGAAGCAGCTGGAAGCCCTGGCAGGGTGAGCTTGCTCACATCTGGTCAGACCAGGGATCGGAGAACAAGGAGGGACTGCCGTAGCTCATGTGCTTTCTCCTTTTCTGTATGAGTCAGTCTGGACTCCAGGCCATGGGGCAGTGCTACACACATCCAGGGTTCGCCTCCCTGGAGACACCCGCACAGACAAGCCTGAAGTTGTGTCTCATTAGTGACCTGCAAGATTCTTAGTCCAACCGAGCTGACTCCAGAACTTAGTCATCACACCCTAGGTGACACAAGGGATATTTTAGGCAAATGCATGGCTCTTAAATCAGAAATATGCAGCCTTCCCCATGTGCACAACTTTTCCAGACCTGGACACAGGTGTCCTAGAAAATATCACTCTGCTTCTAATACATCACAGGGCCCTCTGCTATACGAAGGCATAGAGTGTATTTAAAAACAGGAAGGAAACAGTGCAGAAAATCAGCAGAGTCGAGGGTACAACACACTTCCCAAGTGCCCCGGACAGGACTCATTCTCATGGTCCTGCTATAGCCCTGTTCAGCATGTGTGGCTGGGAGAACTCACTAAACACTTCAGTTGGAAGCCAATGTGGGTTACCACAGCTGAGTTTCCAGGGGTGCAGGGGCTTCGGGGTCACCAGCATAGTCTGCCAGCTCTAGGAATCTCTGGTCAGATTTTTGGTACAAAGACTCATCCAGGGGATCAGAACAAAATCCTGCACAGCCCTGTATAAAGATGGCCCAAGCATTTCCCTTTTTATTTCATTTATCTTTGCGGCTGCCACATGTAAGAGCAGGGAGCAGGTGGCTGTGCGCAGAGAGGGAAATGGCCAATGGATGTCTGAGACAAATGGCCCTTCAAGTGAATGACATTTTAAAGGTTACCTTGAAACTGCTTCAGCCACCCAGGTGGCTGTCACAGGATTCCTCAAGATGGTCAATATGGCCTTAGTTGGCCAGTGGGACCGTTGGTTCTGTGCTCTCTGTCACGGGCATTTTGTTCTTGTCCCCACTCATCTCTAGTCTTGTGAGCCCTGCCAGAAGAATCCAGATAAGACATAGAGAGCATAGTTAGTTAGAAGACAGAGTTTATTTCAGAGTGGCATGGGACACCCTCGGGGGTGAGAACGTCCCCAAGAGAACATTGTACCCGTTTACATTTTAGACAGCCTACACTATGTCTAGTGGCCCTAAAATAGACAGCTGTTTCGGTTTCATCTCTTTTGGTTTGCTAAAATACCCTGACCAAAGGCAACTTATGAGAGGAAAGGGTTCATGTGGCTTGTAACCCCCAGGTTACCTCCCACCAGCGAGGGAAGTCAGGGCAGGAACTAGGGGCAGAAGCTTCACTGCTAGCTCACTCTGACTTGCTCCCTGGCTTGTGTTCATCTCTCTAGCTTTCTTATATAGCTCAGCCCCACCTGCCTAGGGACAGTGCCGCTCATGGTGGCCCATGCTCTGCCACGTCAATCATCAGCCAAGCAATCTCTCACAGACATGGCCACAAGTCAATCTGACATAGGCAATCTCTTAATTGAGACTCCCCACAGGTGACTCTAGATTGTGTCAAGTTGACAAGCTGAAGTTAACTAGGACAACAGCTTCCCCAAGGGGTGTTTTCCCATCCAGAGGATTGATGGGTCAATTTGACTGGCAGTCACAAGAGTAGGCATTGGTATGTATGGAATGCATACTGCTGACCTGGAACCAGCTTTAAAGAGTTACAAACAAACGTCATCAGGCAGCTCAGGAAGTCCCATCCAAGAACCAGATTTGACTCAGGTCCTTTTCCTCTGACCAATAGCTAGAGTCCTACAGTTCCTGTCCTGGTCTTCACAGGACGTTGGTTGTAAAGAAGGGGCCCAGTCCTCATGTCCACCGAGCCTGCTAATTTCTAACCGGCTGTCTACCGGTTTCTAGTACACTCGCCAGAATGGTTTCTACAAGTTCCCTAAAGTCCCCAAACTAGTGTTCCCACAAGGGACCGCCCCCCCCCCCCACTGGATTCCAAAGAGAGATTTGCCAAACCCCAGGGTGAGCAATCCAGAGTGGGTGCTTGGATTGGAGCCTGCAAGAGAACAATTTTACTGGCCCAGGTCACAGAGTGATCAAGACGCTTTGTTGCTCAGTCAGTGCAATGAAGAAAATGGAGGCCTAAGAGAAATGTCAGGTTCAGAGCTCAAAGAAAATTCTGGACGCAGCAGTCTCTTAGCTAAAGCTTGAGTCATAGAACATCACCATGTTGTCAGGGTTAAGCCTCTGGGGATACAGCAAGATAAAGTCAGATTCCAGAACTAAACTGGCCACATGCTGCTTCCAGCATCATTTTCTCTACTGAGAAATGGAAACACTAGCTCAGTACAGTGCAAACCCCAGCAATACCAACGCCACAGCCGCAGCAGGAAGACCAGGGATGGAGGATAGCCTGGGCTACATAGTAGCTTCCCCGCCAACCTGAAACTGTTTCAAAAACAAAGAATAAGCAAAGATTTTAGCAACAACCAAAGAAAAATGGACAGATAATATATAACCATTCAATGACTTGTGATAGGAATAAGCAGGCAAATGGAGGAACATTTCTTAGCTCAACTTCTGCCCCTGAGTAAGCTGTTCTCAGTAATCAGGGGGGCTCACAATCTCGCCTATCTTTATCAGACTCTCAAAGCGTTTTAAAGGAGCTTGAGCAAAATGTCAGGAAGGCAGTGGATGGAATATTCCAGGTGTCTGTGTGTCTCTTTGAAGTGGGGCATGCCCTCTAAAACGCAGTCCTTTTGAAAGTCTCAGGGCACGAACATGTCGTCTATCTCAATTTCTCAGCACTAACTAGATCAGATGTTTCAAGGGTGCCTCTACACGGTGGTTTGTCATTTTAATAAGTACTCAGACGACCAGACTCCCCATCCAGACAGGGACCACTCAGTGAAACAGGCATATGTTGCCTTCTCCTTTCCATCAGATGCTAAAGGATCCCAAACGATAAGGGAGGAAGGCAGTGGCCTGTAGAGGGAAGCACAGGCTTGGGGCCAGGCAAGTAGAAATCCCCAAATTGCCCTCCATACCCTCTTCCCCTCTTTCCACTCTGCATGCAGGAGTGCTTTTGAACCAGTCTGGGTCAGGCGGTCTATCCCATTTTTGTGTTTGGAATGTAGCAAGGAACACACAGACACAAATCCTTGCACTTGAGGACCTTGTATCCATCCTAGCAAAATATTAGAAATCCACATGAAGGGATGGAGAAATGGCTCAGTGGTTAAGAGCACTTGCTGCTCTTGCAGAGGGTCTGGGTTCAGATACACCTACATGGCAACTCACAACTGTCTGCGACTCCATTCCCAGAGGGTCCAATGTCTTTGCTGGCTCCACAGGCACCCGGCATGCACACAGGGCACATACACACACTGGCAAAACATGCACACATATTTTTTAAAACTAAATCTCTTTTTAGAAGAAAGAAATGCACTCTACACAGTATATAATGGGGATTGCAGTCACTAACTCCAACAGGCTATTATGCTAATCACAAGTGACAATCCATGAAGCATAATAAACATTTAATAAACTGTGGCAATTATTATTTTTCAAATTGCTCTCAGATTTCTCCAAATACCTTAAACACTTCCTGTGTGACCGGCCCCCAGTTTTAGCCATTCAAAAAACTCCTGAGCATGTGCCACATCCTAGATTCTCCAGGGGCACCAGGGATACAAAGAAATGCTGTAAGAGTACCTGGTCCCCAGCCCTTGAGAATTTCAGAGTCTGGGACACTGCATCCTAGAAGAGAAACACTTGAGAACCCCCAGAAGGGAGCAGCCTCCAGTTCCAGGTCTGTACTCAGAATAGGCCACTTTACTAATGGTATCATTTAATTCATTGTATCTCAGCAATGGCTGGCGATTCTAGGAACGCTACAAACAAAGACATGGAGATAGGAGTCACTTCCCAGGACCACAAGAAGATTCCCAAGCAGGCACGGGAATACATCCCTATCGCCACCGACCGCACTCGCCTGCTGGCAGAAGGCAAGAAGCCCCGCCAGCGCTACATGGAGAAGAGTGGCAAGTGCAATGTGCACCACGGTAATGTTCAGGAGACCTACCGCTACCTAAGTGACCTCTTCACCACCCTGGTGGACCTCAAATGGCGCTTCAACCTTCTGGTCTTCACCATGGTCTACACCATCACGTGGCTGTTCTTCGGCTTCATTTGGTGGCTCATTGCTTACATCCGGGGTGATCTGGACCATGTGGGTGACCAAGAGTGGATCCCTTGTGTTGAAAACCTCAGTGGGTTCGTGTCTGCCTTCCTGTTCTCCATTGAGACAGAAACAACCATTGGGTATGGCTTCCGCGTCATCACTGAGAAGTGCCCGGAGGGGATCATACTCCTTCTGGTGCAGGCCATTCTGGGCTCTATCGTTAATGCCTTCATGGTGGGTTGCATGTTTGTGAAGATCAGCCAGCCAAAGAAGAGAGCAGAGACCCTCATGTTTTCCAACAATGCCGTCATCTCCATGCGGGATGAGAAGCTGTGTCTCATGTTCCGGGTAGGTGACCTCCGAAACTCCCACATCGTGGAGGCCTCCATCCGCGCCAAGCTTATCAAATCCCGGCAGACCAAAGAAGGGGAATTCATCCCCTTGAACCAGACCGACATTAATGTGGGCTTTGACACTGGGGATGACCGTCTCTTCCTGGTGTCCCCGCTCATCATCTCCCATGAGATCAATGAGAAGAGCCCTTTCTGGGAGATGTCGCGTGCCCAGCTGGAACAGGAAGAATTTGAGGTCGTGGTCATCCTAGAGGGAATGGTGGAAGCAACAGGTAAGACGTTTTGCCCTCCTCAGCCACCTGGTCCTCTTCCTGCCCCCTGGCGCATAGACAGCTGTGGCCCTAGAATGTAGACCTTCGTGTCTAAGAATCCCAAAATGACAATGAGGGACACCCTGCTCCATCCCTAATGTGACCAAGGGGCAGTTGCCCAAGATAGAGCACTAACAATAACTAACACAGACTGAGCTCTCCAGCTTCCTGGCATGGTCCTTGACTTTAAACATGTAGTACAGCACTGAGGCTCTTCCACACCTCCATAGGGAGAATCCATGGTCTACAAACAGAAACACAAATGGGAGCAAGCAAACACCATGAAAGCAGCAGGACCCCAGAGCCAGCCTGAATTTCCAATAGGTCTAAGTGCTTCTTGCCCCGAGACAGGCATGGGGTGATTGGGAAGCCTGGGCTGACTAAAAGAGGTGGTGTTTTAGAGCCAGACATCATGGCCCCTTCAACCTCTCTAATGCTGTGACCCTTTAATACAGTTCCTCGTGTTGTAGCTACCCCAATCATAAAATTAGTTCACTGCTACTTCCTATCTGAACTTTTGCTACCCTTGTAATCATACTGTAAAGAGCTGATATGCAGGGCAGCCCACATGCGGCCCAGGTTGAGATCACTGCTGTACATGAGGCCCTCCTCATTAGGAGAGGATGCTGTTGCCTTCTGTCTCGGTGATGGACTATCAACTAGAATATGACGTAGAGCAACTAGGAAAGAAAAAGCTTTATTCTTCTTCCAGGTCACAGTTCATCACTGAGGGAACTCAGGATAGGAACCCCATCAAGCAGGGAGGGGGATTAAAGCAGAAACCATGAAGGAAGACTGCTTCCTGGCTTGCTCTCTCTTGCTTGCTCAACTTGCATCCTTACATAGCACAGGTCCACCTGCCTAGGGATAGTATCACCCGTGGCGGGCTGGATCATTCCACAGCAACCATCAATCAAAAGAACCTCCCCTCGAACACACACATTCCCACAGGTCCATCCGTTGGAACCAACTGGGAGTCCCTCTTCCCAGGTGACTCTGGTTTCTGGTGATAACAAAAGTGAATCAGTGTAGATGGTACCCAGCACGCAGCCTTTCCCAAGTTCATGAGTATTTTATGAGTATTTTGCAGAGTTCTTTTTTTATTTTTTATTTTTTTTAAGAGCATCTATGCTACAGATCTGGGAGAGATGCTCTCCCAGCTGTCCTCTCTCAGGAGCAGCCTGTCCCCTAACTTTCCACCTGCCGAGGCAGATCTCTCTGAAGGTGACCCAGTGAGTCCAAGGTCTAAGAGGATCTGAGCTCCAGTTGAGAACCACAGGCACCACCTTCATGCTTGGACCTTCTGCTTCTTGGGAAGGAGTGCCCACCAGCCAAATGCTGTGTTTGTCTTCCTTTATCTTCCTTCTCTATAACTCACCATTAGACTGAGCAGCGTGCTAACCCTAGTGACGGTTTGTTCAACCCCCCGCCCCGCCACCATGCTCAGAATAACACTTCAAAACCTTGCCAATAGTGTTTATGTGCTTCTCGCCCCCTTTTACAGGGACGGATGCTGAACTGCAAAAGTGCCAGGCAGACTTAAGTGTGCATGTTTGGGGCTCTCATTTATATAAGTCCCCAGTCTTTTCTGCATGCCACACTGGTCCCTAAGAATGTTAGAGGCTTGTTAAAGGCGGCCAAGTACACCCGTCAGCCCTTGAGAATCTGACTGCTGGCTGGGAGACTCAGACAGCACCTCTACAAGCCTTCCCATTTCCAACTCGGAGTCAGTCGGGGTGATAGCAGGCCCTAGAGACTATGCCGAAGGCTGCCTGGCCATCTGCTGGGGGGCCGGAGCCTAGCCAGGAAGCATATGGTGGCAGCTGGAGGAGTCCCTGGGGCTGAGGGCAGTCAGGAAGTAGTAAGCTGATTCGTGTGGATGGAGACTCCAGGGTCATTGTGTCCTTGATAACAGGGTCAGGCTAGAACAAAGGATCACTTTCTGGGGAAGGAGCTCCTCTCTGAGGTCTTGAAGGAGGGATGGGGCAGAGGCGGTCTCATCGTCTCCTGGCGATGCCCTCACTGCCGCCAGTGTGCAGCAGGAGAGCATGCACAGACCACCAGAAGGGGAGTGGATGCTGGTCCTGTTTGCCCACCCCTCTTCCCACATGTCCCTGAAAGCCCTGGTCTATACTGTCCTGTTCTAACTGCCTGATGTCCCCTTCCATAAGCTATGATAGCTAATCTTCGGTCTCTGTCTGTGGGAGGCTGAGACCACCTACTCACAAATGGCATGAGTTGTTTTGTCTCCTTGTTACGCTCATGAAACCCAGCCTTGGTGTTAATTCAGGCCTAGGCTAAGCAGCATAACTCTTCCACACCCTTCCTATGTGCGTCTGGGTAAGTTGCTTGAGCTTGTCTGCAAGGCAGGAGATTTAACTTGGTGGGAAGACTGAAGGGCCAGGTGGAGTGCCACAGGTGGAACACGGAGCCGGTAAGTGCTTTGAAAGGGAACAGATCCCGTGCCAGGGTCTTTTCAGAGTCTCTGGGAACCTGCAGGCATGGGGCCTTGGGCTAGACTGGTTGGTATCCAGCTTGGGTGTTTCTACCTCTACTGGGCTGATGACATACACCCTGATTGGAGAGGCCTGGCTGGGGCAGGCATCACCCTGAAAGCAAAGAGTGGGCTATAAGCCCACCATGCATGGGATGCTTTAGGGAGCCCAGGCACAGATAACGGGAAGCAGCTTTGTATGACCCCTCCCCCAGAGAAGGCCCACAGTGGAACTGGAGAAGACTCCTCTTCAGTGTCCGAAGAGCAAAAGCCAGTTCTTCCTTGGACAGAGATTAAATAAAAAATTGCTTTTCTGTGACCCTAAGCACAGAGGTTTCCTCATCCATAAACAAAACTGCCCTCCCTCTCTGGAGAGGAAGCAACACCTAAAAATAACACAGCCATGGCAGAGCTGCAGAGACAGACACCAGGGGCATCAGAGCATCCTCAAATCAGAAGCCAGGCTGGGTGTTAGCTTGCTTTCCCTTACTGTGCACACATGCATGTCTATGTATGGATACATGTACGTGTATGTGTTCATGAGTGTGCAGGCATCTGTTTGTCCACTCAGAACTATGTTCTGAATGCCTGTCAGCAGCTCTCTGGTCCCTCTGAACTTTCCTTGTTTAAACCCTTGTCCTGTCTCTTTTCCAGTCAGTCTCTTTCAATCCTAGACACTGCTTCAAAAATGTGTCCTTGTCTCCAACTATTTCATTTCCCCCTTGAGCATCTAGAAATGTGTTCCAGAGTCTTGCAAGTCCATTTGTCATTTTCTTCCCTCATTGTAGTTCGAGCTCCTCCACCACAAGGACCATCTCATATTCAGCCTCACCTTCTAGATCCTGGGCACAAAGTAGATATTCAAGAGGTGCTTGGAAAATGATGTGTGGAGTGAGTGGTTGGATAGATGGATGATTGGAGGAATGGATGGTTGGGTAGATAGATGATTGGAGGAATGCATGGTTGGGTAGATGGATGATTGGAGAAATAAATGCTGGGTAGAAGGCTGGCTGGAGGAATGAATGGCTGGATAAGTAGATGATTGGAGGAATGGATGGTTGGGTAGATGGATGGTTGGGTAAATGAATGATTGGAGGAATGAATGCTGGGTAGATGGATGATTGGAGGAATGGATGGTTGGATAGATGGATGTTTGGATGAATGGATGGTTGCTAGGTGGATGATTGGAGGAATAAATGCTGGGTAGATAGATGATTGGAGGAATGGATGGTTGGATAGGTGGATGACTGGATGAATAGCTGGATAATTGGATGAATGGATGGTGTCTTAGTTACTTTTCTATTGCCGTAAAGAAACACCATGACCAAGGCAACTCATAAAAGAAAACATTTAATAGGATTGCTTGCTTACAGTTTCAGAGGGTTCATCCATATTCATCATGGCAGGAAGCATGGTGGCAGGAAGGCCAGCAGGCAGTTATGGTATTGGAGCAGTAGCTGAGAACTTACAACTTATCCACAGGCAGCAGGGAGAGAGAGAGAGAGAGAGAGAGAGAGAGAGAGAGAGAGAGAGAGAGAGAGAGAGAGAGAAAGAGAGACAGAGACAGAGAGAGACAGAGAGAGACAGAGAGACAGAGACTGAGTCTGAGACTGGGCCTGACACGGGCTTTTGAAACCTCAATTTTAAGCCCCAGAAACACAACCCTCCAACAAAGCCATACCTCCCAATCCTTCCTAAATAGTCTATTAACCAGTAACCAAACATTCAAATACACGAGTCTATGGGGGCCATTCTCATTCCAATCCACCACAGATGGATAAATGGTTTAATAGCTGGCGATGGGTTTGATTGAGTGGATAGCTAAACAAATAATGAATGGAGAGTTACATGAATGGAGGGTGATGAAAGATGGATGGAGAGATGGATGTGAAGGAGGTGGATGATGGATGCATGGACCACTAAATGGATGCATCTTAATGCATGTGGCTTCTGTCTCCCAGGCATGACTTGCCAAGCACGAAGCTCCTACATGGATACCGAGGTGCTCTGGGGTCACCGATTCACTCCCGTCCTCACCTTGGAAAAGGGCTTTTATGAGGTGGACTACAACACCTTCCATGACACCTATGAGACCAACACACCCAGCTGCTGCGCCAAGGAGCTGGCAGAAATGAAGCGGAATGGTCGGCTCCTCCAGTACCTTCCCAGCCCTCCCTTGCTTGGCGGGTGTGCTGAGGCTGGGGGAGATGCGGAGGCTGAGCAGGATGAAGAGGATGAGCCCGACGGACTGAGTGTGTCCCAGGCAACCAGGGGCTCAATGTGAAGTCTGTGCTCCATTCAGAGCCTCTTCTTGCCAGACACTAAGGAGCCTGGGAGGCCAGAGAGGCCAATTAGTTGAGCAAGCTTTGCAGGGCCCCAGGAGCATGGGAGCTCTAGGGAGAGGAACAGTGTTTTGAGCCCTCATATCTCTTCAGGGCCTCTGAGAGAGTGGCCTTGCCCAGCCCTCTCAGGTAGTGCTTTCTAGGCCTCAGCGAATGAGAGCATTAGCGAAGGCTGTAGCCAGGGCGGGGTTCCCAGAATGAGTTCTAGGGTGTCCTCTACCCTCTCTCTGATTACTGCCACCTGTTCACTTCCCTCCCTGATTTGGTCTCCTCTAGGGACTGACAGGATTACCCCTGATTCTTACCACTGAGGTCTGTGGATTGAGGGAGGGCAATACTGTCCATGGATGCTCGCCCCACAGCTGGGGATGAGTTCACAGAGACCTCCCAGGCTAAAGCTACCCAAGTCAGGGACAATGCCTTTGAGTCTGAGGCCAAAACCACTTACTAATAACTTCTCTGCGAGGCTCCTTTCTCACCTGTTACTCCCTACTGCGTGTGTGTTTTCTCTTCTATGTTGTGTGAACACTACGGCTTACAGGGTAATTGAGTTCATGCGAGTGACCCTGGGACACTGAGTCCCTAGGAGCACACACAATGTTGTCTTCACAACTGCCTGCTACTCCTAGTCATACTGTGCCTTGCACTTCAAGGACAACCCAGCAGTTGTGCTTTCTGTAGGACTTTTTGGCCCGAGAACTTCAAAGAACCTGTAATATGGTCCTGAACATGTGAATTCCAGAGCGCCAGATGAACTAATAGGTACTAACACAGGGAAGGCAGCGAGAAAAGGTGAGCAAGGACAATTCTCATATAAGCATCTGGAGCCTGGTGTACTTGATGCATGGCTGTAATGCTAAGCCTTGGCAGGCTCAGGCAGAATGGGGAATCTGAGGCCAGCAAGGGCTGTATAGGCCTTTATCAAAAAAAGCAACAGATACATTAACCAACGAGAAAACATCTGCCTCGCTCGCTGCTTGGGGGCTCCAGGAGAAAAGTGGAAACAGAGGTGGCAGAAGGCCAAGGGTGGGCCAAAGTCTGAGGCTGGCAGTGAGATGCCTCTGGATCGCCCTCATTCAGAACAGCTCCAACAAGGCAGTGGTGGCGGGACCCGGAAGGCAGGTCCCGAAGGCAGGAGGTGAGAGAGTTGGTAGAAGTAGGGAAAGGAAAGCCAAATGGTGGAGAAGAGCCATGAGGTCAACAGCCTCAGAGACTCTTCTCTTTCAGTCTGGAGGGCTGATGGCCAGCTCAAAGGATCTTAACTTGAAAAAGAAAAGCTGACCCTGGTCTTGGAAAGATGCCAGCATGCTCCCCAACAGCTCTACCCCAGTATTCAGAGCTCTTAACCAGCTTTGAAAATGGAAGCACTTCCCTGCCACGCCCTGGAGCACGTGGCCTGGGATCTACAGGAAGAAGCTAAGCCAGTCAAGGGAATGGCTTCTGCACCTCAGACTTAGTTCCCAGGGTCCTGGGCTGGTGAGCGAAAGTGGTCTTGGAGGAAGAGTTACACTTAGAAACTGCCCACACATGCAACACGGATCCCTTACTTGGCACCTGGACTAAACCTTGAGAGATGGTCTAGGCCCTGAGTGGTGTGTGCATTTGTGTACATGTGTGTGGTGTGTATATGGTGGGGTGTGTGTGTGTGTGTGGTATGGTGTGGGGATGGTGTGATGTTGGGATGTGGAAGGTGTGGTGTATGCATGTCTGAAGTGTATGGTGTGTATATGGTGGGGTATGTGTGTGTGCATGTATGTGTGTATGTATGTGTGGTGCTGAGGTCCCACAGTGATAAGGTGCCAGTTATGGTCTCAAGCTCTTTCTATGGTGAAGCAGGTCTAGCAGGGAATGGGAAATAAGCTACCATCGCCACTCAGGGGAGAAAACCAGCAGGTCCATAGCACTCAGTAGGTAAGCTGCATCCGGAGTCCAAGGAGGGAGCCTGCTGCTAAGACTAGATGTCTGGGAAGGAGACACAGCAGCTGTCACAAGAGACAGGCACTTGGCCTGGCTTTCTAGACCCCAGGCCTTCACGGGCAGGACCAGTTTCACTTCTTGGTAGGCCATGAACCCTGTCTCTATCAGGACCCATAGTAAGGCAGTTAGGTAAGGATGAGAAGCAGCAGGGAGCGATGGCTCAGCCATGGGCTGGTTCCTGTTGTACACTTGCCTTATTTGTGTTTCTGGAGCATCCCCACAACCGGCCAGGGGAGACCAGTGATTTGGGGGAGTCAGGGCACTAGTGTGTCAATGAGACACTGTAGAAGCTATCAAAGAGTAGGTACACTCTTTAAGATCCCCTAAAGCCAGAGCTGATATGTGCTGGAATTAGGTAGCTACCTTCTTCAGGTTTCTAGCACGGTGACCTAAATGTGGGGGATGGCCCTTCACATCTCCATGGACAGCTGATTTCACTAAAGTTCTTCAAATGCTTCAAATCATTTTCTGGAAGTTCTTGACTAATAAATTTAAAACATGGCTTTATTGTTTAATGCCAGGTCTGATGCTGGCCAACATCTCAATGGGTCACAATTCCTACATATGAAGGAACCATGTCAGTCATGGTCCTTTAGTACGACTCTGAGCTCGTTCCATCCCTGATGGCCCACAAAGGACTGTTGCTGGGCTGAAGATGAGGTCAACAAAAATTCCCAGAGATCTCTGCCCCTTGAGTGTAAGAAGCCGACTTCCTGCTTTCACTACCATGTCTTTCCTTTCTGGAGAAATCTCTTGCTCCATGGGCTGGTAGAAATTTCCCAAAGAAGTTTCTGCCAGTTCTCTTCCTTCCCACCAATCTGGCACCTGCTAGGTTCTGCCAACGTGACCGCAAGATCCTGTTCCCAGGCCTCTCTGCTTCAGATACTGCTCCGGCTCCCACTGGCCTTGTTTACCATCAAGGAACCCACTTGCTTCCTTTTGCTTGGGCTGCTTTGAGATCACAGTTAGAGCTGTTAGCACTGATGGGGAGGAGTCCCCATCTATCTGGGGAACATGTCCCTGTTTGTTATCTGTAGCAACTGGGAACCTTCATTCACACCTCTTATCCCATGGCTGCCTTCCAGCTGGCCTCAGCTGTGTGACTCCCCTGAGCAAGGACCACAGAGGCAGACACAGCTCACCGTGGGGTTGGCGAAGAGCAAAGGTGGCACGCTGACTTTTCAAACATACCTTTGCACCTGTCACATGTGGGGCTGTGGTTAGACACCCCTCCTGGATTCCTGGACGCGGTTCCCCAAATGCTACGGTGAAGGTATCTGTAGCTCTTTGTTACCACAATAAGAGGCATGGCACCCCTCAAGCAAACACAGCCACAGCCGGGGTGGTGGTGGGGGATCATCCTGCAGAAACATCCTTAGGGATTAGCTCTCCAGGCTGCAGACACAGAGGCCCATCTCTCACAGTGGATGCCCTACTGTGCTGTAGAGCAGCATTCCCTTCATCCTGCAGCAGGATAATCAGGCAACACCGTTCTCTGATGCCCAGAGAACTAATAAACCTTGGGAAAAGATTCCGTGGGGAAGAATGGCTTTCCCTGAGGGTCTACTTAACTGCTGGGCCTGGGTTCTCTATCAGTAGTCTAAACTGTTGTGTCGATTTGCCCTCCTGAGTGTAGGATTTCAATCTTAAGAAAAAGAATGTGGCTACCCTGCTAAAGGTTCACCTAACAAAGCGACTTGACCTTAGATAGCTCTTTGTCATTTAAAATAGATGAATCCTAAGTTGTCGGAAGTCAGGTGCATTCCCACTTGGAGCAAACTCGCTCCTGTGTTTGTTCATTTAAACCTGCAATTATTGGCATTTGTCTAGGCCGGTATTGGGGTAGGAGGGTCAGGCCTAGAGAGACCGCTGCCCCAGTAACAGGGTTCACAGGGAAAGCACACATCAAGATGGCAGCCAAGACAAATTGCCAGGGAGCCACACAGTCTGTCTGTCCACCTTTTATTTAATGATAGATAATCAGAACACACCTTAAGTCATGAGTGACTTCAAAGTATCTTTTTGCTTTGACTAACTTCGAAAATACCCACTTTAGGGGGTCCCTGGGCTGTCAGTCAGTCTTCAGGCAAGGCATAAGTAATGACTGTAATCAGGGAACCCTGGGGAAAGACAGGGAGGTTACGGTAGTTGAGGAGAGTCAGAGAGTCCTCATGGGAGACCCGAGCTCCCTGAGAATGTCCTTGGCAATGGAGTTGACAGAAAGTGGGCCCCTGTTCTGGTCATCAATCGGCAATGTCAAAATCTCACACAGCCATGGTGGCTAACTAGGCCTTCCTCACTCAGATTCCCATGTAAAGATGACACAGTGAGCCAGGACATTAATTCATCTTGAGGGGTGGCTGGAGAAGCCCCAGCTGGGACAATGCAGTTAGGTACTGTGTGACGGATATCCCATGTCTCACCTAGCGCCCACCCACAGGCTAAGGAGAAAGAAGGAAACCAAGAGATGCCCTGGCAGACAGCAGCCACACAGACTCCTCCCATCAGCAACCAGCAGTCAGTAAGAGCTCTTGGTGACACTGAGCGACATTGAATGTGGGCACTGCCTGAGAGTGATAGAAAACAGAGACGCAGGCATGAGCCAGGGAGCTGCTGGAAGGTCAACAGCTTCTCACTGAGCATGCCCCTGCCTGAGGGCACAACCATGAAACCTGTGCAGGTGTCTAAAGCAAGATTATCGGAAAAGAAATCCCCAACAGGGCTGTGAATTGAGGAAAGACCAGTAGATACATGAATCTAGGAGCAGACTCCCAGAAAACCCACCCTAGGTACACATAACAGACCCTTTAGACCCTAGCAGAGCCCAGCAACAAGATGTGTCAACCTTTTTGTGGTAAACAGATGTCTAGGGAAGAGTTTTGGAAATAGAAACGTTGGTTGAGATTTTTTTCTTTCCCTCTAGGGGACTATTTGCTTTTATTCAAAAGCAGCTATTCAAATAACCTTGGCTTCCGTGTGTTAGAGGCAAGCATTCTAAACCACAGGGGAGGAATTGGTGAGAACTCAATGTGTTAGCCAGCACACTGAACTTCTTCCTCCTCAAACGGTAGAAGTGTAAGCACAGAGAACCAGGGTCATTCGGGGTGAGGCCGCTGCTGGAAGAAAGTAGCTGGTACATATGCCTGTGCCTTGAGGATCCCTCTGTGTGCACTTGCTGACTGCTGCTGTCACATTCTGAATCACCTCTGAAATAAACACATTGACGGAAGAGACTGCAGTCAGCCCTGTGTGATCTGAAACTCCCAGGCTCTCCTAGCTGGGCTGCTACCAGGAGAATTGAGCCGCTGCAGCCATTCCGGGATTCACCTACCATCTGCTGTCCTTGCAGAGTGGAGCTCACTGGGTCTGGTCCGTGGAGACAAGTGGAAAAGAGGGAAGCGTGATCCTCAGATTGATTGTGCTCTCGAGGAAGAGCCATGCAGCTTGCAGTGTTGCCCTAGCAAGGTCTTCCCTTTCCCCCTCTTCAGGCTAGAATTCTCTCCATTAAGACACTCTATCTTTTGGGGCTCCTAACCGGCTCTCTGTGCATATAAGGATGCTCCTGTCTGTATGTCTCTCAGAACCCCCACAGCAGGAAAACCTGAGCATCAATCCAACTGCTGTTCATTCTGGTCATTCTCTCTGGGCCCGGGAGGCCTTTGCTAGGTGTACAACACCAGTCTTATGGTGAAGGAAACGGAAGTCCAGGCTGGGATATATCCCAGTGGAAGATATCACGCAAGGATCTGAACCTAATTCCCAGCATACATCAAAAGAGAAGGAGGGAGGCAGAGGCAGAGACAGGGAGAGAGAAAGAGAGAGAGAGAAAGAGAGAGAGAGAGAGAGAGAGAGAGAGAGAGAGAAGCAGAGGGCTCAATTCACAAAATGTCCAAAGGGCCTCTGAATTCTCACGCCTTCAGCTTTCCTACATGCACCACCACTATGTTCCAGCAGGAGATGAAATACCAAGGCCAGGGAGTAAGGACGTGTGGACCAAGCTCTGCAATCAGGATGGGAGATCTAGCCAGGATTCTAAGAAGCCTGAAAGCCCCATAGAGGAGTCAAGGGTAAAGCCAAAGTGCTTCTCAGGGTTAGGGCCTCCTGTGGCCCATCCAATGAGTGCATACCTGCACATATAACCCTGTAGCAATGAAAATATGAAGTGCCGCCCCTTTCCATCTCCACTGCCCATTTGAAAGCCTTATTTTCATTTCTGAAGCATTCAAACATTCAGAAGCAGGTATTTGCAAACATCCATCTAGGTCTGCACGGATGAGAGTCCTGGGATTGGGAGTAATCAGGATAGATGTGGGATTGAAATTGAATCCCCAGAGAAGATTATCCTAGAATAAATAGATGCCCCTAACTGGCTGAGACATGGCCCTAAGAGAGCTCCTGCAGGCATGACACCAGCTGGAGAAAACGGGACTGTGGAATGAGGAGAAGAGGAATTCGCCATACTGCACATCACCTTCCAGAACTCTCCAAGATGTTCAGATGGAAACATCCTTGAGATACCACCAAGAGAACTGCTGTTGCTAAGCCCTCTGGGATTCCAAATGGAACTGGGTAGGGAGCCCTCAGAAGTATGGTCAGGAGCAAACGTCCAGGGGCAAATGACTTACGGTAGCTCTGCTCGTCTAAGCAGACAATCACCTTTGGAAGCTCCTATTCAGTTCCCCTTCCCAGGCACATCTTGCCCATGGGCTCCCCTCTGATGCCCACTCTTCCCTTCTGCATATAGCCTTGTTTTTTTTTCTGCAAGTTACATCCAAGCAGTTCTGACTTCGCCTAATTAGCTCTTTTTACATGGTAGCTTTGCCGCCCCTTTCCATCTCCACTGCCCATTTGAAAGCCTTATTTTCATTTCTGAAGCATTCCCTTTAAACTCCCTGTCACCTCTTTGGTTTCTATTGTGAATCTGACATGCCGCTAGCTTAAAAGAGTACATTTCCATATTCTTCTTGCAGATTTGCATTTCCATTTCATCTAGAGAGAAAGCAGTGGAATCCTCAGAAAGCGCTGGTGGGCAGTAGAGAGAAAGCAGTGGAATCCTCAGAAAGCGCTGGTGGGCAGAGGGTGCACCAAGGAAGTGACTGGTTCCTTTGCAATATGATAGCTCAGAGGAAAATTTAAGACACTACCACAGGCAGAAAACCTTGAATAGTAAGAGTTGGTATAAAATTGGATTCCTACATCACTGCCCCAGACCTGCCCTATTCCCTTAATTTATATTGACTCTGCCCGGAAGGGTATATAGAAGCACTTTTGGTTATAGCTGATGTCCCAAATGTTCCATTTTACGTATTTCATCTTCTAAAGAGTAAGCTGTGTCTCGTGAGCGCATTATTCCTGTCCTCAGAGCCTGGCACAACCCTGTCCTTTCCCTCCTTAGGAAGGCTAAGACAGTTGTGCTCAAGGTTCCGTAGTAAAACATTCAAACAGACTTCAACACACACAGAGGTATCAACACTCGGCAGCATTCTCACTCCCACGCCATAGAGGGCAACAAGTCTCCTCCCAGGCTTGTAGCCTCCCAGGCTCGCAGCAGGCTGCAGCCGTGACTTCACAATTCTATCACTACTTCCCCTGACTGACCTTTGAGATGATTGCAATCACCCTTGCCTTGCTCATCAATTTCCTGAGCGAGGTATAAATAGAACCCCACGCACAGGCATCAGCACTCCACACTAGCTTCAGCATGGCTTGTCTAGCTTCTCACTACTACCCTTTCAGGCCTGCAGGCCTGCATTTGGCTTCTGAGTATCTTTCTCTACCATGGACCAGTGAGGGATACCCCATGGGATGCCATGGAGCCTCTTGGGAAGGAAGGGTCTCTTCTGATGGTTTGCAAATACAAGCTTTGATCTCTTTACCTTAGGGGTCGTGGACATAAAGGGACAGCATGTCTGTCCACCTTCATCACTGGCCAGCAACTAAGGATGTTAATTCTTTCCTGTCTGTTCTCCCTCATCTTCTCTTCCTTTGCCTCTTCCTCTTTTACTCCATAATGGCAGCATCTATCTCAGAATGGCTGGCCTTTCAAGAACATCTTAAGTTCAAAGTCAGACATTTTTTCACTCCTGGTAGCTGTTCCATATGCCCCTGAGAGGTCCTGTGTCTCTGCCATGGTGTTTCTTTGCTTCTTTCTCTTTACACTCTACCTGGTTGTATTTGTCAGACTTTCCAGCCCCCATACTCTTGGCAAAAAAAAAAAAAAAAGAAAGAAAGAAAGAAAAAAAGCTTAAAGCAAAATACATGTCCCCAAGGACAATCCCCTAATGACCCAGCTAGGCCCTTTCTTCTAAAATACCCAGAACCCTCCAAAATATGCTACCAGCTGGGGTCCAAAAAACCCTTTATTAATAACAAAGTGAAGAGGATGGCATTTCCTATTTAAACCTTTCAATGTCGCCAGCCTTTCAGCACTCACTCACTCTGCGGTCAGTCACTAAGCATGTACCATGTTGTGGTTAGTTGGGTGTCCAGTGTCACGCCATGTCTTTGTTCAAGGGAGAATGGAAGGCAGTAACTAAAACCCATCTCGCTTCGAATACTCTGTGTGCAGGGTGTTGAGGCTGAGCTGCCTAACCATCAGCTCTTGTTACTGCTGTACCCGTGACAGACAAGGATTCTTACGGAAGGGGAAGCAGTAGCCTCCCTCCCCTCAATCTTCCCCTGCAGTTTGTAAGAAACAGTGGAGGTTTTCAGATTTCACGATAACAAGCCCAACAGAGGCCTTTGGAAAGGACTCTAGGGCTGTGAGACAGTTCAGTGGCACTTGCAACAAGCCTGAGACCTGAGTTCGACCACTTGGGCCACATGGTAGAAGGGGAGAGCCAACTTTCACGGGTTGCCCTCTGATCCCCACATTCATGCTGGCATAGCACCCCTCCCCCACAAAAACATTTCTGTTTGAAAAGAAAAGGCTCTGGATCTTCACGTGGGCAGCCAGTGGAACGATTCACTCACAAATTAGAGGGCTAGTTTGCATGCTAAACACATTGTTCAGATATAAGGGAGCCACGTGGATATTAGCCACAATAGAAGGCTGTAATAAATTAATCTACAGCAGACTAGCCCCCAGAAAATTGTTTGCCATGGTTATTGAACAAAACGGTGACCGCAGCCCCAGACTGCCGCTAGTCCTGCAGACACGTACACTGCACAGCTGGGGTTAGAGCTTTGTTGCAGAACCTATTTGCAGAAAGCCGGCAGCCCTGCACAGCTCTGTCCGGGAAGAGGGTAAGCTAGACTGTGTGTGGATATGAGGTTTGGGATTGACTATCTGGACCGCCACTCCCAACACATGCAGTTCCTTCGCAGTGCCATGCCAGAACGGCAGCAGTAAGCAAGAGAGGCTGTTGGCTCTAGACCCTGTTCTAGCCTTTCTGCTGGGCTTCTTCATGGTGTTCTCTTCCCTGTAATATTTCATTTTCTCTTCTCCTCTTCTTCCCCTTTCAGTTACATGTTTCGTTATTTGGGTCTGCCTTCTGATGTACAACAGATGATGTTCACACACATACATGCACGCGCACACACACACGGACTCACACCAATGCACAGCTGATGCTAATGTCAGCAGTGTTTGGAGATGAGGGCATTGGGGGCAGTGTCTCATGACAGCATGAGGTCAGCTCCTTACTTTGAGATTAGCATCCTTATAAAAAAATGAGAGATAGAAGCTCCATTCCCCTCTACTCTATGAGGATATTTTTAAAAATGCCATCTACAAACTAGGACCTGGTCCTAACCACACACAAGATCCGCTGGCACCCTGACCTTGAACCTCCTGGCTCTCAAAACTATGAGAAATAAATTATTGCTTAAGTTTCCCAGTCTACAGTATCTATAAGATTATTCCAAGTTGACTGAGACTTTTTCCAAGTCTCAAGACCAGCACAGTAAGAAGGCCAAACACTTCCTGGGGGTGGGGGAGACAAGGTATTAACTACAGATTTAGCAAGTAAAAATATAGGATTCCTGGTTAATTTAAGTTTCAGGTAAGTAATAAGGAATTGTATGTGAATACATCCATGCAATGTTTGCAATGTACTTACACTAAGATGTTTTCTATTTTGTTTTTTTTTTCCATATCTGAAATTCAAATGGAGCTAGGTATGCTGTATTTTCACTAAGTCTGGGACCTACTCACGTCAGCTCACAGATTTGGTGGTAGCAGTCATGGTAGATGAAGTTCTTTGCTGTCCCTGTGATGCAGAAGTGATAGGACAAGCTGTACCCAAGCATGCTGATGGAAAGGTTCCTTTGTTGTGGAGTATTGGTTACGTCCCTCATCACTGCAACAAAATGCCCAACAGGAGCAACTTATGGGACCAAGTTTTCTTTCAGCTCATGGTTTCAGGGAATATGGTCCACTGCAGTGGAGAGGGCACGGTAGGTGACTACCTGGAGTGGGAGGAGCCAGCAGCTTCTACTTCTCACATCCTAGCAGATCACAAAGCAGAAAGCAAGCTGGAAGTGGGGCCGGGTATAAACCCTCAAGGCTCGCTTCTAGTGGCTTATGTCTGTCAGCTGGGGTCCATGTCCCAACATTTTTACCACCCCCCAAAATATTGTCACCGGCTGGGCATCAAGTGTTCTGATCCGCAAGTTTTCTGGGAACATTTCAGATTCCAAGCAAAGATCTAGTGATGAGAAAAATCAGTCTGGAGAGATCCCATTACACCTCAAGCACCCGGCTCCTTTGCCTCTGAAAACCGGTGGCTGTTACTAGATAAATCCATCACTAGTCCTTTAGTCTGACCTTCTGGGCCTCTTTACACAGCTATAACCATATCCTGGATGCACGAGGGTATTGTTTTTCCACTGACTTAGTGGCTGCACCTGCATCTACTGATCTTTTAACTACCTTCTGCAGCCCCAGAACCTGCAGTCAGCGCCCCGCCGCTCAGGCCACAGTCTGGTGGGATTTCCAGTCGAGCAAGCACTGCCTCTACCACTACCGCCAAATGTAGTTTTTAACTCAATCTTTCATTCTATTTACCGATAAAGACTTGGGAGTCGGATGTTGGGGTGTAAACCTGCTCGCTCAGAGATGCTGAAAAGCGATCAGCTGACCTTCAGTTTTGGTTCGAGAAGCATCAAGCGCAGCACCTCTCCAGGTGTCCCAAACCAAAAAGACAGAGAAACTCCAAGTCCGTTCCTAGTCTTTCCTGTGTGTATCTCTGTCAGTCTTTCTGGCTCCTCTGCACTCCAAGGCTAATCCCTGCCAACTAGTTGCTGGCTCTGCCCACTGACCCAAGGCTGATTTTAGTAACACAGTCTAGGGTTTTACAGCGCCATCAAATATCCTGCAACATGAGAGTCACCTGAAGCACACACTGAATAAAGGTGTCTGACCTGGTCTTGAAGATCCCACCCTTGGAGGATTGATATGAGCCCCTGCGTTCTTATCACCAAAAAGAGTCGAGATTCTTAGCTGGCTGTAGTGGTGCATGTCTTTAATCCCAGATTTTGAGAGGCAGAGACAGGCAGATCTCTGTGAGTTCGAGGCCAGCTTGACCTACAAAGTTAATTCCAGGACAGCCAGAGATATATATGGAGACCCTGTCTTTGTGGGTGTGTGGGTGTCAAGATTCTTGATTATTGTGTGTTGGCATTATTATCCCAGACAGAGCCAAGACTTCAAGCACACCCTCACATCTGTTATCAACAAGTGGCCAGCCCCGTTCTGCCCGTCTGACAGAGCATCAGTTCCCCAAGGCCACACAGGTCTGGAGCCAGGTGACCTATTGTATTTGACCCCTTTGCAGACTAGAGATATGTTCTCCTTCCATGATACCAGTATTGCCAAGAAGTGAAGTTAGCCCACAGCCCCAGATACAGACACCTTCAGCCCAAGTCTGCTTGCTTTCTTGACAGCACCGGCCAGTGATGGGACATGGTGGGCTCCTCTATGAACGGTCTTGAACTAGAGATCTCCACTTGTCTCACTGAGAGTTTTCTGAGACCCCTACCATCTGAGGATGATCCGGTCTGGCCCTTCCTCCTCCTCCCTCACCTCCCATACACAGCTGACTTCAATAGTAGCCTGAGTAAGTCTCCATCCACCCACTTTTGCTTAGCTCAGCACGGCATTCACAGAGGTTCTCCTTGGCACATCTCCACTATGCCCATGTGGGCTCGGGTATATTCTTCCTGGAGGATTCAACTGATAAATCATTCCATGCTTTGGAGTGCTAGCGTTTCCTATCAAGGTGCTGATGACACAGTCTAGAGGTCTTATCGGGTTCATTTTCTCTGCCCGTTAAAGACTTAAAAGGCAGGAAAACTGCAGCGCAACAGTGGTAGCAGAAACACCTTGAGCACTGCAGACAGGCTTGACAGTTGAAAGGTGTTTTCTTGGTGGGGGAGGGGGAATGAGGAAGCACACATAGGCAGCAGACACCCAGAGTAAAAGGATCTTCTGCAAAGTGGAGACTCAGAATACTGAAAATCCCATTCTCTTCGGGAAGGTTGGCTTTGGGGTTTGTTTATTTAAATCTCTGAAGAAGTTTCCTTCCCTAATTTAGGGTTGGTCAATTTAAGAATGACAGGATGATTGATTAGCTGGCAACTGTGTGTGACACATCCATTCTAATCTGGCCTTGAACTTGTTGAGCCAGTCCATCAGCAGGGTGACTGCTGGTGGAGGCAAAAACCTACAAGGCCTTTGCTTCATGCTGCCAGGTTTTTGTCTCAAGTCAAGAGGGCACAGAAGAAGCAGGCCACCTTGGAACCTTGCCAGCTTTGTTACCTGACCCTGGCCCCTCTCTCTGTCTGTCTGCCTACCAGTCAGTCTGTCTAACTCCCAGTCTCACGTTAACTTTAGCATGAAGAACTTATGGGCCCATTCATTTGATCTTTCAGGCAGCAGAAATCAAGCTAACCTTGACCTCATTTCAGCCTAGCAGGAGAAGGACGTCTGAACATGGTGCAGAGACCTGCTAGCTTCAAGTCACATCCTGAGCTGGATGGTTTTATGTTAACTTGGCACAAACTGGAATCATTTGGGAAGAGGGAACCTCAACTGAGAAAATGCCCCTACCCGACTGGCCTGTCAGCAAGTCTGAGGTACATTTTCTTGATTGACACTGGATGTGGGAGGGCCCAGCTCACTACGGGTGGTGCCACCCGTAGGTTGGTGGTCCTGGGTGCTAGAAGCAAGCCAGTGAGCAGCCCTCTTTCATGGCCTCTGCATCAGATATTACCTCTAGGTTCCTACTTTGAGTCCCTGCCCTGACTTCCCTGGATTATGAACTATAAACTATAAAATTAAATAAACACTTTCTTCAATGAAAGTTGATTTTAGTCATGGTGTTTCCTCACAGCAATAGAAACCTTAACTAAGACACACCCTGGGTTCACAGTCGGTGAGCTTGGGTGTGTGGCTCTCCACTGCTGAGAACTGGCAACTCCACAGCCATTGCCATGCCCCCATGCATTCCATGTGCTAGAATGTGGCCTGACGGCTGGGGCCCTCTTCATTTGTCTTCCCATTCAAGCTTCTGTGAATCACTGAGATCAGATACTGGGGATCCCGTCTAGCATCCATTGCGAATAGATTTAGCCAACCAAAGGCAATAAGGGGCTTTGTCATCAATTAGTTTCCCATACAGGTTGACAGTTGCCCTGAGGGTTTTAGAATCCCGAGAGAGAGAGAGAGAGAGAGAGAGAGAGAGAGAGAGAGAGAGAGGAGAGAGAGAGAATCATATAGAGAGAAACAGAGAGAGAGGAGAGAGAAATATATATATATATATCATATATATATGATATATATATATATATATATATATAGAGAGAGAGAGAGAGAGAGAGAGAGAGAACAAGCATGCGGAGGCCAGAGTTTGAAATTGGTTGTCTTCTTCTATCATTTTTTATTTTATTTTATTAAAACAGGGTCTATCAGTCAACCCAGAATTCATTGATTCAGCGAGACTGAGCCAGTTCTGGGATCCTCGTACCTCTTTCTACCTCCCTAGCACTAGAATAGAGACTCATGGCATCATGTCCTGCTGCGTACGTGGGCTGGAGATCTGAAGTCAGGTCTTCTTGTCGGCACAGTAAGTACTTGACTGACTGAGCCGTCTCCTGGACCCCAAGCTCCCAGTGACCTTTAAAGGTAGGGCAGTCTGGACACCGAAGGGGCTCTTGCCACAGCTAAAGAAGTAGCCCTTAGGCTGACAAGCAGACAGAGGCAGGGGCTCTAGGCAGGGCATATCGGCGGTATGGGAACTTACTGCATACCTTTCATCCCAATGCTCAGGAGCCTGAGGCAGGAAGACCGTGACTGCGAAAGAAACCTGGACAACATACCAAGACTCTACCTAAAAGGAACTGAAAACAAAGCCAAACCAACTACAAACCAGCCGGGAACGGAAATACCTGGCCACTGCAATTGTGCAGAATAAAGAGGCTGACCTGGGCCACCCACGGCATCCGCCACAGGTGGCAACCACTGCACTGCTGTACCACCTACCCATCTCAGCTATTTCCTCTCGTGGTCCATGCCCCGTGCCAGGTCCCAGCAGCAGGGCAATGCAGGGAGCACTGACTTTCCTGCTAGAGTTTTGTGGTGACGTATGCAATCTTAATTTTTAGAAGGTGCTATCATAGACTATAATGTAAATGTCACGTGAGTTTTTAAAACTAAGTGTGAATTTCCCCCAAACCCTCATTATTGACACTAGCTGCTTGGTGTGGACCATCTAGAGCCTCTTTCAGCCAAGGGGAAAAGATTGCCAAGCAGAGCTGAGGGTCAATCAGGCCGCCCCGCAGATTGTGACAGATTGCAAGGATCAGATCTAAGGACTTGAGAGTGATGCTGCCAGCAGCGAGTCCCAGAGAGTACACGAGCCTCGGGCACAGTGGTGGCAGCACCAGGGCTGACATTCTTACTTCTGGGCTGGGACAACACCCAAAAAGTCATTCTGCAATTAGCACTGACTTAGCATTTTGAGGTCCACTCTAAACAGTGTGGCAGAAGAGAGTGTATGACAGGACAAGACTAAGCCAGGCCAAGTATTCCCTGAGTTGTTCTTAAAGGAAATGACATTGAATGTGAGCGCTGGAGAGAATCAGGTAGGAATTGAGAAAGAGGCATGGAAGAAAAAAAAAAGCCTCAGATATGGGAGGCAGCTTGTGCCAAGGCCAGGGAGGAGAAAGTGCTCAGACTTGGCCATGAACCAGGAAGAGAAGCGAGGCCACACAGGATGGGTCTGGGCTCCAGAGGCGTTCCGGGCTGCCAGGCTATGCTGGGGCTTCTGCGTCCAAAGTAGATCTGCAGAAAGAGGGCTTCTGACAGCTTTAAATAAGACTCGCAGTCCTGAAACAGGCCACTCAGTCATAGTGTGGAGAGTGACTAAAGGAAGGACAGTATGGCTACCGAGCAGTCAATTAGGGGGCAGAGGTGTTAGCCCAGGAAGGGGACACTCACAGCTCAGGCCAGGGGAGGATGGGAGGAAGCAGACCGCTTCGGGAGAAAGCTAAGAGGTGCGGTTGCAAGCAGGAAAGGAGGAAGAGGGGAGGATAGAATTCCTGGATTTGTGCCTCAACAGCTGATGTGACTGCAAGCCTTCTGTTACCACACAAACACCCACAGTAAATCAACCTGTGAAGAAAAGTGGCTTGTGTTAGCTCAGTTTGGGAAGTTTCAGTCCATCGCTGCTTGGTCCCATTCTTTGGAGCCTGTGGCGACATCTTATTAAAGAAAGAAATACAAATCTATCTTGGAGAATTTGTTTGGGAGCCAAGTACGAGTGTCCACAGCTCGGGAAGTCAGATTTAGTTGATCCCAACTTCCATGACCTCAGGCAGCGTCAGTTTATAACAGAACAAAGAAAATGATAACCCAACATGCTTTTCAAACACACAGCTGACTACATCAGGTTGGCGTGTTCCGCTGCACGCTGTTACCAAACGCTGGCCTGGTTCATCTACCGAAAGCTTCATCCACCACCAACTGGCCTGTTCATCAGTGTGGCGCTCCCTTCTTTGCAAGTCTATCAGCACTTAGTCCTAGCATATGCTTAGAGACAGACAGCTGGCTAATGAGACACACACACTTCTTACCCCTGGGACAGGGATGACCTCGGGCAACTAAGAAACCTCGGCACAAAGCAAGGGTTCAGGATGGCAGACAGGTAAAGGTTGGGCTGTTGCCAGGATCCCTGCTTCCTGTCCTCCTCTGCTCATCAAACCTGTGTCAACAAAGTTGGGCCCTAATCTCAGAAACCATTAGAAGGCACTGAGAACAAATGAAGTATGAGCCGCACAGCCGAGCAGACATGTCCACCATAGCCAGCATTCATCTCTTGCTCAGGAAAAATATCAGGGAAGATGGGAGAGTGGAGAGTACAGCACTGTTTGGCGCCCTCCTGGGGAGGTCTGTGCCCAGACGAGGTTGATTCACACCTTCGAATGACCAGTCACATCGGCCTCAGCATTGGCACAGGGCAGGGGAGATAGGATGTGGAGCTGGCGAAGAGGGCTGTTGTTTCTAAAAGACTTAGGACAATGTCTGAACCACAGTAAACGTAAGTGCTAGATAGGATGGTAAAACACCAGCAGCAGCAGCCATCATCCTCCCTCAACAGCAGGAGTTCAAGACAGAGGAGCCCAGATGTGATCTGTGCACTGACTGCTTTCCCGGGACTCTCTATTGATAAGTCATGTGAACCCTGCCTTCTGTTTCTCTTCCTTTCACGACTTAGGGTACAGAATCGTTGGGGGATAGTGGACGACACCAGTATTGTTTACCAAATGCCAAGAGTAGTCTCTCCAGACAAGGCTGATTTTCAGCTAAGGTGACATCTTCCCTCCGGGAATGTTCCCTAAGATGCTGTGATGGCTATTTTTGTGCCAGCTTGTCTGGGACAGGATCTGAAGACACATGATCAGAAACTATTCCAGACTTTTCTGGTAGTAGAAAGTTGGGCTCTGTGGTCAGGGTTTAAGCATGCGAAGAACCTGGTGTCTGTGAAGGGCCTTGCTGGATGGGGTGGCTCCTTTTTCTAGCAGGGACAGTGGCAGTTCACCAGAGTTGCAGAACTTCATTCTGGATGGTTAGTGAGACTCGGTGTGCCCCCCCCCCACAGCACCCGAATCACACACAGAGATCACCCACAGAGCGGCATGAGGAAGCCACTCTCCATGCAGAGGCACTGAGAAGAAAAACCTTTAAGAGTTCCCTCTCTTTCCCTGGAAATGGACAAAAGTCACAGGGGGTGTACATTACAGGCAGGAGGCTCAAACTAATGGGAATCACAGCTCGGGGCAAAAAGTACAGGGAGACCATCATTTTTAGCCCTCCTCTCAGACATTCGACAATTCATTCATCTCAGTGGACACTGGCATGTGCCTGTAGCTTGGCTGAACACTGCTCACATACTGTTTCTTGCAGTCCTTGCTCCATTCATAAGTTTTTTCTCATTCCAATAAGAAGGAAGCTAGTGCATAAGCAAGCAGAGCAAGGTTCAGTGCAGGCTTGAGGCCAAGGTCATGCACAAGATTTCTCCACTATTCTGGCCCCGTCTGTTGCACCCTTGCTTGCAGTGCCTTGGGTGGCTACCCCAAACATCTGGAAGCCAAATAAGAGATAGAGTGGTCACCTCTGGTTTCTAATGGCAAGGAATCCCACTGCTTCCTGCAAGGGAACCCACTTAGATGACAAAGTGGTCTGAGTCTTATTTAAGACATTGAGAGAGGCAAGCATCTCTCTCCAGCGATGATGAGGCAGAGCTAAACACTTTTGGACCCATATCTGATGGAGTCCCTAGCAGAAGTAGCCTTGAATGATGTTTTAGTTTGACTGTTTCCCCTCCAGAACTCAGTTTCTGATGTACTAGCCTCAGGAAATGGTGCTCTTTAGATCTTGGGATTAGGTCACACAAGGGTCACGGATGGATAGATTGTTCCTCCCCCATGGGGCCTAATAAGTCATCTTGGAAGCAGAGACCAGGCTCCCATCACACACTGAACCTACCAATACATGCCTTCGGAACTGAGAAAATCAGCTTCCATTCTTAATAAATGAAGACCTAGTGTGATGGACATTCACTACTGAGAAGTCTCAGCACTTTTATTACACTGCCTAGGTCACCCTACTCTGAGTAACAGTCCCATTTGGGTTATTAAAATTCCATTTTTTTTTTGTAGGACGATAGTTCAGCAGGCAAAGGCTCTTGCCACCCAATCCTGCCTGATTGCCTTCATTCAATTCTACAGAACTCATGCGAAGGGAGAAGGGGAGCATTGGTTCAAGAGTACTCCATGACCCCCACCTGCAGTATGGCACACATGTGCACTCACACACAACATGCACACGCATTGACATACACAATAATACAAATTTAAAAATTATCTGTATTTTTGAAAGGTTTAACTTATGTTTCCTGGTCTTATTCTCCAGTCAACAGTATGAATTTTACTAAGAATAATTTTTATTCAAATTCATCCCCTTCCTTGTATTTCAAGGAGTCTGGATGGCATGGAGTGAAGCGCTCTGGTCGGGATAGTTCCAACACCATTGCTTGTCCAGTGACCAGAGAACAAATGTTGGGGAAGTAACACCCTTCTCCCTGGGGAGTAAGGGGCAGGGACAGCAGTCTTCTTCCAACGCTCCTGTGATATTTCTTAAAGCAGGTCAACCACATGCTGCTAGAAAGGAATTGTGTGGCTCAGATAGTACTTCTCTTAGGTTTTGTACTCTGTATAGTAAGTACCCCTCAGAGAGGCCTCTCCCTCATAGAATTGACCATCTTTATCTATTCTCACATTTCTAGTCGCTTGGGCTATGTCAGCTTTGTATACTTGGTCTGTTCCACCTGTTGACCCAGGAGAGGTACCTTGCTTCCCGTCCATTGTCCTTTGCTAATCCACGTAGCATTTCAGCATCTATATGAACCACAGACTCAAAAGCACTTGGCATCATCTGAGCTGGTCATAAATGTTACTTTTTATACTACTGTCTGTTATAGCTTGCCGAGCAGTGTTCTTTCAACTGGCCAAAGTAAAAATGAATGAACAAACTGCAAACATTCCTGGGTCATTAGCCTAACGCCATTCTAGTCACTGTCCTTGAATACGGGACTGAGGAAGATGAGGGGAGGGTAAACACTGAAAAAGCTAGCGAGGTAAAGTCCAGAAAATAGCTACTATCTAAGCTGTCAAGAGGACAGAATTATCCTGGAGACATCCTTAGATACAGCCCAAGACCACCTGTTTCAATGGGACTTAACTTGTTGATCCTAGAGCTCCACCCCAAATCAGTTTAGTCAGTCTCAGTCTCCAGTAGGACTCAGCCTCCAGTCCTGTAGGGCCCAGGACTCTACAGTTGACATTTGAGGAGACCAGTGTGCACACACACTTTCATTGAAGACACTGGCCACTTTAGCTACACTTGATTCAAATAGCAAGACTACAAAAGACTCCAGCTGAGAAATGACAAGGCCATGAACTAAGTCATTTTGGGGAAAGAGGTATGAGGAAGTCAACCCAACAATTTGGGGTTTGAATGACTGAGTAAATAAGGAACAATTAGAGCACTCAGAAAGAGGAAAAGCATTAACAGACCAGGCCATTTTGGCTACCCAGACTCAGGAAGCCTAAGGGGAAGTTGAAATGATAGGTCTGGAGCCTAATGTAAGTTCTAAGACATGGATCCAAATGTGTGGGAAAGTCATTTTCTGAGCAATTTCCCTGAGAACCTGAGAGCAGAGAAAGAAGACTGGTGGCAGAACCTTCTGGAACGTCAACACCAAAGGGGCAGGTGGAGGAAGGGCGCCATGTCCACTGAATGGTGCTAACTTTGTGTGAACATTTATTGCATGCATATGTGTCCATTTTAGAGAAATCCATACTTGAAAATGACGGAATGCTCATGTAAGGGCATGACTAGGAAGTATGAGCCCAAGCTACCTAAAATATTTAATCGATGATCTCAATGAGATAAGATGTAGGCAGAAAGAAAATTCCTAGTTTGGGATCAGCACAATGGCTCAGGGAGTAAAACTGCTTCCTGTACAAACTTGAGGACCTGAGTTTGATCTCCTCATTCCACAACGGAGGGAGAGAACCGACCTCTGAAAGTTGTCCTCTGACTTGCACACATGTGCCATGCACCACGCATGAGTATGTCTGCACTCAGAGATGCATCATCATCATCATCATCATCATTTTCATCATCATCATCACCATCATCAATAAATAAAATTGAGAGATGGCTCAGCAGCTAAGAGCAACCACTGGACCTGGGTTTGGTTCCTAGCACCAGCACCATGTGGTTCACAACCACCTAGAACTCCAGCTGCAGACAATCTTTTGGCCTTTCCCACCCCATCACCTGAATACACACAGTGCACATAAACTCACAAAGGCACAGCACACACACATATACATAAATAAACATCACTACATCTTTCAAAGTAAATTTTAAAGATTTAAAGTCCTAGTTTGGACAGAGAGGTGAGGAGAGGATTGAGCTAGGTAGCAGAATAGCTAGTGCTAGTTGAAATGGCATGGATATAATTTGACCCTATTCAAGGGTTCGAGCCCCTGCATGTTAAGAAAGTAAAAGTCTTCCAGTAACATTGCCTTCAGTAAGAAATGGCACTGGCTGATCTTTTCAGGTGTGAGCATAAGGTCACTTGGGAGGACAAGCTGCTTCTGTCCCTCATATTTGAATGGGGTCAGAAAGGGTATTTACTGCAAATGTCTCTTGACTGAGAATAAAATGAATTTTCCCTCTCCCTGTTTATATTGTTGGTAATAATTCACAACTATTTCCTATTTACACAGCATTTCATTTCGTCCGGTAAATGTTTAACCGTGACTGAGCCTTGAAAAAAATGTAAGAATTTACATGGAGTTTACAGTGTGCCAGGCCTCATACTAAGTGTGTTACTCTATGGGCCCACCGGCTCCACACAGCCATGCTATAGGCTAGGCTGTTAGCCTTGTTTTATAGAGAAGTAACAGAGGGGTTGGAGGTCAATAATATTATCCAGGTCCCCATCTAGTCGTCCCAAGCAGCTGGCTTCTGGGCTTGTTCTCCTGTCTTAGTTTATGCAGCTCCTACCCAGAACCTACTGGTTATTAATAAGTGGAACAGTTTAGATTATACAGGTACTTTTGAATTTCCCAGAGGAAGTCAAATATAGCTAATACCCCTGGACTGACATGAGGGCTTTTGGCAAATTAACAATCAGCAAGCCAGAATGATTCATAAATGTTCTTCCTTGATACCAGGTGATTTGGACCTTATAATATATGCGCATGTCATTAGTGAGCATTATACATATTCATCAGTTTAGATGACTTTCCGCTCTCTGGATCTAGCCAGATGATAAGTTTCCGAGGTGAGCAAATGCATGCTCCCAATATTTGGAGTCGCTGTGCAGGAAGGCAGCGAAAGGCCAGAGACGCGTTCTTAATGAATGAGTCAAGTAATGGAGGGGAGCTCAGGGAGGCACTTTTAGCTCACAAAAATATTGCCAGTTATTTCCCCAAACTGTCTGAGTTCGTGAATCTAAACCTGAAGTGTGGAGGGCCGGACCACATTCTCCATTGCTTCTAGGAACAAAGGTAGAGATTGACCTCTGTGACCCCAAGGTGTGGCGGTACACGCCTTTAGTCCTGATGCCTGGGCGGCAGAGGCAGATTGACCTCTGTGACCTCAAGGCGTGGTAGTATACGCCTTTGGTCCCAATGCCTGGGAGGCAGAGACAAGCAGATCTCTGTGAGTTCAAGGTGATGTAGCACACGCCTTTAATCCCAGCGCACGGGCTTGGTAATTCTCTACTGCTGCGTCCCTGCCTACTCCCGAGGCATCATCTGGGATAATGGGCAGTGAACCAATCCAAGAGTGACACGTCAGAAGCGAGGACTGTTTCCTTTATAAGGGTTGGGTTCCATCTTATCTGGGTCTCCGCCATGTTGGCTGATGCCCGCTCTCCCAAGGGGCATTAAAGCTTTACTGCAGAAGTATCCTATGTGTACCGCGTGGTTCTTGCTGGCGAGACGGTAGCGCGGGACACTGAAGTATATTTTAAAGCTTGGTGTTTCTGTCTGTTTAGAATAAATACGTCTTTCTATCTTTCAGAGAAATGTAGACATAATTTCTTTTAAAACCTACAGAATTAACAGCATTTCTTTCTGATAATGTATAAAGAAAACAGCTTCTTTTTAAAATCTGAGTATATCTCTGAAGCAAAGATAGAGACAACTGGAGGTCCGCTACAGTCCAGAGTCACCCTGGAACTCGTACGCTCCCGCCGGCATCCCAGGTGCCCATGCGTCTTCTCTCCCTTGCGCCTGCGTGCTCTCGGTCACGCGCAGACACAAGCTCTTGCCTACTGCATAACGGAGTGTTAAAGGACAAATACCGGGACTCAAAGTGGCCGGATTTCTGTTGAGAATGCTAGCAAGATGGAATTTCTGATGCTGGGGAACTTAGTCACTGAAAATAGCCCCCAATTTGAGGACAAATTGTGTCTCTTAAAGGCTTCCTTAGCTATTGTTAATGAGCTAACAACATTTCTGTTTAATTTTTTTCTCTTTTGTGTGTGTATATGCTGAGGGTATTTGCGTGGGGGGACATGTGTTGTGCTGTGCACGTGGAGGTCAGAAGACAGCCCCGGGTGAGGGTCCTTGCCTTCCACCTTACTTGAGGCAGGGCTCCTGCTGTTGCCGCTGCCCACCAGGCTCGCTGGGTATTAAACTTCCTGGGGTTCCCGCTTCACCTCCCACCTTGCACTGGATGACAGACGAGCACTACTGTATCTGGCTTTACGGACTTTGGGGGTCCTTGAACGTAAGCACAAAGTGCTTTGCCCACTGTGCCATCTCACCAGCCCATGTTAGAAACCCGTGATAAATACTAGAGAAGACCTAAGGGGCAGAGGCCCAGCCAAGTCATTCCAGTAGCTGAGCCACTGTCGCTCTGAGGGCAGGGTGAGTTCTGAAAGAGCTGGCTGAAAAGCTGAGAGGCTATTTGCCAGGCCTGCTGTACCTGGATTGGAATCCAAAGCTTGCTTTAGCAGTGGACTGAAGAACCCACTCTCTTTGGTGGAATCACTAAAAGGCTATGTCAAACTGTACATAGGAGCAATTGAAGGCAAATGAAGTAGACCCAACACATAGACAGAGAGAGAGAGAGAGAGAGAGAGAGAGAGTATGGCTGGGAGTTTAACTGTACAGCTGGGAAATACCAAGTCATACACATAGGAAATTCCACTCCTCCAAGCTAGCCATTAAAAATATTGGTAAAATACACATTAAATGTAAGGTTTTGTTTTAAAACAACAAACAAACAGGCGAAAAACATTAAGGGAGTTATGTGCGAGCCATAGAGTGGGAGAGGATTCAGTACATTAAATGAACATAGGGTTCCTGTTGTTCTTTTCATACTGAGGCAGGGTAATGTGATAGGAGAAACCCTGGGAGCTGGGAAGAGAGAGGCGTTCTTCTCTTAGGACTTCACTCATAGCTGTGATAAGCAATCAGAGAGATAAGCTAGTAACCTGGAGTTTACTTGGCCTGAACTACACACCCCCACTTCCTAGCAATGCACCAGCATCGTAGGACCCACACCTGCACTGAGTTACACACACACACACACACACACACACACACACACACACACACACACATACCCTTTTCTAGCACCTGCAGCCTGGGACCCACATCTGCCCTGAGTTACACACACACTTTTCCTAGCAATGTACCTGCAGTTTCCTCCCCCTGTATTGAATTGCATTTATATCTCACGTCAAATAAGGGCCGTAATTACTCTTCCTTGACAACCTATGGAAATGCCCCATATCCATTCAAACATGGCTCCAAACATGTCCAGGAACAGGAGACATGGGGCCAAGCCAACCTAAACTGGCTTGAAGTGCATGCACAGTAAGGTAAATTGTGTTCTATAAGCAGACTTTTAGGGAAACCCCCTACTTACCATTTTATGCCAATCCATAACTGGTAATGCTATATATGATTAAAATTGGATGGATGGAGAAGAATATGTGCAAAGAAGAAAGACTGGCACAAGCCAAGCCTATCAACCAAAGCAGAAGACCACCTACACTTTGGTAACCAACCCTTCCTCCTCCTGGACCCAACAAAAAGAGACACAGGCAAAAACAGGACTTTGGGCTCTGTAACTAAGGTAGCCTGCAGCTCCCTTGCAGTGTGACCTGTACTGTTTCTATAAATAAAACTTGTTGCTTTTGCCATTTGTGTGCACATTTTCAGGCCTTTGAAGAAGATGTCAAGAACCTGGAAAGTCCTGGTCCAGATGATAACACCAATAGCCTCTCCCTGGCGGAAAGCCAAGAATCTCAACCATGGAGCTGGAGAGATGGCTCACTGGTTAACAGCACTTTTTGCTCTTGCAAAGGACCTGAGGGGGTTCAATTCCCAGAATCCATGTGGGTAGTTCACCACCATCTGTAACTCCAGTTACAAGAGATCCAAAGTCCTTTTCTGACCTCTATGGTTATCAACACATACATGGTATACAGACACACATGCAGGCAAAATATTCATATACATACAAAAAAGGAATAAATGTTTCAAAAATGAACAGTTGTTGTGAAGTTATTATCATAGAGAAATTTCTTTTAAAAAATAGATGTGTCAAATAAGAATGTTAAAATAGTAATTAATCATGCTTAAGGCCTAATTGTCAAAGTCCTTCTCCTCAGTGATTATCTGACCATTTTTGAGGAATCATACCAGAAAGTCCATTTATAGTAACAGGCCGTGTCCCAGGCCCTGTGTGCAAGCCTATCCTTCTGGTATTTGCTTATCAGAATAGTTTCCCATCCAAGGCACCTCCAGAGCTGTCCTATAATAGCAACTTTTTGAGATGTAACTTGAGGATGGTGTACATGCCTGCTGCTGTCTTAGCTTTGTTTCCCGTTGGGGAGATAAAATACCCTGATCACACTTTGCAACCTAAGGCAAGAAGGATTTACTTTACTAATGATTCCAAGTTACAGTATACTCTGGCAGGGGAGGTCAAGGCTGCAGGAACTGGAAACGGCCGGTCACATTCACAGTCAAAGGCAGAAAGAACAGAGCCCTGCAGGATTACCTTGTGGTCAGTGTATTCTCCCCACTTTCACTCAGCTCAGGATCCCAGGGAACTGTGCCATTCACATCCAAGATCGTCTCACCCTAACAGAATTTTAAAGTCTCTCACAGACACATCTACAGACCAACTTAAACTTGACCTTTCCCCATTCAAAGTCTCTCCCCAGGGGATGTTAGATTATGTCAAGCTGACAATTAAACCCAACCCTACAGCCACCAAGACACCCCACTGTCGTCTTTATTTGAGCAGCACACACCACAGCACGGGTGCCCTATTCTCTCCTGGAATGCCCCAGCGTGGACTCTGGCTCCACCTTGGTTTCTTCTGCATTTCCCACTGTGTGGCCAAGGGCTTGGCACAGTGGATGTGTCTGAGAAGGAACCGGTCAGGCTGCTTGGGCGATGGCTTGTGAGCTGCGCATCTGCCACTGCTGCCACCGTCCACGTGATTATACAAAACACCATGACAATGAAAAGAAGAAAGACAAACAAAACACCAAGTTCAAGGCAGCCCACAGAAGAAAGGCCAATGATGAGCCATCGACAGGCCTTCTGGGTACAGGCTACGCTTCTGATCCCTTGAATGGTGGCCACCTGCTATTCACTTTGGTACAAATCTTACTTGGCACTTTCCCAAAGTGTTCTATTTCATAGTACAAAAGTTTTATTTAAAAAAAAATAAAAAAACACGTTGAGAACCAGTGAGATGGCTCAGTGGATAAGGGTATTTGCTGCCAAGCCTAACAACTTGAATGTAATTCTCCGGGTCCACAAGGGGGAAGAGAATTGTCTCCTATAAGTTGTCCTCTGACCTCCACACATGTGCAATGACATGCCCCTTCCATGCATGCGCATATCTGCACAAAAAACAAATCAAACAAAAAAACCTGAAACTGGAAAAAGCAAGCTAATGCCTGTGGTGGGTGTGGCGTTAGTGTGCGGGGTCTTGCACAGAGACCTCAACTGTTAGCACCAATGCTCTTTCTGTAACTGATTAATCAGCTCAGTTAGTTTTTGCCTCATGTTTTAAAGAAGTTTGAAATTTTCCTATAGTGATTTGACTTTTTAGATGGAAAATTGTTTTCAAAGATAAGATATGTTACACACATATTTACATATCGCCACCAATACGTATGACTCATGATGGGAAGGAAGCCCCACACTCTGCTCCCTAGTCCTTAATGAGTACAGGAAGTCTGGTGCTAACAGAGCAGTCTTTTTTGTTGTTTGTTTTGTTTTTTGAGACAGGGTTTCTCTGTGGAGATGTCCTGGAACTTACTCTGTAGACCAGGCTGGCCTCAAACTCAGAGATCCGCCTGCCTCTGCCTCTGCCTCCTGCGTGCTGGACTTAAAGGCATGTGCCCCACCCAGCCAGAGCAAAGTCTCCTGACTCAGTCTCCACATCCCAAACTAAGTCACAGACAAGGGAAGTGCAGGATGTGGATCCCAAAGGTTCCTTGCTTCATCTGTAAGCCACACCAAGATGGAGGCCAGTCATGGAAGTTACTGGCGGAAGCAGCCAGGTGTCTCTGGATTAGAACAGGCCTTCCTTATTTCTCTCTGATGATGTTGGATTCCCCTCTGTATGCTGTGAATATGCTTTATTGCCACTGGTTGATAAAGAAGCTTCTTTGGCCTATGGCAGGGCAGAATACAGCAAGACGGGATGCTGAGAGGCTACCAGTCTCCCATGTGGCAGAGTAGCATAGATCTACCACGGTTCTAGGCAAAGTCCAGCAACTTTGTCCCTGTCCCATCTCAGGCCTCCGAGCACTTCTGGCTCCTTTGAGCTTCTGCACTCTTTTCCCAGACACGCTGTTGGTCCCACCCTGCCCGTACACTCCTCCCGTGGCTGCTGGAGCACACAGTGGTTTGCAGGCCCTTGTTCCTTGCCTTGCAGTCCTGGATTCCACAAGTGCAGCTCAAGCGAATCACAGGAGGCTAGAACCAAGCTATCAGCACGGCTGTTGGTTCTGGGCGGTCCGAGGGACAATTGACATTCTTGCCTTTCCAGTTTCCAGATGCTGCCCACATTCTGGTGCGGGTAACCTTCCTCCATCCTCAGAGTCAAATGAGGTGAGTCCTACACCATTTCTCTAGGACCAGCAGCCATTTCATTCATATCCACCACTTCGATGCTTCTCCTGCCCCCTCTTCCACTCGGAATGACACTCATGATTGGACTGAACTCACAGACATTATCCCTGTTTTAGATGGAACACCCCGCATTTTTACTTCCCCTCTGTCCCATAACCTGTGTACCCAAAGGTTCTGGGGATTGCAATACACAAGTCTTTGGAGGAGCACTGTTCCTTTGGAGGAACAGTCTCACGACCACAACATTCATTAACTACTTAATCTTGCCTTTAACACACCTTCCAGTCAGCATATGTGTTCATCCGTGTGCACACAAACATTTTACTCAAATTTAAATCATCAACCATGGCATGTGTGTGAGGAAAGATCCAGCATAAAGACCAGGGTTTGCTTCCCAGCAATCTTACAGCCCCAGTTCCAGGGGGTTTGACCCTCACTTCTGATCTCAGTGGACACCGGGCACCCACATGGTGCACAAACATACACTCAGGCAAAATGTTCACACCTGTAAAGTAAGTAAATAAACAAAGTAAAATAAATAAATAAAAGACATAGATGAAAAGAAATTAAAGGGAAAGGAACAAACTAGAAATAGTAACACTAGAAGCATCTTGTATCTCAGAGGTAAGTTCTGCTTGAGCACGTGAACAAACAGAAAGACATGGAAACATAAGAAAGGGAACACGTTCTGGGTGAGGTGGTGCACACCTGTAATTCTAGCATGAGGAGGCTGATGCAGGAGGAGTTTTGACTCCCTGCCAGTCATCCAGTCTTTTAAATAAAACAACTAGGAAAGAAAGGAAAAAAGAAAAGAACATTCAAAGAATAAGAAGTAGCCCTAAAATATATATATAAAAAGGTATAAGGATTTTTTTCCCAAATGAGAAAACATCCCAGAAAGTATATGTCAAAGGTGAGTGACTAAAGAGAAAAGAGAGAGGGGGAATCAAGCCAGCGGTTACAAAGTTCAAATGGCAAGTGTTCATAAAGGTTCCTTTCTCTTTGAGAAGAAAACACCAAATTAAGAATGATCAAATCCGCAGAACTGGGAAGCAATGGCTGCAGACTGGCAGGAGCAGCCGGTGCCTGGCCAGAGGAGCGCAGAGAGACTCACAGCATGGTGCAGTCACAGATCCACGGAGAAAGAAGTCGGCTTCCAAACAGAAAAGTTTTACACAGGGATCAGGAAACCAGACAGCATCAGACTTAACATCTGTCTTGGAAGACAAAGGCGATGCCATCAGAACTCTCAGGGGAATTGGCTTTCACTTAGAATTCTAAAGTAAGCCAGACTTTCCAGAAGTGTAAGAGTCGGAAAAAATATCTTCACACACACAGCCACAGCTTCACTTCCTCAGCACCTTCTCCAATAGGAAGAGGGAGGGAGTGAAACCACCCAGTGCAGAACATAGCAAGGAAGCATAGGGTTGCAGCCTGCCACTGCAGGTCCCATGAAACAAGGCTGGCAGACTCCAGGCTGCATCTGAGTTGGGGGACAGGCATGCAGGGCCCCAGGTCTCCATCAGTGGCTGCAGAGGAGAGAGGCAGGAAGAAACGGGAATGGATAACACTGTCAGGAAATGGACCACTGCTCAGAGCTGCGAGGGTGAAGCAACAGGCACACAGGGAACAAGGAACACTGATTAAAGGCTTTGTATGGTGCCTTCAAGAGGTAAACAGAGATAGGAAAGTCAGAGGTTGGGCTCTGTGTGTGCGTGTGCGTGTGCGTGTGTGTGTGTGTGTGTAGAGGTGAGTGATACTTTGAATCTGGAGTATCCCTACAATTCCAAGGTCCGTGTTAAACCTGGGTCCCTCTCTTGGTGCTTTGGGGAGGCTACAGGAAATTAGTGTGAGCCTCCAGTTTCTCACTTTCCCAGCTTTAGCTCAGTAATGAGGTGGAGGCCTAAGTACCATCACAGGCCCTCACTGTGATGTGCCACTCAACACAGGCTCAAAGCAACAGAGTAAATCAGTCATGAACTGATCCCGATGGAGCGCTGATATCATGAACACATACCTGTCCTCTTCATAACTTCACTGGCTCCGGAATCTGCTACAGGGACAGACGTTGACATACAATGATTGTGTGTGACTGGGACTTGACTTGGTGGCAGCAGAGTACTGGTTTTCTGTTGCTTACCAGAGAGACTCATCAAATATCTAAATGGGGATGTTCATGGCCAGCAGTGTTTAGAAATGGGTTGTAAATACCAGAACAGTGCCCGGAAGAGAAAGTCCACCCCAGGCAGCAGACACTGGGTTAATGAATGGCTGGTGCTCTTTTACTATGAGACTTGTGAACTGCTTTGACTTTTAAAACTAATCATCTATGTTACAGGAAAATTGTGTTCTCAATGGATGCTGTCCTGGTTTGGAAATGTTCAGTTCCAGGGAGCTAACAGTCGGATTTCACATCTACTGGACACATCTTCCACTTATATGGTCTATGGTTTTGAGTATTTAGATGACCCTAATGAAACTCAGGGTGAGGCCTGGTGCCCAGTGTAAGTATGGCATGGTAGTGAGGCCTGCCAAGAAGATCACAACAAATCCACCCTCATGAGGGATAACAGATCTCTGGGTGATAGTTCTGCCCTTGAGAGGTTGAAATCCCGACATGGTGGGATGTTATAAAGCAAGGCCCCCTCTTCCATTTTTATCTGCGGTACCCACCCACCTTCCTTTCTGCTTTCCAGCCTGGGATGAGCCCTCACGGCACACTTCTAATTTCCAAAGATAGCAAATAAACGTCTGTTCTTTCTAAACCACCGTCTCTGTATTGCATTATAGCGACAGAACAGACTAAGACAACATCCTACCTTTTCCAGACCACTTTCTCATGGATCTCTTCCTTTGTTCCTGGGTGGTTCGGAGGCATCATGACCATAGATCAGGTCAGCATCCCCCTTACAAAGACAGTTGTGGAAGCTGTGGTGTGTATGTGTGTATCTGTCATGGGGTCAGCTCCCTCACGTTTTATGTGGAATCAAATAGTATAGTCACATGATTATGAATAAGGAGTATGACTAAAATCAAGGTTTACCGACATCTAGTTGAGATTCGTTGTGACTATAAAGCCTTCCTAGAAATGCATTCTGGGAAAACAGCCTATGGACAGAATATTCTGCAATCCAATATGACAAGCAAACTAACTGGCTTTAATCTGTGATCATGACATCATCTGGAGGATTGGGGACACTCTCAGGAATAAGTTCTTTGAAGCAAAGTTTGGGCGATGCTATACAGAACATAGGCTAAAATCTAAGACTGGAAAAATTTTCTCCAGGAAACCGGCTCCTAAGTCATGGGGGAAAGGAGCTGCCCAGGAGGCCCTATTAGTAATGCAGCCTCTGTGGTCTAAGAAGAGACTACTAGTTCAGCAGAGCAAGCACAGACATTTGCATTGAAGAAGAGGAGGAGGAGGAGGAGGAGGAAGAGGAGGAGGAGAAGGAGGAGGAGGAGGAGGAGGAGGAGGAGGAGGAGGAGGAGAAGAAGAAGAAGAAGAAGAAGAAGAAGAAGAAGAAGAAGAAGAAGAAGAAGAAGAAGAAGAAGAAGAAGAAGAAGAAGAGAAGGAAGGAAGGAAGGAAGGAAGGAAGGAAGGAAGGAAGGAAGGAAGGAAGAAAAGAAACTTACAAGGATTCTGGTGTGCATCCAGGGGTTTGCAAATGCTACTGAGGTTTTAAGATAAAACCCTGTCTGAAAAAGCACATAAAACTAAAGGAGCTGAAGTCTAGAAGCTCTATGCAATTTTATAAAGTATAGCAATAAAGGACACTTATGAACTCAAATACATGGAAGAGTCCTTGGCACTCACAGGGCGCCTGGTTGAAGTTTCAGGGCTAGTTCCAAAACAGTGCTTATTGGCAATCACTTCTCATCTTCCATTCTCTGCGGGGTCATTGCTTCTAAAATGTTCTCTTGTAAAAGTGGAGTGAAGATGAGGACCCAGAAAATCAGCTGTTGAACCATGTGTTCAATCATAAGCTACAGTAATCAGGGTCCTTCTGAATAAAAAGTATGCTGACAGCACCCTCTCGTGGCTCACAAAAGTACTACTCCTCATGCTGTAAGCACATTTGAACTAACCGACTGCTTGTTTGTGACCAAGGGCATTTTACTTTGTGTCAAACTCGCATTGAGCTTACAAACAAGGAAACAGAATCAGCAGCTCAGTAAATTACTTCTGAGAGGCAGTATTTAAAGAATTAAGAAGGCTATGTGATCAAACCGACACCTCAAATTGGGCAATCGATGGAGGCTCTCTGGTGGTGTTGGCTCTCTGTGAAGGGGTGGGTTCCCATGGTTTATTCCAGGGATTTAAAGAGGAGATGAATCCTATGGGCCAGACTAAAGAGCTTGGACTTAGTGTGTGTGTGTGTGTGTGTGTGTGTGTGTGTGTGTCAGAGGCTAAAGGAAGGAGGAAGAATTCTCCATGAGGGGCACAGAGCATTCACCACGCAGCGGGCAGTTAACTCCCTAACAACTTTCAGGAGAGACTGCTGTACGCCTAGGATTCCACACATCACATAAGCTGTTGGAAAGACATTAAATTTTCGCTTTAGTTACCCACTTGGTGCTTTAGTCTCTCCTACCACACTCTTGTCAGATAAGCAGCTACTCCTGTGACCCGTGTTTGCCGCTGGTAAGCATGGTGCCACTGAGCATCATGTTCAACAGCCACAGTTTCAACAGCCACTTCTGATTGCTTCTACCATTTAGCGCCCTTCACAGGAAGGCAGAAGCCTTTTGTTCCGAGAGCTGTATACACTTCATGAATGGTTCTTATGCTTATCCCACCGTCTCAAGTCTCCTGTTTTTTTGTTTGTTTGTGGTTTTTTTTTTTTTGTTTTTCCTCTGGTGGGGGGTCACAAGGGAGCTAGGTATGTTGCTAAGAATTGAGGAGCTGTGAGGGTGGATGATAGAAAATCTTCCTGGACTGTAGTCAGCCACGTTCTCTAAGATTAAGTGGGAGTCATTCCAGGGAGTCAAGATAACCTTTAAATTGCAGTGATGGCATCAGTCACTATCCTGAAACACTCATCTGTGATTAGGAGAGTAAAATATTTTGAGCCCAGCATTGGAAGCCTTTTCTGGCATCACAGAAGCTACTCCTTATCTGTGTAGCTTTTTAGAAGGGTCATAAAAGACAAAGAGCCCCATATTTCAGCCTCCTAATAGTTGTAAGTATTGATTGAAAAGAACAACTTCCCATCATAATTACAGTATAATTAAGTGGCATCAAGAGAAGCTTGCAAGGAACGCAATGGCATTGCTAGCAGGCTCCAGACAACCATGAAACACAGGTAGGACAACTACTCTAGACATGTATGATCCTTAGCATCAGAGAATAAGGAGGTCTTGGGGTTCCAGGAAGTTTATCCCATAAGGGTTTGTGTAGCACCAATGGCATTCCTCCTAAAATTCATGGAGTTCTGTTAAAAATAGGTAATCCAGGCTGGACAGTGTGGTGCTCGCCTTTAACCCCAGCACTAGAAAGGCAGAGGCAGGCAGATCTAAGTTTGAGGCCAGCATGGTCTACAAAGTGAGTTCCAGGGCAGCCAGGGCTATAACAGAAAAACCCTGTCTCAAAGCAAACAAGCAAGCAAGCAAGCAAATAAACAAACAAGTAAATCAGGCAGGAACTACTTAATTCTTATTTTCCTAAATGTTATTTTTTTTGTGCATGGATTTTATGCTTGTCAACTCTCTAAGCCTTGGTTTCTCTTCTCTCTAAGTTGCCACACCTGGAAGAAAGGGGATCAGTCTTCACTGTCTACACGCAGGATGATGTAAGGGAGTGTGTATTGTGAGGTCTTTCTCACCCTAAATCAATCCGTCTTCTCGGGCTTTATGACTAGCTCTACCAGCACTTGATGACTGTGGAGGTAGGACTGCAGATAATTTTAGCCTTGTCTTCCCTTCTGTAACCACCAGTCAACACTGTTAGTCTAAATGTGCTGATAATATGTGAAAATAAAACAAACAAATGAGATTCGGTCTATGGAAAATGATCTGCCGTGTTCCAGTTGCCAACATCTTCTTCCTAATGCACTGCAATGGGCCTGTTCATTCTCCCAACAGCTGCAGGGGCACTAGTGTGTAAAAAACAGGAGAGAGAATCCCTGCCCTCTGGAGTCCACACCACAGAGGATTAAGATAATAAATAAAATGAGGTAATAGCCAGGTAAGGGGTTTGGGAGTGACAAGGTAATGGAGGAAGTTATCTCTGAGGCAGTGAACTTTGAACAAAGATGAAGTGAGAGAGCAATCTGAACATGTAGGGGTGAGCCAGTGCAAAGGTTAGGTAGAAGTCAACTTGCTATGTTTATGGAAGAGCAAAGGGCCATGAGATTGCAGCGACAGTCAGAGGGAGGGTGGTCATATTTGCTCTCAAACCGACTCTCAGAAAAGATTTGACAAGCTTTCCTCCATTTCTCCAGGCCCGGAGCAAGACACTCTCTTCATTTCCAAAGGCTTCCTGTCTCCAGTCTATGGTCAGAAACTTGTAAATACACAGCTAATACCCACATTTTAAAAAAAGATGTTTTGCCTGCATGTCCATTTGCACATTTGTACGAAGTGCTTGAGGAAGCCAGAAGAGGATGCTGCATGCCCTTGTATCTGTTAGTTTGTTGTGAGCTGCCACGAGTGCTTGTAGAGTAGCCAGTCTTCTTAACTGCTGAGCCATCTCTCCAGCCCCCAGAAACAGGGTTTGAGCCAGCACAAAAACTTTTTAACAAAAGACAAAAATAAATAAATAAATAAATAAAATTTTTAAAAAATTAAAAAAAATCACCAAGAGTTGCACTGACCAAATACACTGCTACCTCTAACCTACGCTGCTCTCAGTGGCTTTGACTCAAAGCTGTATTACCCCTGCAGCCTGTCTTGGGTTTTAAACACTGCTCTCCACCAGCAGGATGCCAAAGCACTGCTGTGCATGATGTTGCCTTCCCAGCTACAGAGGTCAGTGGGAGAATCTGAGTGGAGAAGAATGGGATGAGAGGTGGCAGGACCATGTGCTGTTCCAAGCTCATGTTACAATTCTCTGGCCTTGCCCCTACCCTTTACCCCCACATGAGGAAGCAAATTTTTGGGGCACATTCCCAACCAATGGGAACAAGAATGACTTACCTTACCGTGCTTTTGGAATGTATTTGTGCATTTGTGTGATGACATTTCTATAAAATGCTTGTGAAAGTCAGAGGACCATTTTGGGTGCTCATTTTTGACTTCCACCTTGTTTAGGACAGGGTCTGTGTTGTTTGCTACTGCATAATTCGGGTTAGCTGGCCCATTGCCTCCTGGGTATTCTCTCCTGTATCAGTCTTCATCTTACCATAGAAGCTCTGGGATTGCAGATGTGTACTATACGGGTTCTTAAGGATTCAAACTTAAGTTCTCACACTTGAATGGCAAGCACTTTACCACTGAGCTAGCTCAGCAACCCTGAGCTGCATTTTAACGATTCACCATAGCCACCAATGTTCAGTTCCTGTAAGCCCTGGCTCAAGGATTACGCTTCCAGTGATAGAGCTAAGAGATGTGGGGGGTGAGAGCCCGCACAGGAAATTCTTACCCATCACTGGGATTCACAGTACAACATAAACCGTGTGTGTGTGTGTGTGTGTGTGTGTGTGTGTGTGTGTTAAAAATACTGGTATTTTGATGGTGTGATCTATAGCATGAGCCTAGCTTATCCCAGCTCAGGGGTAGGTGCGTTGTTCCCTGTAATTAGCAGCAGTCTCACCCACTCCTCTACCTTTCTAGTTTTTGAAAACTAGGGCTTTCTAGTTTTTGAAAACACACTTTGGTCCAGAAGTGAAGCTGACAGAAACTGCAGACTCTGGACTCCCATTGAATGTCAGCGGAATAGGCTCAGGTGCATTAGACACCACCTGTGCTGAGGCTCAGCTCACAGTGCAGAAGGGTTCTAGCTTTGGGGTCAGGAAGACCAATGAGTTGATGCTAATGTCTGTAAAACAATTAGGACAGTCTTGCACATGGTAACCAGCCAATAAACTGTTAGTGCTGTTAACTACTTTCAATACCATCACGACATGCTTTTTTTTTTTTGCCAAACATTTTGTGTTAATTCTTGTTAAATCTTGAAGAATGTATCTATTTTTTTAAAGATAAAGAAATCAAATCTTATTAACTTAGAATGGAGAGGAAGGCAAAATCCATTTCTTTATAGCATGTTTTTTTAAAATACCACATCTATTTTTCTTTAGCATTTTTTTTTCTTCAGCAACTCATAAACTTCTTCCATCTTGTGCTGAGAGAGAGCCAGTCTATGGGCAACTGGAGTCAGAAGTGGAGCACAAGCAAGAGGAGCCTATGGAAAGCAGTGTCCTTAGCAGGAAGGCACCATCCTCAGATGTGTTATTACACACACACAACACAACTGAGTTCTGACACAGTACATGGGTACAGTTCAGGAGTTACATGATCAATATTACAGAAATATATATTTCCCTGAAAAGTTTTAAAAAAGTATTTCAGGTATTTACTAAGGCTTTGAAGTAAGCAATAGTATTCATTATCAGATATGTTCTAAGACTCACTGTGATGTCACCTTAACGACTAAATTATGCCGTGCATTTAATCACCAGAACCCTTTCCTTACAAAGTTTATTAACCAAGCAAAAATTATAGGAGTTATTTTATTTATTTAGAGACAGGGTCTTACTATACAGCTCTCTGGCTGGCCTGGAGTTCACTCTGTGGGCCAACCTGGCCTTGGATTCCTCATAGAGATTTACCTGTTTCTGCCTCTTTAGCACATGGAATAAAGGCCTGCATCACAACTGGCTTTTCATTTTTAATTGTGTACATATTTGTGCATATAGACATATGTGTGTGGAGGCCAGAAATCAACATTAGATTGACTATCCACCTTGTATCATGAAGCTTATACATTTGGTTAGACTGGCTAACCAGGCAATGCCCCAGAGTCTTCCTGTGTCCTCCCCACTGTTAGGATTATGGGCACTCATTGCATGCACAGCTCTCTGCATGGATACAAGGGATACAAACTCAGGTCCTTGTGTTTGGGCAGCACACCCATTGAGCCACTCCCACAGCACACCAGTTTCTTTCTTCTATGATGGACATAAATAAGTTGCAAATGAATACAACTGAAATGAATTAAAGTCTTACAAGCAACCATGTAAGCAAAGGGCAGTCCTCTTCTCTGTGCTGTGTGGCATTACTCTCAGTTATAGTAAACTCTAGCTAACTTATTCATTGTTTTCTCTCACACTAGCCCTTTAAGATGCATGTAAAACCCAATCCCCACAGTAGCCCCTACCAGATACATGTTACTATTCTCGTCTAGAGATGAGAATGCCACAGCTTAGCAGGTGCTGTAGTAGCTTTAGAAATGAGCTCAGTAAGTGGCTAAGAATTAGTGTGTAGCAGTCAGGTTTCAGTGAGTCAACCAAAACCACTTTACCTGTAGTGCAACTCTGAGTACAGAGTCTGAGTCTCAGCCTCACCCCTAACTATCTATGTGATAGTGTGCAAACTGATGAGGCCTTGGTTTCATCTATAGAACAGTAGCTAAAGAATAAATTAGTTCTAAGATATCTAATGCTTACTATAGTGCCTGTCACTATTGAACACCAGTTATTGGTAGCTTTAAAAATACTGCCCTGTTGTTCAACACACAGGGTTTTTTTTGTTTTTTGTTTTTTAAGCAAAAGATTTAACAGTCCTTATGAAATACTTTTGGAAGAAATCAGTTCAAATTAACCAGAGCTATTTCTACTTCATACACACAGTATTTAAAATAGCTGACTGGCTAAATAGCAAATACGTTCTACCTGCACTTCTAGCCAGCCTGAATGCCTCACACCAGAAAAGACTTTACTGCAAAGTGCAGGAAAGGGAGCATCAACAGGGGTCAGCAGTCCTTTAACTTTTTTTTTTTGTCAGAGAAATTACAAGATGAACTTGGCTCTAATGTAGTAAGTGCAGTGACAAAACATCTGCAGTGACACAATCACATGAAGGGTCACTCTGACTTACTAGCTTTAGGGAGGGTGCGCATGGGCTTGCAGCTCCATAGCGCATCATGAAAGAAGCAGAAGAGGCACACTGGGAGCCAGGTAGCAACAGGAAGAGGCAGGTATCTGAATACTCTTGTCTTAAGAACATTCTTCATGAACTACCTTCCACAAAGCCCCACGTCACGGGCTATCATGTGATTTCTCATATCTGAAACTGACTCCTGTGGGAGGGGCTGGGAAACCTTCTTTGTGTATTCCAAGTGCATTATGAAATTAAACTTATATAAAACTTGAAAAAAGAAAATTAAGTCTCATTCTTTTTAAGAAGTACATTCTCCCAATGTGGAAAGCATGGCCAACGGTCTTAATTTTGGTGTTTGCACACATCCTAGGTACTACTGCAGTGAGGAATTAGCATTACGGTAAAATGTGCTCTTCCTGGAGTAACACAAATGAGTAAAATTTCAAACACTGACAATGCTATTTGGTATCAAGTCCTGATAAATATACATTTGGTGAGGTCAGTCCTGTAATTTCATCAATATTAAGGAAATCTGGTAATAAAACAGCCAGAATAACAGAGACTAGAAGCACTCAATGTGACTGTCCTAAGTGGCTTTTCTGTCACCACATCTGATCTGTTTCCATGGAAACAATACTTAGGTCTGGAGAGTTTGCTGGAGATGTAATCTTGCTGCTTAGTCTGTAGTTCTGATATATACAAGATGAGTGGATCACCCTGGGGCACCCAGACCATGAAAGAAACTCCCTAATGCTGGAAAAAGGGTGCACAGCTCTAATACACTCTCAAGAGGGATTTGTAACTTATGGCCGACAGTAGGAGGACCAGTATCTGATAGTTGACTACTAAGGTCTAATCTCCCCAAGTCTTGCTGACATTGCAACATTGGCCTGCCAGGGGGATGTGCTACTCGTACCTACAGCAAGTTCTTTCACCAAAACACTGCTTTCACTGGGTGTGCAAAAGCCAACTTACCACAGGCAGCCGAGTCTAGGGAATGGTTATTTTCTGGTTATCTCGCTCCAAATACAGGATGTCTAAGATGCTTTTGAGAATGGGAAGACATGTGTTTTTCATTCAAACTCCCTTTCTGGAGGACTCTGAGAAGCCAGTTCAACTTTCTGGGGACTGCATACTAAGTGCCAGGTAGCAGCAGACAGCAGATCCCTCAGGGAAGCTCCAGGGCACTGTCTGCTTAGACTCTCCAAAACAGACAGACCTGTTCTCTGAAGAGTTTGAGCTAAGCAGACGTGGCCAGAAAACACACTGCAACTCACCTCACACACCATCTAACCTAACAGGTTGTAACATACAAACATCTAGTCCGAGCACTAGATTCTTACCCCTTCTACTTCACCACAATTCATACTAAGTCAGAAAGGAAACACATACACAAAAGTCTGTTTTAAGCTGAAATAATTCTGTTGATATTAGAATTGCTTTCAGTGGGACATTTGCTTTAAACCACAAGATATCTCCATCTTAAGTACAAAAACCCCTTCTCCCTACCACCCCCCACCCACGCCAAACAAGGGAACAAACAAAACCCCAAACCCACAACTCAGTTTCAAATAAGTTTGAAAGAAATGAGACTGTAAATATTTACACAGGGAGCAAGAAGTAAATCACAAAACTATTTACAAAAATACACAAGCTTAAATGCAATAACAATTTACACCAGTTCACAAAAATATTAAAACATAAAAAAACACTATATAAATTAAAGAACTCAAAAGTATGATCTAAGACTTCCTAGGATGCTTCTCTCATGCAGGTCATGGTTGAAAATCAGGTTTCGCTATCTCAGAATCTAAACTGTAAAACAATCATTTTTAATTCTTTGAACATTAACAGTACTAATCAGATAAGGAAAAGACCCTCTGTGCACACCAACATTATCTTGCACACATTAAAATACATCATTCTTGACATTTCCATAATACACAGTACTGACAATCACATGCCTCTAACCATTTGGAAGTAACTTTCTGACATACTTTAGCTTTCTTTATTACTTTCTTGCACGCTCTGCTCAGGTGATACTTTGCCAACATACTGAACGGGCGACCAACAGGGCTGGAACAGAGAAATGGACTTTTCAGGACCCTTCTCCGTGCACTCACTACTGCTTCCAAACAGACAACAGCTCTTCTATCTGCTCACCTCCATGGTCCCTCCTCCGCACAGAATTAGTCTCAGAATATTTCTTTAACCTGACCCTACATTTTAAAAAATGTTTTACCATTAGAAGAAATGTGCAGGCTCTGCCCTTGGGACTGTCCTAGGGACTTCTCCAAACCGAGCATTTAAAATATATGAATGTATGTTTAAAAAGAAACTGAACTCAATAAGAAATAAGGCTCAGATTAGATTTATTAGTAAGAACATGATGCCCCTGGAGCTTTCAGCTGAGCTCCTAGCCTGCTACCTAGGAACATCTACTTTAATCTAACCGAACTGTGGAATTTTGCCAAAGAGATAAAATCTGGAGACATGGCTGCAAAGGTACCAGTGGGATGAGATTCTGTTTGATGTGTAAGGCAGTTCCACTTCCTTGACCATAGTGCTCCACGCCAACACTTGAAAGAACATTCAGTTCCTGTGTTTGTGAAGTCACACACGAGGTGGACGACACTGAGGTAACCTGGCTCACAGTGATTTGCCATCCAATTTCTGCCCCCACATTGCTAGAGAAACATGTGGGCAAAGTTGTTCAAATAGCGGAATCCAAAGTTAAGGCTGTTGCTACATACAGTAAGTAACTTTAGACTTTATCTAAAGTTTTGTTTTCAAACTTATACCAATAATCTGAATTATTCTATATTTAATATATTTTCCTGACATTTCCAAACCCATAGGATGCTATTAATAAAGAAATTGTTGTAAGGAATTAACCCTAGTATGTATAAAAGAGACTTTTAGCTTCAGGAGTAAACAATATGTGTGACAAACAAACCTACAAATATCAAAACTGGTCTGGACTTCAGCACTTTTTTCAGGCCAGGCCTGCAGTACTGAAGCCCCTTGTCTCCCTGTCCTCTCTCCCTCCTTCTGTGACGCTAAGGATAACATTCAGGGCTGGTGTTGTCTTCAGGAGGCAGTAAGTTGCCTCCTTGACAAAAAAGATGACATGGGTTGAAAAAGAAAATACTGTCTGCCAACACATCCATGTGCCAGGTAGAGGCAGCCATTAAGTTTCTGGACATTCTATGTATCAGCTGAGTCTGCATCTTTAATGCAGGTGCCAGAGTTCCCACAGACCTTTGTGTGTAGGTGTTTCCAGGTGTCTACTTTAGACTTCACTGGATCCCTCTGGTCAATCTGGGAAGCAAAGAACACCTTACAGACTATCTCCAAATATAAACATGTTCTTAAAACTTTAGTTCTAAATATAAACCCTTAAAACACAAATATATGACTTAATTACAAAGACTGCCGTAAATCTAATCTTTCACAATTTCACAGCAGTAACAGCAGCATGATTTTAGTCTCTTAAAAGATTTCTTCCTTTGCTCTAAATAAAAGGTAATTCCATCCTAAAAATCCAGAGCAGCAACCATATGGAATAAAATCTCCTGTGTCTCCTACAGAGTATTAAAAGATACAAATGTACAAAACTCAAGTATTATCATGACTTATGGAATGAAATGCCAATCTAACTCACTTTTAACACAGGTCTGCCTTACCAGACTTGGCTGGCTGGGGTGGGATGGGCCTAGGAAACAAGAGGGAAGCTGGGCTGAAGAGCTACCCTGTCCCAAGCCCAATAAGGAATGCAACTTTCAAAAGAAAGTTCCAGGTATCCACATGTTTAACATGTCTAGAGAGTTAGAAAGAACTATTCTGAAATGCTGGTGTAGATGACAAACGCAGTAAGACTGTGACCACACAACAGAAGTGAGCCAAACCACGAGATTCCAGAACGCCAGCGGGTGAGATGGAACTGAGTACTCAGGGACAATGAACAAGGTAGTTTTCTAACAGGTAGTTTGTAGGGGTTTTGCAAATTCTCAGGGAACCTGCACTGTAAGTTAGAAATTGAGTAACATGTACATTTATATCCCTAAGGAACTGTACCCAGTTAAACCATGCTGTTTTTTTCTTAGTGAGAATGTTCTGGATTTAGAGCCAACAGGTGACTATTTTATTGGCACTACAACTTCCTGAATCTTGTGGGTTGTGCAGGGGGACAGCTCACTGAAAGCACTAGTGATGTTTTCTGACATTAACAGAGTTCACTGACAATAAGAACTTCATTTTCTTTCTTTCAAAGAAAAGTTTCTTAAATTTTAACTTAAAAAAGTAGCCCCTCATGTTTCTGCAGTGAGAGGAGCGTACAGAGTGACAAGAAGAAAAAGGACAGACTAGTAAAGAATGTGGTTCAGCTTGGACCGCTATTTCACAATGACCTGCCACTAAATGTTTAAAATCCTAATTCCTTTACCTTTTAATGATCATGCTGCAACAGTCTAAATGACACAGCGGAAGGATCAGGGAGTTTTCTTTTGAATTTAGCACGCTGGGCTCCTTCATGGACTGGGACAATGAAAGCAGAACAGAGTGGAGAGTCCACCTGGGCAGGCTACATGGCCCCTACCACAATGGGAACACAACAGGAAATGCAGAGCCCACCAGGGAATATAGGCAAACTGCTCTAAGCTAGGTAGCAAGTGCTAAGAAAGGTCAACGTTAAATGCAATGAGTTAAAGGCAGTCCTTAGAGTCTTACAAATCAGCCCTGTACAGCAATAGGGTCTGTGGCGAGAACTTCTCCCCTAGGAGGCTTTCAGCACAGCACTTTACAATCATCCAGATCTCCTTACAGACAAACAACACAGCCTATAGATGGATGAGGCGGGAATGAGTGGGGGGAGGGAAGGTGTGGTTTGTTTACTTTTATTATGTGTCTTTCATATGGTCAGGGGTTTTGTAGCATTATTTTTTCCTTAAATTTTTTTTGGTTATTGAAAAAAATAGAACAGTCCACTGTCCAGCAGAGGCTGCTTCAACTCTATTGCTCCCAGGGCTCATTCTGCATGGATCTGTGTGTCAGGATGTGGCAAGGACAACTCTGCGGGCAGGAAGGCCCCCTGACCCAACGCTGTGGCATATGTCCTGCTCTGAGGATGGACAAAGCCAGAGGGCACATAGGCTCCCGTGCCTCCCCCTCCAAAGCCTCCTCGCTGGTGCTGGGGCAGGGGGTGGTGATCCTCCAGGTTGTCATACTGGGACACAGCAGTCCCACTGCTCTGGCGCTTGCTGTGTGTTGGATACTGGTATAGCACGCTGGGGTCCCTCTCCAGGTTCTGGGTATGGTGGAGTTTTAGGCTGTGACTCCTCTCTGGTTTGGGGGGTGGGACCATAGACTGAGAGAAGTGTTCCTCCTCCTTGTAGCAGTCTCTGGAGTGTTTCTCAGGGGCAGGTGGCTGCCTGGCTCGAGGCCGGTCGAGATCTTTGGAGAGCCTCACCTCCTTGTGGTTCATTCTTAGAGACTCCTGCCCTGATGTGACATATTTCCCTCCAGAGTTATGGTAGCTGCCTGGCTCAGAAGTGTCTGGCATCCCTTTGGGCCCATAATCTAACTGGCCAGCTCCCTGGGGATAAGGTGGTCCATTTTTTGATTCACATAATTGCCTATGGCTTGCTTCCTGATGCGCCCTGTGCTCTGGGAGGTTACAACCCATATCGTGAAGCTTTCTGTTCCTAAGGCTGCTTTGCTTCTGTGGGAGGGATGGCTTGTCTACCTGGGTGTTGCCATACCCCCCATGATGGTGGGCTCTGTCGAACTCCGGCTCTGGATGCTTCCTGTAGAAACGGTCGTCCCCCTCAGGACTGACAGCCTTGGCTGGGTGCCGCCCTTCTTTCCCCTCAGCCACAGAAAGGAGTCCAGTTTTCCCAGGATCTGATTTACTACGCAGATGGATGACATAGATTCCTCCCAAGTCATCTTGCACAGCTGGTGCCATGTTGTCATACTGTGACATGACCGGCCCTTTCACCTTTTGTCGTGCTCGACTCTCTCTCCTAATGGACTGCATGCGATATTTTTCCATGTCCTCAAAGTCCCACGAGGTGTAGGTGTGCTTTACATCAGCAGTGGGGGGCATGTTGACTACATTATGGTCATTACCAGAGAAATAGCCAGTCATGTTGGCCCGTGGACGTGGAGGCAAACCAGCATAATTGTATAAATTCTTTCCTTGTAGCCTTGGATTGTATAAAGCAAAATCACGGTTGGATATGCGGTGAAGGTGCCGCAGTTGGACTGTGCCATAGGCATCAACGTCACACAAGGCTCCGTCGGGGCTGTAGTAGGAGCTTGAGGAGCTGGAGTATGGACTATAACGGTAGTGGACCCGTCCATTCTCAAAGTAAGGCTGAAGCTGAGTTACATGGTAATCTGAGCGGGCCTGGGAGGACTGATATGGCTTATACTGGTAGACGGGCCTTGCGCAATAGGCTGGTTCATCATCTGGGGGAACTTCTGTCCGTGAAATGGGAACAGAGCGGATCATGGAAGGTGGGGGTGCATGGAGGGACTGGACCCTCCGGATAGTGGGGTAAGGTAGAATGTCTTCAGGGCAACAAGCATTCCTAACTGAAGAGCCCAGAGAAGAGACATACTCAACTCGGCTGCATGGTTTGGAGTGGTGTCCAGACATGTTTCTTCCTGGCGCCACATAGGTGTTATAACGAGGACCCATGGAAGCTGGTGGCTCTGATCGGGCACCATATACCTGGTGTGGCTCTAACTTACTGTGGTGTGGAGGTACGCTCTGGGGACGGAACTGGCAGTTTGGAGTCATACTAAAATGTGAACAGTTTTCTGGACCGAAGGGCTCAGTGGTGACATCAGGTCTAGCAAAGGAAGAATAGGCTATCTTCTGAGAAGCATGCTTAGGCTGTGAGATGGGGAGTGGCAAAGGCAATACACCATCCATTGAGGCTGATGAAGGGACAAAGGAGTGATAATTTGAGCTGCTGTTGGCATCTGCAGTGCTGGAGTGCATGGCAGCAGCCATCTTGCTTTCCACTGTCCTTGTTGGGGGAATTGGGGCAGCAAAGCCACAGGAATGGCCAGGAAAAGACTCAGCACGCAGGTGGAGCAGGGGGGCCCTGGTGCCTTCCCGTACCTTCTCAGGCAGTCCTGGTTGGAGAGCAGAAGCAGCCATGGGACACTGGGCAGCTGCACTGCCATCATTGACAAAGATGGATGCAGGATCACTTGTGACTTGAGGCTCAGGTGGCCTCTCTGGAGCTGGAGCTACTCCCTGGACCTGCCAAAAGACAGTGACATTGAGTCTGTTGCTTAATACTCCCACCCCCACCCCCACCAATGTGCAAACCCAGGCTATTTGGGCGGCAGCATGGACTTTCCTGACCCCATGACTAGAAAAGAGTATCTGCGTGGCTACATAGTTAATTTCTACCTGTGGAGAAATGTGTAGTGTTTTCTAATTCATGCTAGGCTTTACATATGAGGAGAGGCTGCCTACGGCGGACTCTAATGTGCCGACCCAAACACAGGATTAGACAAACAACAGAGCCAGACTTAGAACTAAGCATCCTGCCTATTGGTCTAAGCTCAGCCTCAAGACCAGAAAGATTTTTAAAATGGCAACAGTTGGTTTCATCAGCCGGAAGGGGTTCAGAGTGACTCAGTTCCACCCAGAGAGCAGCTGTAAACCTCCAGATTCAGGACAGAGCTAAAAAGGGCTCGTCTGGGATGGCAGCAATCAGAGCTCACTGCCTTTTCTCTCCATTCACCCTGTCTGTGGGGACACACACTAAATGTCCCCGAGAAGCAGGTGCTACAAATAACATCCTCCAGTAATGACTAGAAGTTTAGCTCCTTTTGGCTTAAGGTGACCACAAAACCTATAGTAATATATTTATACTGTTTCTTTTTTTAAAAGGAAAAAATTAGAAAATAACACCTTAGATTCTGTATTTAACATTCTCTCATGAGAGCAGGTATTTAACTGAGGAACATAGCTGGTTACTGGTTATGGTTGAAATTGTAACAAACCAACCACACAAAATATCTTCTTCTGTAAGATATTAAATATATTCTTCTGTAAGAAGAATCCTACAAACATGTGTAGAATGAAGTCTTTCAGTGTACACATGTGAAGGGTTGCCACAGGGTGGTTACAGGACTCGCTCGGCCACAGCGAACAATGATGGAGTTGGAAAAGAGAACTACCACCTCAGCCCTGATATCTGGGGCTCACTTTGTTCACTCTGTCAGGATCTCACTGTGAAGGACCTCCATGCTTCAAGAAGGGAAAGCAACAAGGAGGATTAACTGTAGTCACCATGGGCTCTCTGTTCTGTCTTTACTGCAAAGCCAGTAGCCAGGCAAAGGCAGAGTTGTCCAAACAGCAGCTATTTTATGAAACCTGCCACTTGCCTGAAACATATCTCACTCAAAGATAAACATCCCACTGAAAAATGACATACCTTTGGAAATAAAACACATCACTTCACTGACTTCCTCTCCATCTTACCTTGTGGGAATTATTCAATCCTATACTTGGTGCTTCTTGTACCTGCCCCAAGACTGGCGGTTGCTCTGCTGGTCTCTGGGAAGGAGGTGGGGGGAGGGGGCGGTTAATTCTGTGCACACGCTGAAGGGTTGCAGCCACAAAATCAGCAGCAGCTGGCTGCTCAGCCATGACCCTGCTGGTATCTCTGCTGCTTGTTTCAACTCTTCCTGGAGTTGTCATCATATAAGCCATAGTGGCTGTGCTGGCGTTCTCTTCAGGGGACCCAGAAAGAGGGTGAGCTTTGTCCCTAGGCAAAGTAGAAGGCATGGGAGATTTGTCTGTAAGTTCTGAGGAATGATGGGGTTTATCCACACTGGTACCAAGATAAGAGGGGGGCTGATCTCCACTGGAGACATGAGGTGGAGACTGGTCCTGCTCCACAAAGGAGACAGCGGACATGCTGGTCTTCCCAGCCTGGTCTTCAGGGAAACTTCCATGATCATCAGACTTCTCTGAGTCTGCTAAGGGAGCTGCAGTGCTTCTAGCCTTTTCTGGGTCCCCAGAAAAATGGTTTCGATGTAGCGGATTCCCTATTACGTCTACTTGGTGGAGTTGCTCCCCACAGTCAGTTGTGTTAGAATGAGTGGGATCTCCCATAGCTGCTGTCTCTGGGAGAGGCTGGTTACAATTTCCGAGTCCATTGATCTGCAGGTGGAACTGCTCTGCTGGTCGGTCCGTTTGGAAATAGGCTTTATCTAGAGTAATGCTAGAGTAGGAACCAGGCAGTTTCTCTTCAGATGTAACCACTGCCATGTCTCCATAACTAGTACACCCAGCCTGGGAAGTCCCTGGTCTCTTCAGTGTCTGAGTTGAGGCTTGCTGTGCAGACTCAGCTAATGCTAGTGCCAACATTCGGGCGACATTTTTCGGAGGCGGTGGTGGTGGGATAAGAGAGACTGAACTGACAGGAACGGGATCTTGAGGGGGGTCATGGGTAACTGCTCCTAGTGGGAAATTGGGAAAAAAAATTAGAATGAAAAGGTAGCTTATGTTACCCTACACGGAAAGCCAAACACTCCCCATGTGATCACTAAAAACAGGTGCCTTCCATATCTCAAAATGGCAATCCATGATCTTCGATCCCACATGCAAATGTTGAGAACACACAAGGTTCAAAAGGAAACCTAACACAGGGTTTAAAATTTGCAAACTCCTCTTGAACTGCTACAACTTGGGTGGAGGGAGAAGCAGGTCCCCCACCTGACTTAGAAAAAGGTCACTTAGAGTACAAGGTTCCAGTGCTTACAGACTGTGATGTAGGCTGGCTCGTTAACTTGTAAGGCATAATACATAATATGATATGTATCAGAAGAGAAAATAGAATCAAGAGCTACAAAGTTGTGCAAAAAAATTATCCATGAATTCTGACTGTCCAAAGAGGTAGGGGTCTTTTGTGAAGGTCTGAAGCAGGATCACGGGCCCTTTGGGGAGTTCTGTTTGACTCGCTTTAGTTTAGGGCTTTGAACCCTCAACACCATTCAGAAAAACATTCTCTTTGATTATAGCCTAGCTGTGGAGAAGGCGTTCTCTTAAAAGGCACAGATGGCACACAGGACAGAAGACCCCTCTTAAATTAGGGAAGGAATAGAGGAGAACAAACGGTACCTGTCTCACTCTGTCCAGAAGGTACAGCCTTGCTCTGACTGCTCGAGACAGGCCGCTCCTCTGCCCCTGGCAATTCTACTTCTTCAGCTGCCCCTTGCTCCAGGGGCTGTGCTTCAGGCTCACACCCTTCCTGTGCCTCTCTCTCACTTGTTTTCGTCTTTCCTATCTGGGTGGGGGATCTATTTATGACATCTCTTTCTTCCACACTTTTGTCCCAAGACGGAGGTGATGCATTCTGAGCTATGGTATTGGAGACAGTACCAATGACTTCTGACACCCGAGGTGGAAGAGTCACTGAAATGGGTTCAGATATGTTCATGGAAGGAGATTTGCTTAGCTTCCGTCCAATCTTCGGAGAGAAAGCATAAACAACCTTTTCCGTAAATGAAGATGGTTTAGAAGACTTGTCCTCAGTTGGACTCAAGTCCAGGGTAAAGAATGGACTCAGCTTCTCCTGGACTGGAGACACAGGTTCAGAACTTGTAGTGCTGCCTGGAGTCTGCGACTGGCTACCACCTGCATCTCCATCCTTCTTACTGGTACTCGGTTTATCCCTGGCAAACCCTAGTGAATCCAGAAAGGAAGCACCACTCTCCAGACATTCTGACTCGGCTTTTGGAGGACTGCATTGAAATGACATTGGATCAAAGTCCAGACTGGCCACTCCAATGTCTGGTGGACTCAAGTCAACGTCCTCAGCTGAGTGAGGAGACACAAGAGCTGGAATGTGGAGTAGTCCCACTTCCTCTTCACTCTCATTGTCGTGGGGCAGATTATCATAGGAATTGCAGCGGTTCCCCAGCATTTCTCCATTGAAAGAGGCAGAGAGTGCATCACTGCTAGACCTGGGTCTTCTAGGTCGGAACAACTTGGAATCACCTGGTAAAAATGGACAACAATATCAAAACATGAATGTCAAAAGACACACAACACCATGACTAGTCACCCGTTTAGTACAATAGTAATATTGCACAGGGTAAAAAAATGTAACTTTTAATTTTCTTCCACAAACTGTCTCTGGGTGTACAGACATCAGACATTTATGGTAAGAAAACTTCCAAATTAGCAAAGAAGGCACTGTTCCATAGCCTGGATAAGAAAAAGGCAAGGGACTCTTGCATTGTATTACTGATCCACCACTGACTCTTGCCATAACACTGGGCAGGTTTCTCACTTTCTTTGTGTCTTATTTTATCACTGGCTTCATATATAACTTATAAGAAGAAGTCATCACTTAAAATAACACCATGGGCATATAACAGTAAGAAAAAAGGGCTGCTTATTATGAGAAAATATCCTTATGGTATCCAAATTTCTTTTTAAAGCAAACATGTTTCTTCCTAATAAAAAGTATTCACATGCATTTTGTAAAGCTCTCCATTCACACACTCAAAACACTTCTACTTATTTCCCTAAAGAGAACAGGCTTTTCACTTCTCAAACAAACCCAAGAAGCACAGCACAGCACAGCACAACACAACACAACACTTGCTTTCATAAAGTTTGCCTGTGAGTTTCAACTTAAGCTGTAACCACGTCTCCCTCCAGCATCTGCCAGGAGATGTTGGCCCCTTTGGAGGCAGACTCGGGCTTTAAGTTGTCATGTCCAAATGTTAATGACCCTTGAGTAATGGAGACCACCCACCATCAATGAACAAGTGAAGCTCAAAGCTGTTCCCATACCAAATCTAAAGGAATTAGTGACACTTACTTTTAAGCAATGACAAATATAAATGTTTCTTTTCAAACATTTCAGCCATTTGATATAAGTAGCACTCATGCCAAAATACCTTGCCATATTAAAATATTCATGAGTTTTAACTGAACCCTATTTAATAAATATCAAACTACTGGAAGTGATATTTCATAGTCTTCTTATTAGGCACATATTTACAACACTGCTGTATGCATGTTCTTTTATGCAATCCATTACAGAACATTTAGTCTTACCATCAACTGCATGGAGAGAAGTAAGGGACTCCTCACTTTTAGCTGAGCGGAGGGTTCCTTCTGCCCTGCCACCTAAATAATCAAAACCAAACAGTGTAAAACCTGTGATTATTAAGGATTATGCAGTTAAAGGGTTTGGCGTTTTTCCTAACTTTGTATTTCCAAGTGTGATTAGTCATTTTAACAGTCATATTCAGTTTACCATGCTATTATGTAAAGCGCTGCACTATTCTGTTTCCCAGGTGAAAACAAACCCTTCCAACGCCTACAAACTTGCATACAAGGCAAACTAAAACACTTCTTTCCTCTATGTTTCCTGATGACCAACTTCACAGCCTTGGGTGATGTATTTAACAGTACTTTTTTTTTAAAAAATTCATTCATGTGCATGGTCCATGTGAGTGTATGGACACACATGCCAGTGCTCTAGGAGGCCAGAAGAAGATGATGGATCCCCAGAGCTTGTCACAGGTGCTAGGAACTGAACTAGGAACTCTCCTGTAGAAGAGTTGACCACTTAGCCATTCCCCCAACTCCTCTGATGACATCTTACAGTGGCCCCACCCTCAATGACAGTGCCCTTGTCATTGACACTTGTCAATGACAGTGTCAATACAAGACAATGACACACTGAGAAGAAGACCCTGTAAAGATGCAGGCAGAGGATGGAGTGACTCTACCTAAAGGCAAGAGATGTCAGGGTCATGAGGGAACAGATGAGGCAGGAGGGAATCTTCCTTGAAGAACTTATGAGTGACCACAGTCGAGCTGACACCTGCCGGACTCTGAGTTTCCACACACTTTTGTGCTTCAGTCTCAATTTGTAATCATTTATAGTGGCAGTTGCAGGAAACTCAGTTATTTTAATTGCATGCATTAATCTTATCTGCTACCCTACCACGTCTTGCTGGTCTGCTGGTAGTAAGCACGTCAAACTGCAGGTGCTTTAAGTCCTGTCTCTTAAGCTCTTTGTGACCTTCCTGCTCTCCTCTCTTGACAACAAAATCTCTTGCAGTCCTTTAAAAATCTTTTTCCCCCCAAACTTCCCGTCTTCCTACTCTGCTCTCATTTCCTGAAACAGGATTCTTAGTTCCCTTAAAGATCAGGTGAACTGCACCTCCTTTAACACCCAAAAGCTCTCTTCCTTGGGGCTAGAGAGCTAGTTCAGTGGTTAAGAGCACTGATGCTCTTCAGCAGACTGGCTTTGATTCCTAGCACCCATACAACATGCAGCTCACAGCCACCTGTAACTCCAGTTCCAAGGGATCCAGTGCCCTCTTCTCGTTTCTATGAGCACCAAGCACATGGAGTGTGCACACAAATGCAGGCAAGGCATCTGTACACATAATGTAATACTGATTAGTTTTCAGTTAGCATTCCTGACTACCAGCCCACCCTTGTAAGAACTGACAATGCCCGTCAAGGATGTCAAACAGAATTCTACATCAGCTGTGCTTGCATGCTGAAAGTCATTTTTCACAAAGATTCCTTCCTAATTAGACTCTTAAGGCAGGGCACTACCTTAATTTTCTTCCTGCACAGCTTGCCATCAAAATAACTACTATATGGGTAATACATGATTGCAAACTAAATGATATAAGTGAAATGAACATTATTTCTAACAGTACCTAAGGAGAAAAATATTCTTTTTAGATTCTTATTAGATATTCTTATTAAAGCACAAGTTTTTAAAAACTATCTTAAAGAGTATTTTACTCAACAGTAGCAGATCTATCTGATAGAATACAATACTCTCATCAGCAAGTTACCTAGAAAAGAGATTGTCATTGGTTATTATAGTTATGAATGTGAAAAGTATGCTGAAAAAGATTTATAAATTTTAAATCTGTAAAACTAAATATCAAAACAATTACATAACACAGCAGTATTTGCTTATTGTCAGCAATATATAAGCTATGTTACAATAAAGAAGTAATGGCACAAATGCACTGCTAATTCTTAAAGTGTTTGTGTGTAAAATCTATAGTTTCCTTAAGAAACTGAGTTCTTCTGTATGTAATTTATATTCTCTTATGAGCTGGTGATAATCAGACCTGAAGACAATCCACCTGTGCCCACAACTATGCACGCTTTACAGTGAGGTGTGTCGTGATGGCATGGGAAAGCAGCCATGAGGAAAGCAGGCAGTCTGCTGCAGCAGAAGGGGTGGCAGAGTGCTCACCTTTCAAAGCCATGGCTTTCATCTCTGAGGGCTCACTCTCATTACGCTGCAACTTGCGTTTAGAGACAGAAGATGACTTCCCCAAATTGAAAAAAGAACGCCAGCTGCCCACAGGAGATTTTTTCATCTTATTCTGAGGCCTCTTTCTACAAAACAGAAAACAGTTTATCAGTATTAACGTAACTGAGGCTTTATTTTTCCTACAGAACAAGTAATGAACAAATGGTAGAAAGAACAAAACAGTTGGGGAGGTATAACAGGAACCGTAGACAAGCCTTCTCCCTGCGTGTGGTGCACTGTCCAGTGCAGTGCTGTACGGCAGGGAAGCTAAACATGTGGGTAGTAATATGAGCAACAGCTTTACAAAGGTCACCTGTACCTTACAATCTGAAGAAAAAAACAACCTGAAAATAAGACAATGATATTAAAGCCTCCACAAATAAAACAGTATAGAAAAACTGAGATAAGCAGAAAGAACAAGGACAGAAGAGAGGATGGTTAAGAATCTGGCATATGCTGAATGCCAGGCAGTGTGCCAGCTACCCATGTACAGTTAGATGTCCTTTAAAATCAGATAACCACACAAGAGGCCGATTAAATAAAGACCTAAGAAGTTCAGCTAATTTCCATACTACTGTGAAATTGTGTGAGGAAATGAGAATTTCATAAAACCTAAACATGTCTACATCCTAATATCTACTTAGTGAATCACTACACAGTAAAGGCATCCTTGAGTAAATCAGGACTAATACATGAAAGCAGGGCGCTGAAGACAAAGTAACATTGCATACTAACTTCTTGCTTTTTATTCACAGAAAGAAAAGGAAGGTGGAAGAATACATAACAATGAAAAAGGACAAATTCTGAGGTTTTATTAGTGTTGCCTCCTTTAAGGAAACAAGATCCTTACATTCATGAGTACAAGCCAGAAGGGTAGCCATCACATCAAACATAACCCGCACATTCATTCATCATCCTACGGACCCTAGCAAGGGACTCATACCCTGTTATTAGTGTTCCTCAGGGAAGCAGACAGGGAGGGTATCAGTTTGGAGAGACTCAACTAAACACTCCAGAACAAACAAAGTCTCATACAAGTTTGTAACTTTGTGTTGGGTCAAGTTTGCAGCTTCTCTGGGTTGTATGACAACTTCTGCACTCATCAGAACTGCACAGGAGGCTCCACCCCCGTTCCTGACCAGGTGGGGTCTCAGCTGGGTGGAAGGGTCTATATATCTCAGTTACCAGGGACGCTAACACTAGTCAGGGGTCTGTTGGAGCTGGATAAGGAACCAGTATCCGAGAAGCCACTGCACATTCACTACTTTCTGACTGAGTTGTTTCAGTACAGTACAACTTATTTTTAAATTCCTAAATAATATTTCTCAGAGAGAAAAGCCAATGTCATACAAAGAATATGTATCCCTTTATTAGCAATTTCCCTTGTACAACTAACTTTCTTTTAAAGTGTTTGGCATCATTCATATTCAATTAAATATTTTCTAAAGTTGCCACAGATTTTATTATAATAATAATAAAAAAATTTAGAGCAAATTATTTTCTACAGCTATGAAACCATATTTAAAAATAGGACAGTCTATTTTACCTTTCCAGTGGGAACTCAATAATAGTATGAAACTTCCCTTGAAGCGCAGCAGGCCCTTCGCCTACTTCGATGTACTTATTTTCCGTCACAATGGGAGAATTGACCTGAGCCTGTGTCCTTGCCTGGGCTTCCTCCAAGGTCAGCAGCTTGGTAGATGGGGAAGACACCAGCAGGGACTTGGGCCTTGACAGAGAAGCTTCAGAGGAAAGGGAAGAAGAATGTTAGCGTTGTATGTGCAACTCAGTTTGCCCACCATCAATCTCTACCTAGCGACAGTGTTTCAACTTTTCTTCAAGGTCTTTCAATGACAAATATCACAGTGTTTTATATTTAATAAGAAACAGAAGGTGACATTGCAGAGCACAGTGAAATTCTACCATAATCTATTTTCCTTTTAGGTAAAGGTAATCACTCAACATTTTTAGTTTTAGAAGGATTTTTTCTTTTTATGATAAATCTCATACTTTTATATATACTAATAATGTGGGTGAGGTTTTTTATAATGTCTAAAATCCTTTTAATTATTTTTTTGTGTATGGGTGTTTTGCCGGTATGTGACTGTATACTATTTGATATGTAGTACCCACGAAAGCCTCACGGGGGTGTTGGATCCACTTGAACTGGAGTTGCAGATGGTTGTGAGCCACTTTGTGGGTTCTGAAAACAAAACTTGAGTACTCTGGAAGAGAAGCCAATGCTATTAACTGCTAAATCATCTCCCCAGTTCTGATGCAAGATATCGCTGATGAGTAATGAGCTTACGGCAGTCCCATATATGGTGTCACTATATACACTCATGGAGTAATTGTCAATTTGTTGAGCTTGCACAAACTTAAATTAGCTGTTGCCTATCACTGTCACACAGTATTAGATGAAATGGTAATTGCAAAGTTCTCCATTCCTTTAGAAACTTGTTCCTGGTAATAAGGAAAAGCAATCTGAGCCATACCTGCCCCTTCCTGCATGACAGCGCTGATTTTGCCACTGAAGAGCACATCTACATGATTGAGGATGAACTCAACAACCACAGACTGAATTCTCACTTCCATGAAAGCTGCTGTCCCACTGAAGCAGGCCGACTCTATCTGCTTTGATCTGTGGGGTCAATAACAGTCCCATCAGAGCTGCGAAGGGAGGTCTACTGATGCACAGTTCTTCAGCACAGAAGTTCCAGAGACATCAGTGGAAGAAATCATACTTTTACAGTCCCTTAGGCAATGCCTACAGGCTGCTTTAGGGAGATGTTACTAAAATAATAGTTTGCTTTACTTTTTAACTTTGTTTTTTTTTTTTTTTTTGACGAACAATGATACAAGGCTTTTTGCAATTTAAGAAAACGCATCCTCTAAAGTTCATAATCAAATGTAAGTTACCTCAGCAGGTTTGGTGCCCAGACAATGGCAAGGTTTTTTGCATGCATATTTGTGATGGAGCAATAGTCCGCTAGAAGAGAGAGGTGTCTCATCAGGAACTCCAGTGTTCTGAAAAATGAAACAGAACATGCTAGTTGAAAGAGACACTATAGGGCAGTGTGGAGATGATTGTTTAGTAAATTTCTGACAGCAGAATAGGAAACAGTGCATGCACAATACACATATTTGTGCTTTAAACATGTGTTTAAACATCATTCAAAATGAAATTTCCAAAAAACTAAGTTTCCACACCAAATGATATTTTGAAGTTATGCTACTGTACTTTCTGCAAATAACTAAAAGGAAAGGGTCTAACCATCTAAAAGCATAAAAACAAGGCATTACAAACTTAAAGGTGACCTGAGCAATGCTAGTAGCACCAGGAAGAGGACCTGTACAGCTGAAGTGCTTTCACAGGGAAAAGCCCACCCAGCTGTAATGTCCTTGTTCATCTTATTTATTTAAACCATTCTATGCATACTGAGATTAAATAACTGAACAGAATACTTTTGGAAATAAGTGATCAATTTATTCAGTTAAACTAGACACACACACACACACACACACACACACACACCTACACACACACCTACACACATATCCGTGTATACTACCTATCAGCCATCTACAGCAGCATCTCTGGATAACTACACAAAGATTAAAACCAATAAAACAGTGGCCCAGAGACAGAACTAAAGTTTCTATTATTAGAAATAGCAATTTATATATGAACCAACAAAGATCTAGTTGTGCCCAGCATGCACTTCTCTGTCTGCTAATATCCATCTGCCAGGTCATGACTCACCTGTAGTGTGGTGGGGGGAGCTGCTGGATGACATCATGAATTTTTATCAACCGCTCTTCATCTGTTGCTGCTGAAACGGCATCCTGTAACACAACCCAACAAACCAGTTAGCTTTGCTAGTCCAAATGAGAGTTCTTGACTTGCAATCTCACTCTGATACTCATCTACAGGATGTATCAAGACACTGCATCAAGAGGGAACACTGCTTCCACATGCTTGGTGCTCAGATGCCACTGTTAAAATGTGTGATGGTATGCAATGTCACACAGGCTAAGTTAGTGGTTCAAAGCGAGAAATAAATGAATAACAATTTGAAAACTTTAAACACCTAGTTTTCTTTTACTACTATTATTTGTTCAAGGAGGTTTTTTGTTTTGTGTTTTTTTAAGAATAAAATGAATTTTCATTGGAGATTAAGCCAAAATACATTTTAAATGAAAATACAACAGAACTACCCAGAGAATGTGAGATGATGTTCCCCAGCCCATACTCACAGAGAACTTTTCATACAGCTGGTAGGTGAGCAGAGGGTTTGGGAGTTCTCGGAAGTACAGCTTACAGAGGGAGCCCACAGAATGGATGTCTTGAACGTAAGGCTCTTTCGTCAGGTCGGGGACATGCTCAGAATCAAACTCATGACTAACCCAGACATGAAACAAGACAGGATTACTTTAATGAAGAAAAGAAAATATATTCCATAGAACAGAACGCAAACACACAAAATGTTCACCTCTATTTCAGAGCCACTGTTTCCTTCAAATTACATTTAACAAACCAGTATTTGGACTTTAATAATAGCAAGAAATTATCTTTGTCAGATATCCGTGTGGAAAATAAGGACACAACGTAAATAATAAAATAGAAATAACCTCTAGCTCAAAAGTTGCTACTTTCTTCAAATCATTAGATTTCATGTATTACAGTTGAGTTTTGATACACATGCTAAGGTACATGCATGCAGATCAGAACACAATTTGGGAGTGTGTTCTCTCTTTCTACCATGTGGGTTCCAGCTTGGAACTCAGGTCACAGAGCTTGGTGGCAAGTATCTACCTGCTAAGTCATCTCACCGGCCTTCTTCAAACATTTTAGAGAGACGAAGTACTATTAAAGTATTGAGAAGGCTAGCATGCATGGTTCTGGGACATTCTTTGCTAGTTTATCTCAACCATGTTACAGATAACTATGGTTATAAAAATTAGTTTCTGAAATAATTTTAATTTACTGAATTAAAAAAAAAACAAAAAGGAAAATGTCATAGAGTTTTACCGAAGTCTCTGGATATTGGAGGCAACGCCAGAGAGACGATATATGCCATCCACAATGCCATACCTCTCGATGAATGCTGTGCAGCTCTGAAGAACCTGGGGCACTAAAGAGAGTTTAAGACAGATTATTGCTGCTATTCAGTGTAACCAACATGACACCCAAAACATCTTAGTTTTCATAAACAAAGTAAAATTCATAAATCGAAGAACAAATTAATTAGTTTGTTATTAAAAAAAGAAGAGAATCTGATTATTACACCTCATATCTAAACCTGGCAACACCAAGCCTGGCTCTGTTTATACATGGTGCAGTCTCTGGCCACAGACTCATTTAAGTGTTTAACCCCCAACACAACTACAAACTACAACAAACAGACAGCAGTTCACTCGAATGCCATCCACAGCAAACAATTTTACAAAGGTAAGCACGTCTTCCAACAAGGTAATTACTTACAAGTGCTGCACCACTTCACTCCTAAATATGTTTCTTTTACCCCTCAGTCAATGCAAAGGGAGCGCTACTTCAGGCATATGGGCTAGAACAAAAGTTTGAAACTATGTGATAAATTTCTGTAACCATTTAAATTTTTACCATGGCTGGGGATTGGCACTCTTTACTTTTCAATGCAAATTAATCAGCACACAGACGTCTTAATTGGTCATTTGATACTGTCAGTTAAAATCCCTGACAAGCAATAATTGGGAGGACATTACTCGGTCTGTAAAGAAATACAATACTACACTAAGGATAAAACACCCAGTTGTAAATGAAGCTGGTTGGGTGTGTTAGTAAGACAATCTGAGCTACTGAATCTCACTTAGTGTATATTACTATGTCATTTCTTTTAGACTGTAATGGTACCTTGCTTTTCTTGCCTCTGGCTAAAGTCATGCAACCCATCTTTCAAATTCTATCAGCTATCATATTTCACATTTAAAATCTGAAAGCCCGTGTGATTAAATATCAAAAAGCAGTGGCAAAAACATGGATCACTTTGTATATCAAGGACTAGTCCTTACAGTGTAGACACTTCAAAACATTCTCTCTCTCTCTCTTCCTCCCTCCCTCCTTCTCCAACATGTGCATGCACAAACACACCATGAGACATACATGGAAGGGAAGTTAGAGGACAATGAGGGAACTGGTTCTCTCTTTCCATAATCATGTGGCTCCCAGGGATCAAACTCAGGTCATCGGGCTTTACCTGATAAGCCATCTCACCAACTGCACAATGCATACTTGTTTAATTCTCAAAGAAATTGTATGGGCAGAGTACTAACTACTATTACCCTCATTTTATAGTCAACAAACTACATCTTCAGGTGTAAAGCTTCTCACAGGGGTTCTCTGTAAGGACTGGATGGTTCTCACAGAGGCCTGGAGGAACTGTAATGGAAATTAAATTACAACACTAGTAGTTTAAGCAGAGTCAACATTTTAAATTATTGCAATATACTGCCAGGTTCATAAAGCCCTTTATAATTTATACTCACCACCTTATTTCTGTGTTTTATAATTCTAGAGAAACAAAACTCCTCTTTAACCAGTTTCCCCACATAGAGAACTCTACGCTGTTGTTCTAGCAGGTTCAGTGGTCACACTCTTAAGCTTCCCCAAAGACCCAAAGTCAAGGAAGCTGCAGCACTCTGCTTATGTGGTTACTGGACAGATAATTTCCAAATGTCTCCTGATTGTACACCAGTACCCCTTCACAACTGTAAACTCTTCAAGGTGAAAAACCAAAACAAGTTTCCTCCATCTTTGGGCATTCAGCATTCAGGAGTACCATCCTGATATGACTACAAAATCAGCAAGTGATTAACTCACTCACGCTCTGAGAGCCAGTTACTTAACGGGAGGCGGGCAAGGAACGCTTTGGTTTCATACAGAGCTATATTCATCTTCAGTTGTGTACTTTTGTCTCTAAAACATTCAGGAACTTCAGTAACAAAAAAGATGCAGAACTTTTGAAGTTTTTGAGTGTTTCTTAGAAATAATCAATCTGAGCCAGGTGGTAGTGGTGGTGGCGCACACCTTTAATCTCGGCACTCGGGAGGCTGAGGCAGGTGGACCTCTGAGTTCGAGATCACTTGATGTGGGATTCCCTTCTGTATGCTGTGAATACCACTGGTGAATAAAGAAACTGCCTTGGCCTGTTGATAGGGCAGGGTAGAGCTAGGTGAGAGAACAGAGGCAGAGTGGGTTAGAAGCCATGGAGCCGCTACAGGAGACAGACATGTTGGAACCTTGCAGGTAGGCCATGAACCTCGTGTTAAAATATAAAATAATGGAAATGGGTTAAACTAAGATGTAAAACTAGCCAATAAGAAGTCAGAGCTAATAGGCGAAGCAGTGGTTTAATTAACATAGTTTCTGTGTGGTTATTTTGGGTCTGAGCTTGCCGGGTGGCTGGGAAACAAACAAGTGGCCTCCTATTACAAGCCTAGTCTATAGAGTGAGTACCCAGGACAGCCAGAGCTGTTGTTGCACAGAAAATCCCTGTCTTGAAAAACTACCCCTCCCTCCAAAAAAGAAATCATCAATCTGGTGTGCTAAATATGAAGTCATCTTTTAAGCTTAGATCCCATTTCCAATAGAAGTAGAGTAAAATTTAGGGTTACAAATTTGTAACCTATTCCAAAGCAAATATATTTACAGATTACTGGAATAATGAATGTGAACACTTTATAAAGGGAAATGGAAGTATTAATGTGTGTGTATACATATGTATGTGTGTGTGTGTTTGTACATTCTTATTGTTTTGCTATTGCACATGCCAAACTACAAACTCTAGGGACATTCCTGTTACCACCTCCCATCTCCAACGCTTGGGTTCCAGATGCTCATGTTACTCGTCTAGTCTCCATGTGGGTCCTGGCTCCTCACGCCTGTGCTTTTACTCAGTGAGCCACAAACCTCCCCTCAACCCCAGCTCCTTATTCTTTGTTAAAGAAGCTTTTCATAGGGCTGAGGATGTGGCTCACTGGTTAAAGTGCTTACTATACAAGCATAAGGATTTGAGCTTCATCCCCAGTAAGTGCATAAAATTTGGGTGCAATGGTCCACATTGTGATCCTAATGCTAGGAAGGAGATGGGGACCCTGGGACTTATAGCTGGCTTGTCAGCGAGACACTGTTCCAAAAAAAATAAGGTGGCGACAAATGAGAAATAGATCCAACACTTACCTCTCTACTCAGCAGTCACATGTATGCACCAGCACATGTGCATATGTGCACATGTGCGCATGTGCATGCACACACACACACATACACACACACACACACAGCTTCTTACTAAGCACACTAGATCACCCGTGTACATGAGGATTGGCCTTGGAAGAAATCCTGTCAGGAGAGGATTTTATTTTTCATTTATGTATTAATTATTTCTTCTTTATTTATACATTATTTTATTTTCATAAAAATAAAATACCAAAAAGCACAGGTAACTTTTACTAGATACTTATATCATGTGATAGTAAATATGTTCACAATCTCCCAAAGAAGAAGGAAAACTTCATTAGCTACCCCCTCCCAACCAACCTCTACCAAACCAGCCAACTCCATATAAAACAATACCCTAGTTGGACTATAACTACAGAAACCTTCAAAGTGATCCCTCCAAAATAAGATCACTTCAAGAACTAGTCACAAATATTCTAAATACAATTCTGGTTTGTTTTAACACTTTCAGTTTGGGGTATGATCTTACAACAAGAAAATAAGGAAACGTTTAAGTTAGAATTCAGGAAGTTTAAAATTACTGCTAAAAGTAGGAGAATGAGACAACAACAAAAACTGACTCTTGGTTTTACGATTGGTCTCTTTTCTCACACTGCCCAAATGGTATTTATTAGGTCTATTTTGCCTGTGGAAGCCATGCAGGCACTGTGGACAAGGATGCAATGCACAGCTGACTTTCAGAGAGACAGCTCTGTGCACTGCCACAGCACTGCCGTGCACTGAGAACAAGCATGACTCCCAGGTGAACTGAACTCAGGAGTGATTTCATCTGTTCCCCCCACCTCGCCACTATGCTCTAGTCATAAAACCCTCATCTATGTACAATGGTTTAAAAATAAAAGCCTTTGCTAAAGGAAACAAATAACTTTAAAAACAGTAGTGTGTACAGTTTCCTCCCTTTAGATTTTAAAATACTTCTCATGTATTTTTTTTTTCTTTTCTTGTTTGTCACAGGGTCTCATGAAGCCAAGGCTGGCCTAGAATTCATTTTGTAACCAAGGATGACTTAGAACTTCTGATCTTCCTGACTTTGTCTTCCAAGGACTGGGGCTACAGATGCACTCTACCATGCTGCTTTACAAAGTATGAGGGCGGCATCTCTGGAGAGATGGCTCAGTGGTTAAGAGCCTTGCCTGCTCTTCCAAAGGTCCTGAGTTCAATTTCCAGCAACCACATGGTGGTTCACAACCATCTGTAATGAGGTCTGGTGCCCTCTTCTGGCCTGAAGGCACACACACACAGGCAGAATATTGTATACATAATAAATAAATAAATAAATATTAAAAAAACACACACACACAAAACAAAGTACGAGGGATGAAACCTGGGGCTCTGCCTACTGGGCAAGCCCATAAATGGGCTCCATCTCCAGCACTAATACTTTTGTTTCAGATCAAAATAATTTTACTTATTTCCTACAAAGTTCTCACTATTCTTATTAGCAATTTCCTTTCAAAGTTTTAAGGAAATCCCATTTTAAATATGTACAATAAATAAAAGAAGCCTTCATGGAAAAAAAATCTTAGATACTCAAAAACTAAGTTCCACCTGACCAGACTTTATAATCATAGAATTTATAAACACTGTGTAAAAGCTTCTAATTGTCAGCACAAAAAGTTAGCAGCTGTTTTCCACTGTTTTTCACTTCACTATGAAGGGACAGAGGGACAGAGAAAGGGATCCACTAATCACTGAGGGAGGGAGGAAGGAAGGAAGGGAGGGAGGGAGGGCGGGTCAAAACTTCTAGGTCTGAGCTGATGCTGGAAGATCAGGCATGGAACACCCAAGTGAAGACTGACTCTTATTAATGATCCACCCAAGCAAGCATGTACAATGTAAGAGACATAAAAACAAGAAAATAACCTGACTCTAAGGTTAAGGATGTTCAAGTAAATGAAAAAATCAGTAGAGTATCTGCAAAGAAAATTCTGTTGGCAGATTTTTAAAGAGCCAGTCTTATAAGTATTTGTAATCTTTAGTGAGCTCATATTTGCCAAACTATGAGAGTTTAAGCTCTGTAAAATCATCCCAAGAGAACCCGGGCACTAGGGACAAGAAAATAAAGAATAAACAGAAAACTGGCTTGTCAGGCTCCTACATGATTTCTTACAACACCATGTAAGAGAAACAGGTTGGGTTTGTGATTTGCTTCAACAAGGAGGTGCTAAAAAGTAGAAAGTGTAACAGGATTATCTCTGTAAATCTGATCACTCACTAGGAATACAACTCAGAGAATGAATCGCTCAGCAAAATATTATTCTGATATGAACTTCTCAGGAAAAAAATGTGTGACAAATATCCATGTTTCGGGTAAAGACCCTGAATCATGCTTTGTTTAAGGACAGGGACATATGCTCAGACAAACATCCTCGATTTCACTGTGCCAACATCAGAGTGTGTACTCACACGCCTAACCATGTGGTTACTTTACATCCAGGTTGTATAATCCTGTCCACTGCTCCAAGGGCACAAACCTGGGCAGCATATTACTGTTCTGAATACCGTGGTTAATCATGGCCCAATGGGTAAATATTTGTATCTGTGAACATATCTAAACATAACAATTGTGGAGAAAAGTTTAGTATAAAATAAAAAATACCGAGCACCTTTTGAGTGCACTTACTATAAATGGGGATCTCAGGACTTGAAAACGTGTTGGGTGAATCAGTGCCTAGGCCCAGGGCATGCTATGCACCTCTGACTAGAAAGCTGTAGCACAGGATGCACTAAGCTCATAAAAATATTCTTCTTTAATAAATTAATCTCAGCTACTATAACTGTTTATTTTATAAGCTTTTTACATTTTGACTCTTTCACAATCACAGATAAAACCTCAATTCACTATAGTTTTCTTGCTTAACCTTCAAACTTTTTAAAATTATTTTACTTTTTCAGCTTTCTTCTTAGAAATAAAGACATAAACATCTAACCCAGTCTAACTCAGGGTCAGAATCTTCAGTACCATAGTCTCCACATCCCCATCTTGTCCTACTGGAAGCTGACAGTGCTTTCTGGGGTCACTCTGAAGCCCTGCCACAGTTGTTCCTAGTGAGCTGTCCATCTCCAGGTATCCACAGTAGGCAGCTTGGCCTACTTCTCTTCTACCGCAGATCTGCCAATAGGAGCACCACACAGTCCTCACAGACAGCCTTTGGCACTGGTGTAAACTGAGCTTGCTGAGGCCTAGGAAAGCTGCTGCGAAAGCCCCATCATGAATTTGGGGGGCTCTTTTTCTCCCACAGCTTCCTTTACTCTTGCTGCTTCTTCAACTGTGCACTTTTGATCCAGTTCCAGTTATTCCACAGTCACCCATTCCTGAAGAACATCCCATGACTGAGTATCGCCCTCACCCACACCTAGGGTTAAGGCGTTTGCCAGCTCCACCTCAGTCATGCTGATTTTCACAACCTTCCCACCCTTGGCAAATTTTCTGAAGTAGAAAGACTCTTCTTACTCATCTTCTAGATGCCATTTATAGCATGCTTTGGTGATGCCCAAGCAAGGTTCTGGTAGTAAGAGTGTTTCAATCTGATCAGAACTTCATCAGCCTGAGCACAAGTCAGCAATTAAATGCTTGGTCATCTCCCTAGCCCCAGACTGTCAATTTCTGTTAGTCTCCTTGCCCCTAATAATGCAAAGTGTCCTTTAAAATATTTATTTATTTTTTCATAATTTCTCTCTCCCTCCCCCACTTTACTATCTTCATATTCTCTCTACTTTCTTTTACTAAATCCCTTCTTCTCAGCCACTCTTTTGCTACTTTCCTGCACGTGGGAGAGTGTGTGCTTGTAGCCCACTACGTGAGCATGGATGGTAGTGCTTTATTTGAGCAATGATAACTTACCAGAGTATACACCACTGAGGAGTAAGACACTCCCTCTCCAGCTACCCGGAGGGATGGGGCCTTATGAGATCCCTCCCATCGAGACAGAATGTTAATGATCTCTTGCATAGATAGTCACTGCTGATTCCAGTCTATGCTACAATAGCCATGACATGCCCAGAGGATCCTCTGTCTCTTGCATTCTTTCTGCCTCCTAGTCTGCGATGCTCCCTGAGCCTTGAAGGAGTTATGCAAATTTCCCATTTAAAACTGAGCATTCATTGTTACTTATTTTCAGTACTTTGATCATTTTGGGGTCTCTAATAAAGCAGAATTCTTAACAGTCATGAGCATGTCTTTCTTTATAATCAGAGCTATGACAGAACAAGCATGCCTGACAGGATGGACCAGTCATCACTGACTGCCTTCTACCTGCATAGTTGCTAATCATGCTTAACACCGTGTCCAGTATAAGCAATGTGGCCTCTTCCTGATAACATTAATGGCTGCTTTTATAAACTTAAGGACTACAATGAAAAACACGAAATGAGATTAAATACAAATGAGATTATTAAAGAAAATTATCCAGTCAAGAGACACAGCAAATGTAAAATGTGTAAGGCTGCTGCCATCACAGCACACCATATTGCTCCAGAGTAACTTTTAAATAGAAGCAATGCACTCTAAAATAACAAGTGTAATTCATGTGTAAAACTGTCACAATGAAACAATTTCTATAAGTAAAATGTGCTTATTTTAAATAGTACAGTTATTACATAAAATAGTAATATCATTCACTATCATTATCAGGAACTATGTACATAGGTCTGCTAGGTCACACCTATAATCCCAGCACTCAGGAGCAAAGGCAGGGGGATCTTCATGGCCATTCTGGACTACATATGACGGCAGTCTGGGCTACATAGAAAAACTTTATCTTAAAAAACATAAAAAATTGGGTATGTCATAATTTTACAGTTTATACTTTTATAGAACGACAGTACCAATCTTGACATAAATACGCTGTGCTGTGCTGGCCGAGACTTTTTGCTGGGAGGCAATTATTCTGGAAACTAAACCCAAGCCCTGAGATCTCCAACCTGCAGTAAGTTTTTGGAAGCCTACAATCTCACTACGTGACAGGAATTTTTCAGCTACACTGCAGCCTTATATACACTACTGCCACAGATACAATCTGTCACTGCCCAATACAGCACTCTGGAGCACACAACTATAGTTTACAGTTGTCATTTATTTATAATGTCTAAATAAAGCAGAGTGAATGTAAGGAAAAACTATTATATGTAATACATAAGTAGATCTTTTTACTTTATCTATATTTCTCATCTTCTCTCACAGTTATATATATATATGCAAATATGAATATTTTTCTTTTATTTATTTATATTTATTTTTTTCCATTCAAAAATTTACACTTCCTCCCTTCTTCCCATATATGAATATTTTTCTCCCTGATTGTTCTAGTTGTTTTATAATTTAAAGTATAAACTTAATTCTTTTAGACTTTAGATAGTCTATGTGTGTATAAAATATATATTCATGGTATAACTGCAGATATACACTGCAAACAATATAGACAAAGTCTCAAATTTTACACACTTATTAAATGAAATATAACCTGGATACTAAAAAAACACATTTCTGTTCTAATTAAAACTTCAGCCAACAAAACTTCAAACTCCTTTCCCTCCCTCCAACAATTCATCAACCACTAAATTATTCATTCAGAATTTAAGGAGAAAAGAATGTAAATTTTAGGTATAAAATCTAGGAGACTGGTTTTAGGATTTTACAGTCTCAAAAAACAACACCCGTCATTGGAAACAAATGTTTGAGGACATGAACAGGGAAGCTGGTTGAAGAAGTAACCTGGACAGATGTGACAAAGTCCACAAGGTAACAATGCCCTTTGTATGCTGCCAACTCTATCCTATCAGAACAATTCCTAACTTCTTCCTAAGACTCAGCTCCACCCAGAATGGAGGTGAACCGCAGCACCAGCTGCTGAACTGAACCACAGCATACTGGTCACCACATCTGCCCTGTTACTGGTGACAGAAACCAATACAAACATGTCAGGAACACTATAAGCTCATAAAGCTGAATATTACCTTCAAACCCAGAATTCAGAAGGTGCTCCCCCAGGTCACAACCAAATACTCTCTCCTTCAAGATTCCCCTCTGCTTTAGCTTCTGTTTTGTTGGGCGAGACTTCATGAATGTTCGTAAGAAAGTAATGAGCTTGCCGTGCTTTTTGGACACTAAAAAAATAAAAACAAAAAGAATATCTTAGTTGTGGCAAGAATTACATTTCGGTTAGCACAAGAAGAAACCAACCTTGATAGTCTACCTTCAAGATAACCTGCTATAAACATATTTTATAAGTGTAGGCAGTTGTCTGACTGTTGATGCACTTTGTTCTCCCTAGACTGTGATCCTATTTGATGGAACGGTAAGCAATTACATGCACTGTAGTCTGTGACCTTTAAATCAAGCTCGTCTGGCAAACCAGTCATCATCTCAGAGCATGAAGAAGGAACTGAGTTCAGATCCAGTGTCTTGTTTTGGATATCTTCATAGTAAGAAAGGCCTGGCAGAGTATAAAGGTGGTTCCCATCCAGTTGTCTTAAAATGTTCTTTTCTTTTTTCTTTTTTAGTATTGGAGAGTAAGCCCATGTCCTGTGTATGCTCATCAAATGCCCTGCCACTAAGCTATCCTCAGCCTTTACACTTTTTATGCTGAGATGGTAAGTTGTATGGACAGCTTTTATCTTTTTTTAACCAGGCCTTGAACTTAAGATCTTCTTGCCTTAATTTCCCAACTAGTTGAGATAGGCCTGAATTTCAGACCTGGATAAAATATTTTTCTTAATGGTAAGATATTTCCACAGCATTTGTAATTCATGGGATGCAACAGGAGAAAGAAACTGTCTTCCCTCTTCTTCCACCAGGAGGCACATCCTATGATGGCATAAAACATGGTGATCAACCTAATGGCAATAAAATACCACATTACCTAAATACATCAACTTAACTTGTTTGAAGATCAAGACAATAAATAAAAAATAGTATTTGGAAAAAACATTTCCATTGATTAATACATGAGAAAGACAACAGTGAAAGCAATGGAAACAAACAAATCCCTAGAATAGTGATGTTTGCTAAGAAATGCAGGCTTCAGGGTGAGTTACTCTAAAAGACAGCACACAGCAAACAGACACCATAAGCTCAGAGATCAGGAGCTGGACTAAAGGCGCTTCCCTAGGTCTTAAATCCTTATTCTGTACACACGATTACTGGAGTCTGATTCATCTTTCTATGGATTCTTCAGCAAATCCGAATCTTCAGAGCAGATGAAGATGGCTGAGGGAACTCTGTGCACCTACAGCAACTCAGGATCCAGATGGACCACTCTAGACCAGAAGTCAGTCATGATGCACACACCTTTAATTCAAGCACTCAGGGGGCAGAGGCAGGTGGATCAATGACTTTGAGGCCAGCCTTGTCTATACAGTTCCACACCAGCCAGTGCTACACAGTAAGCATTCACTCAAAACAAATTTTTTTTTTACTTAGAATCAATATAATTTTGGTGCTACCTTTAATGTGCTAAACCCACAAAAATTAAAAAACTTTCCTGTCTAAAGTTCTTTGCTGTAAAATTAAATGTCATGCTCTTAATTTCACCAGTATGTGATGAGATATTTATACAATATTGGTTAATTTCAGAGTCTGTGACACAAACTATAATAATAGGCTAGTGTATATTTATTTCCCCTAGCTGCTAGTAATATGATTAATTCATATTTATTATTGTGTGTACATGTATGTACAAAGCATGTAGAAGACAAAAGACAACTTTTGGGAGTCCTTTCCTTGCTGAGGCAGGGTCTCTCTTATTGTTGTTGCCATATTGTATATTCCAGGCTAGATCATTCATGAGATTCCAGGTGATTCTTCAGTCTCTGTCTGCAGGAATACTGGGATTCCAGAATTCAGGCAGGCACCACAACATCTGGCTTTTGAACATATTTGGTTAAGAGGTTTGTGAGAAAGTGCTTTTACACTGAGCCATATGGTCAGCCTTTATCTCCAATTTTAGATGAGGCACAAGACAGTAAGGCAACATGCTAGGGATAAATAATTAGAATTCAAAACCAGGCCATTTGCTAACACCCAAGTTCTCAGCAACGGTATACTACCTAAATGAAGAGAACAAGAGAAAGCCAGATGTTTTTAGTGGTTAATAAGGAAACAGGACAAAGCAACCCAGGAGACAGGATGGTCAGGGAGAACTGCTCCAAGGAATATGTGTCAGAGCCAGAAGGCATGAGAGCTAGTGGGGCAGCAAGTATTCAATGTGGTTACAAACGACAGGTCACAACAGAGTATGGGCTTTATGCCATGGGAACACAATGACTAGCTTAAACAATTTAAAGCAAGTGGTTACTTAAAAAGTCACCCAGTATGTATATGAGAAAGCCAAACATGCACCAATAAGGAGTTGGCTGAATAAATCATTTTACACTCCAACAGAATTATTGATCTGCATTTCTTTGCTCCTTTGGTTAGTTTTTTGAGACAAGGGCTCACTACATAGCCCTGGCTGGCCTGAAACTTGCTGTGTAAACCAGGCTGGCCTGGAACTCAGATTCATCTGCCTCTGTCTCCCAAGGGCTGGAATTAAAAGCTTGCATTGCCACATCCAGCCTGCAAGCATGCCTGTGGCAATGGATGCTCTGGAACTGGATCCATCCAGACAGCTATGAGCTGTCATGTGGGTGCGGGGAATTCAACAGGGGTCCTATAGAGGAGCAGCCAGAGTGCTTTTAAGCTCTGAGTCATCTCTCCAGTCCCTAATGGTGTGGGAAGTCCTTCAGTCTATGTGTGCTCTTACTGGTTAATGACTAAAGAAACTGTCTTGCCTGTGATAGGGCAAAAAAAGAAAAAAACAGAGCTAGGTGGGGGGCGGGGAGTAAACTGAATGCTGGGAGAAGAAAGGCAGAGTAGGGAGAAGCCATGGAACCCTGCCAGAGACAGACGCAGGTTGGAATCTTGCCGGTAAGTCACAGCCACATGTCAATACACAGATTACTAGTAATGGGTTAAATTAAGATGTAAGAGCCAATAATGAGTTAGAGCTAATAAGCCAAGCAGTGATACAATTAATACAGTTTCTGTGTGGTTAGTCTGGTTCTGGGTGGCCGGAATGAACAAGCAGCCTCCCTATAACACTCTAAGATTATTTTTTAATTTTATTTTTTATCAACATTTTCCTTTATTATATATATATATATGTATATATTTTATATATTTACATATTGACCACAGTTTCTTCTCCTTCTCCTCCTGTTCCTCCCACTTCCATCAAACCTCCTCCCCATTCACTCACTCCTCCTCCATCTCCAATCAGCAAGGGGCAGAAGATTTATTTTGGTTATGCATATTTACATGTGTTTAAATAAACTTAACAGCAGAAAGGGACAAATATTCTTTTTTTCTTTATTACTTGGAAAGATCATACCTAGAATCATCAATAAGAATTAATTACACATAGAAATCATAACTAACTGATAATGATGGGATAAATTTACAATTATGATCCTTTAACCAAACTCTCAATACAATAAACCCATTATTCAGAAATTATCCCACATTCAACTGGTTTTTCCAGGACAGTAGGCTATTCAATCCCTGCTTCTTGGCTTTCTTTCCTGATGGGATAAAGAGTGTGAACATTTGTTCACTTCTAAAACAGTGACACAAAATCTAACTAATTAAAGCTGCAATAAAAATTAAGAACAGAGGATGTCACTAGGAATTCTAGGTCCCACTTATACTTGAGGGTGCAGGGAAACTGCCTGTGTGCACATTCTCTTTGCTTCTACTGTACAGCCATTTTGCTCCTGTTAAATTTCAGAGCCATTACTGATATACAGGAGTAAGAGAGTGGCAGATTTACTTCTTGAATATTTACATCCCAGCCTAAAGCCTAAAATAATACCTATTCATGGTGATAAAGGTTAATCACACTGGATTAGAAATTAGGGTTGGGGGAGAGGGTGGGGAGTGTCAAACTCAAACCCTCTGCAAGAGCAGTGGGGACCTTTACCTGTCAAGCTAACTCTATAGGTCCAGCTGCTGTTAATATAATAATGTGACTACAGACCTTTCTAGACTGACATATAAACAATTTCAATTTAATTCTACCATTTCAGTCCTTTGTTTCTGTCTTGTTTAACTGGATCTTTTAAAAAATGTTTATCTTTTTTAAAAAGATAGGTAAAAGAAAGAAGGGTAAAATAACAGTAAGGATGTATGAAAAAGTTATAAAGAGGATACTATTTAGTACCTACCTAAAAAATTTTAGGAGATACTATGATCTACCTAAAAAGATAATACATGTATGCTTGTATATAAATATACATACATAGTTTAAATAAAATTATCTTATTTGGGCTGATAATGCTCCCTCTGAAAGCCAAAAACACCTAATAAAAATATAAACACCTGACAAGGGAAGCCCTCTTTTGAAATGTTGGTCAGGGTTGTTCAATAGACTTCCAAAATATGTACTGCAGTTGTTGCTCTTGGTTTCTCTCCAGAGGAAGAACGTAAGTCCCTGTTGCCAAAGACATTATGCACTTCATACACAGGACCCAGAGACCTCTGAGCTGGAACTGACATGAATGCTTCCTCAAGAAGACTAACTTTCACGGGACCAAAGGAAGTAGGCAACCAACAGCTCTACCCAGCTATGCTGCCTATGAACCACAATAACCACCAGCATGGCACAATAACCCTAAGAGTACAGTAATTGCATGCATACCCTGGCAGTAAACAAAAGTCTCTAATTGGACTTAAGACATTCCTGGTACTAGGAACCTAGTCATCTAACCAGGGATAGTGAAGTCCTGGATATTAGAGGAGAATCTACAACTGCTACTCTACTAAACCAGCATAAGCCATACCTACATTCTAAATGTTTATCCTTATACTCCCAGATAAGCCTAGTCCTCATCCCTTATTGGGGAAACTTTTCTTTGTAACAGATCACAACCATTATAGAAAACCACAAACAAAATACAGAGCTGTGGCAATCAGTCCCTATAGATACATCTCCAATATAAACTCCTGCACCCAAGGCAAGAATCACTGAAGATTAATAATAAAAAAAAAGGCCATGAATTTGAAAGAGTGCAAAAAGAGGTACGTGGGAGGGCTTGGAAGGAGGAAAGGGAAGGGGAAAATGATATATTAAAATCTCAAAAAACAAAAGAAATAATGTTTTTAAATGTCTATGTTGTTCCCAGATTTAATCTGATTGTTTCTTGTATTTCACCATTAAAAATAACTTTGGGTCTTTTGGGTAGAAAACAAATGTGAAGAGCTTCCCTGTTTCTAATTGAATAAAAGTATAAAATAAACTAGTGATGACCTTTATCAGGTGATGTTCTGTATCTACTAAGGTCATCTTTTAGTTGTCTTGTTTTTTATTTTATTTTAAAATTTTGAAAGTGGTGAATTAAATTCAACCCCCCTTTAAAAGTCTTGTATGACTTTTCATATCTTTTTCAGGTTAAGAGATTTGATGAAGAGGGGTCAGAATTTAACAACTGAAGCTGCAAGCCATGAAAAGTTCTTCTGCAGAAGTGGAATAAATATCAGAAGTGAAAATAAACATGAACACTGTTTTTGTTTTTTGTGTTTTTTTTTTTTTTTTTGTAAAGAAAGAGGGATTCTACTGTAACAGTCTAGACAACAACTTCTAAACATGAGGCTGCTGCTGTCAGGACCTTAAAGATACTGATGAATTTAATTTCAGTTTGTATTAATATTGCATTCTAAAAGAGTACCTAATCACCATTACACTCTTAATCCAAACAGAAATATTAAATAAAATGATTACCTCCCGTTACATGCTATGTTAAGGGTTGTGGGAACACTGTCATTTATGCCTTTCTTTTCTATATATCCAGCAATAAATTATCAAGATAACCTAGCACACATATTTAAAGCCTCTTTAGTAAGTCATTCTATCTGAATATTTTAAAACACACCAGAGCCAATGATCTAGGAATTTAAAGCTTTTATAGCTTTTCAATAATAAGAGAAATGCAGGTTAAGTACCACTTATTTAAAATGCTTGGTAACAGAAAAACTTCAGATGTCAGATATTTTCAGTCAGACAAATCTATCTATCTATCTATCTATCTATCTATCTATCTATCTATCTATCTATCTATCTATCTGAATATATATCTCTCCATGTATCTATGGAAAAGATGAGAGGGGACCAAGCTTAAATAAAATCCATTTATATTCCATGCATGACTTACATATAGTCTATGGGCAATTGTATGTAATGGTACTGTGTATCCACATTTTGACTGCAATTTGTCACATGAGATACGGTGTACAATTTTTCATCTGTGACATCATTTTGATATAAAACTTTTTGAATTCTAAGCACTTCAGATTAAGTATGTTCAATCCATGGTCTGATAAGGTAAGCCCTTTGTTGGCTAGGCTAGTGAAAAAGTACTGGGCCAAAAAGACGAAGATACGTTTTTGACAATGATTCCTGTTAGATTATAAACAATGAAATCAGTGTAAAATCTTAGTTTAATAGTATAATAAAATGTTTCATTAGGCAGCACAAATATAGATTTCAATAAAAATACCCCCAAACATAAAATTCTTTGGGAAAACAGTATAACAGCATAGAAAACCTCAAGTCTATATAAAATATGTTTTAAATAATTTATCAGGGGCATTATCTAAAACTTAATTGGAAAGCTCTGTTTTAAAGGCAGAGGGCTTCCTAAGTCATCTGAGGAAAGGGTAGCATAAGAACTTAATATTAAAAAGTCATTATTAAGGTTATTGTTTAATGTCTAGTATACAGAGTTTAGTTCTTTTTAATTATTTATTTTGTTCCATGGATGTTTAAAATGAGAGGGAGGATCTTTATATAACTAATTTATATAACACATCCCTTTCTAGGACTTAGGGATAAAACTGATTATGCTATATTATATTCTATTGATGATTTTGACTTATTTTGCTTCCAAGTACTTAGACAACTATGAAGTGACATTTATGTTATGATTTTTGTTAGTCAATTGCATACACATCATAAAGATTAACGTTGGCCCTAGGTTTCAAGAAGAAAGTTACTATAGCAAAAGAAAAAATACAGTAAATTTTACCTACAGAATTCTGGGCTTCTGCAGAGTGGTGCTCAAAAGCCAAAACCCTTAATGTCTTCTGTAATTAGCTCCTATTTTTGAAATCAGGAATAGAACAGTTGTCCAGCTTTGGATTTCACACTCTGATTCCCCAAACATATATTCAAAAATTCTTTAGGTAAGCTGAGCTTCAGCTTTTAAAATGCTCTTGATGTTACTGTGGAACAAAAAAAGTACAGAACCCTTCTTGCTTGAGATATCATTAATAATTTTAAAAGTAAGAGAAAACATAATTCTGTAACTGATGCAGGTGACAGCTGCAAGAGGCTGCCAGAGAGAAAATATCTAGAGCCTGCATGGCTCACAGTGATGATGACATTCCAACCTCAAAGGGAGGAAACCAGGTATCCTAGGAATGTCTGCCAAGTCCTGCAGGCTGGATTTAAAACGGCACACTGGCAGTAATAACTCTCTGTTGGAGAGAGAGAGAGACAGAGAGAGACAGAGACAGAGAGACAGAGGGGGAGAGCGCAAGTGACAGAACTCTACTGACAGTCAGTTATATAATAGGCTCTCCTTTGCAGATGAGGGAGATCAGGAGTCATTTCAAAGCCAAAGCTGACCTGAAAGCAAATCAATGACATTAAAGGTTCTGGAAAACAGGTCTGCAGTGAATTTAAAAAGAGAATCTTTTGCCAGGCAGTGGTGGTGCACCAGACAGAGACAGAATATCTTCCAGCGATAGAAGGAAGAACAGCTCACATAAAAAGAGCTAAGAGGAAAAAGGCAACCAGTTTCCCCATACCACAAGGCACTAACATGGTATGCCTAACATATATGGATATTTGACACCAAAGAAGCATCAGGCGGCTGTCCTTCACAGAGGATACAAAACACACAAAGTTACAACATGAAGTTTTCAAAGCCATGTTCCTTGGGAAAATGTCATGACGTTAGATAAGGCTCTTATTATCTACCCTGCTTGTTTGATTTTCCCAGGAAACTGTGCTTCTTACTAGAAACATCATACAGGCACAAATCTAGATTATGTGACTTCAGGTTTAAAGTGGCTTTAAGTAAGCTATGTTTTCTCAACTCACAGCCACTTATTTTTATTTTAAATTTTAATAACAAACTAAAATATATATGAGTAGTTTTCTTCCTCAGCTCTTTGCAAAACCAAGATAAGTTCTTTTTGTTAAAATAACTTGGTGACTTTACCAACATAGTTATATAAAAGACTATGACTAATTTCATTTCTAAAAGTGGAACAAAAGGAAGATTTGCATTTTACCAGAAGCAAGTAGGAGGAAGCATGAGGTGGATATAAATTTCTTGATGTTGAAAGTATTTTAACACCAGAATGAGATATAATACACAGGTTATAGGTTTGTTTTTTTTTTTTAATGTGCTAAGAGGTTTAATATTGTTTGGGTTCTAATTTTTACAGGATGACTCACTACTACTTGGCAAGTATGATTTCAGGAAAAAATGTATTAATATGAACAGTCTCATCAAAATTAAAGTATAGCAATCATGTACTTTAGGAATTCAGGTATATCAAAGTTGAGTTTACCAAAATACTATATGAACTTTTAGGGAACAAAATTTTGGAACTTTAAATTCAATGGCATGAAAATTCTCTTTCCTGGATACTACTATTTCTTCTTTGATTAGATTCAAACATAAGCATCTTCAAATTTTACTCTCATTGTATTCTATTAAGTTATGAAGGTTGGTATGAGCATTAGTATTATCATAGGTGGGCTGGGGGAGTTGTGGAGACTTTAGAGCAAAAAGTGAAAGGGATAGGTTCTAAAAATATAGATATTTTTAGAGTTTGGAACTTACATTAAGTCTCTTTAAAGGCAAAAGCTGGGCTTTGAAGTCAGACCCAGGATTAGGATCCAGTCTCTCCTCATTTCAAAATTCCGAAGTCTTTAGCAAATTACCTATTGAAATCTCACTTCCTTCATGACTCAATAGAAGGACAATACTAACAGCCACCACTTGGCTCACAAGAAATGACAAATGCCAAGTGCTCTGTGTCATTTTTCCCATTACAATTTCTCTTTCCCTTTGATCTGAAAACTTCAATAATCTTCCTTTGGTACATGACTGACTAAGAATCTGACTCTGTTTTTCAGACCTTGTTTGGTTCAATTGGCCACACAACTCCATGAAAGACCCAAGCTGAAGGAAGGGCACAGACAAATGCTGAATGGTTTCTAGTTTTCCTTCCTGTAATTTTCTACCTAATTTTACATTTCTACTCTCTTCTACTAAATACACAACAATATTACCTAGTGCTTGGAAGAAGAAAAAGTTGTGCTTTCAGATCATTTGACTGAGTGACAGATGCAAAGTTGGCTATGAAAAAGAACTCTAAATTCTGAAACTTCTCCACCTAATATTTTGAAAATCACAATACTGATTACAATTTAAGCAATGGTAAGTCAACCTTGAAAAGAAAAAAAATAACTGAGCTGATGTGTGATTTAGAAAAATTACTTATTTTCATATCGTGCTCATGAAATAATATAATGAAAATACTTCATTATCAAAGCAGCAATGAGCATGATCTAGCCATGCAGTCTCTAGAAATACACAGTCCTTTGAGAGTGGAGACAGACAGTGCTGGAAGGAGCAGAGTACTGGCAGGAAGGGGCAGAAGGGGACTTCCTTCCTTATGCTAACCAAAGCAGCCTTTCCAGGGCCTGCTGAAGTCTTAAATCAAACAGCACTGTTCATTTTCCATTAATCAAGCACTGAAATAGTATTAGTCCACAAGAAATATTCTCTCTCTCTCTCTCTCTCTCTCTCTCTCTCTCTCTCTCTCTCTCTCACACACACACACACACACACACACACACACACACACACACTTCTCTAATAATAAAAACTTCTATTACATTAACTCAGGTCTAGAAGGCATTACCAACTAGGCAGACCAAAAATAGCAGAAAAATACATGTTTACTAAAACTCTCTGGGAAAATAACACCCGTGAAGCACAACTGACAAATTCTACTTTAAGAAGTAATTACATCTCTATAAACAAGACAAATATTAATGCTATTATTTCATTTCCAGATAAATACTGAACCAGAACGCACTTGAGAACCAAGGTAACATGTGCTCAAATATGATCTAAAAATAGAACCAAGGAATTAGTCCAAAAGTAGTTTGAATGAAATATTGAATGACGGATTGAAATCTCCTTACCTCTTGCTGTGGTGAAAGTTTTATGATCAGTATTTAAAATTACTCTGTGACTGTATTTAGCAGTAGAGTCGGCAGGCAATGGGAGCTGTGCAGTCCCCAACAGCTTAATAAAACAGCACAATCACACACCAGCTCAGATCTTATCCAGCATGTCAGCGCTCCTGGCCAGGTCTTCACCACACTTGGAGGTGCCAGCTGTTTCCAGGTCCCCCTCTCAGAAGCACTTGGCCCAGATTTCAGGCCTGTTTGAGCCAGGCTCTGTAGGAGCTCTGCCTCAGAAGCTTAATCCTCCTCTCTCAGTCAGTGCAGCTTTGCCACAACACAGGAACGCCCCGATTTAAGCTCACACTTGCAGAACAGGCTTCACCAGCATGGCTCCGCCCATCAGCCTCCCACAGGTGAGTGCTTCCTGTTCAGAAAGCAGTCCTAGAAAACTGCCATTTAACTGTGCCCTTCATGCTTTGCCAATTCCTTACTATTCAGTTATTTGTATTTGCTAAGTGGGTGGGGGCAGTGAAACTGACAAAACGAGGCATGTTAGGCCAAAGTCAAGACAAGAAAAGTAATCAAGTAGGAAGTATTGCTAGTAAAAGGCTGAATCATAAAACCCACTGCAGCAGGCTAAGGGGACCAACCTTTCAGTGTCTCCGCTGATGCTAAGTTGTGAATGTGATGGCTACTGACATGTTTCTAAAATGCATCCACTGACATAGACTCTGCATGGAAAGTTCTAAGAATGACGATTATGCATGGATCACGGAAAAAAGAAGTTTGCTCAAAATGGAAAATTCAGAGCTTCCAAAGGAACTTTCACTGCACAGGGGTGAGGCTTTACCACTGTCTTAAAGGAGCTTTCTGTCCTCTACTGGAAACATTGACCAGCAAATGAGGCAATCTTCAGACCTCAGCAACTTCTGCCAAATGACTATTAAAACATTATATATACACACTGAAGAGAATCTTCACTTATCCTACATTATCACCGCTGAACCGGAAAACACTGATATACTTCCTGTTCCAACCGAGGTTTTACTAATTCCAATGTAAATTCTACCATCAGATATTGCTTTCTTCAACAAAATCATTACGACATACCAGACACAATGCTAAGTTTTACTAAAATCTTCATCCTAACTCTATGCAGCTGATACTGTTATCTGATCTTACAGACGCACAGAGGCTGAGAAACACGCCAAAAGTGCACAGCTACGAGGCGCAGAGACGACGCTCACAGGAGTTACACACACTGTGCGAGACTGTTCATTACACTTACTCTTTTCTCCTTTTTTGAACATAGCTCTGAATATAAAATTGTTGCTAAATGGCAAGCCACAATAGAGAAAGTAATGAATTAATTTGATTTTAAAATACAAAAGGATGCAGGAACAAAGCAAGTTAATTTCCCACTAGTGGAACAGCTGTGGACTTCAGGATTTTGTTGAACAGGATGTAAGGCTCCTAGAATTTATTCATGACAGAGAAGGAAAACCCATTCTTTCTGAATTTCAAATTAAAAACACTTCTCCCTCCCAAACCTTTCTTTGCTCAATATGAACACAAACAACAGAGGGCAATGGTCAGAAGAAGAAAGTAAGAACAAAGCCTGTGCTGGGGCGAGGTTGTAAAGTGGCTTCCACAGAGGCATGCGTACTTGATTCAGATCCCCAGCACCCATACAGAAGGCCTGGTGCAGTAGAAGGTGTCTACAATCTCAACACCAGGGAGGAAGAGATGGTCAAAATACTTGGTGCTAACTAGCCAAACGGTCTTTCTGAACTGGTTAGCTCCAAGTTCAGTGAGAAAGTCTCAAAAAAATAAGTTGGAGAGTGCTTGAGAAAAACATTCAGCATCAACCTCTGAACTCCACATACATGCAAGGGTGTACACACATCCACACAAATGTCTAGATACATATACACCCCACACACAACACAAAGAATAAAGTTGGGAAAAGAAGAAAAACAAATATAATGTAGAAAAGTCACTTTGCTAGTACCTAGTACAATCCACAAGGCCCTTGTACTACCTAAAACATTAACAGGTACAATAAACAAACTCCATAAAATCTTATGCAGCTGTGAGAGAACCTCACAGTTAACAACAGCAGACTCTCATGTTAAACCAAAGGCTGTTCTCTATGGCAAGTAGAAGCAGACAAGAAAGTGTACACAAAAACTGGCAGATCTGGGGGTAAAGTCTACCCTATGGCTAACTACTGGGATAATGTCAGTTTCGTGCTTTTGATTATGCACTACATAGCTAGTTATGTAAGACGTAACAACTTGGAGGAGTGAAAAGTACAAGGGACCTCTCTGTGCTATTTCTGCAACTTCTAAGACATTATTTTAAAATAAAAAATTTGAAAGTACCTCTAACTGAAAAATGCACTATATTGTGCCAACTATTGCACACCTATGGCAAAGGGGAAGCCACCTGTCATCTTTCCCTTCACATTTAACAAGCATTTAGAGCTATCATCTGTAAGGAATGAATAGGATGTGCCTTGGTGTGTAGGAGGCACAAGAGAATCCACTGGGGAGGCAGCTGGCTATATTCTTAACTTTTTATTTAAAAGTCTCCACAGTGTCTGCAAATTCTTTGAAGTTATGGCCAAATATAAGCAGAAAATTAACACTCTCTTGTCCCACACACCATCACCACTTGCCTGGTCACCTTAGCAGCCACTGTGCGACTCTTTTCTTTTACCTCTAAGGCAGTCACTAAAATGATTCTTTTGGCAAAATACATTAGATCAAGCAATTGTTCTGCTTATAATCTTCTTTACCTTCCCCAATACCATCAAAAGTCCCACAGCAGCACCTAGGCCCAGAGGATGTGAAATCAACCTCTCCCTTTTTGACCTAAACCCTCCATTCTCTCTCTAGCTCCTCTGGCCTTCCTAATGGCACATTTGCAGTCTATAATCTTTGCTCACAAGTGATGTTCCAACAGTCCCTTTCCTGAAATCTCAACCCTGTATGAACAATATCCTAGATGCTCAGCTTCTGAACCCCTCTCTCAGCTGTATTTTTCTCCACAGCACTTACCTGCTATATCATAATAGTTCACTGATTTATCCACCACCACCCCTTCTCATCACTCCCTCTCAATTACCCCAAGACTGCAGTTCCATCTGTTGTATTCTATTTCAGCTACAACATGTATTATAATTAATTACTGACCAGGGGATTGGAGCATTATTATTTCTCACTGGCAAGGCACTGGGCCTACCATGAATGAGGACTAAGGTCAGATCTCTAGTACCACACAAGATAATAAATAAATCTGATTAATGAATGAAACTAATACTTGAAATGATATCTTAAAATAGCAAAGACTAATTAGAATAGACAACTGTGGCTAGGGGCCCATCCTAAGACAATTTGAAGGGGATGTGAGACGTTAGAAAACATTTTGATGTCTCTAATAGAAACAGATTTTGTTCATAAGCAGATGTCAGAAACTGTTTTAAAGTATGTATCAGGCACAAAGGATGCAAAAATTGCATAAAATGGAAGGAAAGGGCAGGAAAGGGGAAAACCGTCATAAATTTTCTAGGATTCTTTTGCTGATGAAGCATAAGAAAATATTATCTAGATAGTCGAGTGATGGTGGCGCACGCCTTTAATCCCAGCACTTGGGAGACAGAGACAGGCAGATCTTTGTGAGTTCGAAGCCAGCCTGGTCTACAATAGCTAGCTATAGGACAGCTAGGGCTGTTACAAAGAGAAACCCTGTCTCAAAAACAAAACAAAACAAAACAAAAAAGAGAAAATATTATTTTGACATAATCTTTATAGTATATTCAGCGAGAAAACTGACTCGGACATTTTAACACTCCCCTGACACTTCCATAAAAGATATTGGTTTTATCACCTGATCCTCCTTTTTAAAATTTATTATAATTTTAATTTTATTCCTGTTATGAGTGTTTTGACCTATAGGTGTGCCTATGTACTATCTGCATGCCTGGTACTCACAAAGGCCAGGAGAAGGTATCAGAGTCCCCTGGAACAGGAGTTACATAGAACTGTGAGACAGCACGTGGGTGCTAGGAACTGAGCCCGAGTCTTCTGGAAGAACAGTCACTGCTTTTCACCACTAAGTCATCTCTCCAGGCCAAACTCAATTTTTAAAGTGCCAGCTTCATGCATGTTTACGTCCAGCAGGAAGAATATTTAAGGCAACATTCCAAATAGGAGAGGAAAAGTGTGATCATTTCAATTCAAGTGACACTGAAGGAACATGGCAATAAAGAAGCTAGAAAATCAAGGAATAAAGAAAGGAAGAAAGGAAAGGAGGGAAGGAGAGAAGGAAGGAAGGAAGGAGTGAAAGAGAAAAAGGAAGTAAAGGAAAGAACTGGAATTAGCAACTTCACAAATAAAACAAGAAAGAAAGCAAGATATTAGAAGATCACTTTCTTAGAACGCTACAAGAAAGTTTTGCCTTAAAAGAACACAGTAGGAGGGAGAAGGGTAGGTCTAACAAAAATGTGTTTATGAAACTCTCAAAGAACTACTAATTAAAAACAAAGAAATTCAACACTGCAGGTTGGGAATGCTGCTCTAGGATACAGCCTTTGACCAGCATGCAGCCAAGGCCCTGGACTCCACCCACAGTACTCCAAACAACAAAGAAACAACCCAAAAACTATGAAGAACTTTAGGTTTTGTTTTAATTTCAAAACTATAATGATAAGGTATTATATTAAATTACTTCTTAAATAAATCAAAATATCTCATCAGTTACATGTTTTAACTATAAAATTATTCCCCAAAGTGAAAGCTCAGTTATTTCTGTATCTGCTACCAGAGGAAAATAAAACTGGCTATTACTAAGCAGAGAACAAAAATACATCATGCAAGCCTATTTATGTGACCATCTAAAGAGGCTCCTTCTCCCACCATTGTGCTATAAATACTATAATTAGGGCCCAAGAGATGATTCAGCAGGTAACTGTACTTGCTGCTGGGCCTGAAGATCTGAGTTCCATCCCTGGGACTCAGGATGGACAGAAAGAGAGAACTAACTCATACAAGCTGTCCTCTGATCTCCACACATATATCGTGACATGGACACACACATGTGTGTACATATACACATACACACACACATTAAATACATTCAATAAAAATATTTTGTGCTGTGTTTGGAAAAGTTTTAAACCAAAAATTATCTACACCAATTACAAAGATCTTGTTTCTGACTGGAAGAGTATACAACATGAATCAATGAATAGGAACTTGGAGAAGAACTAAGAATAGGGACTTGTCTAGCATACCTGAGACCTGGCTGAAGCTCCAACACAGAGAAAAATGAACAGATTCCAGACAGACATGTAGACAGACATATCTCCTTCTACTTTAGCTTAATTCTGATTGTTTGTTATTTTGTTAACTCTCTATTAGTTCAAATTTATATTTTTATATTTCCTTTTCTTAGATTTAAAAAATATTATTTTTTTGAGAATTTCACATATTTTTAAAGATTTATTTATTATAAATATATGGGTGTTTTCCCTTCATATGTTTGTGTACCACCTGTATTCCTGATGCCTGAAGAGAGAGTTCAGAAAATCAGATTCCCACATAGAATGCATTCTGAACAGATTGATACTCCCCCACTCTTCCCCTTATCACCCTCCTTTCAACCTGCCCATACCATCACATCATGCTTTAAGATTCCTTTTAAAAAAAGAATTACTTCTTTCCCCAGCTGGTTCAGTTTGTGTGGCCCAGCTGGCTGAACACTCTACAGTCTTTTGTTCTCTGCACATGGTCAATTGGGTCTCTGTATTAACTGCCACCTATGCCAAGGAGAAGCTTCTCTGATGAAGGCTGACAGATGCTAAGATCTATGGGCACTGTGATAACTTATTACAAACATATGGTTCCATGGGTCATAGGCTCAAGAAGAGAATCCAATACTATTACTCTACTAAATGACCACAGTATTTAAGTTGGCTTTCTAAAAATTTCTGTCCCGCTATTTTAATAGTGGTCAGAGAGGTTTCTCTAAGTCTCTAGTCTTTTCTGTTTAGAAGCTCATACCTCAAAAGTACACTTTAATTTCACATTCTGTTTGTTTGTTTTGTTGTGTAGCTCTGGCTGTCCTGGAACTCACTCTGTACAACAGGCTGGCCTCAAACTCAGAGATCCTCCTGAGTGCTGGAAGTAAAGGTGTGTGCCACAACTGCCTGGGTAATTTCACATTCTTATATGCTAAATATTTTGTGTGTTGGATGGTTATACTGTTTGTGTGCTATGCTTTTAAGTTTATAATATATATGCATATATACATATACACACATACATACATACAAGCAGACATATACATACATACAAAATAGAAGATAAGGTTGCTTGGAATCTTTTGGTCTGGTGATTTTTTTTTAACATTGGGAAGTTGGAGTCATTAAAAAATAGTCTGAAGGAACACACACACACACACATACACACAGAGGAAACTTTTGCTTTTTTTCAGCAGTTTTTCTCAATGGTTTTCCTGTCTCCTCTTCCTCTTCTTTTTCTTTCCCCTTCCTCTTTCACAGATAAGTTTAGATACTGTGACAGAATGTCATGAAGGTAATTATTTTTAAAAGATCAGGTGTTGACCCTAATAATGAAACTATGACATGAAAATTTAAGAATTTATTACATAAGCAAAACTATGCAGAGCAGAAGGCAGAATCACTGAAGTTGAAGACAGGTCAATAGAAGAAAATCATGTAAGAAGTCATGTAAGAAATCAGAGAACATAAGGTATCCATGTAAGAAATCAGAGAACATAGGCAGGACAATAGAATCTAAGATCGGTGGGGGCAGTATCATGGAACGGAAGCAATGTGGATCAGAAAAGAGAGGAGACAACAACTGAGGCTATTTCCTAAGTGTTAAAAATATCAATAGTTTCTCCATGAATACTAAGCAACACAAACCCAAAGATGTATTTCCTCCTCTCATAGCAGGACTGCAGCTTCTTCCATCAAACTATATCCTATTATTCACTACCAGCTTTTCCTTTTTGTTCTCTCAAACTTACTTTTTTTTCCTCTTAAGCACCAAGGATATTTGCTGTCTTGGTTAGGTCACAAAAACTCAGTTTCATTTTTATCTACACAAATTACTGAACATATTAAGATCATAAAAAATAGCTTTAAAGGGAAAAAATTTCCTGTTACCCTTGTTGTATAATAGTACAGGGAGCTTTAAGTTTTCAGACTCAAACTATAGCTGTATCTTTCCAATATGGCATCTCACAGTGACAGATGGCAATGTTAAAAATAAATAGAACATTCAAGTTGTTTATACTGTAGGCAAAGACAGTTTTAAAGTGTGAAACAAGCCCGAGGCTGATTGAATTTGCATCATCTCTTTCAATCTGTATTAGGAATGCACATTTCCTTAAGCCAACTCTGAGTTGTTTTCAAAAGATAAACCATGAGCTGTGAAGGTATACCTGTTTTTCTACTAATGATTTAAAATTAACAATGACTTGCATTTCTGCAAATACAAACCTTTTTATAAGTGATTAACTTTACAATGGTAAAGGCTTTGGAAATTATTATTATAAAAAGCACTACTTTTCCTTGAAAACCATGACAAACTATGCAATTAATACAAAAAATTGTAATGCCAAAGTTCACTAGGTTTTAAAAACTCAGGTTATAGGACACCTTTGAAGGAAACTGCCAGTGTTAGGATGTAATAAGTAGTAAACTTTTAAGTTACAACACAGGAAGACATATAAAACCACGCTGAAGAAATTACACTTATTTTTCTTGTGCTCAACCACAAAGACCACAAAGACCTTAACAATTAATCTAGACAGAACCTGCATTTTGTTTCCAGCTGTCTAGACCCGAAGAATCATACAGAAACTATATTAATTACAATACTGCTTGACCATTAGTTTAGGAATGTTCCTGGCTAACTCTTATATCATAAATTAACCCATTTCTATCAATCTGTATATCGCCATGAGGCTGTGGCTTACTGGGTAACGGTCTGGCATATCCTTTTCCTTTGACAGCTACATGGTGTCTCCCTGACTCTGCCTACTCTCTCTCTATTTCCTGCCTCGCTTTACTCTGCTAAGCCATTGGTCAAAACAGCTTTATTAATTACCCAATAAAATAAACATGTATACAGAAGGATATCAAACATCAAATTAGCTTTCAAAGAATTTAACATATTTTTACAGCATTCAACGATCCAGAACTAGAGGGGAAGTTCCTTAATCTGGTAATGTACAACTATGAAACCGCATACAGACAACATCTCCCTCAATGGCCAGAGACTAAATGCATCCCCCAGATTGTGGATAAAAATGGTGTACGCGCTGTTGACTTCTATTCAGTTTTGTGCTGGTAGATCTCACCAAAAAAAACCATCAAGAAAAATTAATAAATAAAACTTGCATACAAACCAGAATAGAGCTAGTATTTGTACATATGATTTTTAAATATTTTTAATATAGGGAATCCCACAGAAACCATTAAAATGCTATTAGAACTGAGGCTTCTGAATAAGACAGCAACTGCAAGCCTCTGGATGAAGTGGAGAATGAGAAGCACCAATCAAAATAACAAAGATGACTCAGAGATTGAGAACACATACTTCTCTTGCAGAGGATTCATGTTTGGTTCTCAGAACCCCACCAGGTGGCTCACAATGGTTTGTAACTCCAAAACCAGGAGATCTGACACATTCTGGGGTTATCTGCTTTTATGTGCATGTGACGCACATGCATGCACACACACACACACACACACACACACATATGCACATATGAATTAAAAATACTTTTTAAAAATATTCCAAAGAGAGAAAAAATTTGAAAAACATATAGGAAGAGATAGGACAGGTTAAAGGTGCAGAAAAAAAGAAAGATGATTCATCAAAAAGAAGCAAGCAGCATGTGGCTCCAACCATGTGGCCCTCTGTGTTATGGAAGTGAACTAGAAACTATACCCAAAGGAAAGCTAGTCAGCCTGGTGATGGTTTGCGGGCCTACCCACAAGCCCAGTAGACTAAGTGACATTACAGCAACACTGCTTCAAACGGGTACTTGATGCTTAACATGTTGGAAAATATAAGGACAAGTCACACCATACAACTGTTTGCTTTCTCCACTCACAACACACTCTGGAGATAGCTCCTTACTATGGTACCCACCCTTGCACGTGCAAACTGAGGAATCTGGGCTGAAGAAGTGAGAGTTTCTGACCTGTCAGTTGCAAAGTTCCATGTGGACCCTGCTACAGAAAGGGAAGCTACTATAAAGTGACATTAGACACTTGTACAGGTGCAGCACTAGCACACACTGTAGGAAAAGTAAATTCTTCCAGTATCAACTTTTTCCCTGAAAACCAATGCATCTTTTAAAAAGTGTTAATTTTTCTTTTATCCTTCATTTCTGGTCTCATGTATTTCCTCTTTTGTTTAGCAAATTTTGTTTAGTGATATTTTGTCTTTTTATTATTTTTCAAATGTTTTGTTGTTTTTATACCTCTTTTTACATTTACTGAATTTATCTTCACAGTACACTCTACATTACTGTGGGCATTTGCTGTTCTTGAGTACATGTGGCAACCAGAGGTCAATATAGAGTACCTTCTTCAATCACTCTCCACATTATTTTTTGAGACAAGGTCTGCCACTGGACCTGTATCCTACGGAATCAACTAAACTGACAGGCTGGCGAGCACCAGGGATTGTCCTGTCTGCCCGTGCATCCTAATTTAGGATTAGCAGGCATAATCTTTCACTTGAGGTTCTTATACTTACAAAGCCAGCACTGTACCAACTGAGTCATCTCCCCAGTCTCTTTGTATGTGTGTATGTATTTACGTGCGTGTGCTTGTGTGTGTATGTGTAGACATGTGCAGTCGTAAGTGCAGCCTGTGGCACAGAGATCAGAGAACAACCCACAGGAGTCAGTTCTTTCCTCCCATCCTCAGTCTTGGTGGCAAGAACCTTCAGTTACTAAATTATCTTGCTGCCACACCTGCCAATTGACTTTCAGGGTACTTCTTTATCTTGTTTGCTGTCCTATTGTTGTTGTTACCATAGCCCTTTCCTTCTCTCTGAGTGGTACTAGGAACTGATCCTCCAGAGTTAATAGTCACTGAACATTGCCGAATCTAGCAAAGTAATGCTTTTAAATTGACTGGGAAAGGGGATATTTCAAGAGAAGCATAAACTAAAGCAATTCATGACCAACAAGCCAACACTGTAGTAAATAATTAAAAGGAAATAACAATCCAACCAAACAGAAAAAGTAACCAAAAATTACAGGATTCGGCAATAACTCTAACCATACATAGTCTTAATTCTCTATTTGAAAGACAATGGCTAGTTATGAAATTTTAAAAACATCCAACAGTAGTGTGGGACAATGGTCTGTGTTCTGTCAATTATATTTTAAATAAACGCTGATTGGCCAGTAACCAGGCAGGAAGTCTAGGCAGGACAACCAGACAGAAAGGAGAATTCTGGAAGAAGGAAGCCCTTTCCTCTGCAGTTGTGAAGAAGCAAGATGTGACTGCCTCACTGAAAAAGGTACCGAGTCATGTGGCTAGCACAGACAAGAATAATGGGCTAATGTAAGTTATAAGAGTTAATAAGAAGTCTGAGCTAATGGGCCAATCAGTTTATAACTAATGTAGACCTCTGTGTGATTTCTTTGGGACTTAACGACTGTGGGAACCAGGCAGGACAGAAACACTGACAACATCCATCTATGAAATGTCTCCAAGAAATCTAATGGCAAAAATACCACAGACTGCAAGTGAAAGGATGCAAACCTGTGTACCCAGCTAATCACAACTGAGATCAAGGCAACATAGGTAACCTGATATGTGAAGTTTATTAAAACCCCAAAGTAGCAGAAGACATTAAAAGGCCACTAGATAATAACAAAGGGAAACACAAAGAAAATAGCTGTTAATATATGTGGACCAAATGCTGGCACTCCCAGCGTCATAAACATATACTGATAGATATAGTAGAACAGGTGTGATCTAATATAATGGGAGACTTCAGTACCTACTCTTACCAGACTGAAAATCAACACTTAAAGAGCTACAGTGTTCTATACATCAAATGAACACATTCCATTCAAAATCTGCCAAATATATATTCTTCTCAGAAGTTCAGGTAACAGTCTCTAAAACAGCCCACATTTTAGACCATGAGACCAGTCTCAGCAAATATAAATGAGTTGGGATTTTTCTGTATCCTCTCATATTATAGTGGAATAAAACTAAAGTTAACAACATAATATATATTATATATATATATATATACATATATATAATATATATGTATATATATATACACACACATACATTCTCAAGCTACATAAACACTTGGGATATTGAACAACATACTCTTGTATGGCTAGATAGACACTGAAGAAATCAGGGAGGTGGTGCAGGAGAATTGTCTGTATTCTGACAATCATGTTTTAAATAAATGCTGATTGACCTCGCAGGAGGTGTAGGTGGGGAAACCAGACAGGAAGTGGAAATGATGCAAGGAGAGCAGGAGGAATTCTAGGGAGGAGGAATTCTAGGGAGGAGGAAGCTGATTCCCCACTCCTGCCCAGACCACCGAAGCAGCAGGATGTGAGCTGCCCCACTGAAAAAGGTACTGAGCCACATGGCTAACATAGATCAGAAAAATGGGTTAATCAAGATGTGAGTGTTACACAATAAGAAGCCTGACCTAAAAGGCCAATCAGCTTTATAACTAATAGAGATCTTTGTGTGATTTTCTTTGGGCTTGCCAGCTGTGGGGTACTGGATGGGACAAAAACTCCAACAAACAGGTGGCCCCTTCATGTTACAGAATGGCACCCAACGTGGATAACTGCATCCACAAAAAGCCTAAAAAAGCTTGGGAAAGACTAGAGTAAAGCATTTCAGTTTTCAGCCATAGCAGGAAAAAAGTTGCACTGTTTTAAAATGCCGGCTTTCTGGGCCGTCCTGCCAGGGAAAACGCTGACTCTTTCAAGCAGGCAGTTTGGACTATGGAGCTATGGACACAATGTTGCAGCTTGCTTCCTGGCAAGGACCTTGAAACACCTTAAGAGCTTTTGAGTGTTGTTTTCTCCATATTCCTTAGCAAATTAAAGACCCATGTGGTCAGAAAAAGAGAGATAGACAGTAAAGAGAGATTCAATGAGTAAAAAAACTTATAAATGGTTTACAGTGTGTTAAAAATATATGCAGGCTTGAAAAAAATGTTTAAAGCCTTAAAATAAAAAAGAAAGAGAATAGTTGGGTGTGGTAGTACACAACTTTAGTCCCAGCACTGGAGAGGCAGAGACATACGGTTCTCTGGGAGTTCAAGGATAGCCTGGTCTACAGAGGTAATTCCAGGACAAAGATATACAGAGAACCTGTCTCAAAAAGCCAAAAGTTAAAAGTAAAAATAAAAGAAATAGAGGTTAAAATAAAGCCACGTAAAGATGGAAAATACATGGAGAATCTTGATACTGTATGCTATTATGCTCTCTTTAAATTGTTTAAATGCTGAGGAAGGAGGAACAGCTACTAAAAGATATTTGCTTATAAATGCTGCAGAATCAATCCAAGGTAGATATTTTGAAAATACCTTGGCTTCAAAATTGAAGTAAAAAGGTATGTTACTTTGGAGAAGAGATTTTGCTTTTGTTTCCACAGAAAACGAGAGGCTCTGGATTTATTCAGAGTTAAGAAAAATTACCTTTGATCAAGGAAGGCCACCTGAAAACTCTCCGGTAGGAACAGATGGCCCAGATGTCTGAGTTCTTCATCCAGAACAGGTTCAAGACTGCTGTCTGAGATGATCAAGACTCACAGGATACTTCAGTCAGAACTTGATCATAACTCTAAATTTTCTTTAGGTCCCCATAAGATTATCAGCGCTCCCAACCAGCTGCAAGTAGCCTGGAATACTACGCCCACATTCCCAAAAAATGGACTATGGATATTTTCCTTTGTTTTTCTTTTTTAAAAAAGAGGGGGAAGTGGTGTGGGAGAATTGTCTGTATCCTGTCAATCATGTTTTAAATAAACGCTGATTGGCCAGGCAGGAGGTGTAGGCGGGGAAACCAGACAGGAAGTGGAAATGATGCAAGGAGAGCAGGAGAATTCTGGGGAGGAGGAAGTTGATACTTTCCACTCCCGCCCAGACCACCGAAGCAGTGGGATGTGAGCTGCCCCACTGAAAAAGGTACTGAGTCACATGGCTAACATAGATCAGAAAAATGGGTTAATCAAGATGTGAGAGTTAGCCAGTAAAAAGCCTGACCTAATGGGCCAATCAGCTTTATAACTTACAGAGTCCTGTGTGTGATTTTCTCTGGGACTAAACAGCTGGGGGGCCGGGCAGGACAGAAACACAAACAAGCAGGCCCGGCCTTTTCATGTTACAGGGAGGAAATAAAGACTATTGCTAAATGAAAATGAACTCCTGAGATGCAGCAAAGATAGTTTGAAAAATCAAAGTTTATAGCTATGGATGGTTAGATTAAAACTCATGGATAGAGCTCAAATAAATACCTTAATGATGCTCTTTAAAATCATAGGAAAAATCAAGACCAAGCCAAATCCAAAACTGGCAGAGGGAAAGAACTAATAAACACCAGAGAAAAAAATAATGAAATGGAGACTAAGAAAATAAATAAAAACTGAACCAAAGAGCTGTCTCTTTGAAAAAAAAAAAAGACTGATAAGCCTTTATTCAATCTAACCAAAAGAAGAAGATAGAAGACTCACCCCCATAAGACATAAAAAAGAGCCACGTGGTGCTGCTCATCTTTAATCCTAGCACTCAGGAGGCAGAGGCAGGCGGATCTCTGTGTTCAAGGCCAGCCTGGTCCACAACAGCTAGTTTCAGGATAGACCAAAGCTACAGAGAAACCTTGTCTTGAACAAAAACAAAATAAATAAATAAATAAAAATAAAAAAGAGGTACAATAAATTCTAATGAAATTCAGATTATTAGAAAATAATTTGAAAACATATTCTGAAATAATTGGAAAGTACAAATGAAAAAATTCTTCACAACACATATGTCCTAGGAAAATTAAGAGACACAACAACATAAAAGCATTCATAACAAGCAATGACACTGAACTAGAAGTAAGCAGTCCCACCTACCACAAATCTCTGGACTGAAAAGATTTGCCACTGACTCTACTAGACTTCCAAAGAAGAGTTAGCACTCATCCTTCTCAAATTGTTCTACAAATACAAATACAAGCCCTTTTGTGAATCTGAGTGTTGCCGTAATAGTAACATTTGATAAAGACACAACAGAGAAAAATCACAGACTGGTTTCCACAATGAATATACATACAAAAATATGCACACAAAACTCATTAAAACAGTTAAACAAATACAGAGCAGATACAGAGCACATCAAGATCAAAGAACATGGCTATGTTAGTTTTGCTTCATGATGCAAGGGTGGTATCTAATTTGCTTTCTATTTCTGTGATAAACATCATGACCATAAGCAACCTGGGGAAGAACAGGTATATTTTAATTTATAACTCCCAGGTCATGATCCATCACTGAAGAAAAGTCAGGGCAGGGACTCAAGGCAGAAGCTAAAGAAGAGGTAGTGGAGGAATGCTGCCTCCTGGCTGGCTCTATGACCTAGGGTTTCTACTGCTATGAAGAGACACCATAAGCATAATAACTCTTTATAAAAGAAAATATTTAATGGGGTGGTTTACAGTTTTAGAGGTTTAGTCCATTATCATCGTGGCAGGACATAGAGGTGTACAAACAGACATGGTGCTGGAGAGGAGCTGAGAGTTCTACATCTAGCAGGTAACAGGAAGTGAACTGCCTCACTGGACATCGCTTAGCATGTATGAGACCTCAAACTCCCACCTCTACTGACCATACTTCCTCCAACAAGGCCACACCTACTCCAACAAGGTCATATCTCCTAATAGTGTCACTTCACAAGAGGGGGGGCATTTTCTTTCAAACCACCATATTCTCCATGACTCACTAAGCTTCCTTGTTTATATAACCACCTGGTCACAGTGGGCTGGGTCCTTCCACATCAATATTAATCAATTGCCCATAGGTCAATGTGATAGAGAGGCATTTTTCTTAATTAAGCTTCTTTCTTCCCAGATGACTCTAGCTTGTGTCATGTTGATAAGAAAAAATATCTAGCACAAATGGTTTAACAAACAACAAAAAAGAATCACATAGACTTAAGGACAGAAATCTGGATAATACCATTAGAAGGAAAATGCCTTTGATAAAGTTCAAAAAATAATGTAAATTCATGGGAAAAGTAAAGAATAGAAGGAAAATGCTCTAATATAATAAAGATTACATATAACAAGTCAACAAAAGAGATGGTCAGTGGCTAAGAACATGCTCTTCCAAAGGTCCTGAGTTCAATTCTCAGTAACCAAATGGTGGCTCACAGCCATCTGTAATGAGATCTGGTGCTCTCTTGAGAAAGAGACCTGGTCAGTCATCCTCATCAACTTAGACCATGAAACCAATATGAACAAGTGCAACAGAACTGCCATATACGGGCTGCCCATGTATGCTTCAGCATTGCCAGAGCATAAATTTCATTCATTCACATATAAAAAACCTATAGCTAATGTTACAGTAAGAGGGGAACTGACAGTATGGGCTCTAAAACCAGGTACAAGATAAGAGTATCCAATCCACTATTAATTCAGTATAGTGCCTAAAATCTTAACGAGAACAGAAGAACATGAGAAATGTATCAAAGGGATATAAAATACATAAAAAGGCAAAAAGGTCAATTTTACTTTATTTGCAGACAACTTAGGAGACCCTAAAGAATCCCACAGAAGACTCTTAGATCTAATAAACACTTTTAACTAGGTAGAAAGATACATATTCAACACACAAAAATTACAGCCTTTCTACACACTAACAATGAACAAACATGATGAGAAAGGGGGGAAAGTGGAGGAAAATAATTTACGACAGCTTAAAAAATAAAATGACTACCTAAGAATAAACCTAAGCAAAGAAGTGAATGACCTCTGTTGGAGGGAGGTTGCTTCTTCGTTCCCGGCTGCCCGGCTAGCTTAGACCCAAAATAATCACACAGAAATTGTATTAATTAAATCACTGCTTGGCCCATTAACTCTAGCTTCTTATTGGCTAACGCTTACATCTTGATTTAGCCCATTTCTATTAATCTGTGTTATCACCATGCGGCAGTGGCTTATCGACAAAGTTTTAGCATGGCAAAGTTTTGGCATATCTGACCCTGGCAGTGGCTCCATGACTTCTCCCTGACTCTGCCCATTTTTTCCCCAGCATATAGCCTAACTTTCCCTGCCTAGTTCTGTTCTTCCTTGCCATAGGCTCAAAGCAGTTCTTTATTCATTAACCAATAAAAGCAACACATAGACAGAAGGCCCTCTCCTACCAGAACTCCATGATGAAAACTATTAAGAAACAAAAGAAAGAAATTCAAAGAAAAAAAAAAACACTAGAAGATGAAAAAACTTCCCATGATTGTTGACTGGAAGAATTACATGGTGAAAATGGTTATATTACCAAAACCTATCTACAGAGTCAATATAATACCCACTAATATTCCAACAATGTTCTTCACAGAAGTGAGGAAAAAAAAGAATCCTAAAATTTATATTGAAGCATAAGGTCCTTGAAGAGTGAAAGTGGCCCTAATCAGGAAAAGCAACATTAGTAGTATCCCAGGACCTGATCTGAAATTAAACTACAGTGCCCAAACTACAAGGCATGCTACTGTGTGACTCTCTCTTTCCCTCTTTCTGCCCCACCCCCTCTGTCTCTGTGTACCCCTTCATGAGAATACAGTAGAATGAAATGTCTAAAAGTAAGACAAGTCATTTAATTTTTTTCCAAAGGTGCCAGAAGGATCCACAGGATTCAAAAAAAATCATTTTGGGGAATATAAATATCCCCATGAAGAAGAATGAAATCAGATCCCTACCTCTCATACTGCACAAAAATCAATTCAAAATTATCAAAACTTAATGCATGTTTTGAAACTTAATATTTAAGATTTGAAATGCTGAAATTGCTAGAGGCGAGCATAAAAACTACTTCAAGATATAGGCACATGAAAGGACTTTCTGAAAAAGTCTCTAATTGCTGTTGGATAATGCTCTTGTGCATTGTAAAGATTTGCTGCTCATATTGGTTTAATAAAATGCTGATTGCCCATAGCCAGACAGGAAGTATAAGTGGGACAACCAGATTAAGAGAATTCTGGTAAGAGGAAAGGCAGAGATATAGTCATCAGTCAGACAGAGAGGAAACAACAGGAAAATACTTCACTGAGAAAAGGTACCAAGCCACATGGCTAAACATAGACAAGAATTATGGGTTAATTTAAGTTGTAAGAGCTAGTTAATAATAAGCCTGAGCTAACAGGCCAAACAGTTTATAATTAATATAAGCCTCTGTATGTTTCTTTGGATATAAACAGCTGTGGGACCAGGCAGGACAGAAACTTCCAATTACATCTAATAGCTCAGAAAATAACTTCAAGAACTGACAAACTGTAGGTGCATGAAACCAGAAGGCCTCTGCACAGCAAAGAAAGCAAAGCAGAGTGAAGAGACAATTTACAGAATGGGTTAAACTCTTAATCAACTGTATATTACAAAAAGTATATTTATTAAAAAGTATATTTAGACTCTATAAAGATTGCCCCACAAATCATCCAATCAATAAATGAAGCAAGTTAATTGCACAGACAATTCTTAAAAAAAAATAAACGACCAATAAACATAGAATCACCTAGGTGATTTGACTATATAAATATGCCTTTGAGCATATTTATAAGGATGTTTCTAGAGAGACTTAACAGGGGAAAACTTACTCTGAATGTGGATGGTACTATCTCATAGATTAGATTCAAATACTAAATAAAAAGGGGAAAAGAGGAAGGAGGCAGCAGCATCCATCTCTCTACTTCCTACTGTGCTGGCTAGTTTTATGTCAACTTGACATAAGCTAAAGTTACCTAAAAGGAGAAAACATCAGTTAAATAAATGACTCCAGAAGATGAATTGTAAACAAAATGGAAACAAGGTCATTTTCTTAATTAATGACTGATGAGGGAGGGCTCAACCTACTGTTGGTGGTATCGTTCCTGGAGTGGTGGTCCTGAGGTCTACAAGAAAGCTGAGCAAGGCAAAAGGAGAAAGCTAGTAAACAGCACCCCTCAATGGCCTCTGCATCAGTTCTTGTCTCCAGGTTCCAGTCCCACTTAGTTCCTGTCCTGACTTCCTTCAGTGATGAACAATAATACAGGAGTGTAAGCCAAATTAACCCTTTCTTCCTCAAGCTGCTTTGGTCATGGTGTTGCATCAAAGCAACAGTAACCCCAACTAAGACACTGAGGACATAATGTGACCAGCTGTCTCACATTCCAGTTGCCAGGCTTTCCCTACTATATTCCTTCAAATCATAAGTCAATACAAGGCCCTCCTTCTTGTCAGGCATTTTGTCACAGAAATGAGAAAGTAAATAACACACTACTCTTGGGCACATACCCAAAGGTAGCTACATTAGCAAAACCACCGCAAACACTTGCACATTCATGTTTACTGTCGCAACAGTCACAATAGCCAAAATATGGGACTAGACTAGATGTCCATCAGCAGATGAACTTTTTTTTTAAGAATGTGGTAATATACACATTAGTCATGAAGGAGACTGCTCCCAGGTGTCTCAAGTTGACAACTGAGATTAGCTGTCACATATGTTTACAGGAAAATAGATGAAACTTGAGTCCTTGTGTAAAGCAAAATAAACTAGGCTCAGAAAGACAACTATCATATCTCCTCTTACAAGTCAAATCCAGATTTAAATACGTACACTGACATGGAGTAGGGAACTAACTGTGCGTGGGGGAGCAAAGTGCCTAAAGATAGGGAGGAATGAAAGGGGGTAATAAGGAAAAAGAAAACTGAATTTACACAAGTATTTTGTCATGCGAGATCTAAAAGAACAAAATATTGTCTAGTTTTTTTTTGTGTGTGTGTGTGTGTGTGTAGAATCTAGATCTCAGGAAAGTGACATTTATTTGGGGTGGGGGAGGGAACCAGTGATAAGGAAGAGTAGGAACAGTTAAAGGCAGTTGCGGGCAAATATGAGCAACATATAGTAGTGTGTATGTGTCATTATGAGAGTCATTGTTTTTACATTAATTTTAAAAACCCTATGTTCTAGAAAAATGAAAACATGACAAAAAGTTGCATGTAATTGTTTAGAGCAGTCAGAAATACAAACCCCACATGAACAGGCAAATACCATTAAGTTATAGCTACATTATAGCATGGGAAGCCTTGAAAACATTATGCACAGCAAATATATGATGTCCCAAATAGAAAAAAATACATAGAGACAAAGAGTAAACTGGGTCAGAGAGGTAAGGCAGAAACGTTTCCAATGCCTATTAATTGACACATTTCCTTGGGGGAAATAATAAAAACATTTCATATTGGCTTTACAACTGTGAGGACACCGAAGATGTTGAATTACATATTGTATTTTATAACTCTGTGTATATGTGTGTACTGTCTGTCTAGGCAGCATGCCATGCGTGATAAGGAGGTCACAGGTAAACTGAGGAGTCAGTTTTGTGCCTTCCGCTTTTACGTGAGCTCTGTGGATAAACCCAGGTTGCTGGGCTTGAGTAACAAGAATCTTTACCTGCTGAGCCATTTTGCCGCCCTGAATTATTTATTTTTAAAAAGTGAACTTAATGGTACAAAAAAATTATATTTAAAAATGTCTTTACATGACTAATGACATATTGTAAAAAATTAAAATCATAAAAGTTACCAATAAAAATTTATCAATCGAACACCCCAAGCAGGAAAAATTGCTTGAAAATGACAAGAAAATCCTGGCTTAAGCAAAATTGCAGACAACATTATTTGGAACAATTTTCTTTACTGAGAAATAAATTTAGTCTCCCTAAAATAAATCACTATGAGGGAAACAATGGCCCCCTAAGCTGTGAAGAGTACGCTGTGAAAGGCTGTCCCCTTTAGCGTTTCTGCCTGATGTGTGCTGAGCGCAGATGAGGGAGAGCACATAAGAGAAAAGAATAAGCTTTTCTTTTCCTGCTTTTCAAATATGAGTTCTATACTCATGGCGACTTCAGGAAAAACAGTTTAAATAAATTTGGGGCCCAGAAATTTCTTCTTTCATTAGGAAGGAGGAAAAGAGCAGAAGAAACATAAGATAACCAGGAAAAAAAAGCAAATTTTACCACTTGTTCCCTTCAAAATTCATTGTTCTTATTTTTCTTTTTAAAAATTGATGTCAAGGTATGTAGTTTACCCCTCTAATCTTCAGTAGGCAGAGGCAGGGAGAGTGCATGTTTGAGGCCACACTGCCCTACACAGTAAGACTATTTTTTATAAAAATAAAACGCATTATCAAATCAAGCATCCTTGAACTCAGTAGAACCCTGCCCAGGCAAAACCACTTGAATAAATTTAAAAATTCCCATTCTCTTTCTTCCTTAAATCCCTTGTAATATTACTTTATTTCTTTATAACCTGTGGTACTATTTGCATACTTATGAACTTATTTATATATATTTAAATAAGCTACATAAATAACTAAAAATGCTGTTCCAAACAGTTTTTATGCCCATACTTACAGATAAAAAGTTGCAAAGAGCATCTTTTAATTTTCAACTAATCATACTACCCAGATTAGGTAGGTCAGTCAGTCTGTCTCTCTCTTTCCTACAGAGAGAGAGAGAGAGAGAGAGAGAGAGAGAGAAAGGGAGGGAGGGAGGGAGGGAGGGAGGGAGGGAGGGAGAGAAGAGGAGGGAAGGGGAGGGGAGAGGGACAGAGACAGAGACAGAGACAGAGACAGAGACAGAGAAGGAAGATTGGGGGATGTTTGAAAAGGGGTCTCACATAAGTGTTTAGGCTGAACTCAAATTCACAACACTCTTGAGTCTGGTCGTGAACTCTTGATTCTCCTGCCTCTCCCTCCCACATATTAGGATTATAAATAAAAGTCACCATAGGTGGCTTCCAATGTTACTTCTCTAACGTGTACTCACCTTATCCATCAGTATCTAGCCTCCTACTATATAATTATAAGAGCAAATAATTAAAAAGCTACACAAGCCACAATTCATTAAAATTGCCAAAATAATGGAATGCAAATAATTCTTTGACATGCTCTACAAAAAAGAAGGTATTTAAAAATCAAAACCATCTGTAACATACCTATCATTAAATGCTAAGAACAGCAAAGCAAGCAAAACACTTTCTTGAAATACACCGTATGTTATCTGCAACCAGCTGGCCACAATCACAGGATGGAGAAGGTGCACTCACCTGGTTTTGGCACTGAGTTGGTCACTGACTGGGGAACTTTCTGGTTAATTAACTCGACACAATGACCAGGGAAGAGTCCCACCTGAAGAAAAGCAACAAAGAGAGGATTCCAAACCAGCAAACAGACCAGTGTGTGCACACTGTCGACTCAGTTCCAGTAATGTACTCTACAGCCCCTCCCAAATGATTCTAATATTCCAAGTCTCTGAATACCAGATGACAATTACACAAACAAATAATAAAACAATCTGTTGCTATGAGTATGCAAAGCTATGTGTTGTTTCTGTCCAAATATCTAAGTCTGCTTTGTTAGGGTTCCTAAAAATTTTTTCATACCAACCAAAATATGTAATCAGACTACAAGCCAAACATCATATAGGAAAATAATATGTAGTTAATAATTTACTTTGCTGAAATCTTAATCTCGTTGTATTGATACCTCTACAATCAACATTTAAGTTGATTTTAAAAGGACCAACATCAAGCCATAATTCAAGTTGTTTAATGAGTATCTTTTTCACTCTCTTGCAGGTTTCATTTAAAAATAGTAAAGATAAGAAAGTTTCTGAAATAATGACTCATTAAAACTACAATGCCCACTACTGCTAAGGAATCAGCAGTGCAGATAAGAGTAAGCAGGAAGGAAAAAGAAAGACTTTTCACCAAGAGCAACAAACTGGTTTTGCAGAGCACACCACACTGCCCTTACATCAGAGCTGCTTGCAGGGCCTTAGGTGAAATCCCAACAAGGTGTATCTGGAAAATACTGAGTTCCAGGCACTCAGAGATATGGTGACCAAGAGAATGACTACAAAGATAAACACCCAAGAGAAAATGTATAAAGAAAATCTTTACCAATATTTATAGATGTTTCCTCAGATAGGGATATAAATGGGATGCCATGCAGCAGATGCTAAAAGTGAAACATGAAAACTACGCCACGCTGCATCCCCCTTTGTTGACAGACTGGGGAAGAATGGGACTGTCTTCCAAGAGTATGACTCATGATGTTCTGAGCTGCATAGTTTCCATCTGTGTATGGTTATTTTTCACAGATTCGTTTGCTACATTATTATTTTAATTTCTGGATCGATACTCTTTGATATGTTTTAAAATTATAAAGGATAATCACACAGTAAGTTGAAAAGAGGTTGTTAATTGTGTATGAATTTTGTCTAAAAATTTTGAATTAGGGATTATTAAAGCCATGTCTTGCAAAATGATGCATCAAATATGTTTTAGTAGTAAAATTTGTTTAACATTTTCTATTCAACTTCCTGTTTCTCCAAACAAGTAAAATTCTTCCAAGATTGGAAGGACTGGATAAGAATCAAATTGAAAAAAAGCCATTTTTTTCCATTTATGCATTCTTCAAGAGGACACAAGGCATACCAGCTAACAGGGCAGCTTCAAAAGCAAGAGGCCTGGACCAATCCTGAATTTGCTACTTGCTAGGTTAGATAAGCAACTTGGCCTCTCTGTAATTCAGTTACCCTCTCCAAACACAATGATAATAATACTAATCTCATAAGGGTGTGTATGGGGATTTAACAGATTAGTTTTACTTGAATGCATGTAGTAATCACTTGTCAAATGCTATGTTATTATCCCAGTATGCTGGTTACTGAAGACTTCAGGACTCTAGCTCCTCCACCAGATGAATAGGATGTTATGTCATCTCTTCTCTGTGTATATAAGCTAAGTTACTCTCAACTGTTACTCCTCCCATAATAGCTTAATTCAGTTCAATTTATAAACACCTGAAATTTGCCATAAAGATTAGACTGGAAAAGTAGCTCATCCACTTTCGTAGGTTCTGGGCCCTGAGTAAACAGCGTAGTTTTCCAGCTTGTGAAATGAGGAATCTCATCACTCATACTTCAAGAGTTGAAGTAAAAATACCTAGCCTTGCCAGGCAGGGTGGCAAACACCTTTAATCCCAGCACTCAGGAGGCAAAAGCAGGCAAATTTCAAGTTTGAGGCCCACCTGGTCTACAAAGTGAGTTCCAGGACAGCCAGAACTATTACACAGAGAAGGCCTGCCTTGAAAAACCAGTGTGTGTGTGTATCCCTAGTTTAGTTCTTGAACTCAGGTGTTATCTGAAACTCAGCAAAGAATGAGTTTCACATCCCTTCCCTGCAAAGACTGCTCAAAGCTTGATGTGTTTCTTCAGGGGACTATGTCACCATGTACACTATCTTTATCTTCTTAGTTTATCTCAATGGACTATTTAAGTATATGGGAAAATTCTGTTCACATCCTGTGCAGATCTACAATAGATCAACTGAATGACGAATTCTGATCACTGTTCTCGGTGCTCTTTCTTACACACTGTAATATTAGGCAAACAAAATATTTAGTTTCTAGATTTGACATTCATGTGAAACCAAAACATTTGTGAATGCAATGTCACGCTACTCTCCTCTCTCTCCTTGTGCTTATTGGCATCTCAGCATCATCTGACCACAATGAAAGACCTAGAGACTCTCAGAAGCCTTTGCCTACCATCATTAAGCTGTTGACTCAACTGTAGATACTATCTACCTTTCCTCTTGTTTTCTTTTCCTTAAAGCCAAAAGCATTCTTAATGGTGAAGGGCTCTTTTATTTAAGACAGACAATTATATATTTGTAGAAGGCAAACAGATTCTACAAATGATCCATTGCAAACAAATGAAACTGTATTCTGTTGAAAGTATTACTCACTGACCTAACTAACCCTGAAACAGCTAAGGAACACTGATACTTATCAGACAGATACTTAACTACTACAGCACATATGAACACCTCTAAATCACCCCAAGTGTTAAGTGCTGAAAGTGTCTAGAGCACTGGGAATAAGGACCTTCTTGCTGTGACATCTTGTTTCTTATCTTACTCTTTCTGAATCAGTGCTGGGAAGAAGAGAATCAGGCCTATCAATCATCCAGGCTCAAATGAGATTCAGCTTTGGGAGAGGTTGGCAAAGAAGCAGCAGAGGAAGACATTAAAAGGGGAAGAAGACTGACTTTGTGACAGAGTGAGGACGGCTCACAGAAAGGGGTGAGGAACATTGCTTCAGTAGCTTCCCCATAAGTCTCTGCGATGAAGTGAGCCATCGGAGAGGGTATTGAAGCTGGAAATGTGCTGGTGTTCATTAACGGGCCCCAGTGAGGAAAATGCTGTTGATTTATGGCATTCTAGTGTTTGTGGCATAAGCACCCCTACCATAGTTAGTTTTTAAAGTGCCAATGGGGCACAAGATTGAAAACTGATGCAGAATAGCACTTGGTAATATATTTGTATTATACAAACTCATAAGAAGAATGGAACCTCAGGAGCAGGAATAGTAAAATATAATAGAATAGTAAGAAAACATATTTTAATACAATTCATTTATTGTAAACCTACACACCTCAATTTTTAGTAAAGGTTGCATTTAGCAACCAACCACACTAACTCAGAGAGTTTTACAAGTGACTCCAGTTCACCCTAATCTGTAGCTATCTACTGGGTCATGTGCCTGTGCAGCACTGGTAGCTCTTAAAATCTGTTCTGACTGGTTGCCAAGTCCTAGCTCAGCTTCGGACTCTCTTGAGAACATGTAAATTAATTAGGAGAGTCTGGTTTAGCTTCAACAACGAGCAGACTAAAAATATTTTGATGCAAATTAAAGAAAATGTTAGGTAGAAAGCAATGAGATAGAAATAGCCTGGAGCTTTGGTACAAGTAGGAAGAGAAAAGAATCCTTGTTCAACAGGGAGGCCTTCTCTTAAATATTGTCTCCTTGAAGCAGCCAACCAAAAGCTAAAAAGAAATTTAAACATGTCAGTAACAAGCATATCACTGACTTTCACAAACCTTTTAAGTTTAATTTATCGGGCGTTATCATAAGAGCAAAGCTTATAAGCAAATTCTATGGCTGCTCAGTCGCACCACAGATTCTTCTATGGGAGTTATTTGGCCTCAGGAAGCTACAACTCCAGTATTTCATTTGTTGACTAAAACTTCCTTCCCCCTAAATCTCTGGTGTTTATATTCTGCAACCAATGCTGAAATTTGAGCCATTCTAGGCCTTTCATGCCTATATTCCCCCAGTGAGTAACATGTCTCTTTCAACCTTTTTTTTTCTATCCAGTATGGACACCCTGTTGACCATTTAAACATTTAAACCGATGCTCTTAGTTTCCTTCCATATTAATCTTGTACCAAGTCAAATTCAGCAACACTCAAAACTAAACTAAAGCTTTTCTATATCTGCACATACTATCTACCTTTGAAGAAAACCATGTAACTGAGGTGGTCAAACAAGTCCAAAAACATAGAAATGCAAATTACTTTCCCCTTCCCACAACCATTCTCAGAGAATCTACTCTGCTTTTGACCGAGCCCAGTCTGACTTGCAGGTCCTTTCCAGTACCATTTCATACATGCACATGACAGGTTATAGAGTCGATTAGTCTAGATTTTAAAACTAGAGCAAATACTGTTTCCAGTGAGTTACTAGAAGTGGAAAACAGTACCTTTCACAAATAAAGAGTAAGAGACAAACAAAACAAAATTAAAAAGGCAAAAGCTTTTACAAAAAAGGATCTAAAAGCTAGAGTGCAAATTCTCATTTCCTTATCTTGTTTCTGGTTGCACCTACTGGTGTGGGTTCTTCTTGAGTCTCTCCTTTCCCTACTCTTCATCTCCCAAAGAAGCACACCGCACTGTCTTCTGAAATGCCCACTCCCTAATTTCCATTAGAACCAAAAAAAAAAAAAAAACCTTTACAGCCTGACAGACTGATTTGATATTCAGAAATAAGGTCATAGATTGACAGAAACATACTATTTAAAGTTCAGAGAGTAAAATGTCCAGAGCAAAGAGAACGAGGAGGTAATTCTCCCCCAAAATGTAGAGGGCAAATGGTCAAGCATGCCCTGGTCAAGGCAACAGGAAAAAAAAAGGCAGAACTTGCAAAGTGCTGTGCCAAGTCAGTCAAGAGGTGTCAAAAAGACAGCAATCAGATGCTGATGCAAGTTTAGATACAATAAATAAGAAAAATCATATAGTTGTTTTTACATTGTCTGAGACCACAGTGATGTCATAGATGTAGGGTTTAGGAGCATACTTGTGATAGATGACGGCTGAAGAAAACTACAGTCTACCTCCTCAGAACACAAAGAATATTGAGCTGAAGACAATAAAAATACAGGGGAGCTCTGTCTTCCCTCTGACTGTCTAAAGTTCAGCTTCTGGAAATAAAGGTTGCATAAGTGGGGGTTATAAAAAATTGGCAATAGTAAATGCATTTGCACACGAAAGGACCAAAAAATGTAATTAAAAGTCAAACACTAATGTATCCAAGCTGTCTCTGGCAGTGCTTCCCTGGGCTCTCTCGTGTAGTTTCAGTTTGGGCTCTGAGCACACAACATGCAAACTTGTGCTGCCACGTCATGCAGTGCCCATGAACACGGTTTGAAATTACCTTTGCTCAGATGTGAGACTATAGAATGTTAAGAGTAACACGGTTGTGTTTTTATTGCATATGCAAAATTTCTGCTCTTAAAGAAATTATAATGGTTAAAAACAAAAATTCCATTATTTTCCTGCCATCATTCATCAGTAACTACTAAATTAGTGCATATTTGTAGCACATTTGATTAGAATGCTTGATTGTAAAAACTGTTGATTGGCAGAGTGGTGGCACACACTTTTAATCCCAAAACACAGAGGCAGGGAGACAGATCTCGGTGAGCTAGAGGACAGCTTGATCTATATAGTGAGTTCCAGGATAGCCGGGGCTATGAAGAGAGACCCTGTCTCAAAAACAAACAAAAAACCTGTTTGAGTCTTGCTTAATATAAAAATCATAAAATAAATTTTGTCCAGAAATTAGGAGAGAACTTCCAACCACTTCTGAAATGGTCCTAAACATACTTCTAATAAGTTAACAGTAGGTATTTATGCAGTATTAATATTAGCATTGACGATAACAAAATTAAAATAGCTATCAAACATGAAAAATATTGATGATGTTCTATATCCCACATTATAAAATACATAGTCAAGGTTTAATTTAATTTGTAATATGCTAAGCAAGCATATTGTTAAAAATAAAACCATACGTATCCCAAAGAATTGTTATGAAATAGATTGCTTTATGATTTATTAAGTGTTTGATTTGTATCTCTGTTTTTTGTTGTTTTTTTTTTTTTAACCTATACACCCAAGGTTGTTCTCTGGTTCACTGGTTCTCTAGTGGGAGAGGTTTCAGAGGTGGGGAGTTTAAGCAGGCCTGGCCTAAAGCAGGACAAAAATTCATTACATTCGTAAAAGGTCTGAGTTCTCCCTCCACCCTAGAGGATGATGTACAATCTCATTGATCCTTGGTACAACCTTGCAATGATACCAGGGCTCTCTCCCACACTTGCCTCACTGGCTCTCCACCTCTGAAAAACTGGGGCTGCTTTCCCTTGTGTCATTGCTGCTCCTCTGTTGAAGGTCCACTGCTTCAGTTCCCGTTCCCTGAAGCTGTCCCTTGCTGCATGCACTACATGATAATAAACTTGGTTCTCTCTTGGTAATTTGCCTTTTGTTATAAGAGTCTGGTCCCAACTACATATTTGTGAGGGTTGGGAGGAAAATATTGTTTTCACTTTCAATGTAATGCTGAGCTTAGAATCTAGATTGGATAGAGACAGTAAATATAAGAACTGGGTGAGGGGAAATGAAGAACAATGGAATGACATCAATCACAACTTAGAGGGTGGAGCAGACATGTCTTTTGTGATGCAAACACCTGAGGAGATTCTGTTTCTTGAATTAAATCAAGGAAATGTCAAACAAAACAAAAAAAATTACAATTGTCTGAAAACTCTAATTAGTTTCCTTTATCATTTAAAAAACACAAGAGCAGCAAAGAGTAACATGTTTAAGTCAGAGTGAATGGGTTAATGGTTAAATATGATCAATGAGTAAGTTTATAAAATAGAGCATTGGTCAGCAGTTAAGAGCACTTGCTGCTCTAGCAGAGGACTTGGGTTCAGCTCCCAGCACCCACATGTCAGCTCACAAATGCCTGTAACTTCAGTTCCAGGAGATCCAATGCTCCTCTTCTGGCTTCAACCAGTACCACAAACAAACACATAATGCACTTACATATATGCAGGCAAAACATTCATACACATAACAAAAATGAAAATCTTTAAAAGAGATAACACCAGTATATAAGACAGAAACAGAGAATGAATGAGAATATGCAGTCAGAGTCATGAGTGGTCATTTTATCATAGCAAGCAAAGAATTTGAAGTTCATTCTGCAGAAAATAAAACTAGAAAATTCTGAACACCAGAGGACAGAAGATCTGTTTTAGGCAGAAATCTAGTAGCAATGTGTCTTTCAAAGCAGAAGAGATAGGATAGGTAAGAAGTGGAGTTTCACTGGGAAATCTGTAAGAATAGAATAATAAAAAACTATGCTATGTAAAGTGAAGAAGAGTAAATGGATGTGCATTGTCAAGTGGGTTGGGCATAATTTTTTTCTTTTACTATTCTTGAGTTCAACTGGTAAACAATGAACTGCACATGTTTAAAACTATATTTTAGTAAGTTCTGACACCACAGTCAAGGAAGCATATAAATACACTCACCAACCCTAAGGAACCCTAAGGTTCCCTTGTAATTCTTTCCTTATATCTCACCCTCTTCCCCTGCTACCAGGCAACCCGTATACCTATATACCACTGTACATTACTCCAAATTTTCTATGACTTCATTTGAATGAAGTCCTGTGGAATAAAGTGTCCTTATCTGTCTTTTTCCATACAGCATAATTACTTTGAAGATCATTCATGTAGCTGCATGTATAAATGCTTAATTCCGAGTGCTGGCTACCCCCTCCCGCCTGCCATCCCAGCTCCCATCCAGGTACGAATTCCTATATTTCTCCCTTCCCCCTGGGGCCATAAAATTTCCCCAGCTCAGCAGCCTTGCGAGCTGGGCCTGGGCTGTAGGCGCAGCCCGGCTCGAGGCAGTTCCTGGGTCTTAAAGGCCTCCCTGAGGACAGGTGGACCAGGTGCCAGGTCAGCCACATTCCTGACCAGCAGGGGCCCTGACTTCTAGCAGAGGGCCATCAGAGGGGTGAGTTTGCTTCGGGCCTTGACAGGGTCCTGGTGAGGAAGAGCTTTGGCGTTCCCCGACCCCACAGTCGCCCAGGTCGCCCTGCAGTGCTGGCTACCCCCTCCCGCCTGCCATCCCAGCTCCCATCCAGGTACGAATTCCTATATTTCTCCCTTCCCCCTGGGGCCATAAAATTTTCCCCAGCTCAGCTGCCTTGCAAGCTGAGCCTGCATTGTAAGCGCATCCAGGAAAGAGGGAGTGCCTGTGCTTCAATAGCCTGCCTGAGGAAAGGTGGGCATTCTGTCAGTTAAGTCCCTGCCCAAGAAGGGAGCCTGACCCGGTAACAGAAGTTCCAATAGAGAACATTTGAAGTAAGAGATGGGCAGACGCCAAGGCAAGACCTCATCCAACAATCTGAAAAACAACATGAAAACACCAGATCCCAAGGACCCTACAACAGAAGGGCTTGAACACCTTAACCCAGAAGAAGTGGAAAAAAGTGCCATTATGAAAGCAATAGAGTCCCTTAAACAGGATATGAATAACTCCCTTAAAGAATTGGATAAGAAATATAACAAAAAGTTTGAAGAAATGAGTATAGAAATTGATGAGAAATATAACAAAAAGTTTGAAGAAATAAGTAAATCCGTGAATGAGACCCTGAGAAACCAAGAAAAAACAATCAAACAAGTAAAGGAAACAGTGCAAGAATTGAAAACTGAAATGGAGGCAATGAAGAAAACACAAACGGAGAACCGGCTGGATATGGAAAACCTAGGTAAACGAACAGAGACTACAGAATCAAGCATAACCAATAGAATACAAGAGATAGAAGAACGAATCTCGGAATCTGAAGATACCATAGAGAAAATAAATGCTCTGGTCAAAGAAAACGGCAAATCCAACAAATTCTCTTCACAAAACATTCAGGAAATCTGGGACACAATACAAAAACCAAATCTAAGAATAATAGGGATTGAAGAAGGAGAAGAACTGCAGCTCAAAGGCCCAGAAAATATATTCAACAAAATTATAGAAGAAAACTTTCCCAACCTAAAGAACGATATTCCTATGAAGGTTCAAGAAGCATACAGAACACCGAATAGACTGGATCAGAAAAAAACATCCCCTCGCCATATAATAATCAAAACACAAAACATAAATATTAAAGAAAAAATTTTAAGAGCTTCAAAGGAAAAGGTAAACCTATCAGGCTTACATCGGATTTCTCTATGGAAACCATGAAAGCCAGAAGATCCTGGATATAGGTACTGCAGAAACTAAGAAACCATGGATGCAAACCCAGACTACTATACCCAGCCAAGCTATTGTTCACTATCAACGGAGAAAACAAAATATTCCAGGATAAAAACAAATTTAAACAATACGTAGCTACTAATCCAGCCTTACAGAGAATATTAGAAGGAAAATCACTACCGAAGGAATCCAACATTCCCAACACGGCCTACAATAACTCGAACATCTAGCGACCATGCACAAGCACAAATCAAAGAAGAAAAACACATACACTCTACTACCTAAAAAAAAAAAAAATGACTGGAGTCAACAACCACTGGTCATTAATATCACTTAATATCAATGGACTCAATTCACCTATAAAGAGGCACAGACTTAGAGATTGGATACGAAAACAGGATCCAACATTCTGCTGTTTACAAGAAACACACCTCAACCACAAAGACAGACACCTACTCAGAGTAAAGGGTTGGGAAAAGGTTTTCCAAGCAAATGGACCTAAGAAACAAGCGGGCGTGGCCATTCTAATATCTAACAAAATCGACTTCAAACTAAACTCAATCAGAAGAAATGGAGATGGACATTTCATATTCATAACTGGAACAATTCATCAGGAGGAAGTCTCAATCCTGAATATCTATGCTCCTAATATAAAGGCACCCACATATGTAAAAGAAACTCTTCTAGAACTCAAGGCGGTCATCAAACCACACACACTAATAGTAGGAGACTTCAACACTCCTCTCTCACCAATGGACAGGTCAATCAGACAGAAACCAAACAAAGAATTGAGAGATCTATTGGAGGTATTGAATCAAATGGACTTAACAGACATCTATAGAACACTCCACCCAAATAGGAAAGAATATACCTTTTTCTCTGCAGCTCATGGAACCTTCTCGAAAATTGACCACATACTCGGTAACAAAGCAAACTTCCACAGATACAAAAAAATATTAGTAACTACCTGTGTCTTGTCAGATCACCATGGACTAAAATTAGAATTCAACAACAATGCTCGCCCCAGGAAGCCAACAAACTCATGGAAACTGAACAGTCAACTACTAAATCACCCCTGGGTCAAGGAAGAAATAAAGAAAGAAATTAAACTCTTCCTTGAATTTAATGAAAACAAAGACACAACATACTCAAACCTATGGGACACTATGAAAGCAGTGCTAAGAGGAAAGTTCATAGCACTAAGTGCCCAATTAAAGAAAGCGGAGAAAGCACACATTGGAGACTTAACAGCACACTTGAAAGATCTAAAAAAAAAGAAGCTGATTCACCCAGGAGGTCTAGAAGACTGGAAATAATCAAACTGAGGGATGAAATCAACAAAATAGAAACAGAGAAAACAATCCAAAGAATCAATGAATCAAAAAGCTGGTTCTTGGAGAAAATCAACAAGATTGACAAACCCCTATCCAAATTAATCAAACGGCAGAGAGAGAACATGCAAATTAATAAGATCAGAAATGAAAAGGGGGACATAACCACAGACACAGAGGAAATTCAGAGAATCATTAGATCTTACTATGAAAGTTTATATGCCACAAAGTTGGAAAATGTAAAAGAAATGGACATTTTTTTAGATAAGTACCATATACCAAAGTTGAACCAAGAACAGGTGAACAATCTAAATAGACCTGTTAGTCGCGAAGAATTAGAAGCTGTTATCAAAAATCTCCCTACCAAAAAAAGCCCAGGACCAGATGGTTTCAATGCAGAATTCTACCAGAACTTCCAGGAAGAGCTAATACCGATACTCCTTAACGTATTCCACAATATAGAAACAGAAGAGTCATTGCCTAACTCCTTTTATGAAGCTACAGTTACCCTAATACCAAAACCACACAAAGACACAACCATGAAAGAGAATTACAGGCCAATCTCACTCATGAACATCGACGCGAAAATTCTCAATAAAATACTGGCAAACCAAATCCAAGAGCACATTAGAAAAATTATCCATTATGATCAAGTCGGCTTCATTCCAGAGATGCAGGGCTGGTTCAACATACACAAATCTATCAATGTAATCCATCATATAAATAAACTGAAAGAAAAAAACCATATGATCATCTCACTAGATGCTGAAAAAGCATTTGACAAAATTCAACACCCATTTATGATAAAGGTGTTGGAGAGACTGGGGATACAAGGATCATACCTAAATATAATAAAAGCAATATACACCAAGCCGACAGCTAACATCAAACTGAATGGAGAGAAACTCAAAGCCTTTCCACTAAAATCAGGAACGCGACAAGGCTGTCCACTCTCTCCATACCTCTTCAATATAGTGCTTGAAGTTCTAGCAATAGCAATAAGACAACATAAGGAGATCAAGGGGATTCGAATTGGAAAGGATGAAGTTAAACTTTTGTTATTTGCTGACGATATGATAGTTTACATAAGTGACCCCAAAAACTCTACCAAAGAACTCCTACAGCTGATAAACACCTTTAGTAACGTGGCAGGATACAAGATCAACTCCAAAAAATCAGTGGCCCTCCTATACACAAAGGATAAAGAAGCAGAGAGGGAAATCAGAGAAACATCACCTTTCACGATAGCCACAAATAGCATAAAATATCTTGGGGTTACTCTAACCAAGGAAGTGAAAGACCTATTTGACAAGAACTTTAAGTCTTTGAAGAAAGAAATTGAGGAGGATACCAGAAAATGGAAAGACCTCCCCTGCTCTTGGATTGGGAGAATCAACATAGTAAAAATGGCAATTCTACCAAAAGCAATCTATAGATTCAATGCAATCCCCATCAAAATCCCATCAAACTTCTTCACAGACCTTGAGAGAACAATAATCAAGTTTATATGGCAAAACAAAAAACCCAGGATAGCCAAAACAATCTTATACAATAAAAGAACTTCTGGAGGCATTACCATCCCTGACTTCAAACTCTATTATAGAGCTACAGTATTGAAAACAGCTTGGTATTGGCATAAGAACAGAGAAGTCGACCTATGGAATCGAATAGAAGACCCAGATATTAACCCACAAACTTATGAACACCTAATTTTCGACAAGGGAGCTAAAGGTATACAATGGAAGAAAGAAAGCATCTTTAACAAATGGTGCTGGCATAACTGGATATCAACCTGTAAAAAAATGAAAGTAGATCCATATCTATCACCATGCACAAAACTCAAGTCCAAATGGATTAAAGACATCAACATTAATCCGTCCACTTTGAACCTGATAGAAGAGAAAGTGGGAAGTAGTCTACAAGATATAGGCACAGGAGGCCTCTTCCTAAGTAGGACCCCAGCAGCACAGACAATAAGAGAAACAATGAATAAATGGGATCTACTGAAACTGAGAAGCTTCTGTAAAGCAAAGGACACTGTCAGTAGGACAAAAAGGCTGACTTCTGACTGGGAGAAGATCTTCACCAACCCCTCATCAGACAAATGTCTGATCTCCAAAATATACAAAGAACTCAAGAAACTAGGCACTAAAACTCTAATTAACCCAATTAAAAAATGGGGGTACTGAACTGAACAGAGAATTCACAACAGATGAACTTCGAATGGCCAGAAGACACTTAAGGTCATGCTCAACCTCCTTAGCGATCAGGGAAATGCAAATCAAAACCACTTTGAGATACCATCTTACACCTGTCAGAATAGCTAAAGTCAAAAACACCAACGATAGCCTATGCTGGAGAGGATGTGGGGTGAGGGGAACACTCATCCATTGTTGGTGGGAATGCAAACTCGTGCAGCCACTGTGGAAATCAGTGTGGCGGTTTCTCAGGAAACTGGGAGTCAACCTCCCTCAGGACCCAACAATTCCACTCTTGGGAATATACCCTAAAGATTCCCTAACATATTACAAAAGTATTTGTTCTACTATGTTCATAGCAGCACTATTTGTAATAGCCAGAACCTGGAAACAGCCTAGGTGCCCCTCAATAGAAGAATGGTTAAAAAAGGTGTGGAACATATACACATTGGAGTTTTACTCAGCGGTAAAAAACAATGACATCTTGAATTTTGCATGCAAATGGATGGAAATAGAAAACGCTTTACTGAGTGAGGTAAGCCAGACCCAAAAAGAGGAACACGGTATGTATTCACTCATAAGTGGATTCTAACCATAATTAAAGGTCTTTGAGCCTATTATTCGTGATCCTAGAGAAGCTAAATAAGATGAACCTGATGGAGATTATTTAGCTATCCACCAGGAGGTAGGAAATAGACAAGAGTCCCAGGTAACCTCGGGTGCATGGGGGGGTGGGAGGGTTGATGGAAGGGGAGAGTGTTAGAGAGAAGGGAGTAGGGGAGGAACGGGGAAAGCTCGGTGGCCTGGGATGGGGGGGGGGGAGGGAGGAAGGATGAATATGGGATCAGGGAAGAATATATTTCAACTAAGGGAGTCATTTTAGGGTTTACAGGAGACTTGATTATATATGGGATCCCAGGTCCAAGGAGAGATCCCCCAGATTGTTCTCTGGACAGAGGAGAGGGTGCCTGAATCGGCCGTGGCCCATAACCATACTGATGTATATTTTGCTTATCACCATAGATCCTTCATCTGGCGAAGGACGGCAATACAGTCGGAGACCCACATTGGAGCACCGGACTGAGCCCCCCGAGGTCCAAATGAGGAGCAGAAGGAGGAAGAACATGAAAAACGAAATCAGTACTGCGAGGGATGCTATCACCCACTGATACAAGGGAACGGATCTAATGAGAGTTTACCAAGGCCAGTTGGACTGGGACTGAACGAGGAGGTGATCTAACCAGATTCTCGGAATTTGGCCAGATTCTCTGACTGTGGCTGGCCCGAAATCTTTCTGAAAAGCCATTGACTATGATACTGGGACCTGTTTCTTCTGCATATACTGGATTTTGGGGATCCAGTCTGTTTGGACACTCACCTTCCTGGACCTGGAGGGAGGGGGAGGGAACTGGAACTTCCCACAGGGCAGGAAACCCTGACTGCCCTAAGGGACGAAGAGGGAGGAGGAGAGGGAGTGGGGGGAGTGGGAGGGTGTTGGGAAGAGGGGCGGAAATGGAAACTTTTATAATTTAATAAAATTTACTTTAAAAAAAATGCTTAATTCCTTTTTATTACTATGAAAAACTTCACTGTATGGATGCTATCATATGCCTAGTCATTAATTGGTGCAGGAGAATTGTCTGTATTCTGTCAATCGTATTTTAATAAAACGCTGATTGGCCAGGCAAGCAGTATAGGCAGGAAAGCCAGACAGGAAGTAGAGGTGGAGCAAAGAGACTGGGAGCATTCTGGCAAGCAGGAAGCTCCCTCCACAGTTCTGCCCAGACCACCGGAGAGGAAAAGGTACTGAGCCATGTGCTAACGTAGATAAGGATAATGGGGTAACATGAGTTATAAGAGCTAATAAGTAGCCTGACCTAATGGGCCAATCAGCTTTATAACTTATAGAGATCTCTGTGTAACTGATTCTCTCTGGGACTTGTTGGCTGTGGAGTACTGGGTGGGAACAGATACCCCAACAAGCCGGCCCCTCATGTTACAATTAATCTGCAGCTTGCAGATAATACAATCATTTACAGTCTTAGACTATTATATATAAAGCTGCTATAAACATCCATGTTCAAGCTTTTGCATAAACATATTCCTTCTTTCTTCCTGGGTAATTCATTAGGGAAGGATTAGATAAATGATGTGGGAGGGGATGCACACTGTGAATATGTTTTGCCGTTGGTTAATGAAGAAGCTGCTTTTGGCCAATGGCTTAACAGAGTAAAGCCAGGCTGAAAGAGATTTATATAGAAAGTAGTCGGGAGTCAGAGAGAAGCCATGTAGCCACCACCAGAGACAAGCGTCTCTACTAGGGCCGCTGAAACTTTGCCAGTAGGCCATGACCTCATGATGATGCACAGACTAATGGAGATGGGTTACTTTAGGATATAAGAGCTACCGAGCAATACACTTAAGCTCTTGGCCAAACAATATAATATGGCAAATATATATAGTTTCTGAGTGATTATTTCAGGTCTGAGCTGCTGGGAATGAACGTACAGCCTCCCCCAACAGACAAGATATGTAATAGTTGTATAACTCACTAAAAATCCTATACACTAATGCAGAACCCCACATTCTAACCAGCACTGTAAACAACTTCTAATTCTTCAGGCTTGCCACGTAAGTTATGGTGCTATGCCTCATTGTTATAACCTACACTTCCCTAAAGACTACTGGTGTTGAAAATCTATGTTTGTCATTCAAATCCTTTTGGTTATGTGTATGTTCTGATCCTTGCCCATCTTTGAAACCAAGTTCCATTTCCTAGTGAGTTTTGGAATTCATTCATATGTCCTATATTTAAGTTCTTTATCAGATGTAATTACGGCAAAGACTTGCTTCCAGTCTATGCTCATCTTTCTATTCTTTTATGGTGCTTTTTAAAATTTGATAAAATTAAAATTATTCTATGAATTGTTCATCTGATGTTACACCTTAAGAAACCTTTACCAAATCCAAAGCCACAGACATTTTCTCTTATTTTCATTTGAGGAGTTTTATAGTTTATTCTTTACTTTTGGATATGTGATCCATTTTGAGTCAATTTTCACACTTGATGCAACATATGAACTAAAGTTCATCTTGGAGGCAAAAATAAGTCATTCCTTCACTGTACTGGCATCTGATGGTTATTGGAAGTACTTATCCATATAGGTGTGGGTCTATTTCTAGACTCTATTCTGTTCCACTAAACAGTCTTTATTTGCATTAATACTTCTTGATCCAGAAGTTCTACAGCAGACCTTCACTTTGAGCTAGTTCCCTCTTGATTACAAATCAGGCCTGGTTTTTCTATCCTAAATATTCTGCATTTCCATGTGAATTGTTTTATCTTCTCATCAGTTTCTACAAAAGAAGTTTGTGGGAATTTTTACCTAGGATCAATTTGGTAAGAAAAAATAATTTAAAAACAGAGCCTACCAATACACACTTACTTGGGTTGTCTTTCATTTCAAACAACAAGCTCCTGTAGTATACAGTATACCTATCTCTCACATCTCCTTTTAGCTTTACGGCTGTATATTTTTGAAGCTATTATAAATGGGCCTTGTCATGCTTAATAAATGCTGTTCAGTCTGTGGACTTCCTTTAAAGTAGGAAAGCTCTTATGCATTTATCCTAAGTAGCTATATCTAAATATTGTGTATTTTAAAAGACAGAAATTATTTTGCTTTTTATGTCTTTTGTGTGTGAAAGTTTCAAATGTTTTTGAAATTGTATACACATGTAGGTAGAGGTGTTATTTGTACCTTTTACTTTTGAGTCATAAGAAAGGTCTTAGAAGACAGTTCAAACGGGAGAATATATAGCTTGAAGACCTTAGTAACTACTGCTTGTAACTGTCTTATCAGTGGCTTCAGTGAAATTGGACATGTCAGACGTCACTTGGTAGGGTATATTGTGATGGTATAAAATAATAAAAAGCTATGCAGTAGCAAATTCATCTCTGGGTATCAATGATAACAATGCACCAACCTGAAAAACTTAAAACATCAGCAATGAATAAAAATATGTAAAATTTACACATTTCTGTGATCTAAAGGAGGGTTGGTGCAAAGTCAGAACTCAGTTCTGTATTTGTAGTATTCTAGCAATGACTGTATTTTGTATTTACCATTTTTATGAAATAAAACAATTTATATTTCTGTGTCTAGATTTTGTATGTGTGTGCCTATTTGCATGTTTGTGGGTGCACACGTATGTGAGGATGAACATGTACACAAGCACATGTGTACATATGCATTTGGAGACAGGGCTGACAATAGGGATTTTTTTTTATGTGCACTGTTGTTTTGCCATGGGTGTTGCATCCCCTGGAACTGGAATTATAGACAGTTCTGAGCTGCCATATGAGTACCAGGAATTGAACCTGGGTTCTCTTGAAAAGCAGTCAGTGCTCTTAACCATTGAGCTATCTCTTCAGACCCCAATATTGGGGATCTTAATAGCTTTTTCACCTTATTCTTCTTGAGGCAAGGTCTCTCAATCAAAACCAGGGTCTACAGTATGTCTTGCTAACCATCTTGCCCTGGAAAACCCATGTCTATGTTCTAAGACTAGAATTAAAATTTAGCCAGCACACCCACCCAGCAGTGTTCTGGGACTATGAACTCTTGTACTCTTGCTTGAACATGAAGCACTTTGATCTCTGAGTCATCTCCCCAGTTCTACCTCCAGACTTCTATCCCTTAAATGACAGTTTAGAACCATATGGCCCACTGTCATCTACTACAGAAATCTAGGATTCTTACAAGCAGACAAGTAGAGGTCACTACTGTTCACAAATTGCTACTGTGATCTGTTCTTTACCCAGAATGCCTGTTATTATGTGAGTTCTACACTGATCAGGCTGTTTTAGTTTTATTCTGTATGTAAATATGATAAAAGGACTCTCACCTAAAGCTGTCAGAGTTAAAGGTTAATGAAAACGCGCTTTTATTATATCATGTATTTCCTCTGCTCTTGAAAATATGTGAGCTTCTAGATGAAATCCATTGTACATTCATATGATTTCTCATTATTTATCTATAAAAGAAACATTTTGCTCTTTTTTGGGGTTATAAAAAGGTGCAGCTTTTCTTAGAAGGGCAAGCTTTCCAAGTACCTACATTTGTTAAGACAATTGGGCAGAAAAACATTAAACTCTTAGGTAAAGAAAGTATTGGTATTGAAGAATTGTTTTAATTTTTGTGCACAGAAACACTCACACACTGTTCTGGAATAATTAAAAAACAAAACATGTGATCCTTGACCATCCTGTGGAGAAGTATACAAATCGTTGTCACCTCCAAATGGGATTTATCTTCTATATTACCCACATTGCCAACATATGTAAGGAAGAATCCCTGTGAGTTAGGAAGACAGAGCAACTGTTGAACTGTATTGACTCTCACTAACTCTGCACAGGATTAACAACAGAAGGTTGGATCAGTGGACTTCATATGTGCCATGAAAATCGTCTGTGGAATCTGCTATGAAACTTAACCTCCTACTCCATGCCCTCAGATCCTGATACTAAGACCCAGTTTTTTGTTGGTTTTTTGTTGTTGTTGTTGTTGTTTTGTTTTTGTTTTTTATTTTCAAGACAGGGTTTCTCTGTAGTTTTTGGTGCCTGTCCTGGAACTAGCTCTCTTAGACCACACTGGCCTCGAACTCACAGAGATCCGCCTGCCTCTGCCTCCCGAGTGCTGGGATTAAAGGCGTGTGCCACCATCGCCCGGTCCAAAACCCAGTTTTAACATATTTCTTGGGTCACTCTGATGTAAGTGGAGCCCATCCCAAGACAAAAGCAGAAACCCTCTGAGAACATTGCACTTAAACTAATATTGATCAAAGCTGCTACCACTATGGTTGTATAAAGCCTTTGACCTAAGGACCTTACTCCGCACACCAAGCATGGTCCATGCCTAGGAGCATTGCTGAGAGTGATGCCAGCTATTTTAAAACAGTGACGGCTTCTTTCCCACCCGAAATATGTAATATGCTGAAAACCTTAAAAAACAAAGATTCAATGTATTTCTTAGGAGACAAAACTACACATTTCAGAATTTCAAATTATTGTTGTTAATATAATCTCAAACTTCCTACTCCCAGAAGTTTAAAGAAAAGAGAGTCCTGGTATAATTTAAACACATGGATGAACTTACTCTTCTGTTCTCACAGCTAAATTATAGTCTGGGCTAGAACAATGTGTTAAACATAATGTAGCAAATTGCTGGTCTTAACCAACTTCCAGCTGACTACCTGAACTTACCTAGTAGGCACAGAGACAAAACACACCAGAAGTGATCTGGCAACCTATCCCACAACTACTGAAGCAGAATTTGGGGGCTTTAGTCCTTGAGTTCAGTGTTTTATGATATTTCCCTTGTGGTTCTTATGCACACTAAAGCTGAAGCATCAGAGGCAAAGATGAGCAGAAAAGAACAACTGGTAGCAGAAGAGCATTATGACCTGAAGTGTTACGACAGTCGCACAATACCATTAAATACCTAGTGTGATGGATAAGCCCTTAAAACCTGACTGCTGTCACACAGGAACAAGGAAGCTCAGCGGCAAGACCCCGCAGACCTGGTAGGAATGGGAAATGGTATAGCCACTCTGGAAGACACTTTGGTCTTTTCTTTAAACGCTGAATGTATTCTTACTATGTGATTCCATAACCACACACCATGACACACCAAGGACTTAAAAGCTTAAAATCTACACAAAACCGACAAATGGCTATAAAGGCAGACTTACCCATACTTGCCAGAACACAGGAGCAGTAAGGTGTCCTTCATGGGTGAATGGAAGGATAAACTATGACATGATCCAATACACATGCTCTTTCAAAACCACAGACTATACACAATACTCTACATCTTAATTTAAAAAGTGGCTACAGCTAAAATAGTATATCAATATTGGTTCATTAATTTTAAACCAAGTCAAAAACTGGTCTTCAGTAGTTGTGGAACAGGAGCTGAGACTGCACTTTTCTGATCTGTGTACAGCCTGTACATCACCTCAGACCACTTTCTAGAAAGAATACTTATTGTGTGCTGTATATGAACTCTGCCAACATCTCATGGGTGGCAAAGGTCTATGTCAGTCACACAGTCAAATATGTAAATGCACTGTAAACCACGATGTACATAATGGAAAAATTATGAGGCAAATAATTCTGTGAAACTGTGAACTACTTGTTCACTTTAGCCTGAAGTCTAAAACTTTACTAAAAATCAGGTCTAGTTTTTTTTTTATAAATGATAAAAAAAAAAACAATTACATCACACAGCAATTACACAAGTAGTTCACAGTAACCACCAGGAAAGATCTCTCTGTGGGGATCAGTCCTGTCACAAGCGGGCCTGTAACAAAAACAGAAAGCTCATCAGCCAAGTAGAGCTGTAAGCATGGACGTTTCAAGGAGGTCCACAGCAGTACTCAGAGGATAGCAACCCAGCAGACTCTCTTCAGAATGGGTAGCAGCAGCCCATAACCTCATTCCTCTCTTCCCCTCTCCCAAGTCATCTGCACATGGGTCACCAAGACTATTATAAAGACCTGAATCACAGTCACCCTAAGTCAAGTCAGCCCTTCACTTCCAGTGTACCTCTATCAAGTAGGCTGCCACTGCATGTGGCTCCTCCACTATGGTGTGATGTAGTGTTTATGTATGGCCATTCTGCCCAGTCCCTCTAACAAAGACTTCCACAAGTCACCTGAGCACCACTGAACACAGACAGACATCTAGACCTGAATAATCACATAGAAACTGTATTAATTACAACACTCTTTGGCCAATAGCTTAGGCGTAATCCTAGCTAGCTCTTACATCTTTAACCCATTTCTATTCACCTATATCGTTCCTTCTCCTTCAGCAACTACTTGGCATCTCTCTGACTCCACCTACTATCTCTATATATCTCTGTTCAGATTTCCTGCCTAGCTTTACTCTGCTAAGCCACTGGCCGAAACAGCTTTATTCATTAACCAATAAAAGCAACACATATACATAAGGACATCCCACATAAACTGAAGACTTCACTGCTCCAGGGATCCCTGCAAGACCTCCAGAGACTCTAGCTGAGAAACACTGAAGAGGGTACTAAACCTGTTTGCCCTCTGTACCTTGAAGCATAGTGCCTAATGCCACGAAGACTTCTGACATAACAAGGAGGGTCTGATGCTACCCTGTGAGCCTGACATGGGACCTTCTCAGACACACCTGACCTCAAGAGTAAGGCAGCATTCCAACCCAGCAGTCTTTCCAGGAAATTCTTCACAAGGACCTCTTATTAAGCATGGCCAATACTCAAAGCTCTTGCTAACTTTGGCCTGGGAACTTAGAGAAGACCGTATTCTCTAGCAAATGTGTATATGAGATATATAAAGGACCCTCAGAGGAAACCAACTCTGACAACTCTTTACTCATGGACTTCTAACTTCTAGACCTTATGAAAATAAACTTATGTTCTTTAGGCCACCCAGACTGTGGTATTTTGTTGTGAAATCTCTAGAAAATAAGCACAGCATATAATACACAAATAAAGCAATGAATGAACCTTAGAGATAACCATGCACAATAATAGAACATGAATGAACACACACACACACACACACACACACACACACACACACACACACACCCCACTATTCAATTCCTGAAATTTTATCACCTATTTATACCAGAATGTATGAAATACAATGACCTTCAACATAATTTACATTAGATAAATTTAAAACTTGAATACTGACACTCTGATTATTGTCTTTCTTAAAAAGATCACATAAATATTCTCTTATAAAGAATCAGTCCTATAATACCCTTCAACTTTTAAAGGCTTTTAAAGATTACAACATTCAGGTAGGTTGTGCTATAATACATTTAACTATATAAAATGAAGCCCACTAGTAACTTGGAGTATTTGCTAGCTCTGCTGAAGTCCCCACAACTCAGAATTCAAAAATCTATAAAAAGAAAAAAACTACCTTCTCTAACAGTGGGAGGAAGTAATTACCTGGAAGTCTTTTTTAATTAAAACAAAGCAAAACACTGCTTTAGAAATGCTATGTAACACCTCCCCCCAAAGATGTCCAACACGTTTTCCCACTCATACTTCTCCATGCAATTGGCCATATGCACTCTTACAAATGACTGGTGTAGGTGCAAGGAATAATGAGCTGAGTGGAGCCTGTTCTTAAAATACTGGGCTCATTTTTAAAAACTTGACAGTGACATTTGAAGATCTGCTCTTGGTATATAGGTATCTCATCAACTGCTGTTCTTGGAGGAGATTCCAATGTCATCTACACGTACTTGCTTTCTTGAGGCCAAGGAAAACATAAAAAAAAATCCATATAAACAGGATTTTATGTCAAATACAAATTACCTATATTAAAAAACATTTTTGCCAAGTATGGTGGCACACACTTAATGCCAGCACTTGGGAGACAAAATCAGGTAGATCTCTATGAGTTTGAGGTCAGCCTGGTTTACAGAGTAAGTTCTAAGTTCTAGGACATCCACAGCTAATTCCCTACGTAAAGAGACTCTGACTCAAATAAGTAACTTTATGTTACATAATATATCATGGCAATAAATTGATTTACTACTAGTTTTAAACTAGTTAATGCACACTATTTTTGCATATTTTTATAAAATATTTAAAATATGTATATAAGAGGGGGGTTATACTTGAGTGTATGGATACAGTTCCCACAGAGTCTAGAAAAGGGCACTAGATGCACTGGAGCTAGAGTTACAGGTGGTTGAAAGCCACCATGTGGGTGATAGGAATTGAACTTGGGTCTCTTTAAGAGCAACATGTGCTCTTAAACAGTCAGTCCCCAGGCTGACTTTGAAAAGTATTAGTCTGACAAACCAATCTGTATAGGTCTTAACTAAAAAATTTAGAGAGTAAATCTATGCCTACACAACTCAACAAGTATTTGTTATAGGAATGAGGGGAAACTATTACTAACAGTAATAGAAATAAGATGCTGAAAGAGAATATGAAAATTTTCAGCAGAACCTCTGATTTTAATAATAAATTTAAATCTAAAGGAAACAAATAACACATCTAAGGCTATACGGAAAAAAGCTAGTAGTAATGCCAAGACCAAACCACCACTTATTTTAAAGCCAATTTGGTTTTGGTCACTTATTTTTTTTTTGTAGCATTTATTTATTTGCAACACACTTGCACAGGTACACACATGCACGTCAGGGCACATGGGTGGAAAACTAGTCAATTTTTGGGAGATTGTTCTCTCCCTCACTATTTAGACCTCAGTGATTGAACTCAGGTTGTTAAGCTTGTCAGCAAATGCTTTTACCTCCCAAGCCATCTCATACCCAGTTTTACAATTCATCAAAGCATTTATTACTCAGAGCTGTGAAGAAATTAGAAGAAAGAAATGTACAATTACACAAATAAAGTGTGTAGCAAAATGAAGATAATGTTCTGATCTTAGGAAATTAAATTGTTGTCTATGCTGTAACAAAAATGATAAAACTAAAAATTTCAAATAAAAACATTTAAGTTTTAACATTAGTTGAACAAAATAGTATATACATTAGGCCAGATACAAGCAGTTAACATTTCTGTCTTCACCCAACTGACCTCTAGGACAAACTGTGAGCTCAAGTAGAGTTCTGTGATCTCTATTTGAGAAGACACAGCACCGGACAAAAGCCTGGCAGACTGGCACCAGAGCTTATAGTTAACTACCACACCGCACGGTTTTAACTACACTAATATTTTCTAAATACGCACATTTAATAAAAAGATAAAAATCAGAATTCTTAAATAGTAAGCTTAAAATAGCTACATAACAGTTAAATATCTAACTTTGTAATACAATTTATATGCTTTTGCAACAGTTTTATAGGGAAGCCACAACTACCAGCAAGAATCTTATCCCTCCCTCCCAAAAACTTGGGTACAGGTTAAGAATATAATTTTAAGACATTTTCAGAGTGTACTCTGTATAGTTTTAACAGATAAGATTATATATATATATATATATATATATATATATATATATCAGTGCAAGGTAATTTAAAAGATGCCATTGTGATAAAGTGGCCACGTGGTTAAAGCTATAGATTGCTAAAGGATGGTCACTGTCAAATATCAAATTGTTGAAACATATGTGGAAAAGGTAAATGAGAAATCTTCCAGTTCTACTGTTCTGTCATCAACACACTGATTCATTTTTATAAAAAAATAAACTGATGAAACTCTGAAAATTCTAACAGAAAACATATGTGAATTGTTATTTGAAACCAATTAGAAGCAAGGCATATTCAAAGCTCTGATCACCTGGAAAGTGGTCAGTCCTCAGGCCTGAGACTGCCTGCACCCTGGTTCTAGCCAGTTCAGGAATGGAATGGAAGGACGGCAGCGAACTGGGGGGGATGAAAGGCAGCACAGTACAACTAGACTCAGGTCAGGGCTAACACCACTATCACACACATCTTTGAACATTTCTAATGCCATCTCCTGGCACATCTTGTAAGCAGCTACACTAATGGAATATACAGAAAATGTTCTTTGAGTTTTCCCACATTTAGTGTTTTTTTTGCTTACCTGAAATCCATGCTTGCCTCTCCACCATGTACTTAATACTTTGGGAGGCATGTCAATAACAGATACGATATCTCCCACCTGCAGGAATCAAAATTTTAAGTAAAACATTTTTTGATAAATTTCAAACCAATTGCCATATCTTTAATTAAGATATGAATTACATAAAAGAGCAAAGTACTATTTTATGCTTAATAAATTCTGAGGAAACATACTGACTTTTAAAAAATAATTTTAACAGTCTTACCCTTTATTAAAGGATATTCTAATGAAAGTTAAATAGTACAAAACTGATTCGGCTAACAGAAGTGCAGTGCTTTCAAAAACTAGATTTTGACATAATACGCCTTTAAAAATTTATTTATTTTTCTGCATAGCGTTTTGCTTGTATGCGTATTTGCAAACAATGTGTGTCTGGCACCTGCAGAGATCAAAAGATGGCACCAGAGCTTTGGAACTAGAATTATAGATGGTTGTGAACCGTCATGTGGGTTCTATGAACCAAACCTGGGTCCTTGCCATAGCAATGAGTGTTTTTAACTGACATGTCACCTTTCCAGCCCCAGTCAGTATAATACAGTTTTAAAATGAGGCATTACTCCACCACCATCACTATCACTTCTGTTAGAAAAGAGCTGTCAACTTTTGATGGTTTTGCTATACTGTGGAGCAAACAGCAGGCATTCGGTATAAACTTTGTATGATGTTTTTTGTATGCTAGTGAAAACAGCCAGCCAGATGACCAGGTAGGAAAACCACAAATACTCTAGTCCTAAGCAGCAAAGCCAGGGTTATGTATATCAATTAATTTCTGATTCAATAGTGCTTCCAGTTTTTTTGAGACATCAGTTAAGGAGCTTCAGAAATTTGTTCCTGCTGTTATTATCGGTGACCAAAGTTATGTCTAAAGGACAGTACTAAATACATATATTTTGAGTAATAGTATCTATTAATACTGATTACCATGCTCATACTAGCACAACCCCTGAGTGTCTGACATATCTTATTTAATCACACAGAAGAAGCTTGAGATGAGTTCTTAGTAACTGTAAAGCCATCTAACTCCACTATCAGTAGAAGGTACTAACACTCCACTAAAGAATCAAATTTCTTCATTGTAAATGGCAATGTATAAGCTTATACCAATGAACAAATCATAAGCATAAAACTTTTCAAACACATATTTAGTAGAAGTTATAATCTTTCATAAAAAATGCACATATGGGCAGCACTAATTGGAGTTAATACGTTACTGAGAAAGAAGATAACGTGACACTAGAAAAGGCCAAGTGTTAGGGGAGAACTGAGGAGGCAGTAAAGGGAAGAAATTGGGATGCATATGATCATAATTCTCTACATACATATGTCAAATTCTGAATCTTTAAAAAATATTAAACTTAAAAAGAAAATACATATTAAGTATTGAAATGATGAAACTTGTTAACTTCCCTATGTTTTTAAAATTTAGAAATTAATTTGTATGATATATATTTTATTATTTAGCATTCAAATTAATTTCTATTTATTTAGTTATCAAAAGAAGGTCTCATGAATAGCCCTGGGTGTCCTAGAATTCATTACATAGACAAGCTGGCCTCAAACTCAGAGACCTGCCTGTCTGCCTCATGAGTGCTAGAACCAAAGGCATGTGCCACAATGCTCAGCATTAAAATTTATTAACAGAGAATTATTTTATGACAAAATATAAATTTTCAGTATAGATTAATTCCAATGTAAGAATAAAAATTTAAAAAGAAAAATGCTGATAGCTATGATGACAGGGAACCATCTGCAAGACTGTTACCATTACAGTTTGTGCTAAGGAATCTGCCTTTTATGTTTACACTTATTTCTTGGGACACAAATAATCAATCTTCGTTTGTTAAGAGTCATGGTATCTTTCAATACTTGCATTTTTTATATGCAAAGCCTAACAGTTTAATTTGAGAACAGTTCTTATTCTATACTATAAAACTGCTACACTGTTTTTCCTTTTATTTGCTTAATCAACACACATTTGCTGATTTATTATACTATCATAAATGTAGTGAATAAAAATGAACACCAGAGATACATGTTTCAGACTTCAGCATGATCAAACATTTCATTCTTATGATAAACAACTGGATTCAGATGTTCTTCTACTTCTTTTTTTCAATTTTTATTAGCACATGTCTGATGCACAAATGAGCTTAATTTTTTTTTCAACAAGTACACCATGCCCTCTGGTCCCATCATCCTGTTGCCCTCTCTCACACTATCCTCCCTGGTTTCCTTCTCGCAAACGAACCCCCTCCACTTTCATGTTTGATAGATAACAGGCAGGCATATTTAAATCAAGATTCCATATAAGAAAGAAAACGTGATATTTGTCATTCTAAGTCTGGTTTATTTCATTTAAAATTATGGTTTCCAGTTCCCTCGGTTAACCTGAAAATGACATAATATTGTTCTTCTTTCATAGCTGAGTAAAACTTAATTGTGCACACATACATTTTCCTTCTCCATTCATCTGCTGATGACATAATCTTGTTACTGAGAACAGAGCAGCAATAAAAGGATGTTATATGGCTCACTGATAAATGAAAAACGGTTAGCATTTATTTTGCCTCTTATCAGCCAACATATATTTTTGTAGACAGAAACTTAAACCCCTTCCTTCTGCACATGACAGCAAGAAATACTCCTTTTACTCTTGGCTTCTCCTTTGATAACTCAGCATCCCATTAAGTACTAGATATTATGTTTGCTGACATGAACAAGGCAACCACAACTACATGTCAGAGTGATGAGAGTCATTTTGAAAGGCATCCAACTCTGCTTTGGAGTATGCAGTCCCCATGGAGTAAACACAAAGATGACTTCCTGGTAGACATGGGAGACACTGACAGTGAATGCTGAGGGATGAAAATAGTCGTTTAAATAAAATTAGAAAGTTTTCCAGGCCAAAAAATAAAAGACTATAGAAAAATCTCATGCCTTCATATTTTTTTTTTAATTAAGTAAATTCTTAAAACAGCTAGAGACAGGCAATAAAGGTAGCAAGGACCAGAGGACAATTAACACTTTCAAATCATTTACCTCTAAGGTCAGTTCGTCAGGGGCCCGAGCAGTATACCGCTTGATGACATGGGCAGCACCGACAGCAGGAGTGTTGATGGATGACTCCTCGTGAACTAGAAGATGGTTCCCCTTATTGTCGATCTACAATGAAAATCAAGTACCATGAAATGTCTACAGTCATGGGACTTGTCCACCCACAAACAGAGATAATTTAGAGAGACAATAAGCCCCCAAAGTCTTTTTTTTTAAATCTCTCATTTATGAGGGCCAGCAAGACAGCTCAGCAAGTCAACATACGTGCCAACAAGTCTGAGCAGGTTAGGTTTGAGCCCTTTGGACCCATATGTTGGGAGGAGATAATCAACTTCTGCAAGTTGTCTTCTGATTTCCACACATGTTCTGTGCCACGTGTATGCTCCACCCCACAAATATAACAAAAAAAAACTTTAAAATCTTATCACTTTTAATATACGGATGGTGGTAAGTGTGCTGTGCATATACTGTATGGGATTTATTTAATTCTCATAATCTCAAAATATATTATCATTACCTTCACTTACAGGGGAAGATGAAAAACTAGAGAAAGCCATTTAATTTAAGAGAAATTAAATTACTTTTCTAAGATCATTCAACCAACAAAGGTAAAGTCATAGTTTTAGTGCAAGCAGGCTTGGCTCAGGGTTCCATATCCCTCTTTTCTTATAGTATCTCAATTTTTACTGGGAGGAAAGAATATATAATTCTACAAACACAAATTAACAGTTAATATCTTAAGACACTCTTAAATTGGGACCTATAAAAGATTAATTGTCCATAAATAACAAAAATATTTTCAATTCTTAAAAAAATGAAAAACAAATAGCTTACAAAATATATCCATTAACATAATACTGTATAACAAGATAGTTCTTTTACAGATTTATAAGTTATTAAATTTTATCTAAAATCTGTAATAAATATTTTATAAATAGATCTATAAAATATATTAAAATGATTTTCTAATTAAAGAGAAATATTTAATATCAGAATATCAACTACTATCCTGGTGAGATGGCTCAGCATTTAAGATCACTGGTTGCTCTTGTAAAGATTATCTCCCAGCACACATATGATGGTTCATATCATTTGTAACTTCAGTTTGAAGGCATCTGAAGTCCTCCTCTGGCTATATGGGGTAGCAGGCACACACAGCACACATGCAGACATACATACACATTAAAATTAAAAATATCAGGTATCAATTCTCCTAGAAAATGAGAACATACTTTATTTCTTTATTTGTGAAACTCATTAACTATCAGATTTCAATAAAGTCCTTAAGTAAATCATTTTAGAATAAGCTTTCACCAAGATGATTAGACAGATACCTCCATCCAGGTAAGGGCAGGCCCACAGTTGATCTTGTTGCCAGCAATAGTTGAGAGGCGTGACAGGTAAGCCATAAGCATCTGAGTAACTGACTGAAAAGAAAAAGTCTCGTAACTCATAGGAAAGAGAAACTCTCTACTTTTTTAAAAAAGGTTATTTTTAGGAGGAAAAAAAAAACCCCTACAGATCTTTGGGCATTTAATAATTACATTGGGTGGGCAGGGTGACACACACCTTTAATCCTAGCACCCAGGAACCTGGGACAGGTGGATCTCTGTGAGGCCAGTTGGGGCCTATCTAAAACACCTAAAAAATAATAGCTATAGAGAATTCTTCAGTGAAGTTACACAAGACTATCACTGAAATGATGGCATTTTTTAAAGAATAATTCGGCCACTGTCTATTGTCGGGTATTCAATTTTTAACATCTTATCATCAAGGGTCATACTGTAGAGGTTTTGATTTTATGACCTTTTTTTTATTCTTGTACTGAAAATACACAGGGTATTTATTAGAAGACATACATCCGTGGCTTTTCTGCCTATCTTCTCCCATATTCCTCTATACTTTCCATGGCTGTAATCTCCCATGCATATAGCTGTACACAGGCAGCCATATCATGTGATCTTACACCACGGTACAGCTCAGTGCTCTGGAACATGATAATCTGAGGCAGCAGGATGATACCGAACCTACATCTGTACATCTATGCATTACAGGATAGCTAAGCACTTTCTGATTGGATTTGATGTCTTCTCCACAGGAGGGAATTTCATATACGGTACAATAATCCTGTGTCAAAAGCATACACAAGACCTAGAAAATCAGACCCTAGGGCACTGCATGTTATTGTTATTTTGCCAAATAGATATGATGTCTGTCAAATTGCCTTCTAAATATTTGTAGGAATACCTATAGATGGGGGCAGTGTTCTCAACATGGGCTAGAGAATCTGCACCCAAGGGCAACAGTCAATGTAGACAGTGGTCAAAGTGTTAAGAAGAAAGAAAAGATTGCTCATTACCAAGGGAGACATCTTTATCTAGTACCCCTACCCTAGGACATCCTTGAAGGCTCAGAGAACAGCTTGAAAAAGGAAACAGAGTTTAAGTACTACAGGATAAGGAGTAGTGCTATGGAAACACTGTCTTCCAGATATGAAATGGCTACTGCACTCACCATACAAGCTGTGGTTACTTACACAGACCTATGCAAGATCAAACTATCTAAAATCACAGCAAAGATGGGGACGACAATGTTCAGGCCCCACTCTTAATGAGGAGCTACTGGCAATTGACAAATTGAGGGGAAAAGGAGGGAATTATTGTGCTTGGAGAGTATGGAAACTGGTAAATTACCAAAGCTTCAATGGATGGCCACACACCCATGTACACCACTAACTAGACTTATTGGGTTATCAAAAGAAGGCATGGAGGGGCATGTTTTAGAGAGTACAGGGAAGGTAGATGGGGAAATAGAGGGATGTGTTTATTCCACTGTATCCATGTATGAAATTCTCAAATTTTTAAAAATTTAGATAATGCTGCCAAAAACAAAATTACAACCAAGAGGGCCAAATTCCACCTCAGGAGGCAGCAGAACTTGTCAAGGGTCATCTATGTGGTGCTAGTCTTGCAAGCATGGAAGATGCAAGACTGAGGAATTCAGTCTGCCCACAGTTCCTGAGAGCCATGAAGCTAAACAAGTGGCAGGGTCAGATTCCCTGCAAGGAAGAAAAGGGCTACTGTGTGAAGCTATGAAAGTGAAACCTGCTAAGAGGCCAGGACCATGGATGCCCACTGAAGAAAGCTGCACGCACAAAGAAGTTCCAGTCCTAGAGAAAGGATATGCCTGCTGTAGGCAGCAGAACTAGACGGGTGTGGCTGCCAAATTCCTTTGTAACTAAGGTGACCCCATTATCAGTACCAAATGATAGATATTGAGCTACAGGATTTGGTATTTTCCCTGATGGGTTTTAGTCTCACTTTGGTCAAATCTTTCTTGGCTCTGCCTCGTTCATCCCCACTGGAATGGGAATGTTTACTCAATGACATTACATGTTAGAATTATATCAATTCAATTTTGGATTTTGCAGGGTGTCATACTTAAGAGAATGCCTTGAGTCTCAGAAAAAAATAAAACTGGGTGTTCATGTCAAAGACCATGAGGACTTCTGAAGTTGGACCAAATGTATCCTACATTGAGAGATGGCCATGAAACGGGCAAAGGGCAGAATGTTGCTGCTTGAATGTAAACTGTCTCCCATATTCTAATGTGTTTCAGAACAGGCTTCCTAGATGGTGGTGCTGTCTAGAGGGTAGTAGAAACTTCAGTAGGTGGAGCCTGTTGGATGAAACAGGTCACAGCCTTGATGTGGGATTCCCCTTTGCATGCTGTGGATATGTTTTACAATCATTGATTAATAAAAGGATCTGCTTCGGCCTATAGTCAGGCTGGAAGAGATATAGTGAGAAAGTAGGCAAAGTCAAGGAGAAGTCATGTAGTTGCCACAGGAAACTGTGCTGGATACTGGACCACAATCACGTGGGAATACAAAGATGAATAGAAATGGGTTAATTTAAGATATAAAAACTAGCCAATAAAAAGCGTGAGCTAACAGGCCAAGCAGTGCTGTAATAATACTGTTTCTTTGTGATTATTTAGGGTCTGGGTAGCCAGGAAACAAACAAGCAACCTCTGTCTATAAAGCTTTGAAGTGTTATAACCCATATCTACCTCCTGTTCTCCTGCATGGAATGTGACCAGTCAGCCTATTACTCCTGCCACCATGATGTCCCTGCCAGCTGCCATGTCATCTGTGACATGACAAACTATCTCTTTGAAAGGGGAAGCCAAAGTAGATCCTTTCTCCCTTAGGTTATTTCTGCTAGAGTGTTTTGTCACAGCAACATAACAGTAACTAAGACATGTATGAGGCTTTCACTCAGTTGTCTGGTAGAATTTTAAGGAGCCCCCCTGAAATTGAAGACATTATTTTCTTTAGCTCTACAAAGTTTTTAAGATCAACTTTTATTTATTCCCTTACATCTGCTCTCCTCCTATAACTCTAAGAAGTAAGGACTACTCTGTACCTATTCTCCACAGGTCCAAACGTCTTCTCACAACGTCTTAAATCCTGACCTTTTCAGTGGCTATATGCTTATAATGTGGTATACACCTCACTAATTCTCTGTAGCTGTCTCTTTATGTATGTAGTCAAGTTATCTAGATCTGCTATTATTGATGTATATGATATTTCATTTTCAAGATTTGATTATTCTACTTTACAAAAATATGTTCTCATTTCATGAACATATTCTTCCCCAGAAGCAATAATCTTACTTTCAAAAGCCTTCTACAATGACCTCAGCTACTATTTACTCAGTGTTTGTGTGTAAGATTCCTACTCATCCTGTTCTACAATCATCCTATACAAAGGCTGGGGCTATATTTTGTTTTCCCACAAAATGTATCTCATTTATTTTCAAATATTACTCACAATTTTTATTCCAATTGTACTTTTTTGTTATTGGCATGATAAAGAATCTCTTCTTTATACATATGGTTAAGTTTCTATGTTTTTAGAAATTTTTCAAAAGTGAAAATGAGTGTATAGACATAGTCTGCCATCAAAACAGACCCAACAGCATTGCTTCATTGTGGATTTCATTAGTAGTTTAACTTTTTTCATATCTTTGGCTTTCATATTTTCACATTCCTTAGAAGAATGATCTGCTAAACATATTGACTACTATTAACATTGACATCATTACGAGGTTTTCCCTCCCTCATAAAATATCCATTGATGCTTGCTTATTTCTGAATAACATAGTAAGTCTCTCTTCTGAAATAAGCAACCCTAAAAATCCTAGGACCTCTTGTATACCACACTGACAAAAATGTTGACTGATGCTCATGTGTTATTATTTCTGTGGGTTTCTAAATGATTACCTCAGGACTGTCCTTCAGGAGGTCAGACCGGGGAAGCTCTGAGAGCTGAGAGAATCGACGATCATAAATGCAGAGATGAAGATGTTTATCAAGTACCCGGAAATCTTCATAACTTCTTTTAACAATCCAACTTTTGCCCTATGGGTAAGAACAAAATTCCAATACATTCATTTTTCTTCAAAATGCTTAAGGTCAGGCCTTTATTCTCTAATGGTATCTTATCCATGAAATTTTGTATTTCCGAATAAGAAGTTTCTATTAACTTAATGATGATAAGTTTTGCTTCAAACACTACAGTGAATCATATTATGGAAAGGTCAATACTTACACAAGTAAGATGAACCCTCCATTGTCCTCTCCGACTACTCTACAAAGTCTACTGCTACTCACTGAAAATCACTGCTGGGGGTAAGACAGCATGTGACTCTCAATCTACAGAAAGAACAACTGTGTAACTAGGCAACAAGTTATTTCCTAAAATCAAAGAAAAATTTTAAAAAATTAATTTATTGGTTAGTTAGTATGGTAAAGGAAGCAGGTGCTCGTTGAAGAATAAGAAAAAGAAAAACAGAAAGCAGCATTTGGGAGGGTCAGTGCCCATGTGTATATGTGGGCTGGTTAGTACCCCATCCCCAATGTGGAAGGGTAAATTGACCACATCTCTCCTGCAGTACCTTCTTCCCCCTCCTTTCTCATCCTAGCATAACGGCTCTCATTAACAACTAGTAATTTGAAGCATCCAATCAGAAAGTACGTCACCATTATGTTGGATATTTTAAAACAATGACTAGAAAACTAGAAATCCTGCTATGTTATCATCAACACTAAGCCTAGAAAAAAACTAAAATCAAAAATACTAAACACTTCTGACGAGGCACTAAATACAGAAGATACAAATAATTCAACTTAATTGCATGATAATAATAATAAGATTTCAAATGGGCATTAGACTTAAATAAACAATTCTCAAAAGAAGTTTTACAAAAAACCAATGGATACATGAAAAAATGTCAGTATCATTAATTGTGAATGAAATGCAATTTAAATCTACAAAGAGGCATTGCCCCCACTCAGGTTAGACAGACAACAAAAGGGAAATGTAAGCAACTCAGAGCTGGTCAAACCCACACACCAAGAAATACACAATTTGAGTTAAGTGAATATATTTAAGCTATTTTAATATATTTCAAAAACAGCAACTAACACTAATGAGTTCACTGATAAATTTTACCAAATGCCTAGGGCAGAAATTATATCACATTTCTAGAATCTGTTTCAGAAAACAAAAGGGAGGATACTTCCTAAACCAGCCTGTGAGGCAAACATTAGCTTACTTACAAAACTAGACAAAACTTGTTACCCAAAATACACACAGAATTCCTAAAAACAGAAAAAGAACAGCCTAATTTAAAAAAAAATTAACAAATACCTCACCAAAAAGATTAATGTAAGAAATAATAAATAAGCATGTGAGAAATTGCCTAATATCCTATATTATTATAGGACTGAAAATTCAAAAAAGGCCTTTATAGGGATGGTCCCAATCCAAAGTTCTAGCAATACTGAACACAGGCAAAGTACAGAGCAGCAGGGATGCCCATTCACTGCTGTGAAGAATACAAAATGGATCAGTCAATTTGAAAGAAATTCAGCATTTTCTCAAAAAACTAAATATACTCTTACCATGCAACCCAGCCTCATACCTTGAGTTAACACACACATAAACTGAAAACTAATGTCACATAAATTCCATCAAGGGGATGTTCATAGCAACTTTACTTATAGACATCCAAATTTGCAAGCACCCAAAAGGGCCTTCAGCTGTGAACGCACAGAAAGTGGGGCAGGCACCTGAAGGAACAGTATTTTGGGATAAGCAGAAATGAACACTCAAGCCACAAAAGATATGGAGGAAGCTCTCCAGACACACATGAAGTGACAATATATGCAAATTCCTTCCAATTATCTTTATGGGATTCAATGAATCATAACTTCTTTACATTAAAAAATTTATTTATTTTTGTGTATGGGCATTTTGCCTGCATAAATGTTAAGTGCACCACCGAAGTGTCTGATACTATGGAAACCAGAAGGGAGCATCAGATTCATCTGTAATTGAAGTTACAGATAAGTCAATAGGTACTGAGTACTGAAAACTCAACCCGGGTGCTGTGAAAAGCAACCCATGCTGTTAACTCTCTCCAGGCCCAAATCATACCATAATTTTAAACACTAAGCCACCTACTGTGTGAAAAAATATTTCCATAAGATATACACCAGTTTTTATTTACCAAAATACTTAGGCTTGCATTTTCCAGAATCAATGCAAATTGTTAATGTGTCAAATATAAAGACACACATCTCCTTTAACATGGAGAAATTTTAAAGTCTTATTAGCAAGTAAAGACATGTAAAAAAGAACCAATTCTGACATTCTCATTCCAGGGATGGTAAACTATGGAAACAAAGCAAAACTAATGTTTGTGAAGGGATCGTGGAAGGAAGGTAACTGCACATGATTTTAGGACATACTATTTTTTACAATACTAGAATGCTGGATGTCATTAAATTTTCAGCCAAGTTCATGCTATGTTGTGCCCAAAGAGTATGGTCCAATGTAGACTGTGGGCTTCAAGTGACAATGATAACTCTCTATTGATTCATCAGCTCTTAAGTGCATAACTGTGGACATCTTTTTGACTGTCTCTTAAAAATTTCCTGTGTAAACAAAATTTCCTGCACAGTTTCATTTATGAAATCAGAGCAATACGAAAATCTCCTAATGTGTTCAAATTTACTGGAAAAAATCTTCAACTAAAGATCCTATATGATAAGCAGTCATGAAACAAGAAAGTTAAACTAAAACTTTGTTTTTTAATATTCTTAATCTGAGAAGTATAAATAAAACACTTTCTGAGAAGTATAAATACAATGATAACTAGAATATTTTAATGATGATATAAAGGAACAACGCAAAATCCTTCATTGTACTTCTAATAATTTTAATTTTCTACCAATTTTTATCTTAATTATCACTAACACATAGTTATTGTTATTCAATAATGTCAAAAACCAGTAAGTCTAGCAAGTCTAAGAAAAAAAAGGAAATATTCGCTATCCTTCCTGAGAACAATCATTGCCCACGTTTTTATAATTCCTTCTTTTGAGACAGGGTTTCTCTGTAGCTTTGGAGCCTGTCCTGGAACTAGCTGTTGTAGCCCAGGCTGGTCTCGAACTCACAGAGATCCGCCTGCCTCTGCCTCCCGAGAGCTGGGATTAAAGGCGTGCGCCACCACCGCCTTTACAAATTTCAAAAGAATTTTGAATTCTTTTGAAATTGAATTTTGAATTCTTTTGAATTTGAATTTTGTAATTCTTTTGATTGGGAAAAGTTAATCTGAAAAATGACAGTTGCTATAAATTATAAAGTTCAGTTAAAAGAAAAGAAAGAAACAACTTAAATCTTAGGCTGGACGATGCTCAATACAGAATCTGACACAACTGCTCAGTACCTGTGAGCAACAGTTTACTCCTCTGTGAAATGGGTAACAACATCTCCACCTTCCATAAACTGTACAAAGTTTAAATCTGCCTCCATGCTTTGCTCACACACAGATGCTCTCCAAATCTTAATAGTCAGTCCACTGTAGTAGTAATAGCATTTGCTAATGGACTGAGTTGAGAGGAAATAGGTAATGCAAAGAATGCTTTTCTGCAGTGGAATGTCAAACATGGAAACACCAGAGTGCAGGAGATATTTTGAGACAGAGAGCCTTCCCTTGAAACCAGCTGTCGGCTCCACTACCATGACAAAAAGGAACCCTGAGATTATTGCAATGTTTCTATTTTATCTTCGGAAAAGATAAACTAATGAATCTGGATGAATTGTAGCTATAGTCAAAGTATAGTTAGGATATTTCAATAAGAATTGTGTCTTTGGGGCTGGAGAGATGGCTCAGCAGTACTTACTGCTCATCTACGTGACTGGGATTTGGTTCCCAGCATCTACATCACAGCTGTGAACTGCCTGTAACTCAGATTTCAGGAGATATCATATACTCTGACCTTTGTGTGAATGTGTGTGCATGTTTACACATAAATCATGTCAGCACACATACACACATCAAAAAAATAGAAAAGGGTTGTTAATATCATCTACTCTAAAACAATAGGATAAAATAGTAGTTATTAAATAACAATACTCTTCTACCAAGAAAACTATATTTTAGAAAAAATCAGGAGTTTTCAGCTGACACATTAGAATAAATATGTTTAAATTTGTCACTTTAAACTGAGACTAAGAAACCACCACACTGACTTCCAAAGTGGCTGTAAAGTTTGCACTCCCACCAGCAATGGAGGAGTTTCCCTTGCTCTGAATTCTCTGCAGCATTAACTGTCACTTGTATTTTTGATCTTAGTCACTCTGACAGGTGTTAAGATGGAATCTCGGGGTCGTTTTGATTTGCATTTCCCTGATGGCCATTTGAGATTCTTCTGTTGAGAATTCTGTTTAGATCTGCACCCCATTTTTCAAAATGGATTATTTGGTTTGTTGATATCTAGTTTCTTGAATTCTTTATATATTTCGGAAATTAGTCCTCTGTCAGATAGAAAGATCAGGTGAAGCTTTTCCCAAATTCTGTAGGCTGCTGCTTTGTCCTTGATGGTATCCTTTGTCTTACAGAAACTTTTCAGTTTCATGAGGTCCCATTTATTTTCAGTTCTCAGTGCCTGTGCTACTGGTTTTCTTTTCATGAAATTTTCTCCTGTGCCAAAGCATTCAGGATTATTTTCCACTTTCTCTTCTATCAGGTTCAGTTTAACTGGATTTATGTTGAGGTCTTTGATCCACTTGGACTTGAGTTTTATGCAGGGTGATAGATACGGCCACTTTGGAAGTCACTGTGGTGGTTTCTCAGAAAAGTAGAATCAATCTACCATAAGACCCAGTGATACCACTCTTAGGCAGATAGCCAAAGGATGGTCAATCATACCACATGGACATTTGTTCAACTATATTCAAAGTAGTTTTATTTTTAATAGTCAGAACATGGAAACAACCTAGACGTCCCTCAACTGAGGAAAGGGTAAAGAAAATGTGGTACATTGTTGTGGGAGTAACTTCCGCTGCCTCAACCAATAGTCACTGAAATACGAGCCCACAGTACAGCGGGGAGCGACTTCCGCTCCGTCAGCCAATAGCTGCTGAAATACCAGCCCACTGGGGCGTGGTATATTTCTCTTTTAAAAAGAGAAGTAGATCCGGATCAGGCCCTCTTGGTTCCGACTCTTGGTTCCGGTGCTTGCTCCTGGCTCCTGCTCCCGGCTCCTGCGACTAGGCTCCCTTCCTGACGGTTTATGGTGTATGTAAGTTTTACCCCCCAAAATAAATAACCCCTTAAAACATAACTGGTGTGTGATTGATTCGCCGATAGTACATTACACAAAGGAGCAGTGTTAAAAACAGGGTTTGAATAAGTTGTTTAAAGCAAGGACCCTAGTAAATTTGAAGGGAAATGGATGGAACTAGAAAAAAATATCATCATGAGTGAGGTAACTCAAACTGGGAAAGACAAACATGGTATGTACTCATTCATAAGTGGATATTAGCTTTAAAATAAAGGATAACTATGCTATAATCCATAGACCAAGAAAGACAAGGTAACATGGAGGATTCACGGGGGGGGGGGGACTTCTAGATCTCTCTGGAATGGGAAATAGAAGAGATTTTGCGAGTAAACCAAGGACGGGTGGGTAGGGATAGGAACATGGGCAGTCAGGTTGTGGGTGGAGGGGGACAGTACTGAGACTACTGGAAAGGGTCGGGGGGCATATTTCAGGGTCAGACTAAAAAAAAAACTGGCACAAGGAATCTTCTAGGAATTTACAAGGATGATCCCAACTAAGACTACTGGCAATAACAGGTATGTAACCTGAACTGGCCATCTCCTGTGACCAGATTGGTGCCTAGCCCAGTTGTCATCAGAGAGGCTTCTTTCAGCAACTGATAGAAACAGATGCAGAGAGTCACAGCCACACAATAGGCAGAGTTCAGGGAATCCTGTAGAAGAGGGGAAGAAAAGACTGTAGGAGCCAGAGGAGTCTAGGACACCACAAGAAAACTCACAGAATCAATTAACCTGGGCTAATATGGGCTCAAAGAGACTGAATCTACAACCAGGAAGTCTGCAAGGGAGTGACATAAGCACTCTGCATATATTTAACAGTTGTATAGACCTCCTAACAGTGAGAACAGGGGCTGTCTCTGACTCTTTTACTGGCTTTTGGGACCGTACTTCTCATACTGAGTTGCCTTGCCCAGTTTTAACATATGTGGAGGTGTTTAGTCTTCCTGCAACTTGATATGACATGTTTTGTTGACACTCATGGGAGATCTGCCCTTTTCTGAATAGAAACCAAGAGGGAGTGGACTGGGGGATGGGAACAGAGTGGGAAGGGAGACTGGGGTGGAGGGGGAAGGGCAGTCAGGATGTAAATTAAATAAATAAATGTATTTCTTTAAAAAAAAAACTAGTTCTGATTTGCTAAAGAATGTAACAGTGGAAAAAAATACTTTTAACACTAAATACCATCGACATGATGCTCATAAATGCTTCACCCCATGAGTGGAACCATCTATAACTGATGTCTGTGCTTACTGAATTTTGAAACTTACTCAATTTTCAACATAGAAGACAATAAAGTTTTCTTCATATTTTCTGTATAATATTTCTAAATTTCCCAGGGTTATTACTCATTTCCACAAATTTTAAAATAAACATTTTTTCTTTGAAAATGGAAGAAATATACAAAGAAAAAAGAAGCATCATTTTCAGAAGATGTTCCACCTACAGCAATAAACAAGACACAAAGAAGACAATATTTTTTCTTCTGGGGTAGCTGATGTGCTTGCTCACAAAGGATAGGACAGAATGAAGAGAGTAGAATGGAAAGATCTGAGGCACATATTAATTAAGAGAACTTTAGATGATATTAGTAAGAGGAAATGAGGACTGGGAGGATCAGTGACCTCTAGGATCAAAGTATCTAGAAGTACTTTTCCTATGGTTAATTCTCAGCAGACTTACATTGAAGAGACAAGACTAAAAACTCAGGACCTATTTTGTGAAAATCGAACCTAACAGGCACCCCATCCTGTGTACCTGGAAATTCCGAGAAAAGTCACAAATGCCCCCAAAACTGCCTGGCTGTCTAGAGACCTGAGGACAGTCAAGCAGAAGTTAAACAAGTTTTTACAATTATTAGGTGTTTCTGTGGAAAGTTACAAAAATCACCTCTTGACTTAGAGCCAACTGCAACATAAGCACAACCCCCTACTCAATCCAGTAATGCCAAGGCATATAACTCCCTTTAAAGACCCCTTGCACTGTGAGCTATGGGCCTTCCTCCCTCATCCACTGTGTTGGTATGTAGGATGAAGTCCCTGTTTGCAAGCTTGTAAGAATAAAGAAACTTGGTGTAATTGCATCTGTAAGTCAGCTCCATGGTGGTCTTGTTGGGGGGGTCTCACAACTCAGGAATAATATTTGGGGGCTTGTCTGGGATTCCTGGAGCCTGTGCAACCCCTGAATCCCTGACACCAAAGGTTTTCAGACAGACCAGTGAGTTCCCATTTGTATCTGTCAATTATCTGTCTTTCTCTTCATTTACTTTCAGTTTGCCTTTTACATATCTGACTGATTTTGAGACATGGAATCCTCCGAAAATCCAGTTTTTCTGAAACAACCCAGGTACCTAGGCGGATGTGCTTGAAGGTTCCGGTTGCAAGGATCTGGGAGACATACCAGGTCCTGACAGGAGTGGAGGACCAGGCAACTCTGCCAGGGGACAGAGTGCCCCCAAAGTACATGATCTTTGGTATTTTAGAGCCCCCGGACTCCAGAAGAAGGGAATCTGGGGCTCATTGAGACCGTAGATCTCTGACTCTGTTTTCAAGGTATTTTCCTCTCATTGGACCCTTGTGTTTGTGTTGTTCTTTGTATCTCTGTTCATTATTTAGACAACTGACCTGACGCTGACTGCTAACATGGGACTGCTAACTCTTCTCCCTTAGAGCTTTGCCCTGCACATTGGGGTGATGTCAAGGTGAGTGCACATAACAACAACGTAGAAATCAGAATAGGAAAATTTTAATATCTTTTGTAGCTTAGAGTGACCCTCTTTCAATGTTGGATGTCCAACAGAGGGATCCTTTAACGCCAGCCTTGTAGGTGCAGTAGAGAACATCATTTACCAACCGAGGACTGGCCACCCAGATCAGATACCCTATACCTAGCAGGGACTGATAGAAAACTCTCTACAATGGGTTAAAACATTTTTCTGCCTCAACAAGTTAAGGTTCTGGCTGCTGGGAGAAAACCCAGAGGCCTTGCCTCTGCCCAAATCCTAAAGGGGGAGATCGGATGAAGAGGATATCTTTCCTCAACCCTATACACCTGCCCTGGGGCCTCGAGCCTGCTAAGGACATTGCTGTGGAAGCTCCACTAGAGAATCAGGCAGCAGGTAGAAGCCCAGCCGAGGCTACCTGCAGCAAGCAGGGAAATACTCTCCAACCTCAGGGCCATGTGGTCCTACCACTGCGGTCAACTGGGCTGCCGAATGAGGATGGAAACCAACAGCATTATTACTGGCCTTTCACCACTAGTGATCTGTATAATTGGTGCTTGCAAAATGCCCCCTTCTTTGAGAATCCCCATAACCTCACTAACCTCTTAGAAACTGTCTTCTTTATACCAACCTACTTGGGACAATTATCAGCAGCTATTGCAGGTCCTTTTCACCATTGAAGAAAGAAACAGGATCATCATAGAAGCCTGCAAAGTTGTCCCCAGATCCACTGGGGAGAACACTGCAGATTCAGCCTTTATAGATGCAGAGCTCCCCACTGTCTGGCCAGAATGGGGATCATAACTTGGTAGAAGGTAAGGAGAGACTCAAAGTCTATCACCAGACACTGTTGGTAGGTCTCAAGGCATTTGCCAGGCAGCTGACCGATATGTGTAAGGTTTATGATGTAAGACAGGGACCTGAGGAGAGTCCCACAGCCTTCCTGGAACGCTTGCAGGAGGCCTTCAGGCAGTATACTCCCTAAGAACCAGAGGCGCGCGCAAGAGACAGAAATATCCTTGAGCTTGGCTTTTATGAACCAAGCAGCTCCAGATATAAAGAAAAAGCTTCAAAAACTAGATAGACTACGGGAAAAAAATATCAGAGATTTAATGATGGTGGCAAAGAGAGTTTTTAGCACTAGGAAATGTGTAGAGGAAAAAGAATACAAAAAGGAAAAAAAAAGACAAGAAAAGAGCCTTGTTAACATGTTAGAGGCACAGCAGGAATGCCACCACTAGGAGCTGGCCAAGAAAGGCCCCATCAAGAGAAAAAGATGGCCCACACCAGGAAATACGACAAGCAGCTTTTGGCAATAGAGAAGGCAGATCTCTGGATCTTGCCATTCAAAGGCAAATAGGGCTGGCTACTGGGGACTAGTGGCAGACTGAAGAAAGCATCCTTTAAGTCCAGGACCATGTACCTCTGCCAGTCAGGGAATGTCAGGGTTTGGCACTGTGGGATGGATATCCGCTTCCCTCTTGTTTACCTCTCTCAGGCTCTGCCCTATCCAGTAATCATTGGAATGAGACTTTTTTACCAGCAGCATGGAAGTGTTCCAAGTCCATTGAATGGCTCCAAGTTCCAGCAGTCGCCTTACATGTGAAGTAATGATCCCCCTCCTTGCTTTAAGGGGCACGGGATATTGGTGGACTTTTACAGGATCTGCCCCTGGCTTGATCTCCACATAGACCAGGGGCTGGTGGGATGCCAATGCCATGGCTCCCATCTCTGCCTATGCTAAGAGAAACTTTTGAAGCCAGTTCTACATGGAGGGATCAGGCTTTCCAGGTTTCTGGTAGAGCCTATATTCCTCAGTCAAGGCACTGGTGACCAAAATTTGGAACAGCGCCCCATTATGGTGGAGTAGCTTAGCCCTGTCACTAGATAAATGGCTTTCATCTTTGTGAGCAAGTCTCGGTCCAGAAGGGGATATGGACATTCCAGAATCACCAGGAAAGAATAGGTTACCTATCCCATTCCTAAGTCCACCATTCTTTGAGTAGTCCATGAATAGAGTTTGGTTCCAGTGGCTCCCTGTACCCAGATCTTATTATTAAATACAGGCCCCCTCTGGTTTTAATAACACTGAGTTTTCTGCTCCAGTGTCTATCAAAGTCAATTTTCTTTCCCTCCACCATTAGGGTTATCCTGGGTTCTGGGAGGGGGTCCAAACTCCAACTCCCCTAATCACTGTCCACATCTAATTGCAGGACTTTGGTCTTTTGCTGCTTCTTTGAACATTCTTTTTCCCAGTGTCCTTTCTCCTTGCTGTATACACATTGATATCCCCCCAGTCTCAGGTTTATCTGATCTTTGTTTCTGCCTTCTCTAATGCCAGAAGCTGCTAATAAAACAAAATAGCATGTAAGATGAAAGATCAAAAATTTTAGAAAATTAAAAAGAACTTGGGGCTGGAGAGACGGCTCTGTGATTAGCACTGGCTACGCTTACAAAGGATCTGGGTTCAGATTCCAGTTTCCATATGGCAGCAAGCAACCAGGTCCAGAGATCCAATACCATCTTCTGACCTCCAAGGCACCAGACATGCCTGTGATTCACATATATACATGCAGGCAAAATAACTCACACACATATAAAATTACTTTAGGAAGAACTTTAAGTACATATTGTTAAAATGTAGAAGTTAGCAGGGGTATAAAATGCATGAACAGCTCTTGAAGCAAATTACATCAGTGTGAGTCTTTCATTCCTGTCACTGTGGTAAAATACTCTTAACAAAAAGCAATTTAGGGCAGAGAGGGCTTATTGTAGCTTAAAATCCCAAGTTGAAGTTCATCATATCAAGGACATCAAGGTAGCAGGCACTTACAACAGCTAGCTATGACACAGCCACAGTGAAGAGTAGTGAGAGAATGAATGCACGATGCCTATTATTTAACTTACCTTTCCCACTTTCACACAGCCCAGGATCCAAAGGAAGGGAACAGTGCTGTCCACAAAGGCCTGGATCTTTGCTACATCAATTAACCTAATCAAAACAATTCCCAACAGACATGCCCATAAGGCAACCTGCTCTAGACAATCCCTCACTGAGACTCTCTCACCAGGTGACTCTAGACTGTGTCAGGTAGACAATTAAAACTAACCATTGCAGTGTGAAATGGTGATCTTATCTTGCTAGAGACTAACCAATTTTTCCAATCTACTCTGGAATGAATATTGCAAGGAAGTAGAGGTAAAGATGGCAGTCAGAAAGCTGAACTCTTTCACCACTCCTGCTGCTAAGACTACACATAGCTTAGGACAGCTACTTTATTACTGTGAGCCTCAGTTTCCTTGTTTGCAAAATTAAAGGGTTCAGTAGTGAGGTTGTCAATTATTTTTTAAATTCTCATTTAATATAGCTTATGGTTGGCATATGTGGTGAGACTATTAAACTGAGCACTGATACTTCAGTAATTATATAGAGTGAGGCAGAGAAGAGACGAATGGCATCATTATCAAGTAGTAAATTATCACTCTGGCATAATAAATACTATTAGCAACTGTTCCAAAATGTTTTAAGCAGTTTGACAGAACATTTACAATGAGGAAACTATCTAACATCTAGGTCAGAAATACATGGAAGCGCAATCATGTAACAATTATGCATTTAAAGAGTGGTTGATCAGAAGAAGAGATGTGAAGATGTATTAGACTGCGGGGGAACTGAAAACTTGGTTCCAGATATACCAATCATGTTTTATGAATAAAGAACACAAGATTCTCTTCATATATTAGTAGCACTGATACATTAGAAAAGCATTTAATATTTGCATTTAAGAAACCAACTTAGCATTTCTCTTAATATGGTCAAAATCAGCAAGGGCCTGAGATTTTTCTGATTTTGTGTTTTCCTTCTTTCTCTTTCACCAGGTCTCATCAATCACCCAATGCTAGTCATTCATTCTGTCTCACCAGCACAAATACAATTCCTGGTTGGCTTATACAAATCACCAAGATTAAATAGGGTCTGTGTGTGTGTGTGTGTGTGTGTGTGAGTAGTAGTAGTAGTAGTAGTAGTAGTAGTAGTAGCAGTAGTAGTAGTAGTAGTAGTAGTAGTAGTAAATATTAAAAAAGTACACGACCATGAGCAGGACTGGGGCAAATGTCATCTTGGACTCAGCCTCAAATGTACAGGCTGTTTCTCTGTCATTTATCCACTCAAAGGAAAGATGGAGGTTCCAAAACCTTTAGTTTGTGTCTCAATAAGTGCTGTGTGCTTCTATACCCTAAAAAGTATCAAAGACAAATGTTTATGTCTTGTCTGTTATCAATACCTTGAAATAAGAAAGTACTTCTCTAACCAAAAATATTTTATGAACTGTTACATGGAATTTAGAACTTCATCATTCCTCTAAGAAACCGTGGTGACATTCAACAAAGCACATCCAAATTACATACAAGCTAAATTCTATTTCCAATACTATGTTTCAACATCTAAAAATAAAAGTACTTAATTAAAAAAATTGTTCAAATCCAGAACTAAGAATTTACATATTCCTTATATAAGCAACAGAATTTTCTAGACTTAATAAATTTTAACTTCAAGAATGCAATCACGGCCCCAGTCACTGAGTCACTGAGCCACCAATATGAGCAGTCAAGAAGCAGCAAGCTACAAAGCCATGCATACATCTTATTACACCTAAGCACAGTGGTTCTCAACCTTCTTAATGGTGTGACCCTTTAAACAGTTCCTCATGTTGTGGTGATCCCCAACTATAAAATTATTTCATTGTTACTTCATAACTGTAATTTTGTTACTGTCATGAATTGTAAATAACTGATATGCAGGGTATCTGATATGAGATCCCCCAGGTTGAAAACCACTGCTATATAATAACTTGAGGAAGAGAAAAATGGCCTCTTCTCTCATGACATAGGATTAGAAACTGATTTAATTTCATCAATAAATTTTGTATTTATTTTGTAAGAAATACTTTTACTTAAGGTCTTAGATGGAAACTGACTCTGCTGAACTGACAGCTTCAGCTCTAGCATTAGAAGTGCTGATGTGAAAAGCTAAGAAGCACAGTGCTCGTACTCCTCATTGCTCAGTACTTCAACGTGCCAGTAACCTCACAAATTGCTAAGAAGGAACACAACTGAAACCTTGATGGTGTAGTGTATGGCACTTGTTTTTAAAAAGATACCAATGTGTTTTCTTGTAATAGTTACTCACAGCTCAATTACTTTTCAACAGAAGCATCTTTCTGCAGAGTATAAGTCTTTCAGCAATGTGAGAAATAGACTGTATTACTAATCACTCTAGGTAGAGGATGCATCCTCAGAATTACCTGGCAGGCAATCTGCACGAGGTAGACCAGCTCTTTAGATTCACAGCCATTTTTCATGATTTCATTTTGCTCTTCTGATAGTGAAAGCTGTGTCACAGAAGAAAAGGAACAAAGTCATGATTCACAAATAAGAATAAACTAAGCATACAGTTATATCTGGACCCTCACCTCAAGTTTATGTAAAATGTGCCTTCTAGAAGTCTATAGCTTAAAGTGCAGGTAAAAGAAAAATTCAGAATTTCAAAAGTACATTTTCATGAATTCCCTTCATTCTTTTTACCTAACTAGCGCAATTGCACAGACGCATAAGCAAGTTACCGTAACATAATCAGGTCTTCATTCCCTTTATTTATTTATTATGCACAAAAACATTAAACTGTAAACTTAGAGATGCCATCACAAGTTTAAAAAATAGCCCAGACTACTGTAGGGAAAACAAACTGGCTGCCCATAAAATGGTTTAACCTATAGCCATGTTTAATTTCAAACTTACCATTTGGCTCTTTTATTTTATTTTTACATGAATTAAGTTGACAGAATATAGAAAGTTTAGGGTCTCATACAAAAAATAGATTATGGCTTCTATTGAAAGAAAACAGAAAATCGGCAACATTGGGCTGACATGTGAGCAGGGGCAAAAGCTGAGACCAAATTGTCTTTAGATGAAGTGTATATCCAAAACAGTCTGCTACAGATCTGACTACTCGTTCTATGCCATCTAGGCTAAGGATCACCATCCACCGTGCTGTTAGCTTTGCTATGTTTCCTGTACTCTTATTTGCTTTACAGATTCATGTGGTACACCTGACTCCAATGTGGAAGTGAAATTATGACTATCCCCTAAAAGTATGACCCTGTGTTCAAAAGTAACAATAAGATCATGTAATAGTAATCTATCTACTTAGTGAAAAAACCTAACACTTGTTCTCAAGTCACATGGCACTCAAGAAATCCTTCACAAATGTCACATGTCATTGTAGTTAATGCTGTAAACTATGCTCAGTTTAAAAAAAATACATTCTCCATGTGAACAGTATCTCAGGAAGTTATTTATTAAAAAGTATTTTCAGATATTAAGAAATTTACATGGTTAACAATGAATAATCTAGTTTCATGGCACAAATGCAGTTTTAAAATTTTAAAGACTTAAGAATGAAAAGAAGCCTAAATAAATTCCTGAAAGAGACAAGACTTTTGCTGAGTCAGGAGACAAACAAGGGTCTGGATGCCTGGTACGTTCCAGAGAATTAAAACTCTTCCTCAAGCAGGACAAGGAGAAGTCAGTCAAACCCTGGGAGACTGTAGACTAAAGAGACAAACTAATTACAGCAGCAGAACTGACTGATGTCCAGTCATCAGCTGCTTCCCAAGTCTGAACCAAGACACATTAAAGACTAAGGAAAAGCAGCATCTGGGAACCAGCCTATGCAGAACAGGGAGCCTCTTTAAACAAGGACCCTATAGCCTTGAAGCACAGTATTGCAAAGACAAGAAGGGCTAAGAAACATCCCTCTAAAAGCACCATGACACTCAACAGCTAAGACTGAAATGGCCCAGAAAAGCTGAAAAGAGCCAAGGAAGGCAGTCTAGTCTGAGAGAGTATAATGCAGCTAGTTCTCAAGGCCTGGGACGTAGAGAGCTTACTGAGTTACAAAAGGAAGGAAAGTTGTGGCAGCAGAGGGGAGGAGAAAAGAGCTGTGAAGGCAGACAGAGAGCATAGGCTACACACAGAGAACTGGGGCGGTAAAGACAGAGACTGTACCTCATCAGTCCTCACATTTCTCCAAAAATTAACCTCTAGTCTAGACTGTATCCACAAATATTTAAAGGAACTAATTAAAACTGCTGTAAAGAACAAGACCTCTATCCGTGGTGGTAAAATTTGGTTATTAATTTAACTGCATCTGGAATCAACTAAAGTCAAGTTTCTGTTTCCCCTGTGAGGGATGTTCTTGACCAGACTGTCTGAAGCAGGGAGGCACACATGAAATGTGAGCAGCACCTTCTAGTGGCAACCCAGACATAGAGACAGGAGAAAGATAACTTTGCTTTTTTTTTTTTTGTCTGCTTACCCCTACTTCTGTAGACAAATTCACCAACCCTAAAGCTACAACACTCCTTCTCCAATAACAGAACTGACTTCTTGGGGATTCCAATGTAGACCGAAGACCAGAAACTCTTCAGGAATTCTCCGAGCCCTTAGCGCCAGACTGAGACAGCTGAGGCATCAACCCCCATGGGATGAACCAGGTTCTTGGCTTCTCCAGTGTGAGACAGCCACTATTGGACCACCCAGACCACATCCTGTAAGCCAATTCAATAAATGGCCCTTTAATCTGTATATTCCTTTTATCAGTGGTGTTCCTTTTGAGAACACACTGATATATGAAAAAGAAGAAAGTAAGAAGCAAGGGAAGTAAGTTATCAGCAAAACTGCCCTGAAAAGGACCTCATGGCAGACACACAGACAAACAACTGCATTCATGACCCTCAGAGAAAGATCAGATGTGAAGAGAGTAAAAAAACACTCTATAAATGAAATAAAATATCAATAAGATGTGTTAAACTAAAAAGAAAACAAAATCAAATTGGATAGCTAAAAAAGTTTAACTGAAATGGAAAATTTATCCAAAAGAGCCAAAGGCAGACCAGAAGAAAAGTCAGTGAACCAGAAAATAGAACACTGAAAATGATTGAATTAGAGGGAGAAGAAAGAATAAGACTAAAGTACTGAAGAAAAGCAACAGACCCTAGTGGAGCACAGGAAACCATCAAATGTATGCATTGGTGTGTATAGAATCCAAAAAAAGAACAAAACAAAAAACAGGAAAAGAGAAAAAAGAGGGCAATGGAATTTCAGGAAACAAATATAAAAACATCCCAGATTTGATGAATGACATGAATATCAAGATACACAATGAACCTCAATAATACAAACTTAAAGAGGCCCACATGCAACACCAGACAAATGTCCTAAGACAAACATCTTAAAAGCATCCAGAAAGACCCCCACTGGGCTACAGACAAGGAGTTCTCAAGAGGTCATCAACCACCCTCATCAGAACCTTTGGGTGCCAGAGGTCAGAACATCCAAATGGTCACTCAAGGACAGTTCCGGGAGGAATCAGACATAACACACACCGAGAGACTTTTTATCCACTCATGTATATAACTGTATCTAATTCTGAAGGACCAGGAAGAAGCTGACTCAATATGTTATCTTTTTTAAGATTTTCCTTTTTTCTCATGTGGTTCTTCTCACCCTGTAGAAAAGTCAATTTAGAACGGAACACTGTGGAAATCAGTATGGAGGTTCCTCAAGAAACTTAAAATAGAGCTAACTGCCACATGATCTAATTATACTAACCTTGTATAAATGCCTGAAGAACTCTAAATCAAAACAGAACAAAAATGTGCACATCCATATTTATAGCTTTACTATTTACAATAGCCAGGAAATAAAACCAGCCCAGATGCCTATTGATAAATGAAGAAAATGTGGCACATATATGCAGTGGAATTTATGCAATAAATAAATAAATAAATAAAAGCTAAAATCGTGATACTTGCAGAAAATGGAAACTTGAAATCCTTAGATAAAATAAACCAATCTCAGAAAAGTAAATATTCTGTTTTATCTCATACACACAAACTAATTTAAACTTGTCCATGTACAAGTATACATGTGTGCGTATGTATGTATGTACGTACGTATGCTTGTGTGTATGTTTGCCATGAAACTAAGAATCACATGAGGGAAGAAGGAGATATTAATGGAAATGAGAAACTGAAAGTGTAATGGCATACAGGTAGCAGTACAGTAAATATAGACAACAACTGCAGAAAGAAGGGAATCAGCGGTAGGGGCGGAGGGAGGAGGAAGAGGACTAGAAGAGGGAAACAAACAGGAATAAAGTATAATGTTGCACATGTGATAATGATCACAACAAATTGTTATGTTTGTTGACACAGAAAAGTTGAGGTGTATGTTGTTACTAGATTTGTCCTATAGGTAATATTCAAGGTTGTCATACAGAGTAAAATAAAATAGCAAACACTAACACAAAACATGATCAAGTAAGAATATCAATAAAGGTAAAAGCATGCACAGTTATATAAGCCAGTATAACTATAATATTGGGTTATGGTTGCACTTGTGTACATGATTTAAGAAATTCATCCTTTAAAAAAATCAGTGTAAACAAAAGTTTAAAAAACCTAGTTACTGCATTGAAAATACAACTTAATAATAATAAAAAAAAGACTCAGAATTCCACACTAGGACCAGAAAAGTAAACAAAAGTAATAACTAAAAGTGTTACATTAAAAGCGAGTAATCTTTTAACCTTGGTTAAAAATTCCATATTTTGCTTCCTGTGTAACTTAAGAGACTAATGCATTTAAAAGAATTACTAGTTAATATTTGTGTCAAAAATTTATACTTTTAGTTCTGTGACAGGTATAACAAAAATGGAGCTGCTACAGGAACAGCTTTCGGCACTATTGACACTGATATAAATATAAAACACCAATGAAATAAGAATGATATAAATGGAAAGGTATTTTATGCTTATATATTAGACAATTTAATATTATAAAGTTCTCAAGACTAACTCCTCAGAGCAATATACAAAGTCAACACAATGACATAAGAAGCAAAATAAGTAACACACATTTTAAGGCAAAAAAATTATTAAAATTTTCATCAAGTCAACCGTGGCAGTGTCTTTAATCCCAGCAGTCTGAGTTTGAGCCTAGACTGGTATACATAGGAAGTTCCAAGCCAACAAGGGATAGAACAGTGAGACCTTGCCTCAAAACAAAACAAAACAAACAAACAAACAAAAAAACCCAGTGGTTGTTTCTTCCTTTCCTACAACATGATTTTGGAAATGAAGAGATAACTCAGTCATCAAGAACATTTGCTTCTCTTCTAGTAGACCTGAGTTCAGTTCCCAGCACTCATGTAGCTCACAACCTCCTGTAACTCTAGCTCCAGAGGATCCAATGCTTCTTGTCTCTGTAGGTACCTGCACTCAGATGCACATATCCAGAAACACACACACACACACACACACACACACACACACACACCCTTTTTAAAAAAAAATCAGATCAAAATAATACAAACTAAGTGTATGTAATCCATAACATCTATCAATGGCAACAGTATGTAGAACAGGGCTACAACTCATCGTTGGCAAAAGCAAAAATAAACTCATTTACAATGAGCAAAAAGACCTAGAGACAGTTCTCTAAGTAAATACACAAATGGCCAGTAAGCACATGAAATGATAACCAACACAATTAATCATCAGAAAAATTTATACTACAATGCAACATCTGAAAATCTAAATTACAAATGAGATACCATTCCATATCTACTAAGATGGCAATTATCCAAAACAAAACAAATGATAATATGAATACAGGAAAATTGGAACTATTGTGCAATAGTAGGAATATAAAAATGGGTTGGCCCCTGTGAAAACAGTATGGTGATCCTTGAAGAAAAACAATTAGTACAGAATAGAGCAATTCCATTCTGTGTATATATTTCCCCAAATAAAGGCAAGCTTTCAACAACAACAACAACAAAACAAACAAACAAACAAAGGCCATAAATCAGGACGTGAATGGATAAGCAGAACATAGCTTATATTTATACAAAGGATATTATCCAGCCTGAGGAAGTATAAAATCTCTGACACACTGGTATAACAAAGTGAACCTGAAGGGCAATCATAAAATAAAACAAATTTTAAAGATAATAACAGAACATATGAGAATTTCAAAAGATTGAAACTTTAAGGATCTCCAAGGAAATGAAAAATTATTGCCAGATATTGATACCAAACTAGTCACTGTGAATTTAAAAGCAAGACAACATGGAGTTTATAAAAAAAAAAAACCAAAAAGAAAAAAAAAATGAAGATACTTAGCGGTACCGTTTAGATTTCTGAGTATTTCAGAGAGATAACCAAAGATATAAAGTAGATACTGAGAGCGTCTAAAATCTCTGAGTGGCAGAGATGTTTGATTGAAAAAAAAACACTTCCAAAATTCATTAAAGGCATAAACCTCAAATACTAAATCAAATGGATTTAGTAAGTACCAAATATGATAAATAAACCCATTTTAGGCATATCATATGCATGCCTATAATTATCAAGACAAAGAAAAAAGAGCTTTTCAATCTTTAAAGAAGAAATATGTATTACTAAATGTATAAAATAAATGGCAGCTAAATTTTCACCAAAAACAAGCGAGGGAAAAAGCCAAAGAAAAAGGTCTTTTAAAGAGTGAAGAGAGATTTTTGTGTGTCCCAAGATGTGATCTATTACAGAGGAGCTTCATGCTCTGCTGAACAGAATGTGTATTCATGAATCTGAAGGCGTGCACAGGGTTGGGGGGTGGTGATGTGGTAACATTTGGAAAGAGGAAAGGGAAGGGGGAAATGATATGGTTACACATAAACTCAAAAAGTTAAAACTTTATTTTAAAAAGTGATGAATAAAAAATTGTTAATATAGTCCATGAAAATAACCTTCAGAAATGTAAGTAATACAAATATACTTACAAATTACAAAATCTGAGGGATCTGTTTCTAAGAGACCAGTTCAACAAGAAACGCAAAAATAAATTCTTTGTTCTAAAGTGAAATATTTCCATACAAAAATTAAAAAATGCAGGGGGAGGTACGAATACTAGAAACAGCAAACATCTAAGAAAATACAGAACATCTAACTTATGAACAGGAACAGATGGAGCAGATTAAGAATATCTTCAAGCTCTAAAATAAATTTACCAAGATTTTATTCATACCTAAATACCATGCAAAAACATGAGTCAAAATGAAGTGGTTTTTTGTTGAACAAAAACAAAATTCCCATCAATAAAGCCTGGCTGAAAGAGTTTTAATAATACATGCTTGAGAAGAAGAAAAGCAAGCCTGAGAGAATAAAGCATGTCAGAAAGCAGAAATGTTGAGGAAGCCATCAACACTAGTTTACACTTGCTAACAAATTTTGCCTGTATGGAAATAAGAGTGACGACCCGTGGGAGGCAAAACAACGGAATGGCTGCCCTGGACAGCCCAGAGTATGGAAGATAAGAAATAGGAATCTGGTTAAAAACACTAAATATGGGGCTGCACTATAGAAGAAGGCCAGACACTAATACATTTTTTACTTAAGTTAGATGCTCAAATTAAATTCTTAAAAATGTATTTTCCAAGCCAGAAGAAAAAATAATTATTTTATTGATTTTATTGAGGTCTACATTTTTCTCTGCTCCCCTTCCTTCCTCCCCCTTCCCTTCAAACCTCTCCCAAGGTTCCCATGATTCCAATTTACTCAGGAGATCTTGTCTTTTTCTACTTCCCATGTAGATTAGATCTATGTATGTCTCTCTTAGAGTCCTCATTGTTGTCTAGGTTCTCTGGGATTGTGATTTGTGGGCTGGTTTTCTTTGCTTTATGTTTAAAAAAAAACTTGTGAGTGAGTACATGTGATAATTGTCTTTCTGGGTATGGGTTACCTCACTCAATATGATGTTTTCTAGTTCCATCCATTTGCCTGCAAAATTTAAGATGTCATTATTTTTTTCTGCTCTGTAGTACTCCACTGTGTAAATGGACCACATTTTCCTTATCCATTCTTCGGTTGATGGGCATTTAGGTTGTTTCCAGGTTCTGGCTATGACAAACAATGCTGCTATGAACATAGTTGAGCACATGTCCTTGTGGCACAATTGAGCAACCTTTGGATATATACCCAAAAGTGGTTTTACTGGGTCTTGAGGAAGGTTGTTTCCTAATTTTCTGAGAAATCACCACACCAACATCCAAAGAGGTTGTACCAACTTGCATTCCCACTAGCAATGCAGAAGTGTTCCCTCTTCCCCACAGGCTCTCCAGCATAAGTTGTCATCGGTGTTTTTGATCTTGACCATTCTTACAGGTGTGAGATGGAATCTCAGAGTTGTTTTGATTTGCATTTCTCTGATGACTAAGGATATGAACATTTCCTTGTCTTTCTTTCAGCTATTTTATATTCCTCTGTTGAGAGTTCTCTGTTTAGGTCGTTTTAAAGTTTTAAAAAGTAGGAAATAAAGACTAAGAAATAAAAATCATTCATCCCAAAGAGAACTATGAAGAAAAGGGTGAAAAGAAATTGTATTTATAAAAAACTGCCAGTAAGTAGGACCAAACAGAAACTAACAAATGGGCTGCGCAAGGTGGTGAGGGAAGAAGGCAGGGACTAGCCCTAGTCAGCAGGGAGGACTATGAGCCAAAAAAAAAAAAAAAAAAAAAAGACCAGCATGGCAAGCTATCCCTAGTTACAGTAGTGTACTCACATGTTGGCAGAAATCAATACGTCTTCTAATTGGATTGAAACTCTGCTCAACAGCAGGGAAATCATGCCTGGTACTGGAAACCAACCTCCAGGTGCCAGTGAGGTCATGGATCCTGGAGGAGGACCTGCAACTTACCCTCTACTTGTAAAGTACAATTCCTAACTGCAGTCTAAGTACTTAGCCTTATGCCCACAGACAAGAGACTGGAATTCAAAAGGAATGCAGGTTTAAGACAATGACATATTTCTATGCCTTCAGCTTTGTAAGTCCAAGTAAGGAGTTAATGGTTTTTAGCAAAAGCATCTTCAAAATGTGTGTTTCACCTTCCCTAGCAGGCACTTTATGTTTTGAATGTTTCTCTCTGGATGATCTGAACTGTCTTTCAACATTCAAATTCCGTCTAGTTCCCAATAAAGGTATATTCTATTTTACTTTGAGTGCTTCGGGAAATCGCCTCTCAGACATCTGAATACCTATACATTTATACTTTTTCTTCTTAACTGCTTACTGTTACACCGTTCGCTTTCCCAGAGACTTTCTGTCAGAAGTACTTTCTAAGTGGTGATGCAAGGTTTCTAAGAAAGCAATCTGGGAAAGAACCAGGACTTCTACACCCCGGTCTGAACAACGCATGTCTTTTATGAACTGTCTAAACCAAACTACAAACAAATGAGCTAAATTTACCCACAGAAATTGACAAAACTCAGTAACTTAAGCAATTTTCATGCTCTTCAAATTAACAGTGTATCAGTCCTTTATTAGAAATAGCACAACCTTCAAAGTTCATATTTTTAAATTCATTCCAAATCTATCTTTGGAACCATGCTTCCTGTATTGGCTTTACTTCTTTATTACCAAGGAAACCAATCATTATTAGTGTTGTTAGAATTTTTAAAAATACAACTCTACTCGTCAAGCTCCAAGTATTCAGAAAAGTCCTTTCTCACAGCGAGGGTGAAAGGCAAGAGCAGAAAGCCGAGTAAAACACGACACTCCACCCACAGCAGAGTCATTCTCCAAAGCTTAATCAACAGATGGCAAAGAGCACAGAGAGTTCTTTTTTCATTCATCGTTTACAGATGGATAATGGTGGCAAATTCAGTGTTGTATCTATAAACTGTAAACAAGCTTCCTTTCATGTCAGAAGTCTACAGGAGATAGAGACATGAGAACAAGCTCTGCTGTAAAATATTAAATGACATAATACTTCATCCTCTAATTTCTACAACTATTAATCCAACTACCTAGTTTATAGCACTGGTTTAAAAAGGGGGGGGGGCCTATGGGATCATATTTCATTATCAAGCAAATAAGCACTAATTTTGGTCTATGGGTCAAATATCAGTAACACAATTGGCCTTCAAGTTTATTAAAGAAGACTAGAGATTGACAATCATTTTAGTGTACCTACTGTGTCAGCAGAGCACTGGCTCCTCAGATGAGTGCAGATGAAGGAACTGATTTATTTACTCATATCTAAACACTACAATCACACTCAGCTCAGTGTGGTGTTCATGGTCTACAGATGTAAAAATAAAGAAAAAGTCCCTCCAGGACCACAGCAGGATCATGTCCCATTTGACTGTGACTTACATCAGAGCACACACTTGTAGGAAGCAATGCTTCATGACTACTTACACATTTTTGCATCATCGGGGTCTTCTGAGCAAAGATCATTGGCACTGGGTTTAGGGGGAAGACTGAAAAGTGAAACTGTCATGAGACAGGGCCTTGCCTCTCACCCTAAGTCATGTTTACATTCCAGGATGTTTGTGAATGGATTTCTGTTTCTTTTTCCTCAGAGAAGGTGCACAAAGTCAAGTGCAAGGTCTTTCTCCCTCCATCGAGGCAAAGAGAAATGCTGGGTAAAAGGACACATATCCTAAACTAAACTCCTAGTTTCATAACCGTGTCTCTCCTGGGCTACAAACCCCAAACACAAGATCTATTTGTTTCTCATCATATCACTCCACCCAATACAGCAACAGGAGTCATGCTATGATTAGAAACAGCCTGTTCTCTGTTGCTGTTGGGTCTATAACTGTGGCAAGCCAATACGATAGGTTATATAGTAGTGAGTCTTCTCAACTCTCCTAATGGCTGAGACCCTTAAATATAGTGGGGACCCCAACAATATAATTGCATTGCATAAAAACAATATACTTCATAACTGTAATTTCGCTATGCTATACATTACAACGTAAATATCTGAGTTTTCTTGTAGTCTTAGGTGACCCCTGTGAAAGGTCTGGGTTGGGACCCACAGGTTGAAAACCACTGGTATAGACTAACATCTTACACCTTTCATGGTTTCAGAGTCAACACACCAGTTTTCAAGTACTATTTGAATAATCTGAAAAGCAAGTTTCAAGGACAATTATGACTCCAAAATATAAATTTTCCATAAGCTAAGGACTTTTACAGCAATAAGTCCTTAGTTACAGCAACACTGATAACTTCATCTGAACTTTCAATTATCCCCTCAAATAACAATGATTTTCTCTTAGATTGAAATATTGCTATAGAATATGCCCAACATTGGAGCTGCAATTTCTTTTGGATTGAGGAAAACTAAACTAAGGATGGGAGGACTCTCTGGAAAAAGTATATTGTGAAGTCACTCCTAGCACCTCAAACCTGACATCGTCATCTTCAGTCATCAAAACAAACGTGACATCCTCAGTGTTCAGATGACTGTACCAAGCTTCTGCCTTAGCACTTCTGCCTCTTTTCTAGACAGGTATGGTAGCATGTGTCTCTAAAGGAAAACCGTAAGTTAGGGTCAATCAGAACTACACAGATGTAGGCCAGCCTGAACTACATAGTAAGACTCTCTCAGAAAATACACCACGAAACAGAATTGCTGGCCACTGAGATGGCTAAGCAGGTGAAGGCACTTGCTACAAAATCTGATGACCTGGATTCAATCTCCGGAATCCACATAAAGCGAAGATACAACTCCCACAAGTTGTGCTCTGCTGCCCCTACATGAGTCAAGGTATATACAGAGGAACACACAAGTACCCATGCATGCACACACAAAACAAATAAATGAAGAATTCTGTCTTAAATACTTCAAAGAACTCTAGGTAATCTAGTCTATTATTTAACTCTCATCTTCTCACAGTACTCTGTGACATAACTAGGATAAATATTTTTATTTTTCTTTAACAAATGGTGGCAACAACATAGTTCATATACTTTTTAACTTTCAACTAGGACATTTTAAAACTATGGTTCATTTTTTTAACTAAAGTATTAGTTCAGCCTGCTTATCCTTTTCTATTTGAAAAGGAACATTCAGAAGTTCTGTATCACACAGTAAGTTCTTCATCAATGCTTATTTCAAACTCCTTTACTGAAATAGTTGTGAAGAATTAATGAGACCACGTGCAAACAGTTAAAAATAATTCAAATTACCGTATTTAAAATGAAAGGCTAAGGATACAGCTCAGTGTTAGAGAGTCCCCCTGCATTGAATCCTCTGCACTTGGGACGGAAGGGATTCCAGAACCAGGTGTGCTAGTCTAAAATCCAAGTAATTTGAAGGCAGAGTCAACAGACAAGGCCAGCATAGGCTACATGGTAGGTTCTAGACCAGCCTGGGCTCCGAAGTAAAACCTTGTCTAAAATAATCAAATAAAAGTCCAGGCTTAAAAAAATGTGTATCATTACTCCTCACTGTTTTTAAGCCACACGTCACCACCTCTTTCCCCATTTCACAGTATCAATGCAAGACTGTAATAAAGGGAGTCATAGCTGCACTCCCAAGTTACTTGCACAATGCTCCCCCTTAAAAACCTTAGAACTCAGGTGTTAAACTTACACTTTTCTTATTTCTGACTAAACCTGACCTGCCACCTTGCACTGAAATTACTTACCAGTATATATAAATGTTGGGTATAAGATTAAAACTAAACAAATGATTTCCTATAATCAAATATGTCTACTTGTCAGGCTACCACTAGATGGCAGTATGACACAGAGCACAGAGGAAGAGAGGGCCTTCAAATTGATAAAAGTAGCTATTGTTTCTATGAATGTGACAGGAGACTTTTTCCCCTCAGAGCAAAAGAAATATCTTGTGATATCTGGATAAATCATTATTTTTGTTCATGTATTTCCAATACAATTTGGAAAAAATGCAATAAAAGTTGCTGGGAGCAGCATGGTACATGCCTGTAGAATTCTCTGCTAAACCAGTGTCAGCACTGATTTTAGTATGGTGACCTCCCAGGAGTGGAGGATCACCACGCTGTCTAACATAAACAGCAAGTATCTTTTGTTTTCATATTTTTATTTCCTTAAACAAAATACAATACACTGGTGCATCAACAACCATAGTTTGTAGCACCAAAGTACTTTTCAAAGGAAATTACAAAAAAATGACTGTATTTATTAAAAACCACTATATGAGGACATTGACTAGCAGGTGGAACACAAATTCATCATAAGTAAGACCCTGGATTAAATACCCAACAATGCACCCAGCACTGACTAGCTGGAAGTAAAATGAACTATTAACAATTCCTATAACAATGTATTTCTCTCAAGAAAAGATATACCACATTAGCTGGATAATACTAATGGAAAATAAAGAAGAAAGAGTGGTTTAAGACAAACCGTTTTTGATAGGTAAGTACTAGTAAGTATGTTTTCCTCAACTCTTGACCAGAAAAACAAAAATAAAAATAAACTTTCCAATTAAGAAAAAAATTAAACAGAAAAAAATGTCTTTAAAAACCAATCATTTGAGTAATGACAGAAGACAGGTTGATCAAGAAAATTAAAACCTGGCTTTATGGTCAGACTTAAATTTTAGAATATTTTACACAGTTTATACCCTATAAATTTGAACGGCATGACATGTTTTTCTTAATATAAAATATAAAAACTAATCTTTTAAAAAAACAAAAACAAATTAGATCAATCTTAAATATTAACTTGAAATGATAATTAAAAATTAGACCTCTTACTGGGAGCAAACACAAAGGTTTTAACAGAAAAACTCAAGAAAACTTCAAACAACAGATAGCTCTAATTAATGCAAATTATTCGAGGGTATTTATTAAAAGCGATAAGTAAAAACATCCCCCAAGCTTAGGTAGAGAGATCAATTTAGAAATATTAGTAAAATGATCAAAGAAATTTATATTTAAATACACGTAACATAACAGAACATGTTCCAGGAATGTAAAGCTATCTGAACAATCTATTTCTAGAACAAGAGAAACTCTGTATTTCTACTACTTTTTTAAAAACAGCTATTCACACTGGATGGAGGTAGACTTAACACAACATGGGATAACCTTCCCTGCCCTGCGCTGTAGTGTCTCTTTTCCATTCACCTTGTCACCATCTCAACGGTTTGCATCAGAGCACATAATCCAGTTTCTTAGCCAAAAGAAAACATTTGCCACCGTCCAGTATTTCTAGTGCATTAAGGAAACCCCATATGAAGATAAAGAAAGCAACACGAAGATTAAGTGACAATCTGACCTGTAGTGCAATAAGTCATAGTACAATAAGAATGCAACACATAGCTCATACATTCCATCACACCAGCATCACTTCTCTGCATGGTAGCACCATCAGCTTAGCAGAGGCCTTCCAAGATGCTTAGATAAACTACCAGACTAGAGACAACACAGGAGTTCACCTCGTTTCTGCAACATAACGCTTATGTGCTGCCAACTCTTGTGTGTATGTATGTATTTATGCATGTATATGGAATTGAGAATCATTTACAAAGTAAGTAATAAGCAAGGAAATGCTCTTAGGGTAACATACAAAGACAGACTGACTTCATATGCTGGCTGTTACCAGTGCAAGCCCTGGCAGGTATCCTTTCATCACTCAAATGTCCACCTCTCTAAACTGGGACAACAGAACATAACTCAGACGAGCTTTGGAAGACAAGAACCAAGCTTAATGTTTTCAAAATGGATGATCTGTTAACCAACACATACTGGACAATCCATCAATTCATCTTGCTCCATGAATCCAAAATTGGTAATCTTCTTTAATAGACAAGAAAAATGTAGGTATCTATTTCCAGACTATAATTTGTTGGTTTGTCTAGTCTTGTGCTGGACTACAGTTAAGACAAAAAAACCAACAAGAATAACAAAAAGAAGAAAAAATAATAAAGTATTCTAAGATATGGTACACAAAGAGAGACAAGACATTCATTAACACACTGCTTTAATTTACCTGTTCTATGAACAAAATATAAAAAAAATTAACAATGCCTGCTACTGTCATAAATATTGAGGAAAACACACTCTCACTGCCTTCAGAACAAACTGGCATAAAGTCACACACAAACACACACACAAGTGCACGTGTGCACACCTCCTGTTGTGTCCACATCCCATTATTCCACTATTGTCTGTGGTTTAGCTTTCTGCAGTTTCAGGTACCTATGCCTTCAAAAGTCCAATAGACACAAGCAACTCGAGCTTTCAACTGCGTGTAATTTTGACTAGTGATAAACTCCATGCTGTCCTACCCATACTGGACATGAGACATCCATCATGCAGCATTACTCACACTATGTAGGATATAGCCACTTGGTGTTCAGTAATCATCTCAATTATAAGATTAATTGTCATGGTATTGCAGGGCTCATATTTAAATAACCTTTATTTTATGTGCTAATGGCTCTAAAATACAAATGAAGATACTAGCAATTTTATTAAATATGTTGCTGCAATTATTCTCAGTTATTGTTGACATTTTACTATTGTTGCCTTCTTACTATACCTCATTTTTAAATTAAAGTTTTTCATAAGAAAAAACAGTATATACAGAATATGTGCTATTGTAGGCATCCACCAGAGGGCTTGGGATTCCCCCTCCCCCTTTCCCTGTGGGTTATGGAGATTACTACACTTAAGACAGAAAAAAACAACAAATTAACAAAAAATGCCAATATTTTAAATGTACATACTCCAGGAGCCTGTGAATCCGCTCATAGGATTTTATTTAGAGGACACTGTCAGATCAATAAAACACAGAATATCTATTAACAGAAAGCTAATTACATAAATTATGTACAATTTTTCAAAAGGTGGGCTGAGAGATGGGGTAGCAGTTAGGAGCACTTGCTGCTCTTGTAGAGAACTGTTAGGTTCCCAGCACCCATGTGATGGCTCCTATCTTTAACGTCAGCTCCAGGGATCCGATGACTCTCACCTTTGTGGGCACAAGGCACCCACATAGTACATATACATACATGCAGAAAAAACACTCATACACATAAACAAAAAAGTAAATGCTTTTTAAAAATAAAATAAATAGCATATTATAGTTGTTTGAATGAGAATGGCTCCAACAGGCTCAAATGTTTGATGACTTGATCACTTGGTGGTAGAGACGTCTGGATAAGGTAAGGAGCTGTATGTTGAAGGATGCAGGCTTTGAGGTTTCAAAAGTCACCTGCCTATCTCAATTCCTTCTTCCTGCTTAGCCTCTGTGGTTCCAGATGTAGCACTCGAAGATGTGGGCTCGAAGATGTTCCTACTGCCACGTCTGCTGTAATATATTCTTATAGTTCTTGAACCACATGCCCAAGTAAACCCTCTCTCGCGTAAGTTGCCTTGGTCATTGTATTTTATCACAACAATAGAAAGTAAGTAATACACATGGAACTGTGAAATATGTTGTGACTTTCAGGAGCTAGGTGAGCAGGGTTAGGAGACTGTCTGGGCTGTGGACCAGCTAGGCCGTCGTTAGTCTGTCTACCCAGTAGGCATGGAGTCCGAATCCACATGGGCACCAAAAGTGGAAGGACGCTTAAAAGAAACCCCATACTAGCTCAGAATTAAAAAACAGACGTTTACTTAGGGATATACTCACAAATCAGAATCCTCTGCTGAAACAGAGATCAGAAACCAAATCCCGCAGCTAGAAAAGAGAGGCCAGACACATGTTCTACATCGGCATATATAAGTATAAGAGGCCACGCCCAGTGGGCAGGTAACCACTGGCTGTAAGACTTCCTACAGTGCAGGAGCAATAAAATAATTCCAAGGTTCATACTTTCAAATAAAAAAGCATTTTTGAAAGTAGAGTATATAGTAGAACCCACATCTATATGTAAAATGATATGTTTAGGATCAAGTGTACTAGGGTTTATCTACTGTAAAAAGCAACACACTAACAAAGTGATAACTCAAACAGACTATTTTTAACTGTTTGTATTATACAGAATGTAGAATTGTTTGAAGATCAATATTAAGTTTACTTTTCCTATAAATGGCATTCAACCAGACTATAAAACACAAAACCATACACAAGCTAAGCACAAATAGCAAGTCAGCAATCACCAACAGATAGTCAAGCCAGGTGGCTACTACAGTTCTTTTACTATACAACTACAACTCAGCGCATGGAAACTGATGTTTTCCTTCAAAACATGACTTTGGCTCAACCACATCAGTAGCAGAACCTGTGAGTTAGCTGGAGAGATCCAGCTCCAGACAAAATCAACAAGAAGTAGATTTCTCAAGAGGAATTCATCCAAATGGAGCATGACCAACAGATAATAGAAGGTTCAGGAAATAACTTACAAGGTAAATGGAGCTGGTTTCTATAAATGGCGTTGTGTTATACCCTCATCCTTTCTCTTCTAGTTGAGAGGTAGCAAAAACAGGTAGAACTAGTACAGCTCCTTTCCATTGAAGACTGTCTCTGCTCACCAGCAAGAAGTCTACCTAAAATTTCCTTTTGTGATATAGTCTTGAGGATTTAAATCCTATTAAGCCTCTAGCACTATTTCAGAGAAGTCAAACCCAGTTGAGTACTGTCCCTAATCCACATTTCTTCCATACACACATTATACAGTCTTAATTGCAAAACAAAACACGAAAGTTTAGTGCTATAATATCTTATAATCTTATACATCTCAGCAATAAAGGAAATGAAATGCAAAGAGGTGTACCTGCTTGCTCAAGATCACAAAGTTCCTAACTTCCAAGTAGAAAGGCTAGCACTAACTAAAGCCTGTAATTTCATTCTGTCAAGCTTACTAATAATAGCTTTCTTTTTATTTTAAATCAGAGTCCTCAAAGACTCCTGGCCTGTCACATAATGCCAACATTTTAAACCATCTTCTCAATTTCGCTACAGCTCTCTAGACTATTTCTCTTCCTGATGTATATGAGACATTTTTACAAAGTTTATTATTTGCAAAAGAGGGCTCTCAGCCTTGTAAAGACAAAAACAAAACGCACAACTAAATAAAGAGATCAAGGGGATTCGAATTGGAAAGGAAGAAGTCAAACTTTTATTATTTGCAGATGATATGACAGTGTACATAAGCAACTCCAAAAACTCTACCAGAGAACTCCTACAGCTGATCAACACTTTTAGTACTGTGGCAGGATACAAGATCAACTCCAAAACATCAGTTGTCCTCCTATACACAAAGAACAAAGATACAGAGAGGGAAATCAGAGAAACATCACCTTTCACGATAGCCACAAATAGCATAAAGTATCTTGGGGTAACTCTAAGCAAGGAAGTAAAAGATCTATTTGACAAGAACTTTAAGGTTTTGAAGAAAGAAATTGAAGAGGATACCAGAAAATGGAAAATCTCCCAAGCTCTTGGATTGGGAGGGTCAACATAGTAAAAATGGAAATTCTACCAAAAGTAATGTATAGATTCAATGCAATTCCCATCAAAATCCCAACAAAATTCTTCACAGACCTTGAGAGAACAATAATCAAGTTTATATGGAAAAACAAAAAACTCAGGATAGCCAAAACAATCCTATACAATAAAAGTACTTCCAGAGGCATTACCATCCCTGACTTCAAACTCCTATTACAGTGCTACAGTATTGAAAACAGCTTGGTATTGGCACAAAAACAGAGATGTTGACCAATGGAATCGAATCGAAGACCCAGATATTAACCCACAAGCCTATGAACACCTGATTTTCAACAAGGGAGCTAAAATTATACAATGGAAGAAAGAAAGCATCTTTAACAAATGGTGCTGGCATAACTGGATGTCAACCTGTAGAGGAATGAAAATAGATCCATATCTATCACCATGCATAAAAGTCCAAATGGATTAAAGACCTCAATATTAATCTGACTACACTGAACCTGATAGAAGAGAAAGTGGGAAGTAGTCTACAAGACATGGGCACAGAAGACCACTTCCTATGTATAACCCCAGTAGCACAAACAATAAGAGAATCAATGAATAAATGGGACCTCCTGAAACTGAGAAGCTTCTGTAAAGCAAAGGACACTGTCAGTAAGACAAAAAGGTAACCTACTGATTGGGAGAAGATCTTCACCAACCACTCATCAGACAAAGGTCTCATCTCTAAAATATACAAAGAACTCAAGAAACTAGACACTAAAACTCTAATTAACCCAATTAAAAAATGGGGTACTGAACTGAACAGAGAATTCTCAACAGAAGAAGTTCGAATGGCCAAAAGACACTTAAGGTCATGCTCAACCTCCTTAGCGATCAGGGAAATGCAAATCAAAACAACTTTGAGATACCATCTTACACCTGTCAGAATAGCTAAAAACAAAAACACCAATGATAGCCTATGCTGGAGAGGATGTGGAGAGAGGGGAACACTCATCCATTGTTGGTGGGAATGCAAACTTGTGCAGCCACTTTGGAAATCAGTGTGGCAGTTTCTCAGGAAACTGGGAGTCAACCTACCTCAGGACCCAGCAATTCCACTCTTGGGAATATACCCAAGAGATGCCCTATCATACTACAAAAGCATTTGTTCAACTATGTTCATAACAGCACTATTTGTAATAGCCAGAACCTGGAAACAACCTAGGTGCCCCTCAATAGAAGAATGGTTAAAGAAGGTGTGGAACATATACACACTGGCGTTTTACTCAGCGGTAAAAAGCAATGACTTCTTGAATTTTGCATGCAAATGGATGGAAATAGAAAACGCTTTACTGAGTGAGGTAACCCAGACCCAAAAACAGGAATATGGTATGTACTCACTCATAAGTGGATTCTAGCCATAATTAAAGAACAATGAGCCTATAATTCGTGATCCTAGAGAAGCTAAATAAGAAGGTGAACCTAAAGAAAATCATATAGTTATCCTCCTGAATATTGGAAGTAGACAAGATTGTCAGGCAAAATGTGGGTGCATGGGGGTGGGGGGTGGATGTAAGGGGAGATGGGTAGAGAGAAGGGAGAAGGGGAGGATTCAGGAGAGCTGGGGGAATGGGATGGGTGGGATGGAGGAAGGGTAGATATGGGAGCAGCGAAGTAGATATCTTAATTAAGGGAGCCATTTTAGGGTTTGCAAGAGACTTGACTCTACAGGGGTTCCCAGGTCCAAGGAGAGGTCCCCAGGTTGTTCCTTGGGCAGCAAAGGAGAGGGTGCCTGAACTGGCCTTGTCCCATAGCCACACTGATGAATATCTTGCATATCACCATAGAACCTTCATCTGGCGATGGATGGAGATAGAGACAGAGACCCACATTGGAGCACTGGACTCACCTCCCAAAGTCCAAATGAGGAGCAGAAGGAGGGAGAACATGAGCAAGGAAGTCAGGACCACGAGGGGTGCGTCCACCCACTGAGACGGTGGGAATGATCTAATGGGAGCTCACCAAGGCCAGCTGGACTGGGAGTGATGGAGCATGTGATCAAACTGGACACTCTGAATGTGGCTGGCAATGAGCACTGACTGAGAAGCTAAGGACAATGGCACTGGGTTTTGATTCTACTGCATGGACTGACTTTGCGGGAGCCTGGTTTGTTTAGATGCTCACCTTTATATACCTGGATGGAGGCGGAGAACCCTGGACTTCCCAAGGGGCAGGGAACCCTGACTGCTCTTAAGACTAGAGAGGGAGGGGACAGGTGGGAAGGGGAAGGGAAAAGGGAGGCGGGGAGGAGGTTGAAATTTTTAATAAATAAATAAATGAATAAAAATTTTTTTTAAAAAAGAAAAGTTTAAAAAAAACACCCTTTGTTTGGTATCTTATAGTCAATAGTCAAATAGTCAAGTGTTAGAAATCTCTGTTGCATTTAAACTGCCAATTACCTGGAACAGAATATCCTAAGCTTTCATTTATCCTATAGACCAAATCCATCTAAATAGGTTTTACGATACAAGTAAGAAAAGTAAAGTCACTCTGACACATATCAATCATGTTAGGAAGACTTCATTCGAGACAAGGCAGAACTAGACTGGCAGGTGGGGAACTTCTCTATGTAGTGTGTGGAAATCAAGATCTTTTTTTCTATTTGACTATCATAAAAAACAAATAAAATGAAAAACAGCTTTTGTTTTTCTGGGAAAGCATAGCTTTTTAAAATAATCACAACCTGCCCCCTTTAAATTTTCATTTTTCACCTTAAGTTGCCAGTGACTTATCACAAGAACAAAGTATTTCATTTGATACCAAGAAAGAATGCAGAGGCCAATAATAACCAAGACACTTGAAAAAGAATTAAGTGGGGGCACTTTAACCTTCCAGGTCTCAAAACTCAGTGAGGACTCAAACAAGGTAGTGTTAGCAAGGCTATATAATTTCAGAAGACAAAGCTACTTTACAAAGCCACGGACATATGAACATGACTCATAATGAAGGGAGGGGTCCCTAACTGATCCATGTTAGTATGGTAATTAAAAATATGTGCTAATTTGGCATCGAGTACTAATCAACAGAAAAGAATAATAGATTTTATATCAATCAGTAAATATCAAAATATTACAAATATTAAAATAACAACTATCACTCATCTCAATTCAGAATGTAGGAAATACTTAAAATATACCTGTATACTGCCAAATTCCACGTTCTCATAATGAAAATGTGCACATTCAGCCATCTTTGGAAAGTGTCCCTTGGTGAAGGGTAACCTAAAAATACATGAAAATAAATACGAGACAAGATACTTGACTACTCAAAATATACATACACACACACACACACACACACACACACCATGGATTTCAGAGCTCATGCAAGCAAAAATACTTAATAAGCACATGCATGTGAGCCATAAACATTTACACAAACCTTTTTAGAAACACATGGAACAAGATGCATACTGCATTGAATGTGTGGATAACAACCAAAAATGAGACATTGTCTCTTAACGTTGCCTCAATTTGACGTTCATAGAAAAGCCAGACCTTTGGCAAACTAAGTGTGAACTGTCTGCTTCTGCAGAGAAGCAGAATTCACAACACAAAGCACACCAGACTTTACCTGTGGATGTTGTCACAGCCCATCAGTCCGGGAGTGCTGGACCTGGGTACAGAACGAACATTTTATCCTTATCTTGCCCAGGCTTACACTTGGAGCTTATTTCCCTGCTTAGCCCTCCTTTATCAAGGTAGAAGCTGGATTTCCGGTTAAAACTATGTAGGAAAGACTCAGGTATTTCATGTAACTTTCAAATCTAGGTTAGCTCTTTCAGGTTTCTTAAGGGCAAGCCTAGGATTCTGTAATTGAACCAATAAAGCTGATTTTCCTTAATAAATGAGATAATGCATTAGAGGTACAGAGGCAGGTCTAGATGTTCCTGTTAGACAAATGAAATGTAATAGGCAACAATGTATATGGAAGAAAAATAAAGTGTATTTTTAGGAAATGAGTTGTATAAAGACCTACTCAGTTCATTACTGAGTTACAACATAAGTCTTAACAGTATAAATTGTCATATGCATAGGAAGATAGAACTGACATTCATTTGAAGCAATTCGTTAGAGTTCACTCCTGTCTGTACTTACTTCTTCACATGCTTAACCTTCATGCTTGCTGCACTGCCACAGGCCTTAAGGGAAAGCTCTCCAGGGATCTCTGGGACATCTGCTCCTCTTGCCTTAGAAAATAAAGAAAAGAAAAGCTATGGTGATTCTGTTAGTATTGAGACTTCTTTTATAAAAACACGCTACAAATATATTTTTACTGTTTCTTCTGAATCTATATTAATAGGAACATGTTTTGATATAATATTCCTTTAAATTGTGAAATTACTTGACTTTTAGCTATTAAGAATAAACTAACAAAAAATATTAAAATTGAATACCTGAGTTTACCATATAAGGGAAAACTTGCTGTAAAAACAAAAATTTTCTAGTTCTTGTCATAAAATTCTATAATCAGTTATTAGAATTCTCAGTACAAACTAAAATCTCTCCTAGGAGTTATTGGAACAAAATAATCTTGGTTACATTATAATTATCAACAAGTGTTAAAAAGGGTATTATGAACAATGGAACAACAGGCATTTCTTACTTCAAAAGTTTCAGTCTTCTAGCTTAAGAATCAACCTTAACTAAATTAATTTTTTCCTATAAAAAATTAGTCAATAGAGTTTGGATAATGTTAAAAATGTTTCAACTACAGGAGGTAACTGCATTAACTTATTGATTCTTGGTATACTACCCTAAGTAGGATTATTTTTTCAATTTTTTTTCTCCTTAGCAATGTTAACTATTAATAAGACCTGCTATTTGACAGTCAATCTTCTTAGATGTTCCCCTATTCTTTTCAAGGTTTTCAAAACAAGAAAGAATGTACACTATATTCATTCTGTACCTTTTTATTTTGTGTGTGACTGAGTGCATGTGAGTGAGGAAATATACGGCTCACCCGTCATTATGATATTGTACTACTTTTATCTCAGGTTTCAGCATTAGTGAAAAATGCACTGTCTGATGACTTTCCCACCATTGCTGTCTATAGCGCTGTCACCTCTTGAATCCATCCTTTGATGTTTCTGGTCACTGTGAAGAATTTTACTTTGTCATTTTCTTCTCTATTCTGCTACAGAAGGCATATGAAACTATGGAATCAATGAATATATTCAGTGAAATGACAACGCAGACCACAAAGCCAATGTCTCTAAGCTAACAAAACAAAACAAACAAAAGCCCTAAACCATCTAGAAGAATGATGCAATCATTTGAACAACTTCACACAAAAGCTGGGCGATGAATGATTTCAATGGGCACCAGTCTGTAGGTCAAATGTTGCGGAACTCAACTTGCAGTTCACTTGCCTTTGCAGTAACCTTTACAGGACTGTGGCCATGTATGGTCAGAGTTGGGGAGATGGCTAGACACTAATATACACCAGATGGCCCTTTCAGAAAAAGTCTGCCTACTTGTCTAGTATGAGGTCTCCCCCATTTTACTTTTCTAAATGCCTTAATTTTGTTTGGTATCTGGAATAACTGATGAATGCTGACAACTGATAAGACAATACCTGGGATCATAAAATAACTTTCTAAATAAGGAAAAAAATCAATACAAGGTCCAATAATACAAGAGATTTATAAAAATGGTTGAGTGGGTCCAAATGGCAACTGGGAAGTAGACTTCTTTGCTATATTCTTAGGAATATGATAGATAGCCAGTGGTGGTTTGAATAAGAATGGCCCCCCATAGACTCATATTTTTATGCTTTGTCACAAGGAAGTGGAACTCTTTGATAGGATTAGAAGGATTAGGAGGTGTGGCCTTGTTGAAGGAAGTGTGCTACGGAGGCCAAATTTTTTTTAAAACAAATAAAATATAAAGGCAGGTTTCTGTTTACCAGGAATCTCCCTTAATCCGCCCCAAAGGACAACAACCTTGCGCCAGCTGCATCTACTTCCTGGTCAAATATGAACAGCCTGTATCAGTTCAAAGAACCCACATGATAACTATTGTACAAAATCTTCCTGCTTTTCTGCCATTTTATTCTTCTCTCTGCCCCCTAAGAGACATCCTTGGCAGTTTAACATCCAATAAACCTTTCTTCCTTCCAAGGGAATAGTCTAGTTAGGAGGTTTCACTGCACCCCTGCTTACATCTGGTGCTGAAACTCAGGAAAGCCTCTGCTTACCCATTAACAATCCTTCTGCTTACCTGGCCAAAATCTTTCTGTTTAGGACAATGTCACCAGTACTGCCATTTGAAGGGGGGGGGGGCAGTGGGGAATGGCACTTTAGACCTAAAAACCAGTATTCATGATTTAGGAAGAATTTTAAAGGTCAGATTAAAAAATATAACAAAAGGATAAAATAAGGCTTCAACTAGGACATCTAAAGATAAGGTCTAACAGCCAGTAAGAATATGAAGCACTGCTAGATACAAATAACTGCCACAGAAACAAAAAGGATCCTGTGGAACTCTATCATATACACAAAAGAATGCAGATACAAAAAACACATCTACATTGTAGGATTTCATGTACAAGAGGAATAGACAATTGGTAGAAAAAGTTGACTGAGGGGCACCCAAGAGGTTTCCGAATTTTATAGAACTTTCTATGTTCAAATCTTTTTTTTTAAGATTTTATTTATTTATTATGTATATAACATTCCTTCCATGTATGCTTGCTTGCCAGAAGAGGGCACCAGTTCTTATTATAGATGGCTGTGAGCCACCATGTGGTTTCTGGGAATTGAACTTAAGACCTCTGGAAGAGCAGTCAGTGCTCTTAACTTCTGAGCCATCTCTCCAGCCCCCTCTATGTTCAAATCTTGATCTTGTTCATACATGAAGAAAACAAGTAATTTAATCAATACATACACGTTAAGATTTATTAGCTAGGGGTGGGGGTGGGATGAGGGACAGGGGTGTGGAGGTGCATACCTTTAATCCCAGCACTGGGGAGGCAGAGGCAGGTGGATTTCTGTGATTTCTAGGCCATCCTGACCTAAAGAGCTAGTTCAAGACTATACAAAGAAACGCTGTCTCACAAAACAAAACATGCTACTTCTCCATATGTAAACTAGGCTTTCATTAAAAGGTAAAGAAAAAGCAAATGGTGAAAGGGCAGACAACATTATAATAGAAAATTATAGGTCAGTCACAAAATAACAAAACAAATTAATAAAAATACTTCATAACTAATGTGCTCTAGAAGTACAAGGGTGATATAATATTTTTAAATCTATGCCTTGGCTTTCATTCTTGATTATAATTAAAGTGAATAGGGAAAACAGAATATAAACTTGATAAATACAATTTATCAGATAAAACTCAACATGTTTTCATGATGAGGTATCTGGCAATGATTGTGGCTGAAAGTTGTAGAACAAAGAAAACACTCATCTCTGACCTCTCACATTTTACCAAGACAGGAATGGTTTCCTTTCTGCCATTTTCATCCTACATTGGCAAAAGTATAAACTGTCCATACAATGAAATAATCATGACTATACAGCAATCGGGAAGATTCCAGCCTATTGCTGTGAAGTAGTCTGCGCCAGGCTACCTTAAACACAGTAAGTATGAATATGCATGTGTGTTTTGCTTAAAAAATAGAAGAGTAAGCAAAAGCTAATTTGAATGTTTACCAATGAGGAAGACAGAAAAAGGAAAAAAGACAGATTGCCCCTATTTTGAGAATTTTGAGGTCACAGAAGCGACTTAAATATCAGTAAAAATAAATTAAAATGGGAAAAAGCAGCACCCTCTAAAAATAGAGAGTGAAATAAAAGAAATGATCCTAATTATATGTTAGTGGCTAAGCCCAGAGAGGGATTGGATTACTTCAAGTGGCAATAAAGTAAAGCAATATATCCCTACAAGGATATTTCTTGAAGTGAAACAGATTGTATTCTAAAAAACTGACATTCCTGTTTTGAAACTAACAGAGGTAGAAGATGGGCCAGTGAGGTGGCTCAGCAGGTCGAAGTCCTACGTGCAGAAGCCTGACCACCTGACCTCACTCCATAACACCCACGGTGGAAGGAGAAAACCAGCTCCTGAAAGTTGTCCTCAGACCTCCAAACACATGCCAAGGAACACGTGTTTGTTCTTACATATACCTCACACACAAGCATACACACAGTAACAATAAATAAAATTAAATTTTGAAATGAAATAAAAATGGAAGAGTAGATCAAACAAGCAACTACTAATGTCACTAAAATACTAAGAACTTTAGTGTAGGAAACAGTAATATAAAACCGGAATCTGAGTAGAAGTCTGTAGTCCTTTCTGCTGTGCATGTGATAATGCTATGTGTATGTTCACATACAGCTCTGATGACATGACGGACCAAAGCAGAAGGCATAAAGAATCTCAGCCATCGCAAGGCTGACCTAAAACTGGTCTTCTGTGAAGTACCTGCTGATAAGGTTCTTAAATAAGTTCTATATGAATACGGCTGAACTGAGAGCTGATTAAATATTGAAGGTAAAGTAAGTGTCAGATACTGCACAAAAATGTGTAACAGGAAGGAAATCGTTGTCATGAGGCCTTCATTCCTTTCACAACACCTTTATGAAACAAATATAAAAACATATGACTTGTTTATCAAATGTACAGAAAGAAGACCACTGAAAGGAAAAGTGACATTAAATGCTAAAGGTAAACAATTTCAATGAGTTGCAAAGACAAATTGAAATGAATGCCAAATTCACTAAGAATCAAATTTAAAGCCCTAAATTCATGGTAAAAGTTCTACTTAATGTGTAAGGATAGGGTTGGAGTATGATTTGTTTGACAAAAACTCACGTAACAAGAACTGAGGCAAAAATCTACCAGAAACCTAAAATAATGCAAAGGGATTTCCTTCCAGTAAAAAGCCAGCAGTCTTTAGAAATACACATCTACAAGACGAGCATTTACTGCTCTACAGTCTGAGCCAATCAAACCATAAGGAACAATTGACCCATCCTACTAAAACATATTTTGATTTGGAAAACATGAATAAACAGGAAGAAATGTTTTGTCCTGTCTATTTCTACAGCTCCCTAACTCTCCTAAAATTACTCTACCATCACCCTACTGGTGCAGATGACTAAAGACTCACTCAGGTAACTGATTTTGGTGATGATATATACTAATAAAGTGGTTGGCAATGTTGCCTCGTTAACTCCAAAATCATTTAGCAGTAATGCAATGTAATATAATATATCTCTGGGTGTGAATCTTCAAAATGCAGTAAACTCCATGTTGATGTGTATCAGAACATTAACAAGGATTACAGACTTCAAAATTTTTATTCTTTGAGAATTGTGTACATGAACACAATGGTTTTTGGATCATACCCACCCCTCTCGGTCCTTCAAACTTTTGAACAAAGACAAAGGAGAAAAAATACAGTACGTGAAAATTGCTCAACGTCTCACAAAAGTGAAGGAAATCTGACCCAGCTATTCTGTGTCACAAAGAAACTGAGGCCAAGAAAGAACAGCAGTTAGCAGTGTTAGGCACAATTCTAATTAAATTGGCAAGTAATCTAGGAATCTCCATACCCTTTACTCAGCAATTCTCTCTCTAGAGAATAAAAAGTCATCATAAAGTCATTCACTAAAGCAAAAAAATATGAAATAGATTTAGGACTCTATTAACTACAGAACTACATTCTATTTTATGGCATATTAGATAATCATTAAATACGTTAATACTTTTAAAATTATTTTTTATTATTAAGAGATTTACTTTTATTATCTTTAATCATGTGTATGTATGTCTGTGTCCATGTGGGGCTATGTGCAGGTGAATACAGCACCCTGGGAGGCCAGAGGCCTAAGATACTCCAAATCTCAAATTACAGACAGTTGTGAGCCACCATCTAGTGCCAGGAGTCAAACCTGGGTCCTCTGGAAGAGCACTGATGAGCCATCTGTCTGGCCCCAAAGCACTGTTTCTGTGTTAACAGCAGCAACATACAGAATACATAAATTACTCCAAGCAATTGGTTTCATAAATATTGATGAATTAAAATTTTTTGCACTATCTCTGTTTTCATCAACTAATATTAACATATATGGCAAATACATTATGATGTGTAAAAGCCAAAGAAAACATATAATACTGTTCTACATAAAATTCTAAAACAAGCCCTTTTCCTACTTCTCCATTACTTCATCTATCTGGGTACTTCAGTGAAGTGATTCTACAGATGAAATTAAAGGTTCAGGTCAGTCAGTCAGTCTTAAAACACCAGATTCATCTGGGACAGCAATCCCAAAGTAGATTTTCTCTGACTCGTAACAGAAAAGAAAGTCAAAGACGACTACTACTAGCTCGAAGGCTGAAACGGTCACTTAAAGAGCAGAGACAGGTTCTTCTCTGACAGCTCAGAACCACAAGGAACTACCTCCAGCCCACCACCTGAACGAGGCAGGAAGCTGACTGCTCCACGGCATCTCCAGATGAGAATTCAGCCCAGTGGATGCTGCTTTCTGTGTCATAAGGCCCAAAGCAGAAAACATTCCACCTGCCTAGCTTACAGAAATAATGAATGCCTACTATTTCCAATCTATAAGTTTGTGATAAAACTACCTGAAAGTAAGTTAGAAAACCTGGTCACATGTTACCATTTTCCACTTTTACTCTCTTAAGATTCAGTTTGTTGTATCAGCTTTATTTCATGCCTACTGTTCCCAGGACTTAGAAAGCTGAGACAGAAGGATCATGAGACAGAGAGCAGACTGACCTATATAGCAAGAACCAGTCTGCAGTGGTTTGAATGAGCAATAACCTTATACACTCTTCCGCTGCCGCCACGCCTTCCTTGTCATTATGGACTCGCTCTCCAGAACCACAGAGAAAACCAACACTTTCTTCTGTGAGAAGTTTCTGTTCTGGTGTTCTATCACAGCAACAAAGTAACTAATTCACTGTCCCAAAAATAAAAAGAAAATCACACACACATACACACACACACACACACACACACACACACACACAGACACACACACACGAACCCCACAAAGTATTACATGTATCTATATAACTAGATGGATGAGATTTTAATATAAAATATATACTATAAAGAAAAAACAGGACCAGTAAGATATTTCTGAAATAACATGTGTTTGCAGGTGCCTTTGAAAATAATGTTCCATTTCTGACAAAAGAACAAGAGATAATAAGGAAAAAAAATCTAATAACCATTCTAATACCTTAGAAAATAAACATATTAACCCTAGAATATATTACAATAAGTAACACCATCATTAAAATGATGCACCCTTAAAGGATAAATAGGTTACAAAAAGATTTAGTACCTTTTGGAATATTTTCAGAAGAACATGAACACAAAATACATATATTTTTAAAAAACAAGAACAACAATTGTCTTCACTTATTCAAGAGACTTCTCAATTTTATGTTCTCCAGGAAAATTATCACCAAGCAGTCTGAAGGAAAGAAACAGGTTTTTTAAGTCTGAATATCATGAGTTCATGTGAAAGTCTCAAGAAAAAAAAAGTCACAATTATGTAAAAGATACACCAAGTCTCTGAATGTTGCCTATAGTTCTCTCCTAAAAGTCTGTTCAGCATTACTGAGCTGCATCACATTTGATAACTTTTTGATAACATTTGATTTACTAACAAAAACAAGTTCATTAACATGAAAATCTAGTCAGGAGGTGACACATGCCTTTAATCCCAGTACCCAGGAGGCAGAGGCAGGCAGATCAGTTTGAGGTCAGCCTGGTCTACAGAATGAGTTCCAGGATGGTGAGGCTATCAGAAAGACCCTGTCTCAGACAGAAGGGAGAAAGAGAAAGGGAGAGAGGGGGGAGGGAGGCAAGCATGTATGGGAGGACAGAGGAAGGATGGGAAAATCTAAGGCTCTGTGAGATAAATAATGGTAACTGGTATATTTATTTTCTAATATCTGGACACCACAGACCAGGCCCAGGAACACACCAGTCAATTAGCTTACCTAGCATCATAAATAGACAAGTACTGAAAACAAGAAACAGGAATCAAAGAAGGCTGCAGGCAGGTTTAAGACCCTGAACAATGAATGTATAAGCCATACAAACAGTCCTAAGTGAAATACATTGCTTCAGTTCAACTATCGACTTCTAACGAAAAACAAAAGGAAGAGAAGAGCAAAGCAAAACAGTAACATGACACCTGAACATGATGGAGAAACAAGCTGCTCTCCAGTAGAAGAGTTGCCTTAAGGTTCACGTCTACCAGAAACATCTCAGAGAACCAATTAACAGCAGGAGAAATTATTCAAAGGCAACGTTTAAAACAATTTGGGAAAATTATTAGCAAGCACCATTAGGATAATTATCACAACTCCTCTGCTCAGCAACAGTTGGATAATCAACCTAAATTAGCACATTTACATATTAGCAAATTTATGCTTTTCTATAACTGAGCTTCATCTTCTCCATCTCTTTTTACATCATTCCACTGCCCTACTTGTTTAAAATAATTCTGCTTCTTCAGATTATATGTGATCCCAAAAAACATATAATTTTATCATGCATTTTATAAAATGTTCTAGGAAAATCAAAGAAGAGTATACTATTATCTTTACAGGTATTTATCTGGGTGCTGACTTGTGCATACAAGTATGTGGGGGGATTACAATGCTCTCACCTGTGTGTACATGTGTGTAGAGATCAAAGGTTAAGCTAAAGTGACATGGAGAACTGCTCTCCACTTTGTTTTGAGACAGGGCCTCTCACTGGACCTGGAGAACACTGTTTCTGCTAGACGGACTGGGCATCAAACGACAAGTTCCATCTGCTGTTTGCTTTTATACCATCACAATGCAGGAGTTACAGGCAGCACATCAGGCATTAAAGTGAATGAGTCCCGGGTATCTGACCTCAGGTCTGCATGCTTGAGCAGCAAGCAATTTACCCACTAAGCCATCATCCCAGGTCAAGATACTTTGTTAAGGTAAATTATTTTTCTTCAATGTAATAAAAAGAAATGGTGATCAGTTCTACAATAAACTATATAGTATGCATTAGATCTACTAACACACACGCACGCACGCACGTGCACTCCGAAATTGCCTCTTCATTAATTACTCTAAAGGAATAATCCAGCTCTTCTATCTAAGCTTGCTCTGCTAGAAACTTTAAGCGATACAGTGGAAAATAGCCCGAGTATAAAGAGCTGCTTGTGAGAGCCCCCAAAAAAGTAGCAGTAAGTCTCACTTTTGTTTAAAAAGAAATGGGGGGGGGGCAGAAAAAAATCATATTAATGTCTGTTCTAGTTTGTTGTCTGTTGCTGTGGTAAAAACCAACTTAGAAAGGAAAGGGTTTCTCTCTTCTTACAGGTTACAATCTATCACCATGGCAGAAGCTCACACAGGAACCAGGAGGAATGTGGCTTACTGGCTGGCTTTCTCTGCCTTGTCCTTTCTGATAGAGCCTAGGCACACCTGCCTAGGATAGCATCACCCACAGTACGCTGGGTCAGCATGTATTAGCAAGCAAGAAAATACCCTACAGATACACCCACAGGCCATCTGATCAAGACAACTCATCAACTGAGGTTTCCTCTTCCAGAGTGACTTCTCATAGACTCCAGTTTGTGTCAGGCTGACAAAATTAACCTGTGCAAATGTTCAAAAAGAAAGATAATGAAGAAAGTTCGGGGTTTTAAGGAAAAGGTCATTTCGTTTGTATAAAGAACGGCAATTCCATTTACTAAACGAATATTTACTGAAAACTTACTATGCCTGGCACAGAGAATAAAGCAGTAACTAGCCATAATTAAAGGCTCTACTCACACAGTTCACATTGCAATGGAGAAAAAAATAACCACATAAATTTTCAGTATTAATAAGTAATATAGAGAAAATTAGAGCACACTAATGTAGCACAAATTCTAATTGATCTTAAAAATAAAAACACAGATTCAGATATAGGGATAAATGCTGAAAGATCATAGAAGTAGAGCAGGCAGCCACTAGAGTTTTTACCTCTACCAATGCTCAGATCGAATAGGGTATCCTGTCTCTACAAGTCCTCAGACTGAATGTCATCTCTACGAAACCTCAAACTACATAAGAGCTCCCGTATCCTCCTCATGTTCCTCTCTCAGCCCAGCCATAACCACCTACCTAGTGCTGGGACTAAAGGCATGTCATCCCATTTGCAGGAATCACCTTTGTGGTGCGCTCTATTTCTCTTTTAGACAGATTCAATCTCGCTTAGCCCAGGGTGGCCTTGAACTCCCAGATATCGGTCTGCCTCTATTTCCCCAGTGCTGGGGTTAAATGTGTGTTGCCACCACTGTCTGGCCTCTATGGCTAACTAGTGACTAGCTCTACACTCTGACTCTGATCGTCCGACAAACTTTATTAGATCACAAAGTATCACTACAGAGGGGAAGCTGGGCAGTGGTGGCACACACCTTTAATCCTATCATTCAGGAGGTAGAGGCAGGCAGATCTCTTTGAGTTTGAAGCCAGTCTGGTCTACAAGAGCTAGTTCCAGGAAAGGCACCAAAGCTATACAGAGAAACCCTGTCTCAAAAAAACAAAAAAAAAAAACAAAAAACAAAACAAAAACAAAAAACAGAGAGAGAGAGAGAGAGAGAGAGAGAGAGAGAGAGAGAGAGAGAGAGAAAGGTGATACACACCTTTAATCGCAGCACGGAGGAGGCAGAAGCAGGCAAATCTAAGCAAGTTTGAGTCCAGCCTGGTCTACAGAGCTGGTTCCAGGACAGTCAGAGATACACAAAGAAACCCTGACTCAAAAAAAAAAAAAATCACAACACATACACACACAGGAGTGCAGGATTACTCTTTTAGTTAAGATGGCAACACATGATCACTAAAAATGAGGATGCATGCCTAACAATGATCTGAGAAAAAGCATCAAAATCCTAGTGTGATGGCACCAAAATAGTGGAGGAACAAGAGTGAAGGTGTAGATGGTTTTAGTCCATGGTATGAGCTAATGCTCAGCACACTTGAGAATTGTGTAAGCGTCAAAATAAATCAAGTAGGAAAGGACTTTTAAATTATCCGATTCATAATAATACAAAGTTTGGGGCATGGATGATAAAGTCAATTTGCTAACATAAACCACAGAACAGGAAAAGGGAAGGCTCTTCCAAGGAGTCCCAAAGATGAGATACATGAAAAATCTGTTATTCATGATGTTCAAAAGATTTTAGGTGGAGGAATGAGTACTCTTAGGGGTGAGAGACAGGGATACGAGGGTCAGGAGCACTGCAATGCCGGTGAGGAACGAGAAGGTAACAAACATAGAGATGCATGTGGCTGTGGATGCCAACACTTACAGTGGGAAGGAAGCAACCTGAAAGGTATAGCTGAGTCAGCGTGTGGGCATGTCTGCTGTGTATCCTTAAGTGATGGAGGGAAAGCCACTCACACATGCAGGATTTGCAATAATAATACTGACTGTTTTCCTAATTTTAAAACTGTGATACTCTGAAAAATGAAATTTTATGTTGTTTTCAGGGGCACAGCTGTTAACAGAGGTATTTATAGACCAGCCATTTATGTTGTTCTCAATAATTTTATTTGCTCCAACATGAAATTGTAGTAGGGAGGCCACTAGTTATTTCCCGGCTGCTCAGACCCGAAATAATCACACAGAAACTGTAGTAATTAAATCACTGCTTGGCCCACTAGCTCTAGCTTCTTAATGGCTAACTCTTACATATTAATTTATTAATCCATTTCTATTAATCTGTGTATCACCAGGTGGCTGTGGCTTACCGGTTAAAGTTCCGTCTGGCTCCAGGGGCTACATGGCTTCTCTCTGACTCTGCCTCCTTTCTCCCAGCATGCCATTTAGTTTCCCTCACCTACCTAAGTTCTGCCCTATCAACAGGCCAAGGCAGTTTCTTTATTAACCAACAGTATTCACAGTATACAGAGGGGAATCCCACATCACCTCCCCTTTTCTGTTTAAATAAAAAAAAAATCCCAAATCATGAACTGATTTGCTTTAGCTGAGTGCTGACCACATATGAATTTTAATGACTGAAAAGTAAACTGAGGTGAAAAATGTTCCTACCACAAACCATTAAAACAGCATGTTTATCAGCTCAACACTGCTGCTTGGCATGCTGTAAGCTGCACTACTAAATCACAGCAACATTCAATTCCCAAGTGCACTGAATAGTTCTGTTTTTAAAATACCAATGCTTACATACATACATACACATGTCACACATGGTTGGTTTGGGTATTTATAGTTCTCAAACATAAAATGAATAACAAAATCCTAATATGACGGCACCAAAATGAATAAAGGAATACAAATGTGATGGTCAGGGTGGTTTTAGTCCAAAACTGGCAAAACACACACACACACACACACACACACACACACACACACAAGTATGTGTGTATATACACACACTAGTTGTTTTACGTTAGTGTTTAAAAATCCATAATATGCAATTACTAAAATTTTTCAATGTTAATTACAAATAATTCATTTTTAGTAATGTAGAAAAGTTCTATATTTCTTTATTAATTTTTTTCTTGTTTAGTTCACTGATTTGTTCTGTTTTAAGAAGTAGGGGCAGAATCTTATGATATTGACTAAGCTGACCCCAAAATCCTGGACTCAAGTAAACTTAAACTCAGTCTTCTTGCTGCTGAGACTACAGGCAGTGTCTACATTACAGTTTTCATTTTGTGAGAATGGTTACATGTATGTATGTGTATGAGCATATGTGTGCAGGTACACTTGCACCATGTGTAGAGGCCAGAGGATAACACCAGGGGTCTTCTTCAGCTGCTCTTCACCTTATCTTCTTTGAGACAAAATCTCATTGCACCCAGAGCTCACCCACCCATAAAACCACAGGGATCCTCCCTTTTCTGTCTCCCATGTGCTGGATGTGGAAAGCAGATGAAGTTCTGGGGGAGGGTGCATTGTTGACATGGGTATGGCCTGGTCAAGGGGGCCAATGCCTCAGACTCGAAGGCATGGAAAGGTCTCACTCTGGCCAGGGTATGAATGTGCACGAAAGGCTGAACATCCGCTGAGAGCATAAGTGTAAAAAGCTCCCACTACAGCTTCTTCCTCTCCAGGATGATACTGCTCCCCTACAGAGTCCCTACCAATATCAGGTGACTCAGCCCCTCACTGGTTGCCATACAACACTGTGTATCCGGGCTACTGGTGCATCTCCACCTGAGCACACCGCTCACTGAATTCTGACTTCTGTCCCTGGTTTCTGTCTTTATGGTCTTCTCTCCCAGTCAGGTTCCCAAGACCCAGCTGTACAGGTCTCAGCAACTGTGATTACAAGCAAACATGATGGTACCCAGCTTTGTATGTGGGTACACGGATCTAAATTTGGATTCCCATGACTGTGTGGCAAGTACTTTACCAAGAGAGCCATCACTTCAGCCTCTGGCTTGAATTTTTTAAAATAATGATTTTTGTTAGCAATCTGTGAAGAGTAGCGAGTCATATCAGAAGCAAAGCACTAATTCAGGGGCTTACTATTGCTTTGATTTTTAAAATATCTCTAAATAAAATCCCTTAAATTTAACAGTTCATAAATTTCTGAATCTCTTTAAATGTTGATAAAAAGCTAACTTTCTCATTATACCATACAAACCAACAGTTAAGCCCACTAATTTTTTCATTAACTCAAAACTAATTAAGTGGAACTGTTTTAGAGAAAAAATTAGAAAGTTTCTTTTAATAAACTTTTCTCAAAATGGTATTTCACTTGAGTAGTTCTGAGAGAAAATGGTGCAAAATTCATTTTTAGTCAGTATGTAAACTAACATGTATCTCCAGAGAACAGTTAGTAAACTACTGGCTCAAATTTCATTCCTGTATTTTGTTTTTCTTTTTGTTTTACATTTTTAGGTTTCTTTCTTTTTGAGAGCATGAGTGTTTTGCCTTATGTGTGTCTGTGCACGATGTGCATGCCTGGTACCTTCTGAGGTCCAAAGAGAGTGTAAGATCCCCTGGAATTGGAGTTACAGATGGGTTAGATAGCAAAATATTATATGGTGAACTAAAAACAAATCAATATTATTAAGTTATTTTCAACTTACAAGAGGAGAAGTCTGAAAAATCAGAAACAGAACACCATGTAGAACAAACATATCACCATCTAGTATTTCTTCATAAAATTACAAAATTGTAACTTCAGTAGCTTTTCTAACAGTTCATCTGTTAGCTGAACAAGAAAAGCTGATTACCAGTGGAGACAACTCAATTATGATTGACTATAGCAGCCCAAGAAATTCAAACTCAAAAAAATTCAAGCCCAGAAAATATGAACTGACTTAATTCTATTTAGGGAAAACAGCTGTTTGAAGAGTTGAGAAAATATCAGTAGTTGGTCTAAAAAAACTAAGCAATAATGTTCCTTCCCTCGATGGATAGATATGTGTAACTAATAAGTTTCAGATTCAGAGTTTGGAGGAGATGAAGTCTTGGCCCCTATGAGGGATGTGCATTGCACATCTACAGGACAGAATGTTCACAAATAACTTAAATAAGCATTAATTCAGTACAATCCAAAGTAGAATTTACCATAACTATACCATAACTGACTTGGGCATAAATATGTGCAGAAAAAGATTTGGTTGGACATATTTTAGTTTCTACTATTGAACACTAAAATGCTTTGATAACTTAGTTTGTTACAAAATTGGTATTTTGAAAGCAACTTAACCTAAAACTACAAAGCAAAGCAGTTTATAAAGTCATTTGAATGGTTAGTATTCCAAGAGTCACATGTACTCATAAGCTACTGTTTACACTTCCCAAGCTATCAAATTTTAAGAAGGGAGATTTTCTTTCCCATGAAAGTTTGTAATGAAAATAATTTTCAAACTCAACCTGCAGGCTCAGGGCAGTGTTGTTCAGACCATAATGCATGTGCAAAGTGAGTTCCATATAATAAATGTCATTTAACTGTGTAATGAGGTGCTTCAAACAATGTTTCAATGAGAAGTACTTAACACGTAATATAATGAGATGTTAAAAGGCAAATATAAATAAGAAAATCTAATAACTATATAAATACAAGTATCAAAATTTGATGAATTAAGATAATATACTTGGAACTCTAGAAACAGTTTCATGCACCTGCCTGGCAAGCACAGAGCACATAAAAACGATTATGTTTGTAACCTGTTATCAATAACTGCAGACCTACCTGAATGAAGTTACCTTTTACAAACTGAAATTTTTGAATTCTCATAGACCAGCATTGGTAGATGAGTGTTTACACTACATTTTTATGACATGGAATATTAACTGTGAACTACAATTGAAAATAGTTATTTTAGTTCATAAAAATTTTCATTATTTTTATGGATAGACCCCAATTAAAGATTTTTTAAATAAGTAAAATGAGTGGCTGAAACATGTTTCCTGGAAAATTACACTGATGATTTTTGTACCTTAATTCTCAAATAAAATTGGTTTCCCAGCAACTCAGCAAACTCAATTTCTTAGGGTAATCAGTTCAAAAACATGAAGTTATCCATGACATCATTAGGTCACAGTCATCAGTAAACATCATTCCTTTCAATCTATAAACCTAGATCTAAACTCTAACCTCACTGCATCTGCGTCTGTTACTATCTTGAGTCAGATGATCACCATTTCTGGCTTACTGTAGCACGCCTCCCTCCCCTCATCCATCTCTCTCTCTCTCTCTCTCTCTCTCTCTCTCTCTCTCTCACACACACACACACACACACACACACACACACACACACACACACACAGAAGTCTCTTGTATTACTATTGTACCCCTCACTGGTCTCCTGGAGCACTCTCAGTGGTTTACTGGAGCACTCTCTCACTGGTCTCCTGGTTTACTGGAGCACTCTCTCACTGTCTCCTGGTTTACTGGAGCACTCGCCCACTGGCCTCCTGGTTAAATTGAGCACCCCCCCATCCCTGGTCTCCTGGCTTACCAAAACACCCCCTCCCTGGTCTCCTATCTTACTGGAGCACTACCTCACTAGTCTCCTAGCTATCTGAGGTACCTCCTCCCTGGTCTCCTGGCTAATTAGAGTATCCCCTCCTTGGTCTCCTGGCTAACTGGAGCATTCCCTCACTGGTCTTCTGGTTTACTGGAATCACTGGTCTCTTGACTTCCTTTTTTTGCTTCTTGATACTTATTTCCAATCTGGACTTCCTTTAAAAGTCAAGCCAGATCCTGTCACTCCTCAGCCATAAGTTCTGTGGTTTCCAACCTCACTCAACAAAAGCCAAAGTCCTTGTCATTAGATCACATGGAAGCACATGATCTGTTCTCCACCCCCAGAATACTTCTGACTTGCTCATATTCTTCCACCAGCTCATTTAATTTGAGCTACACCATTTGTTTTTCTTTCAGCTTTCTTTTTAATTCTATGACATAGCCTTTATTTAACTTGTTCTTCCATTGTCTAATGTGTTCCCAGATAAACATACTATTGCTCCTTTACATTCTTCAGTGTCTGCTCATATTTCACCTTCTCACAAAAGCCACCTGTAGACAGCAATTGTTATTTCACATTGTATTCACAGGTTCTAAAACAGTACCTGAAAATATCTACTCACTAAGCATACAAACAAACAAAAAATACTGTACTGTTTCCTGTAAGTAATGTTGCAATCATCTTTCCTTACATAATACTACACACACACACACACACACATAACATTGACTTACCATTGCACTAAGTGTTTCTTCCCAATCAGGCCTCTCTCGAGGGTGAACATTTCTATGTAGCTCTGGAACAAAATCATCCTCTTCAGACTGTATTGAGGGCTTCATCTTCCTAGAGAGAGAAACATGAGAGACTTTTGTAAGAATTTCCATTTCAACAAAAACTGTCACAATGAACATAATCCAAAAGGCAATAAAAATACCTTCAGATTTTAAATTTAACTCAAAAAACTTGAGTGGTCGATGGTGAGCCTTAATTTCTACTCTGGCTTCCAGAGATCTACCCTGACATACCAAACACCTGCTTCCTACTTCAGAAAATAACTATAATAATTATTATACAAGGCCTGATTACATCTATTCAACATAATGTGAACCTTGGAAATGATCTGTTAAAGAAATCATTTACTCTGAAACTGTGTCTACAGAACTGTGCTAAGCATTAGTAAACCTTCGTAAGGGGTCTGGGAAGATGCATGATGAATGGTGAGGCTTGTTAATGGCTTACTGCACAAGCACGAGGACCTGCGTGGCCAAGACTGTATGTAATACACTGTTCACGGACACACATACGCCACCACTAACATACAAGTCCCTGTGGAAATTCCCCTCAAATCAATATATTAATGGTTATGTGATCAAAGATGTCAACAAAGCCATTCAGAATGAAGGTTAAGAAAAAAAAAAAAGGAAAGAACCAGCTGAGAACTGAGTAACTCATCAGCAGCCCAGCAACACTGCAGAAACAAGGAACAATGTGGCAACACTATGTGCTCTAAGCTCTTGACTGAGACTCCAAGAAAGCCATGTCTCAGAACTGAGATAACCACTTCTAATTCTTCACGACTAACAGGTCTATTTAGATTGTTCATCTGGTCTTGATTTAACTTTGGTATATGGTATTTATCTAAAAACCAATCCATTTCTCATACATTTTCCAACTTTGTGGCATATAAACTTTTGTAGTAAGATCTAATGATTCTCTGAATTTCCTCTATGTTTGTTGTTATGTCCCCCTTTTCATTTCTGATCTTGAACCTGTCTGTATACAGTAGAACAAAATGAGAAATTCCCTCAAAAAGAAAGTTATCAGTTGAACTACCCTGCTGCTTCTCCTGAGAAAACTCTTCACATCTTTAACACACACTGTTTGTACCAGTTCCTGATGCAGGAGGTCCTTCAGTATATGTGTTTCTTTTACTGGTTGATGAATAAAGCTGTTTTGGTCAATGACTTAGCAGAGTTAAGCAAGGTGGGAATTTCAAGTAGAGATTAAGAGAGAGAGAGTAGGTGAAATCAGAGAGATGTCACGCAGCTGCAGAAGGAGAAAGATGCCTGAACTCCTTAACAGTAGGCCACAGACTCATGTGATACACAGAATAATAGAAATGGGTTAATTTAAGATTTAAGAACTAGCTAGAAATATGCCAAGTCATTGGCCAGCCAGTGTTGTTATTAATATAGTTTCTGTGTGAGCATTCGGGTCTGAGCAGCCAGGAAACAAACAAGCAGCCTCCGTCTACAGGTTCCTTCTTCTACCTTGTAAAAACGCATGCATAGCAGTTCTGAAGTTCAACAGAGGTCCGGGTAGACTCCTTTCTGAAGAGAAAGACCATATTAGAGTCCAGACTAGCACCTCCATGACTACTCCAGCCCAGATACCTCTTCTTGGCCCTGTGAATAAATTCCAAGCAGCAGCAGTGTTTTCTCTCTCTTTTAATTTTCCCAATTATTTATGTATTGTCCTTGATCAGGCCCTGGTTCTGTTACAGCTGAACCAGTAAGCCATTCCCTACTAGAGCTAACAGGGACCAGAAGCCATTCTCAGAGATTTTATACGTAAGAGAATATGAGGGATAGGACAAATGCTCTCTGTCAGAGATAACGAGTAACTTTGGAGGTTTAGTCAATTTTTGTCTATATAGACAAAATGTGTTTCACTTCCACTGATAAAGATGGCTCTGGGGGATAGCCTAACAGCAAATCTGATCACCTCAGCTTATCTCAGTTGTGGCTGAAGTAATTCAGTAGTAAGTGTGAAGCTCTGAGGCTTCTGTGTATTCTGTCCACCTACAACTGAGACAAACTACAACCTGACACCCTAGAGTATGATATATCACTACCCCACCTTCGGAAGACACTAAGAGCTGTGACTGCAAAGCCTCTACATATAGGAGCCTGGTGCTGGAGAGGTGGCTCAGCAGTTAGAGTATATGCTGTTCCTTCCAGACAATCCCGGTTCAGTTCCCAGCATGCACGTGGTAGATAAAACAATCTATAGCTCCAGTTCCAGGGGATCTGACCTCCACAGGCACTGCATACATTGGTTCAGACATCCAGGCAAAATACCTACAGACATAAACTAAAAATAAACCAATGTTTTAATATATGCAGGATCTTTGTTCTGGATAGTTTTTATAGATTAATACATGCTTAAATAAATTTAAAATACTCAAAATTCATAAGAAATTTTTAAAACAAAATTTCTAACACTAATGGGGCTAGTTACATTGTTGAATATGACATCCAGATTTTCTAAAGCTAGTTGATGTCAGCTTATTCACTTCCAACTGAAAATGCCTGATATTTTAATAGTCATTACAGTTTTAGCAACAAAAGTTCCCAGTCCAGTATCCCCCACTACTGAACGGTACTATGTGCCCCACTGGCTCGGAGGAGCCCTCTAGACCATCTCTAAGCTTCTCATCCTAGGACTTTTCTTTACAACTCAGCACTACAGATTTCAACCACTATGGAGTTATTCCATATTCACTTGCCCAAGTCATTTACGGTTTTCTCTTTCCTAATCATTCCACGATGAAGTTAATCAGCCCAAATCAATTTATTTCAACATTTATTCACCTATTTATTATATTGAATGCACAATTAGATTGAACTAACATCTTTATGGTATTATATAGTTTTAGTCTAACAAAGTACATTCTTAGTTTGTTTCCTGACTTATTTTATGTTCTTTGGTAAAGTCTTATATTATACTGTTATTTTTGTTGTCATTTTTAAACATGTCTTAATGAACCAGATTAGGTTGATTTGGGGCATCTTTTTAAAATTTATCACTTTTTTCTTCACTTATATCTTCTAACCTACTGGTATTTGACAGTTTGATATGCTATGATTAGATATTTTACAAAAAGAAAAAATGGAATGTGTTGCCACATCAATTACTCTAGATATAGCAGACAGTTTTCCTGGAAGCCCTACTTCCCAGTCTGAAGACAGCATGCTGAGCACCAAGCCCTTCAGAGAAGTTTCCTATCAAGGGCCTTGGGGGACTGGGGTGGCAGAAAAACAACTTTGGCACTGTGCTTCGCATTCCAGACTACATATATGTGAAAAAACAAATGTCTTGCCCCAGTCTGCAAAATTTCTCTAAGTTCAATAAAGGGAAAAGAATCCTGGACAAAATAAATCCTGGCTGACATCATCAGGCCAGACTAAAGCAAATGGGATCATCCTGGTTGGTAAACCAAAGTCTCACCTAAGGCAGGGATGAGACTGAAAGCACAGAAGGCAAAAGTATCCTACAAAGCTTTCCTTACCAAGTAGGGAAAAGAGAAGAAAAGAGAGCCAAGACAGGAAAAAAAAAACTTAGGTAGAAGATATTATTTGATTTAAAATAATTATAACTGAATGAGAACATAGAAAAGAAAATGAATGATTGTCAAAGAAAGCAAACGAGCAGCAGAACTTCCAAAGTGTCCAGGAAGGGTCATCTGTTCTTGTTAAGTTTGTTTCCTTTTGAAGCACAGTCTATGTAGCCATGGCTAGCCTGGACCTTACTATGTAGACCAGCCCTCAAACTCACAGAGGTACCCTTAAGCTCTGTGACAAAAAGAGTGCTCAAAAAAAAAAAGTTCTATTTTTTTAAGGTTAACTATGGTACATTTATGAGTAAAAGTTTCAGTATGTCCAAGTTTTAATTTAATAAGCATGAAAGTGTAATTAACTGAGAAACTTTGAGTTCACAAAGAATGTAATGGTTAGTGGGAATCTTAAGTGCCCCCCATCTCTCTCCCACTCTCTCTGTATGTGGGTGTGTGCGCGCATGCGTGCTGGGAATAAACCCAGGCATACTAGACAAGCATTCTAACACTGGCCCATATGCTAACCCATATTTTTTTAACATAAACAAATTAATAAATCAAGAATTTTTAAACTATTTACACTGTTTTTATGCTCTAAGGCCTTTTTGAACATCAAAAACCTTATGCAGACAAGCATATGCCTTTCTTATGAAAGGTTCACCTTGGGCACCAACCCAAAGGGCTGAATTACTGAAATACCAGGAAAGTCTTGCACTAGCATGTCTTGAGGTTAGGACAAATTTATTTCACAAATCATAACAACAGAATAATGGCTGAGCTCCAACATTACATACAATTTTCTGAGATTAGGGATGCTTACACCAGACTCTCATGATTATTATTCTAACATTGCTAACAATATGCTCACTAAAAATTGTATTTAATATTAAATAAATATTTTGAGGACCAAACTGAACTTCAAAGCAACATAATTCTTTCTGGCAAAATATACACATGTTGACATTTTGTGTGAGATATTAAAATGAGATGCCTATAAAAAGTTCTATTTTATACAATGGACATGAGTGTAGAGCTGTAATTATTTGGATGGTTAGGTTTTAGTATTTTCCCTCCATCCTTCCCAGTTCATAAAAACTGGTTGGTAATCTCAAAATTCAGAAAGAAACTTCAGAAGACAAAAAAGTCAAGAATGATAAAAATGGGGAATTGTAAAGTCTTCTAGTCATAAATAAATCACTCTACTATAAAAGTAAACCCATAGAAGAAATGAAGCCTCACTACCCAGTCCTACTGAACACTGCAGCATCATTGCAGCATCGCTCCAAGCATGGCAGATGGGATAAGCCAGTCAAGCACATGAGATATAAGTTCCATAATGTTTAAGATCAATACACTCTCCCTGGCCCACTCAGTAAGGTATGTACACCACACTGTTTTGCTAAGTGGAGTAAGAAGTTTCTCTTCTCACTTAAAAACAATGGTCTAGAAGGCAGACAAAAGTAGAGGTGCTTGAGGGACTCGAAATAGTGGGTTCATGGCTCCACCCTAGTGTTGGCTGCATATCTACACATCACTACACCTCAAAGGAATTTCAAAACTGTGGTACCTCTGAGAAGTTATTGCTTAAGTAGAGAGTAGCAGAATAGACCAGATAAATCACGAACCTTTTCTACAATGAAACTCTTTCATTCATTACACTTGGACTCAAATCTTTACATGTCTTTGCAACATGATAATGTTGGCTAAGTAGATCTAAGACATAAAACCCCATCTGGAATTTTTTTAAAAAAAAATGACTATTTTATAGATTTGCTATACAGTGAACAGATATTTAGCCTAATATACTTTAAGTAACTACTCCTAAATAAAATTTCTCTTTCTTTCCTGACAATATTCAACATTTACGATCTTCCTTTTCTGGGTTATAGTTCCCTTCCCCCTTACAGAAAGCTCCTTTTAATGATCATTAAAGGCTATTCTATCCTAAGGGCTCAAAGACTTTCTAAATAGTCTAACAAGCACTGCTCAGGGGGACAAGGTAGATAAAGCACACAACATTAACTCCATAGTACAAACGAGAAGTCAGAGGAGCAGAGATCAGCATCCATGGCCCTGGACCTCACAACGGAGAGTGAACAACTCCTACAGTGCTGCCAGAAAAAGTTCTGTTTCCTGCTACCAAGTCCAAAGATAAAGGCTATTGTTGAAGGTAACAGACATGTATTTGCTCTTCTCTCTGAGTACAGCACCTTCCCTAAAGTAGACAGTGGCTAGAGTCACCAGGAACCCACATTCCAGATACCTGATAACATTAGCTCTCTCACCCAGGACTCCTCTAGTGACATGGTATCATTCTTTTCAGAGTATATTTAAAACATAACTTAGATGCTATTCATGAGAGAAGAATAATATACAATCTTTTGACCTCATCTCATTTAGGAGACAGAAAGAGACAGAGAGACAAACAGACATTTTTATGTCTATATTTTTATGCACTCTTTTTAGAGTGCAACCAAGGCAATGGTTTGGAATTAGGTGAATTAGCACAGGTTTTAAAGAAAAAAGTCAAAACTTTGGTGTACACTTAATTATAAAATTAACTTTAAAAACATCTCCCCTCTGGTAGACTGTATTACTTGTTTCTCTGGAGTCAGAGCTGCAGCACATCTCATCCAACCCTTCACCTTCCACACCCACATGCATTTTTCTGTTTGGCGTTTCAGCAGGAACATGCTGTGGATGTTGTGAAAGCCTGTACTGCCTTGTTTCCTCATGCTTTACTGATGAATAGGGTGAGAAACACTGTGAAATGGGACCTAACCCACATCTCTTTCTGGGATTTGTAAATAAAATCCCAAAGGCATATCTGGTTTGGAAGAGTGATGGCGATATTCAGAAAGGATATACAATTGTAAACAACAACAAACTCCCTATGGCTTTATGGTTTCCTAAAACAATACCTACAAGTAGCTCAGTTTCTCAGAATGACTATGTTGTTAGTACTCCCCAAGACAAGGGTTCAGCCTTACAGACTTACTTTTAAATGTCAAAAGAAAATCTAAGGAGAATTTCCACTGCTTAACAAATAAATCTAGAATTACAGTACTTAACATATTATAAAGTATCAACAGCGCCAGGCCCAAGTTGCACCTTCCTTTGGCAAATCCACAAAGTAACTATCACAATTTTAATAAGGTTGGTTTTACTAAAAAAAGAAAAAATAAATAAATAAATAAAAATAAATTTTAAAAAAAAGTATACTGGTAGGAGATACACAGACCACAATAAAAACCAGTGGATATGTGGAACATCAACACCCTTGAGAGAGATGAGGCTTATGCAAATCTGCAAGGCTAAATAAAATTATGGTGCAAAAAATGAAATGAAAAAGTGATATGAAATAAAAGCTCATTTTCATAGTCTCAACATTTTAAAATATACTTCTCATTTATTTTAACCATGAGTAATAAATTTAATGTGATCTATCAAGAGCTTCTAACATTCAATTGCTCCATTCCTTAACTAAGATCTAAAAATAAATGCTAGATTTAAAAAATAAAATCCTTTAACTTGAGAGGGAAACACACATGCACACGAAGAGAGGGGGGGGGATACTTGTTTTGAGTATTAAACATAAAGAGTATCTGATGAACTGATAGTCACCTGCCTAAGGACTATTAGGTAAAATTACAAAGATATCTAACTGCCCATGTTCATTATGGTAGTGGGTGTATGTAACTCAAACTTCAAATTTCATCAAGAGATTTTTTTAATGTCTATAAATGTGTTAAGTCCTTAACCATGTATGAAACAAAAAAGACTTCCTAAATTCTGTAGCAATGCAATGAAATTAAGTACTGTCAGTTTCCTCCAGTAGCAAAACCTCTTGGTTTAACAGAGGCCACAGAACTCTCAACCAGGAAGCATCCTACAAAACCTCAAGTATTAAGTTTCTATCAGAAATTTCAAAGCCCAGAAAGACATGGGTATGGGTAAGTGGGTAAAAATGAGAATCAAAGCCACAAAATAGCTGACGTGAATTTAGTTAAGATGTTTCCAATATATTCATAAATGCAGGCAACTGTACACACACACACACACACACACACACACACACACACACACCCCACACTTCAGAACACATTACCAAGAAAAAAGGTGAAATATCTATTAGATGCAAATTCAGATCAAATCTATTAAGATACAAATCAGACACAGAAAGAGGTAGCAGTTCATTATGAGTCTCTACTTGAAATTCCTGAAATGCTACTATAAAACCTGTCTAACACCTTCTCTTCCTGGTGTTGGAACAAGTAGTTGAAAATATATTTTACAAGCTCAGGGCAAGTTGTGGAATGAAGAATGCTACAGCCAATTGAAAAGTTGCCCTCTTCCATTCCAAATCTATCCAGAGAGAAACAGAATTGACCGAAGGGGGGAGAGAACAGACAAAAGATTGAGAAGAGGAGAACTCCTTAATTACCTGAAATTTTCTTTCCCTTCTTCGTCTTCATCATCAGTCAGCTCGGTTACAACTTCAGAATCCAGCCAAAACACACTGTCGTCCCCCAAAGAGCCACTCTCACTTTCTGTCTCCATCTCGAACTGAGATCCTCAAGGCATGGGATACGGAGCACCAGTGTTCAGGTTGGTTAGCACTACTGATGCTCACTCAAGAATGTGTCAGCTCTAGCTGGTAAGTGATGATGCTGGTTTCATTGCAGCTGGGAGTACAGACAGGAAATCCCAGGCAGCACACTCACTGCATATGACTGGGCACCTGTCATACCTTAGACCCTCCCACTGCCTTAGGCTCTATGACCTACATAATAAAAACCAGAGTCGAAATCAGGGTGATCTTTCACTAATTATCCACTTTTAATAACTATTTTTCTTATCTCGTTTCCAGGTAATAGGTATTTTCAAAAAGCAGGCCTGTGTTTGCAACTCAGGCTTTAAAATGACAAACAGAAAACTCGAAAGGCTAACTACTACATCAGTGTCCTGTACTAGGCTCCATGCAAGACACAGTTACACACCCCGCAGTTATTGAGGATCACAATTAATAGAGAAGATATGCAATGTCTAGGGACCTTCCCAGCTTCCTGCCTTCTAATGTTACGTATCTTTCCTTCCTTTGCTCAAGTGACCCGAGTGATCAGAGAAAAATAAGCCTGTTCAGGGTTCATCTAAGAAAAAAAGTGTAAAAAATTGAAAGACACTGACAATTATTATATGAAATAAAAACATTACGGCATATTCACACATTTACACTGGAAAGGTTGGTGCTGGCAGTAAAATGGTTTACTAGGAAGTAAGTCCAAGAAATGGATCAGTAACATTGCAAACAACACAATCGCTTCTTTGAAAACAGCCATGCTGTTAGCAACCACAGATGTATCCTATAGCGGTGGGTACTTGTCTCCTGCTGAGCAACAACAAACATGGAGCCCTGACTTTTATGCTAGGTCCAAACAGACTTTAGAAAAAGAAAAGGACAAAACCAACATCCAAGAGTTTTCTCATTTGAAAGCTCGGAAAATTAACTTCTGGGTGACTTGGCTAATAGAGTACCTTTTCCTCCCTGGAACTTATAGAATACTCATTGATTTAATGCTGCAGCTTTGACAACTGATGAAGGTTTAGTCTCCTGCTAGAAACTATAATTTGTTGGCAAGACTGAAAACAGGTATGAAAAATGAATTGTTTCTGACAGGGATTTGGAAAAATTCCCTAACACTTTACATAAAAACATCTTGCAAAATATTCAAGACAAAATATTGCTAAGACAAATCTTAGCAAATTCAGATCTCTATAATCACTTCAAAATGAGAATATGGCCATGGGTATCACCACTCTAACAAATTTCTTATCAGCTAACAAAGACTTTGAGGGTGCAAATTACATTTCTTCTTTGTTCTGTACATTAACATAAGTGTCCCCCAAAACAGATATTTAAATCTAAAAATTAAATTCCTGAACATCATGGGAAACTCCTTTCAACCAACCATCTTACAGTAGAAGTGTCCTGAGTACAATTTTATAGAGTTCTCACTAAATTTTTATAAAGCCATAAAAATCATAAAACACAAATCAATCTTCTTATATAAAAATGTTTATATCCCGCTGGTAATGGCTCAGTAGATAAAATGTCATCTACACAAATATAAAGGCATAAGATTAAATTCCCTAGAATCCACATATAAGTCCAACCATGGGGGCTGAAGAGATGACTGAGCAGTTCAGAGTACTGATTGCTCTTACAGAGGACCCAGGTTCAATTCCCAGCACTCACATGGATGATCACAACCATCAAGCCCTCTTCAGGCACCAAGTTACAGACACAGCATACCAACAGACATGCAGGCAAAACACCCATACACATAAAAATATTTTTTTAATTTTTAAAAAAAATTCTAAAGCTGAGTATGGCTGCATGTGTCTGTGACAATGGGAGCAATGGGAGCAGAAAAGGTAAACCCTTTCAGTCTAGCCCAAACTTTAAACTCCAGTTTCAGTGAGAAGATTACTTCTCAGAAAATAAGGCAGTGAGTGACAGAGTTGGACATCATATCAAATTCTGGCTTCCACACATGTACACACAAAAGACTATATCTACACACCAGTGGGGGGAGTGTTCATAACTTCTATAACAATAATATCAAACATGAACACAGTCAAAATGTAAACAAAAGTGGGGGGAGAAGCACATCACAGATGGTTAGTTTTTTTAAATATCCAATCAGTGGACACAAATCTCTAAGACCCAAGAGCCCAGAGGAAAATTGATTAAAAAAAAAAAAAGAAAGAACCAACAAAACTCACAAGATCTTATCACACATGAAAAAGTACTTAATGTAACACAGGAACAAGGGAAGAAAGCCCACAAAGAGAGATCTTCTTTAAAATTTTTGCACATAAGCAAGGATTTAAATCTGTTTAATAAGTAAGTTTGGTAGTGCATACCATTCGTCCCAAGGCAGAGGCAGGCATCAGTATGAGTTCCAGGTTACCCATGGCTCTACAATGAAACTCTGCTGCCTGAGCAGGCCGTTAACTAACAAATTCCCACCACCAGGCATGAAAACCCTGCCCCCCTTTTCCAAGTTGGTCAGGGGAATCCAAGAGACTCCCAAAACTCTATAGGCTAATGATACTGTCCTTGGTTGCTTTCTGGAAGTGGAAGGTAAGTTTCTATTGCTGTATTTTAGACACAAAACCTGGAGGATTAGAGCTGGACCTGAAAATCTCCCTAAGGACTATCTTTAAAACCAGAAGATACCATGCAAACTTCCAAAGGAGAAAAACAAGTATTAATCCTACTGAGCTATGATGTCTATGAACCACAACAAAGACCAGTAACGCACAATAGCAGCACACATACATACCTTAGCAGTAACAGACAACTCCCTGATTGGACTGAAGACTCAACAAGAGGGAAATTCTGCTTGATACCAGAAACCTAGCTAACTACCTGAGGCTAGTGAAGTCCTGGATCTTGGAGCATACAACCATCACTTTACTAAAACAGCATAACTCTCAACTACCTTCTAAATATTTATCCTTATCCTCACAGGTAAATATAGGCCTCACCCTCGTCAAAAGGAAAAAAAAAAGTCTACAACAGAGACCAATACAGAAAACCACAACCAAGTAAAGCATAGGACAAGGGACCATATAGTGCTCAGGCCTAATGGATGCATTTACAACAACACAATTCCTGCACCTAAGGCTCAGAGATCACAATGAGAATTGTTTGGCGAGGTGAGGAGACTGGAACTAAAGACAGTAAGAACAAGAGGAACAGGAAATATGCTGTGAGATGTGAGGTTGTGTCTTTTAAAAATGTCAGAGAAGCTAGACCAAAAAAGTTTCACCAACATAGCTGCCTATAGGACAGCTAAACATCCTATAGGACATCCTAAACAAGGATGACACTGAGACATCCTAACATGGAAGGAATATATATGGTTGGGACTCAACCCCTGACAAAGAAAGACAGGCAACTGAGCAATGTTGGGAGTGGGAGAACTAGTCTTCCCTAGGAAGTGTTCCTAAATTGGCTATCTAATGCCAAGTGATTAGTGCTAAAGTCATCTATACACAAGTAATACACAAATATACAGACTGAGCAGTTTCCTATATATTTAGGAACATACACATATATATATAACAACAGTTAAAGAAAAAAGGTCATAAATTTTTGAAGAGCAAAGGGTACATAGGAAGGACTGGAGGGAAGTAAAGAAGAAGGAAATGATGTAACTATATTCTAATTTCAAAAAATGTAAAGATCTTAAACTGAAAGATGGTAAGGGAAAATCAACATGCATGTAGGTGAGAGCTTAAACAGGTGCATCCTTTATGCAGGAAGAGCTGGCAAATCCCACCAAAATACAATAGGCATTTGCTTAGCCCAGGAATGTTACAAACAGAAACGCCCATGGTAGTACACTTTATTTTTTTTCTTTCTTTTTTGTTTACTTACTTACTTACTTACTTACTTACTTACTTATTTATTAGAGATTTCCACCTCCTCCCCGCCTCCCTTTTCCCTCCCCCTCCCCACCTTCCCCTCCCTCTCTAGTCCTAAGGGCAGTCAGAATTCCTGCCCCGTGGGAAGTCCAAGGTCCTCCCCCCCTCCATCCAGGTCTATAAAGGTGAGCATCAAAACAAACCAGGCTCGCACAAAGTCAGTCCATGCAGTGATAGCAAAAAAAAGAACACTCCACACAGCACCTAGGTCTGGATTAACATTGAATCACATAATTAACTCACTGAGAAGCCACAGTGCACAATGCTACATAAGTGAGAAGACAAAGCAGCCTAATGCTTATGATGGGAACAATCAACAGAAATACTATGAAGGCAAAGAAAAAAAAAGAGGCCAAGTGTAGCACAGCACATACAGGTGCGACCATTCAGCTTCAGAGAAAGATGCCCGTACAGATGTGCAGATCTTCCATGGAAAACAGAACAGCCTTGCCTCCAGGAAAGAAAACTTGAGTTTTCACTATATTGTGCTATACTTTATTTATATATTATATTGCCCTTGCAAAAAAATTGATCTTTGATGTCCCTCAAGAGGTAATTGTGTTTGTATATAGCTACAGTATACAAAATCTTGGTTCTCTTATTTCTAAACATTCTCCACTCCCCAGTCACTTTTCTTTCACCCCTTCTTTTGCTTCTTCAGTTTCACAGCTGACCTTCCTCACTTCTGCACATCCTTTAAACATGATAAACTGTGGACAGGTTTTATACGTAAAACCTGTCAGGGGCACTCTTTATCCCACGGGCACCAGGCAGACTTCCTGAGACACTTAACACTTTTGACCTAGCATCAGATTTTTTTTTTCAACTTATGTTTTTCAACTCGTGTTTCCATCTTCTGTTCCCCTTTCAGCAGTCAATAAAGATCTAGCAGAACAAATAAATGAACACCAGAAGGGAACAGGAAGAGAAACAGAGTAGATAATTGAAACTAGCAGACAATAACTCCAAACTCCTGGTGACCACACCTCTGATGCCATGTTCTCCTCATTTGGTTTGTTTGTTGTTTTGTAGTACTGAATCTAAGTCCTCATGCATACATGATCCACCACTCTGCTGTATTATCAGCACCTTTTGTTGGCTTGTTTAAACCCCAAGCAAGCAAGCTTCACTTTCAATTAGCTTTGGCAGGCAGCAAGTTGTACACTACTTCACAGGAGTTGTCAGTAGTGAGTTTCAGAATCATTCCCACCAATGATGTCAGTAGTGAGTTTCAGAATCATTCCCACAAATGATTTAAAAGTCCCACTAGGGCACCTCCTAAATGACTTAGAGGGTATAGGCACTTGTCACAAACCTACATGGTGGGAAGAGAGAACCAACTTTTAAAACCTGTCCTGTGACCTCCATACAAGCCTTGGCATATGTGCAAGCATACATTCACAATAAAGAAATGTGAAAAAAAAATCCTGTTAGAAGAACTTCTTAAGGAGAATGGTGAGAATGCTATTTGAAAAAGGGTCTTGCTATGTAGCCCAAGCTGGCCTAGACCTTACAATGTAACCCATATTGACCTCAAATTCATGGCAATCCTCCTGCCTTGGCCTCCTATTGTGATGATTACAGACAGGCATGTACTACCACATTTGGCTTTTCTAGAAATGTGACTTATTTTTCAAAGAGCAGTGGTGAAGTCCTACAGCGGCAAACACTAAGCCTGCAGCAGAGCTAAGCCCTCTGCATAATGCTGACAACCAGTTTACGAGGCAGAAACCAAGTAGCTACAACAATACCTCCCAGCCTGGCAATAATACTATTACAATAATGCCACTATAGCTGCCATAGTGGCATGTCTGTTAGATGAGCAACCCATCACTTCCTGCCTGAATCTGAGGTCACTCCATAGGAGGTAAACTGTGTCTAGCACTGTACATGGGTCAAAAGCTCATGGCTGTGGAGGCTACAGAAACCTCTGCTGTGTTGTATTGCTAAGTGGACATGGTATTGAACTGCCTTCTGGATATTTATGTTTATAGCCATAGATCAGTACTTCTCTCAGCCTTGTCAGAGAAGCTTCTACTCACAAAAGGAGTCAGTAGAAATAGAGAATCATAACTAGTCAAACTTCTAAGAATAAGTGACTGTTGAATGCCTAATCTTAAACAGAGCATCTATTTCATCCCTCCAAGGCTCAGGGAACATCAACAAAATGGAGTCAAAATGATGTAAAGCCCAAAGATGTGGAGGAGTGCTATGAGACAGTCTTTAGAACACAACACGGCTGTTACACTCATGAACTCACAGTGGCTATGAGTCTACGATAGGCCCATCAATATTCAGTAATGGATGGAAGGGACTCATGAGGTCTTACACTTCCTTGAGTAGTTACTGGAAGTTAATGGTCATTAGGGGAAGGAAAGACAATTTTTTCAGTGATTTAGTTACTTGTAAGTTGCTCATGCCTCATTCAAGAACCTCTAACTAAACTCTATGGGGGGGGCAGGGAAGAAAAGCATACACTAAAAGAAAGATGAAGACAGGAGGGGGGGTTGTTGGGAAGAAGGGATTTAGTTGAAGTGGGGGGGGAGATAATGGGGAGTGTGAAAATGACCAAAATAATTAAAACATATATAAAAATAGTAAAAATATTCCCCAAAAAAATGTGGTACAAACCAACACAATTGCTGTACTGCAAGTAAAGCATATTCATCACCCAGGGATATGCAGGTCACAAATTTGCACGGAAAATGCTTTTCATGTATTCATGAGACCAAGGCAGAAAAGCTCAAGTTCTAGGCCAGACTGGGCTATACAAAGAGATTCAGGGAGGGAGGCGGAAAGAAAGTAAGAGAGGGCAAGAGAGCAGGAAGATGGGAAAAAGAGGAGGAGGGAGGGAAGAAGTGTAGGGGGAAGAAAGGCAGGGGAGAAAGAAGCTTTTCAAATATTATACACTCTGACCTACTCAGGAGGCTGAGGCAGGAGAATTTGAAGTTCAAGGCCTACCTGGGCTACCCAGTTAGTGAGAGCATATCTATAAAGAGAGCTGTAAACGCAGGGTCAGCCATACCTACCCACCATATGGACATCTAATGAAAATAATGTGCAGTTCCCACAACTGTGCACTTCCTCCTATTAGCCTGACCCTCCCGAGTCCCACAGCTTTGTTTAGGCATTTATCTTTCAGGGAGAGTGTGAAGGGTGATTTCTTGACCATATTCCACTCCCCACTTCACCCCCCATATACACAGTTCATGGCTAAACACAGCAGAAACTGATACATAACTGGATATTCAGCATCATAGAACTTGGACTGTGAAGCAGTATAGGGAGTAACCACCACACTGTTACTGACATCTCTGCTAGGCTCCCCTTTCTGAACTAGAAACAACAAAGCTGGTCACAGTAGCACACCTGAAATGTCAGGTACTGAAGACAGTGAGGCTGGAGGCTCACTTGAACCCAGAAGTTCAAGGGAGGTATCAGTCAAATTTGAAAACAAGAAAGAAAAGAAAGGAAGGCAGGCATCTGCCTAACGGACTATCTCATGCAGATGTGATAGTAAAGAACCAGGTGAGTAACTTTTTCCTACTTTACAGAACAAAAGATCAATCAGAGAAACCCAAGGACTGTTCACAATAATTAGCACATACTGAAACTGTATAGATCCAGATATTTGCATAAAGATCATTAAGTCTGAAGTCAGCTAAAAAGTTAAACTCATATTCATACACTTCTACTTTCAATCTTACAATTCTGTGGTCAATAATCATATATTTCATTTTAATTCTTATTCTCCAAAGGTCTAGCGACCTGATAAGATAGATGACACTATTCCTGTATTACATCTCAAGAAACAGATGTGTGGCCAGGGTCACATAAATTCACAAGGGGTATTCATTCACCTCCTAAGTCACCTGGGAAGAAACACTTAAAAAGTCTCTTTCACTGAGAAAATTTCAAGTTATTTTCCCAGACCAAAATATCCTGCAATGCTTTCAAAAGTATTACTCTACATACTCTAAACTGTCTTCAAATATACAGGAGAAATGGGCAGAGGAAAGCTCATCTGCCCAAGGACACCGGGGAGAATGGGAGTCTGACCGCAGAGACCATTCCCTCACCCACTGCACCATTTTCCATCTCACTTCGGGGCCAAGCACGAGCTCTTCCACCGTACCACTTTTCTGTCACATAAACTGGACCAATCATTCGGGTAACATTATGAAAAATTGCATGTTAAAAATGTTTCCTACAATATGAAATGTTATTTAATTACTTAAAGCACTTTCAGAATTTTAGTCTAACATTTATATTTTAGTAATGCATGATTTATTTAATTCAGTTGAGATTAGGTACACTATTTTCTTTTTTAAGGGAATATTTTTTCTTTTATTGAAAATAGTTTTTTTTTCTCATATAACATACCCTGGTAATGGATCTCCCACCTTCTACACCTCCCGTTTCCTCCTCATCTCCCTCTCACCCGGATCTATCCCCTTTCTATCTCTCATTGGAAAACAAATGGGAGTCTGAGAGACAATAATAAAATAAAAACGAATACAATGAAATAGAACAAAACAAACAGAAGGAAAAGAGTCCCCAAAGAAAGGAACAATAGACAGATACTAACTAAGAGACCCATTCATTTGTACCTAGGAATTTCAGGGAAACATTAAACTGGAAACCGTAATACACACAAAAGACCTGCATGGTAAAAAGAGAATATATGTATATATGTATGTATGTATGATATATATATATATACATGTATGAGATTTTAAAAACTGACATGACTTAGAAGACAAAGAACATCCAATGATGTGTTGAGTTCATTTTCTGTTGCTCTTCTACTGTTAGGCATGGGGCCTACCCTTAAGAGTAGTTTGTTTCTCCAGTGAAATTCCCTTGGTGAAAACAAATTTTTATTTGCAAGTGGTTATCAATTAAAGTCAGCTTCTAGCTTAGGAATGGGGCATGTGTCCACTTCTTCTTTCAGCTCTAGGACCCCATCTGATGCAGACCCATACAAGCCCTGTATGTGCTGCCTCAGTCCCTATGAGTTCAACTGTGCATCAATCCAGTTAATTTAAGGAACCTTGTTTTCTTGGTGTCCTCCATCCTCTCTGGCTTTTATACTCTTTCCACCTCAGTTCCCTGAGCCCTGAAGGGAAGGATTCTGGAGACATGCCATTTAGGACTCAGTGTTCCAAGGTCTCTTCATTCTCTGCATAATGTCTGGCTGTGGATCTCTCTGTTCCCATCTATTGCAGGAAGAAGCTTTTCTGATGATGGCTGAGAAAGGGACTGATCTATGAGTATAATGGAATATCACTAGGAGTCATTTTACTGCTACTTTTTAAAAAATGGAACAGCAGTATCTATCTGTTTTTCCCTTAGCTTCTTAGGCTATCAAGTCTCAGACCAAGCAGTGTTGGGTATGGGCTCCATCTTGTGGAGTGGGCCATAAGTCAAATCAGATATTTATTGGTTACTCCCACAAGGTTTGTGCCACCATTGCACTAGCTTATCTGACAGGCAGGATGTAGACCAAAGGGTCTGTCCTAGGTTGGTGTTTATGACTGTTTCTCCTTTGGCAGGAAGGTGCACCATTTTCAACATGTCCTACAGTACACACTGAGGTGTGCACCTTGTATTGCTATGTAGTCACTTTCTGGTCCCATCTCTTTACTAACTGTGGGTGCCCTTGTTGTCATATGCAGGTAGCTTCATTACATTACTCTATGTTATCATTTGCCCTCAATAAAAGGGAGGCAAGATGTAGGCTATAGGTGGTAAAAAAAAAAAACATATACTTTGGGCCAGTTTACTCCCCTGTAGAGTATTTCTGATTAAGCTGAAGCAGCAATAATTTCTTCCCATTTTCAGCTTGGGGGAATTTCTTGATTACCCTGTATCTCATTAACATCATTGTCATTTCAAGTGAAGTGACCAAGGGACTAGAAATGTTTGGTTACAAAAGAAACTATAGATCCTACAATTGTATTTCATTTGGACTTCATTTTAATGAAATAGAAATTTTGAGCAATACAATTTGAGGCTTTTTGGGTTATTATATGAAGGTCAGGTAAAAATATAAACAGATAAAAGGTTAATTTTATAACACAAATAAGATTTGTTTCTTTATATGTAATTTCAGTACATTTTTGTTCCCCAATTAAAACAGTACTGCTTTCTGAATCACATACATATAGACAGACAGACAGACATCACAAACATAGATATAATGTTAAACCATGAAGGACCAGATAGCATTTTGTTTCAACAAGCTGCTTAAATAACTCCAAATGCCATCTAGAATGTTCCTGCTGTACTGCAGACTATAGCTGTGGCAGCATTTACCAGCAGTGGTAGACTCATGAAAGCTTAAGATGCACGAGCTAAAAGCACTAATGGCACCGACATAGCTTAAATTACAATTTTTCTCAAAGACCCAAGAATTTAGAAAAGAAGGGAAGGAGGCAGGCAGGCAGGAGGGCAGGAAGGCAGGCAGACAATCAGTCAAAAGAATTCAGATAGCCAGAGCTCTGTAGTGAGAAGGAAGCTTCCCGGGTGCACAGACATTGCAAACACTTTGCTCTTTGCTCTCACACTAGCAGGATTTTCTTTAATACTAGGTAGCTAACTGAAAGCTTTGGCTAATATTTATTTTCTTCTCTTCATTCATTCAAGTCTCTTAGAACTGGGTGTGCAGCCTTTTCATCCCTTAACTGCACAGCACTGAGAAAGAGGGATGAAAACGGCTAAAAAGATCTGGTACTGTTCACTAAGAAATGATCTTTCTTTCACTTTCAAAAGCAATCTTTAAAAAATATTATTATTGAGAACATCACATATATGTGCAATGAAATATGATCATATCTACCCCTGTCTCCAAGATATCCGCATTAGTTATCATAAAGCACAGTAGATGTGGAGAAAGTGGGAATTCTCCTGACTCTGAAACTTTTAGGTATATCTAAAACTATTCAAAATCCAATGCTGAGTACTGGTTGGTGGTTTTTGTAAGTTCAGTATAAAATGTATCTCCCTTCTGAGTGGATAAGGGTGGGAGGGAGGAGGAGAAGGAGGGGGAACTGTGGTTGGTATATAAAATGAATTAAAAATAAAATAAACAATGTATCTCCCATCTATAAGCACTTTCTAGAGCTCACTTCTCTTACAACTATGTGCACATAAGCTCTAGAACCTCTCTATCATGAACCACATAAAAAGTTCTTCTGACATGTCTTCTCACCTTTCTTAGAAATACATGCTCATAAGAGATGGCATATTCAGAACCATTCTCCATTTCTGCTTTTTGAAAACTTTTAGCTGATATATAATGGTTGCAATCCCAGAACTTGGGAGGCAAAGTCAGGAAGAGCACTACAAGCTGGAGGCAGCCTGATCCAGAGTGAGAACCTAGCCATAAAAAAGAGAGATGGTAGACACACAGATATAGACAGATACTCCAGGAGGTAGAACAGATAGATGGTTATGTAGTTAGAGCACACATTACTCTTTCAGAGGACCGGAGTTTAGTTTTCAGCATTCATGTTGGGCAGCTCATTACTGACTGTAATTCCAGCTACAGGGTATTCTGACAGTCCCTCTGGGCACCATATGTGCACATGTCCATCCATATATATAATTCAAAATAGTTTTTAAATATTTTTAATTGTAAGTTGTTATAAATCTCCAGCCAAGGAGTGGGTGTGAGAAGGGGTAGGTATATGTGTGTGTGACTTAAATCAGCCTTACAAAGGAACTAATTAGACTACAGGCCAAATCTGAGCCTTGCTTATTACTCTGGATTCTTGGGCAGGAATTTTAACTTTGGCCTCCATTTCCTTATCAAAAAACTTGATTACCAGTACCAACCTGAGAAGAATAACATGAGTTAAGTGTGACAATACGCCAAAAGATTTGACAGGATAGTCACAACACACAACACAGTACGTGCTTAATAAATTGTTTTTCAAAAACAAGTATCTACTTTTCGAATACTATACATAATATTCATATTTGCATATAGCTTGTTATACAGTTCCTGGGGAAATCCTACTTACCTCAGAAAGGAAGTCTATTTCCCAAAGTCCAGCTCCACTGAGAATTAGCCTTAAACCATTCATTTTATAAGTCTGACAAAGAATTCGCCTACATTTTTAACATATTCTAAGACTCTGAATGACTTTAAAGGTGATGGGCTAATTAATCTATTAGAAGAAATTTCAAGGTAGCAAAATATTCAGGTCATGTCATAGATATTGTTGGCACTTTTGAAACAGGTTTACATACAGCAATAATTAGGGAGAAAAAGCGGCACAGCAGAAATACCTACAGTTTGATCAGATAAGTCTGTGAAGCTGGACTGAAGCAGCCGTTATTTCTTAAGAGTTAAATAACACTTACAACAGTGAACAGGGCTGGAGAGACGGCTGAGCAGTTAAAAAGACTGGTACTCTTCCAGAGGACCAGGGTTCATGTCAAACATTCACATGGCAGCTAACCATCTTTAACTCCAGTTTCAGGGTATCCAGTGCCCCCTTGTGGCCTCCACAGGCATTGCATGCTTGTAGTGCACAAACATCCACTGAGGAAGACCCATATATTTTTATAAATAAACTTTTTAAAAACTGTCACTTCAAGTCTATGGGATCCTGCCCCTTTCTGAATGAAGAAGGAGGAGGAGTGGATGTGGGGGTAGAGGGGAAGCAGAGAGAACAGAATGGGAAAAGAGTAGGTAGAGAAACTAATTGGTATGTAAAATAAATGAAAATTTTTAATTAATAAAAAATGTTATCTTTTCATTCATTCCAATGAGGTGCTGCAGCAGTGATGGCAGCAGCAACACTCTGGGACAACAGAAAAGATGGTTTCAGGAAAACAACGAATTGCCAGACCCCATTTGGAGTCTTGAGGGCATGAACAAGTAACTAGAGTTTTAATTTTAAAAACCTTCTCTTAGGGGTGAGGTTCCTTCAGGACACCCTGATGACACCGGGCCACTAACAGAGTTGTCTCCCCAATACTGCTTTCATGGTGCTCATCCACTTGGGCACTCAAAGGCTGCCACTACTATGTCCCCAGGGTAGTTTGGCAGTGTCTGGTACTAACAGCAGACTTTGGGATTACCCACATAGTACTAGTTTTACAGTCATACATAACAGTTACAAGGGTTATTGAAACTCCTACCCAGATTTCTTATGGGATGCCTAAGAAGCAAGACAAGATATGACAAGGTCAGGGTCCTATAGTCAGCCTGGGAGGTGACAGGGTGAGAACACGAGCTAGAGTCTCCAGAAAGCTGACTTTTGCACATGCATGGATGATGGTTAGGAGGAATTGCTGGTGAAAACCATCTGCAGTGAGAAGAAAATCGTAACTGAGCAAAGTAAGAAAGCTTCATCCAGACTACAGGCCATAGCCAACTCCTCAAGAAGCTTTTAACTGAGCAAGCCTGTTCAGAACTCTTAACCCCCCATCAACTAACTGTTGGATGACACTGGGGAAAGGGATACATTTCCTCACTCACACATACACGCAGCTTGGGGGTGGAGTGAACATACAATTACACTCTAATTCAGATTTCTCTCTCATTAACTTTATGGCTGAATTTTAATTTTTTTCTTTTCTTCTTCTAGTTGGAACATTACTTTTAAAAAAAGGAAAAGCTTCATTTTGATAGCTATACTTTATCTCACCAGAAATAGAAACAAGCTTCAGCTATGTGTGCACCAGAATGGACACAGAAAACTTATGTTCTCATCCTTTTCCATGATGTTCCCACAGGATGTGCCGAGGATATCCTTTCCAAGGGTTCTCGTTCTGACTGAGGGAAGAATAAGGCACGTTTCTGTACTACTTCCAGAATGACTCTCACACAGTAACGGGCAGAAAAGGTTGTGCCTATGTTTCAGCTAGGAACTGCTCTGTCATCTACGCTTCACATGAAGCAGAGTATTAGTCAACGCACCAGCCACACCATATTCTCAGACCGGCTCTAGGGCTTGCTGATAACACTCTTCTGTCCTAGAAATAATCATTTCTCCAAAAACTTTAAAACTTTTCTGGTTTTTAATAACTTTAATAGCATTGGCGTATTATTTATGAAAATAAGCATTAAAACTCCTAGCCTCAAGCTTTAACAAATCAAACCACAGCTCTATTTTTGAGCACATAATAATTAATATTCAGACTCTGAAGGGAAAAGTAAATATAAGCAAATACAAATAAAAACCTAAAATTCCAAAATTATTAATGTTTGTATTAATCACTAACACAAACCATGTTCGCTCTCATTCTGCATAACTTAACCTTCTAGGCTATCTAGATAACTCTTTGCCAAGGAAAAACTAAATGCTGGCAATCCTGTCTTTGGTCAAATCTATTCATCCTCAAGCTGACAGAAAAACAATGACAAAGAATCAGACACCAGGAAAATGAAGGGTTCAAAGACAGGTATTTGCATAAACTGCCTAGAAAACTAGACCTACCAGACCAGATCATGTAACAGTGATTATGCTCTTCCTGTATTTGGTTGGAAAAGCTCTGGAATTGTGTTAACTTTGAAAACCAGTATTATTAACTGAGATAATGCAGCTTAAGTCCTGCTAGAATGTTCACTTGCCTTGTGCTATGTCCAGGAGAACACAGAATAAACAAAGGGAAACAGATAACTCTGGGATTGAATTTTAAGGCCAAAGAAAGGAAGGGACTGTGTGTGGCATGCGATCAGGAGTTTAGGAAATCATGGCCAATATGGACACGAAAACATGAATAAGCTTTGTGAGCAAAAAAGAAGGCAGAGTAAATTAATCTTAAAACATTACAACAACAAAAAACAACAGATCACTTTTACAAAAGAAAACCCTCACTTTCAACATTACTACTGAAAATGGCATGGCTTTCTGAACAGGGAAATCCAATATTACTCCCAATACTTCTTAAGGTCAGAGAAATTAACTTCATGAACCATTAAAGGATATAAAGTATGTGTTAAGGTCACAAAGCTATGACAGAGGGTATCATTTTCAAAGGTAAGCACAAGAAGACAGAAGTAGGTATAAGGTAAAAGTACCAATTAAGAAGATATAAAGTTACTCTCTAGCCCCAAATAAGCATACTACAGATACCAAATAAAAACTAAATTTTAAGAGAACTATAATTATACCCACTCCCAATCCTTCCTACCCAACTACTTTGCTTTCAATAGATGGCAAAATGGTATCTGTTTCTCCAGCAGCTCTGCTTTTAAAATAATCGATAAGTTATATTAAAAAGACAAAAACAAAAAACCACCAGTTGATAACTAGGAAACTAGGGGAGACTGATTTAAATTTTACCTTATCTTAGTCAGATTTTTCTCAACAAGAGCTTCCCAGATTCCAGACTCCAGTCTGGATTACTGCCAGATTTACCTGTTATCATGGGACCACAGAAATAGCAGGGCTCTTGACTCAACTCTAAATCTAGAAAGTTCAGGCTCAGAAATGTGCATGCTGAACAACTTCCAGATGACTGATGGCTAGGTTACAGTCTTAAGTCTGGTTCTGTGGAGAATTTGCGAAGGTAAGGATCTCACATATCTAAGCGGCTGTGATGGTTCTCAAGGCTTAAGGACACAGGAGAATTACCCAGGGCAGTTTTCAAACAGACTAAACTCTGAGACTTCATCAACTAAATTAGGGTTCTCCAAAGGCAGGCAGAAGGCATCTATAGGCCCTACGTGGTAACTAATTCCAAATGATGTGCCATGCTGCACTAAAAGACGTAGGAAAGGGCTTCCAACTTAAAGTACAAATACACCCTAAATTTCAGGACATTTTGTAGTGGCATTTCATTTGTATTTTAACAAATAAATCTTGCCTGAAGAGCAGAAAAGTAAAACAGCCACACTCGCCAGCCTTACACACCACGCAGAGGTGACACACACACCTTTAATCCCAGTAGCCACACTAGTTTGCCATAGAAAGCAGGCAGTACTGGTGCACGCCCTTGATCCCAGAACTAGAGAGGATTATAAAATGGGAGGAGATAACTTCAGGCTCTGTCTCATTCTGAGGTTTCCTGGAGGCAAAATCACCACGTGTGGGTGAGGATGGGAGGAACTGGAAAGAATGGAGTAAGGGAAAGATATGGACAAAACACATTATATGGATTTATAAAATTTAAGTAGTAAATTTTTTTAATGAGAACAGGAAAATTTAAATAGTAGATACTAGAAAATATCTAGTAGAAAAGTTGCCCCTGGGCCATTAGGCTAAGACTAGCTGTAGGAAAGAAAACTACACGGAGGAACAAAGATATTAAAAAGATATGAAACAAAGAAGACAAATAGCAAGTATACATCATATCTTATCAATAACTTTTAATATAATTTAATGGATATGAATTACATTTTCTAATAAGCATTCCATTAGTAATATGTGTGTCATTTACAAGAGATATTTTAAATATAAGTACTGTGTAAGGTCATTCTGTCAAGAACAAACCATATTTATCACAGGGGCCCCACAGGATATTACATAGTGGCCTAGTGTCTAACAAAACGTTTCTCTGAACCCATTCCCATCATTAAGCCCCACATGACTATATAAAGATACAAACAAGTTGCAAGACAGAAAAGACACACTCCAGCACAAAAAAGACAGCTGGGCTGACTACATCAACACACAGCAGAGTAAGATTTAAAAAAGATAAAATCAGACACATGAGTTCCAAGTCACCTGAATATAAAACAGGATGCTGCCTCAAACACTGACATACACACACACACACACACACACACACACACACACTAATTCTCTCCCTCCCCTCCGTGTGTGTGTGTGTGTGTGTGTGTGTGTGCTTCTAGCAGTGCCAGGTGTAGTGGCACATAATTGTAACCCCAGCACTGATAAAGGAAGAAGGAGGTTTGCCAAATTCTAAACCAATCTACCATTCATAATGTGACCTTATCTTTAAAGGAAAAAGAAAAGCCACACAACAAAAAGATTAACACTACTGACAAGTTTTTAATACTGGTTATAAACTATTAAACAATACATGTAATTTACTTAATTGCCACTTCTACCCATAAAGGAACATTTGGCCATGCCCAGTTCACACAAAAGTAAAGAGAGATCACTTACCTTAGGACAAAGAACCAGAAAACAGAGAAGTTTACATTTAATACCATATTCTTTATACAAAGCTGTATTATCTAGACTAGTTTCAGAATTCATGAAAATCTAAACTATTTTTTTTCCTGTGTGTGAGAGAGGTGCAAGAAGGGGGGGGGGGCTGATAGAGCAGACTAATCCTCCTCAGTGGTTCTCTATCATATCATATCATATCATATCATATCATATCATATCATATCATATCAGTCAGAGACAGGTTCTCTCACTGAACCTATAGCTCAATGATTAGGCTACAATGGCTGGCCAGTGAACCCTCAGGGCTCCTCCTATATCTGCCTTCCCAGTGATTACAGCGACAAGCCATGTTACCAGATTTTTACAGGTGTACTGAAGGTCTGAATTTAAGTCTCGAGGCTTGGTCTACAAGCCCTTTCCTAAGCCATTTCCCTCATCCCTCTAAAACATATAGCTATACATTAGTGTGTGCATGTGTGTGTGCATGTGTGTGTGCGTGCGTGCGTTGACATTGGTTTTTCAAGACAGGGTTTCTCTGTGTAGCCTTGGTTGTCCTGGAACTCATTATGTAGACCTGAATTCACAGATATCTGCCTCCTCTGTTTCCTGAGTGCTGGGATTAAGGGCTTGCGCCACCACCACCACCCGGCCCCTCTGAAGCATATTTTAAAGATATAGTCATACTAATAAATTAGTTTTTGCAAAATTTTGATATTTATTCATATCATGGCTTTGGTTTAAATCTTATGCGCATTCCCCGTAGCTTCAGTTTTCACTACATTACTAACTTTACATACTTATTAAAAGTGTGTACTCACTCACACAGTACCTGGGAACTCGAGGAAACCCTTGCTACAAATAAAATGCAAACTATGTATAATTAAAGCATTACTCATACGTAAATGAATAAAAACAAGTATATATAAATGTTACTTTTAAAATATTCTCCTAAATCATGTTTACAGTAATTTAATCATTAAACCTCAAAAGTCTCCATAAACATATAGTTGAGTCAACTACTTCAAAATACCAATGAAGAAATGAATATAATGTTCACATTTGCAATATTGTAAAGTACCCCATTACCAACACAAAATAGTTTTGCTATCATGTTAAGGTTGGAGTTTGTAGAGAACAAATACACAAAGGTAGCATGGCAGGGAGGTTGCAGACAGCATACTCAGACACCAGAAAATAACGGTATATCTGAATGCTCTAAAATTGTCAACTTCTTAAAAATTAGGTTACTTAAAGATCTGATCTGTATATGCTTTGCTAGGACAATCAGTGTGGATAGCAGATATCCTTCAGTAATCTAGCCACATACCAAACAACAAAAATACCTTTCATTCTTGGTTAATTACATACATGTGCATACTTAACTTTTCTTATTTTCATCCCCCACTGCCCTCTCATTCCTTCCCACTCCCACTGAAATCCCTCTTCCCTGTGGGCCCCTATGTTACTTTCATGGTCTGGTTTTGTGTTTGTTGAGTGTTTTCAACAAAAAATGTTTTTAAGATGCTAAATAAACTATACAGCTAGCTGCTCTAAAAGAATGGGAACATTAGTAGTACTTTAATAAAAAAATATTTCAAAAGAGTTAAAAAAATTTTACATGATATTGCATATCCAATTCAGGTTAATTTATTAAACATACAAAAATAAGTTCACTTTTCCTAAAATAATACCTGCATAATCTGAAATGATTCAGATGTTACTAAAAGAGCAGTTATGTCTATGTCTGAATGAGAGACAGGCACCTTTAACTCTCTCCTAATCTCCCTCACTGTGGCTTCTAATAACAAGGAAAATCATACCGTATATAAAACTGTATGACTAAATTTATTTGATTTACTTCCATTTTTGTTTATTTTGGTTACAAAATACCTTGAAAGACATTTTTGTTAAAACATGTCACGACAGCAAATTAACAGTTCACCGTACACATTTTGTCTTTAAACTTAAATAGATCTTTTCACAGTATTACTTCCCAACAGTATGTAATAGGGGAGAGATTCCACAGTGTGTGCTGACAATAAAACATGTCAAAGATAAGATTATAATAACCTTGATCTAAAGGATTTCATTTTCATGGAATACCACTTTCATTTTAAAAAATTACAGTCACTCAAACAATATTTAATGATTTCTTAAAAATAAATGACTTTGCCAGTTCAAGGAAAGCACTCGTTACAAATGATGAGAGCTGAGTTTTCACTGAAAGTCACACTGTGGAGAGCTGATAGAGTGTCTTTCCGTGGCTGGAAACACAACTCTGCAGGTTCAATTCCTCACACTCCAAACCAAAAGAAAAAAAAGTTACTCTCAGAAAAAAAAAAATTATCAGACACCAAATGTGTGGCAGCTGGAATTACATGTGCTTGCTACCATGCCCAGCATTGTGGTCTTGCTTTGGTTAAAATAAAATTGGTTATATAGTGAAACTACAGAAACATACATTATTAGAGTTCACTGTGTTGTCTTCACTTTTATCTATATTTGAAATTTTTTATAATGAGAAAATTCCTGGTCTAACCAATTCCTGGAAGTAAGTATACATGACAAGTTTTCTATATGTATTAGTTTGACTACAAATTGATACAACTAAATTATTAAGGATAACTGCCTAAAATTTACTAACATCAATTGTATATACACTCCAACTGAGCAATTCAATTTTAGGATACCTCAGAGAAGGCAAGCATATATGCACAAGAAAACATATGCAAGAAGCTTCAAAGCAATTTACAGCAAAACTGCAACCACCTACATGTGTTTAAATAAAATGACAAGTGAGTACAGAACATTAATACCATGAAAATACATGTGGAATATTAGTTTAAGATGTGTTACATTTGTTTAATGATGCAAATATGTGTTGCCTTTCTACGCTGCATTTATTTAAATCCGTAAAGCTGTGTTACTTTGCCTGTCTAAAATACCTGATTGGTCTAATAAAGAGCTGAATGGTCAATAAGTAGGCAGCAGAGAGATAGGCTGGGCTTCCAGGCAGAGAGAATAAGTAGGAGGGAAAATCTAGGCTTGAAAGGAGAAGGGGATGCCAGCCACCTAGCCACACAAGCAGCCACGAAGTAAGAAAGGAAAAAAGATACATAGAATAGAGAAAGGTAAAAAGCCCAGAGGCAAAATGTAGAAGAGGAGGAATGGGTTAATTTAAATTAGAAAAACAAGCCAAGCTAAAGAAGAATAAGTCTCATTTGGGAGCTGGATGGTGGACTCCAAAGAGTTAAGATGATAGGTAGGTAGGTAGGTAGGTAGGTAGGTAGGTAGGTAGGTAGGTAGAGAGAGAGAGAGAGAGAGAGAGAGAGAGAGAGAGAGAGAGAGAGAGATAGATAGAGAGATAGATAAATTGAATAAGACAAATTATAGCTTCATATACTGACATGCAGAATACAAAACATGATCTATATGTTTCATGTTAATTTTTTAAATAAAAGTATTAAGAGTGTTTTCTGAACCCCCAGGTTGGGCTGAGGAGAACTACTCAGAATAAAAGCTACCAGGAGTTCGTGCCAGAATAACTGGACTTTCGAACCAAACACAAGCACATAACTGTCACTGTCTTTGAACTCCCATTCTATCATTCCCTTGTTTTTCCAGGTTTTCAATGAGGGCTTCACAGGTTTTGATCAGTATAGAGTTGAATGCCAGCCTGTAAATCATGTCCAAGTTTGAATTCCCAGTCCCAGTGAATCCTTCATATTTGAAAAAAAATGATCTTTTATAAGAATCTTAAAAATGGAATTATCTTGGATTCAGTAGACTCTAAACCCAAAGACAAGTGTCCTTTACAAGAAATATCAGAGAAGACACATGTTCTGTCCCTGGGTATCCTAAAACAAGGAAATATGGGAACTGATTGTGGTACTGAAGCAGAGTTTCGTCAAAGGAAATTAGACTTTGGGGAGTCAGTATAACATGATGTGATCTATAAAAACTAATCTGGTAAAATGAAGTCATTGCATTAAAGTTTTCTTAAGATTTATTTATTATGTATTCAGTGTTCTGCCTGAATGTATGCTTGCATGCCAGAAGAGGGCACAAGGTCTCATTACAGATGGTTGTGATCCACCATGTGGGTGCTGGAAATTGAACTCAGGAACTCTAGAAGAAAAGCCAGGGCTCTGAACCTCGGAGTCATCTCTCCAGTCCCCACACTAATTTTTTTTATTACATTTATTTATTGTGTGCATATGTGCAAACTTACCACAGCCTGTGTGTGTGTTCCCGCCGCCATACACAGAGATGTTTCCAGGCTGCACAGTGCTCTGCCTGTCAGATTTGGCTGTAACTTGGATGAAAAGAGTTTCTGTGCTGCACGCTCAGTCTCAGAGTTAAACTGCTGAGTAATGTTCCTACCTGGTGGCCCCAGAGCTAGCAGAAATGGTACGTTCACCATTTTGAAATTGGAGACAGGTGGAGCCAACACTCAGAGCAGCCCGCCGTTCTGCAGCTCTGAGGTGCATCTGATTAAGAGTCACAAGGGCTCTGCACATTGGGGGGGGGGGGCAAGCCACAGTACCTGTTTTTGACCTAGGAATGTCACAGCTTAGATTCCTAAGTGCTTAGCGATTTAAAAGCACAAAGCAAAAACAGACAATGACATACGTAGGCTTGGGAGAGAGAAGAAAAAGAATATAGAGAATAAAGTTAATGCCTCAAACAAAAAAAGGGGGGGTAAAGTCTTTAAAGAGACAGAGTACAGATAGTTATAAATTAAAAGAAATAAAGAAAAATAAGCCACGTAAAAATGGAAAATTCACAGAGAGTTTGGATTCTGTATATTGTATACAGAATTGTATATTCGAAATTTTCTTCGAATTTTTTGACTGTGAAGGAGCTAAGTATAGAGAGACATTTCATTGTACGGGCTGCTAAGCTAAACCACCATGTATATTTTTATAAAAGTATTATGACTTCAGAATTTGGGTCTAAGGACATGATGCTTTGGATAAGAGGTTCTTCTCTTGTTTTCACAGAGGATGAGACCCTGTGGATTGCTTCTAACCCAATATGGTATGATAGACCATGCCCTCCTGAAAGGTTGTGGTGAACACCCTCAAAAAATTACTTCACTCAACTGCTGACTGAGATGAACCTAGCAGACAGGTTATATTAATAGCACCCCCATACAGCAGGAGAAAGTTTGGAGAAATAACTGCGCCCATATTCCCAAATACTGTTTATAAATGTTCTTTTACATTTAAAGGGGGATATGATATAGATATGAATAATTTACATTGGTATAAATTTTATTTTACTTTACTGGTATAAAGTTAAGGTCAATTTTGTTATATGCATATGTGTTTCTGCTCTTGATTGAGGTATTGTGATTGTGTAGTTCATTTAAAAATGTAATGTATAATTAGGAAATATAGGTTGTTAATGGACAATCATTGATAATAGTCAAGCTTGTAGAGAGCGAATGGAGGACAGCCACTGCTTTTTTAAAGAGAGACCACGCCCCAATGGGCTGGTATCTCAGCGGCTATTGGCTGAAGGAGCAGAAGGAGCTCCCGCAGCGTGTGTGTGTGTGTGTGTGTGTGTGTGTGTGTGTGTGTGTGTGTGTGTGTGTGTGTGTAGTACATGTGTGAATATGCCATGGCTTGTGAGTGGCAGTCAAAGGATAACGTGAAGGATGTAGTTCTCTCCTTCTAACGTGGGCTCCAGGGTCAATATTAGGTATAGTTTAGGCTGTCTGGCCTGGCCCTTCTTATGCAGCAGCACCTGTGCACCCTCATGAGCACAAAGTAAAGGAAAGAGAGGACAAAGCAAGGAACAAAGAACATAGTTTGTAAAACAAGAGCAGATGTTCCTATCTGGAAGCCAGGGAAGGACAAGAAGACAAAGCAGGAACTGGAGAAATGGCTCAGAGGTTAAGGGCACTGACCTTACTAAGAACCCAGAACCCACAGGGAGGCTCACAGCCAGCTGTAACTCTTCTGCCCTCCATTGACACTACATACACATGACCCACAGACATACACTCAGACAAAATATCCATACACATAACAATATTTAAGTTAAAAAGGCAGGAGGGTTCTGGGCAAAAATTAAAGTTCAGTAGTAGAGAAAGTATACAGAAAGTGACCCAGGGCTGGCTCTCACATTTGGCATAGCACTGCAGTTCACTGGCTCACATAGGCAAGTTATCATCAGTCAATACTTCTGAAACTACTGCGCAAATTGCTCATAAGTAAACGGAGTCATGTAAATGAAACAATCACCTCTCCCTCAAAACCCAACTACCTCATCAGTACATCCTGAAGCTCTACCTACAACACTTCCTAAATCTGTGTCTCCACAGCTATTCCTGCAACCCAAACTTCCAACACTTTCCATCTGACCAGCAACATCATCTGCTTAAAACTCCCCTCCCATCTCAGAAACAAAGAGTTATTTTCTGAATTCACCTATTAAACTCTCCATGGTAGCATGGGACTCCATCAACCTTTCTCACTTTTGTCTGGACCACAGTCCTGCAGTCTGGAAGGCTCTCCTACTCATGCTACAGCCCCTGCTCACTCCTGCAAGTCCTCTGCACTCATTGCTCAGCTTTTCAACCCAGCAACCTTTCCAGCCAGGTCCATTTGAATGGCCCTCCCTAGCTAAGGCCTTGAATGGCCACAGTAAGGAAAGCATCTCCACCCCAGCCACTTGCCATTCCTCTTATCTCTAGCAATTAGGAAATGTCAGAGAACACCTTTCTTCATTCAGCTCCCAATACTTGTCTTCATTCTTTTCATTAGCTCTACATATCATTGTGAACAAAAGAGACAATGCATTTTTCAACACTAAAGTCAAGGCTATAATGCAACAACCCACTCAAGCACTGGTAAAAGAGAGATCCAGACGGGGTGGGGAGAGTACAGACTGGGACATCAACATTCAACAGACTATCAAGCAACCCTAGAGAAAAATGACAGCACTTTTACACTCTGAGAGTAAATTATATATCAAAAATTTAAAACACAGAACTCCTACAATGAAGCAGAGACAAGAATTAGCTAGAAGCCTGCAATCCAGCTAACACAGAGTAGGCAATGCAGCAGCAGAAACAAGAGATCAGTCTCAACAAGGTGGAAGGTAAGAACCAACTCCTGAAAGCTGGGCTCTAACCACCACACATGTACCAAGGCACACACTCAAATTCATACATACACACACACCACCATCACCACAACCACCACCACCACCCACATTTACACAGAGAGAGACAAATAATTTTTAGGTGAAATACTGTTTGTGGTTCCATTTCAAAGTTTGATATTTCAACATAAATGATTACATTAAAAACTGGTCATCTTCAGTAGGACCAGAATTTATCCCCAGTGCATGAACTCGCTTTTTGGAAACCATCCCCTATGGAGGGATACCTTGCTCAGCCGAAATACAGGGGTAAGGGGCTTGGTCCTGCTTCAACTTGATATGCCAGACTTTATTGACTCCCCACAGGAGGCCTTACCCTTTCTGGAGGACGGATAAAGTTATGAGACATGTGGCAATATGTAGATTAATAAGAATTGGTTAATTTAAGTTGTAATATATAGCTAGAAATAAACCTGAGCTATTGGCTGATCATTTGTAATTAACAGAAGCCTCAGTGTGTTTATTTGGGAGCTGCTGGTGAGACAGAAAACTGCCTACAGGCTATCTTGATACTACTAGTCAAATAGAGAAACTTGGTAAGTATATAAAGAAAGACAAAATGGCATGTCTTCCTGGACGATCATTTTTTAAAAAATAATTTATTGCTCTTATATTATGTTTATTGGTGTTCTGCCTATGTGTACGTCTGTGTGAGGGTGTTGGGTTCCCCTGGAACCGGAGTTACAGACAGGGATGAGCTGCCATGTGGGTGCTGCGAGTTGAACCCAGGTCCTCTGGAAGAGTAGTCAGTGCTCTTAACCTCTGAGCCATCTCTCCAGCAGTGGAAGATCAATTTTAATACCTGCTATACCTCCATAATATTAAATATGATATGGCATACAAAGTATAAAATCTATGGAGATTCTGAAGAAGAATAAGGAATTTCAAGGAAATTCAGATTCACTTAACTCACATTTGGCATTATGAATGCCTTTCTGGGGCTGGAGAAACAGTTCAGTGATTAAAGAGAACTGACTGCTATAGCAGAGGACCCACCCAGATGTGATTTCCAACATGTACATGGCAGCTCATAATTGTCTGTAACTCCAGTCCCAGAGGATCTGACACTTTCTGGCCACTGTGGCCACTAAATACAATTAATGCACCAATATGCATAAAATTAAAAAAAAGTTAAAAAATGAAGCAAAGAACAAAAAGGAAATGACTCGGTGAACATTAACAACTTGCCAACCTATTATGAGTTGGTGCTTCTCCAGGTGTAAAATACATACATATAAATGAGAAAATATGACTCTACTTACAAAAGCTCAGTCTCAATGCCTTACAGACAACACTGAAGATTAACCATCTTAATATCTCTAGCTATAAGCAAAACAGTAAGTCATTTTCACACAAATAGTACACATAGATGAAAACATATTCTGCAAGGAAGGTTTGCAAAACAACTAATACTTCTTGGGGGATTTTGGTTGGTTTTTTTTTTGAGTTGTTTGTGTTTGTGTTTCTGTTTGCTTGTGGAGCTGAGACGCCAATCAGTATCTCACGCAAGTTAGATACATGTTCCACCACTGCTTCTCCAGCTTCCTGTTGGTCAATTCTCATCACCTCTTCCACTTCACAAATAATGGTCTCTACATACAATCCTTGGTATTAATGGTCTTTCTGTCGCAGCAGCCTTTATCAGTATACTGCCATAATAGTAAACTATCAGAAAGTTTCAACATTGCATTTAAGTTTGAACAATTCCCAATGATGATGTGCACAATTCCTGTAGTTCACTACATAGCAACATGCTGTCTGTGCTGGCTAGATTTTGTCAACCTGACACAAGCTATAGTCATCTGAAATGAGGGAACCTCAACTGAAAAACTGACCTGTAGTATTTTCTTGATTAATGACTGATGTGGGAGGTCCCAGAACATTATGGGGGGTTGCTACTCTTGGACAAGTGGTCCTAGGCTGTGTAAGAAAACAAACTGAGCAAGACATGAGGAGCAAGCCAGCAGCAGCATCCCTTGGTCTCTGCACCAGCTCTTTTCTCCAGATTCCTGCCTTGAGTTCCTGCCATGACTTCCTTTAAGGATAAACTGTGATAGGAAAGTATAAGTAAAATAAACCCCTTCTGCCCCAAGTAGTTTTTGTGTTCTTTTTTTTAAAATCACAGATATAGAAATACAAATTAAGACAGCGTCCCTTCATTTTATAAACACTTAATTCCATTTTCTCACCTACTGACTCTATTAACTGCCCATGCTCCCATACTTCTCATCACAGTTAGAGAAGTACAGGATGACCAGTCAAGTAATAGCACATTTTCTACAGATAATGGCCACAATACAACCATTAAATACTCTATTAATAAGCTGTGCTTTCAATCACCAAGTCTTTCACTGTGGACAACCAGCAGTGCCACTACAGCATGTGAAGTCAGTGCACGGACTCTGCAGTAACTCTGAGGATGGAGGAGCCCTCATAGCAAAGTCTTTTCTCTCTGGGGCTGAGAACTGGTGTTCTGCTATCTTTTGAATTTTGTCTGCAAACAGTTTTGGAAACACAATCCAAGAGTTCACCATCAACTGTGATGCCAAGACCATGCCAAGACCATGGTGGAGGAGCTAGAAGGATAGCTCAGTATATATCACTTCTGCAGAGGATGGAGTTCAGTTCCCAGTACCCATGCCAAGTGGCTCACAACCTCCTGTAACTCCAATTCCAGGAGATCCAAGTCCTCTGGCCTCCATGAACACCCTCACGTGTGCACAGACACATATAGGCATACACAATCATCACATTCATATTGAAAATTTAAAACTAAATCTTAAAAAAAATGGAAAGGTTGACAATGGTCGTCATTAAGTGGCTAGAGGGGACAGCAACATCTGTAAATCTTTACTCATCTCTTACTGCCCTATTTACAGTGTCTAGTACAATATCAGAATTAAATATCTAGAAAGGGTTATAGGCTCTAAAATAATAAAACATGCCTGTAATAGCAGCCAAATCTGAACACCTTACATACTCCAGGCACTATCCTGGGCACAATACATACAATATTCCATTTGTTCCTCATAGCAGCTGTATTAAAAAGGTACAACAGATTGAATATTTACTTGAAATTGCCAGGAGTATCTCAGATTTCACATTCTTATTTATATTTTCAAATGCATGATAAAGTGTTTCTTAGGAATAGAAGACAAGTGATAACTTTTAAAACTATTCATGTTTCATAAACACCTTTACACATATTATAAAGGTAATTTTATACAATCCTCTCAATGTACCTGCATTTTGACTACAGCCTATCACATGAGGTCAGGTATGGAATTTTCTACTTGGAATGTTTTGTAGCACTCAAAAATTTCACAAACTTTTTGTCTCCTGTGTCCTTGGAATATCAGCTGTCCCTATTTCAGTGCTGAGGAGTTCCATCCAGAGGGGTGAGTCTGTGCTATCCGGGGCGGACTGTCCTGGTAGAGAGCAAAGTCCCCCTGCCTAGCTTCTGCTGCAGGGTCTTCTGTGTTCCACTCAACCCTACCCTGCCCCCACAGTCGCCCATTTGTCTCCTGTGTCCTTGGAATACCAGCTGTCCCTATTTCAGTGCTGAGGAGTTCCATCCAAAGGGGTAAGTCTGTGCTATCTGGGGTGGACTGTCCCGAAAGAGAGCACAGCCCCCCCCAACTTCTGTTGCAGGGTCTTCTTTGTTCCACTCGATCCTACCCTGCCCCCATGGTAGCCCTTTTGTCTCCTGTGTCCTTGGAATACCAGTAGTCTCTATTTCAGTGCTGAGGAGTTTCATCCAGAGGGGTGAGTCTGTGCTATTCGGGGCAGACTGTCCTGGCAGAGAGCACACACATACACAAGCCCCCCCCCAGCTTCTGCTGCAGGGTCTTCTGTGTTCCACTCAACTCTGTCCTACCCCCACGGTCGCCCTTTTGTCTCCTGTGTCCTTGGAATACCAACTATCCCTATTTCAGTGCTGAGGAGTTTCATCCAGAGAGTGCTGAGGAGTTCCATCCAGAGGGTGCTGAGGAGTTCCATCCAGAGGGCTATTCCTGTGTCTGTGCTGAGTAGTTCCATCCAGAGGGTGCTGAGGAGTACCATCTAGAGGAAAAAGAACAGTTCCTGCTCCTGCACTGAAAAGATCCACCCAGAGAGTCAGTCACAGCAAAAACTGAACAAAGACACCAAGACTCTCCTGGCTCCATTTGAAGGAAGAAATGGGCAGGCGCCAATGAAAGAATTCCTCCAACAACCTGAAAGGCAACATGACATCACCAGAATCCAGGGATCACGAAACTAGAAGAACTGAACACTCTACTCTAGAAGAAATAGAAGAAATCGACTCTAAGTGGAACTATATGAAAATAAAAGAGGAACTTAAACAGGAGGTGAAAACCTGCCGTAAAGAAATGGAGATAACAAACAAAAAAGTAGATGAAATGAATAAATCTCTCAAAGATAACCAAGAAAAACAAGAAATCCAAGAAAAAGCAATCAAACAGGTAAGGGAAACAGTTCAAGACTTGAAAAATGAAATGGAGGTAATGAAGAAAACACAAACCGAGGAAAGGCTGGATACGGAAAATCTGGGTAAATGAATAGGAACTGCAGAGACAAGTATTACCAACAGAATAAAAGAGATAGAAGAAAGAATCTCAGACACTGAAGATACTGTAGAGGAAATAAACTCACGGATTAAAGAACAAAACAAATCCAACAAATTCTTAACACAAAACATCCAGGAAATCTGGGACACCATGAAAAAGCCAAACCTAAGAATAATAGGTGTAGAAGAAGGAGAAGATTTACAGCTCAAAGACCCAAAAAAATATATTCACCAAAATTATTGAAGAAAACTTTCCCAATCTAAAGAAGGATATTCCTATGAAGGTACAAGAAGCATATAGAACACCAAATAGACTGGATCAAAAAAAAAAAAAAAAACCATCCCCTCGCCATATAATAATCAAAACCCAAAACATACAGAATAAAGAACAAATATTAAGAGCTGCAAGGGGATAAGGTCAAAAGGTCAAGTAACATATAAAGGGAAACCTATCAGAATTACACCTGACTTCTCAATGAAAACCATGAAAGCCAGAAGGTCTTGGATAGATGTGCTGCAGAAACTAAGAGACCAAGGATGCAAGCCCAGACTACTATACCCAGCAAAGCTTGCATTTACCATTAATGGAGAAAACAAGATATTCCAGGACAAAAACAGATTTAAACAATACATAGCCACAAACCCAGCACTACAGAAAATACTAGAAGGAAAACCACAAACAAAGGAAGGCAACAACACTCATAATAACACAAGCATCTGACAACCCTCCACCAGCACAACTCAAAGAAGGGAAACACACAAACAATAGCACCAGGAAAAATAACCGGAGTCAACAACCACTGGTAATTAATATCGCTTAATATCAATGGACTCAACTCACCTATAAAAAGGCACAGGTTAAGAGAATGGATACGTATTCAGGATCCAACATTCTGTTGCCTACAAGAAACACACCTCAAACACAAAGATAGAAACTACCTCAGAGTAAAGGGATGGGAAAAGGTTTTCCAATCAAATGGACCAAAGAAACAAGCGGGTATGGCTATACTAATATCTAACAAAATAGATTTTAAACTAAAATCAATCAGAAGAGATGGAGATGGACACTTTATACTCATATCAGGAACAATTCATCAGAAGGAAGTCTCAATTCTGAATATCTACACAGCTAATATAAAAGCAACCACATATGTAAAAGAAACATTACTAGAACTCAGAACATACATCAAACCTCACACTCTAATAGTGGGTGATTTCAACACTCCTCTCTCACCAATGGACAGGTCAACCAGACAGAAACTTAATAGAGAAATAAGAGAACTAACAGATGTAATGAACCAAATGGACCTAACAGACATCTATAGAACATTCCACCCAAACAGAAAAGAATATACATTCTTCTCAGCATCTCATGGAACCTTCTCAAAAATTGATCACATAATTGGTAACAAAGTAAACATCCATAGATACAAAGAAATTGTACTAATCACCTGTGCACTATCAGATCACCATGGAACGAAATTAGAATTCAACAATAATTCTAACCCCAGAAAGCCTACAAACTCATGGAAACTGAACAGTCAACTACTGCACCATCCCTGGGTCAAGGAAAAAATAAAAAGAGAAATCAAAGTCTTCCTTGAATTCAACGAAAATAAAGACACAACATACTCAAACCTATGGAATACTATGAAAGCAGTGTTAAGAGGAAAGTTCATAGCACTAAATGCCCACATAAAGAAAACGGAGAAAGCACACGTTAGTGACTTAACAGCACACCTGAAAGCTCTAGAAAAAAAAAAAGAAGCAGACTCACCCAGGAGGAGTAGAAGACTGGAAATAATCAAACTGAGGGCTGAGATCAACAAAACTGAAACACAGAAAACAATCCAAAGAATCAATGAAAAACAAAAAGCTGGTTCCTGGAGAAAATCAACAAGATTGATAAACCCCAATCCAAACTAATCAAACGGCAGAGAGAGAACATAGAAATTAACAAGATCAGAAATGAAAAGAGGGACATAACCACAGACACAGAGGAAATTCGGAGAATCATTAGATCTTACTACAAAAGCCTGTATGCCACAAAATTGGAAAATGTGGAAGAAATGGACACTTTTTTAGATAAATACAATTTACCAAAATTAAGTCAAGACCAGGTGACCAGTTTAAACAGACCTGTAAGTCGCGAGGAAATAGAAGCTGTCATCAGAAACCTCCCTACCAAAAAAAGCCCTGGCCCAGATGGTTTCAATGCAGAATTCTATCAGATCTTCCAAGTAGAGTTAATACCTATACTCCTTAATGTGTTTCACAAAATAAAAAGAGAAGAGCCATTGCCTAACTCCTTATATGAAGCTACAGTCACCCTGATATCCAAACCACACAAAGACTTAAACAAGAAAGAGAATTATAGACCAACCTCACTCATGAACATCGATGCAAAAATTCTCAATAAAATACTCGCAAACAGAATCCAAGAACACATCAAAAAAATTAGACATTATGATCAAGTAGGCTTCATCCCAGAGAGGCAGGGCTGGTTCAACATATGCAAATCTATCAATGTAATCCATCATATAAATAAACTGAAGGAAAAAAGACATATGATCATTTTATAAGACGCTGAAAAAATTGACAAAATTCAACACCCCTTTATGATAAAGGTCTTAGAGAGATCAGGGATACAAGGTTCATTCCTAAATATAATAAAGGCAATATACAGCAAGCCGACAGCTAACATTAAATTAAATGGGGAGAAACTCAAAGTCATTCCACTAAAATCTGGAACAAGACAAGGCTGTCCACTCTCTCCATACCTCTTCAATATAGTGCTTGAAGTTCTAGCAATAGCAATAAGACAGCATAAAGAGATCAAGGGGATTTGAATTGGAAAGGAAGAAGTCAAACTCTCATTACTTGCAGATGATATGATAGTGTACATAAGCAACCCCAAAAACTCTACCAGAGAACTCCTACAGCTGATCAACACCTTTAGTACTGTGGCAGGATACAAGATCAACTCCAAAAAATCAGTTGTCCTCCTATACACAAAGAACAAAGATACAGAGAGGGAAATCAGAGAAACATCACCTTTCACGATAGCCACAAATAGCATAAAGTATCTTGGGGTAACTCTAAGCAAGGAAGTGAAAGATCTATTTGACAAGAACTTTAAGGTTTTGAAGAAAGAAATTGAAGAGGATACCAGAAAATGGAAAATCTCCCAAGCTCTTGGATTGGGAGGATCAACATAGTAAAAATGGAAATTCTACCAAAAGCAGTCTATAGATTCAATGCAATTCCCATCAAAATCCCAACAAAATTCTTCACAGACCTTGAGAGAACAATAATCAAGTTTATATGGAAAAACAAAAAAACTCAGAATAGCCAAAACAATCCTATACAATAAAAGTACTTCCAGAGGCATTACCATCCCTGACTTCAAACTCCTATTACAGTGCTACAGTATTGAAAACAGCTTGGTATTGGCACAAAAACAGAGATGTTGACCAATGGAATCGAATCGAAGACCCAGATATTAACCCACAAGCCTATGAACACCTGATTTTCAACAAGGGAGCTAAAATTATACAATGGAAGAAAGAAAGCATCTTTAACAAATGGTGCTGGCATAACTGGATGTCAACCTGGAGAAGAATGAAAATAGATCCATATCTATCACCATGCACAAAACTCAAGTCCAAATGGATTAAAGACCTCAACATTAATCTGACCACATTGAACCTGATAGAGGAGAAAGTGGGAAGTAGTCTACAAGACATGGGCACAGGAGACCACTTCCTATGTATAACCCCAGTAGCACAGACAATAAGAGAATCAATGAATAAATGGGACCTCCTGAAACTGAGAAGCTTCTGTAAAGTAAAGGACACTGTCATTAAGACAAAAAGGCAACCTACTGATTGGGAGAAGATCTTCACCAACCCCTCATCAGAAAAAGGTCTGATCTCCAAAATATACAAAGAACTCAAGAAACTAGACACTAAAACTCTAATTAACCCAATTAAAAAATGGGGTACTGAACTGAACAGAGAATTCTCAACAGAAGAAGTTCGAATGGCCAAAAGACACTTAAGGTCATGCTCAACCTCCTTAGCGATCAGGGAAATGCAAATCAAAACAACTTTGAGATACCATCTTACACCTGTCAGAATAGCTAAACTCAAAACACCAATGATAGTCTATGTTGGAGAGGATGTGGAGTGAGGGGAACACTCATCCATTCTTGGTGGGAATGCAAACTTGTGCAGCCACTTTGGAAATCAGTGTGGCGGTTTCTCAGGAAACTGGGAGTCAATCTACCTCAGGACCCAGCAATTCCACTCTTGGGAATATACCCAAGAGATGCCCTATCATACTACAAAAGCATTTGTTCAACTATGTTCATAGCAGCCCTATTTGTAATAGCCAGTACCTGGAAACAACCTAGGTGCCCCTCAATAGAAGAATGGTTAAAGAAGGTGTCGGACATATACACATTAGAGTTTTACTGAGCAGTAAAAAACAATGACATCTTGAATTTTACATGCAAATGGATGGAAATAGAAAACACTTTACTGAGTGAGGTAACCCAGTCCCAAAAAGAGGATTATGGTATGTACTCAATCATAAGTGGATTCTAGCCATAATTTAAGGACTTCGAGCCTATAATTCGTGGTTCTAGAGAAGCTAAATAAGAAGGTGAACCTAAAGAAAATCATATAGTCATCCTCCTGGATATTGGAAGTAGACAAGATTTTCAGGAAAAACTTGGGTGCACGGGGGTGGTGGGGTGGCGGGGGTGGCGGTAGATGTAAGGGGAGATGGGTAGAGAGAGGGGAGAAGGGGAGGATGGGGGATAGCTTGGGGTAATGGGATGGGAGGGATGGACGAAGGGTGGATATGGAAGCAGGGAAGTAAATATCTTAATTAAGGGAGCCATTTTAGGGTTTGCTGGGGACTTGTCTCTAGAGGGGTTCCCAGGTCCAAGGAGAGGTTCCCAGATTGTTCCTTGGGCAGCAGAGGAGAGGGTGCCTGAACTGGCCTTGTCCCATAGCCACACTGATGAACATTTTGCATATCACCATAGAACCTTCATCTGGCGATGGATGGAGATAGAGACAGAGACCCACATTGGAGCACTGGACTTAACTCCCAAGGTCCAAATGAGGAGCAGAAGGAGGGAGAACATGAAAGAAGTCAGAATCATGAGGGGTGCGTCCACTCACTGAGACGGTGGGGATGATCTAATGGGAGCTCACCAAGGCCAGCTGGACTGGGAGTGTTGGAGCATGTGATCAAAATGGACACTTTGAACGTGGCTGGCAATGAAGGCTGACTGAGAAGCCAAGGACAGCGGCACTGGATTTTTATTCTACTGCATGGACTAACTTTGTGGGAGCCTGGTTTGTTTGGATGCTCACCTTTATAGACCTGGATGGAGGGAAGAGGACCTTGGACTTCCCAAGGGGCAGGGAACCCTGACTGCTCTTAGGACTAGAGAGGGAGAGGGAGGTGGGGAGGGGGAGAGAAAAGGGAGGCGGGGTGGAGGTGGAAATTTTTAATAAATTAAAAATATATATATAATAAAGATTTATCTTAGGCCAAAAAAAAATTCACATTTTGGAAAATTTTAGAGTAGGGATGGTCAACCTATACAGCTTCCATTTTATAAATAAAGAAAACTATAACAGAGAAACACTTATTCAAGGTTTAACAATAATCCATTTGTAAGTGATTTTATAATTAGCTTCTCTGTGGATACTGTTAGTTCCTTAGACTATTTTATTCTATGCTAAAAATTGTAACATTCAAATAGTACAGACGCTTTAGCAGTTCTTCATATTTATTTTTGTGTTTTCTAACAGGAGTCTTAAAGAAACTACTAACAATGTACATGAGAAATGGTTTTCTTGCTCATAGTTAAAACCAAGCCAAGAAGGACAGGCTTCATCCCTGACCCTAAACTGCTCAACTCATTACCTCATGGCCTGTGTCTGGGTATTATTATAATGTTGTAAGAAACAATGAGCCTAATAAATTTATTAGAAGTTATTTTGTAATATTTATGAATAAAAATACAATCTATGCTCAGATATTCATTAAACTTCTGTCACTAAGCCTCCCATTTAGTCAAAAACCTGATATTCACAGGTCACCGGATTCGTGTTTTTCCTTAGCAATGGGGTTATTCCTAAAGATCACTAGAAACAACTGATATTGAGATTAAACTTTTGATGTGTGTGACCTGCTTAAACAATTTCTAACCTAACCTTCTGTAAGCTCTTGTAGACCAGACTGGCCTCAAACTCACAGAGAGCTGCCTACCTCTGCCTCCAGAGTGCTGGGATTAAAGGCATGTGCCACCACAGACCAGCTCAGATTTTTTTTAAGGCTTTAAGAGGTTAAAAATATTACTACATGAATATAAACACATATATTAGAATAGAGATTAACTCAGAAGGGTCAATCTCAAGGAATCTTACAGTTTACTGTTTTTGAAGGCACTGAACTGGTGTTAAAATCACCATTTCTACCCATAACTGATATTAAAAAGCACACTTGCTGCTGCAGAATCACAACTACAATTATGAACTGCTGCTGACTCACTCACAAGAAAGCAACTTCTCAAAGTAGCCACATTCTCAAGCACATGAAAACCTATCCAAACCATTTTCAATATATGCATTATTGAAGGGCTACAACTCAAGAGAATGACTACAAAAAATGATAGCAATAAAGGGGAGGCAATATACTCATTCAAGAAACATGACTGAAAAAGAAGCAAATGGAGATTCAGAAACATCTGATACCCACAAAAACTGATTCCTTTATTTTAAAAACTTTTTATGAAAACACCTAGAGGCAACAACACAAGCACTTTGAAATCCAGGACAGCCAGAGCTAGATCGCTGCTTTGCACTTAACAGGCTATTTGATATCAATTAGCATTCTTTATTAAACCTGTGGCAAAAACTCTGCAAAACAGCAAGAAGGCAAACTTCTCTATCACTATTGCACTTGAAGTAGTCACAGTAAGATGATGGAATCACTCATTGCTGGAGTACTTTATGCTGCTATTTTCTCTCATTATGCCACAGAAATGCAACCTCTGGAATTTAAAAAAAAAAAAGACATCTCAGTTTTGATGTTGAGTGATTACTGCAGGATTACTAGCTTCAAACCGTGGACTCTTTTGTCTTAGTATTGGAAGGTTTGATGAGTAAAGACAGCACTTTACCAAAAGCAGAACACACAAAAAATTCACTACATTGAACTAGGGGTGAACCTAGTTTAGAAGAGACACATTGTTACTAAGAATGCATTCTAATTCCTCCTCCTTCCACAAACCACTTTGATTTGCTCTAATGAACATCTTCATTCCTATCTATACCAGATGCACTTCTGAAACTGGTCTATGTCTCAGCTGTCCAGGTTTTTATTACCTTTGAGTTTCTGTTAAAATATTCCTGGTGTTTGGAGACTGGAGAGATGGGTATGAGCTCTCACTACACTTACACTTACAGAAGATGAGGTTGGTTCCTAGCACTCACCTGACACCTCACAATCATCTGTAACTCCAGTTCCAGGAGATCCCACACCCTCCTCTAGCCTCCACAGGCAGTAGGTTTGCACGTGATGCTCAGACATTCATGTAGACAAACATCGATACACATAAAAGGAATAAATAAATCTTAAAAGCTCTGTGGTATTTTTTATCCATTTTGGAAGCAGTTATATTCTATTATAGGATTAAATACAGAACCGAGAAAGAAGAAAGTTAAATAGTTACCTCTATCACATCTTACTTAACCCTCAAAGAAAATCCTGGAAGAAAACCAAAGCAGTCTCTCTAGAATCATGCAACTAGAGTGACAGTCTCAGTCAGGATCTGAATGAAGCCAACTTTAATTCCAGACAGTGTCTTTACCTTATTCAGACCTTCTTAAATCTCAAGGATGGAGTATAGCAGTCAGTAGTAGAGCACATACTTGCATGGGTGAGTATGTGTGCATTCCCAGCACAGTATCTTACTAATGTTTCAGATTACAAAATTAATGTTTATTCATTGTCAAAAATCACATGAAATGTACAAAGAAAACTACAACCTCCCATTCTTCTGCCTTCTAAATATAGCCACTGCATATACTTCAGGATTTTTCTTTATAAATGGAATCTCAAAGTTGCTGGAAATAGTTTTATTCTTTACCTTTTTAAACACAGTGCTGGGTACTGAACATGCTAGGTAAGCATTACATACCCAAGCCTTCTGTTAAGGTTTTCAGGATCTCACTAAATTGCACACACTGGCCTCAAACTTCTTATCTGCCTAAGCCTCCAAAGCAGCTGAGACTACAGGGACGGACACCCCATTACACCCAGATCTCCCAAGCCTATTCTTCGACCCACTCTGCTATATTCCCGCTTCTATAATGTTCCACTTTTTTTTATTGTGGGTATATGATTGGGATGGATATGCCACAGCACACATGTAGAGGGATCAGAGAACAACTTAAGTTGGTTCTCTCCTTCCACCCTTCCACGGGTTCCAGGAGCGGCTGAGCCATCTCCTAGCCTTTCCCTCTTTTTAAGACAAATAGGATTATGTAGCCCATGTTTATGTAGTCATGGATGGCTAAACTCTGCATCCCTTCCCAAATGTTACTAGTTCTATTCTTTACATTTAATTATAAATGATTTATAAATGCATTTTACTCAAAATTTAATTAAAACTTAAAAGTATAGTTTTGCCAGGCAGTTGTGTTGCACACCTTTAATCCCAGCACTCGGGAGGCAGAGGCAGGCGGATCTCTGGGAGTTTGAGGCTAGCCTGATCTACAAGAGCTAGTTCCGGGGCAGGCACCAAAGCTACAGAGAAATCTTATCTCAAAAATAAATAAGTAAATAAAAAGTATAGTTTCCCCTCCTCTCTAAATCCAGAGCTAGTAACAGATATTTTTTATGTATATCCTTAATTCTGATTATAAATACAATTCACAATATGTTTGATATGTTGCTTTCTCTTTCTGAGAGTTACCTTTATTTTCATTTGTGTGTACATTTGTATGTTGGTGTATGTGTATGAATACATGTATGTGCTTATAATTTGTGTGCATGTACATATTATTCCTTTTACATATTTAATCATTACAGGTCGGTACTTGCAAGTCTCACTTGTGTTTTGGTTTAGGATGGAGGTACAGAACTAGCATGAACCCAAAACTGTGTGTACTACATAAGTTCTCTCACAAAGCTGCAAATGTAGCTCCAAGACTTTGCTCTCAACTGACAAATACTTAGAAAATTCATCTTTTTGTGCGGACTTTTCTTAGTAGTCTTTATGAATTAACTTTACAATGGTTACATAAAATTTGTCAATATGAATAAGCTAAAATTGTTTTCCTCAAAAGTTTTAATTTGTCAAATATTCACCAATGAATACAAGACTATCTTAAGTATTTTGGTTAAATCTTTCGTGTAATTGTATTTAGATAGGATCATAGGATGCTGAAGAGATGGTGTAGCAAGTAAAGATACCTATTCTGTAAGTCTGAGGATATAATTTCAATCTCCAGAACCCACATAAAGGTGGAAAGAACTGACTCCACATATGTCCTCTGAACTATACCTATGCATGATGGCACATATACACACAAATATCACGCACACACACAAAAAAATAATAAATAAGAAAAAAGGAATTTAAAAGCCTAACTACTGGGTGAAGAGTAACACTTCATGGATCTTGATACATTATGTCTAATTGTCCTACATAAAAATACATTCTATTTAACTAGCAGGTATATGTTGTTGAATATTATTTTAAAACGTGCTACATTTGTTTATGCTGTAGAACATTTGTTTTAATGATACAAATATATGTTGCATTCTTTCATGTTGCATTTGTTTAACTTTGTGAAGCTGTGACACTTTGCCTGCCTAAAACATCTGACTGGTCTAATAAAGTGATGAACAGCCAATAGCAAGACAGGAAAAAGGATAGCTGGGGCTGCCAAAAAGAGAAATAGAAGGAGAAATCTGGAAAGAAAAGATCTAGAAGCAAGAGAAGGAGGACTCCAGGGGCAAGTCACTCAGTCACAAAGCAAGCCACAGAGTATGAAGTAAAGTAAGGTATACAGGATAAAGATAAACTCCCAGAGGCAAAAGATAGATGGGATAATTTAAGAATAGCTGGCTAGAAATAAGCTAAGCTAAGGTCAGGAATTTCTAAGAAAAAAATAAGCCTCTGTGTGTGATTTATTTGGGAGCCAAAAGAGCAAAGAGTAAAAAACAGTCAACTACAGGTATGAATTCTACCACTGTATTATTTTTATCTTTGTTTGGTGATTTTGTTTTGTTTTTGAAACAGGGTCTACCTATAGCTCCAGCTGCACTGAAACTCACTACATAAAATAGGTTGGCTGGAACTCACAGAGATCTTCTGCCTGCCACTCCTCTACTGAAGGCGTAAGTCACAGACAATCCCACACCAGTTTGGAATTATTATTAATAGAATGGTTATTTATTCAAAGGGGAAAAAACTTACAGATTACAGTCCCAGACAACAGCCCCTCCACGCGAACAGGAAAGGAGTCTAGAAGCCGGAAGTGGAGCCGGAAGACAGAGAGGGAAAGGAGGACAACCGCTGCTTTTTTTAAAGAGAGAGAGACCACGCCCCAATGGGCTGGTAACTCAGCGGCGATTGGCTGAAGGAGCGGAAGGAGCTCCCATAGCATCTCCCCCTTTTGTTTAAGTAAGAGAGTTCTAAGCCTACTACGAAATTATATACAATAAGTACAAACCTACGAAATTATATACAATAAATACAAATATCCTATTCTAACTAGGTTAAGTCTTGTATAACAAATAACTTGGCCAAGTCATGAAAGGAAAGTAACTACATTTATATAATCTTCAATCCCATCAAAGATCTGAGAAGGGAAATAATGTTACCTGAGTAATTAGGAAGTGCAATCAAACAACTTCCAGAACATGTAACAAATCACAGAGACAACTGGCTACCTGGGCAAACAACCAAAGTCACGTTTGCAGCGTTGAAACAACCAACTTTGGCTAAGGCCTGATGTAACTGACATACCATTTTCAAAGGCAAGAAACTTCAAAACTATCTTACCCTGTCTTGGCAGGATAGGACAGTCCTGTTTTATCCATTTAAGGATGTTCTGTAACTCTCTCAGTAGTTGAGGTATGAGCATTTCTTTACCCAAAGGCCAGTTCTGCCAAGAAGAAAGGCTCCAGGTAGAGTGTCTTTGATGCTCAACATTCTCTCGGGAATAGATGGGTGTTGCCAGAAGCGATTGTGTCTCCCTACCACACACTCTCTGAATTAGATTAAAGGCCATTTTCTACAGCTCTTTGAAGAGGTTGAAGATTATCTATCTATACTGAATATAATCTCTATGTATCTAAAGAACCTGACTAGTCTAATTATAAATGACAAACTTAGATGACTATTGATCTATATGATCAATATCTACCTAACTTAAAGACTGAGATAATAAACAATTGTGCAATAAATGAGGACAATGTGACCTCCAAATATAAACGATTTGCAAGTATACATTGCAATATGGTAAATATATATATCAATACATAAACAATATATAAGTATCTTGATCAGAGGTAGAAGTGTACAAATGCAATATGGTAAATATACATATATCAATACAATATATATATCAATACATAAAAATGTTTTAAACAGAGGTAGAAGCATGCATGCATAAAATAGTCAACATAATTTAACTTTGTATCAATATATAAGAATCGACACCAATATGTTTGTCTAAAAACAATAGCTCACAAGTACAAATCTATTATCCCATAATCCAATTATCCCTCTTTTTTTTTTAAAGATTCCTGCGCTTATAAAATTTCTCCCCCAACCCTCAACCGTATAGTAATTATAACCAACCCCTAAATGATGTCCCTAAACCCAAGGACAAACTTTACTGGGAGAGGAGACGTCGTTGTCTAGAATTACTTCCAGCTGTCATGGGGGCAACGTTCTTTCTGGGGGATCCTGTGAAAGTAAAATGATGGTTAAATTTCAAGATCAATGTCTTTTAAAATTGCAAATAGTCTCTGAGTATTTTGTGGAGGTCTGGCCAGAATGTTGTACAAGATGTGCACCATTTCAGCTAACCACGTTGGAACCATCTTGTGCAGCTGGTACCCTAAACAGGTCTTGTAGTAGCGCTATCAGTATCATGACGTCATCTCAACCAGGTGGAGCTGTTGTTATGGGGCCCCATCTTCTTCCTGGAAACTTCAAATGTCACTGCAGGAAAAACTCATCGTTCATTGTGGAAAACTTAAACAGTAATCATATAGACATATACAGACATACATATATTCAATGAAAGGCATGATAGATATATTTAATGAAAGGTATGATAGATACGAAAAAAAGTAAAGATGTTTTCTAAACTCATATTTCTTTCTGTCCCATATCATGGCTCTTGACATGAGACAGAAACTCCAGAAACTCTGGGTTTTTCTTTTAACAACAGGCTTAGAATTAGAGAGGGACTGAGCCAGAGTCCAACTCCAAAACCAGCTCTATAAATTTAGAAATATGATTTAGTATATTGTACTTACAGAACCTATTCAGTTTTCTTGATAGTCCCTATTGGGCCGTTATTTTCCATCTGTCAGTATTCAAATATCCAGGGTCCCTTGAACTTTTCAAAGATCAGTGTTTTCCTGTGGAGATAAGAACAGAACCCTGCCCCCATTCTATTTGTTTTTCTTACCACCTGTATGAATATCATCATTGTAGATGAGCTGTCATTTCTCCTTTCCAAGAGGTTTCTCCTCTTCAAATCGAACCTTTATTAATTTTGACGGTATCCACAATTTTTCTTCTCCTGTAGAAACAAGAGCAAAACCCCTTCCCCAACGTAGCACATCTCCTAGCTTCCACTGAGAGGTCAGCACGTCTTTGAAATAAACAGGTTGGTTTAGTTCAGAAGTTTTTTCCATTATCCAATGCCTCTCTGATGCTGTTGTTCCTTTCTCATTAGCATTAAGAAAATCCAAGGTTAATAAAGCATTATGCAATCTATTTCTGGGGGTATCTTTCGTCCCTTTCTGTTTGTTTAGCATATCCTTTATAGTACAATTTGATCTTTCTATAACTGCCTGATCTGTAGGATTACTTGGTATACCTGAAACGTGTTTTATATTATAATAAGCAAAGAAGCGTTTCATTTTCTTAGATACATATGCTGGACCATTGTCTGTCTTTATTTGTGCAGGTATACCCATAATGGCCATAACTTCCAATAAATGTGTGATTACCGAATCAGCTTTTTCTGAGCTCAGGGCAGTTGCCCATTGAAAACCTGAATATGTGTCTATGGTGTGGTGTACATATTTTAATTTACCAAATTCCATAAAGTGGAACACATCCATCTGCCAGATTTCATTCCTTTGAGTACCCTTTGGGTTACTCCCTGCAGGCAACGGTGTTTGATTATAGAAAGAACAAGTAGGACATCTCTTTATAATGTCCTTAGCTTGTTGTCATGTAATGGAAAACTCTTTCTTTAAGCCTTTACTATTGACATGATGTTTTTTATGAAATTCTGAGGCCTGCAGAATGCTTCCAATCAATAATTGGTCAATTTCAGCGTTACCTTGTGCTAGAGGGCCAGGCAGACCGGTATGGGACCGGATGTGTATTATATACATTGGACACAGCTTATTCCTAATTATGTCCTGTACCTGGATAAACAATGAAGTCAACTCTGTGTCATCTGGTATGAATTCAGCGGTTTCAATATGCAAAATAACTCTTTCTGCATATTATAAATCTGTACAACCAAACGTGGAGCGCCAGATGAAGGCGTAAGTCACAGACAATCCCACACCAGTTTGGAATTATGATTAATAGAATGGTTATTTATTCAAAGGGGAAAAAACTTACAGATTACCGTCCCAGACAACAGCTCCTCCGTGCTAACAGGAAAGGAGTCTAGAAGCCGGAAGTGGAGCCGGAAGTCAGAGAGGGAGAGGAGGACAACCGCTGCTTTTTTTAAAGAGAGAGAGACCACGCCCCAATGGGCTGGTAACTCAGTGGCGATTGGCTGAAGGAGCGGAAGGAGTTCCCGCAGCACTCTACCTCCCAAATGCTGGGATTAATGGCCTGCACCACCATATCCAGCTTATTTTTGTTCTTTAAATATATATATAAATGTATACAAAGTACTAGAAGCTAAAATATTGCAATGAATGCTAAAACTCAACTTTGGACTTTGCTTAGATCAGAGAATATCTGATAATTTAAATTAGTGAGTTATGATTTCTTATGTATTGGTTAAAGTAATTCTAACAAAGAAGACAAGTAAAGTGACCCTATCTTGAGAAAGTCCCACTAAGTAACTCCAATGATGATGGTGATAAGATAACAAAGTTGGCCAAGGTGTAGACTACTTTTCTCAGGAACCTGTACCTCGGTGAAATGTGCTCCAACAACCTGGACTGTGGAGTACAACTCTGTAACTCTGCTAAGTGACTCATTTTCCACCAACTACATTATAAACTCTTTGGACAAACTGTCCAAAGACATGTACATCTGAATATAAAAGGTACAGAAAGGGTTACAGAAGAAGGCTCAGCAGGCAAAGTGCTAGTGTAAGCATAAGGACCTAAGTTTAAATCTCAAGAACCCACTATGTATGTATGTATATATGTATATATGTATGCAGGAATGGGTGTATGTATGATTATTTGCTTTGGTGGGAGCAACTGCAGCCACATGAGGCCATGTACACCTGTATTTGTGACCCCAGCACTGTGAAAGGTAGATACAAAAGGATCACTGGAGCTCACTGGCCATAAGCATATATCCAGGTTCAGTAAGACATCCTCTCTCAAGGAAATAAGAAGAACAGTAATAGAAATCACTGTTTCTATAGAACAGAAATAGAAATCAGGGTACTGATGTCTTTCTCTGGTCTCTGTGCACTGCCACACAAGAACAAACAAACAAACAAAAGGATGCAGCAGCTGTCCTTGTTTGTTTTCTGTTGCTGGGATAAATGCCATGACCAAAAACAACATGAAGGGGAAAGGGTTTATTTCACTTTCAAGTCATAATGCATCATTAAAAGAGACAGGGAAAGCAACTCAAAAGAGAAAAAAATGCTCACTGGCTGCCTCCCAAGCTCACAAGTCAGCTTCATTTCTGATGTGGCTGGGGCCTAAGGCCCAAGTCATAGCACAAGCAATGTGTTGCGCCCTTCACATCAATTAGCAATCAAACAAATTCTCCATAGATATGCCCACAGGCCAAACAATCCATGGAGTCAATTCTTTAACTGAGGTTGCCTCTTTGCAGGTGTCAAGTTGAAAATCAAGATTAGCCATGGGCACAGGAGCAGCCTACACAAATAACACAAAAAAATGGTTTAATGAAAACACAGAAAATAACATCTAATTTGCTTATAATTAATATTTAAGTGAAACTAATTTTATATGATAACTTTAACTGAAATCTGCCTAATGATCATACAAAATGGCATCAATGATAGTTGGATTATATTTATGTCAAAGTATTATCAAAGAAATAAGGCAGAAAACAGTGAACGCTAAAACAACAGCAAAATGTCATTACCAAAATGAGCCTCTATGATAGGGTCTCAATATATGTTATCAAACAAAAGGAAACATCAATTCTAAACTAATGTTTAATTTATATCTACAGTATGTTATATCACCTTGAAACATCTTTGCTGCCATACTAATTGGTTAATTTTTACTATGACAACTTTTCTGTGATCTATAGTCGTAAGCGTACATGTGTGTGTGGGTGTGTGGATGTGGGTGTGGGTGTGGGTATGTTAACAGAAGAATACCAAAAAAGTCCACTGAGACCTAGTCTCAAAAAGGTAGTTCAGAAGGGTCATTAGCTCAAACCAGCCTGGGTTTTACAGCAAGGATTTTTGTTGTTGTTTTGGGTTTGGTTTTTTTTTTTAAGATTATTTTTGTTTTTGTTTTTTTATTACTTAAAAAAATATCAATCCAAATTCCCACTCCCTCTCCTCCTCCCACTCCCCTCCCACTCCCTCCCCTCCTCCCACTCCCTTCACAGACCCTCCAACCCCACCCCCCTCCAATCCTAAGAGAGGGCCATGCGCCCCTCCCTGTTGAAAGTCTAAGGCCTCCCTACTACATCTAGGTTGAACAAGGTTTACATCCAAAGACAACAGGGTTCTAAGAAGCCAGTACATGCCATAGAGACAAATCCCAGTGTCACTATCAGTGACCCCTCAGTCTGCCCCAACTGTCAACCCCCTTCAGAGTTGACTCCCAGTCCATTTGGAGTTGGTGAGCTCCCATTAGCTCAAGCAAACTGTCTCAGTGGATGAATCCCTCATGGTCTTGGATTACTGGCTCATAGTCTAACTCCTTCCACAATTCAACTGGATTTGGGAGCTCAGTCCAGTGCTCTGATGTGGGTCACTGCCTCTGTTTCCATCTGTTGTTGGAAAAGGTTCTATGGTGGTATTTAAGATAAGTATGAGTCTAACTACAGGGCAAGGCCAGTTCAGACATCCTCTCCTCTACTGCTTAGGGTCTTAGCTGGGGTCATCCCTGTGGGTTCTTGGGCATTATTCTAGAGCGAAGTTTCTTGCTAACTCCATAGTGGCTCCCTCAATCACGGTATCTCTTTCCGTGCTCTCATATCTGTCCTTACTCCATCTCGACTATCCCATTCCCTCAAGTTCTCCTCAACCCCCTCTTCTTCCCTTCCTTCTACCCCCTGTTCCCATGCTCCCAAATTTTTGTCTATTTCCAATTTCCAGAAGGGTCTATATATGCTTTTCTTTGGATTCACCTTATTACTTAGTTTCTCTAGGATCATGAACTATAGGCTCAATGCCCTTTTTTCAATGCCTAGTACATACCATATGAGCTAGTACATACCATATTCGTTTTCTGGGGTCTGGGTTACCTCACTCAGGATAGTGTTTTCTAATTCTATCCATTTGCATGCAAAATTCAAGATGTCATTATTTTTTACCACTGAGTAGTACTCAAATGAGTAGATGTGCCACAATTTCTTTATCCGTTCTTAAGTTGGGGGGCATCTAGGTTGTTTCCAGGTTCTGGCTATTACAAGTAATATTGCTATGAACATAGTTGAACAAATGTTTCTGTAGTGTGATTGAGCATCTTTTGGGTATATTTCCCAAGAGTGGAATTGCTGGATCCTGAGGTAGTTTGATTCCCAGTTTTCTAAGAAACCACCACACTGATTTCCAAAGTGGTTGCACAAGTTTGCATTCCCACCAGCAATTGATGAGTATTCCCCTTGCTCCACATCCTCTCCAGCATAGGCTATCATTGGTGTTTTTGATTTTAGCCATTCTGACAGGTATAAGATGGTATCTCAGAGTTGTTTTGATTTGCATTTCCCTGATAGCCAAGGAAATTGAACATGTCCTTAAGTATCTTTTGGCCATTTGAAATTCTTCTGATGAAAATTCTCTGTTTAGTTCAATACGCCACTTTTTAATTCGGGTTATTTAGAATTTTAATGTCTAATTTGAGTTCTTTATATATTTTGGAGATCAGTCCTTTGTCTGATGAGGGGTTGGTATAGATTTTTTTCACATTCAGTAGGCTGCCTTTTTGTCTTATTGACTGTGTGCTTTGCTCTACAAAAGCTTCTCAGTTCAAGAGTCCCATTTATTCATTGCTGTTCTTATTGTCTGTGCTACTAGGGTTATATTTAGGAAGTGGTCTCCTGTGCCCATGCATTGAAGGTCACTTCCTACCTTCTCTTCTATCAGGTTCAGTGTGGTCAGATTTATATTGAGGTCTTTAATCCATTTGGACTTGAGTTTTGTGCATGGCGACAAATATGAATCTATTTTCATTCTTCTATAGGCTGACATTCAGTTATGCCAGCACCATTTGTTAAAGATGCTTTCTTTTTTCCATAGTAAATTTTTGCTTGTCAAAAATCAGAGGTGTTCATAGGTGCATGAATTAATATCCAGGTTTTTAATTTGATTCCATTGGTCAGCATCTCTGTTTTTATGCCAATACCAAGCTGTTTTCAATACTGTAGCTCTGTAATAGAGCTTGATGTCAGGGATGGTGATGCCTCCGGCAGTTCCTTTATTATAGAGGATTGTTTTAGCTATCCTGGGTTTTTTGTTTTTCCATATGAAGTTGATTATTGTTCTTTCAAGGTCTGTGAAGAATTTCATTGAGATTTTGATGGGGAATGCATTGAATCTATAGATTGCTTTTGGTAGCATTGCCATTTTTACTATGTTGATTATTCCTATCCAAGAGCAGGGGAGATCTTTCCATTTTTTGGTATCTTCTTCAATTTCTTCCTTCAAAGACTTAAAGTTCTTGTCAAATAGGTCTTTCACATCCTTTGTTAGTGTTATCCCAAGATATTTTATGTGATTTGTGGCTATTGTGAAAGGTGAGGTTTCTCTGATTTCCCTCTCAGCTTCTTTATCCTTTGTGTATAAGGAGGGCTACTGATTTTTTTTGAGCTGATCTTGTATCCTGCCACTTGACTGAAGGTATTTATCTGTAAGAACTGTAGGAGTTCTCTGGTAGTGTTTTTGGTCACTTATATATACTATAATATCATCTGCAAATAATGAAAGTTTGACTTCTTCCTTTCCAATTTGAATCCCCTTGATCTCCTTATGTTGTCTTATTGCTATTGCTAGAACTTCAAGCACTATATTGAAGAGGTATGGAGAGAGCATACAGCCTTGTCTTGTTCCTGATTTTAGTGGAATCGCTTTGAGTTTCTCTCCATTTAATTTGATGTTAGTTGTCAGCTTGCTGTATATTGCTTTTATTATATTTACATATGATTCTTGTATCCCTAATCTCTCCAAGACCTTTATCATGAAGGGGTGTTGAATTTTGTTAAATGTTTTTTCCGCATCTAATGAAATGATCACATATTTTTTCTTTCAGTTTATTTATATGATGGATTACACTGATAGATTTTCGAATATTGAACCAGCCCTGCATCTCTGGGTAGAAGCCTACTTGATCATGATGGATGAATTTTTTTGATGTGTTCTTGGATTCGGTTTGCCACTATTTTATTGAGAATTTTTACATCCATGGTTCAAACCCAAAATGTCTTCCATGAGTTCCTCTAATGAATGCTTGATTGTCGGCTGATGAGTTTGGGGGAAGAGACTAGTTTTAAAGGCTCTAGTAATGGGTCAAAGTATCAATGGATTCATAATGTAACATTATGAGAGATAGTGAAGAGTAGGGCCTAGTGAGAGAATGCTGGTCAGTGGAGACATCCTTGTGACTCTATCTTTTTTTTTTAATATTTATTTATTTATTATGTATACAATATTCTGTCTGTGTGTATGCCTGCAGGCCAGAAGAGGGCACCACATCTCATTACAGATGGTTGTGAGCCACCATGTGGTTGCTGGGAATTGAACTCAGGACCTTTGGAAGAGCAGGCAGTGCTCTTAACCTCTGAGCCATCTCTCCAGCCCCTTGTGACTCTATCTTGCTCTAACCCTTCCTATGTTCTCTCTGCTTCTTGCTGTCTTCCGCTATATGAGCTACTCTGCCTAGCCTTCCAACCACAATGGACTGAACCCAGTGAAACTGTGACCCAAAATAAATCTCCTCCCTTAAGTTGTTTCTGTAAGGTTTGGGGGTACTATAGTAAGAAGAATAATGGTGCCTTTTCTAACTATGCCTATATTACAATAACCCCCATACTAGTAAACATGCTGTTTTTACTCAATAATCTGTCAACTTCTTTCTTTGACATGGGATACCAACCGCATTGAGAAAACTACTGATCACCATTATAAATTAGGAATTTCACCCCAGTACAACACCACAAGTCCATAGTTTCAGTACTTAGAGTTGGCAGGGGCATCTAGCCCAGTACTTCAGAGCAAGCTTGGTCAATACAGTAAAGGGAAGAGAGACAAAGATAAGCAGGAAGAGACAGGAAGGAGAGAAGAAAAGAAGGAAAGAAATCAACTCTTTTTGTTAACTAAATAAACACTGTAAAGTAAGCCAAATATTGCAGGAGTATCGGAGGAACAAGCCAATAGCTTATAAAACTATTAGTTACAAAGGGCAGAAATGATATTTCAAATCCAACTGTATAAGAACAGGTTCAACTGTTATTTGCACACAATCATTGTTTCAATACACTGAAACAAAACTATATATTACCACAAAGCAGTATGACTGCTTTTCGAGCATATTCTGAGGTAAATAATCATTAAGTCTAAAAGAACTCCAGTCGTGGTTAAAAACATGAAAGCCTTCCAAAATTCTAATCCCTCTCCCCAGTCACCACTTTCCAGCCACTTTTTAGCCAAGCTGTAAACACAACCAAGGAGCATATTGCTTAGAGAGCTCCAGAATTCCTACACATGCATCTGAGCAAAATGATCTGGCTTCAAAACAGGAGCTGGCACGTGAAGTACACCTGAAGTTCCATCTACTGAGAAAACTAAGGCACGAAGGATCTCCTGAGCCATTCCAAACAAACGGGAGGAATTAAAACAGTAAGGTTGAGGTCTGACCGAAGAACAGCAAGAGGCTGCTATAATCACTGGAGGAGACAGAACACCTACCAGAACTAAAGCGGTGGAGCTGGAGAAAGATTCAATGGTTAAGATAACTTGCTGATCTTCAGAGGACCCAGGTTCAATTTCAGCACCCACATGTGATTCACAACAGTCTCTAACTCCAGTTCCAAGATATCCAACACCCTTTTTTGACACAGATGCACCAAGTACACCCATATGCAGGTAAAACACCCATATGCAGTTTGGGGGGAGGTGTTTGCTTTGTTGTTGTTTGTTTTGTGATTTTTCTTCTTTTTGAAGACAGGGTTTCTCTGTGTAGCCCTGGCTGTCCTGGAACTTAACTCTGTAGATCAGACTGGCTTGAAATCTGCCTGCCTCTACCTCCAGAGTGCTAGACTGGATTAAGGGTGTGTACTATTACCACCCAGCTAATTTTTTATTTTAATTAAAAATAACTAAAGCAGTGGCAACAGAAGTGAAGAGACATTGACAAATTGATAGTGGTTTAAAAGATGTAAACACAGAACTATATAAATAAAATAAGCCCAGGTGTGCTCTGGAGGATTGGACTGTAAGGTAAGTATCCATTCTTCCTCCTATAATAACAATCTATAACAACATAAACAGAATTATATTACTTACTTCTACATGCTATGACCAAACACCTGATAGAAAAAGGAAGGGTTTGTTTGGTACATGATTTAAGGAGATAGGATAAGATGAAGCAACATGAATGATGCAAGAGCTGTGATGGAATGACAGGCTACTAGGTAAGAATTACTTATATAGTAACCTGTGATAGCTGATCTGGTAACCATATCACGCTAAGTGGCTGATGAGCACTTACCATTCTCTGATATCACCACAAAAAGGGAAGCACAGTACAGCAAGTTGCAGTGAGAGGAGAAGAGATCCATTTTCTTGTAATTTTTATCATAGTGTATTGTTATAACTCTTCTGTTTAATATTACTATTATTAATGTCTCACTAAATGTAACTTATAAATTAAACCTTATTATAGGTATATAAGTCTAGAAAAAAACGGTACAGATACAGCTCAATGTTGTAAGCATGCACTGTGGGTCCCAAGATGTATCTACCTTACACAAACACAAATACCAAATTATATTGTTACCAGCAAGCAAAGTCACCAAATGCAAATAAGACATGCTATGAACCTCCTCTGCTCAACTCTGACTGGAAAGTTCTATCTGAATCATATCTGTTTCACTTATTTTTCTATTCTGGCATTTACACAAAGTTTGAAAATCAGCATGTACTCAGTAAATATCGAAGCGCAAAGGCTGTCATTCAACTCTTCAGGCAAAAACATATACCTGATCTGTGAACAGAAAAGAAACCCCACCCACTCTACAGTTGTGTAAATAGACTGCCAAGCAGCACAGCAACTCTGAGCCTTCATCTGAGTGAAACAGAACACAATTAAGCATATATTTTATCTGTACAAGATTAATTCTACTAAAATTACATTATAAATGAGGTGCATTATTATAAATATTTAAATACGTTTTTAAATACATAACTCACCTTCAGTTTCAATTTCTGAATCAAGCATGTACTTTGCTCTTATAACTCAGCATTCGGTAACCAAATGGGAGGAACAAAAATCATTCATATAGCTCCTATGCACACAGATCTGTATCTGGTCACCTATTTCTAAAAGTAAGAAAAAAGTTTCCCAGAGTTCTTATGGCAGTCACATATTTCAATTTCCGAGCTGTACAGCATACATTCTCTTACCCAGGGACCTACATATCTTCCTCCTCCCTATAGTCTCCATTCACCAAAGAAAACAAGGAATACTAAAGGATGGGAAAGGGCTGGATGCACTTAATAGACATGAGTTATGAAAGAGGATATAACATGTGCTGACTAGTTTCATGTCAACTTGACATAGGCTAGAGTCATTTGAGAGAAGAGAACCTCAATTGAAAAATGCCTCTATAAAATCAGCTCTATGCAAGTCTATAGGGTATTATCTTAATTAGTTATTGATGAAGGAGGCACAGCCCAGTGTGGGTGGTGTTATCCCTGGACTGGTGATCCTGGGTTCTATAAAAAACCAGGCTGAACAAGCCATGAAAAGCAAGCCAGTAAACAGCACTCCTCCAAGGTCTCTGCATCAGCGCCTGCCTCCAGGTTCCCAGCAATTTGAGTTTATGACTTGGCTTCCCTTAGTGAACTGTGACTCAGGATGTAAGCCAAATTTCCTCCCAAAGCTGCTTTTGGTCATGTATTTCATCACATCAATAGTAACCCTAACTAAGACATAATACTAATTGGCTTTTCTAGCTCTAATTTTTTATTTTTGGTGGTGAATAAAATGTATTCAATAGTGAAAATGTAAAATCCAATATGAAACTCTACAGCTTCAGAATGGCTATCCTAAAAGAAGTTTATTGAGGTTTATATACTTTGGGTCTGGTTAGTTATTATATGTGATGTTTATTCACAAGCTCTTTTAATTTAAAAACTTTATAAAATTAATTTATTTTAAAATAACAAAAGCTACAAATGATTAATTTTGTAAATAAATTATAACCATTTTACTTTAAAACCTTGCAATTTCTGTCACATGAATTAACATTAAATGGAAAGGAAAAGAAGGCAGGTTATTAAAAAGAACATCTTTGACAAAAGATGACAAAAGCCTTTAAATGTCATGTTAAGATGACTCACACCTCCAGATGGACGCAGTCACTATTCTCGTCTCATGTTTCTGAAACAAACTAATTCCCAAACACCACATCTACAGAGCTGGTCATAATGGTATACGAAACAGCTGATTACTTACAAATGAGAAAATCAAGTGTCAGTGCAATTAAATATACACATTTGAACTAAGAATGATTACTACACACTATAGTTATTGATGCTAAAAGTGAGCACTGATTTTAAGTGTGTGTATAATTCATGAACCACAAAATATTTCCACTTCACTTAAGAAACTTGCAAATCCATTAAAAGGTTAAAGATGCTGACTGGGTTCTCTATATGGCGAAGTAGATTAATGCCAGCATGCCAGACAGCAGGCTGAGGGATATATATATAGTATGATTTAAAGGCATACAAAATAAATATACCTTCACCTAGCCGGATGGAAATTCCCAAAATTAGCTGAGACCACTTTAAAGAAGAATAAAACTAGAGAATTTGATAGTAAGAGTTAGGAAACCTAGAGGAAGGGAGGGGAGTAAAGAAAAATATATAGTTCAATAAAACCAATTTTTTAAAAAAAAAAAGAGTTAGGAAACCTACCATAAAGCTATAATAACTGGAACAGTGTGGTTTTTGCAAATAGAGAAAATATGGTCAATAGAACACAATTACACAGAGTTGACAAGCATTCCCTAAATAAGTGGTTACCTGATTTACAACAAAAAAGATCATCTTTCTAATAAATGATGAAGACTCAACTAAACATCCATTTGGGGAGAAAAAAAATTCCCCGTAGCATTTCACATCCTACAGAAAAAGCAAGTACAGAAGGATGCAGGTGGAATGCAAAGGTCAAGCAGCAAAGTCCTCTGGGAGAAAACGTGTGCCGTCACCTGTGTGACAGCACAGCAGCCGGACAGCACAAACGCAAGAAGCATTAACCAGGAAGGAAAACATGGCCATCCAAACTACACATACATTGGACGTACTCTTTAAAGGATTCTTAACATAGGCTGAGGGTGTACTTCAGTTAGAGAGGTTGTTTTGCATGCAAAAATTCCTGTGTTCTAGCTCTGGTGCTACATAAACTGGGTGTGGTAATGTATTGCCTGTAATTCCAGCACTGGGGAAGTGGAGGCCAGAAATCAGTTCAAGGTCATCCTGTGTAACATAGCAAATTCAAGGCCAGCCTGAAATACATGAAATCAGACTGAAATCAAATTTATCTGATCAAAATAACTGAAAAGCATCTAAAATAGTTAAAGAGTAACCCAGAGAGTAAGAAAAGATAACTCATAATATAAATATCTGACAAGAATTATAACCTGCTATATTAAAAAAAAAACAAAAATTAGAAAAGACAACCCAATAGAAGGGTAAGTAAAAAAAACTGAACAGGTACTAAGAAAACCAGAATGACTAGGTTAAAAACAAGTGCCAGCGAGAACAACAGTCAAGAACCCTGTGTGTTGCTGACACCCTCTCATCTTGCATTCTATTCTCAAGTACATACACAAGACAATGCTTACACATATTAACCAACCATACAATTACCAAAACATGTGTACTAGAACATTCTTAACAGCAGTATTCACAATAATTAGAGCAAGAAACAACCAAAATGCCCACCAACAGTTAGGGTATATTTACATAATGGAATGCTATACAGCACTGAGCATAATGTATAATTATGCATAATAATATGGATGCTGAATAAAAGGAACCAGACACACTCACACACAAAATAAGTATGTTCTGTACAACTCCAGTCTACAATTCTGACACAGGCAAGAACTAATCCCTACTGTTTAAAGTTCAAACCTGAAATCCACCAAGGCAATAGAAGTGTTTGCTGTGATCCTCATCGGAAGCTAACTGCACATACATGCTCAGGTGGCAGTCATGGAGTTATGCATATGGATAGACTTAGAATCCATTAACACATAGGAAAATGAACAGTGAACATGGGCATACAGAAGGATCTAGACCATAAGCTCCTATCTTGGATTAGCCCAGACTGATCCTAATTATGCCACAGTTACCGAAATTGTTGGGAGTGCTATAGTTTCTATAGGTTATATAGGTAAATAAAGCCAGAAGACTTAAAGATGAAATGATAGTAGAAAATACCACAGACTATTTTTGAATGTCCCTTGCATTTCTCAACTCTCCAGCAAGTAGCTGGCATCCATCTGGCTGGATATCCAGCTTAGTCAATCAAGACTAAAAGAAGCAATTCCAAAAATTTCAAAATAAAAATCCCTTGCAAATTAAAATCAGAAGTCTCCAAATTTCCTGACATATTGTCACAGGGGCACAGAAACTAATTTATCTGTTAGAGACAAAGGTGGAGACATGTTAGAGGAAGTCCAAATTACAATGGCTTCAACAAGGTAAAGGGTACTCTTCCCTTGGGACAGGCAGGCAAGATGGCTCAGAGGTGTAGGAAATAAGATTGATCCTCTCTCTGTAATAATCAGTTCAACACTAATGAAAATGGAACACTTTTAATACACAAATGGACACTAGGATAGAGAAAAGGCAAAAATGGTGGATGTGCTGATTGGTACAAGACAGTGGTTTTAAGTCCCTGACCACAAGAAATTCCTGCTCTCTTTTTTCCACAGGCCAGTACTTTTATAGAGATTCACAATCTAACATAGGCCCCTTGTTTGTTTGGTTGGTTGGTTGGTTAGTTGGTTTGGTTTTTCGGGACAGGGCTTCTCTGTGTTACAGTCCTAATCCTAGCTGTCCTGGAACTCGCTCTTGTAGACCAGGCTGGCCTCAAACTCAGAGATCCACCTGCCTCTGCCTCCTAAGTACTAGGATTAAAGGCGTGCAACACTACTGCCTGGCTACACAGACCCCCTTCTTAAGTTTACTGTTTTATTGGTTTAGAACATAAAGCCTACCCAATGAGTAATATGGGGCTTGAGACTGCCCTTTTTTCTGATGGTGGGCTCAGTCACATAGCAGGCTGCCTGTTAACTTTCCAACTTTCAGAGTTTTGAGACAAACAGCTAGGAGAGAGAACACCCTAGAGCCTCCTAATTACCTTTAACTTTGATGAACTCCAAGCATACATCACACTGAAAATGGATCAGAACAATGTATTTCTTAAGGAATATAAAGGAGCTTACCTCCCAAGCCTGGAGAGTTTTTATTTCCTGAATTCACGTGAGGTAAAATGAGAAATGATGCCACCAAACTGTCCTCTGACTTCTACACAAGCACACTGCCTCGAGTGTACACATGCAGCTACATGTGTGTGCCTGTGCATAAATGTACCCATTTCCACATCCACACACTAATTTAAAAAAAACTATTTTTATAATTTTAAAGGTTTATTCTTCCCGTGAAATGCAAGTTTGGAAGGAGGCACTTGTTGACACTTGGCCTTGCAGTTCAAGAATACTATATAAGAAAGGGATGGGCCTCAATGGCATAGAGCTGTCATATATACATACATTCAACTCCAAGTTCAGCTCCTTCAACATGAAAAACATAACCATACACACACATTCATTTTTAGCCTGTATAAAGGCTAAATTGCTTGGCCTTTTCCAGATGTTTCCAAAATATTGCTATAGTTTGTCATCATGTGTAATATCTAGGCAGAAGGAACAAGAAATGGGCTTGGGGGGTTATCATTCCCATCAAATGTGGCAGTAATATCTGTAATCCCAGTATGTAGGGGAGGCAGGAGCAAGATGACTGTAAGTTTTACAGGCCAGCTTGGACTAAAGGGAAACCCTGTCTCAAAAAGAAAAAAGAGGGGAGGGGTAGGCTTTTGCCAGAAAAAAAAAAAAACTGTGACTTCATGACGTCATTCACAATTTCCACCTCCATCTCACTGACCAAGGATTGCCACGTGGCTACTCCATCTGGGAAATAAGCTAACAAATACATAGAGCGACAAAGCGAGGAGGTGTGGGGTAAGAAAGGCACACAGGGATGACTGCCACTGCAACGATGTGTGCCTAATGTGTTTGCCAACTGAGCATATTTCTTTAACAACTGACAAGTCCTGACTCACACCCTTACAAGTTTTCTGTAGTATAATTCTGGCAACTTTTTTTTTTCCAAAGCTTTTTTTTTTTTTTGGTACTACTTCCAAAAAGAGGAAATTGTAACAGCACCACCAGCCCTCTAACTAAAGGGCTAGGCAGAGGGACCAGTGTCCAGCGTGTCAGATTTCAGGCCTTTTAACCAAATATTTACCAAAGAGTTGAATATGTTTCCTACAGTATTTCTTCATGCTGTAAGATAATGGCAGATCAAAAACAATGTAACTAAGGGTTGGAGAAATGACTCAGTAGTTAAGAACATTGGCTGCTCTTCTAGAGGACCTGGGTGCAATTCCCAGTGCCCACATGGTGTTTCATGGTCATCTGTAACTCCAGTTCCAGGAATTCCAATGTTCTCTTCTGACCTCCGAGGGCATCAGGCGCACATGGTACAGAGACATGATAGAGGCAAAATAGTCACACAAAATAAATCATTTTTAGAGATGGGGGGACCTGAAGAGATGGTTCAGCAATTAAGAGCACTTGTTTCTCTTGCAGAGGAGGCAAGTTTGGCTCCCGCCACCTACATGATAGCTCACAACCATCTATAATTCCAAGTCTAGAAGACCTGATAGCCTCTTCTGACATCTTCAGGTAACAGTCATGCACATCCATAGATACAGGCAAAACATTCATACAAATAAAAGAAATCTAAAAGGAAAAAAAAAAGATGTATCGAAGAGAATGTCAATCGAAGAGACTGACCAAGTTTTCAGTCTGAGCTTTTCTGACCCAAGATTTAGGTTACTCACATTAATTTACCATTGTTCATTTTACAGAATCAAATACAGCTGTCCCTCAGTATACACAAGGGATTGATTTGACTCCCATGAATTCTAAAATGTATGTATGCACAAATCCTTATGTAAAATGGGTAATATTTTGCTCAACTCTCTATAGACTTAAACCTTCTATTGTATATGTCCCAAAACAACATAAGTAATAACATACAATTCACTGTTAGGCACATACTTTCAATCCCAGCACTTGAAAAACAGAGGCAGGTGGGTCTCTGTGAGTTCAAGGCTAGCCTGGTCTACAGAGTGAGTTCCAAGACAGCCTGGGCTACATAGAAACCCTGTCTCAAAAAAAATAAATAAATAAACTATGTGAATAGCTGTTAGACCGTATTGTTTAGGGAATGCTGACAAGAAAATGTTCATATTTGTTCAGCACAGATGCAATGCTTTTCTTTCAAAGAGCTGATACTGACAGTTAATTGAATCAATGGATGCTGAACTGCAGTTCAGAGGACCTCCTATGATGTGGCACTGTCGTGGATATGTAGATATCAGAACACAGGCCTTTCCTTCAAGCATAACATGTACAAATTATTACAATCAGTATTTCCCACACTTTTCAGTACTCTTCTTTATCTTCCTCTTATAATCCACCCATTTTAATTAAATGGACAATTCAAAAATCAGTATTTTTGCATACAATTGTAACTGAACATACTTCATGTTCATTTTTCTTTCAAATCCAGGGTTTTGCACATGCTGGGAAAGCCTTCCACCACTGAATCACATTCAGGTCCAGGGAGAATTCAAAAGCTGGGATATAGCTCAGTGGTACAGAATTTGCCAGGCCACAGATTCACCCCCAGCTCACGGCAGGAGAGAGCAAGATATTCAACTCATGCAATATTATTTGGCTATTTTATGGCATTCTGTCAAATGTATCCTCTATTCTGCACCATAGTCTACTTGTTGTTTTTTTAAACAGGTATCGCATTAAAACCCAGACCTACAAATATCATAGGGCTAATTTTAAAGAAACCAAACATAATACTAAAGTAAAGATATACAAATTAACCCAAATCTTTTGAGTTTAGTTTTTGTTTTGTTTTGTTTTGTTAATCTACAGCCATTTAAGTATGGTGCCTTTCACCTGATAAAACAAACAGGGCTGGAGAGATGGCTTAGAGGTTAAGAGCACTGACTGCTCTTCCAAAGGTCCTGAGTTCAATTCCCAGCAACCACATAGTGGCTCATAACCATCTATGATGAGATATAGTGCCCTCTTCTGACATGCAGGTGTACATGCAGGCAGATACTGTATACATAATAAATAAATCTTTAAAAAAAATAAAACACACACACACACACACACACACACACACACACACACACACAAACATACACGATGTTCAAAGATCCTACCCAAAGTCCAGTCTCTCACCTATCACCTTTAGGCTGAGTGTGAACAGTTGCTGTCTGCAGCAGTTTGCACCGTACACACTTCTTTATCCCCATTAGTCTCCTCATCCCCACTCTTTCCTTCACAGTTCCTGTCACTCACATCTCTGACTCCTAAAGGAAGGGGTCTCAGATAACTGACTCCTGAAAATCATATTATCTTGGGTCTTTAAAACAGGCATAGAGTTTTCACACTTTTAATAATAAATTGTTTTATCACATAAGAATAGTTTAAAAAATAAAATAGCTAATAAATCAATATTTGAGGTTAAACTACCAAATGATTTTTCATAAATGTAGTGAATAAAATTCTCTATCAACCAATTTAAATTTTATGTTAAACTTTTAATTGATAGAAATATATAACAGTATATTTCAAAACATTATTGAAACATTAATCATTCTCTTACCATAACTACCACACTAATTTTTCCCACATTACATCTTATCATTCCTTACCTAAGACAAAGTAGCTAATGATTCAATTATATGATTCCAGTTACGTAATATGACCCCAGATGTCTGAAGCATATCCTAACCAGAACATTAAGGTCTGGTACTCACTACTGGTTATAAAGAAAACTATGCCCCCCCTCCTCTTTCTCCTTCTCCTCTTCCCTTCCGTAACCCAATAAATAAATATCCAACTGGAGAGAAGGCTCAGAGGTTAAGAGCACTGGCTGCTCTTCAAGCAGTCCTGAGTTCAATTACCAGCAACCACATGGTGGCTCACAACCATCTCTAGTGTGATCTCATGCTCTCTTTTGGCATAAAGGCATACATGCAGATAGAGCACTCATACATAAAATAGATAAATCTTTGAAAAAAAGGGAATAAAACTACCTAAAAGTATATTAAAAAATACAGGCACAGATGTATCATTAATGGGAGAGGAACCATATCAAAGAACATGTAGTATCTAATGATTAATTGGGGTATTAATTACAATAATTAAATAATTAAATACAAATAATTAAATACAAACATCTCTGTATACTAAAAGACAGCTACAAAATGGCATGAATCAAAACGAGGTGTTATCCAAAATCTTCTCTATACTGTTTCCAAGGACAACAGATTTTAAATAAAAGCCTGTAATATTGACCCAAACTTGATCATTAGTATATATAGTATATACTAGTATATAACAAAGCGCAGTGTACCAAAGGCTGAGCTACTCCGTTACTTGCAGACATATTTGATATAGTAAGTGCTAAAGACATCTGCCAGATTTTTGTTAACCACCTTGGAAGAAAAAAAGGAGAACAAAGTATGCAACTGCTGTGACCAGCTCACTCATCTGACAAATATTCGTAGGTTTTATTCTCAGAATAATGCCCAATGTCTAAATGATGTAAAAAGCAAGCCAAGGAATTAGCATGACCCAGATTCAGGACTTCTCAACCACTGGAGCTGGAAGACAGCTGTAAACAGGAGCATAACAAGAACTGCTGAGGAAGAAGCCACAGGCACGCACCATCCTTCTTAGTGTATGAAACAGCAACAGTTAACGCTGCCATTTTACAGAGAAGCAATGTTTTTAATGACTATCACTTTAGGATACGAATATCTAATTATATTTTGCTTTTCAGACCCAAGATTCTTCTGAGAGCGTAGTAATTTCTTCCAATGAGACTTTCTTGGTGTTTTGTTTTTCTGGAGTAGGACCATTAAACAATTCTGCAGAAAACAAGGAGAAAGAATATCCCAAGTCTACTGGCAGCTTTTCTCATCTTCAAACAATTCCTCCTTCATATGCACAGCCACAGAAGTCCAGAGGTCACTGGCTTCTTTGTACTCAGTTCCATGGTTGTTACAAACAAACTGTTGTCCCCATTCCTTCAGTGAAATGGGCTATAGCAACTGCAGCCTGAGTTACATCTGAAACCTGCACAAGTCAGGTTACTTCAACTCTGAGTTATCACGTTTCTTTTGTGAAAGGAAGTCATTTATTTACCTGGGTATAAAGTAATATTAATTCTAGTCAAACACAATCATTGGCCCAAATGGCTTTATGATTTCTTCTGATAATTATCATATGTCATATAGCACTGTTTTGAGATATTTTTTAGCTTCATTTCTCTGAGGTTTTTCTTATCCATGTTACTTTATTCAATTATACATAAAATATTGAAATGTATTATGGACCTTTATACTATGATATATAAATCTTATGTTACATTTAAAGTTTAAATCTTAAAATTAAAGTAGACCATGCCTTTAATCTCAGCACTGGTGAGGCAGAGGCAGAAGCAGGTGGATCTCTGTGAGTTCAAAGCCAGCCTGGTATGCAGAGTGAGTTCTAGGATAGGCAGGACCACATAGTGAGACTCTTGACTCAAAAAAATTCAAAAAAAGGAAAGAGAAAGAAAGGAAGAAAGGAAGGATGGACAGACAAAAGAAGAAATCTTAAAGTTATTAACTTTATTTGCAACAAATAAAAGTCTAAAACAATCAGCTTTTATAACCAATATGTACATTATTTAGAATAATATACTTAAAACATAAAAGTAATGTTGGCTTTCTTTATATACTTTAATAAGAACTGCTTAAAATGACTAAACTGCATATTTTTAAGTAAATTACTATTACTTTAACATGCTACTAGGAACTCCAAATCTACTTTATTATCACTGGATAGTTAATCTAAAAATTACTCCCAAAAATTAGGCAGTGATAAAGCACAGGTTACCTGAGCATCTTTGAAAGGTTTTTTTTTTTTTTTGGTTTTTTTTTGTACAACCACCCTGTAAACTCTGAAGAAACACCAAAGAACTGAACCATGGCATTAAAGAAGAAAAAGCTTTGCAAGCACAAACTTAGGACCACTTGGTCACAGAAAACTTTCCACACCTCCTACCTAACCAAGGCAAACACTCTACAAGGATGAAAATACTATTCAAAACTTACTAAGACACCAGCAATGTGGGAAATACTGCAATCCACTGAGAAAATGAGCCCAATCATTTATAATTTTTTGATCTTAATGAGCATAAAGTGAAGAGAGAAACAGCTGAAAGCTCCGAAAGAGGGACACAAAGATCACAACAGCAAAGGTCACAGAAACATTGCTGAAATTGAATCATGCTAAAAAACTTTTAGGAATTTTTTAAAAACTAAAGTAAAACGGGAAAGTTATCCAAGATTTTATGGCATAAAATTCAGTAACAAAGAACCAGGCATGTTGGCACACTCCTTTAATCCCAACACTTGGGAAACAGAGGGAGGCAGGTATATGAGGTTAAAGTTAGCCTGGTCTACAGAGAGACTTCCAAGACATACAGAGAAACTCTGTGAGGCGGGAGCAGGACTGTCGGTGACCAAAGAGAATCTACAAACTGTTGTCACTTTTATAAAGTCACTGAACAGAGTGTTTTCTGCTTCTCCTACAATCCATAGTCCAAAAGTAGTAGGAATAGCCAAATATTTTGGTGTCACTGAATTAGTTAAAAGTAAAATGAAGGATTTTCAGAAATTCTGCTCCAGTTCAGACTTCCCTTCCTGTTTCTGAAGAGGCTGTCCTACAAAAGCAAAGCTCCAGTTACAATAGATGGCTTCTCCACAGAAGAAGCCTGCTCCTCACATGCTTACACAGAAACACTGAAAGAATAAAGCCAATAATAAAGAGTTTTCTTTCACCTCCAACTCTCTCCCAGGCTCAGCAAGTAGGAAAAACTTATCAGTTTTCAGGAAATACTGTTGAGAAAATAAATATACGGAAAATTGCTTCCTACTCAGAGCAAACAGCTCAAGTAAACTGGTTCTCTTAATCAAGGCAATTTTCAATTTAAATGTCTCACTAAATGACTTTAAGAAAATTAATAAAACAATCTTAAATATTCGAAATTATTTAGCAGGCAATTACTATGTCACCAGCAATGCTGTACGGAAGTCTTTCTGACAGTCACAGAGGCATCTCCAGCTCTTGTGTTGTAAGAACACTTAAGGAAAGTAAGAAGAAACCCCCCAGAGCTCAGTTGTGCTATACTGTGAAGACACTTAACACTACCACAGTGCACCTCAACATACTGGATAGGAAATTCTATACTGTGTACATCTTACACAAAAACACACAGCAGGGGGGCTGGAGAGATGGCTCAGTGGTTGGGAGCACAGGCTGGTCTTCCAGAGGTCCTGAGTTCGGTTCCCAGCAACCACATGGTGGCTCACGGCCATCTGTGATGGGATCTGGCGCCCTCCTCTGGCTTGTGGGCATGCATGGAGGCAGAGTGTTGTATACATAGTAAATAAATCTTTAAAAAAAAACACACAGCAGGGGACTACTCCACAAGGTATTTGTGAGGAATAAACCAAGTAACTTCTAAGAGGGGCTATGAAGGGTTCCTAGTCTCTTAATAATAATTAAATTACCAATAACAAGAACTACTACAGCTATTAACTTCTTATTCAATAAAACGGAGTCTTGAATCATGGTGGATATCTTTTAAAAGGTTCTCTTGGAAACTAGAGCTTACTAAGGGGTGTACACACCTGGATAATTACAATGACTTTTGACTGCTTAGACCGACACAATAAAACTGAAATTTATGGAGGTAGATGTGGTTATCCAGATCAAGGAGACATAATATTAAGCCTGGAGAAAGCATTGAAAATAAAGAGGAAGCTCTGGTCATGCCTTCAACTCAGAAACAGTGGGAAACAGGACACTCCTGTTAAAAATATTGCTAGGCAGTGGTGGCCCACGCCTTTAACCCAGCATTCAGGCGGCATAGGCAGGCAGTTCTCTGAGTCTAAGAACAGCCTGGTCTACAGAGTGAATTCCAGGACAGTCAGGACTATGTACAGAAACCCTACTCAAAAAAACAAGACAAAAAAAAAAACTGAACTAGGGGGCTGTGGAGATGGCTCAACAGCTGCTCTTCCGGGGACCTGAATTACCTTCCCAGCACCCACAGCAGCACTCAACTGTAACTCCAGTTCCAAGGGATCTAATGTCTTTATCTAGCCTCTGCAGGGACCACACATGCTCAAGATATACAGACAAACATACAGGCAAAACACTCGTACATATAAAATATTTTTAATTCAATGTTGAACCACTGCCAGCTACAGGGTACCTCTTTATGAGCTGTTGATCAGGGAAGCCCCTAGAAACCTAAAAATAACATAGGCTGTTGCCTCTGCTCTGGGTTATTTACTAAACCAGATGGTAAAGGCCTATTGTGAAGTCACTACACGCTTGAGTCCCAGGATACAGAGAAATCCAGCTGGAAATGACCTGTACGATCAGGACTCCAGAAGAGGGGGGAATCATCAATGGTTATACCTAGCTGTGGACCCTGTGTGTCACAACACCAATCTAACAGGTATGATATACCCACTAGGAAGTAGTGGCATGGTTGTTATGGGGATAGCCAATCAATTTCTAATTGGATCTGAGGCTGGTTCCATAAGAGGGAAATCATACCCATTACTGCAAATCTGGTCAAAAGCTGGAGAGGATGTAAGACCTAAAAGGAACCTACTACTGTTGACATGTTGTCAACTGTCTTCTAAATATATACTTTCATACCACAGATCCGTGCTGTTCTCAATCTCAATCAGAGAAGCCTCTCTCCTCATAGGCAGCAGCTACTGCAGAGACTCTTAACTAGTCAAAGTGCTAAGAAACAACTGAGTGCTCAGTTCCTAAACCCATCTAGATCCCGCTCCTCTCCCCTGCTCTCCTCCCCTGCTCTCCAAGGCTCTGGGAACACTGCTGAAGAGGGCAAAGGACCGGAAGGAGTGGTATGAAATATTGTCCTGTGCACACACACAGCTACTGTACTCAGGAATCCACTGTGGATACTTTGCAGTCACAAGACATAAGACCTAGCCAATCCACATTCTAACACACGTGTGGGAGAGGTTCATGGGCTCCATCCCTAACTAAGGAGCTACTGGCAGTTAATAGATGCTGTGGGTGAGGGGCATTGCTAAACTGCCTATGCTCCAGGTAAATCCGTTCTCATAGAAGATTACCAAGGCAATCGACAAAAACCAGTTCAAATACACGTTTCAAGTCAACTTTTCCCATTAAAATTATAAAAAAGTAAGCATTAAAACATAAAAGGCCTAGCATTCACTGCTTATAAAAACCTTTAACATTGTCTCCGGTTTTTTGCCAAAGATGTAGTTCATTGGTAGAGAACTTGCCTAACACACATGAAAGACTCTTGGATTTACCCCACAAAGCTGAAGCTAACATTCTACTGCCTATCACCCTGTCCAAGCCATGAAAGGGAAGGTGGGCAGAGATGTGCTGACTACCCAAAAATTCTCAGCAGTTTCTGAACCTTGGCACAACTGACATTTCATTCCAGATAGTTCTTTGACAGGTAAGCAGGGGAGGTTTCTCTGCTTGTTCAGTATGCTAGAGAATTAATTTCTCCAAATGTAAAAACAAATCTGGAAGACATTCCTTTCCCAGGCCAAATTCAGTATTTATAAAATCACATGGTTTGCAAAGTAGTGCTGAGAAAAACCCACACTTCAAATCAGCTGACCCCAGCCCTATGTTCTGAATCTACCCTCACCCTAGCAGAGCAAGCTAAAATTAGTTAACCATGTTTCTTTGAATGACACCACCACCAAGACTGTTGTAAAGTCTGAATAAAACGACATCTGTAAGGATCAATAAAAGTATGCACTCAGTGAAAAGGAAAAATAAATTTATATTTTGGGGTTAGCACTTTAAAACTAGTTTTATGAAAATATATTACATGTTTTTTTACTTTAATGTATTTTTTCCTTAATGTATTTTAATTTTTCATAAATACTTTAGAATGACCATTTCATAGAGAGATGCGCCCCCCCACCCTTTGCCCCTCACCACCTGCAATAGGCCAGCTGGCCCTGGGGTCATAAGAGTGGGACAGCTGGTCCTGTCCCTCACCAGCTGCAACACTTGAGAGAGCAGGCCCTGAATTTCACCTGGGAAGCATAATAGAGCTGACCCTGTTGACAGGGCATGGGTGAGCCAGCCCTGAGAGCATGAGAGTAGGAGATCTAGTCCTGACCCCTTTGACTGCCATGTGGTGGCATGGGCAAGGAAAGGATGCCCCCATCACCACCTATAGCAGGGGAGAGAGCTGCCCTGGGGGCAGGGGCATGAAAGCAGGAGAGCTGGCCCTGCCCCCCACCCCCGTCATCAGCTGCAGCACTGGGGAGTGGGCCCTGCACCTCACCTGAGCAGCACAGTAGAGCTGGTCCTGGCAGTGTGAGTTGTGGGTGAGCTGGTCATGACAATGTGAGAGCAGGCAAACTAGCCATGCCCCTTCTTGCCTACTGCATAGGGTGAACTAGCCAGGGCAGTGCTGGAGAGCTCACTCTGGCGTTGAGGATGCAGGAGAGCTGGCAGGCTGACCAACCTAGCTACCACCCAGACCCAGCACCAGGGCTATGAGTTGGCCCACACCAACATCTACCCCATCTATGATCTGCTGGATCATGTAAAGAATCCAGTCCTGCAGATCCAAAGCTGCAGAATCTCCATGCCACAGAATAATAACAGAATATCCAAAAGGACTCCCAGTGAGAACCCAGTATCAATAGTGTAGCAAGAGCCAAAGACCTAGAACCAGACCAATGACTTATTGCAATGAACACTTGCAAGTAAAAATTTATGGACTAAAGAGTACCCTGTGTGACTCACTGTGTCACACTACAGCTTCCATGACAATATTTTTTTTTCTTTTAAATCTTCTATAATTGTATTTTGGGGCAGAGGTTGCAAGGGCAGAGGGCAGATACAAAGGGACTGGGAGATGTATGGGACTAGGATGTATAATATTAAATCCACAAAGAATTAATAAAGTTTTCAAAACTGACCATTTCAGGCAAATATTACTATAATAACCAAATACAAAACCAATCTAAGAAAGAGAACAATTAATATTGTTAACATATAGTGTCAAGATTCAAGATGTTAGATTAACTGTCAATTTCATAAAAAATAATTTATGATATATTAAGTAAACTTTATATTCGGGCCAAAATACAAAGTGACTATATAATGAAAATTAGGATAGCAATGTTCTAAAAAAGAGAAAGAGAGAGGAGGAGAAGGAGGAAAAGAACTGGCAGAATGCCCTAAATCTGGAGGTGATGGGGGGATGTAAGGACCACTATCTGGGTTAGTAGAGAGACTACCAAAAAAAGAGTCGAAGGAATCGAGTTCCAGTTTCAGCTGGCCTACTTGAGTGAGAATGTGTTGCTAGACAAGTCACTTAACCTGATTTATTTCCTCATTAATAAGGAGAAGAATAAAAAAAAAAAAACACTTTGACAGCACTAACATTGTCAAGTGTCACACACACAAAAGATTCCTTTAGAATGCCTTTAAGGCTGTACATAAAATCCCTGGTATTTTGAGACTTGTACGGTCACATAGCAGTCTGAAGGGAAGGAAGGTTTCCCAGCCTTTTACATCTTACAATACATAACAGAAATGACAGTACTGGTGCAAGAACCCTGGGGTAAATGGGTCATGCCACTGGAGCCCAAATATGATCAACCTAGTTCCTGCTCATCTGTCCTGCCAGTCCTCTCTGAAGACCAGGGAATCATTATTTCTGACCCATCTGTGCACACTCAGTACAAGACTTGGCCCACCAGTTACAACACTTTCAGTAAAGCCCCAAGTCCAACTGGGGGCACTCCCTAGTAAATGACTCCAGCAAACAAGATAAAGTCCACAGTCTAACTAGGACAGATCTACAACACCTTGAACCTAATCAACTAGGACTCCTGTCCTGGGCCTCAGGCTTTAAAAAGCCTTATACCAAGCTGTGAGTGGTAGCACATGTCTTTAATCCCAGCACTCAGGAGCCAGAGGCAGACAGATCTGAGTTCAAGGCCAGCTGGTCTACACGGGGAGTTCCAGGAGACCCAGGGATACAGAGAAAAACCCTGCCTGAAAAAAAAAAAAATGTACCAGCCCTTCCTCTGGCTACACTCCTATGGGGCCAGTTCTTAGGACCTACAGAATGTGTCCGTAAGCAACCTACATGCCTTCTCCTTAACTAAGACCCCAGAAAGCCACTCCTGCTGCCAGTGTGTGCCCAGGCCTCTTCCTTGAGCTAATTCTCTCAAGGGTACCATTATGTACAGCCCTAGACCAAAGGCTGACAAAGTGCTGCTGCGTGAGTTCGGGCTGTAGTGCTCACACCATGTACGTATCACTGGCACAGGAGGCTAGTGGAGAGAAGGTGTCAGGGAAGAGACTAGTTACCTGTACTGCACCATGTTCTCAAGCAGAACTTCTCAATCTCTTAATCTCTAAGACTGATCCAAATCACTGTAAGGCAGACAATGGGACTCCTTTCTCTGTTGGTTTGATTTATAACTTCAGATTTTAGACATTTAGCAAGAAGACTTCCCCCAAAATGTTAGGTATGGATCTAGAAGCAGGTCTAAAAACACTGTTACATAAGGAATAACTGAAGAAAAATATACACTTAGCCTAGAAATGGAAAAGGCTACTAAGAAGACAAAAGAGTCATCTTCCGTCAGCTAAAGAGCTAGCCCATGAAAACTAAGCAGACCTATGTAATAGTGGAAATGCAGGAAACTGTGTTCTAACGTAAGAGAAAGAAGGTTTGCTTGGTTGGGTTTTTTTTTAAAAAAAAAAATGTTTTTAACATTTTTAAAAGATTGAGCGAGGGGAAACTGGGGAGATGGTTCACTAGTTAAGAACACTTGTTGCTCTTGCAGAGAACCCAGATTCAATTCCCAGCATCTGCATGATGGCTCACAAGTATTCTTAACTACAGTTCCAGGGGATCTCCTGCCCTCTTCTGACCTCTGTGTGCACCAGGCATGCAATTGGTGCATATGCATACATGCAGACAACACATACACTTAAGTAAAAATAAATTCTTTTTTATAAATAAAAATAAATCTGATCTGGTAGGCTGGAAAAATTGCTCAGTAGAAATAAAGTATCTGCTATGCAGACTCAAGGACCTAAGTTTGGAACCTTAACATACATTAAAAACACATGACAGAGTGTGCCTGTTTAAGCTCCAAGTTCACGGAGAAACTCTATCTCAAAAAAAGAATATGGTAGAGAGTGGCAGAAAAGACACCAATCATAGACCTCTACCCTCAATTTGCACATTTTCTCTCTCTCTCTCTCTCTCTCTCTCTCTCTCTCTCACACACACACACACACACACACACACACACACACACACAAATTTATCTGAGGAAGCTGTAAACCAGGCATGATGGTTCAAACCTATAATCTCCCTGCACTTTAAAGGAGGACACTAGAGGATCACAAAATTAACCTGGGCTACATAAGGAAATTCAGGCTAGCCTGGACTACAAAGTGAAGGCCTGTTTTAAATTCTACCCTCTCTCATCAGAAAACAAACCCGTGTTCTTTGAGCTTATGGAGAAAATGATTGCAAACTAAATCTATAATCAAATAAAAATAATATGAAAAAGATAAAATGAGATGAGATAAAAGAACATAAGATGGAGGTGGTTGCTAAACACAGGTAATTACAATGGCCTCTCTGGTGGAGAAGAAAGCAGACATTAACTGATCTGGGTGGGGTGGCTTATTTTATTTTATTTTTTGTTCTAAGGATTGAATCTAGGGCCCCATGATCCTAGCTCTTGAAAACAGCACATTTTAATCAAAGAGAATAGCAAGCAAACATACCTAAGAAAGTATATGTGTTTGCTGCAGTAGGAAAAATGAATATCATCCACGTATTTTGCAATAGCAAAAATAAATTAGGGTGACACCACCAAATGCTGACACAGATATACAATAGGGATCCCCATCCACTGCTAGAGGAAATGTAAAATAGTATGGCCACTTATGAAGGAAGATCTTGCAGGACTAAACATACTCGTACCGGATGATCCTATCAACTATGCTTTTTGGCATTGCTCAAAACAGAGCTGAAAATAGATCTACATAAAACCTGCATATGGGTGTTTATAGCAGCTTTATTCACAATCACCAAATCTTGGAAGCAACCAAATTATCCTTTAGCAAAGGAATGCATAAATGAATTGTGGTGCATGCAAACAATGGAGTATTATTCATTGCTAAAAAGAAATGAACTACCAAGCCACAAAAATACATGTAAGAATCTTAAATACATTACTAAATAAAAGAAGCCAGTATAAAAAGGCTCCATTAGGCTGGAGAGATGGCTCTGTGGTTAAGAGCACTGGCTGTTCTTTCAGAGGGCCAGAGTTCAATTCCCAGCACCCACATCGCAACTCACAACTGCCTGTGATTCCAGGATCCAACACTTTCACACAGACTTAACATGTAGGCAAAACACCAATGCACATAAAATAAATTTAAAGAAATAAAAAGAAAGAAAAGGCTACATTAGAGCTGGAAATACGATCCAACGGTGAAGAGTATTTACTACACAAGTGTAAGGATTTGGGTTTGTATGTCAGCACCCACATTCTTCAATAAATAAATAAATAAATGTTGGGCATGGCCACACATAGGTCTATAACCTCAGTGCCGTGAGAGGCAAAGACAGCAGTATTCTTGAAGTTTCTTAGCTGCCAGCTTCGTTCCAGATTCAGTGAGACCCTGTCTCAAAGGAATACGGTGGAGAATAACACAACAACCCAATACTCTCCTCTGCCATTTATACATATGCACAGGTACACAAACCCATGCACATACACATGAGCATACAACAGATATACCATGTGAGCATACACACAAATACTCTACTGAAGAAAGAAAGGATGGTGAGGCTACACTGTACATAATTCTAACTATAAAACATTTTGGAAAAGTCAAAACTGTGAAAACAGTAAAAAGACATGCAGCTATTAGGGAGAGATAAATATGCAGTTGAGCATGCAGACACAAGAGGACTTTAACAGCAGTGGTACTATTCTGTATGGTAAAAGTGTGAATACATCATTCATTACCATTTGTGTACCAATAAGCCCTGGACTTTTGGATGATGTGTTGGTATGAGTTCACCAGCTTTAATAAATGCAACCACACCAGAGCTGTTAATAATGGAGATGGGAGACAGGGGAGTCAGGAAATTTGTATGGGACACTTTTACCACTTACTCAGATTTGCTAAGAACCTAAAAATCTGTCTACATGGCTTAGTGGTAGAGTGCTTGCCTAGCATGTGTAATACTTAGAGTCTATCCCCAGCTTCATTAAGTGGACTTATTGACAAATTGACAAACTATATAATAAATAGCCTTTAAAAAAAAAGGAGGAAAATCATTGTGAATTCAGTATAATGACCAGGAGAAAATCGAGGAAGAAGCTAGGGATCAGAGGATGTGCATAGAAATGCTGGACTAGAGTATGTCATTACTGAAATTATTCTGTATACTGTAGGATGCTTAGCAGATCCAGGCCTCAATCCTGCTAGATGTCAATCACAATTGCCAATCTGTCCCTAAACACTACATAATGTTCCTTATGGGCAAAACCTTCCTGGGTAGATAACCACTGACACAGGTCAGGCTAAAGGTTTTGCTTCTGTGTTAAAATGTTAGGGTTTGCCTTCTGTACTAAGTGTACTGGAACCATTCAAAGTAAGAGTGTTAAGATCTGACTAACATTTATCATTACTTTGGCCCCTGTGATGAGGAATGTAAGGAGGACAGAGTCCAGAGCAGAGGCAGAGAAACTGTTGGCAGGTTTCCAGCAGAGAAAGTAGCTTGGCCTACATTGTAAACAGTGAAAGAAAATTAAGATGGAGTCAGGACCAGACAGACTATACTGTGATGGCTGAGCTTGGTGAGTCTTAATATGAGAAAAAGAGAAAAGGTCAAAGGTGACTCCAGGGGTTTTGGTCTTCACAGTGCATGGCTGATGGTGCAACCTACTGAGACAGGGAAGACATGAAGGGAGAAGTAAAACAAAGGAACCTACAGTCTTGTTTTGTCCATGCTCTCCTCAGAGGAATCCATCAGAAATTTAGGGAGAGACATGAACTCAAGTGGTATGGTGGTCTGAATGAAAATGGCCCCCATAAGCTCATAGGGAGTGGCATTATTAGAAGGTGTGGCTTTGTTAGAGGAAATGTGTCACTAGTGGCAAGCTTTGAGGTTTCAAATGCCCAAACCAGGCCCAGTATCATTCTCTCTTCCAGCTGCCTGTGGATCCAGATACAGAACTCTCAGCTACTTCTTTGATACCAGGTCTGCTTGTGTTCCCAGGACAATAATGGACTAAACCTCTGAACCTATAAACCAGACCCAGTTAAGTGCTTTCCTTTATAAGAGTTGCACAGTTAAGGTGTTTCTTCAGAACCATAGAAACCCTAAGGGAGAAGAGATCAGAATGTAACTCGAGTGACCTCTAAACCATGAAAATGGGTGAGTCACCTGAGAACCAAAGTCATTTCAAATTTTCAAGCAGGAATAAGATGACAGAAAAGGACATAGAAAAAACAAAATGTGGCTGCGGGACACAGCCAGAGTGAAATATCAACAAGATGCAGGTAAGGTACACCTGATTGCAAAATACCAATTTCAAGGCCTGGGGATGTAGACCTGTGGGAGAGTTCTTGCCTTTTATGTATATGGTCTGGCTTTCATTCACAGGACTGAAAAATAAATAACTGATTAAAAATCCTTTTTTAATATTTTGTTGAAATAAAATCTCCTTTTGTAGCTCTGGTTGTCCTGGAAATCATTAGAACAAGCAGGGCTCAAACTTGTGACAATCATTTTCTCTGACTTCTGGATGTTATGATTATAGATGCGTGACACCGTGACACCCTATCTGGCAAAAAGGAAAAAAAAAAAGAATATGCTCTTATGTAATCCAGGCTAGCTTTGAACAGACTATGTATCTGAGGCTAACCTTGAACTTCTGATCCTCCTGCCTCTGCTTGCCAAGTGCTAGATTTGTAGATGTATGCTACCAAACCTGGCATGCCTTTGTATGTATGTGCGTGTGTGTGTGTGCTTGTGTGTACAGGTAGGTATAGGTAGGTAGGTAAGCAGAGAGAGAGAGAGAGAGAGAGAGAGAGAGAGAGAGAGAGAGATTCAAGATCTCATACGTACCAGCCTGCCTTCAAACTAGCTATGAAGCCAAGGATGAACTCTAACTCCAGATCTTCCTTCCTCCCCCTTCTGAATGCTGGGATCAGAGGTATGTGCCACTTAGGTACAGGCTGTTTGACATTGGGGATCTAATCCAGGGCTTTATGTATACTGGGCAAGCACTCTATCAACTGATCTACATAGACAGACTAAAGTGTATTTTTAAAAAAAAAATCACAATATCAGTGGAATGGTGGGAGAAGAGTATGAATAAATCAAGCTAAAGAAAATCCAGGAAGAAAGGAGAAACAATAAATGTAAACAACTCTTCAAAATTTCTGCTTCAAAAAGAACAAAGTAATTGGGCAGCAGAAGAAAGGCTAAGGTAAAAGCAAAGGTGGTTTAAAGCAAGTGACTTACTCAATTAAGATAACAATGACTGGAAGGAAAAATATTATTCCTCTCAAACTGTCCACCTAAGAAAAACGAGCAGTCCCAAGCTAGGCCATGGTTCTACTGCAAAAATTATCAAGGACCTATAATATGTATCCACTGCCCTCAAAGGCAAAGCTCTCGGCTGCAAGGTTGAATAGTATGTCCACACTAATAGCTCTGTGTTAACATGCTACATTCTCATCCACAAAAAGGAATAGGAGGAAGTAGAAGGTAATTAGCTTCCTCTGTTAAGGCTATTACCTAGATATCACACATACCACTTCTGTTCACATCCATTTAGCCAGAACTGAGACACATATCCATGCCTAGCGGTCAGAAAAAGGCTACAAAATGTAGTTACTAGCTGGACAGATACGTGTCAAGCTAAAACCTGAGGAAAGCTGTAGGAATAGCATCTAGAAAACAATTAGTTACCAAACTTGCCAGTAACATACTCATGTGTGCCTAAAAGAGATAGGCCAGGAAAGAAAGAATGGTAAAAATAAGAAAGAAAGAAGAGCAAATGAAAGCCAAGAAGGTAAAATCTGTGGTTTAAACTGTGTCAGGAACAGGATCCTTTTGCTCTGTCACTTCTCACACGGCTGCCTTTTCAGAAGGAAGGCTGCCCCTTCCATGTACTTCTAGTAAATTAAAGTATGTAAAATAGGTAATTTCTAGGGCTGGGGAGAAAACTCCTTAGGTAAGAATAGTTATGGTGTAAGCATAAAGACCTGAGTTCAAATGCCTAGCGCCCACGTACAGGTGCCTGAAACCCCAGCTCTAACAAAGATGGGTAGATTCTTCAAGTTTGCTGGCTAGGAAGCCTAGCCAAAATGACAAGTTTCATGGATAGTGAGAGACCCTGTCACAAGGAATAAGACAGAGAACAACAGAGGTAAATACCTAAAGTCCTCCTCTAGCCCCTGGATGCACACAGGTGGTCACAAATGCCACACAAGAGTAAAGAAATGTGGTAGTTTGAATGAAAATGTCCCCATACACTCGGAGGGACTAGCACTATTAGGAGGTGTGGCCTTGTTGGAGGAAGTATGTCACTTTGGGGAGGCTTTGAGCTCAAATCAGGCCTAGTGTGTCTCACTCTCTTCCTGTCTCATGTGGATCTCAGCTCCTTCTCCAACACCATGTTGGCCTGCATGCCACCATGCTTCCCACCATGACTAAATAATGGACTAAACCTCTGAACTGTAAGCCAGCCCCAATTAAATCCTTTCCTTTATAAAAGTTGCCACGGTCATGGTGTCTCTTCACAGTAATAGAAACTTGAAGAATTAATAAATAAAAAAAAACTTAAAAAAGCAAATTCCATCTAATATGGCCTGGACTAAGTAATTCTCATTTAAATATTAATAGATTCATTCAGAGCTGTTATTTCTGGGCCAAGAAGAAAGTAACCAAATTTCAGAATTGGAAGGAGTTAATAGAGCTCATCTGCACATGTTCAAGAAGGCAGGCCACAAAACAGCCTCATTCCATTGTCTTCCTTCTTGTGTTTTTGAATGCTCCTCCTAACAAAGCTTCCTAGAGCAGAGACCAAGACACCTTCTTTCTTCTCTACTTTTCACTGTAGAAGCAACATACAAAAATCTGTAGGTGTACTTGATAGCTACTGATAAGCGAGAGATGGTTTTCCTCATTCTGAGGTGAAGACAACTACTGAATGTGAAGGACTGCAGGGACAGCAAGATATAACCTGTCAGGTTCCCCTTGGAACAGCCAACAGAAAATGGGCAAGATAAGATAAAGGTCCTCACTTAATTTTAAAAAAAAAAAATTGACAGAATCAAAAACTGTTGACACACAGGAACCGGGAGCATAGATCAATCCCCAGCATTCCCCACAATGGGGGGGGGGTGAAGAATTTTGGATCAAAAAAGGACCTCAGCAACCTCCAATCTGATCTCTCAATTTGTATCTGAAGAAAATGAATCTGAGAGACAAACCATATATTCAAGGTCACAAACTGCTCACAGCAGGGTCAAAATAAATGCCTCGGTTCTCCAGCTTTAGGTTCAAAACTCCTTTGAACCTGTAAAAGTTGCTTCATTAGGAGGGGCAGTCAGTGTTTAATACTCTGGGTAATTACTGAGTTTAAATGATATATTCTTTAAAGCACTAAAAATGTTTATTGGCAGAATCCTTTGACCATCTACTTTTGCAATGAAAAGAGAAACAGGAGCACAGTCAGGTGACCTACCCAGGATAAAGGTTGGGCTACAAAAAAATAAAGATCTTACTACTTCAGACAACTGAATGGAATATCTACTGCAGTTATCACCCAGCATATGCTTACAGACAACCTGAATCTAGTTTAACATGTTCTGATGGTGGCAATACACCTTTATTTTCAAAGTATACCATCTCTACAAGATCCAAGATTAATGGGATACAGCATTTAAGCAAAACTAGCAGGCTGGAGAGATGCCCTAGCCGTTAAGAGTTCACATTGCTCTTCCAGGGAACCCATTAACAGATCCCAGAACCCTCATCAGGTGGGTCATAAACTCCTCTGTCTTCAGCTACAGGGGATGCAATGCCCTCTTCTGACCTCTTTGGCATCCACAAATGTGGTTCACACATACAAATAAATAAAAATGAAAAATAAATCTTTAAGAAAGGAGAAAAGCTAGAGGATGGCCATAAGCCAAATCACTGAGTAATTCCACAAAATACAATATTACATTCACTTTGAATATCCTAGTTCATGCTTTTTATGTGAGAAAGTAAACCAGATACCCCATTCCTCACTTAATTTTCTCCATCCCACAGTGGATTCCTTAAAATACCAAGGAAGAGTCCTAGTCCAGGTATACTGTTAAACTGTAATTACTTTTATCAGATCCCACTCTTTAGTCCCTCAGGGGATATTTCTGTTTAACCTTCATCTGCCAGATTAAGAAATCTCTGGTTTTGTTGGGTTTTTATCTGTAGAGAGAATGTCACCTTACCTTAGACTTCTCAATTTTTCAAGTGCTACAACTGTTCCCCATTAGTTTAGCAGGTGCACAGTGCTGACCCACTATGGAAGACCCCCTCCACCTCTAAACCACTGTTCTATCAAGAGCACTGAGGGAACTTAATCACCTCCTCTACCTCCCCTGGTTCATATCACTTCATTTAAGGATCATACAAGGCCAGACAACACCCAATTTCCAGGACTGCTAGAGCCACAGTGACCCCAATTCTATTTTGTTTAACTGTCAGAACAAAGGCCTTTTTCTGCTTGCTCACTCTTCCATTGGGATTAAAACTAAACAAAATAGCATTTGAGATGTACCTCCTATTTCTGAACTGTAAAATAATTTAAGTCAAATACTTGAGAAAGAGTTTAATATCAAGGTCTCTAAACAGCAAAAAAAAATAATTTTTATTATTTTAATTCCAAAGAGAATGTTAGAAAGATGTTGCTGCAAATCCTAAGAGCTGGAGTACAGCACACACACAGGGGCAGTTATCTTCCCTGGCCTAATTAAAGCAGGTCTTTCTCACACATCTTTCTAAAAGGAAAAAAAAAGCCAATACCAAAATAGAAGTGGTATTTAAATTCACCTGAGGGTATTGCTAGAAAATTATCAAGAAGCAGGACCTCTGAAAAAACAGACGCATCTTCCCCTTTCTCTTAATTATCTAGTATATTTACTTAATAAATACATATTACAATACATAACACATAGTTCAAACTATTTATTGTTAGTTGTTAACTAATAGTTTCAGTAAAAGAGAAAACTCCATAAAATTCCAAGTAGCATAACACTCAAGGAGAAAAAAAACTCTATAATCTGAGCTCAAACTATTACAAAATTTTAGACTAGAACTCACAGCCACCATGTTCACTTACTTACTGCTCACTGTGTACTCAGTGTTGTGTCAAGATGTGACAAGCATCATTCATTTAACCCCCATGATAGCTTCCTAAAGTAGACTGTAACTAGACAATTTCCTACTTATAACAGAGATACCCATATCACCAAGATACAAGCTTATGCAAGACCAAAGGTTTTTTAATATCAAATGGATACAAGTCTATCTGGCTCCAAACTAAAATTTAGTGGTCATCCAGAAGTCAGAACTTCAACTTCAGGAGGTTGTGACAGGAAACAACACCTGTGCTAATTACAGCAAAAAATGTCAAGTTCTTTCTCTGCAAAGGACTCAGTGTTAAAGATTTTAGAAGTTTGCTGGATGCACTGCCTCCAGAAACGCTCAGCTCTACTATTAAATGTCAAGTTGGCCATCAATAGCACGTAAAACAAATGAACGTGGCCATATCTAATAAAACTTTTTCTTATGGCACCAAGGATCAATCCCAAGGTCTTCCACAGCTAGAGCAGGGCTCTATAATTAAACCACTGAGTGATATCCCCAGCTCCCGGTATTTTTTTTTAATTTTTCAACCTTTAAAAAATTTTAAAATTGCTCTTAGCTCATGAGTCATTTAGGCTTGTAGTCTGCATTGTGTCAATCCCAACCTAAATAATGCAAAGAGGCTGGAGGAATGGCTCAATCAATAAAGTACCAACTATGCAAGCATGAGGACCTAAGTGCAGATCCCCAGAACATACATTTGAAAAAAGGGGGGAAAAGGGTTAGTCTTATAGTCTGCACGTGCAATCCCAGCGCTGGGAAGGTGCAGACAGGCAGACAGATCCCTGGAACTGACGTGTCAGTCTAGTCTAGACTAGCTCCAGGGCAATTAGAGACCCTGTCTCAAGAAACAAGATGGACGACTCCTGTGGAATGATACCTGAGGCTGACCTCTGCCCGCCATATACACATGGACACCCACAAGAGCGCACACACACATAAATACAAACAAACACAATTGCTTCTTAGAGTGCTAGAGATCAAAGCCTGGGCCTTGGCCGTACCAAGCAAGCACTCCACCATTACATACCTAGCCCTATATAATAACTTCATAACTTACAAATGCTTACTTATAAAATTCTTAGTATTCTGAATACTCTAAAGAAGCCCAAGGTCTCAATAAACTTAACCTTTCTCAGAATAACTAAAAATTCTCAAAAATCCAAAACTGTAGTTATTGCATAGGAATCGCCTCAGAAATAAGTACCACAAAAGCTTAGAACTGGAAGAAATCTAAAACATCCTTGTTCATTATCTACATGCTGTAAATCACTTTTAAAATATTTGCAAAGGACTAGGGATCAAACTCAAAGACAGAACATTTATTTACCTAGTATGCATGGGTCCCGGGGATCAACCCCGAGCACCACAAGAAAATATCAAATTAATGAAACAGTTTGCCAAGCCAATTTGCCAGGTGAGACGGGACTGTATTTAACACCGTTTGTGTGTAATCACAGCGCTGCCTCACTCACAGCAGGTTTTACAGAGCATTTCCACATGCTTTCTACCACCTGACCTTTCACAACTATAAAAAGAAGATAACACAAGCTTTCCCACACCTATTTTATAAATAAATAAAACCAGATTCTGAGATGCCAGTTGAGCCCAAGGAGAGTATAATGCAACTAAGCTACTGGGCTGATCAGTTTTATTTCGTCAACTAGACACTATCTAGAATCAACTAGGAAGAGTGAACTTCAATTGAAGAACTGCCTCCATCAAAGTGCCTGCCTGTAGGCATGTCTGTGGAGTCATTTTTCTAATTAATGACTGATGAGAGAGGGTATCTCTCACTACAAGCAGTGCCACCACAGGACATGGAGTTCTGGGTTGTAGAGAAAGAAGATGTGGGGGAAAAGGAAACAGAAAACAGAAGATGAATAAGCCATGGCGAACAAGCCAGGAAGTGGCATTAAGCAGCATTCTCCCACTATCTCTGCTTTAGTCCCTGCTTTAGTCCTGGCATCCCGCAGCTAGGGACTGTAAAGTGTAAGCTAGGCTAACCTTTTCCTCTCCATGATGACCAGTGTTTCAGAGCAACAGAAAAGTAACTAGAATAGTTACTGAGTAGCAGAACAGCCACGGCCTATCTTCAAGTCCACTTGCATCTTGACTACTTCCATGGATACCAGATTACATGTTCACTGGTTAAACCCTTAAAATTCCCAAAGATGCTAGTCTTAGCCTTTAAAGATACTATGTTTAGTTCATCTCATCTTCCTTTTGCTACAGTCTTATGAAGAAAACATCTGCTAGTTCCTGACATTTATTAAACTCATCTATAGGCAACAGTGAGTCTATATATACTATGCACAAAATATGCCCAGTCGGTTTGGAAAGAGGATTATTTTGATGGGAAAAAAAAAAACATCCAATGGGGGTTGGAGATGCAGCTACGTTGGAACAGAGCTGGCCTAGCATACATGAAACACCGTATAAGTGGAGTCTAGTGATGTGTCTTTTCCACAGCTACATATCAAATTTGAGCACAACCTCGCACCCCTGAGACCTTGTCTTAAGAAACGAAGAAAAAAGTCAGCCAGAGAGGAAAAAGCAACAGTAAAACCATCTTCAGTATAACATCGAAAGAGACGATGAAAAGAAAGAAGCAGAAATGAATGTATTGTCATTAAAGTCTAGGTCCAACTTGGCTAAGCTTCTGGTGATTGAAAAATAATGTGGGGTTGGGAAAAGGAAATAAAAGGACCATAACTACTACTGGAATTCAAACCGACATCAAAGGCTCTAATGACAGCTGAGCCTGCCTTGCTGGTTCTCAGCCTCTCCCTCGGAAACAAAACTGTTATATAACTGACCAAGGTTCGTCAACTAACACTTCCTCTCTGTCCCACATACATCTTTTGTCCCCCACTGCGTCACCCTGCCCCCCATCTCCACGGGCAGGATCATAAGCAATCTGGGCTGCCACCATAGCTACAGCTGGACAAGCCTCTGTCCACAGTGCTGCTTTATTCCAGGGACTGCTTCACAGACCTCGGGAAGGAGAGATTAACTGGCTTAAGTACAGTTCCAACCTCACACCGCTACAGATTACTTATTCTGAAAAGCATCACCGCCATGTCCAACTCTAGGATGAATCAGACTCCAGACATGCCTGCAAATGGAAACCACACCGTCATCATACCTCATCTTCACAACAACCCCCTGAAAAAGAATATACAGTAGAACTCTTAAAAAACTCTGAGGATGTGCTGTGGCAATTGCTGCTCCTATTGCCTTCCCACTCAAGGCCAAGGAACAAATGTGGATTCTGACTTCAATTCACTCAATAATGACAACAACGCATTCATGAACCACAAACATCGTTACTCAAAAATATCCCAACAAACCCAGTCATTGAATCAAACTAGCAGTCTGTGGACTCGAAAAGCCAGTTACTACTACAGGCACCGTTTGCCTTTTCTTCTTCCAATAAAAGCACACAAATAAAGGCAATGTTTACAAAAGCAACCAATGTATCAGAAAAGTTCTTCCCATTCAGATTCACGTAAAAGGTCTCAATCTGTGCAAATAAAACTCTGAAAGAATGGAAAATAAAGAGAGATGCTTTACAACAATGCCACGGCCCAGCTATCCATGTAGCATCATGCAATGCCTCGAGCAGTTTACAGCTTCACTGTAATTCTACATAGGATCAAGATTATAATTATCCGAATTCTATTTCCTAAAGGATAACTGTGAGACCATCCCAAGCATCCTTAGAAGGCCTCCTCCTCCCAGCCACCTTCTCTAAGCCTCGGCCGCAGGTGAGATTCTAAATGGTCCCAGATTAAAGGTAAGAAACCGGGTGACTTTCTCCCTACAGTGTCCTGTGCGCTGTGCACGAAACCTTTAGCATAAATATTTACTCTAGTCAACAAAATGGGAAACGCAGTACGCGGGGGTGGCGGGGGGGGGGGAAGTCAAGGGAAAAAGGGAGGCACTAAGTCACCACTACCGTCCAACTGTAGCATCAACTTCAACCAATTAGGATGAGAAGGGAAACTCTACCGGAGTCCCAGTGAGCCGAGACCGCTGCCTCCGCGGTCCCCACGCGCGCCGGGGCTCCTTTGGCAGCAGCCGGGTCCCCGGGGAGGCGCGCGGTCGCCGGCCTCGGCCTCGGGCGGGAAGCGCCACAGCAGGCCCGGAGGCCGTCGGAATGCCCGGTTTGCCGAGGGATGAGAACGGGAGGTGGCGGGCACGCTGTTCCGTCGCCCTAGGGGGCGGGAGAGATCCAAGATGCCCCCAAGGGCATCGGATCGCAACGTGCACGTCCAAAAGCACCGGTGCCGGCCAAGCTGGGAGGCCCCGCAGCCCAGCCCGCCGCGCGGCCCACGTCAGCGGCGCCCCCGGCCAGCCCGCCCGCCCGCCTGCCCGCCCGCGCCTTACCGAACCCCGCGGCCCCGCCGCGCCGCCGCGGCGTCGCTGCGCGCCGCTCTCCGCTCCGTGTCTGCCCTCCGCGGGCTGGGCCCGCCGTCTTCGTCCGCCGCCGCCTCCGCCGCCGCGCTTAGCGCCGGGCCGCCCAGGGCCGCCGCGGGGGCTCGGCCGGGCGCCCCCCGCGCCAGCGCCTCATCCCGCCTCGCCGCCCCGTCAGGCGCGGGGGCGCCGGCTGCTTGCCGCGGCCTCGGGTCGGCACCTCAGGCGCGCGGCGCGCTCCCCTCCCGAGGCCGCCTCGACCACCGGGCCGCCGCGGCGCGCTGCAGAGCCCCTCGCCCGCACGCCTCGGGCCGCCCCCGCCCCGCTGGTCCGCGCCCGCTCGGCCTCCGCCTCCAGCGCTCCGCCTCCTCTGCACCCGCGACGCGCGCAGCGGGAGAAGAGGCGCGCCGCCGCGGCCGCGGGCGCGAGCACGCGCGAGGAGGGCGCAAAGAGCGCGCGCACGGCCGCCTCGCGCGCCGCGAGGCCTCGCCTGCTGTTGTCCGGGCGAGCGTGTGCACCACGGGGGGCGCGGCTGGGGGCCGCTGCGGGGTGGGAGCGGGGAGCCGAGTTGCTGCCCTGGACCTTGTACTTCGGCTGTTCTCTCGGTCCCTGCGTCCTGCGAGGGTGCTAAGATTCCAGAGCCTCAGCAGGAAAAAAGACCACGACAGAGGCTTCTCTCCTTCCTCCCTTTGCTGACCCCAGAATCCTGTCAGTGCACCGGGACGGGAGGGGTCGTGGCCGCCAATCGGGAGACCTCGACCCTTGCTCTCAGGCTGATTTGGGGCTAGACTGAACTCGCGTCGCTTTATATTTTGGAATTGAGGTGTGTAGGGTGCTTAAAAGTTCCCTCAGTTGGCTCCTTCATCCAGAGTTCTGGACCAGCAAATTGAAAGTGGTGAGAGGAAGGGCAAGAAAGGGTGAAAGAGTAGGGAACTTGAAGGCGCGTGGTAAGACGGAGAGGGACTCCCTAGGAACCCTCTGACTGGATGCCATTGCCCTTGATTTCCCCCGCCACCCTCCGCCCGTTCTTTTGTTCCGCCTCCAAAGACTGTGCAGAGCTTCCACCTGCAACAGCCATCAGTATGACAGAATGCAGGAAAGATAGCAGGATAGTCTACTGATTTTCCTCCGCCGCCATCCTCCCCCCTTTTTTCTTTTATATACCCTTTAGTCCTTCTGACTCCTTCCATGTCTTAATGTTGGGGCCAAGGGGAGCAGTTAACCTCCATAACTTGCTTTTACGTTCAAGCCTATTAATGCCAAATACTGCATCGTCTAAAGTCACTGCAGTGATTGGGTCCACTCAGCGTTCAGTCATTTCAGTGGGAGTCATTGAATGTAAAACATGGCCTTGACCGCAATTAGCTGAAATTCAAGGGCACACACGAACCAGGATTTCACCACATCCTGGAGAGAGATTAGAGAGTGAACACGTACAGTAATTCCATTTTCCTGAAAGTGTCAGTAAAACCAACGTTTCTTTAGGATAAAGATCCTACATGTTTTCTAGCCTAGAATCGGGAAAGCAATGGAATGAGAATTGGAGAGGCATGAACTGGGGTGGGAAACATCAAGAAGCCATGTTTGGTAAGTGTATCTGAGCCGTCTACCGGAAGAAGCACAAGCACCTGGGTCCTAGGTAAATGAGGAACTCTGGGAACATTCTATAATTGTAAATTCTTTCTTTTACCAAATCTCAACTGCCCCTTTGGGTCACAGAGAGCAATGTCTGCCAGAGGCACAAGCATGAATCTGGTAACTTACGTTGGTCTGGGGATTTGGTGAGCACGACATACAAATACCCTGAAATACCCTGGAATACCCAAAGGACGACAGAGTGGAAGAACTAGGTCACCACAGGAGGCAAATTTTTCCCAAGGCCACAGCATCTTGACTACTCTCAGCTGAGATCCCCCCACCCCAAGAGTCTCCATTCTATTCAGAAAAGCTTCACATGCTAAAGTTTTACATAAAACCCTTAAATACTGAATGTTGAGTGGTTTGTGATCCAGTGTTGGGATTGGGCGATATATAAAGGGGTTAGGGTTTACATATACGTTGGATGATACAAAATACATTTTGTTTTAAATCCTTTTAAATGTTTTAGTAACTCTGACTTTATTTGTACTTTATCTAGTTCAGAGAAAGAATCAATGCCAGGTGTTTTCCAAACACCAGCGCTGAACAGGCAAGTTCAAAAATTCTAATCCTCCTTTATCTGTTGTGAGCCACACTCCCTCCCTCTGGAGAGAATCACCCAGAAGTCCTCCTGTCAGTGCCTATCATTGCTAAACCTGCATACAAGCCTGAGGCTTTGATCACTGGGCAGGTCTGTAGCCATCTGACCTTGGTGTTTTAGATGTTTATAATCAACTACCTCTGTCTTCATAACACCCTCAGTGACTCAATATATAAATCACAAAAATTGCAACAGTCCCTAAAAATTTTTTTAAAAATCCATCCAACTATAAAATGGAGCTAAATGGTAAGATTTGTTATCTGTTTGTGACTTGCTTCGGTATTTACAAGGTGAGGGAATTTACAGAGAAAAAGGAATGCATACTCCCCCTCTCTGGAACTGCTGGATGCGTCAGGCTGGCCTCCTTTCTCAGCCCTGGCACTGTCATCTTCCAGGAGGTGGCATCTGGGCTCGCTCCCTGCATCTCAGATCTGTTGCATTGCAGTCCCCTCTAGGCTGTGAAGCCGAGTCACAGTGCAGGATAGAGCCAGCCAAAAGAGCAGCCTCACAGATGACTGTGAGGGAGAGAAAGGAGCTTATTTGAGTCCCGAAACTGAATGCTCAACAGCTGACTTGAGACAAGCAAGTTGCTAAGAGTGGGCCAAGTTTAATAGGAAATTTTCCCCAACGGACAATTGACATTGCCTTGCTTATTTATTTTTCTGGCCAAGAGGCCAGCTCCATATTACATCCCCATTCCAAAAGTGGGGAGAACAACAAAGGAAATTTTTTAAAAAAAGATTTGCTATCAGCTTGGCAGTGGTAGCCCATGCCTTTAATCCCAGAATTCAGGAGATAGATAGAGGCAAGCAGATCTCTGAGTTCAAAGCCAGTCTCATCTACAGACCGAGTTCCAGGACAGCCACGGCTACTTTGTCTTGAGAACCCCTGTCTTGAAAGAATAAAAACAATATTTGCTCTCTAATGTACTAATTCTCCTAGCTGTTGGGCAACATTTTAAGGAACATGTGGAGTCTTCTTCATTGAGGCTTGACAAATCTTGGTATATTTGAAATGCTAACCTTTTCATCTTCTTGCCCTATCACTTTTAGTTTATTACCCTCTGCCACAACGATTTTTAATTTTTACTTACTCAGCAACATAGAGATTTTTGCTTATTCTCCCACAAAAGGTTTTTTTTTCTACCTTTTCTAAACCTTGACACCAGCTGCACCTGTCTGCATGTTTGCTTTTGAGTCATTCAAGTCCTTTGTCATCTCTGATGTCCTCTAGTATTCTAAACGTGGCCTTCAGAGCTCTGACCTTGGGCTCTTCCTTTTCTCTTCCTGCACTCCCATCCTGGGCAATCTCCAACGTCAGGCTTTAAATAGAACTCCATGCATTGACTCTGACCTCTCCCAGGGCTCCAGACTTATACATCCAGCTGACTCCCAGACAGCTATGCTTGGATATTTCAACCTTGATGTATCTGAAACAGAAAAGTTCTTAAGACAGAATCTCTCTGTGTAACTCAGAAGCAAACCCATCATGTAGCCCAGGCTAAGCTGGAATGCATAATGCTTTTACTTCTTGAGTTCTGGCTTGACAGGTATGCACCACCATGCTCAGCTCATTCTCTCTCTCTCTCTCTCTCTCTCTCTCTCTCTCTCTCTCTCTCTGTGTGTGTGTGTGTGTGTGTGTGTGTGTGTGTGTGTGTGTGTGTGTGTCTGTCTCTCTCTCTCTCTCTCTGGGGGGGGGGGACGGGGGGCTAAGGATCAAACCCACAATCTTACACATCTTACACATGCTGCTAGACAAGCATTCACTATTACCAAGCTACATTCCCAGTCCTAAAAGAAAACTATTATTTATATTCAAAACAAAACCCAAAGTTGCTTTCTCCAAGGCCTTCCCATCCCATGGCCAAAGCACCCCTTTCTGTCAAGCAGCATGTGGGTTTTGTCAGCAAATTCTTCTTGTTCCACCCTCCAAACTGAACCCAAATCCTTCCCTCTTAGCTACTCCCATCTAGACAGACCCTCATGATGGCTCTCCTGATGAGCTTCCATTCTTTCTTCCCCATGGTCTAGTCTCAATACAGCCCACTGAGAATGCCTTTTAGATAGCTAATAGGACACCATTCTTGCTTGAAGCCTTCCAGGACTCCCTGCTTCTAACCACACAACTGGTGAAATCTGATCCTCTTCCTTCAGCCTTTCCAGTCCCTAAGCCCTGCCTGTCTATCCAGCCTGTACTCTCCCACCCTTCACCAACAACCTGCCTCCCACTGCTCCTCAGACCTTCAAGGGCAGCTTCATTTCCCTGGCTTTTAAATTAACCTCCTGAACTTCCTCTCAAATGGTCTGTCTACTCTGGCTTCTCCTTTTTTTCTTTCCACAAAGCACTTACCCCTGTGTTGGTTTTGTGTGAGACTGATACTTAGTATTTGTCTCTTTCACTGAAATGTAAGGACTGTAAGGGTAACAACTTTCTTTATGCACCATTGTGTCCATATGGATAAATGGATAAATGGCACCAACAGGAAACACAGGAAAAAAAACTTACTTATCTATTGGTACTTGTTACTCTGTATTACTACAAATGGAGGCAGCTTCAAATTACAAAATTAAATAATTGGCTTTTTTAAATGAGCATTTAAGTCCCTGAGCCTTTATAAAGTATCAGAAAAAAGTTTTCAGAAATAGCAATGTGGTCCATATAATAAAAGCTTATCCCCTCTCTATCCTCCACCCCTTACTCTCCATGTGGCAATGTTGAGACATTTTCTGTAATGTCCTGACTTGTTTCAAACTTGTGGGCTTAGGTCATCCTCTTGCCTCAGGCCTTGGATTACAGCCATGTACCACCATGCCTGGCTGTTAGAACAATTAAAAGGTGAGATCTAGTAGAAGTTGGTTAGGCCACTGGAGGCCCTGCCCTTTGGAAGGGATTATGGTCATTTTTCTAGGACCCTGCTCTCTCAAGAGCAAGTTATTATAAGAGAGTAAACTTGATTCTCCCTTTGTCTCTGGTCTCCTATCTAACCATGTGGTCTCTTCCTGTCACATATATTCCGGCCATAGTGCCATCTGTCACGATGTAACGCCATGGTGGGTGGGCAGTAGCATGCCAAAGCTAACGCACTGCTTGGGATTTCAAACACCCCAAATTATGAGGTATATATGCCTGTTTTCTTTACAAATTACCCAGCATTAAGTATTCCCTTAGAGCAATGAAAACCAGCTTAAAAGACAGGCCGAAGCAACCTGTACACGAGTATACCACCTAGTCAGATCCCATACTCTGTGGAATCAGAAAGACAACACATAATTAATTGTGTAGCTAGCTGTCGAGGTGGGCCAGGAAATTAAGGCAATAACACGGAAATGTAGATATTTGTATAGAAACGATTGGTTCTGTTTCTTAGCAAGCACAATCAAGTGGAGTTTTGTGCAAAGTTTAATGGACAAAGAGAAAACTATCCATTTTTGGGTACGAGACCTTTGAGAGGCAGCGAAATATCTTGGAGGGGAGTGTGGTACAGAGCAATTTTGAAGCTGTATACCTCAGCAAGCCTGCTGCCTTAGAGGGCATACTTACCTGAGGTGACTTGGGAGAATCTCCAAATCCCTTTGGTGGCTATGACAGTGGTGAGATGACACTATGACAAAGCACACACATGCACACTTATGTGCACACACGCATGCGCACGCGCACACACACACACACCTTTTCCTGTACATGCACTGAATGCTCCACTCCTCCCTCCAAGCTCAGCTCGCCTGAATCAGCACTCCACTCAGACACATGGTGATGCTTCCAACCCCAAAGCCTTTTATTAGATCTAAAGAACTGAAGCCAGTGTGGAGGGAATGCATGGGAAAGTGACTTGGGAAAGCGAAAGATCAAAGAGAGGTCACTCAACCTCAGGCTGCTGCTTTCCCAGGGTGCTCCCAGCAATTCCCCTCCCACAATCTTGTCTTTTATGACTTCCAGTTTCAGTACTGAATTCATTTCAGACAGTCTTAAAGCATCTGGGTTTTCCTGACACTTTCAAAATACATGTTGGCTGAGAGGTTCACCTAGGCTTCTGAAACTGAATGCAGAAAATAGGAGGTTTCCCAACAGCTTGAGAGGAACTGCACTAGATAATCCTATATGACATTTTTTTAATCACTTGTCCTTGGCTTAGGAAGTTGTTTTGTGTTTAACTTTAAATACAGATGATCCCTGGATATACTGGAAGCTAGGGGTCATAATATATCAAACAAAACAATAAAACTACCCTATCAAAATATTAGTCCCCTGTTCCCCACTCAATTTTTCCTCTATGAATTTCATACTGAAAACAAACAGCATTACTCCTCTGAGTGATATAAAAGGCCAGTCTCCAGCAGAGCTGGAAACACACTAACTCACCAGCTCACTCTTTCTTCCTTGGGTCAGGCTCTAATCTCAAAACAATTTCTCTGTAGTCTTTGATGGATTAAAAAAAATAAAAAGCAATGGCCCTCTTGCTTAGGGCATGGGATAGTTTGTAATATAGTACAACCAAGAGATAGTGTTGAACAAGTGAGAAAATGGTAATTTAGATGCTTCGGAATGCTCTCTGGGGTGTTCAGTAGAAGACTGAGTGTTTATGCAAGTATGAGACAGTGTTGACTTTGAGAGAAGTTTAAGCAAAGAGAGATTCATAAAGTCTATATGATAATAAAGAGCGCTATTGCGCTGAGGAAGTAGCACAGTCAGTAAATGTCCTCGAAAGATAATGTAAATAATACAACACCAATAGACAAGTTAAAGTGGACGGAAAAAAGCTCACTAGGTCTCAACCCAGACAAAGAACTATAGGCAATTAAGGAATGTTGAGAGCAGGAGAAATAGTCTTCCCCAGAGAAGAGCACACCAATTGCTTATCCAGTACCAAACGGTCATCCCTAAAAACATACATACAAGTAACATTATATGGACTAAGAATGTTGCATTTATATGTTTAAGAATATACTTATATACATATACACACACATACGCTTAGACACCTATATATGTAACAACTATTAAAGAAAAAGAGGCCATGAATTTGAAAGAGAACAAGGGGGAGTGAGTGCATGGCAGGGATTGGAAGGAGAAGAAGAGAGGATGTAATTATAATCCCCCCAAATATATTAAATAATGAAGTGCAAATGGTCAATAAATATATGAAAGTAATTTTTTAGCCATCAGGGAAATGCAATCAAAACTACACTTAGATTTAGTTATACACCTATCAGAATGGCAATCATCAAAAAAACAAATAACCACGGCTGGGAACTGGGAGGGAAGGGTTTACATCCTTTTGGTGTGGAAATAAATTAGACCGGCCACAGTGAAAACAGCATGGAGGCTCCTCAAAGAACTATGCTTGGGAAGTCCCTATGCTTGGGAAGTAGAGACAGGCGGATCATGAGTTTGAGGCAAGTCTGGGCTATGCAGCATGTTCCAGGACATCCTTGAATACATAATGATACCCTATCTTAAGATGAAAGAACAAAAGACTAAAACTAGAACTACCAAGTGATCCAGCTGTTCCACCCCTAGGAACACTGGGAATATACCCTAGTAAGTTTAGTCCAGCATGCTACTGAGATACCTGTAGACTGTTCCTCTTTACTGCACAGTAGTCGCAATGGCAGGCAGACAAAGAACCTACAAATGACTGCATAGTGAGCATTAAGGCTGGGAAAATGCTTCCGCAGGTAAAGGCACTTGTCGGCGAGTCTGATGACCTGGGTTCAGTCCTTAGAACTCACAGCAGAAGAAGAAAAGAATTCCAAAAAGTTGTCCTCTGAACTTCACATGACTCTGTGTCATATGCAAGCATACACACACACACACACACACACACACACACACTAATAAATAAATAATAAAAATGTTTTTGAAAGAGAACGTAGTCCATGTATCCAATAGAACCATTACTCATTCATACAAAAGCATGAACCTATCTCATTTGCAGAAAAATGGATCGAGCTACAGTTCATTTTAAGGAAGTTACACCAGAATCAGAAAAGACAAGTACCACGTTTCTGTCACATACAGAATGTAGAAAAGGGGTGTATGGGGTGTAACATGGAAACTGAAGGGGTGCTATTTGAGAAAGAAAGATCAGTGGGAGAGGGGATAGAGGAGGGAAACAGGACATGAATATGAACAAAGTTACACAATAAATTTCAGTAATAATTGTCTTGATGAAACCCATCATTGTATACAACGAATATATGTTAATAAAAAAGGGGTGGCACCCAGTGGGAGGCCTTTAGGTCACTGAAGGGGAGCCCTGTGATAGTAAGAGCTCAATTTACTCCACCAGGCTTTAAAAGTGGTCATGTGCCAACTCAGGTCCTAATTAATAGGAGCAATTGATGAGGGACTAGGACCTTCAGAACCAGAAGCCAAAATGGACCTTTCCTCTACATAAACTAATTTTCTGAAGTATCGTAACAGAAAGCTGCTCAACAGACCAGGCTTTCTTACATATGAAAGGCTAGAGCCCCCGCCCCATGAGAACACCCACTTCCACCCTGTTTCCTCACATCTACCAAAAGGGGTGAGAAAACAAGGGTCCTTGCACTTCCGTTCCCATCACTGCTTCACATTAATTGACCGTGTCCCTTCCCAAGTCCACTGAAGATGTCAAAGACAATACTTCCACACCCAGGTACAGTGATTCGAACTAGACCCGCCTACAGAGATTAAACATTACAACTAACAGTCATTTCAACCATTTAATCTTCACTGAGATTTTTCTTGGTGGGGGAGGGAGGGAGGGAGGGAAAGGTTGCTCATTGGTTTGTTTGGTTTGGGTTTCGGAAACACAATGTCATTACGCAGCTCAGGATAGATTGGAATTCACGATTCCCCTGCCTAGGCTTTCAAAGTGCTGGGATTCCAGGCGTGTGTCACCATGCCCAGCACTCCTTTTTGTCTTTTGATAGGCATGTAAGCCAGAGTAAGAGATCAGTCCATCCCATAATCAACAGCCCCGCCTCCAAACTAACCCCCATACCCTCTCCGCCCACCCCACTCCTCACTACCCCCATCGTGGTTTCTTAGACCAGTCAGAAGCTTTCTAGGTATAACTGTGATACTTCAATAGTGTCCTTTAACAGAGAAACCATCACCCTGTTTTCCCACAGCAGGTCAGGGCTTTTGTCTTTTCTTTTTACCAAGGGAGAAAGCTAGCTCCAGAGAGACCAGGAAAGCCCACGGAACCGCAACTTTCCTAATTAAGTTCTCACCTGTACAGTAGGGACCATGCTAAAGGGTGGGCAGAGAAAGGCAAACAGGGAGTGCCTCTGATTCGCAAGGGTTGGACTTCAAGAGAGATGAAAACAGCAAGGGCTAATCTATGGGCATACAGACATCAAACAGCTGTGCAAACATTGGGCAGCGGCAGAAAATTAAACACGAAAGTAAATAAAGTGTTTACGTTATGTAAAAGTCGCACAGCTGCTGTTCTTCTCGACTAGGGCTCTCGGGAGAAGAAGAGGGACAGGAGGCAAAGAGCTTTTTTTTTTTTTTTTTTCTGTTGGTGATGATGTCGGCAGAAAGGAGCAGAAAGGTCACATGTGGCTCAGGGAACAAAGACAAACTATTACATAAACCCTCATCCGCGGGTGCATAACCTCTAAACCTTGGTCTTCGGAATGCACTGAGTTGGTTTCTCAGAAGTTGCTCTCCTATGGAAGGCCGTGCTTTTGAGAATCTGTGTCAGTAACTAATTTTAAAGTGCTAGAGATGGCCCCAGTGGCCAGTAACAGCAGGGACCCAGTGAAGAGGCCTGAGAGCTGCCACCAGAACTGCCCTTCCTCAAAGGACAGCTGGATTTCCTACGTGCATTCAGGGCCATCAAGTGAACAGCAGTGGCCCGCTGCTATGGGAGACCCTGCCTGCTAGCCTGGCAGCGTGGAAATGTCCTCGGTCTTCCTAACGAAGAGACACAGCTTAAATCAGCCCAGATGCCTGGAGCCGACACCTGGTGCATGGAACACAGTAATGATTGATGATTTACTATGATGCTCCTGAATCTTACTTTAGATGCTGAAAAGGAGGAAGATTTGTGGTGTTTAAGTGGAAATAAATGTTTGTCCAGAGACATTATATCTCGTAGTGTATATCTGAAAAAGCAGTAAAGATTTTAAAAGAAACAAAACAATGCAATCTTATTGATATAAAATTAGAAATGATAGTGGGAAAATCATGGGAAAATCCAGAACCACAATTTAGACATAATCACTGTTAATATTTTCATATACAACTTGGTATTTATAGATATATTAAAAATTTTACAAGGGCCAATAATATACAGTAGCTTCGAGGCGTTGCCTTCAAGACAGATAGCCTCTCCCGCGTGACAGAGGAAGAATGGACAGCCACATCCAGAGAATGGGCACAGTAGAACTGTCCTCTGCGTGCATATCATGGCATGGATGTGTGTAAACACAAATCAATAAATAAAATATCATTGAAAATTATGAATTTTTAAAAATTATATCAAAAAGATCATACTGGAAATATTGTATATAATCTACTTTTTTCCTTCATAGTATCATTTAGATTTTTCATGTCAATAAGTGCTTACATTATTTTTATGTAATCATATATTCATACCATACTCTCTTTCATAGTCCCCCAGAGCAATGATCATCTTTTTTGTTTGTTTTTTGGTTTTCTGAGACAAGGTTTCTCTGTGTAGCTTTGGTGCCTGTCCTAGAACGTGTTTCGTAGCCCAGGCTGGTCTTGAACTCACAGAGATCAGCCTGTCTCTGCAGGCACCACCACTGCCCAGCTGGCAGATCATCTTTGCAGCTGAAAGTGTGTGCACATTGTAGACTCCTGAGAGTTAGATGTCTTCTCTCCTACTAGGGATGTAGCTTAGAGGTAGAGTACCTGCCTAGCATAAGGTCCTGAGTTCAATCCCAAGCAATACACACCAAGCTAAACACACAAAAAGCCTTCCCTCACCCTAACTGATACCAAGAACTCAGAGATAAAAGATCAGTGTTTAGTTTAAAAAGTGAAACAGTGCCGAATGGTGGTGGCACACACCTTTAATTTCAGCACTTGTATATTAACGAATCAATCCGACACCAGTTATGTTTTAAGGGGTTATTTATTTGGCGGGGGGTAAAACTTACATACACCATAAACCGTCAGGAAGGGAGCCTAGTCGCTGGAGCAGGAGCCGGGAGCAGCAGCCGAGACCGAGCACCGGAACCAAGAGCCGGAACCAAGAGGGCCTTATCCGGAACTGCTTCTCTTTTTAAAAGAGAAATATACCACGCCCCAGTGGGCTGGTATTTCAGCAGCTATTGGCTGACGGAGCGGAAGTTGCTCCCCGCTGCACTGTGGGCTCCTGCTTCAGTGATTATTGGTTGAGGCAGCGGAAGTTACTCCCACAACACTTGTAGGCAGAAGCAGGCAGATCTCTCTGAATTCGAGGCCAGTCTGGTCTACAGAGCAAGTTCCAGGACAGCCAGGACTGTTATATAGAGAAACCTTGTCTTGGAACCCCACCCACGTGCAAAGAAAAAAGAAAAGAAAAGGAAGAAAAAAGAAAAAGAAAAAAAGGTAAAACAGCTTTAGAAGAAACTTTTTTTTTCTTTTCTTTTGATATAGTCTCAGTGTGTAGCCCAGGCTGTCCCTAAAGTCAAGCTCCTCCCCTTCAGCCTGAGTGCCCAGATTGCAAATATCATTATGCTTGAGCTAGGAGGCCTGTTTCTTTGCCTCTCTCTGCCTCTTTGATACTTCCCACTTTCACATGAGAAGTCCTGGGATGAGTTTTAAAATGGATGTTACGCCTGATCCTGTAAAAGAAGCCCTGAAGTTCATGCATGCTCCAGTAGAAATGTTATGGCTTTGTAACTGAATAAAATCTTCAAGCAGCTTGGAACATAGTTAATTCTGTCTGACGCTAATTACTCCCTAGATCTAGTTTATTGTAGGAAACAGACTCAGTTCTTAGCATATTCTCTCGACCTGGTTGACATAGCCATTAATTTTATTCTTGAGTTTCATATATTTCATTCATGTTTTTGTTTGGATTTCTAAAACATAAATCTATTTAGTTCATTGTTATTTACTGCAGGGTCATTGAATTATCCTTATGAAGACATCAATTTTACAAAGTGCTCTGGGTTGAAGAGATTGCTCAATGGTTCAGAGCATTAACTGTACTTCCACAGGACCTGGGTTTGGTTCTCAGCACCCACATCAGGTGGCTCAGAACTCCAGCTCTGGGAAGATTCAACTCTTTTGGTCCACAAGGGCACCTGTATTCATACACATATTTGCATGTATGGTAATTTTTTATGACTTCTAAGCAATATAACTGTAAGAAAGGGTCCTAGAATTCAGGGCTGGTGCATTGTAACCCACAAAGAGACAACTGTTCTTCTAAGTTATCAATCCAGAACCTTCTTCAGCCCAAGCAAATGTGGCTCTGAGCTGTGTTATCACAGTGTACTAGCTACCTTTGAAAAGCTGAGTCCAGGATATTTGAAGTTTCTGTTTCAATGTAACTGAGAAAGAGAATAGAGTGAAGGAGAGAGGGAGGGAGGGAGAGAAAGAAAGAGAGAAAGAGAGAGAGAGAGAGAGAGAGAGAGAGAGAGAGAGAGAGAGAGAGAATATGAATGAATTCTTCTATCTCCAGGGAAAGGGATCTTCAATGTTAAGGGCTACCAGACATGTAACAAGTGCTGGTTTGGTTTCCACCAGAGATCCAGGTAGCTGCTTTGTGAAAATGACAGACTGCTTCCATTCCTCCCGCTGCATATCTGAAAACCAAGGATGATAATATATTCCGACTCCTTCCATTGCAGAGACATAAGAATGAGCTTGTTTACATGATTACTTCAGGCTATCTTTTATATAGCCTATATGTTCACTCAACCCTTAAGAAGAAGCAACTGTGCCAAGGATGCTTCCTTTCTGTACTGCTCTCTTGGGAAGAGGACGCAATTGTTCAAAGTAAGCAAGCATGAGAAGGCGGAGACTCTACCCACTCACACATAGCTGGAATTTCAAGCTTAGCAATTAATAGCCAGCTCCTTGAGTTGGAAGCTGTCATGTCTAACATGCTTATTTGTTTGTTTGTTTGTTTGTTTGTTTGTTTAATGCGCATGGATGTTTTGCCTGCATGTGAGACTCTGTACCACATGCATGCCCATCATGCTACTTTAATTGCGCTTGCAAACCTTAACGAGCATGCCTTCTTTACAAACAATAAAATAAAATAAAAATCACAGAAGCTTACTTTCCAATCTTCAAAGGCTAATGAGTGAAAATGATGTTAAAAGCAAACATCAAGATGTTTATAAAGTGAATATGGACCAAAGGCTTTAACCAAGAGGAGAGTGATTTTGAACAAATAGTCAATTGTTTTCCATTACTCCATCTGGGTCTGTTCACAGGGAATTTGGAACCTCTTCCTGACAAAGGATGGAGGACCTCATTGCACCCCTGGGAGGTCCACAGGAAAAGAGAGGAAGAAGGGCAGTATTTTACAAAACATGGTAAATACAGCCAAAATAAAGATAACATGCCGTTCAAAGAGAGGCTGGGACCATGAACCAGCACAGGGAGCCTGGAAGTCACCGCACTGAGCTAGGCAGCAGAAATGGAAGCCAGGAAACAGAGCCAGCAGGCAGAGTGACAAGAAGAATAAGGCAAGGAGCAGCAGGGACAAGATCCACAGGAAAAGTTGACCGGGACTAATACTTGGGATAAGGACTCAAGGCACTTAGCTTCTTGCTTGTGTATGGCAGGGTGTGGGGGAGGGGTGGCTACTGAAGGGCTAAAGAAGGACAGATTGGTAAACCGTAAACCAGCTTGACCTGCAATCACCTCGGAGTCCTAAGCACAGAGATAAACACATAACACAGCGTAGTACTAATGTGAACATCTAGGCATGGGGCCTAAGAAATGTTTTACGTATTTGATCAGATAAGCGCTCACATCTGTGAGACACTTACTTTGCTCCATGCTAAGCTATTCACATTAATTATACGTATGTCACTTAGCATTTCCAACAATAGATTCAATTAAATACAATTATATCTGCTTTGTAGCCTGGAGACACGAGGCAAAGGTTGGATGATTTCCCTAGCGTCACACACAGCCATCAGCACTCCAGGTCTCTAGGCCTTCAGAGGTCAGACCGTCTCAAATTTGGCAGAATTAGATACGCACATTCCTCCTTCCTCCCGATCTTTTGATTTAGTCATTCTGGGGTGACCAGGACTCGGCTTGTTAACATCCATCACCACTAGTATTGACATAGTTGCTCAGGTACCCAAGTCAGGCACTTCGAAATACGATTCTGCTCACCAGCAAAGACTGGCAACGAGCAGATAGTGAAGAAGCCCAGATGTAAGTCATATGTGGAAGGGGATTCACCATCAAATCCATAGACTTGATAGCTTTTGAGGATCAGAGTTGTCTGTCTACTTATTTTCCTCCCCAAACATATGTTTCCTGTCATTCAGAAACAGTCCAAATTAACACATCCAGTGCCTAGCAGAGTCAAGCTTCCTCAGCGACCTAAACCTCACAGATCTCACTCACTGCTCAGCCCCAACTCAGGGTTACAGACAGAGCCTTCCTCCTTGTTGCTAAGACTCAGGTAACCTGCGACGGAAGCAGTCAGTGCTCATACAAGAGATTCCCATCTTATTGACTGCCGCCTGAGTAAGACTACAGTAAGAACTTGCCTTCCCAATATTCCCAAAGACAGCTTTCAAATAGCAGGGCCAGTCCTCGCAATTACTCACCAAAGTTCAATGATAGAAACCACTACTACATCCCCAACAACACTGTCATCCATAATACATATTTCTCTTACTTTTGATAAGCTCTTGAATTCATGGCTCCAGCTTCAGAGGAGAAATCCATCTTGCTTATGAGGGCGTTTCATTTCCAAAGGTGCCCCACCCCCTCAGAGCTGACAGATTTGGATTTCCAGAAAGAGATTGTGAGATGTTTCTTCAGAGAAATCACAGGACGCTGGAACAAGTTGCCTTGCAATGGTCGTTTCTCCAAATGTGAATGAGCAGGTCACGGCGCGACCGATAATCTCCATCGGCTGGAAACGTCCACGTCTGTGTCCTCTTTCGGTTTCCTGGGTCTTCCCTCTGCTTCCTTTGCTGCCTTTCCACTTAAGTTTGTCTGTAAGCGCCTTTGTGGCCTCCACTGCAGGCCTCAGGCCAAGGCAAGGGGGAAAAAAAAAAACGGATTCTTTTCATCTATTCAAGTGTGATCTGGGGCAGACAAGCCTGCCGCACAGGCGAGAAGCACAGAGAAGCATTCTGTATTCAGCGTTCAGTCCACAGGGCCTATCGTGGGGCCTGCCCTTGGCAAAGCCAGCACAGTGACCAGGGCCATTTTGGCAGAAACAGGAATGCTACTCGTCTGGCCCCTCCTGTCACCTGGACAGGGCAGCACGGTCCACAGAGCAGGAACTGGGCAACCTGTTCCGAGCACTTTTCCCAAGATTGCCTCCAGCTTTAAAAACATCCTTTATCTATCCAAGCAGCAACTTTTGTTTTTATTTTTATTTTGAAATGCAGGGTAAATTCAAAGAACATTACAGTCACTATATATAGAAACCATCAGCATAATGGTACCTGAATGGAGCATTAGTAGCACTGCCTGTCTTCAACGCAAGAGAACGCAGGCCTCAGACAGACCTGCAGGAACAGGGTGCCAGGTGGAAATGAAGGCTGAGCTGTCCAAGGACATTTTCCTATGTGTCTAATTTATTAAAATATGCTTTCCTGGGCCCCCTTCGGAAAGTGTTGAGCTGGCCAAGGCTCTCCCCTTGAGATGTACACTCCCAGCTCTTCTTTCACATTAAGTGTGGTGATATTATGCAAAGCAAAGGTGCTTGCTCTAGCATTCAACACTATTCTGAGAGTGCTTTATGAAGATGAGAATTATTCATTTTGGCAAATGGGCAGCAAGGTTATTATTCACCTAATTATAATAACATTATAAATCTGAGGGAAAAATTAACCATAAGAAAAAGTATGAGAGCTCAGCAGTTTAAGAGCACCTGTCACTCTTGCTGAGGTCTTTGTTTCAAGTCCCCATCTCCACACAGTACCTCACAACCATCAGTAACTCCATTTCTAGGGGTTCCAACAAGCATGCATATTCCTGCATGGAAATACTTCCGTACACATTAAGTAAAAATTTAAAAATGGTATGAGAATTCACTAATTTGATCAGTTACAAGAGAAATACAAAATAAAAAGTAAATATCAGAGCTGGAGAGGTGGCTCCGTGGTTAGAAGCACTTGTTGTTCTTGCAAGGGGACCTGGGCTCAGTTCCCAGCACCCACGTGATGTCTCACAACCATCCACAACTTTAGCCTCCTCTTCGTTTTTGTTTTCATTTTTGTTTTGTTTTTGTTTATCAAGACAGGGCCTCTTTGTGTAGCCTTGGCTGTCCTGGAACTCTCTCTGTAGAGCAGGCTGCTCTCAGCTCAGATATATGTCTGCCCCTATTGCCCAGGTGCTAGGACTAACGATGTATGCCAGTCCAACCCCCTTTTCTTATCTCTTCAGGTACCAGGCACATGTGGCGTACTGACATACATACAGGGAAAACACTCATGCACATAAGAAGAGAATCAATAAATATTAATCTTTCTCATATTCTAAAAAATAAATATTTGGAAAATAAAAATTAAAACAATTCTCATTATCAATAGCTAAAACACAAACTACCAAAGAATAATGGACAGAAAATGTATAGAATTTTGATGAAGGGAATCCTAAACCTCTAAGGAAAAAAAACACAGAATCTAAATCTAGCGAGTATTCCAGAAGAATTCTCTGAACAACTATATAAATATCACAAATTTCTAAAAAAAAAAAAAATTCCACTAATGTTTTTTGGTGGTAATGAATATGGTGCGTAAAAGGGTAATTTTCAGTAATATAATAGCATATATCAGGCAGATACTGAATAAGCTCATGTCAAATATTTCTGTCATTAACTAATGAGGAAATCAGTGTGACAGCATGACAGAGGTGGAGAGAATTTGAAAGGAATCATTGCTACAAACTATCTCATACAAAGAAATGTTGAGGTTACCAAGTCTGCTTTTGTTAAAATTGGATAATATCCAACACATTATAAATCTGAGATGATCAGTTTTATGGGACAAAAAAAAAAATACTTGCACCTTTACCAGACCAAAAAAATAATCTACAACTTAATAAGTGTGACAGTTAATCTTGTTTGTCAACTTGGTACGATTGAGAATCAAATTGAAGAGAAATCTCTGAATGTGTTGCTGCCTTGTCAACTTTCTCACTGCTGTGACGAAATAGTCCGAAGCAGCTTAAAGAAGAAAGAATTTATTTTGGCTTAGAGTCCTGGAGGGCTAGCGTCCACAGCAAAGTCAATATGGTAGCGGGTAGGAAAGGGACAGTGGGAGAAGCAGGTGCTGGCTGGTCACATTGTATCCACAGTCAGGAAGCAGAGCATGAACAGGAAGTGGGACCAAGCTGTAAAGGTCTCAAGGCCCGCTCCCAATGGCCCACTTCCTTCAGTGAGGCTCCACCTCCTAAAAGGTCCACAACCTTTGGAAACAGTACCATCCCCATCCGTTGATGGCCAAGGGTTCATAGATATGAGCCTGCGGGGGACATTCCACATTCCAGCCACAGTTGAAGGTTTTTCCAGAGGTGTTTAATTGAGTGGGAAGAGCCACCTGGAATGTGGGCCACACTATCCATGGCTGCGTTGCAGATTGATGGAGAAGAAAAAGCTGGCTGAACAACAGCGTTCCCATCGCTGTCCCTGACTAAGGACACAATGTGACCTGTTGCCTCATTCTTCCAGGACCACAGCGGCTCTTAACTGCCACACCTTCCCAGCCAAGACAAAATGTGCTCTCCAACTGTGACCTTAAAGAAACCGATCCTTCTTTAAGTTAGCTCTGGTCAGTTATTTTCTCGTAGCAACAAGAAAAGTAGCCAATACAGCAAGTAACGACAGTGTCTGCATCCTTATCCAACAGGAAGCAGCAATATGTGTCCTCACTGACCTAAGGTGACCTTTGTTCCCATATGACATGGAGAAGAAGTATTATCCACCTTTGTGTTATTTCTAGGATTTAAATAATCTTCCCCAAAATTCTAAAGCTTATTAGAAAAAAAAAAACAAACTTGAGGGTAGCTAAATGGTTTTGATAACACAAAATGAAATAAAACAGAAACAGGAAAAAAGGTAATTGCTTTACCTATCTAAACAAGGTCTATAACCAGCAAGAGGAGGCATGCCTTGCCTCCCTAGGAGCTCCATGACTTGGGCAATGTGTGCTTGCCCAAGAAATCTGTCTGTCTCTCTCTCTGTCTCTCTCTCTCTCCCCTCTACCTTTCCCTTCCCCTGCTCTCAGTCCCACCATTTCTAATATTCTAATCTAATCCTCACAAAAACCTAGCAAGTTTAGTCTCTTAGCCCAGTTCTTTTTCACCCTCACTACTCGTCTAAACCCTAAGCAGGCAGTGGCAAGAGAAGGACATTGCTTACCATCACCAAGGTGTTACTAATGACTTTGCTTCTCTTAAGTGACACTTTTATTTTGGGAAATATCTAACCTGTTTGGGTAAGTGTGATTGATGGTTTAGATGAGAATGGCCCCCATAAGTTCACGTGTTTGAATGTTTGGTCTGTTAGGTTGTATAACTTTTTTTTTAAAGGATCAGGAGGCGTGGCCTTGTTGAAGGAGATTGTGTCACTGGGGACGGACTTTGAGTTTTCAAAAGCTTCTATCAGGCCCAGTCTAACTCTCAGACTGCAAAAAAGAAAACATTTAGCTAGAGGCTTGCTTACAGGTCCAAAGTGTGAGTCCACGACCATTTCGGTGAGTACGAGGCAGGCAGGCAGGCTTGGTGTTGGAACAGCAGCTGAGACCTCACATCTGATCCACAAATTGCAGGCAGGGAGACAGACTGGACCTGATGGGACATGTGATGGATTGTAGGTTTTGCCTTTTTAAAGCCCCTGCAAACCATGACTCAGCCATTTTCTAAAAATTCGAGTGGACCTGGCCAGAGCCCATCCACCTGGCCAGTATTTAATTTAATTGAATTAATGCTTGCTTCAAATTTGGCTTTAAAATCAGGTAGTCGTCTTATTCTCGACTGGCGGGATTAACAGTACCTTCTCCATCCTACCTCTAGAGTTCTTGCTAACAGTATAGAATCCAAATATAGGCAGAGAAGGTAGCCTAGGGATGGAGCCCTCATCGAGCAGGCAGGGTGCCTTGGGTTCAGTCTAGTGCCACAAAGACAAAAGACAAAGCAAGGTCCAAACAGGGTCAAAGGTCTCTAGCAAAAGTTGTACAAAGAGTTCTTACTCAGAGCGGGGCTTGTTTCTAACTGACCATGAATCCTCGCCTAGCTAAATTTCCTTACTAGATTAACTAAATTCTGCTTTAAAAATACAAATACGAAAATAATCTGTTTTAGTAGTCTTTTCCCTTGGATGCCACTTCATTAGGGAAGTTTCACATCCTTGGTAACAAGGTGTGGTTGCAACACTCCAGTGTGTAGGTTTATTTTTCTTCATCATAACAAGACAGAGATTTCCTCTGGGGCATTTTGTAACTTTTTCAGGACACAACAACAAAAACAAACCCCAATCGTGTGTCTTTATCTTGCCCAACTGTCTGCGAGAGAGAAAATACCCGAGTCTGTCTTTAGGCTTTACCTTTGAGTCTGAGACCAGCAGAATTGAACTGAAAAATTTCCCTCTTCCTGCAAAGGTTTCGCGCAAGCCAGATAGACTTTCAGCTACTTTGGATTGACCAGTATATCTGCCGTGGGGAGAATGAGGTCAGAAAATAATCAAAACATGCACGCACCTGGAAGGTTTGAGTTGTAATATTCAGTATTTAGTCTTATTTGCCCTGCAGTCCCCTCTTGATCTACCATACAAACGAATATAAAATTAACTAGAAACAAATATAATCATCTCTCAGAGTGTGTGGGAGATTGACTTGAGACCTGCTCATCCCCCAGTCCGTGGGCATTCAAGTTCGTATAACCTGAACACCTCCTCCTCAGTGTGCTAAGTCATTTCTAGATTACTTATAATACCTAGTACAAGATCAATGCTATGCAAAAACTGTTATTCTGTTCTGCTTAAGGAAAACGGCTTGTAGGCATTCAGTATAATTTCTTTCTTTCCAAGTGTTTTCAGCCTGCAGTTGGCTGAATGTGGATGCAAGTCCTGCAGGGCCAAAGATCTGATTGTATCTCACCTGGAATACACAAGGGTATAAATTTAAATAGAATGTTTATTTAAAACAAGTCAATATCTCCTTTGGTTTCTCCTTTAAAGGTTACTAAATAAACTCCTAAACTATTGTCAAGTACTTTAACGGCCGATGAAAGTTTAGATCCATATTTTACTTCATGCATTTTAAGTCAAATTTGTGGATTTTTCAAAACATAGAACTAAGCCCTCACTCCCTTTTTTCTATTCTGAGGATTAATTCCAGAGGCTTGCGCATGTTACACAAGTATTCTCCCAGGAGGTATACTCCCAGCCCAACGTTAAATTTTCTTTTTTAAACAAAGAAATTTTTTTCTCACTAGTGCTCCTCACTGATCATAAAAACTATTGCACATAATAAAAATGGCAGCACACCACACTTGGAGATTGTATTGACATTTGAAACACTAGAGGAGACAGGCCTGAGGCGGGGTAGAACAGACGGCTCGGTACAAAGTCTGAGCTCTCCTGCTCACAGCCTCAGACCCGTCTGAGCATGTTTGGATGAATGACTGGCCAAGCAGGCTGCCCAGAGTTCTCCTTGGGTAAGGAACTAAGAGTTTGGAAGAGAGAAGAGAGAGAGAGAGACAGACAGACAGACAGAGGCTGACTTAGGAATGCTGAAGTGAGATACCAGCCTTCTTCTGACACCCATGTGCTAGTAACAGAATTTCATAAACACAGAAGAAAGGATTTTTTTCTAATGTCTTCATGTAAAAAATGTAAATATTTAAAAATTAATTAACTTTAAAAGACGTGTCATAAACATTACTACATGTTCAAAGGCTACTAGAATCCAGACTGGTGACGTGACTCAGAAGTATGCCAAGGCTAGGAACTGCCCGGCTCAGTTCTGCCGTCATCTTCTGCCTCCCAGACCAAAGATGACTCAGCACTTGATTTTTTTCCTTGTCTTTCCGTTGCCTTTCAGATCTCGCGTTCAATCCTTTGCTGCACAGGAGACCAGAAAAGTAAGTGTGTGGCACCTTCTGGCTTTATCGTGAAAGATCATCTAAAGAGACAAGGGAAGGGCTGTTTACAGCAACTAAATTCACCAGGTGGAAGACAGGCAGGGGGCCTGAGGCGAGGCTCCGAGTTCCACCTGAAAGCTCTGATCTTGGAAACTGGCTCTCACAAAGTGGAGGTAACTGATTTTTTCATTAGGTTGCTTCTGAACCAGGCATGATTGCTAACAAAGTGCAGTAAATCTATCACCACACAAAATTTAAATTTGCATATGGACAATAGACAACATGCAAAAAGAGTGTTTGTACTGCCAGGTGGTTGTGGCCTTTAATCCCAGCATTCCAGAGACAGACTCAGATCTCTGAGTTCGAGGCCAGGCTGGTCAATAGAGTGAGTTCCGCTAAAGCCAGGACTACATAGGAAAAAAGAAAAAAGAAAAGAAAGAAAAGAAAGAGTGTTTGAACTAATTTATAGCTCCACCCACGCATTACAAATCTTCTAGAAGAAGTCAGTCCAAGGTAGCAAAGGTCATTCCATGTGCACTCTAGATTCTGTTTTATGTTTCTGTTCAGTCATCCATGGAGTAAGCCGTCTCTACATCTTCATGATACTAAAATAGTATCCGTTTCACCTCCACTCTTGGATACCGTGCTCACATTCTAGGAAGGAAGAAGTAGAGAGGACAAAAGCATTATTCATCTGTCCTTAAAGAACATTCTCAAAAGTCTTGCATAGATGCCGCTGTCTTTCGCTTTTATGGCAATAACTGTCATGTCAATTGCCAACAACCAGACATACTGGGAAATGCAGTTTTGTAGTTTGACTCTGCCCCCCTAAAGTATGTCAATGTTCTGATTATAACCAAGAGGTGATCGGGTGTGGTGCACACACCTGTAATTCCAGCACTTTGAGGGGAATGGAGGAAAGAAACTCAGGAATTCAAAGTCATCCTTGGCCGTAGAGCAAGTTTAAGGCCAGCATGGGCTACATGAGATTTAACTTTAAAAATTTAACTTTGGGGCTAGAGACATGGTTCAACAATTAAAAATATTGACTGCTTTTCCAGATGACCTGGGTTCAGTTCCCAGCACCCACACGAAGGTTCACAACCATCTGTGAGTCTAGGTCCAAGAAATCCAATGCTTTCTTCTGGCCTCCAGAGGCACCAGGCACACATGGGGCACAGACAGTCCTCCAAGCAGAACACCCCTTCACAGAAAATAAGCTAATATTTGAAAAATGAATTTTGAGGTCAGACATAGTGGTGAGCACCTTTAACCCCAGCACTCGGGAGGCAAAGGCAGGCAGATCTCTGTGAGCTCCAGGACAGCCAAAGCTGTTTCACCGAGAAACCCTGTCTCAATAAAAACCACACACACACAAAAATTGATTTCTGATACAACATAAGATTTTTATGTGAAAATTCAAGATGTCAAAATAATACTGTGTAACAGGGGTGGTGTTAGGGATCTCTAGCTAGGGGCCCCATCCCATGCTTTGGTCTCACTCCTGCCCATCCTAAACCCCATCCCTGAGAAAGTCTGCCAAAAGTCAGCTCCTCCTAGGAGCTGGTCAAGACCACACCGACAGGCTAAATAAGACCTGCTAGCCATATTTACCATGTGTACCATGTGTCATTTCCCCTGCCTTCCCAAAGGTCCCCAGGAGTTGCTTTCCTATGCTCAGATTAAACCTGGATTTACTAATTTGACTTGATCTAATTTATTACTGGCAGCTGTGTTACTTCCGGGGGACTTAAACTTTTCAGGTGGGAATGGCTATTTCTCTGAATTAATTTTAGTAGATGGGAAAGAGATGGAGGGTTGACTGTTGTTCAGCAACTGAGCAGGTGGTTGCTGAAAGATTAATAATGACAACCCCTACACGGAACAGGCAAAGCTCAGCAGAGAGCTCCAAAGGTCCTCCTGGGATCTGGTTAGCTCCTCAAACTCTGAGTTAACAAAGGCACATAAATTGTGAGAGAGGGAATGTATGTGACTGAGAGATACTTTGCAATTGCAATACTCCACGTGCATTTCTTCTAGGGACATCTTCTGTAACCCTGTGGAAGACTGGCTTGAGTTAATAGGTGAGCCTAGTCCAGGGATTTAATTCGCCTCCAGAAACTGAGAGATTATGAATCACATAAACGCTGTGAACCAAAGTGAAAGGTTTCTGGACCTCTATAAGCCTCTCCACTGACGCAATAATCCAAATCAGACCAAATCAAACCAAATTAGAAAAAGCCCAGGTTTAATGGATACAAATGCTCCCAGATGGCTTTCCAGCTTCCCAGAGAGAAGATGGGAAAGGAAGACCAGAAAACCATGAGTCTGTTCTCTGGGGGATGGCTTAAATACTCTATGGGAGTGGTCTTGAGCATCTCTGGGGAGGGGTCATTGTTTGACTGGCTTTCTCAGGGGACAGAGTCTGGACTGAGGCCGCTCCAGGAGAGGAGCTTGGGGTGGAGCCTCCACCCGAACACAAAGTACTGACGTCCTGAAAGTATGAGGCTGACCCTACTCACACCTTCCATTTTCCTGATCTCTCTTTCTAGAAAAACATGTCACTTAAAAGAGATGAAAGAAGGAAGTAGTTCAGGGAGCAGGTTTAGATAAAGCTTCCCTCCAGCGGAGTATGGAGTAATCTGAAGGGACCAAGGCACACAGGACAGGGAAAGGGAAGAGCGACTCTGGAGAGGACTGCTCATCTGACTCTTCCCTACCTTTTGCTTTGTAAGTTAATTGATTGTCCAACTATACAAATATATTTTAAAGTCAGTAAATCGAATCAACTAAGACTTATAATATAAGAAATATGAAATATATTGCTGGTACAATGTAAATAAGGACAACTACTTGGCAAGCTGTCTGTCAGAACCTAGCGAGCACTCAGACTCATCAGTCACACACACACGCGCACACAGACACACACACACATATATATGGCATATTGAAGACATTTGTACATACAATAATAATACACACAGAAGTCTATATATTCACACACACATACATATATAAAGAGCTACCCTAGTGTCCATAATAAGAGAAATGGACAAACAATATGTTAAAATAGTATGCCATGAAATGATATGCTGATAGTTCAAGTGTTAAATAATATATATTTGATAACCTGAATGATATTAAAGCATAGTTTTTAGCTTCATATGAAAAGAGCCAGATGTGGTGCCAAGACGCTATCTCCAAAAAAGTAGAGTAGGAGGAAAAAAAAAGAGAGAGAGAGAAAGGAGGATAGGTGACTCAATGGCAAAGTGCTTTTCTTGCCTGGAATTTATAAAGCCTTAGATTAAGACCAGAGAGAGAGAGAGAGAGAGAGACAGACATACAAAAAAAAAAGACAAAGAAGGCTGGACAGAGGTGGCGCAAGCCTTTAATCCCAGCACTCGGGAGGCAGAGACAGGTGAATCTCTGCAAGTTCGAAGTCAACCTGGTCTACAAGTGCTAGTTCCAAGACAGGCTCCAAAGCTACAGAGAAACCCTGTCTTGAAAAACCAAAGAGAGAGAGAGAGAGAGAGAGAGAGAGAGAGAGAGAGAGAGGAAGAAGAAGAAGAAGAAGAAGAAGAAGAAGAAGAAGAAGAAGAAGAAGAAGAAGAAGAAGAAGAAGAAGAAGAAGAGAGGAGAGAGAGGAGAGAGAGAGGGGGTAGAGAGAGAAGAGATAGAGGAGGGGGAGAGGGGGGAGAAAAGGGAGAGAGAAATAGGGAACAATTTATGTAAATTAAGAACACATAGACACAAAATAGATTTATAAGATTTCAGTGAAGAGGGATAAGTCTGTAGCTCAGTTGGTAGAGCCTGGCCTGGATGAAGTCCTCCTCAGCACAGCATAGCCAGGCATGGTTGTGCACAGCTGCAGTACAAACAAATGATCAGAAGGCAGGCAGATCTTTGTGAGTTCGAGGCCAGCCTGGTCTACAAGAGCTAGTTCCAGGACAGGTTCCAAGTTACAGAGGAACCCTGTGTTGAAACCCCCCCCCCAAAAAGTGTTAAAACCAAACAAACAAAAATAGCCAGACAGTGGTGTCACATCCTTTTAATCCCAGCACTTGGGAGGCAGAAGCTGGCAGATCTCTGCTACTTCGAGGCCAGTCTGGTCTACGGAGTGAGTTCCAGGACAGCTGTTATGGCAAAATGAAAGAAAAATCAAAATTTTTCTATCACGGACTTCAGAGTTAAAAAAAAAAGTAGTTAAAAATTTCCACGGCACATTTAATCCTCAAATGCAGGGGTACATAGTACTTCCCTGTTGACTTCAGCTCTGTACAGAAAACAATCCATGTGCTGATTATAGTTTAGGAAGCTTATTACCCCTGTGGTCAGTGCTAGCCAAACTCAATGCATGCCTTTTTCTGACCATCACTTGCCAGAGAAACCAGCCCTGCCAATTCACGGATTACCAGGCAGCATGCGCTGGGGAAGAACGCCAGTAGAGCCAATCTACGCGGTAGGGAAGGGAAGATCAGCCAAAGTATAATGACCTGAACTGGCATTCAGTCAGATCATGGGGACTGTGCTGGCCTCTGATCAAAGGTCTGGTGCTTTGTACTGTCAGGTCTTGGGCAACAATGCCATGTCATAGTATAATCTGAAAGAGTAATTTAGAGTAAGCTATCGGGAGTGGGGTATTGTTTGCAGCCAAATTTATAAAGAATGGCGGTCTGGAAGATATCATACCATCTTTCTATTGTAAGGGCAGGAACAGTTAAGAGTATGATCTGAGGCCTCTTAAGATGAAAGGGAAGAGAGATCTAAATATTTTTTGCTACAAAACCATTTTTGTCCCAGAGGAAGGTCTTTTCCCGAACAACCTTCTGATAGCTTCTTCATCCTGCTACAGGGTATGATTTGCAGTCTCTGCTCAGCTACTCCCTGCTTCACAGAGGTGAGGCAGCCCTGAGGACTTGATAAACCAAAGCTATCCTCATCCATCCACTGCAGATAGAGTCTGCCTGAAGTCTAAGGGTCCTACCTGATGGTTCTTTAAGATCTTCCCCAGACTTAAGCTAGGATATCATTGCATGAATAGGTGGTAAGTTTAGATTCTGTAGTTCAGAGTTTTAAAGACTTTTAGAAATCTGTCAGGCCAACTTGTTTTCATCTTTGTAGAGTGTGGCTTAGAGAGAAGAACTGACCCTGTATGGCAGCTCGCTCACTGCCTCTGAACATACACCTATAGAATACCAACTACATTCCGGGAATCCTATTAAATACTGGGAGTACATAGTGGCCTAGAGAGTCATACAATGTGCACACTAGTTAGAGCCAGTCTTCCTGGATTCCACTTTATCATCACTACTTACCGGCTGTGTGACCTTGGTCAAGTGACTTCTTACTGCTCCAGTCTCATCTCCTGTAACATAGGGTGATGGTGAGTATGTGTTCAAAGGATTGTCACGAAACTTAGAAGAGTCAGTAGACGAATCTATGCAGAACGAAACAGTGCCTGGCACACAGTATGAACTCTACACACGCTTGCTAATTGAAACATCAGCCATTTGCCCTCTGGACGCTCTCTGTCCTTTGTTTAGTCAGACAGCCCGGCACATTAGGAGAACGCTCCGCCAACCAATCTAACCAGTTCTATTTAAGTGCACAGACACGTCTGGTTTATCCTTATCTAACTCATGTCTTCCTCTGCAATGCTCATTATGGCGAGCATTGGTGTCTCATACGGTGTCTGTGACACGGTCGACTGTACCAGTATTTGATGAGTAAACAAATGGATCGTGGAACTAAAGGAGCAGAACCGGACATCCTGAGAAGCAAAGATTTAAATGGCGCCTTAAGGGATAAGAGGGAAGCAGCATTTCTTCCCAAAGAGCAGGGACCATGGATGTTAGATGGGTGGAACAACCGGAGCAAAGCCTCAGGAACATGAAGGAGATTGGCTTCTTCTCTCCATACAGCCACTCTTCCCTTAGCGATTGTACCTAGCTACCCTGGGAGCCTGCCAAGCTCAGCTACCCATGTATCAGGTAGCAGCCCTCTGAGGAAGCCAGGTGCTCATTTAGATGCTCTGGGAGTTATCAGGTCGTCTCTCCTCTAGCACATGTCCGTTCCATAGGAGTTGGCTGTTCAGAAACCCAACAGGAATTGACAATGAACACATATTTACTTAGCCCATCGATTCATTGCCAGAGTTTAATTACACCTCACCGCTGGCATCTTCACTGTGAGTTCCTTCCATCAGGAACACGACCAGAGCATTTACTTCTCAAAATTGTAAAACATTTTTTTTTTAAGTTAAAAGCCCTGATGGTTCTTGTGACAGATATCTGGTGCCCATCAATATGCATCCTTGATTTCTTCTGTGGCGATTGCATCCTAGGTTGTTGTCTGGGCACAGGGACACTCAGAATAGACATTTTTCTCTCTTGCTTCAGTACAAGGTCGGATGATAAGTAGACATGGGGTGTTCAACTCACCCCAAAAATGAATTGAAAAGGGGTGACATTGTTATTTACAGCCTCTCCTCTTGATGGGATGTTGATATTGAAGTTACCTTTCAGATCTTGCCAGGTGACCCCAAGAATGGAAAATGTCTCAGGGAGTTAAGGAGAAGAGTGGATCTCTGATGCACCTTAGTTACTCTCGTGTTAATGCTGCCATGAGAGACAACGTAAGGTCCCAGAGTTCTAGAGGATTCAGACCATTATGGTGGGGAAGGCTTGATGGAGCTCCTGGAGCTCCTTACACCATGGCAGGCCATGAGGAAGACAAGGCTAGACCACGGGTCAGGCCCTATCCCTCAAAGACCCACCCCTAGTGACCTACTTCCAGCAGCTAGGTCCCAGGTGGGGAGCAAGTATTCAAAACACAAGACTGTGGGGTACATTTTGGGTTCAAACAATAACGTCATGGATGGCATAGGTGCGTGCATCAGACTTTTATGCAAAAGTAAAATAATTTTCTTTCTTACTTAAACCATTGTTCCTTTGAGCTCGATGTTGCTTTGCTTCTTGGCAACACACCTACCCTAACTAGAATTGCTTTTAGGTTTTTTCCATCCGGCCATCTCACTATTTTCCTCGCATTGGGTCCACAACTCTGATAATAAAAACTAAAATGTAGCAGCAAATGAGGGTAAGGATGACAGTAATAATTATAACAGTGGCTACGGGGCAAATACTTCGCCTTTTCCTTCCTCACCCCCAAATATCACACATTGTGAATTTCATGGCTGCTTCTATTATTTTCGGACTGTTTCATTTGAATTCTGTGAATGTGCATAGTTAAGAGTCATCCTATGAGTGGGAGAGGAAGTGATAAAATATGTACAAAAGGAGCCGAAATGCTCTGGGAGGAATTTAGGTAGAAGGAGACAGGAGATTGTCCAGCAGCAGATAAATAGGGACAACTACAAAGCAATGGTATGTGATGATGGGGAACTGGGTTCAAGAATAATTTCTACGGCTTGTTGAGAAAATAAACAGGGTATCTTTTCAAGCAGCTTTCAAAACAATGTGTAAATATGAATGCATTTGTATGTGGATTTATTGTTAAAATTACTTTCCGGGGGGAGAGGTAAGCAACATCTACCCTTTCTTCTAAGGTCCCAAAGGCAAACCAAGGCACAATACTGCCCAAGTGTACCCTGGGGAACCAATGACATTATTGAGCTTCCTTACAGAGCATAGAAGAGGGGTTCTTTGAAGGGGCATTGGTGCTTCTGTCCCCCCTTAAAGGTCATACCGAGAGGGGTTGAGGCATTTCCTGTAACCATTGATAGAGGTTTCTTCCCCTAGCCACCCCAACACACACTATAGACTCTAGGCCCTCCCTGAGTTCACATGCAAATAAGGCAGGGTTGCATGCAACAGGTATTCATGATTTTCTATAACAAACTTATATGATTTATATAAATTTTGAGGATTGTGTGTGTGTGTGTGTGTGCATGCACGTGTGCGCGCGCGTGTGTGTGTGTGCAGGAATGTGTATGTACACACGTGTGTATGCAAGTGCTTGCGTCTGCAGAGTCCAGAGAACAACCTCAGGTATTTTTTCCCAGGGGCCCACCACCTTGATTTGTTTGCTTGTTTGTTTGTTGTTGTTTTTCAAGACAAGGTTTCTCCATACAGTCCTGGTTGTTCTGGAACTCACTCTATAAACCAGGCTGGTCTTGAACTCACAGAGATCGGGCAGGCGCCTCTTCCACCCAGCTTCCACCTTGATTTTTGAGACAGAGTCTCTTAAGTGACCTGGAACTAACCAAGAAGGCGTGGCTGGCTTACCAGTAAATCCATCTGTCTCTACCTAAGCAACACTGGGTATGCAAATCCATGACGCCATGTATTGCCTCTCATGTGGGCTCTGAACTCGTCTCCATGCTTGCACAGTGCACTCCCTATGGACAGAGTTATTGCCCTAGCCTAAGTTTGTGTTTTTTTAGAAAACAATTCTTAGGCAGTGGTAGAAATAGGAACAAATACCATACTTGATTAATACTTCTACGTGGTATTGATCAGAGAGCACAATGTCAAATTGTGCATCTATAACAAACCTTAATACCACAGGGGAAAATATTGGGCTGTCTAAATTATGACAGCTTGACACAGGCTAGAGTCATTTTGGAAGAGAGAGCCTCCGCTGAGGAAATGCCCCCATCAGATTGTCCTGTGGTGTATTTTCTTGGCTGATGATTATGTGGGAGGACCCAGCTCACTGTGAATGGTGCCTCCACTGAGACTGTGGTCCTAAGCGCTGTAAGAAAGCAAGCTGAGCAAGCCAGGGGGAGCAAGCAAGTAGACTGCAGTCCTCTGTGGCTTCCACATCAGCTCTTACCTCCAGGTTCCTGTCTTGTTTGGGGACCCGCCATGTCTTCCATCATGTGGACTGTGATATGGAGGTCTAAGCTAAAATAAACCATTTCCTCCCCAAGCTGCTCTTGGTCATGCTGTTTTATCACAGCAGCAGAAGCCCTAATTAAGGCATATATGAAAGGTGTTTTCCTATTCGTACAAAGGGGATACCTTAACTCCAGCTGTCCTATCAACATGCTACTAAGAAGCCAGGATGTCCTTTCATATAACAGCTCATGACGCCATCTTACGAGTTTCCAAGACTACCAGCCCAGTGACAGGGTGCACACCTTTAATCCCGGCAATCAGGAAGTAGAGGAAGGCAGATCTCTTGTGAGATCGAGGCCAGTCTAGTCTACACAGTGCGTTCTAGGACAGCCAGGGCTATAATACAAAGCAGTGGTGCCCAATATTCTTAATACTCCAACCCTTTAATACAGTTCCTTGTGTTGTGATCCTGAACCATAATTTTTCTTGCTACTTTATAACTGTAACTTTGCTGCTATTATGAATTATAATATAAATATCTGATATGCAGGATGTCTGATATGGGACTCCCGGGAAAGGGTCATCTGACCCTCAAGGAAGTCATGAGCCACAGGTTGGAGAACCTGAAAAACAGATCCGATCTCAAAACAAACACAAAACCTGTTCTGCCATGGAAGAGAGATGGAGATAATTCTCTTCATAGTTTACTAGGCAGAACTAGCTTGTACTAATCACCTGCTTTAGAAGTGAGCACATGGAAAATTTACTGAGGACTGTCTCTGCCACACATACTTGTGGTGATTATGTTTTCTTAACTCCAAATACAATGTTCAGCATAGCAGGTACATAATTAAATTTAGGGGTTTGTTTGTTTGTTTGTCTGATTGTATTCGATTTTCAAGACAAGGTTTCTTTGTGCAGCTCTGGCTGTCCTGAAACTCATTCTGTAGACCATGATGGCCTCGGACTCAGAGATCTGCCTGCCTTTGCCTCCTGAGTGCTGGGATCAAAGGTGTGTGCCACCACACCCGATTTTAGGGTTAGTTTTTAAAGAGAGTACATACAAAACAGGATATATGAATGGGTGCTTGCTACAGATTTTAAAATAGTCAATAATGGGAGGGAGATATAGCTCATCCAAAAGGCCTTGAGTAGAATTTCGCCAGCAAAGCAAAACCAAACAAATACCACAGTCAACCAACAACGGCCTTTGCTGTGAGAAAGGGTAAGGAGACTGAACAAAGTGAGGCACAACTGAAGGCGTCTCGTTCTCCATTTCATTTTTTTAAGTGACGAGACCTGTCTGCACAAGATACCATAGTCTGAAGACCGAGACATGACAAAGGCTAGCCAGGAGACAGAAAGGCATTTCCATAAGCGCAGAAAACCATATGTATGCAGTAAAAGCACTGTGGTTCAAAAACGTGTGCCGTTGCCTCTAATCTGAGCCAAGATGTTTCAGGAGCGCTCATTGGTTCGTGACGTGGCAGCATACACAGTACAGAAGCGTGTATGTTGCACGTGCCAAGGGTCCAGTGAGGTTGCTCGATACCACATGGGCAAACACTGCCAGAAGCAACTCTGATTGGTTGCATGCTTGGTTTAATTTGATTTTTGCTTGATTTTAAATAAGTCCTTGCTGTTGCATGTTCAGAAACCTTTGCTATTGACACTTTTTTTTCCCACGACCCCCATATTTGGCTACATGGTTTTATATGGGAATGCAAGGCATACTTTAACAACCTGAGTCCTTCAATGTTTTATTTAACCTCTGGTGGTGGATTAAGAGATGGTGCTAACAAGGGCCCAAAGGGATGGGGCTAAGAGGCAGGTCTTGCCTACCACTTCTACTGAAGAACTCTCACTCTATGTTTGAGCCTCAGGGGCAAACAGTTTGCTCTCTTCTTCTTCTTCTTCTTCTTCTTCTTCTTCTTCTTCTTCTTCTTCTTCTTCTTCTTCTTCTTCTTCTTCCTTCCTTCCTTCCTTCCTTCCTTCCTTTCTTTCCTCTCTTCCTTTCTCCTTCTCTCCCTTCCTCTCTCCTTCCCTCCCTCCCTCCCTCTCTCCCCCCTCTCCTCCTTCCCTCTGTTCTTTTTCTTCTTTCACTAATCTTAATTTGAGGTCTTGTGTGTGCTAAGCACAAGCTTTACCACTGAATTCACACCACAGTCCTCCCTCTCCTTTCTGTTCCTCCATCTGAAGTTTCTTGGGACCTACAGAGACATTTCCACCTTTGGGAGGCTGTTTTCAGTAAAACAAGTTGTTCAGGCCCTTGTGTTCTTATCAGTTCCAGCCTTATAGGTGCCTTAATTATTACCACCACTACAAGAACTAAGTGATGGAATGTCACCTGAAAGGAAGAACATGCCCTGAAGTAGGTGAAGGATGGCCCTTTGTCAGGGCAAATGAGAGCGATGATATGTCCCTTGAAAATTCTTGTGCCTTGAACCTGAGTGTGCCATTGAAAAAAGTTCACACTTGGTCCTCCAACTTCCTTCCTGCCCTTAGGAAGCTGGTGCTGGATTGTTAAATGCTTCATCTTATTGTACTGTGTCTTGGTTAGTTTTATGCCATCTTGACACAAGCTAGAGTTATCTGAAAGAAGGTAATCTCAATTGAGAAAAATGCCTCCATAGGATCCTGCTGTAGGGCGTTTTCTTAGTGATCGATGGGGGGGGGGCCCAGGCCATTGTGGGTGGTGCCATTTACGGGGGGAGGGCCTGGATTCTATAAGAAAGCAGGCTGTAGGAACCATGAACAAGCCAGTAAGCAGTACAGCAGCTCCATTAGCCCTCCGCATCAGCTCCTGCCTCCAGGTCCCTGCCCCATTGCAATTCTTGTCCTGCTTTCCTTTGATGGTGGACAGTGATAAGGAAGTGTAAACCAAATAAACCCATTCCTCCCCAAGTTACTTGGGTCACAGTATTCCATCATAGCATTAGTAACCCTGAGACAGGCTGTAATTTATGCCCAAATTGCCTATTTGCTACATTTGGTAATGAGTGACTGTAGCCTCAGATACTCTGGAGAATAAACCTGAGCCTGGGAGTTAGGGCCAACCTGCCCAACACCATGGGAACTTGTCTGAAAAACCGACAAACATATCTCATTTATTTGCTAAGATTTCTGAACACAAAACCATGTATGTTCTCATCTCCCTAGGAATTAGGTACCGAGAAAAATGGGGGCAGGAGATTATATATACTTATGTAAGTATATATAAGACATTTAAACATTTACATTCTAGGATTTCAGTTTAACCAATCTTTCTCAAATTCCTTCGGGCCATTAATCTTACAAATTCTCTACACCATAAATATATCAACCCGCTTTGATTTCCAGACTGGTTGACTTCAGGTTCAATGAGTAATGTTTCTAGTGTGTCTGGGTGAAGGTGAGGAGAACACACACAGATGGTACCCAGAAACTCAAAAATACGTAAGCCTGTCCAAGAATCATGAACACAGCTTAGGAGTCCAGAGCCGGGTAGAGGGTGGCAAAGACAGCGGCTGAGAGAAAGACACTGACTGCAGGGAGGAGAGTTTGGGAGCTCAGGTTTCCTGGATGCCCGGGAGGGTGGGGCCAGTTACAGAGAAGGAAAAGCTGCTTTATGGAAAGGTGCTGGAGGCAGGAACAGCTTGCTGTCTGAAATAACACAGAGAGAGTGAGTCAGCCCATGACATCCTTTACATCAGTGGTTAAGGATGGGTGTGGCTGGCCTCCTGGACACAGGTAACCAAAGGACACGGGAGGCCGCAGCCTCCACCAACAGGGATGCAACCCAGTGTTGACACTGTGTGCTAATTCCAGCACAGACTGGCTGACAGCGGGGCCTCTGTCTGGAGGACTATAGGCTGCAAAGCAGGGACGTAATCTTGGAGCTATTTTTAGCGCAGCATCTCAGGGCATAGAGGACTTAGGACGTGCCTGCAAAGGGAATTCATCGGATGGAAATGCAGGCGTGTAGCCTACTTCACTTCCTTCCCCCATCCCCAAAGAGTCCTTTCTACTGCCTGACCCGCAGTGGCCTCGCTTCCTACCTCTGTGGTGAACTTATGCAAGGGTCCTAAGGCCTCTGTGCAAGAAACGCTCAGCTGCGAGACAGCAAAACTAGAAGACTCGGTTGGAATCTGCTGCTCTGGCGAGCCGAAGAAAACAAAGTTTCTTAATTCTTCGGTTTTTAACAAGTGCCTCAAAGAGGCTCAGCTTGGTTGGAAATACTGGCACGGTGGAATTCAGTAGAACCTTAAACAAGCCACAGACAATTTCCCTTGTGCTACAGTGGAAACTTCACGCTCTCACAATACCTAAGGGCTCTCCTACCAATAAAACTCGTTTGTGGAGTATGATGCCATCCGAAAAACTCTGATTGGCTGAGTGTTTTGCTGGCAGGCAAAATTTTTCCAAGAACCTTTTTAGGTAGCAGACAAGGTATTTGGTTTTGGCTTTTCTTCCAACACGTTCATCATAATAACAACTAGCATATACTTTCTCCCCCCCACCCCCACCCCAGAGGCTGTTTCTGCAGAATCCTTCAGAAGGTCAGAGTTCACTTTTCTGGAGCATCTCAGTGCATACATACCTCTTGGTCTGGCAGTCCCTGACTTGGTAAGTGGGGCAACCAGAAAATGAAGATGCTTCCTTCCTCCGCCTGCCGTGGGCTTTCAGATTAGACAGAGCAGTGAGTGGTGATTTTGAAGCTCAGCCAAGAATTGTCACAACAGAGGATGGGGAAAACCAGATTAAAGGAGCCCGGGGGCAGCAGGAAACCTTCAAGTTTGAGATGTTTATTAATTTCTCGTGTGCAATGTGTTAAGCTGGGCAGGTGGACCCTGTGCACAAAGAAAACACAAACACATCAGGCTTCCTTGCCTGTGTGCTACGGATACTACAGACACAGAACACTGCCAGTTCTGCACTTGTGCATCCCAGGGATACACAAGCAAAAGGAGTCTGTGTTCACTGGGCGGTCAGGACAAGCACACGGACTCCAGTGAGGCAGGAGGCAGGATTCCTTCCCCTCCTATTCTCTGGCTTACTGGATTACTGTTTCTGGCTAATATGCGGCTAGGCTTAGATGAGAGACAGAGCCAGAATCCGAGATGTAGCACTGGCCTGCCATCCCCACCGCCTAAGTTCAGGTCTCAGTGTAAAAAAAAAAAAAAAAAAGGCAGGGCCTGGAGAGATGGCTCAGCAGCTGAGAAGGTTGGCTGCTCTTCCAGAGGACGGACCTGAGTTCAGATTTCTTCAACCACGCTGGGCAACTCTGCTACACAGAGAAACCCCCGTCTCAAAAACCAAAACAAATGAGCAGACAAAAAAGCCAAAACAAAAACAAACAGACAAACAAAAACCAGAAAAACAAAGAACAGAAAGGCTAAAATAAGCAAGGTGTTAACTTTGAAATCCAGAACAAACAGTGGAGGAGACCATTTAACATATCAAAGTGGACCTGGCCTCCAGGTTCTCCCAGCATCCCTCAGTCCCTCCCAGTTACAGGGTAAGGCTGGCATACCCTCCCCTCCACCCACACTACTCTCCAGTCCAAGGGCTGAGCTGTCCCTTCCCCCAGAGACTTTTCCCTATAGAATACAGACATTTTGGTTACCTCACCATTTGTCTCTTGCCTGCTGCCCTGGTTCCTCTCTCTCCTCTCTCCCTTCCCCTCCCCCTCTCCCTACATGGCCCAGCTCATCCTGGCCATGTCCTCTCTGGACACTCCCAGATGTCCCTGTCTCTGCCTCTGCTCTCCTTTTATCTGTAATAAACTTTCTCCTCCACCTACCGAGGCAGTCATGCCCTTTCCTTTCCTTTTTCTTTCTTTCTTTCTCTTGTTTATGTTTTTCCATTCACGCGGTGGTGAGGAAGCACCACCAATGATTAGCCAGGCCTCATTATTTCCACTTCTCCTTCCTCCTTCCATTTCTGCCCTCCCACCCTTCAGAAGGTGGACTGAGAAGCTCTGGACAAGAAAGTTAACTTGACTGGTGACACCCATAGAGGCTTCTTGTTAGCAGATGCACGTGGCAAATCCTCTGGTTCCTACCATGTGGAGACTGCAGGAGAACTGACCTGCTAATGGACTCTTCCATTCCCAAAGTTTCCCCCCCTTTCCCGTCTCTAAAACTCAAAGACCCCCCACCCCCACCCCAATCGTGTGTGCGCAGTCTCACCTCCTCAGAGAGATTGCAGCCTTTCTGCTTCTGGGGATGTCTATCTGCTTTCTGTTATTTCCAAATGGCCTCCATCACTTCAGATTTAACACTTCCCTCGTTATAAGAACTAAAAACGGATCCTTACGCTGGGACCCAGATCACCTGATAGAACTCTTACCTACCAAGTTTCCTGGGTGTGACCCCCCAGGTATGGGGGACGATCACCTTAATTGACCCTGAGCAATTATTAGAGAGGGCGGCTTTGAATATAAAACAGTTGGTAAGGTATGTACGTAATATTCAGGGGACATGGGTTCAGCCTCCAGCACTGCCCTAACTGTGTACTTTTGCAATCACTGCAGTTGTTAAGTTGAAGCCGGAGGGCCAGAGATTTGAAGTCACCCTTGGCTACGTGGAGACAGAGAGTTCAAGGCTGACAGGTTTTAGAAGATCCGTTTCAAACAAAAGGAAGTTTCACGAAAGTCCAGAGGTAGGAATAAGGTAGGGGCAATTTCCTAGGAGACTTATCTGTTTGTCCTGTTGTCCTCTGGATGGGCTCTCTCTAGGGGAGCATATTAGCGCCCTCTTCCATGGGGCTCCAATTTTGTGAGAGTTTCCTAACAGTGTCTAGAGGGAGGGGAGAGAACAAGATGGCAAATCTTCCCCCAAGAAGTAGGAAGAGGATGATATCACTAGGTGAAACGAGGGTACTGTGGCAGCTGATACAGCTGAATCTTTCTGTCTTCACAGTTTGGACTTCAGAGCAGAGAAGACAATAATAGGCGGATGTGAGTTTCCTGCAACACAGAAAGCCAGCCTTTGAGAGATGGTGAACGTTGGTGGGGTCAGAGGGACAAGCTAGGTGGTGGTGTCTGCTCTCGTCAGGTCACGCATAACATAGATGAGTGAAGGAGGCAGCAGGTACGTGATTGGTTGGCCCCAGATATCTGGAAAGACACTGGAAGGTCTCTGGTCACTTTCGTTTGCTTTTAAACTGACCCACTGGAGATGGCACTGGTAGTTAGTCAGGTAGTCACTCACTGGTACAAACCATCATCCAACGTTGGTTCAGTCTTCAGCCTGGGTCTTTCTTGTCCCACCGACTCTGGCCTGCCTCTGTGATGAACCTTAGGTTCCATCCTGAAATCAGTTACTGCGGTAATGAGATCAGCTGGCCTCTAAATCCACAATTGTCCCTTTAAACTTGGCTGGCTCAGCAGGCTTGGCTGGCACAGAAAAGTCTGTGACAGACAATTGTATTTATTCCAGGCAATTGTCCCAGACTGGTTACTCCCTGCTTCCTATGCACCTGCCTCTCCACGCTGTCTGTTCTCCCAATATCTGAGTTCATCCTTCCCAAACATTGACTGAGAGTGGTGCTCTTGGCTCTGTCCAGAACAACTCAAGGGTCTGTGCTAACTCAGCCCCTGGGGTGGGGCAGAGAGAGCAAATAGGAGGTATGACGTGACGTATAGTCATTCTCCCGTTGACTCCTGGCTTGCCCCGCTAACCACTACAGCTACCTAACTACACAGTGGCAGCGCTGGCTGCAGGGTTCCTCCCCAGCAGCAACCGGCTAGACCAGGTTTATCAGGTCCCTTTTGAGAGGGTGGTGTGTGGAATGTGGGTCCTGCCCTAGGAAGGCTGATCCATTAAGGAACTAGAGGGCAAAGAGCAAGAGGACTTGAAAGACTCTGAAGCCCCAAACTCAGCACTCCTGGTAACTGTACAGAGGGGCAGGGAGGAGGCAGAAGTAGCCACAAAAGGTGATCCTTGAGTCCATTTCTTCTGTCTCAGGACTCTGGGGATCTTCCTGACCCTAACTCTGAAACCCCCGCTGATAGTCACCCTATTGTACCGAGCCCTGTCTTTCTCTGTCTTAGTAAGGCCTCTCAGGGAATGATGTCTGGACTTCTCTTTGGGATCCTCTGGCTCTGCGCTCTGTAGGTCACTTCCTTCTTGTCTCTCTTTTCCAGAGACTGGGGGATGTACAATAGGGCAGACTAGATGTGGTGGGGATTGCGGTAGGGAGTAAGGATGGGAGCGGAGTTCAGAACAATGGAATGAGATCTCTACCCTTAAATCTCTGGGCCCCAGAGCATTGCCGAGGCAGGGAGAGAGAGTGTGCAGTTTCCCTAGAAATCTGGTTCTTTCTGCGCCACCTTTACTGATACAGGGAAAACGGAGTCCCTTTTGGGGCTCTTAAAATGACATGACTTAAAAATACACTCAAATAGAAGCTCAAGGAAAATTTTGTTTATTTGTTTATTATTTATTTTTTTCAAAGACAATTTTATTAAGAGTTTAAAAGAAAGGACTGAAGAGATGACTCAGTGGTTAAGAACATATACTGTTCTTTCAGAGGACCCGAGTTCGGTTCTCTGTAGCACCTATGTTGGGGCTCTCACAACCATGTACGACTCCAGCTCCAGAGGGTCTGACACCACTATTCTCCAGACTCCTGCATTCACATGCACAGATCAACACACAGACACATAATTAAAAATGAAATAATTTTAGTCAGGCGTAGTGGTGCATGCCTTTAATGTCAGCACTTGACAGCAGACAGACCTCTATGAGTTCAAGGGCAGCCTGTCTACAGAGTGAGTTCCAGGATAGCCAGAGCTATACAGAGAGCCCTTTCTTGAAAAAACAAAACCAAACCAAGCACAAAAACCAAGGCAAGTAAAGTCATCACTCCTTGGATGTAACATGAGGGCTGGCTTGTTTGGGTTTTCTGTCCCACCCAGTACCCCACAGCCCGCAAGTCCCAAAGAAAATCTCACAGAGTCTACATTAGGTTATAAACTGATTGGCCCATTAGCTCAGTCTTCTTATTAACTAATTCTTACATTTTACGGTAACCCATAATTCTTGTCTGTGTTAGCCATATGGCTTGGTACCTTTTTCTGCTGTCAGCTCACATGTTGCTTCTTTGGTGATCTGGGCAGGAATGCAGAGGGAGCTTCCTGCTTCCCAGAATACTCCCATTCTCTTTGCTCCACCTCTACTTCCTGTCTGGTTTTCCCACCTATACTTCCTGCCTGGCCAATCAGCATTTATTTAAAATATGATTGACAGATTACAGACAATTCTCCTGCACCACTTGGAGGAGGAGTGATGGAAAGGTCACACCATTGAAGTTAGCGTGGAGGTCAGACACATGGCAGCCCAGCTGCCCAGAATGTTGGGGAGGAAAGTCAAAAGTGTCAAGGAAAGCATGCTTAGAAAAGAGAGAGAAGGAAGGGAAAGGGCGTGCAGAAAGTTTACAACCCTCACATGACTGCTGCCCAAAAGCCACTGCTTTTGGAGTGGCGATTCTGGGAAGGAAAGCTTGCTATCTCACTAGAGAACTAATTATTCTGAGCCTGGAGAGATGGCTCAAAGGTTCAGAGCACTGTTGCTTCTCTAGAGGACCTGGGCTCAGTTCTTTCTACCCACACGGGGGTTCATAACCATCTATAACTTCAGTTCCAGGAGATCCAATACCCTCTTCTGGCCTCTGTGAGCACCAAGTACACACATGATACACACAGAAACATGTATTGTATGAACAAATATGCAGGCAAAACACTCACACAAAAAGTGAAATGACAAAAATCTAATAAACAAAATGTGCCTTTTGTTTTGTTTTGTTTTGAAATAACTATTCTGCCTGTTCTTTAGCATGCCTTAAAGTGAGCCCACTTTCCTAGGGGTAATATCTTAGCCAAAGTGACTGAACTAGCCCAGCTGGAATGCTGAGTCTCCAACCAGGCCAGAAAGTCTATTCTCTTATAAAGTGTCAGAGTAGAGAAAGGGGAGGAACAGGATGGAGAAAATTCTTGCACTTCTGGGTTACAGCCTATACCCTCAACAAGCCAGGACCCACTCCTCCTCAATAAGCCAACCAAAGGAGTCAAACTAAGAGTGAAAGGCAGAAAGAAAGAGATCTATTCACTATGGCCATATGGGGAAGAGGGACAAAGAGACCCAGCAACTCCTACAAGTCTGACTTCAAGGATCCAGGTAGTGTTTATCTAGAAAACAAGAGACAGGCAAAACTAAACAGTGGTGCAAGGTGTGGTCTCTGCCCACCATTGTCTCAGCTATATATAGGTCTGTCCTGCAAGGTCATCTAGAAAATTATAAACCCTTTTCCCTGAGATAAGTTCCATGTCTTGATGCCCCCAGGTCAAATTACTGGCAAAATTATAATTCAACGGTCTGATAGCGGAAGAGGGGCACTCTGACTGTCTCTTTAGAATGTATCTATTCCTGATGGACCAGTTACATTGTCATGTATCATCAAAGCTCCCTGAGGGAGAACCCTGGAAACCCTGGAGATGGTTTGGTGTAGTGGAATTCAGCCACGTAGCCATGTAACTGTAAGTAGGCTATGTGAGTTCTTTGGTCTGAGCTTCTTCCTCTATAAACCACAAATAACAATCACAAGAATCAGATTTTACAGTGTTCTAAGGACTACATTTAAGCACTACCAAAACCCTGCCCACAGACTCTTTGTAAAGAGTCTTACCATCATGCCTCAGTTCCTTTGTGGTTTTTTAAAAAAAATGGGGCTAATAAAATATCCATCACCTTGAGTTGTTTTGAATTCTAACCAAGCTAATATTTATAAGAGCCTTAGAAAGGTGCCTAGAACACAGCAAACTCCATGTGAATATTAAATAAAATTATTCATTCCACTATTTTCCGGTGCTTTGCCCAGACAGATTCTTCATAATTATTGCTGTTAAGTTTCAAACCTTGGACAAACAGCTGGTGTGCCTATTTAACATCAAAACAGATCTAACCTCCAGGTTCTCCCAGCATCCCTCAGTCCCTACCTGTTACAGAGTGTGATTGGCACACCCTGCCGTCTACCCTGAACTCTGTGGTCCGGGGACTGCATTGCTCTTCCCTCAGTTCTTCCCTATATATACGGAATCCAGACACTTTGGTTACCTGTGTCCCTTTCGTACTTTTGTCCTCTTGGCTGTTGCACCTGGTTCCCTTCTCTCTCTTCCCCTCCCTCTCTCCCTACAATGGCCGGGCTCAGTCTGGTCATGTCCACTCTGGACGCTCCCAGATGTTCCTGCCTCTGCTCTACTTTTATCTGTAATAAACCTCCTCCTCCACCTACCAAAGCAGTCATGCCCTTTCCTTTCCTTTTCCTTTCTTTCTTTTTTCGTTCAATTGTTGAAATTAGTTTTAATGCATTCACCAGGACTGTGAAAGAGTTGAGCCTGGCTTCTCCTAAGATAGCTATTGTTTCTATTGTTTCCCTCCCCTGCTAACGTTGCAAGTTGTACCTTGCTAGAGTTTCAATGCCTGTGTCCCTTCCCAAATCCATGTTGAAACTTGTTCCCCAATGCAAGAGTACTAAGAGGTGGGGCCTCTTTGAGGTAATTAGATTGTAAGTGCTGTGCCTTATAGACAGGATTAATATGTAACGAAAGGACTAGAGGGAACTGGCTCAAGCTCCTTGTGTCCTTCTGTTCCTCTTGTCTTATGAAGATGGCTTTTATCCCCTCTGGAGGGTGGAATAACAAGGCTCCATCTTAAAACCAGACATTGCCTTTAACCAAACACCTGACACTGCTGGCTCATTGGTCTTAGAATTCCCAGTCTCCACATGTGAAAATGTAGTTCCGCTGTCTATAAACTACCCAACGGTTGATAGTTTGTTAATTGACCAACAGAGGCAGGCTCATCTCCATCAGCCCTCTCTTCTTTTCTCTCTACTCAGTGTTTTTTTCTCTTCCAGGAAAGGAGTTGATTGGTCAATCCACATGGACCAGGTAAGTCTGTGAGCAGACACCATAGTGCAGCTTGCACCTTCCATGTCTCCTACCTGCTGCCCTGCTTCCAATATTTCCTTTTGTGATTTTTCATTAAAATACCCAGAAATTCACTGAATATTGTGTCTAATCCTAATTAAGTGCATGGTTATTGCATGGTTATTAAATTTGTGTGAGGGATTCAAGAGCATGTTCTGAGGTATAAAGCCTAAGAAAGAAAGAAATCTGCCAGAAACACTGTCAGGTGTTCAGGCAGTCATTTGTTTGGTTCCCTTTCTTCTGTTAATTGATTGCTCTATTCATTTGTAAGTTTACACACACACACACACACACACACACACACACACACATGCATGCACACACACGCACACACATAAATTGTGAGAGTCAAAGTATTATGGAATATTAGTTGAAGATGTGTTACATTCATTTATGCTGTGGAATATTTGCTTAATGATGCAATGATGTCTTGTATTCTTTTGTGTTGCATTTGTTTAACTCTGTGAAGCTGTGTTACTTTGTCCATCTGAAATATCTGATTGGTCTAATTATGAGCTGATTGGCCAATAGCTAGACAGGAGAGAGAAATAGGAGGAGCTGTCAGGCAGAGAGAATAAATAAGAGAAAAGAGGAGGGAGCAAAGGAGAAGTATAGAGGACGCCAGGGGCCAGCCACCCAGCCACACAATCAGCCACAGAGTAAGAAGGAAAGAACGGTATATAGAATAGAGAAAGGGAAAAGCCCAGAGGCAAAATGTAGAAGAGAAACTTGTTAGTTTAAGAGAAGCTGGCTAGAGACAAGCTAAACTAAGGCCTGACATTTGTAAGTAAGATTATGTCTCCGTATATTTATTTGGGAGCTGGGTGGCCGCAGGTCCCCAAAGAGTAAACAAACAAACAAACAAAAAACAAAACCAAAAACCCAGTTATACCAAAATTTGTTTTAAGTTTCAATTATTGTGCCTAGGATATCCACGAAACAAAAATGCTTCTAACCTGTAAGCCCCTCATCCAAGGACAGATATTTCCTGAAATGCTGGAGGCTATTGTTATGTTTTTGCTCCCCTAAATACATTTGTTTAACCCATCTGTACTGGGTGAGCTTGAGCACATGTAGGCAAGAAATTTGTCAGGGTTTATGTTTGCCCTGATACGATGGCCTTGTGGGTTTGCCGTTTTGAGCCTTTGCAAAATGTGACTTGGGGTCATTTTCTGACAACCCAGAAACGGACCTTGTCAGAGCACATCATCCTGACCACTATTTAAATAAAGCTTGCTTTAGATTTGGTTCAAAATTATGGCAGTGGTCTCGTACTTGCTTGGTACTTTTCACCATGTATTAAGTCCTTGGCAAGTTCTTTTAGACTTCCCTGTATCCCCCCACTTTATCTTCAAATGTCCTCTCTCAGACAGTTGATGTTATGTTTTGTAGATGAGGATGCCCAGGATTAGATAAATTTAAGACTTGTCCTAGTTCACACAACTAGTGACCTTTGACCTGACCCTCTCACCCTCCCTCTGTATTCCCAGGCTCGCCCACATTCCCACAGGAGTCAGACTTGCCTGCTCTCCAGCCTTCTCCTTTCTTCTCTCTAGCATGTAGAATACTTGCTAATAATTTTGGTGGCCAAAAGAATTTAAGTATAGCATTTCTCTAAATGACAGGTCTTCAGCCCCACCTTCCTCTTTGCAACTAAAGCAGCGGTTCTCAACCTATAAGTCAAGACCCCTTTGGGGTTGAATGACTCTTTCACAGGGGTCCCCTAAGACGAATCAGAAAACACAGATACTTATGCGACTATTCATAACAGTAGCAAAATTACAGTTATAAAATATCAACACAAATAATTTTGTGGTTGGGGTCACCACAGCATGAGGAACTGTATTAAAGGGTCGCGGCATGAGGAAGGTTGAAAAGCGCGGCTCCAAAACGTCTTTTCTGTTGCACCTTCTCCACAGTGACAACCCCTTGCTGTTCCCCGCTCTACGACCTGTCGCCGACTCAGAATTTCAACCCAAGAACTAGAACAGGAAGTGTTTTTAAACAGCCTGTCCCTCTCTCTAAATAATTAAAGAAGATCCTATCAGGGAGATCAGGTTTTTATTAGCTCTTCTCAAGTTCACTGTCACTTGCACTCACTCAAGGCTGGATTGAAGGTTGAGGTAGACAGCGAAGAGAAAAGTGCCCTCGCTTGAACAGTGTGTTGGGAGCGCATTGCCACCGGGCATTCACCTTCTGCCCAGTCTCTTTGCCGGTAGAATAGAGAGTGAGCTTGACTGATGTGTTACGCTGCTTTGGAAACAAGCTTAAAGGAAATGAATGAACGAAGTAATGAATGAAATAATTGTTGAGCCCGGGTAATAGTGGGTGTAATGTGGGCAGTGCAGGGCTTTGAGAACACTAGCTCCAGGCCCTTGCAGGCTGCATAGCAGCTCCACAAATGGAAAATAAGCAGCAGGGAAAAAATGTCTAAACCGTGGAAATGGAACACAACTTCCATTCACACATATCTTCTAAACCCCGGGCTCAGCCACACTGCCTGTGCTTTACGGGCCCCTCAGAGGAGGAAGCAGGCCAGGAGCCCACCCGGACACCACGGTGTCGCCTAGCAGCACATAGGACAATAGGGAGGGAATTGGTTTCCCAGGAAGCAATTTCTCTATCAGCACCGAGGTTGGGCATTTGCAAGAGGAGAGGTTAGGCTGACCACTGGAAGGATTCCATCTGCTACCCAGAGTCCTAATTTAGATAGCGACCCTGTTAAAAGGACGCTAAGAGATGTAATTGTTTAATGTGGAAGAGTGTTGATTTAGAGATTAATAGTCTCCAGGCAATGGCAGCTAGCTGAGAGCGGACCCCACCCACTGGAGCCCTTGAGCTGACTCTTCCTGGTGTCTTCTCTTACTAAATATAAAATGAGGTCAAATGGCACATGCAGTAGGGGTTAGAAGCAAATTGAGGATTCGCTAATAAATATTTATGCTGCCTAGCTCATCACGGGGCTTATGTAGATCTTTGTTAAACTCCTGTCAGTTTGACTGCTTGCCCCAACTTACACCAGGATGTGGTTTGCCAGAGAGGTCATTAGCCTTGCTCCTTGTCAGTTTAATATTCTGTTTCTGGAAGAAAAAAAGGAAGAGAAAACCTTAGGAAATATCAGCTACTTTGCATGGAACGATATGCTCTGAAAAAAAACAAACAATTAAAGCAAAAACACCTCTATGTAGTTTTCCAAAGGCCTTCTGCCTCAGTCTGCAAGAACTTGAGACCCTCAGCTCCATCTGGCTTCCCATGGGGTCTCTGGTGTGTAGGGGAGAGCTGCACCTATTCTGGATTACAGCAGGCACTGTGGGTCAGTCAAGTCCATCTGACGGAGCCTGGAACAATGGTTCCTTTTTGTCCTCTGCCCACCCACGCCTGTTGACTCAACCTTGAGACTTGAGAAAACAGAAAACATGTCTGCCCACCACCTCCTCCTCCTCTGTCAAGTCACCGAGTCTCTTCAGGGGCCTCAGCTGTGAATGAGCAGATTGGACTGGGTGAGTCCTTGCAGTCAGTACCACTAATCCCTTTTATCTGGGCTGATGCCAACTGCAATCACCCCTCCCTGCCTCTGGGAAGGCACCAGGGGCTGTCAGGCTAATGTCCTAGTTTTGGATTCTGAAATGTCACTGTATTTATGATTGCTTTCCACGCTGGCCCTCTAAACCACCAGGATCCCACTGAGTAATAACCTTGAGTGACTGCTCTAATTATTTTCTGTATGACCTTGGGCAGGATGGTCATTCACTCGGAGACTCGGGCCCTTTTCTATGGGGTTAGGGGTATAAATTGGACTTGATACGACTAAAGATGTTTGATATAGTGACTTGGAACCCATCTGTTGTCAAAGGTGCTGCAGAGCCCTTTGTGTGTGGATAAGACCTATAAGATTTTTTGTTTGTTTTGTTTTTTAATAGTGCTGGGGATATTGTTCAGTGGGGAGAGCTTGCCTAGCTTTCTGGAAGCCCTAGATTTCATTCCCAGCAGGGCTGGAGAGACAGATGGATTAAAAGAGGCCTAAAGACTGTTTTCCTAAGTAGATTACCAGCCCAAGGGATGGTGTCTCTGAGGACACTGTCACTTTGCCTGGGAGCATCTCCCCAGCTGCCTGATCTGAAGAAAGGATCCAGACAGTAACTGTTAGCAAACTCCAAGACAACATCCTGTGCAGCCCTTCCTTTGGAGAAGGAGGGGAGAATCTGACTGAGATCCTAAGAATGCCGGCTCATTGCGCTTCTCTGCGTCAGTATTTCCACTAGCAGAGAAGCGTCTAGAGATGGAGAATTCAGGATTCTGAATTTGTGACCAGTGACAAGCTGGTATTGGAGCAGTTATTCAAGCCCTTTGGATCCCGTTTTTGCATACAATGGGCTCTAAGCTTTCCTATTTGGAGAGTTCATAGAATTTCAAGTGCTGGAGTTGAGGCAAGTGCGCTCCGTCCCTTCTCTTCCAGGACTTCGGTGCAGTAGGATTTTTTTCAAGGTGTGTTTTGATATACCTTAATCTGTGCCTCCATCGACATGTCCTGTGCTTAGCTGTGTGGGCCTGGCACATGACAGACACCTGTCAGGGATTTAGATTTCTGTTGGATAATGATGGGGTACTCTGTACTATTCCTGCTTGAGTTTTTGTTTACTTTATACCAGTCATTTTTCCTTAACTTACTCCCCTACCAGTTTTGGCTCTTTGGTGAAGATAAAGCAGAAAGCAAGGAGCAGGGTAGAAATTCATCTGCGGAAACTGGGAACCAGCAGCCCAGGCGAGAGGTCAGAGGAGACAATGGAAGCTGGGGGAGATACCCCAGTTTCTAGGCAGTCATTCTGGCTCCGCTTTCACCCTTGACTCTCACATCTCCCTCCTCACCATCTTGCAGTCTCCTTCTGGGTCATTCTCAAGGTGATTTGTCCCCGGCATCTCTTTACTTCTGTCCAGAGCCGCACTCACCAGAATGGCTCGGCTGGAAGGCATGCAAGGGATGCCCTTCTCACTGGTTCACAAAATCCAGTCTGTCCCCTTCCTGTGAATTTACAAACAGTTAGTGACTGCTTCTCAAGGAAGTTTACAAAAAGAATAAAAACACTTGGGAGAACTTTGGAAATACGTGTGGCTTCATTTCAACAATAAACAAATTTCAACTCAAAACCTGGCCTGACCTACTCTCTAGCTGGGTAACTTTGGGTCAGATCCTTAGTTTTTCCATTGGTAGGATGGGAGTGGGGAGACCAGTACCCCAACCTTATAGGCTTTTGTAAGAATTAAATGAATTATTAGTCTTCAAAACTCTTCCCTGCTCTCTACTGTCAGATTTTAACCAACCTGTTCTGCATTTTTTTCTAGGCGAGAGACTTCAACCGCACAACCCACCCTTGCCTCACTGATTCCTAACACCACTCATGGCCCCTATTGGTGTCAGGACCAAACTCTCTGTCTGGACTCCCCGAAGTTCTCCTTGGACCAAAGCTCGTTTTTAGAAGAATGAGATGTGCGAGAGGAGGGTGCAGATTGCAGATATACCATGAGCAAGGCCTGGGAAGAGGAACTGAAAATAGGGAACCCCGGGGGCCAATCTGTAGCACCTGCTCAAGGTTTGTGTTCCTTCTATGATGCTGCTGCTAATAAGACACGGGTCCCTGGACAAGTCACCAAACCCCGTCTGCTTTTCTACTTATAAACATTCCAAAGAGAGGCTGGAGTGATGGCTCAGTGGTTAAGTGCACTGGCTGCTCTTTCAGAGGACACAACTTTGATTCTCAGAACTCACACATTGGCTCACAAAAGTCTGTAGCCCCAGTTCTAGCGAGCTACACCCACCCTTTTAGACTTTGTGGGCAGCAGGTACACAAGTGGTGCACACACATACGTGTGAGCGAAGTATCCATATACATTTAAAAAATTAAAAGGCAAAGTTTTGGAGAAAGTTGAATGAACAAATAAACACAGCTGGTCCTTCATAGCCACAACTTCCACAATCGTAGACTCAAGCAACTATAGTTAAAAAAATATTTTTATTGATGTTTTTGGTGTCTAGTAACATAATCTTCTTGTCCCAGAACTTGGGAAGAGGAAACAGAAGGATCAGAGTTCAAGGCCATCCTAGCCCTACTATAGATGTAGGCCTGCCTATATGGAGCTGAGTTGGAGTGGTGCTTGCCTAACATGCTTGAGGCCCTTAATTTAACTCCCAGTGTTATATCAAGTAGTTGAGGTAAAACGTGACTATAATCTTAGCATTTGACAGGTGGAGGCAGGAAGATCTGAGGTTAAACATCATCCTTGATATTGAGTTTATAAAGAGTTCAAGGTTATCCTGGGTTATATACTCAATTTTAAATAAATGAATGAATAATTAAATAAGTAAATAAAACATTGTATCTGTACTGAGTATGTTTTTCCCTGTCACTATTCCCTAAATAATACCATAAAACAACTCGATTTATGGCATCCTCATATTTCATCTCAAGAGAATTTAAGCTGTACAGTTGGGGTATATGCAAATGCTAAGGTATCTCACACATAAGACTTAAAATTTTGGTGCCCCAGACTCTGGAACCAATTCTCCATGGAGCCTGAGGGACTCCTGAGAAAGTGTTCAGTATGGTTCCTGTCTTTGGCTGGTACTCAACGACTTGTCTTTATTCCAAGGAAAAGCGGAGGCATATTGACCCAAATGTTGTGGTATCTCAGAGTCAGCAGAAGAGATAAACTTGGTAAACATAACTGAATTGTATAAGGAATATGGTTGAGGTGTTGGGGTTGAGAGTAGTGTAAGGTCAGCTGAGAGAGGAAACACTGGTTCAAGTGAGATTGCCAGACTAGATGATAATCAGACACGGGGTTAAAAGAAAGCTCCCAGACAGCATTGCTAGAATGCTAGGTCTGGGGAGCATTTTATGAAAAATACTTTTTCATCTAAATTTGGAAGCTACCACATACTGCCCCTTTTTTTGGAATGTTACAATGTACCTAGAGGCACTGCAGTATAGCAGCATTGAAAATTCTGATAAACCAGGTATGTCTGTAATAGTTTGATCAAATGACAGCTCTGCCCCACATCTGTAACACAGATGGCTCCTCTGAGAATCCATGCTGGCCTGGACTCCCTTTGGAATCCACTGCCCTCAGGGAAACACATGGGAACTGTCTGCGGTGACTGCCGAGAGAACGAATTCTCTCACGATAGCACACACCAAACAATATTGATATTTTCCTCTCCTGTGTTGTCTGGTGCTTCCAGCGGTCGGGAGCCCAAGAATTCTTGTTTAAAAGTAAATGCACGTTTCCCTTTGTTTGCCTGGTGTGAACACTACCTCCTACCCATTTTCTTCCCTAGCAGGTTAGCCTATGCTAGAAAGAGCCATCTGGATACAGTGTTGCAACATCCACTCCTTCAAGGGACCTCCTTGTGTATCTTGTCCCCCTCGCAGAGCTTTACTTTCAGGTTAAAAAAAAAATCAACTGAGTCCTCTAAGTAGTTTCTTTGGGGTAATATCATTATTATAGTTTTCCCCCTTCTCCGGAATCAAGGCTGTTTCAGCTCCTCAAGGACTTCTTGGCATTTCCGGGAGGTTCATTATTCTGCTGTGCTTGAAGGATGTGGCATCCTGTTTGCGCTGCAAACAGCAAAATGAAATTTCCCCCTTAGGACACTCTCAGAGCCTTGGGGTCACTTCTGCCAAAGGAATCCCATCTGTACTGGATCAGCCTCCTGGCCCCGAGAGACAGGGCTGGGATGAGAAGGGAAGCAGGAGCAATGTTGACCTTCTAGGCTGTTTGAGTTGTCACTGTGAGTAAATACCGCAAGAGCAGCGCACACAGAGCCAGAAGCAATGAACCAGCCTTAACCATTGAGTGACATGGACCTAGACTGCACAGCACAGGCTGTCCCGGTTCTTTTGAGTCTTACCAAGACACTTTGCTGTACAAGCAAAATCACTAAGGAGACCTCTGAAACCCCAGTTCTCTTCCCTCTCGTCGCTGAGGAACCCCAAGTGACTGAACACGTAGCAGCAACATGTCAGGACTTGGTTACAGTAAAAGTTCTTCCCTTCTTAGTCCTGGACCTTCAAACATGACCTGTTCATGCCTGCCTTGGCAGAATGGGGTCATTAGTGTTCAGAAAGGAGAGGAGCTTGGGAGTCATACACAGAGAGAAGTGGCCCTGCTTGCTTTGACTATGGTCTAATACTAGCTGGGTGCACATAGGTCTGTTTCTCCATCTAGATGACTCCCATGGCAGTACCAGTGGGTTTTTGGGTTTGTTTGTTTTCGTTTGTTAACAGCATTTGCTGCCTCAGTAAGAAGGGCTGAGTGCAGATCCCCAAACATTAGCCAGCAGTGACGGACTTGGGCCTGTAATCCCAGTGCTGTGGTGGGCAGAGACAGGAGGATCACTGAGACTTTTTGGTTGCTAGCCTAGCTCCAGGTTAAGGAGGGGCCCTCCCTCCAGGGGAAAATGTGGAAAATGATAAAGTCTGATACCTGACATGCTCTCGCGGTCTCGCATTCACACACATATACTATATATGAACATTCTCACACATCCACACTCATATACTATAAACTTGCACACAAGCACACACTTAAAAAATGTTCAATTCACATACATAATAACATACATGGAGGCAGCTGGGGCCATGAAGATCCAAGTGGCCTGTCCCGCCACCCAAGGCCATGTTGTCATCCAGGCCTGAGCTGCTACTGAGGTTCATGTCTGGGTCCCTGGCCTCATAGCAGCCAGGGTCTGGGTTGGTGTCCGAGGCTCCTGTTTCCACCGAGGGCTATGTGGATGCCTGGGGTCAGGTCAGTCACCTGAGTCCACGTCGGTGTGCAAGGGCCATACTGTAGCCAGGTGCACACAGATCCGATTGGCCTGTGCCGTACTCGATGTTATAGTGATGTCTAGGTCAGAGCTGTAGCTGAGGACCATGCCTGGGTCTGTGACCATAATGCAGTCAGGGTCTGTGTTGATGTCTGAGGTTGCTGCTATTATGGAAAGCCATACAGATGCTCAAGCGTGTCTGAGGGCTACACTGCCACTGGGGCTGTGCAGATCTGTGTGACTTGCACTGTCTGTCACCAAGGGCAATGGTGATATCCAGATCTGGCTGCTGCTGAAGACCATGTCTGGGTCCGTAGTCCTACCGCAGTCACAGTCTGTGTTAAGTCCAAGGCCTGTGCTACCACCAAAAGTCACATGGAAGCCTGGGGTTGGGGCCACAACCTGTGGACTTGTTGATGTCTAGGGACTGTGCCACTGCCAGAGACATCCTGATCTGAGTGGCTGGTGCTTCCACACAGAGCCAGAATGTGGTCCAGGCCTGAGCTACTGCAAGGGCCATGCCTGGGTCCATGGTCCTGCTGCAGTTGGGGTCTGTGTTGATGCCTATGACCTGTATCACCTCAGGGGGCATAGGAACAATTTGTGATGAAATCAGAGGGTCATACTGAGCCACCCTTCCCCTTATCTGGCCCTGCCCCTCTCTGGACACTGCAGCAAGAAACCTGGCAGCTGAACTCAGGAGAGATGGCCCCGCCCCTCACCATAGCAAAGGAGAACTGACCATGACGGCGTGGATGTAGGAGAGTTGACTCTGCCCCCTTACCTTTGTGGAGGTGGCACCAATGGCCCTGACTGACAATCTCAGCTACCACCCAGGCCCACCCTAACATCTGTCCCGTCCATTACCTGCCGGAGCGTGTGAAGGGACAGGTCCTGTGGAATGATACCTGCAGGAACTCCACGACTTGGGGCAACAGCAGAATATCCCAGAGGAGTTTCACTGAGGCTGTCGTGAAGATGGTGCGCCATAAACCAGAGACTTGGACCAGACCAATGTCTCATTGCAATGAACATTTACTGGTAAAGCTCATAGGACTAAAGGGTGTACTGTGTGACACACCACTCCCAGTGTTACCAGGATGAACGAAGTGGTGTTGGAGAAGTGGGAAAGAAGGAGAAGCAGAGAGGTTTTTGCTTGTTGTTTTTTTCTAGCTTGTTTTGGTTTGATTTTTTTAGAATTTTCTTTTGTTGGTGAGGGGAGGGTATGGGAGGATTGGGAGGTGAGCAGAACTGGGGCACATGATGTGAAGTTCCCAAAGAATCAATAAAGAAGTTATGTTAATGTTAAATAAAAAAATACATGTAGACAAGCCATTCATACAAATAAAATAGAAATAAACAAATCTTTCTCCCCCCCAAATGCAAAGGAGGAGGAGGAGGAAGTGTTCGATGAATGATTGTTGACAAATCTCCTCCTTTAAAAACGGTTTCTTCAGCTGCCCAGTGAGTTTCTGTTTGATCGTGTTTAGTCAAATGCAGGTTCTTGACTCATGGACTCCTCCATCCCTTGAAGAGAAACTTCTGATATTTCAGAATATTCTTCTTAGATGCTCTGCTAGGCAGCTTTTCATTGCTGAGAGAAAGTAGTTGATGCAAACATTTTTTTTTCCCCGACACAATGCTTTCATTGATTCTTTGGGAATTTCACATCATGCACCCTGATCACACTCACTCCTCAGTCTTTCCTGCCCCCACCCTTGGGACCTCCCAAAATATAAATAAATAAAAGTTTAAAAATAGGACAAAAAAAGTGCAAGTAGTTCACTTTGTGTTATCTCCATGCTCACCCATGCTCACCGGAGCGTGGTCACACGCACAATGGCCCGCCCCTTAAATAGAACCAATTCCTTGCCCTCCCACACCCCTGCTAGAGGTCATCAGCTGTGGGGAGCCACACTGCAGCATCCTTATCACACTTTAATGAGTTCTCTCCAATGGTTTCCTGTTTAGGCTCTAACTTTTTTTGGGTGGGTGGGGGTTGGGATGGGGGTAGGGGCTGTCACAGAGGCCTTCTGTGTCCCTCCTTGTCAACTGTGTCTGCAGTCACTGAGACCACAGCAAGAGTAGCTTCCTTGCTCTTCACAGTCAGTGTGAGGATGGATCAAGGTCTCCCACAGCACAGACCATGAACCCAAACAAGACCCACAGAGGGATCCCAGATCATAGCAATCATCATAGCCTGAGGTGGTGGTGCAGGCCACTCCTGTCAGTGTGACCCCAGAGGCAGCACGGCCCACAGACATCAACATGGATTCAGGCTGCGGCACAGGCCATGGAAATTCTCATGGCCCTCTTTGGTAACACGGGTCCCAGACATCATGGGTAACATCGCGGACTCAGACATGACCCTCAGACTTCAGGCATCAGCATGGCCTCAGATGATTGCACTGACCACTCACATCAGCCTGGCCCTCTGCAGCAGCATGGCTCGTGGACATTAACATGGATTCAGGCCATAGCATAGACCACAGACATCTGCATGGCCTTAGGTGATAATGTGAACCATGGACATCAGTCTAGCCCCTGGCAGCGTCAGGACCACTGACTCACATATGCTCAGCAGCATAGACCAAGGGCATCAGCATGGCCCCAGTGACTACATGGGCTACTCACTTTAACATGCTCCCTGGCCTACAGCATGTTCCTTAGGCATCAACATGGCTTTAGGTGGTGGCACTAACCATGAATATCTGCATAGCCTTGGGTGGTAACTGTTTAGTTGGAACCCCCAGTTCACTTTTGCTTGATCCAGAAAGCCCCATTTCTCTCGCTCCAAATCCTGCCCTCTCAGAGAATTTCCAACAAAGAAAAGATGCCCAAAAGCCCAGTTCTACATTCTTGGTGGCTGCAGCAGCTTCTCCCCTGAAGTTGCCAGCAACCCAAGACCCCACCTAATATGGTCAGCTTTTGACCATACTTGGGCACAAACCCAACTTGGGGAGGATGTGTCATAACCCCTCACCTACAGGGTATATAAGCTCCCTGTTTTAGTTTGGGCATGTGGCTTTCTCTTTCCCAGGTGTTGCTTTGCTCAAATATACCTGTTCTTTTGCTTTTTCTATTTGGCTTGATTTGGCTTACTGCATCAGAGGAGAACCCTATTATTGTGTTACAGAAACCTATTAGCAGCACTGGCTAAAGCCATCAACCCGGCCCCCGGCTGTATCAGCACCACAGACTCACTCATGGCCCTCAGCGGCAGCGTGGACCATGGGCCTCAATCTGACCTCAAGTGGCTACATAGGCCACTCATATCCACATGATCCCCCCCAAGGCAGGAAAGCCCAAGGACATCACCAAGGCTTCAAGCACAAACTGTGGCTGTCCACATAGATCTTAGGCTTCATCATGGCCTGTGGCAGCAGCACAGAACACAGACAAACACCAGCACAGCCTCTGGTGACATCACAGACCATGGTGGTCCTTTGAGGAGTGCCAGTCCATAAAGTGAATCGTTCCTCATCTTGACCTCCAATGTTGCCCAGAGCTGGGGCAATTCCAAGGCCAGGTGGCATGTTCCGAGGCTAAGTCTGAGTTTCCATAAACTCCAGGCTCCTGTTACCGCCATTGCCTCTCCAGTCTCTCTCCCAGTGAATGCACCGCTCCATTTCCCCGTCTTTCTCACCTCTCCAGAACGTGTTTGTTCATCCTAGTGGCACAGCTGGCTGGCTCCCATCACCCGCCTTGCAAGGCGGGGAGGCCACAAACCATTTCTTACAGGAGAAAATGATTCAGCTTGTTTCATGGTTTCAAAAGTTTCATTTAGTCGACTGGTTCTATTGTTTTAGATCTGGAGCGAGGTCAGGCATCATGGTGGTGAGGGCATGGTGAGGCAGAGCTGCTCACTTCAGTGTTGTCAAGAAGCAGGCCACACAGAGGAAGGAGGTGGGGGACACACTTCTAAAGGGACCCAGCCATCTGCTTCCTCCAGGGAGGCGCTGCCTTCTTAAGTTTTTATGCCTCTAATAAAGCTATTAAATTAAGAATGCTCAGTAGTCACAGATTAGGTTAGAGTTTCAAGATCTAACCACTTCTCAATAATGCATCAGCCGGAGATGAACCCTTCCGTATGTGAGCTTTTGCAGGGGACGCTTCACTGAAATCTGCCTTTCTGTAACCTGTAGTGATTCCTTCTCCTTCACCTCCTGGGGTAAAACAATAAGACCACCATGTATTATCACGCAATGCTAGGCTTTCTCTCTCTTCTATGCTAAACATCGTAAATAGTTTGCACTTTTTCTAAGACAATGAATTTTCCTTTTTTATCAAAAAATTAAAACTAACAAATAATAATAGCCTAGGGTATGAGGCACAAATTAGATGGTCCAATAACACATATACATTGTGGAAGGTTTGAGTCAAGAAAATTGGGATGTCTGCACTTGACACACTTTTGAAATCTACTCCTGGAGCTATTTGAGACACTCAATGCATCTGGATGAACCGTGACCACCTTGCTGCACAACAGAGCTTGCAAAAGCTATTCCCCGTCTTTCAGAATTTGGTTTTCTTTGTTTACATTCTACCCATCTTCTATATCTCCTGTAACTTTCCTATTTTCTCTTTCTTTTAACAAAAGTTTTATTTTATTCTCTAATGGTGTTATGACTTGAACCCGGAGCCTTGCACATGCTAGGCAAACAAATCCCCAGATGCCTCCCCAAATTTTCATAGTGCCAACTACCCTCCTGACCTCTCTTTAGTCATCTCCTCCTCCTTCTCTTCCTCCTTCTCAGTATTACTGCTGTTATCATTTTGGGGATTGCCCAGACCTGGACTCAAGTCCAAGTATGCCTGGATTGCAGGCATATCTCACTGCACTCAGCTACGGCCATCTCAGCAGTTATTTATAACTAGGAGAGTGTTCTCCCTGAGGTCACTCCTATCAATTAACAAAGCTTTAAAGGTGAGCTCTAGGGACTGCCCTGCAAGTTTTCATGCAGTCAGCTCCTTTGCTGCAAGTGTTCTGTTCCTGTGCACGGACTGGAGCAGCAGTTGGATTATTTAGGAGGACATTGTCATGGAAGGCTGATTCTCAGGATCTGAGTAACTGGAGGTCGTGGCAACCTAGCTTTCATAAAGGCAGTGTAGAGAAATACTAGCTAGGAAATACCATGTTTTGGGGGAAAATGAAACTAATTTGAGAATTACAACAGGAGGGAAAATAGGAAAAGCAAATTTTATCCCTTGGGAAGTCAAGGGATAAAATCCGCGGAGAGGTCACTAAAGAAGGGGTTGTGCACAAAGGCATGAGCAAAGTTGAGAAACAGAAAGAGTGCAGAACTTCCCAGCTCACAACATTCCCTCAATTAACCCAAAGCCCAACCGTTAAACAGTCTGAAATTTGACAGCATCTAATCTGGTCTCAGGCTAAAGTTATTTTGCATATGTGACTCCCCCAGCCATAAGACTAAAGTTACTAAGTTTAGCTATCAAAGAAAATTTATCCCATTTAAATTTCATATCAATGTGCTTCTATTCTATGAGTTTTGCATTAAAATGTTCTATACTTGCTCTTCTACAAAATGTATGATTAAAGTGGAACAAAATTACAGTTACCAGTTATGTCATTATTCTGGCAGCCTATGGAGCAAATTCATTACTTTATTTAATTGAAATAGATGAAAATTTTCACCAGCAAAAAAAGCTGATGCAGAAATATACACGTCTTCACATATGCATTCTTCCCCCAGTCCGTTGGTGGGATGTGAATTTGCTTTCTTTACAGCCAGTTCAAAAAAGCCTGTAACTCTTTACCTAATACTCCTTTCCTCTGAAAAGTCTCTCTCTCTCTCTCTCTCTCTCTCTCTCTCTCTCTGTGTGTGTGTGTGTGTGTGTCTCTCTCTCCTCTATACCGGAAATAATTTGCCAAAAAGTTCCACACTTGCCTGGAATGGATTGGGAGAATTGGATTTCTATAGCCAAGGGGCATCTTGGTGATGGTAGAGTTCAACACTTGTTTGTAAGTAAAGAGAGAACAAGTTACTGATTTTCTTGTAGTCATACAGCTTTAGCCAGATACGTCTATCTGATAGATGCCTGGGACAGGGGAAAATAGGCAGAGGACAGAAGGGGGCTCTTGTGGTTTCTGTTTGATAGACTGCAAGGCTGGTGATAAATCTAGGGCTAATGTCATCTATTTACCAGCGTCTCCAGAGAAGGAACATTGTGGGTATTGCTCTACCTTTATAGTGTTGTAAAAGGAACAGCGGGCCGCTTCTTGCCGCCCGGCTCCTGGCTAGCTTTACCCAAAATAATTACACGGAAATTGTATTCATTTAAACACTGCCTAGCCCATTAGTTCTAACCTCTTATTGGCTAACTCTCACATATTAGTTTAAACCATTTCCATTAATGTGTATTGCCACTTGACGGTGGCTTACCAGCATGAGTCTAAGCAGCGTCCGTCTCAGAGAGGAGAGCCATGGTGTCTGCCTGACTCTGCTTTCTTTTTCCCAGCATTCTGTTCTGTCTACTCCACCTTTCTAAATTCTGCCCTATCAAAAAACCAAGGCAGTTTCTTTATTTGACCAATGAAAGCAACACATAGAAAGAAGACCCTCCTATACCATTTATAGTAATTCCCTCTGTATAGTTTTTGCTTATTTGTTTTTTTTTTTTTAAACAGGGTCTCTCTATGTAGGCTTGGGTATCCTTGGATGCTTCTGTATAAGCTGGTCTTGAGCTCACTAGATCCACCTGCCTCTGCCTTCTTAATTCTGGGACTAAAGACCTGTGCCACTACACCTGGTATTCTTTCCATATTCCAAACAACAGCAGGCTAACACTCCAACAGAAAGAAAGCATTCGGTCCGGCATGAAAAACAATAGTCCATAATTACTGAAGCCAGGTCTAGATTGAATACTTTGAACTGGCCTCAACTTTGAGGATAGTGGCTACCAGAGACCTGCTAAGGAACACACGCAGGACAAGTCAGAAGAATAACTATGTAGGCCAGGGTAGTCAGTGTCACCGACTGGGACTGAATGTTGACTACTTTAATCTGAAACCTCAAACAAAAAGGTCCAATACCTGAAAGTTTTGGACTATTAAATTGATACCATAATTGGGAAAATTCTACCCAACTTCATTTGATAGGTTGTGGTAAACAATGCAAGTAAACTAAAAATCCTGCACAGAATTACTTTCCAGCCGTGTTGATAAAGTATACATGTGTGTTAGTCGCCTTTTTAGGATTATGACAAAAACCCTGAAGGGGGAAAGATTTCTTTTGGTTTATACTTTTAGGAGTTTCAGTCCTCTTCGCTTCTGAGCTTGTGGTGAGGCAGAGCACCATAGGACATGGAGATCCTATGTGGTAGAGCAAACCAGCTTATATTCCCGCAGAGGAGACAACAAGGACAAGATGTTACCCAAGGGATGACTCAGTCTCCATCACCTCCTAATAGCCCATCAAATTAGAACCCCCTCCCTTCATAGATTAATTCCTGGACAAATCCAGAAGTCTCTGCTAAGAATAAGTAACTGTTGAGTACTCAGCTCTAAACAGGCTGTGCTGGTTAGTTTTAGGTCAACTTGACACTAACTGAAGTCATCTGAAATGAGGAAATATCAGTTGAGGAAAGGACTCCATAAGATACAGCAGTAAGGCATTTTCTTAATTAGTGATTGATGGGGGGAGGACCCAGTCCACTGTGAGTGGTGCCATCCCTGGGCTGGTCCTAGGTGTCAGGTTGAAAATAGATTCCAGACAAATGACTGTCTGTAGTGCCTAATAGCATACCAAAGCCCAAGCTAGCCTCCAGGCTCACTCAGTACCTGAGGCTCTTCTCAGCTCTTCTCGTACCACCCCCTACCCTACATTTCTCTAGTTTATGGGCTCTTGTGTGTTCTTCTACTGGCCTCCCTCTTGTCTTCTCTCTCTCTCTCTCTCTCTCTCTCTCTCTCTCTCTCTCTCTTTCTCTCTCTCTCTCCCTTTGTCTTCCTTCTCTTGCTCCCTGTCACCCCTCTCATGGCCAAGTCTGCTGACTATGTTCACTTTACTACTTTTTATATTTGCTTCACACTCTTCCAGAATCTCTGACTGTACTCTTCCTCACATCTACAATAAAAAAATCTTCCCCTCTACTATACCTTGAAATAGACATGTCCTCATTATATATATATATATGGTGTCAAAACTCTTAGTTTTAATACTAGGTCCTATGAGGAAGTAGACTGAGCAAGCCATGATGATGAGCAAGCTAGTAAGCAGCACCCCTCCATGGCTTCTGCATCAGCTCCTTTCTCCAGATTCCTGCCTTGTTTGAGTTCCGTCCTGGCTTCCTTCAATGGTGAACTACAACATAGACATGTGAGTCAAATAAATCCTTTCCGCCCCTTCTTGCTTTTGGATCATGGTGTTTTGTCCCAGCAATAGAAAACCTATTACTCCCTCAAAGGCTCAAGAAATGTTGTAGAAAGTGGGGAAAAATGAATGTAAGAACCAGAGGTAGGTTGGGATGGAGTACTGTGAAATGCTGTTTTCTGGACATGACAGAGCTGCTTCACCTATGAACCCAGAGCAACATTGGCTACTTGCACAAGACTGGGCTCATTGGCATTCCATCATGGATGGGAGAGGAGGTCATAGGTTCTACCCTTTGCTAAGAAGCTGTAAGCACATAAAGGTTGTTGTGGTTTGAATGAGAACAGTCACATAGGCTCATATGTTTCAACTCTTGGTTACCAGTTAGTGGAACTGTGTGGCAAGGATTAGGAGGTGTGGTCTTATTGGAGGAGGTATCTTACTGAGAGTGGATTTTGAAGTTTCAAAAGTCTATGCCATTCCCAGTTAGCCCCTTCTCTTCTATCTCTGTCTGTCTGTTTGTCCATCCCTCCTTCCCTCTATCTCTCACTTGTGAATCAGATATAAGCTCTTAGTTGCTGCTACAGTGATGTGTCTGCTGCCAGCTCCCCATCATGAGGGTCATGGACTAATCCTCTAGAACTGTGAGCCCCAAATTACATGCTTTCTTTTATAAGTTGCCTTGAATATGGTGTCTCTTCACAGCAATAGAAAAGTAACTAAAACAGTTGCTGAAAGAGAGGAAGTCCTGTTCCTCAGTGGTGTAACCACCAGTAAGTTTCCCTTGCTCAAGTAAGCAAACCTTCACTCACACCCAGCAGGCAATCTTTACTAAATATTGTGGACACCATACACACACACACACACACACACACACACACACACACAATCATGAAAGCAGAAAGTGTCTATTGTAAGAAGGAAGGGGAAATGAATGAGATAATAATTGGTAAATTATGATAAAACATATTAAATACATATAAAGTTGTGAAGAAATAAACATGATATTTAAAAAAGTTGGAACCCTTATGATCCTTCACTTCTCCAAAGCCTCACCTCTGTATATGGACGCATTGGAGAGCAAACCTTTAATGTACAACTCTTTGGGATATTCCTTGTTCAAACCACAATAGTGTGTAAGAAGCATGGGTGAATTTGGAATTTAGATGTGCATCTCATGCCTGAGATACCCCAATACATCTATGCACCCTTTCTAAAATACAGAAAACCGCTGAAACAATTCTGGTCACAAGCAGTTCAGATGAGGGATACTCAGTCTGCCTTTGCTACCACAGGAATGTTTACCGGGTTTATGGATAGAATGGAAGGCTGACATAGTCTCTGGGAATGTGAAGACAGTTTTATGGAGGAGATAACATCAGAGTTGAGCACTGATGCCTGTGGTTGTCCTATAGAACTATGGAATGCATTGATACAGAGCCAAGGACTCATGATAGAAGATGGGGTGGGGCTAGAGTATGGCTTAGTGGCTAGGAGTACTTGTCACTCTTGTAGAGGAACCTGGTTTGATATCCAGCACCCATGAGGTGGCTCACAACCTTCGGTAACTCCAGGTCCAGGTGACTGAATGCCTTCTTCTGACCTCTTCAGGCACCAAGTGCAGGTGGAGTTTTCTTTTCTGCCCACCAGTTCCAAAATAACCAACACGGAGGCTTAATATTAATTATAAGTGCTCAGCCAATAGTTCAAGCTTGTTACTAATTAACTCTTACACTTACCATTAAACCCTATTTTTATCTGTGCCTTGCCATGTGACTTGATACCTTTTCTCAGGATGACATGTCCATTTTGCTTCTCTTTGAATCCACTCACTACTCCTGAGACTCTGCCCTTCTTCTTCCCAGCACTCTCTGTTTAGCTCTCCCCCTGACCTTATCCTGCCCAGCTATTGCCAGTCAGCTTCTTTATTAAACTAGTCACAGTGACATATATTCACACAGTGTAAAGGAATATTCCACAACCCAGCATTCATGTAGTATGCATACATACATGTAGGCAAAGCACACATAAATTAAATAAATTGAAGACAATAAAGAGGCTGGGGCAACTGGAAAACTGACTACTTCTGGGACCCTTAAGTGTATTTGTTTCCTTCAAATATTGAAAAATTACCAAACATACATCCTTACTATGTTTTGTTCTGAGTGTGGCCTTCCTGAACCAATTAAAGCATTTTTACAGATGTGGGTCCATGAAGACATGGGTGAGCAGACTCATACTGTGTTCCATGCAAGTAGACAATTGTCCTTTGTAGCTGGTTTGGGAAATCATGCTGTTCTTCATTTTGCAAAATTCAGACTCACAGTTCAGACTGAAGTAATCACAGACCGAGGCCATTGGGCTTATATAAAATGGCCACCTCAATTTTATAGCCAGGCATCCTTAGGCCTAGAAAGTGACTTGTGTGGTCAGCTGGCACCAACACATTGCCCACTCAGTCAGCGTTAGACTGAGAGTTCGAGTGTGACCGTCACAGGCTCAGCTGCGACCCTTCAAGGTTTATGTGCTGAGGCCCGAAGCCCTGGCACCCTGGGATCTGACCAGATTTGGAGGTCTGAGATAGCAGAGTAGGTTCTAGCCTAGCCTGAAGGCCACAGACGAAGAGGAGATAGCAGAACTGACAGGGACAGGAGGAAGGCTGTGTGAAAACCACGGGAGAACATGGTGTCTCTGTATGCCAAAGAGAGATCTCGGAAGCCAGTCCTACCAACTTGGACTTGCAGCCTTCTGAACTGTGAGGAATCAGTCTGGGCTGTGTAAGCTTCTCAGTCTGTATCAGGTTGCTATGGCAGCCCTAGCAGAGGGAGACCAGTGTCCTAACAGCAAGGCCCATGCTCCTGTAACTGCTTGGCAGCCTGCACTGGCAAGTATTATGGGGCAATGCAGCAGCTCTCCGCATGCCCTTGGCTGCTGGGGGAAGGATGTAAACAACCCGCCTGGTGAGTATGACCTTTGACATAGCAAGGCTCTCATCCTCACAGACAATATTCTTGCAATGACTATTAGCCTAGGCTGTCTGTACAATTTACAGCATTGCTCAGGCAATTTGGAAGGTCAATCCAGTGATGTTTGTAATTGACAAGAACAATGCTGATGATCTAATTGGTACACAGCGCCTGTCCCTGTTACAGGTTTGTTACAGGTATGTCATAATTCCTGGTCCCAATCATAGATTTTACTGTGTGTAAAGGATATAGTAATGCACTCACTTTTGGATTCTTTGCTGCTGAGAAAAAAAAAAGTCCTCATTAGACAATGAGAAGAAGCATTATCAGCAGCAATCTAAACAAACAGTTCCTCCGCTCCAGAGGCCACGCAGGGCCTTTTAATCGGGGCTCCCAGAGTCTCCCCAGTCAGGCTCCCCGTTGACACACTGCCATCTGCTGGAGCTGGGCCTGCGGAGCAGCTTTTGTAGGCTGAGGCTGCCTGTCTCTTCACATATGTTTGTTCCTCTCCCCTGCTGGTTTTCCTGACAGCTGTCCAGATCTAAGGGGCGAGCACAACACAGGCTTAAGCCTCTGTAAGATACTGAGGAAGACAACGTTTTTCTCTGCTTCCCAGTTTAGAGATGTCCTCAGCAGGGTGCTCTTTCTTCTAGGGGAGAAATACTAGTTCCAGGCCCCCAGTGAACATCTCTTTCATCACCCCCAGATTTCTTTTATTTGTCTAGACTCTCAGATATTTTTGTTGTTGCTGTTCTTTCTGAGACAAGTTCTATCTATGTCATCTCGGCTGTCGTGGAGCTTGCTGTGTGGAACAGGCAGGCCTTGAACTTACAAAAACCCACCTGCCTCTATACTATCACATCCAGCTATTATAAATCGCTTCCTCTTTCATTTGGTATTTAATTCTTTGTTTTTTCAAAACAGTGTTCCTCTATGTAGCCCTGTCTGTCCTAGAACTCACTCTGTAGATCAGGCTGACACAAACTCAGAGGTCTGCCTGCTTCTGCCTCCCAAGTGCTGGATTAAAGGTGTGTGCCACCACTGCCTGGCTTCTCATTTGATTCTTAAACAACTTTTTTGTTTTTGTTTTTTCTTTCTTTTTATTAGGTGGGTCTAGAATTTTAATTTCATTGAAAATAAGCATCTTGAGTATCAGTTGTGAACAGACTAGGAACTAAGGAAACAAAGACAGAAAGACTAGGGGGCAGCTTAATAAGTTGGACTCAAAAAGCCCAGCACCTGGATCTCCCATATTTTCAGGGACTCGTAGAATGATTTCACTTATATTAAAGTAAGCTACCCCCAAATTTTAGGAGGAAGAAAATAAAGCTTTCATACTAAGGCCAATGTTTAATCCCATTTTCATACTTTAAAAAAAAAACTGAGCTGAGCATAATGCTACAGGCCTACAATCCTGGCACTCCAGAGTCTGAGGCAGGAGGATCATGAGTTCAAGACTTGCATAGGCTACAAAAAAAAATTCCAAGTAAGTCTAAGAGGACTCCATCTCAAGAAGCCAAAAATGAATAAATAAACAAGTTGAATGATATTATAATTCTTAGTCTTGTTTTAAATTTATTTTTATTTTGTAACTGGTCCCAAGACCTTAGTAGTCCCCAAACCTTAGCACAATTGATGCCATGGTGAAGCATCATGCTTTGGAACCCAGCAATACCTGCCAAAAGAAAATGAAAGACCTGGTACATCAAAGTTTTAAACATAGTGACCTTGCTTTGCGGCTTCTGTAGTTCCACTCTGGCTGTTCTTGCTTGGGTGTGTCAATGCAAGATGTGTTGTTTTTTTTTTAACCCTTAAAAGTCCACCCGGAGGGAAGCTCAGGACTGCACTCAGGTTCAGAACAATGAGCTTCATCACCAGCTGGCCAATAAAACCTTTTATTGATACCTCACAACATTTTGAATGTGTGTGTGTCTCTCTGTGTGTGCATGTATGTGTGCTCTCTGTGTATTCAGGTGTCTGGAGAAGCTAGAAGAGGATACTGAATTGACTAGAGCCATCCAGTGTGGGTGCTGGGAACTGAGCTTATGTCCTCTGTGAGAGAAGCAAGCACTCTTAGCTACTGAACTGTCTATTCAACCGCCAGAATGTTCATGGAGAAGCTCATAAGGCCAAATTACCTATGACTTAAAAAAAGACTATGATATAACCCTATAAGAGAGAGATTCTTTTTAAAAATAGTCTATTTATTTTTATTTAATGTGTATCAGTAATTTGCCTGCATATACACCTGTGCGAATGTGTCAAATTCCTTGGAACTGGAGTTACAGGCTGTTGTGGGCTGCCTGGTGGATGCTGGGACTTGAACCTGAGACCAAAAGATTCCTTAAAGAAATCAATTATGTATGAGAAACAATATGAGACAATGGATGGAGGGGGATTTTCTTTTGATTTTGAATGGGATTGAAATGATGTTTGATCTCATCAGGAAATCTGAAAGCAATTGCTTGAGGGCTCAGGCCTGAGGGCTGGGAGCATCTGATGACACTCTACGAAGACACCATATCATTCACTCCCCCATGATCAGCATGCAAGGGAATAATAAAGAGAACTGAGGGAGAGAAGTCATTCTGAGAAAGAAGAAAACAGCTGTAATACACTTACCTATGTAAGAAAGTCCCATTCTGGGGCTGGAGAGATGGCTCAGTGGTTAAGAGCATTGCCTGCTCTTCCAAAGGTCCTGAGTTCAAATCCCAGCAACCACATGGTGGCTCACAACCATCTGTAATGAGGTCTGGTGCCCTCTTCTGGCCTACAGACGTACACACAGACAGAATATTGTATACATACTAAATAAATAAATAAATAAAAGAAAGTCCCATTCTTTCTATTGGGGAAAGTGACTTACAGGATGGCTATTACTGCTGCAACAAATATTCTCCATTCCACTGGTTCTCCTCTCTCCACCCACCAGGTTCTGCTCACCAGCTCCTGCAATAACCATTCTGAGGCTTAATAATAATTGCATATTCTTTGACCTATTAACTCAAGCTTATTAACTAACTCTTACATCTTAAATTAACCCATTTTCTATTATTTTATACTTTCCCTCGAGGTTCGTGGTTTGTTACCTTTGCTTCTTGGGCAGCTCCATGGCATCTGACTCCACTTCCTGTCCTCCTCTATCTCTGCTTGGATTTTCCACCTTGCTACATTCTGCCCTGTCATAAGCCAAAGCAGCTTCTTTGTTAACCAATGACAACAAAACATAGTCATAGCATACAAAGGGGAATCCTACATCATAGCACTTGTGTTTATTTTTTATTTTTTTTTAATCAGGGAAGACCTTGTAGGCAGGGCCACCAGCTTGATTGAGTAAAGTGATACCGAATAATAGTAGGTTTCATTGTTCTTGTTCAATGATTTATTTTGTGAAATGGAGTTGCGTATGCTGTCCTTGAATTTGTAATTCTCCTACTTTAGTCTTCTGAGTGCTTGGATTACAGGCTACCATATTAAGCCTTTGTTGTGGCTTTAGTTTGCTTGTCACTGATAACTAGTGATGTTAGTGTCTTTTCAGGTCTTCATGTGCCATTCTTATTGATTTTTTTGAGAAATGTATATTCAGTTCCTTTGCCTAAAGAGATGAAATTTATTTGTGCTAATACCCACAAGATTCCTAGGAAAAATGTGATGAGAAATCTTCACAACTTTAGTTTGACAATATGTTTTTCAGTTAGTATACACATAAAGTCATCAAGAGTTAATCTTGTGTTTCCTGCTAAGAACTTTATTGTTTAGCTCTAGTATTTAGGATTTCAACTTATTTTGAGTTATTTCTTGTGTATGTTGGGAGGTAAGGTCCCAGCTTCATTCATGTGCATGTAGCCATCCAGTTGTCTCAGCATCATTGCTTCCTCCAGGATTGTTTTCAAATGGTTCTTCTTCTGCCTGGAATGGTCCTGGAAACCTTGCTGCTCATAAGTTACATAGACTTTCAATCCTACTATACTGACCTATAGTCATCCTTTTCAGTACCACACTTTCTTGCCCACTCTTGGTTTGCAGTAATCGTTTTCTGTTTCTGTAGTGTGTGTGTGTGTGTGTGTGTGTGTGTGTGTGTGTGTGTGTGCATACCTGTGCAAGCACCTGTGTGTAGATCAGAGGTCAATGTCAGGTATCTCTTTATCCTTTTCTACCTTATGTTTGTTGAGACAGCATCTCCCTCTGAACTCACTGATTTTCTAGACCGGCCGGCCTTCTAGTGCCAAAGATTTGCCTGTCTCCACCCTGATATTGCTTACGTTTTGGACACAAGAGACTACACCTGTGTTTTAAAAGAGGGTACAAGGAATTAGAACTCAAGTCTTCATGCTTGGATGGCAGGCATCTTGTTCACAGTCATCACCTCAGTCCCTTGCTGTAAGTTTTCAAGTTGGGAAACTTGAGTCCTTTCACTTTGTTCTTCCTTTTCAAAAACACTTTCTTAATTTTGGGTGTCTTGCAGCTTCATAAGAATTTTAAAAGAAGCTTGTTAATTTTTGGTTTTTTATTACAGAGAAAGCAGTGGGCACTCAAATGGGGATTACAGTGACCTATAGGCCACTTTGAATAATATTAGAATCTCTGTCTCTTCATTGGATTGTTTGATTCATTCACACTTAAGGCTATTATTGACATGAATTTACGCTTGTCATTACAAGATTCTCTGTTCCAGAATATTCTCAAGTTTTTGTTCATTTTAATGTCTTTAATAAAGCCAATCTCTTAATGACTGCCATCACTTCCTTCTTGATCTTCAAGCCCAGAGCTGTTGTGCACTGGGTATTCCTGACTGATGAACAACAGCCGTCACTGACTGACCTTCTGTCTTCAGAGTCCTTAACCATTGTAAAGTTTGTTTCCAGGTCAGTTGCTCAATGTAGCCTTTTACTGCCAGTGTTAATAGTGGATATTGGACACTTAAGTGATATGAAAGTGAAGCACAAGAGAAAATAATACATTAAACTGTTTTCATTATTAGTATTATTATTTTGAGATAAGGTCTTACTACATAGCTCATTATTTTGACTCTGTTCCTGTGCTTCTTTACAAGACACCAAGAATATTCTTTTCCAGCACTACCCTTGCCAAAGACCCACGTTCAATTCTGAGCATCCACATGGGGTAGTATATGACCACCAGTAACTCCAGTTCCAGGGGGCACCTGCCCTTGTGTCCATACTAACCCAATAAACATAATTATAAATAAAAATTTAAAAAAATTAATAAAACTAATGTTTCAAAGCCTTTACCTTCCTCTTTTTCCCCCTTCCATTTCCCTGCCTCAGCAACTTTCCTGCTTGGGAACTCTGGACCAATGAAGCGACCTCCTCGCTTCACTGCACTGTAGTAAGAATATGGTGATGTCCCTCGGGAGTCCAGCTTCCGTGGCCTAACAGACAGCCATTCTGGGAAGCCAATGGTTCCGCAGGGATTCCTTCCTTTCTTCTGACCACAAACACCAGGTGATTGCTTCTCTGTTTGCAAGGATTTCCTAGTGCATAAACCACTCTATTGACAAATGTAATAAAATCATAGCTGTTTTATAGAAATGGTTTCTGAGGTCAGCACTTGGTATTTTCCCAAGAGGGCTCCTTTTGGCTGTTGTAGTCTGAGCTCCTGTCCTACACAGCAGCCAGTTTGTGGTTTGTCTTGGACCTCGAACTGCTCCTGTCACCCACAGTTTCTATGTAGGACCTACTTCCCCAAGCTCTGTTGTAAATGAGCAGATTCTTCTGGGGAGGAAATTAGGAGTTCCCTCTATCATGCCCCCCACTTTTTTTTTCTCCAGGTGACTCCTCTGAGCCAGTCTGGTGCTTCTGGGTGAGGACTGAGGACAGCAAGCTTCTCTGTGAAGGACGCTGCTGTCCCTAGAGTGCTTAGTGGCGGGATGAGGGCAGTTTCCAAATGTCCTTCCATCTTGCCTCTTCTGACACAGATCCACTACTGCATTGGCCGTTGCTAAAGTGACAGGGCTCCAGTCTTTCCTGCAGGCAAAGCCCAAGGTTGGCCCTCCCTTTCATAAGTGGATTGAACAGCAGAAGGGAGCCATCTCTCTTGTGTGTTCCCACAGGACTTGACCGTAACAAGAAGTCACGGAGACAGGGCAATTCTCCCAGAGTAATACCATGAGTCATAATTCCCAAGCCTTCTTGGCTACCAATACCAGACTTTCCCAAGCTATGAGAAAATCAAAAAGGAGTATGCAGTGACTGAGCTGGAGGGACCCCACAACTCAGCTGTTGTGAGACCACTGTGATCAACATGCCCAGAGAGGCCTCTGTGCCTGCCCGTGCAGTCTGGTCCCTGTTCAGCACACTTTTCTTGGACATCTGCTGCTTGGGCTTCATTGCCTGTGCCTACTCTGTGAAGTCCAGGGACAGGAAGACTCTGGGTGATGGGATGGGAGTCCAGGCCTCTGCCTGAATTTCAGCTCCCTGATCTTCCCCATCCCGTGGTCACTATCTGCATCTCTATTGTCTCCACCACCTCTGTGTCCGTCATTCAAGCCTTTTCACAAAGAGCGCCACCGTCTGGATTCCAGTTCTGCCTTGCAGCTCCACGGTCCACAGCTGATTTCCCCCCTAGGCTGAAGCCTTGACCCCTTACCCTACAGATGCAGACTCCACACGTCTGTCCGAGGTGGAGTCAATAACGTGTACGCGGTGGCAAGGCGAAAAATAGAAAGTCATGGAGACAGGATGGGAAACTCTGGTAGCCTGATCCTCCAGAGAAGAAGATTTTCTGACTGAAAATGGAGGAGGATGGAATCTTGTACGCTCAGCTGCAGTAGCTGTAGTGGAGTGGGTAGGGGGTGACGGGAGAGGGCATGTTGCCAGGGTTGTTAGCGTCAGACCATGGGCCCTGGCAGCACACAAGCTAGGCTTGTCCTCCCATTCTCAATAGGCCAATTAAAGAAGCAGATAATGGTGGGAAGCAGAGAGAGGAGACTTATTCACTGTGGTCACATTGAGAGGAGATAAAGGTGTCCAGTGACCCACAAACCCATCTTTGGAGTCCTAACATGAGGCTTAGGTTTAAGTTGAGGACACTAGATATGTTATGCACAGCTAAGAAGAGCTGGTCAAGGCCTGGCTCTGCCCAGCGCTGACTCATCCTTGTCTTGGGTCCAGTATCTCCTGCAGGCAGTCAGACATGCTGACTCTCTTTCAGGGAGGCAAATTCCTCCTCTGGCAGTATCTGCCTTTTGCTTCTCCTAGCAAGAGACTCTTGGGGAAATTCCAGTTTCTTCCAATCCGTTGTTTCAATATTCCGGTAACCAAAAGGAGGGGATTTTAGACCGATCCCATTCCTCTTAGGGTGGTTACAAGTAACTGGTTGTGTTTAAACCGCAGACTCTTCCCTTGGCATTAGACGCTCTTGGTTTGCTGTTTCTTCATTTGCCATTTACCCTGAGGACTATTTCTAGGAAACTTAAAAGAATTCTTTCTCTAATAATAGTGTGCATGAGTTTCACTGGAGAGCTGGGCAGGGCTGTGCTTCACGACATGTCATGGGAAGACATCCGTGGACCCCAAAGTCAGAGCTAACGCTTTCTTTTCTTCACACTTTTTTTAAAATGCTGCTCACGAGTTCGAGGCCAGCCTGGTATACAAGAGCTAGTTCCGGGACAGGCTCCAAAGTTACAGAGAAACCCTGTCTCGAAGAAAAAAAAAATGCTTCTCACTTTGGGCCTCCTTTATGTATTGCTGCCTTCCCAACAATGCTTTCTTTTCTTGTATTGAAAGTAGCTTTCTTCATGTAATATATTCGAATTACAATCCCCCTCCTCCCAGTTCCACCCTCCCACTATTAATCACATTGGTTGAGGGTAAGACCACTACGACAATCTTTACCAAATCTGAAGTAAACTTTAATTAAATACTAGCCGAGTAGATGAACTCTAGTTAGATCCATACCCAGGTACTCAGGGAATGGTCACGAGTCAAGTTTTACAGGATCTTAAAGAGGCAAAGCCCATAATTCACCCCATTTCCCACCAAGTCCAATCAGGGGAAAGCATACATCCTGACATAGTTCCAGCCTATGTACCTCCCACCTACATGGGACCCAGCACATCCAGTGCAGATAGGTCAAACAAAGAGGATAAACAGATAATTAATTTTAGCTGTCTTAACTACAAACAGAACCTTTAACTTTCAAAGTCTATTGCTCCTGATTTGGTCTCACACCTCCCTTCCCATCTGTATCCACCCCTTTCTTTCTCTATTAGAAAACAAAAGCCATAGGGTGGTGATGGCGCACACCTTTAATCCCAGCACTCAGGAGGCAGAAGCAGGTGGATCTCTGTGAGTTCAAGGTCAGTCTGGTCTACAAAGTGAGTTCCAGGACAGCTAGAACAACACAGAGAAACCCTGTCTCAAAAAAGTCAAGATAAATAGATAGATAGATAGATAGATAGATAGATAGATAGATAGATAGAACCTAAGGAATAATAATAAAATAAAATAAGATAAATCAGTAACAAAACAATTGGAATTTGACAAAACAACCAAACAAACGAGCCAAAAGAATAAAGCACAAGAAACATGTATAGATGCAGACACACATATACGCGCACACACATACGCAACACACACGTACGCACACATGCACACACGCACATACGCACACTCAGGAATCCCATTAAAACTTCAAACTGGAAGCTTTTATATAACAGAAAAGGCCTGTAAAGTGGGAAAAAATAAAACAAACATTATGAGACTTATGACTTAACATCATGAGACAAAGAACCTCCAAAAATGCTGATGAGTTTGTTTTGTGTTGACTATCTACTGTTGGGATAGTGAAATTCCCTTGGTGAAAACTAATTTTTCATTTGCAAGTAGTTATCAATTGGAGACAGCTTCTGGGCTAAGGATAGGGTGTGCGTCCACTTCTTTCAGCTCCAAGACCTCATTTGGTGAAGATCTACGCAGGCCCTGTGCATGCTGCCTCACTCTCTAAGTTCATATGTGTGCCTATCTTGTTGTATCTGGAAGACACTGTTTCCTTGGTGTCCTCCGTACCCTCTGACTTTTACCCTCTTTCTGGCCCCTCTTCCACAGAATTCCCTGAGCCCCAAAGGAAGTGAGTTGATGGAGATATCCCATTTAGGGCTGAGTGTACCAGAGTCTCTCATTCTCTGCCTAACCTCTGGCTCTGGGTCTCTGTATTTGTTCCCATCTGCTGCAAGAGAAATTATCTCTTACAATGACGAAGCAATGCATGAGTCTATGAATATAGCAGGATGTCATCAAGAGTCATTTTATTGCTTCATTTCTTTAGCAGAACAGTAATATTTGGTTTTCCCCTAGATCCTTGGGCTATCCAGTCTCAGGTTCTTGGCCACCTAAGCGGCGTTGGATGTGGGTTCTACCTGATGAAGTGGGCATTAACTCAAATCAGATATTGGTTAGTTCCTTCCACAAGTTTTGTGACACTTTTGCCCCACTATGTCATGCAGACTGGTGACTCCTGAAGATGGAGGCATTGTTTACCTCTCTCCTTTGGCAGTGTGCAGAATACCTCCCAGTACCATGAATAGATACCGTAGGGGTAAAGGCACCAGCTCAACTTCTCTGTGTTCAATGAGTTGTGTGGAGGTGTAGTCTTTAGCAATAAGACCTTGACGTCAGTTGTGGAGAGTTATCACTAGCCTTAGCAAAAGCCTGGGTTGTTTGGGAGTTCCCATAGGACACCTTTGGCTAACAACTTGATTAGATGTAACCCATTACTGGTACTGGAAGCTTCATTTGGTGATGAGACATCCAATTGGAGCTCTGTCTTTCTCGTTATTTGGTGATTTCATTCAGGTTGATTTCATATATGTATGTATTATAGGAAGCTGCTACTGTATTAGGTTTCTTGTATGACCCCTCAAATGGCCCTTAGTTTTAGCTATTTCTCTCTGCATTACTCCCTTCAGCCCCCTCTTCCCTCCCTGTTTGATTCTTCTTTTCGAGTCCTCAACCCTGTCCATCCATAACTATCTACTCCATTTCCCCTTCTTAGGAAGATCCATCCCTCTCCCCTAGCCCTTTACTTTCCAATTAGCCTCTGTGCCTAAATAGACTGTAGCTTGCTTATCAATGACTTAACAGAGAACATCCATGTATGAGGGAATAAATGCATACCATATTTGCCTTTCTGGGTCTGAGTTACCTTACTTAGGACGGTTTGTTTTAGTTCCATCCACTTACTGCAAATTTCGTGATTTCATTTGTTTTGATGGATGAATAATATCCCATTGTATAAATGTGCCACATTTTCTTTATCCATTCATCTGTTGACAGATACCTAAGTTGTTTCCAACTTTTGGATATTATGAACCGAGCAGCAATAAATATGGCTGAGAAGTTGTCTCTGTGGTAGGATGAAGCATCCTTTGGGTATATGCCCAAGAGTGGTATAGCTGGATCTTGAAGTAGATTAATTCCCATCTTTCTGATGAACCATCACACTGATTTCCACAAAGGCTGTTCCAGCACGCACTCTCTCCAGCAGCGGATGGGTGTTCTCCTTACTCTGCATCCTAGCCAGCATGAGCTGTCTCTTGTTTTATTGAGTTTGCCATTCTGATTGGCCAAAGATGAAATCTCAAAAGAGTTCTGGTTTACATTTCCCTGATGACTAAGGATATTGCACGTTCATAAAGTGCTTCTTGGCTAGTTGTGTTTCCTCGTTTGAGAATGTTCTGTTTGTTTCTGCACTCCATTTTAAAATTGAGTTATTTGTTTTGATGTCTAATTTTTGAATGTTTTATTCATTTTGTGTATTAGTCCTCTATCAGATGTGGAGTTGGAAAAAAATCTTTTCCCATTCTGAAGCCTCCTGCTGCGTTCAAATGACAGTGTCGTTTGCCTTACAGAAGTTTCTTAGTTTCATGAGGTCCCATTTGTTAATTGTTGATCTTAATGCCTGTGCAATAGGTGTTCTGTTCAGAAAGTCGTTTCCTGTGTCAATAAGCTCAAGGCTATTTCCACTTTCTCCTCGATCAGATTCAGTATTGGGCCTTATGGTAATGTCTTTGATCCGTTTGAAGTCTGGTTTTGACAGAGTTATAAGTATAGACCTATTTGCATTCTTCACATGCCATCCGCATTGACCAGCTGCATTTGTTGAAGAGATTGTCTTTTTTTCCCCCAATATTTATTTCTGGTTTCTTTATCCAAATTCAGGTATCCATAAGCATGTGGACTTATGTCTGGGACTTCAATTCTATTTCATTCACCAACATTCCTGGCTTTGTGGCAATGCCACGCTGTTTTAGTTACTGTAGCTCTGTAGTATAACTTGAGATTGGGGGTGGAGATACTTCCAGAAGTTCTTTTATCATTTAGGAATGTTTTAGTTATCCTGGGTTTTTTTGTTTTTCCAGATAAAGCTTAAATTGTACTCTGAAGTTCTGTAAAGAATTATAGTGGAATTTTTATGGGGATTGCATCAAATATGTAGATTGTTTTTAGTAGGACAGCCATTTTTACTGTTAATCCTACTGATCCATGAGCACAGGAGATATTTTCATCTTCAACTTCTTTCTCCAATGTCATAAAACTTTTATTAAATAAGTCTTTCACTTAGAGCTACCCCAAGTTATTTTATATTTTTTGAGAATATTGTGAAAGATCTTGCTTTCCTGACTTTTTTTTCTTAGTCTGTTTTTTATTTGTATATAGGATTTTAAATTCAAATTATATTTGTCATTTGTGTATATACTGATTTCTGTATGTTAATTTTGTATTCTGCTATTTTGTTGAAAGTGTTTGTCAGCTGTAGGAGTTTCTTGATGGAATTTTTAGGGTTACTTAGTATATTATCATATCTGCAAATAAAGATACTTTGACTTCTTCTTTTTCTATTTGTATCTCCTTGATCTCCTTTGGTTGTCTTATTGCTCTAGCTAAGATTTCAAGTACTGTATTGGATAGGTATGGAGAAAGTGGACAACCTTCTCTTGTTCCTGATTTTAGTGGAAATGCTCTGAGTTTCTTTTTATTTAAGTTTATATTGGCTATGAGCTTGCTGTAAATTACCTTTATTATATTGAGGCACATCTCTTGTATCCCAAATTTCTCCAGGACTTTTGCTATAAAGGGTGTTGGATTTTGTCAATGACCTTTTCTGCATCTAATAAGATGATCACACAGCTTTTGTCTTTTGGTTTGTTTATAAAGTGGATTACATTTATTGTTTTACAGCTGTCGAACCATTCCTGCATTTCTGTGATGAAGCCTACTTGATCATAAAGGATGATCTTTTTGAAATGTTCTTGGAAATTGTTTTTGAGTAATTTATTGAGAATTTTTGCATCTATGTTCATAAGGGAAATTGGTCTGTAATCTGCTTTTTCTGTTGGTTTATTGTGTGGCTTAGGTATCAGCAGAGTAATATGGCCTTGTAAAAAGAACTGGGCAATGTTCTTTCTGTTTCTGCTTTGTGAAATAATTTGTGGAGTATGGGGGTTAACTCTTCTTTGAATATCTGATAGACTTCTGAAATAAAACAATCTGACCTTGTGCTTTTTTGGTTGGAAGATTTCTAATTACTCCACCTATTTTATGAGGGGTTATAGGCCTGTTTAAATTGCTTGTCTGATCTTGATTTAACTTTGTTACGTGGCATGTTTTAAGAAAATTATCCACGTTTTTTAAAGTTTCAAAATTGGTAGAGCACGGGTTTAAAATTTCCTCAAAGTCCATTGTTGCATCCCTTTTTTCCTCCCTAATGGTGTTAATTTAGATCTCCTCTCTGTGTCTTTTAGTTAATTTAGCTGAGATTTTGTCAGTCTTATTAAGATAATATTTATCTTTGTGGTTTTTACAAAAGATTTTGTTTTATCTTATTTTATTTTAAACTTTCTTTTTTAATAAGAAAGTTTCCCCCACACAATATATTTTTTTAGTTTGTTCAGTTTTTCTCTGTGTAGGCCTGATTGTCCTGGAACTTGCTCTGCAGACCAGGCTGGCCTCGAACCCACGATGCATTTGTCTGCTTCGGTCTCCCGAGTGCTGGGATTAAAGGTGAGTGCCACCACTGCTGGGTGGATACAAAATATTTTGATCATGTTTATCTCTCCCTCCCAGCTCCTCCTAGATCCTCCCCACCTCCCTACCCACCCAACTTTATATTCTTTCCCCCTCTCCATTTCAAAAAAATAGAGAAACAAAAACAAAAGCAAATACCCTCTTAAAAATGAATATCTAAATAAACTGACAAAAGACTAGTAAGACAAAAAAAAAAGGTCAAAACACAGCAGAACAAAAAGTCACAAAAATACCATTCCATTAACCTTGTTTTGTGTTGTTGACCAGCTTCTGGGCAAGAGGCCTGTCTTGGCATGTCATTGATATGCCCAGTGACACTCCACTGGGGAAAACTGATGTTCCCTTTTCCAGCGTGTATAAATTGCAGATAACTTCTTGGTTAGGCGTGGAACCCTGTGTCTACTTCTTCCTCTCCATGCTAGAACCCCATCTACCTCAAACCTGCGCAGGTCCTGAGCATGTTCCCACAGCATTTGTGAGTTCGTATGTTCGTTGGTCCTGTGTCTGGTAGACCCTTTTTTTGGAGTCATCCGTCACATCTGGCTCTTACAATCTTTCTGCCTCCTCTTCCACATAGATCCCTGACCCCTGAGAGGAGTTTGATGAAAAAACATCCCATTTATGGCTAAGTGATCCAAAGCCTCTCACTCTCTCCACATTATCAAGTCGTGGATCTCTGAGACAATTCTCATCTACTACAAGAAGCTTCTCTGCTGACGGCTAAGCAAGGCCCAGATCCATGGGTATAGCACTATGCCATTAGGAGTCATTTTATTGTTATGTTCCTTTAGCAGAATAATAGCACTAGGTTTTCCCCAGGCCCATGATCTACCTGGCCTCAGATTCTTGGCCACGTTGGCAGTGCCAGGTATGGGTTCTGGCTCATGGAATGGGACTAAAATTCAATCAAAAAGGGGTTGTTTACTCCCATAACATTTGTGCCACTATTGTATCAATATGTCTTACAGGCAGGTCACTGTTGTAGGTGACAGCATCTGTAGCTGGGTGCTATTGATGACTATCTTTCTCCTCCAGCACCATGCAAAGTATCTTCCAGTACCACAAGCACCATTATTCATGGAAAATACCATTATTCAGGCAAAGCAGCAGCCTACAGAATGGGAAAGGAAGTGTACTAGTTATATATCTGATAAAGAGTTAGTATCTAGAGTATATAAACAACAACCAAATTAAAACCCTGAACATTAAGAAAACAAATAAAGTCCATGCAGGTGAAGCTTCTAGTTGGGGACCAGCTCGATTTTTTCCCAGTTTGATGACACATACAATTATTATCTTTCATCAAGTTGTGGAGAACAGTCAATAGCCTTGAAAATAGTCTGTGATGTTTGCGGGTTTCCTGGGATCCCTTTGGCCAATGACTCAACAAGATATAATCTATTCCATGGCACTGGAGGTTTCACTTGGTGGCGTAAGATGTCTAGTTGAGCATTGTCACTTCTATTATTTGGTGGCTTCATTTAGATTTCTTTCTTATATGTATATATTTTAGGGAATTATGCTTGTTATGCAGCACTAGGTTTCCATGTGTTTTTCAAATGGCCTGTAGTGTGAATTGTTCCTCCATGTATTTCCTCCCCTCCCCTTCTCTTCCATCCCTCTCTCTCATTTCCTCTTATCTCTCCATAACATCGTATTCTATTTCCCATTCCTTAGTGGTCTCTTCCCTGGTCCCTTCTCAGGTAATTAATTTCTGTGCTTATTCAGAGTGTAGCACACATATTAAAAACTTAAAGCTAATGTACACATATAAAAGAAAACATAAAATATTTGTCCTTTGGAGTCTGGATTACCTCACTCAGGATGTTTTTTTTTTAAGCTCCAACCTGTGAATTTCATAATTCCATTTTTTCTTAGTAACTGATTTATTAGTTTTCCTAATGCTCAGGGTTTTTTTTTGGGGGGGTGTTGTTTATATACTCTAGATACTAACCCTCTATCGGCTATATAACTAGTACACTTTTTTGCCCATTCTGTAGGCTGCTGCTTTGCCTGAATAATGGTATCATTTGTCATACCGAAACTTTTCTCATTATGAAATCTGTTTATTAGTTGTTGGTCTTAGTCCTGTTCAGAAGAAAGTGCCAATGAATTTAAGACTATTAGCCACTTTTTCTTCTATAGAATTCAGAGTATCTGGTCTTATATAGAGGTACTTAATTCACTTGGAGTTTAATTTTGTGCAAAGTGACATATATGGGTCAATTTTCATTCTTCCCCGTGCAGCCATCCAGTCTGACCAGCACCATTCGTTCTGTATTTTTGGCTCATTTCACAAACATTGGGTTTCTGTGGTGTGTGTAATTGCTTCTGCATCTTCAGTTCAGTTCCATTCATTGTTCACTGTGTCTGTGCTGTGTTCTTTTTCTTACTATCGTTGTGCAGCACAATTTAAATCTGAAATGCTGATAACTCCAGTAGCTATTCTATGATTCAGGATGGATTTAGCTCCTCTGGTTGTTTTTGTTTCTATATGAAGTTTAAGATTGTCTTTCTTCAGCCAGGAGGTGGTGGTGCACACCTTTAATCCCAACACCCGGGAGTCAGAGGCAAGTGGATCTACGAATTGCAGGCCAATCTGGTCTACATAGTGAGTTCCAGGACAGTCAGGGCTACACAGAGAAACCCAGTTTTGAAAAAAAAAATGAAGCAAAACAAAACCAAACAAAGACTGTCTCTCTTTTTTTTTTAATTTCTGTGAAGAATTATGTTGGAATTTTGATGGGGGATTACATTGAATTTGTAGATTGCTTTTGCTAGGATGGTCATTTTCACAATATTAGTCCTACCAATTCATGAGTGTTGGGACTCTATCTTCTAATGTCTTTTTCAATTTCCTTTTTAAAATGTCTTAAAGTTGTTTTGCTGTTTTTTAATCATGCAGGTCTTTTACTTGCTTGGTTAGAGTCATCCTAATATATCTTATAATAAATCTTCATATATAATACATATCTTATAATATGTCTATTATATAGGTCTTTTACTTGCTTGGTTAGAGTCATCCTAATATATCTTATAATAAATCTTCATATATAATACATATCTTATAATATGTCTATTGCATTTAAAAGATATCTATTATAAGATACATAAGATATATCTATTATATAGGCTTATATACATATTCATATATACATATTTAAACACATTTATATGTATTTAATGTTATTGTGGAAGGAAGTACTGTTTCCCTGATTTCTTTCTGTTAACTTAGTACTACTGATTTCTGTGTGTTAATTTTGTATTTTCCTAATTTGCTGAAAGTGTTTATCAGCTATAAGAAATTTCCTGGTGGACATTTTAGGATCCCTTTTGTATAATAAAGATAAGTAAAGATACTTCAACTTTTTTCTTTTCTATTTGCACCCCCTAGATGTCCTTCACTTGTCTTATTGTTCTGTTTAAAACTTCAAGTACTACATTAAATAGATATGAAGAGAGTGGGCAACCTTGTCTAGCTTTTAGTGAACCTTGTCAACCTTGTCTGATTTTAGTGGAAATATTTTGAGTTTCTGTTTAGATTGATGTTGGCTATGACCTTACTGCAAATTGCATTTATTTATTAAGGTGTGCCCCTTGTATCCCTAATCTCTGCAGGACTTTTACTATGACGGGTATTGGTTTTTTTGTCAAAGACTTTAAAAAAAATCTAATGGATAGATTATGTGATTTTTTTTCTTTCAATCTGCTTATGTGGTGGTTTATGCTTATTAACTTATGTACATTGAACTATCTTTGCATCTCTGAGATGAAGTTAAGTTGATTATGACAGATAATCTTTTTGCCATGTTCTTGAATATTGCTTTCAAGTATTTTATTGAGAACTTTTGCATCTATGTTATAATAAATAATTGTTCTGTAATTCTCTTTTTTGGAAGATTATTTTGTGGTTTTGGTATCAGGGTAATATTAGCCTCATGAAAACAATTAGGAAATGTTCCTTCAGTTTCTGTTTTGTGAAACAATTTGAAGAATATTGGCATCAATTCTTCTTCAAAGGCCTGGTAGAACCCTACAGTGAATCTATCTGACCCTAAGCTTTTGTTGTTGTTGTTGTTGGGAAGTCAAAAAATATTATTTTTATTTATTTATTATTTCAGTTTTCAAGACAAAGTTTCTCTGTGTGGCTTTGGCTGTCCTGGAACTCACTTTGTAGACCAGGCTGGCATTGAACTCATAAAGATCCATCTGCTTTTGCCTCCCAAGTGCTGGGATTAAAGGCATGTGCCACCACCACCCAGTTGTATGGTTGGGGAATTTTTAATTACTTCTCCAATTCACTAGTGGCTGTGGGTCTGCTTAAATTGCTTATTTCATCTTGATTAACTTTGGTAGGTTACATGTGACAGGAAATTCATCTTTTTTTAGATTATGTAGCTCAGTGAAATACAGATTTTCTTTGACATCGTATTTTATTGATTCTTTGGGAATTTCACATCATGAATCCCAACACTACTCATTTCTCAGTCATCCCTCCCCTCTTGTTGCCTTCCACCGCCACAAAATTAAAACTATCAATTAAAAACAAAACAAAGCATAAAAACAAAACAAAACAAAACCCTTCTCTGTCTTTCCTACATCTCCATCCACCCAGTGGCACTGGGAGCTGAGGTGTGTCACGCAGTATATATACTTGTTTTTCCTCTCAGTTTTACTTGCAGATGTTTATTGTGTAATGTGTTGTTGGTCAGGTTCAAGGTCTTTGGCTTCTGGTACACCATCAATACTGGACCTTCACTGAGACTCTTCTCAGATACCCTGCTGTTGCCCCGAGTCATGGAGATCTTGCAGCTATGGTTCTACAGGATCAGTTCCTTCATGCAGTTCCTTCATGCATTCCTGCATGTTATAGACAGGGTAGTTTTTGGGGTGTACCAACTCAAAGTCCTGGATATGGCTCTGAGTTTTAGCTGATGTGATCAGTCTGAGCTGCTGGGACCGCCCCCTCTCAGGTGAGGGGCTGAGCTAGCTCTTCTATACCAGTACCATTAGAGCAAGTTCTCCCATGCTTATCCTGAGGGGTAGGGCAACCTCTCCTCTATGGAACCAATTCTTCAGCTGCAGTGGCCAGAGAAAGGCAGGGCCAGCTCTCTCAGGGTCAGCAAAGTGTGGTGCTGGCTCAGCACAGCCCTCAGATGTTAATAGGAATGGTTCCTATGGCCCCTATGGTAACATGGGCCACGAAGATCAACACAGACCCTGGCTGTGGCAGGACCATGGACCCAATACGGCCCTTGGCAGCAGTTGGGGCCCAGACATCACTGTGGCTCCAGGTGGCAGCCCAGGCCATTCAGATCAGCATTGTCGCAGAGTCAGCGTGGCCCTCAGAGACCAAGATGGCCCCAGGTTGAGGCCCAAACCCTGGGCCTGCACACAGCCTTTAGTGGTAACAGGAGTCATGGATACAAACACAGGCCCTGTCTGCTGTAGGGTCACAGACCAGACATGACCTTGGCTGCAGTTCAGGCCCAGACACCATCGTCCCAGACAGCATCCCAGGCCACTCAGATCAGCCTGGATCCATTGGCAGCCTGGCTCTCGGACACCAACATGGACTCGGGTGACTGACCAGATCCCAGGAAATCCAATCCGACCCCAGGACTTCAGCAATAACTGAAGCCAGGGGTGTCAACACAGACCCTGGCTGCTGTAAGGCCATGTACCTAGACATGGCCCTAGGGAGAAGCGGGGGTGGGGGGGTTGAAGGAGTGGGGAGGAGGGTGGGGGGCTGTATGTCTCCATGACCCGGATGGCAAGCAATCACTGCCACCTTTCTTCAGATCTGCCTCTTTCCACAGCACATGAACTGGTCTGCTTCTCTTTCTCTCCCATTTTACACCATATATTTGCTCATCGTAATCATGACTACCAGGTAGGCCTGTGGGCACCTTCCCAAAGCACAGATTTTTAAGGTGTGTTCTCACGAGTCTCTGAATTTCTCAGTATCTGTTGAAATGCTCCCTCCTTTTCATCTCTGACTTATTAATTTGGATCACCTCTCATTGTCTTTTTGCTTTGCTGCTTGCAGAAAGTGAGACCCAATTTTCATTTCACTTATGTAAGAATCCAGGGCATTGAAGCGACCTCCATCTAACAGCTTTCCATAACCCGTTTAAAGAACCACAGCTGTTTTTTTTTTTTTTTCTGGTCTGTGAGGTCCTTGGAGCCCAGCAAGAGAGTCCAGGCCCCCTCCAATCCCCTATGCTTCTCTGGCCGGTTACCTCATTCCACCCTGCCCCCAAGCACTCCGTTTCATCTACGAGGTCCTTGGATCCCCCAACTCAGCCTGCTTCAGGGCTGTGAGGTCCAGGGAGCCAGCAGGGAGTGTTCCTGCTGCTGGGGCTTTGTTGTACCATCCCACCCTGCTTCTCAAGTCCACCTTCTTGTCTGCTAGGTCCCTGGAGTCCGGCAAGAGGCCCTGCTCTTGTGCTGAGGGGATTGGGAGAGGTGAGTGAGTGGCCACGAGGCCGGACAGCCCTGGGAAATTGAGTCCAGGCCCCCTCCAAGTCCCTAAGCTTTTCTTGTCATCCAGTGGGGTGTGTTCCTGGCTGCTGGCTTTCTTTACCCCATTTCACCCTGCCCCCAAGCACTTCTTTTCATCTGCAGGGGTCCTTGGATCCCCCAACACAGCCTGCGTCAGGGCAGCTGGCATTTGAGAGCCTGCTCCAGTGCTGAGGGGACCTAAGAGAGGGCAGACCAAGAAAAACTCCCAAGTACACAGTCAGCCACAGCAAAGATTGGACCAAGACGCCAAAACTGTGCTGGCCTCATTTGAAGGAAGAGGTTGGCAGGTGCCAATGCAAGAATTCCGACAACATCCTGAAAAGCAACATGATAATACCAGAATCCAGTGAACATGCAACAGGAAGACTTGAACACCCTAACCCAGAAAAAAGTAGAAGAAATAGACTTTAAATGTAACTTTATGAAAATGATGGAGACCCTTAAACAGGAAGTGAAAAACTCCCTTAAAGAAATGAAAGAGAAGACAAAAAGTTAGAAGAAATTAATAAATCCCTCAAAGATACCCAAGTAAAAGCAATCAAACAGGTAAAGGAAACAATTCAAGACTTGAAGACCGAAATGGAGGTAATAAAGAAAACACAAACCAAGGGATGGCTGGATATGGAAAACCTGGGTAAATGAACCGGAACTACAGAGACAAGTATGACCAACAGAATACAAGAGATAGAAGAAAGAATCTCAGGCACCGAGGATAGTATAGAGGAAATAGACTCACTGATCAAAGAAAACAGCAAATCCAACAAATTCTTAACACAAAACATCCAGGAAATTCATGAGAAGACCAAACCTAAGAATAATAGGGGTAGAAGAAGGAGAACAATTCCAACTCAAAGGTCCAGAAAACATATTCAACAAAATTATAGAAGAAAAACTTCCCAACCTAAAAAAGGATATTCCTATGAAGGTACAAGAAGCTTATAGAACACCAAATAGATTGGATCAAAAAAAAATCTCCTCGCCATATAATAATCAAAACACAAAACATACAGAATAAAAAAAAGAATATTAAGAACTGCAAAGGAAAAAGGTCAAGCAACATATAAAGGTAAACCTATCAGAATTACACCTGACTTTTCAATGAAAACCATGAAAGCCAGAAGGTCTTGAATAGATATGCTGCAGACACTAAGAGACCATGGATGCAAGCCCAGACTACTATACTCTGCAAAGCTTTCTTTCACCAGCGATGAAGAAAACAAGATATTCCATGACAAAAACAGATTTAAACAATATGTATCCACAAATCCAGCCTTATAGAAAGCACTAGAAGGAAAACCTCAACTCAAGGAAGCTAACAACATCTACAATAGCACAGACATCTGACAACCCTCCACCAACACAACTCAAAGAAGGGAAACACACAAACACTACCAAAAAAATAACCAGAGTTAACAACCACTGGTCATTAGTATCATTTAGTATCAATAGATTCAATTCACCTATAAAAAGGCACAGGTTAAGAGAATGGATATGAAAACAGGATCCAACATTCTGCTGTTTACAAGAAACACACCTCAACCACAAAGACAGACACTACCTCAGAGTAAAGGATTGGGAAAAGATTTTCCAAGCAAACGGACCTCAGAAACAAGTGGGTGTGGCTATTCTAATATCTAACAAAATTGATTTCAAACTAAAATTAATCAGAAGAGATGGAGAAGGACACTTTATACTCATAACAGAAACAATTCATCAAGATGAAGTCTCAATCTTGAATATCTACACCCCTTATATAAAAGCACACACATATGTAAAAGAAACATTACTAGAACTCAAATCACACATCAAACCCCACACACTAATAGTAGGAGATTTCAACACTCCTCTCTCACCAATGGACAGGACAACCAGACAGAAATTTAACAGAGAAATACGAGAACTAGCAGATGTAATGAATCAAATGACCTTAACAGACATCTATAGAAAATTGCACCCAAACAGGAAAGAATATACCTTCTTCTCAGCATCTCATGGAACTTTCTCGAAAATTGATCACATACTCGGTAACAAAGCAAATATCCACAGATACAAAAAAATTGGAGTAACCACCTGTGTCTTATCGGATCACCATGGAGTAAAGTTAGAATTTAATAACAATTCCACCCCCAGAAAGCTTACAAAATCATGGAAACTGAACAGTCAACTACTGAACCACCCCTGAGTCAGGGAAGAAATAAAGAAAGAAATTAAAGTCTTCCTTGAATTCAACAAAAATTAAGACACAACATGCCCAAACCTATGGGACACTAAGAAAACAGTGCTAAGAGGAAAGTTCATAGCACTAAGTGCCCACATAAAGAAAATGAAGAAAGCTCACATTAGAGACTTAACAGCACCCATGAAAGCTCTAGAAAAAAAGAAGCAGACTCACCCAGGAGTAGTAGAAGACTGGAGATAATCAAACTGAGGTCTGAAATCAACAAAATAGAAACACAGAAAACATTCCAAAGAATCAATGAAACAAAGAGCTGGTTCTTTGAGAAAGTCGACAGGATTGACAAACCCCTATTCAAACTAATCAAAAGGCAGAGAGAGAACACTCAAGTTAACAAAATCAGAAATGAAAAGGGAGACATAACCACAGACACTGATGAAATTCAGAGAATGATTAGGTCTTACTACAAAAGCCTGTACGCCACAACATTGGAAAATGTTAAAGAAATGGTCATTTTTTTAAGATAAATCTCATATACCAAAATTAAATCAAGACCAGGTGAACAATTTAAATAGACCTTTAAGTCGCGAGGAAATAGAAGCTGTCAACAAAAACCTCCCAGCCAAAAAAAGCCCAGGGCCAGATGGTTTTAGTGCAGAATTCTACCAGAACTTCCAAGAAGAGCTAATACCTATACTCCTTAATGTGTTCCACATAATAGAAACAGAAGAGACATTGCCAAACTCTTTTTATGAAGCTACAGTTACCCTGATACCAAAACCACACAAAGACTCAACCAAGAAAAGAGAATTACAGACCAATCTCACTCATGAACCTTGATGCAAAAAAATTCTCAATAAAATACTGGCAAACCGAATCCAAGAACACATAAAAAAAATCATCCATCATGATCAAGTAGGCTTCATCCCAGAGATGCAGGGCTGGTTCAACATACAAAAATTTATCAATGTAATCCATCATATAAATAAACTGAAAGAGGAAACCATATGATCATTTCATTAGATGCTGAAAAGAATTTGACAAAATTCAACACTCTTTTATGATAAAGGTCTTGGAGAGATTAGGGATACAAGGATCGTATCTAAATATAATAAAAGGAATATACAGCAAGCCAACGGCTAACATCAAATTAAATAGAGAGAAACTCAAAGTGATTCCACTAAAATCAGAAACAAAACAAGGCTGTCCACTCTCTCCATATCTTCAATATAGTGCTTGAAGTTCTAGCAATAGCAATAAGATAGCACAAGGAGATCAAGGGGATTCGAATTAGAAATTCGAATTGGAAAGAAGCCAAACTTTTGTTAATTGCAGATGATATGATGGTGTACATAAGTGACCCAAAAAACTCTACCAGAGAACTCCTACAGCTGATAAATATCTTCAGTAATATGGAAGGATATAAGATCAACTCAAAAAAACTCAGTAGCCCTCCTATACAAAAAGGATAAAGAAGTGGAGAGGAAAATCAGAGAAACATCACCTTTCACAATAGCCACAAGTAGCATAAAGTATCTTGGGGTAACACTAACCAAGGAGTGAAAGATCTATTTGACAAGAACTTTAAGTCTTTGAAGAAAGAAATTGAAGAGGATACCAGAAAATGGAAGGATCTCCCATGCTCTTGCATTGGTAGGATCAACATAGTAAAAATGACAATTCTACCAAAGGCAATCTATAGATTCCATACAATCCCCATGAAAATCCCAACACAATTCTTCACAGACCTTGAGAGAACAATAATCAAGTTTATATGGAAAAACAAAAAAAAACCAGGATAGCCAAAACAATCCTATACAATAAAGGAGCTTCTGGAGGCATTACCATTCCTGACATCAAACTCTATTACAGAGCCACAGTAATGAAAACAACTTGGTATTGGCATAAAAACAGAGATGTTGAGCAATGGAATCAAATTAAAGACCCGGATATTAATCCACAAGCCTATGAACACCTGATTTTTGATAAAGAAGCTAAAATTATACAATGGAATAAATAAAGCACCTTTAACAAATGGTGCTGGCATAACTGGATGTCAACCTGTAGAAGAATGAAAATAGATCCATATCTATCACCATGTACAAAACTCAAGTCCAAATTGATTAAAGACCTCAATATAAATCTGATCCCACTGAACCTGATAGAAGAGAAAGTGGGAAGTAGCCTGCAATACATAGGCATAGGAGACCACTTCCTATGTATAACCCCAGTAGTACAGACAATAAGAGCAACAATGAATAAATGGGACCTCCTGAAACTGAGAAGCTTCTGTAAAGCAAAGGACACAGTCATTAAGACAAAAAGACAACCTACTGAATGGGAGAAGATTTTCACCAACCCCACATCAGACAAAGGTCTGATCTCCAAAATACATAAAGAACTCAAGAAACTAGACATTAAAATTCTAAATAACCCAATTAAAAATGGGATACTGAACTGAACAGAGAATTCTCAACAGAAGAATTTCAAATTGCCAAAAGATACTTAAGGACATGTTCAACTTCCTTAGCTATCAGGGAAATGCAAATCAAAACAACTTTGAGATACCATCTTACACCTGTCAGAATGGCTAAAATAAAAAACACCTAACCTATGCTGGAGAGAATGTGGAGTAAGGGGAACACTCATCCATCGCCGGTGAGAATGCAAACTTGTGCAACCACTTTGGAAATTAGTGTGGTGGTTTCTCAGAAAATTGGGAGTCAACCTACCTCAGGATCCAGCAATGCCACTCTTGGGAATATACTCAAGAGATGCCCAATTATACTACAAAAGCATTTGTTCAACTATGTTCTTAGCAGCATTATTTGTAATAGTCAGAACCTGGAAACAACCTAGGTGCCCCTCAATGGAAGAATGGATAAAGAAAGTTTGGAATATATACACATTAGAGTACTACTCAGTGGTAAAAAAAACAATGACATCTTGAATTTTGCATGCAAATGGATGGAAATAGAAAACATTGTCCTGAGTGACATAACCCAGACCCAAAAATATGAATATGGTATGTACTCACTCATAAGTGAATTCTAGCCATAAACAAAGGACATTGAGCCTATTGTTTGCCATTCTAGAGAACCTAAGTAATAAGGTGGACCCAAAGAAAAACATATATAGATCTTTCTGGAAATTGGAAGCAGTCAAGATAGCCAGGCAAAAGTTGGGAGTATGGGGGTCAGGTGGGGTGGAGGGAAGGGGAAAGGGGAAGAGAGAAGGAAGAAGGGAAGTGTTGGTGATAGCTTGGGGGAGCAGGATGGTTGAGATGGAGGAAGGACGGATATGGGAGCAGAGAAGATATCTTAATTAAGGAAGCCATTTTGGGGTTGGCAAGAGGCTTGATTCTAGAGGGGTTCCCAGGTGTCTACGGGGATGACCCTAGCTAGGACCTTGGGCAGTGGAGGAGAGGATGCCTGAACTGGCCTTGTCCCGTAGTCAGACTGATGACTATCTTTAATATCACCATAGAACCTTCATCCAGCGACATATGGAGATAGAGACAGAGACCCACATCAGAGCACTGGACTGAGCTCCCAAGGTCCAGCTGAAGAGCAGAAGAAGGGAGAAGATGAACAAGAAAGTCAGGACCATGAGGGGTTGGCCCACCCACTGAGATAGTGTGCCTGAGCTAATGGGAGTTCACCAAATCCAGTTGGACTGGGACTGAAGGAGCATGGGATCAAACTGGCCGCTCTGAATGTGGCTGACAACTGGGCCAGACTGAGAGGCCAATGGTAATGGCACTGGGATTTGTCTCTACTGCATGTACTGGCTTTTTGGATCCTATTCTATATTTGAATGCATACCTTCCTAAGCCTGGATGTAGGGGTGACGGGCCTTGGACTTCCCATAGGGCAGGGTATCCTGCCCTGTCTTAGGACTGGAGAAGGGGGAGGGTGGGTGGGGGAGCAGGAGGGAAGTGGGAGGAGGGGAGGAAGTAGAAATTTTGAATGGTATTATTTATAAAGTAATAAAATTTAGAAAAAAAAGAACTATAGCTATGGTGGTTTGAAAAGAAGTGCCCCCCAGCTGGGCAGTGGTGGCACTGACAGACCTTTAATCTGAGCACTTGGGAGGCAGAGGCAGGCAGAGCCCAGCCTGGTCAGCAGGGCAAGTTGTAGAACAGCCAGGGCTACACATAGAAATCCTAAGTTGCAGAATATTTAAGAACATCGTGAACCCTGATTATTTACTGGAAAAACCTGTTTCTAATTGTCATATGACTCAGCCCTAGCACACACCTTTAATCAATCCAAGAGCTTTCAGATTGAATATTGTAAACAGCATTAAGTAAAGTCAGCACTAGGTCAAGAGGTGGAGCAAGCAGTCAGTTGACAGGAAGCAAACAAGAAAAAACACAGAGAGGAAGTCCGGAGGATGCCTAGAAAGATGCACAGGAAGTAGGAGGGAGGGACATGGAGTTTGAGGGTCTTGTTTGAGAAGGCTGGGAAAAGAGAGGCTTGGGGTGTCAGCTGAGGAGGAAGGTTAGCTGAGGAGGAAGGTCAGCTGGGTGCTTTCTCTGCTTCTCAGGCATCTGGTTCCTGAACCTTTATTGGTAAAATCGAATAACTGAGATTTTAATTAAAAACAACCTTAACTTGAAAAAGAAAGAAGAAAGAAAGGAAGGAAGGAAGGAAGGAAGAAAGAAAGAAGGAAGGATGAATGGAAGAAAGAAAGAAAGGAAGAAAGAAAGAAAGAAAGAAAGAAAGAAAGAAAGAAAGAAAGAAAGAAAGAAGTGTTCCCCATAGACTCACATATTTAAATACTTGGTACCCTGTTTGGAGCTCTGTTTGGGGAGGCTATGGAACCTTTAGGAGGTACAGCCTGGCTGGGGTGGTTTTGAAGAGTTCCTTGGCTTATCCTGCACTCAGTTCCTTCTCCAGTTCCCTTGTGTGGGTGGGAATGTGATTGCTCAGTTCCTGCCCTTGTAGGCATATCTGCTGCATGCTGCGTGCTGCTTGCTCCTGTGCCTCCTTGCCAAAGGGACTTATCAACCTCAAGCCAAAACACACACTTTCTTTCATAAGTTGCTTTTCTGATTGTGCTATTTTATCATAGCAACAGAAGTAACAAATACAATAGTCTAGTGAAGTTGATTCATAAAACTAACCATCACAGGTTGCCTGAAGTTAGCTGGGCACCCCTGCATATCTTTAAACCAATGAGATAGAACAAACATTTAAAAATGCATACTTTCACTTAATGTGATTTCTCCAGCACACAACCAAAAATACACCAAAGAGTTCTCCAGAAGAAAATCAAAATCTTCAGTGTTTACTCTTCTTAATATCTCATAACACAAATACTGCTATTTTATCTATTATTTATATATCTTATATTATATTGTTGGAGATACATGGAAACAAAATGAAAGTAATCAGACAAGACGATTTATAGTTTTACTGGATCACTTGGAATTTTCTCTTATTTTTTTATAATTATTTTTTTATTGATTTTTTTTGGGGGAATTTCACATCATTCACCCCAACTCCACGCATTTCCCAGACCTTCCATGCTTACCCTCCACCAATGCAGTCTCCCCCATCCCCGACCCCAGCAAACCAAAACCAAACAAACAAACCAAAACCCATTTAGCTCCTCCATCTTTCCTGCCTCTTTCAGCTCATATGCATTTGTTGTCGTGACCTTGGGAGCTGTGGTGTGTCGCGCAGTAGACTCTTTTGCCCAAACAGTTTTACTTGCAAATGTTTATTGCAATAAGTTCTTGGTCTGGTTCAAGGCCTCTGGCTTCTGGTATACCATCAATAATGGATATTCTCCGGATACTCTCTGAAATACCTCTCAGACATCCTGCTGCTGCCATAAGTCATGGAGATCCTGCAGCTATGGTTCTGTAGGACCGGTCCCTTCACATGTTTCCAGCAGGTCACAGATTGGGTAGATGTTAGGGTGGACCAACTCAAAGCCATGGATGTGGCCTGGGTGGTTGCTGAGTCTGAGCCTCCAATAGCATCACAGACCTCAGGCAAGGGTCGTGAGGGACAGGACCAATTCTCCCATGGCCCTTAGTAACACGACCCACGGATGTCAACACAGACCCAGACATGGCCCTGGGCTGCAGCAGGGCTCAGCTGTCACCATGGCCGCTGGTGGCAGCACAGGCCGTCCAGACTGGCCTGTTCTTCACCTCCTTTGTGTCTTCAGTTCCATTGCTCTCCACAGTACAGGAACTGCTCTGCTCCTCCTTCTCGCTCATTTCTGCTCCACGTACCTGTTTCTCGCTGGGGCTGTCTTCTCTCTGCCCCGCCGCCTTTTCTCTTACCCCCTCCCAATTCTAATAGTCAATATTCTCTGAATAGCCAGCATTCTCTTAGACTGTAGTTAAGCTCAGCACACTCAAACTCAACACAATCTTCTTTGTAGTTCTAGCCTTTTTTGTGGAAAATAGATTTAGTCTGCCTACCAAAGCCAGTCTGTTTCCTGTCCCAATGCCGCTCCCCCTGGGCATGCAAAGCATTCTTGCTCATCTTGTACTGTGCCACTTCGTGAACTGGTGCTTGTCGTTTGTCTAGCGGAATGTCCGGTGGGTCTTCACAGTGTTCACCATGTGCGTGGGAGAGATTGTCACAGAAAGCCAGCTGATTTGTTTTTAAAAGGGGTCTGTCTTATGAGCTAAGGTTCCCTGAAAAAAAAATTTCCACCTACATTGAAGGGTGCGTTCACCCACTGATACAAGGGGACTGATCAAATGAGAGCTCACCAAGGCCAGCTGGACTGGGACTGAACGAGCATGTGATCCAACCGGAGTCTCTGAATGTGGCTGACATGGGGACCGACTGAGAAGTCATTGACAATGGCACTGGGTCTTGTTTCGTCTGTATGTACTGGCTGTTTGGGATCCTAGTCTGTTTGGGTGCTCACCTTCCTAGACCGGGAGGGAGAGGGGAGGAACTTGAACTTCCCACAGGGCAGGAAACCCTGACTGCTCTTTGGACTGGAGAGGGAGGAGGGGGGGGGGAGGGAGGGGGGGAATAGGAGGGTATGGGGAGGAGGGGAGGAAGTGGAAATTTTTATAAACAAACAAATTAATTAATTAATAAATAAAAAAAGAGTTAGTCAATAAAAGGCTAGAGCTAATGGACCAAAAAAAAAAAAAAAAAAAAAGAATCTGAGGATCGAGTAGAATTTCATGACTGTGTAGAGAATGTGCTGGAATCCAGAGCCCAATTTGGGACATTTGAAGTCTCTGAATAGCCATCCGCTGGTTGCCCACTGCAGTGTCTGATCTGTCATCCCGCCCTTCCTGACCACCTTCCCGCTGTGTTGTGTCAGAGTCTGGATTTGTGACCGTCTTTTGTTCTGTAACTATGAAAGTTCACGCAACCATTTCCAGGAGAAGTGTGTCATTTGATGCAGCCCGAATCAGTGTCCCAGGTCATGTGCCCTCGAATTTGGCTCATAATAAACTGCCTTTTATCCCTTTGGAGGGAAGGTTTACTTTGCCCTCATATCATGAGGAATAACTGAAGAGTTAAAATGATAAGTCTCCTGCTAGTACATTTTAGGAGTTCGTCCTTTTGATGTTGTGTTTACCAAAGCCTTGCTAAATACCACACTAAAGATGTAATCTACAAAAGAAAACTAAAAAATTAAAAGCCCCCAATAAATTGTAAATACTTGTGCTTCAAAGAAATTTTAAAAAGTGAAAAACAAAGCAAAACAAAACAAAAAACAACCCAAAGAATGGGAGAGAATATTTTTAAAGGCATGTCTAGTGAGAAACTGTGGTTGAGCCTGGACCAATGGATTGCTGGCTCAGAGCACTGGCTACTCTTCCAGAGAACCTGGGTTTTCATCCCCAGCACCAATATAGCAACTCTAGGTTCAGAAGGTCCAACACCGTCTTGTGACCTCTGGGGCACTACATGAATGTGGTGCACAGACATACTTGCAGGCAAAACACCCCGACACAGGAAATAATAAAGTAATTGTTTTTAATTAATGTATTTAGTTATTAAAAATTTCCACCTCCTCCCCACCTCCCTCTTTCCTCCCTCTTCCCACCTCCCCCTCCCTCTCTAGTCCTAAGAGCAGTCAGGTTTCCATGCCCCGTGGGAAGTCCAAGGTCTTCCCCCCTCCATCCAGGTCTATAAAGGTGAGCATTCAAACAAACCAGGCTCCCACAAAGTCAGTCCATGCAGTAGAATCAAAACCCAGCTCCATTGTCCTTGGCTTCTCAGTCAGCCTTCATTGCCAGCCACATTCAGAGTGTCCAGTTTGATCACATGCTCCATCACTCCCAGTCCAGCTGGCCTTGGTGAGCTCCCATTAGATCAGTCCCACTGTCTCAGTGGGTGGACGTACCGTACCCCTCGTGGTCCTGACTTCCTTGCTCATGTTCTCCCTCCTTTTGCTCCTCATTTGGACCTTGGGAGCTCAGTTCAGTGCTCCAATGTGGGTCTCTGTCTCTATCTCCATCCATCGCCAGATGAAGGTCTGTGGTGATATGCAAGATATTCATCAGTGTGGCTATGGGACAAGGCCAGTTCAGGCACCCTCTCCTCTGCTGCCCAAGGAACAATCTGGGGACCTCTCCTTGGACCTGGGAACCCCTCTAGAATCAAGTCTCTTGCAAACCCTAAAATGACTCCCTTAATTAAGATATTTACTTCCCTGCTCCCATATCCACCCTTCCTCCATCCCACCCATCCCATTCCCCCAAGTTTTCCCCAATCCTCCCCCTCTCCCCTCTCTCTACCTATCTCCGCTTACATAAAAAGAAAAGAAAAAGAAACTGGTTGGATACACCCAACGAAGTGACGAGAGACGGAAGCTCTTGTGACATGTGAACCTGTTGTTGACGGTCCACCGCCTGGGCAAGCCAAGAAATGCGCTGAGGAATTCAGTATGTGGCGGCGGAGGCAGAGCTCACCACAGGTGAAAGGGCTTGATCTGCAACTTGGGAGAACTCCAGGTGGACACCAAGAAACACAGTGGAGCGCTGGTGAGGAGAAGCTTTCCAGGTCTAAATATGGCCGGCAGAGGGGCGTGGTCACATCAGGCTTTAACTGAGAAACCCAATACTTGTGTGCAACAATAATTGATGGACATTTCTCAGAAGAGCTCTCCTGGAAGGTCTGGAAATAAAAGAAAAAGAAAAACCAAAGGGTGTGCTGACACCTAGTGGTGACTGAGCAGAAGCTCAGCTCAATAGATTTGAACTCCACAGGACTCAAATCTGTGTCCTGTGGAGTTTGGTACACTAGCAAATGTGTTTTACCGGTTTGAACTGAAGCTGTAAACCGCACCTCCTGCTTCTGCGTAATTCACAACCAATTCCACAAAGGAAGCAATGTTTCAATTTAAAAAAAAAAACAGAATCTTAAAAATGTATTTACTTATTATTCCGTCGCGCGCGCACACACAATTTTGTGGAATCTGTTCTCTCTGACCACCTTTATGTCGGTTCCAGGCTTGCTCAGCAGTCTCTTTTGCCTCCATGGTCATCTTGTCTGCCAACTATAAATAATTTTCAAAATCTCTTTTATTTTGTTTAAAAATTCGGCTCCTCTTCCTGGCTTTGCATTAGTTTATTTTGGTCACTCAGGCTTGTGCTTATTCTATAGTCACCGACTTCCCTTCGACACACCGTCTGTGCGTCTGTGCGCTCGCCCTCTCATTCTACCTCACTTTCTCTGCCGTCTCTCTCCCATCCCTTCCCCTTTTTAACCTCTTACTTTCTGTGACTTTAATAAGCTTTCTTTTTTTTTAAGTTTTTTTTGTTGTTTTTTTTTTAAAGATTTTATTATGTATACAGTATTCTGTCTGAATGTATGCCTACAGGCCGGAAGAGGGCACCAGATCTCATTACAGATGGTTGTGAGCCACCATGTGGTTGCTGGGAATTGAACTCAGGACCTTTGGAAGAGCAGGCAGTGCTCTTAACCACTGAGCCATCTCTCCAGCCCCCAATAAGCTTTCTTTTCTTTTTCTTTTTTCTTCCTTTAAATTCTTTCTTTCTTTCTTTCTTTCTTTCTTTCTTTCTTTCTTTCTTTCTTTCTTTCTCTCTTGAGATAGGGTTTCTCTGTGTAGCCCTGGCTGTTCTGGAACTCCCTCTATAGACCAAACTGGCCTCAAACTCAGAAATCTGCCTGCCTCTGCCTCCCTGAGCATTGGCATTAAAGTCAAGGACCACAATTACTGGCTGCCTTTAATTATCTGTAAACTCTGAGAGTCTTAATACCATCCTAACCTTCTCTTTGCACCTACTTTCCCTTTTGGATTTTTTTTTCTCAGTTGGTCAAATAGTAATTCCTGACCTGGATGTAGAAGTATATGCCTGTAATTCTAGGGAGGCAGAGGAAAGGGGAATCATGGGTTCAAGATAAGACACCTAATGGGTTGAAGAGAACCTGCACTGAGGTACTGTGGGAGGGAGGAGATTGATGGGTTCATGCCCATCTCTAGTCCATTTCTATTCCATCACTAACTTAGACACTAATGTCCCCAGTACATGTGGCGCTGTCCTTGTTGTTATTGATGTTAGAGACGACTGTGGCTGCATGTTCAGTTGATGTTCAAATCTCAGAGTGATGTTGGGGCTCTCACTTAGCATCCTGAGCACATGGATTGAGGGTTTAACAGCAGAACGCAGTCCCCTGCCCGCTGGGGAGAGAGAACACCTCAACCTAGTTCTCTCTGAGAGGTGTAAATACTTCAACTGGATCATTGTATATTGTCTGGAAACAGTATTTTCAATAAAAAAAAACAAAAAAACAGCTGGAATGCATAAATCCAGACCCCAGATGAACAAGTCCCAATGCAGAAATACAAAAAACATTTTTTTTAAAAAAAATCAAGATAGTATGATCCCCCTGAGCAACACTAATCCCACAATACCGGGCTCTAAAAAGAGTGACTCAATCCCAAATAATTCGAAATAATAATTATAAGAATGTTTAATGAAATCAGAGAGGAGTCAAAAAGCTCCTAAACACATTTTAAAATAATATAAATGATGAACTTTATGAGGTAAATGAGTCAATACAGGATTTTAAAAAATTAATTCAATAAAGAGATAGATTGAAAAAATAAAATGAAAATTTCAGAAACAAAATATTCATTAACTCACATAAAACCCCAGTATAAAACTTCACAAATAGACTAGATCTAATGGAAGACAGAATTACAGCAATTTCTCATCAGAAAGGATGGAGCAGTTTAACCCAAGCACTGAAAGACAATAACTGCCAGCTGAGATGACTGTGTTCTGCAAACCTCCTTGTTGCAGTTTATGGAGGAATAAAAATTGTCCAAAATAAGCAAAAACCAAAGGAATGCACGGTCACCAACACTGCAGAAGATACTGGAAGGAATTTTATGCACCGAAGCGAAAAATGGAGACATCTGTAAGGGCAGAGGAAAGATGAAACACGCTGGGACAGTCGGTAATTGGTGAACAGGAAACACCAATACTATAAAATATAAATATGACAGTAATTAACAAATACCTTCCAATAATAACGGAAAGTTAGGCTCTCAATTCCTCAATCATAAGACAGCCTAGTCGGCTGAATAAGCAAAACCAACCAAACAAACAAACAAAACGAAACAAAACAAAACAAAAAAAACCCAAGACATTGTGGTTTTCTTTGTGGCTGATATAATCTAGGACCCCGTGACGAAGTTCTAAGGATATTTAGAAAGATTTTTGAAAAACCCCAAAGTATAATATCCAAACATCAGAAAACAGTATAGTTACTCAGTTCTTTCTTTTGTGATTCTGAACCTCTGGCATGTTTGGTAGTTGATCAATCACCAAGTTGACACAGTGGGCCCTTTATCTTTAAAAATAATAGAAATGTATTATAATCTGTTCAGTACAGCTTCCATTCACAGCTTTTTTCCTTTTTTTTTTTTTTTTGACAGGGTTTATCTGTGTGACTTTGGACCCTGTCCTGGAACTGGCTCTCTATATCATGCTGGCCTCAAATTCACAGAGACCTGCCTGCTTCTGCCTCCTGAAGTGCTGGAATTAAAGGCGTGTGCCACCACCACCCAGTAACTACATACAAAATTTTGTCTGTGGATTTAATGTGTGCTGTTGCTAATTATTTCTTTTAAAAAAGATTTATTTTAGTGTGTGTGCACGTGTGCATGCAAGTGTGTGTAAGACTGTGTCATCCCTTGGAACAGGAGTTATAGGCAGTTGTGAACTACCTGATGTGGGTGTTGGGAATTGAACTTGGGTCTTCTTGAAGAACAGTGTACTCTTAACCACTAATGTCTTTAGCCCTAGTCAGTTAATTTCTAACTTCTGGATAATATTCCATTTTATGAATGTAGAACAATTTATATATCCACTTTCTTGTTGAAAAACTGTAATCTTATCTTGAAAATCAAGATGTAATCCCACGGAAACTCTTATAGACTGAAAAGAAGTTTAAGAGAAATACATTTGTTTGACATAACAGGCTGTTACACACATGAACTCACAGTAATTAGGACTGAAGGCACAAGACTGACACAAGATTGTCCAGCATGGAGGAGGGAGGGGCTAGCTAAGAGGCTATTAGCAACCGATGGGAGCTGGGGAAGTGAGAGTATGTTTTCTTCAGGAATGGGACCTCTGAAAAGCTACCCATGCTTTAATAGATAGTCCTACATCTATGTACATATACATCTATGTACATATACATCTATGTACATATACATCTATGTACATATAGGCGGCACTAAGTAAAATTAACGAGCTTAAGAAAGAAAAAAAGACAGTGCATGAAATATGCAGGGAAATGGTGGCGGGAAAACAGTGGAGGAATTGGAGGGGAAGGAATAGGGCGTGGTTTGATCAAAGCAGTATATGAAATATGAAGTGTGGGGGCCCACAGATGTGACCCTGTTTCACCTTGCCTAGAGGCCAGAGAGTTTGAGCTTATGTTTGCTCTTTCAAAGTTGCTGACAACAGGTGTTATTACAAACAAGAGATCCTGACCTAGGGTGTGGTTAATTAGTATTTTAGGTATAGAGGTGGATCCGCTCCACCTAGACCAAAGGTCAGAGAATTCAAGTCTATTCCTTAAATCATGTTAATGAAGTCTGTTGCCTCCCTCCCCTTTTGGAGTGAAGTATATAAGCATGTGGAAAACAAATGTGGGTGTTTCAGTATTCACCGAATTTCCCTCCTGGTGCTGTTCTAAGCTTTTGTCTTTTATTTCTTTTATAGCTCAGAATAATTTAAGTTAAGAAAAGCTGGTTAGGAATAAGTCAAACTAAGATCAGGCATTTATAAGTAAAAATAAGTCTCCATGTGTGTTTATTTGGGAGCTGGGTAGTGGTCCCCTCAAAGAGCCAAAAGAGTAATAAAACAACCAACAATACTTCCTTCCTTGTTTCTTTCTTTTCTTCCTTTCTTTAGCTCTTGCCTGTTATGCCCAGATCCACAAAGTCCCCCCAAAAACCAACAGGAAGACTGAGTCCCGTATGTAAAAACAAAGAGCCTTTATTTTATACAAGTTTACGAACTTTGGTTTCTCTGTCTGTTCAATGTACTGGACTAATCGGAGAGCCCTGAGCTTGGGTTTTTATAGTAGTAAAGGTGGGGGTGAGGGGTTTCTGGGGTTCAGGACCCCTGATTGGCTGACATTTGTCTAGCAGTGTCTTGGTAAGTATGTGATGGCAGGTGATCCTCTCTACAATGGTTGGAACTTTAGGCATTTTCTTTGGATGATCAGTTCTTGGGTGGTGCTCAGGTAATCTCAGTTTGTGGTTCTTCCTGCAACCAGGTATTGCTTCCAGGTAAACTACTGAGACTCAGGCCTCCATTAAACTTATTGATGGCTGAGTCCTACACTGGCAGGCGATAATGTTTGAAAGTTAAGAACTTCCTTCGGGTGATCCGTTTCTATTTAGTTTATCATGGCTGGCTCCTACATTCCCCTTCCTCTTTTTTCTTTTCTTTCTTTGAACCTGCGTCACAGAACTAACTCAGACTGGCCTCAAATCATGTTCTTCTACTCCCCCTCCCCAAATGCTAGGATTATAGACAAGTGCTTTTATAATTAGCTGGGTTATAAATTTAATTTACTCAATAATTTATAAATTTGACTAATAAAATACTTATATACTTGTATCTAGTTTATTTCAATTAGTGTAATACTTAAATGGATGCATCTATGTAGAATGTATCAGAACTTTATTTCCTTGCTTAGCCAAATAGCATTCTCTTGTGCGTATGTAACATTTGATGTTTATTTAATTTTTTGTTGTTAGACTCATGTTGTTTCTGTAATTTTTAGCCATAGTAGATACTAATGTAGTGAACATCTGAGTATACTTTTGCAATTTCTTTTAAGATTATTTTGAGTACCTGGATTATATGTGTGGTAGTTTGAATGAGAATGTCTCCATAGGCCTATTTGTTTGAATATTTGGTCCCCAGTTGGTAGAACTATTTGGGAAGGATTAGGAGGTGTGACCTTGTTGGGGGAAGTGTGTTCCTGGGGGTGGGCTTGGAGTTTCAAAAGCCCATAGCATTTCCACTTAGGTCTTTCTACTTTCTGTTTTGGATCAGGATGTAAGCCCTTGGCTACTGCTCCAACACCACGCCTGCCAGCCTGTTGCCATGCTCCCTGTCATGATGGTCATGGACTCATCTTTTGAAAGTGTAAGGCAAATGTGATAGTTTGAATGTAATGGGCCCCCATAATTTCATAGGGAGTGGCACTATTAGGAAAGTGGATTTGTTGGAGTGGGTATGGCCTTGTTGGAGGAAGTGTGTCACTGTGGGTTGGGCTTTGATAGCCCTCATCATGTTGATGCGGAATCTTTGTCAGCCAATTTTAAGAGGTGGGACCAAGTTAGGGCTTGGCTTTCTGGATATCTGGAGAAAAATGCTACACAGCCCAGGTGCTCTCTCTCTTTGTGGTTTCTGCTCTACACAGCTAAGCTTGGACTTCTCATTCCTGTTTCATGAGTTTGCCCCTTATCATAAAGAAAAATATAATTGCTCTATCTTTTAGCTAGCATGGTTATTTCTTGACCTGAGATAATTCGCCAGTTGGCACTGAATCGTGGGGCTTGGATCCGCTGTGGCTCCAGCCAACCACGGTCAGACTCCGCATGGTATGTTTGGGTATAGAATCCCCTTGCAGCAGCCCTGAGTAGTCGCTAGCCTTGATAGCATCTCGGAGCCGCTCTAGGTCCTCAGACTTCTGTGCCACCGACAGCTGCTCATCTGGCTTGTGGGTCCAGCTTTACTGGTGGGCCACAGGAGCTCAGGTGGGATGCTTCTCCTGGTGTCTGCTGGCCTTGTTGCCTTGCTGGCCTTGTGCTTGTGATACTGCTGACTAGTCAGGGACCTCTGCAGAGCACACAGTCTGTGATTTACACTGAATAACTGTTTTTAATCTGAGCACATTTTTCAGTATCTAGCACTATAACCAAGTTCAAGCTGGTCACGCAGCTACAACTGCGCCCCGACACCTACTGGCCAGTAACGGTTATTGCACCTACTCCAATTCATCACAGATGAGATTTATAATTTAATATAATTATAATTTAAAAGGGCAAGATGACAGATAACTTGATAATACAAGAATTTAACAGCTTTTTACTTATACCATGTATGATATTATGCATGTGATTTCCCTTCTACATCCCTCTATTTGATTCTGGGGATTAGCTTTGTCCTTCATATTTCTCCTTAAAAACATGGTTTGATAATAGGGTCAAGAATGCGGCACTTTTAAAAATGATACAGTCTTTACAGACTTATAATGACCAACTAAAAGGGAAATTCAGCACTCTGCATAAGAATGCAACCAATTTGGGAACAAAACTAAGTCAATGACAGAGGGTGCTCTCTATCTGAGAGAGTTCTAACTGTTGAATGTATTAATCAGACTCTGTCAAATGGTTATAATAGATTGATGGATAGAACGTCTCTCTAGGAAGGTAATATGCATGATATTAAAGTTACGTCCAAAGATGAGACATTATCTTTATTGGACAGACTTCACACCTTGGAATCTTCAATGAGGGCATTAGAACAGAACATCAGACAGGAGATCTAGACTTTACAAAGAGCAGTGGTAAAAAGACTTGAAAAGATGAGGAATTTATCAAATTTTATGACCAAGGACAGAAGGTACAAAGACAAAATGTAGCCTAATCAATACGTACCAAACTCTGGGATAGCTTACCCAGAGTTCTACCTGCCTATCCAGTGACATCATCAGAAAGAGCATCTGGCACCAAGTACTTAAAGGTAGTTGAAGAATTTACATGGGAACCCATACGTATGAATGATCTAAAGAAAATTAAACAAGTAATAGTTAATTATGGAATACATTAACCCTTTGTTAGGGAAATGATCAAAAGGTGGTCTTCAAGCAATAAGGCAACCCCTCAAGATTGGCTTTAATTAATCTCAGTGGTCCTAGAAAATAGACTGCAGATTCCTTGGAAATGTTATTGGAGGGAAGAAGCAAAAATTTCAGAACAACAGGGAAAAGCAAACGGACTTGAGATTTCCCAAAATCAAATTCTGGGCGAGGGACTTACTCTGGTCCTCAGGATCAGGCTTTTTATGATGAACACACCTTGTCCCTATGCAGCACAGCAGCTTTAAATGCTTGGGACAGGATTCAGGAACTAGGAAAGATAATTGAATCATATATTAGGGTTAAACAGGATCAGAGAGAACCCTTTAGTGACTTTTTACAAAGATTAACTAAGGCTGTACCAATAGGAGTAACAGACCCTGAGGCTAGATGTGTACTAGTTGAATCCTTGGCTTTTGAGAATGCCAATTTAGAATGCAAAAAGATCCTTGGGCCTTTAAAGATCAGATCATCACCAATGGATGCATACAATACAGTGGATCTTGCATACAATGAATGTTGAGACCTTTGACTATAGTACTGAAGCTTGGGTAGGAGAAGTAATTTCCAATGACATGAGGAGACACCAAATTGCCAAATGCTTTAATTGTGGTAGAATAGGACATCTGAGAAGAGACTGTAGACATGGAATTCTTAGGAATAATACCTCCTCTGGGAATGACAAGAATAGAAGGACTCAGCCTTCAGGTATATGTAGTAGGTGTGGCAAAGGCCGACATTGGACCAATGAATGTAGGTCGACAAAAGACAGACAAGGCAACCTGATATCATTGGGAAACTCTTTGGGGGGACCTCTTGCAGGCCCCCATGACAAATGTGCTCCAAACATTCCCAGTTACTGTGGAGAGCATGTCTCACCAGGAAAATTAAAAAAAATCCAGTGCCTCCTGTAAAAAACCATACTGATCTGGATGGTGGAATAGATGTGGAGGATGAATCAAAAACTCCAGTAGGAAATAGGAAATGTATATTCTGGCAGACTTCTGTAAATGATCAAAGACCAAAGAGTTGGAGATCTTTACAGCGTTTTGACATCAGATATGAAGATGCAGAGTTTGGAGTTTGCCCAGTTGGTTTTCAGTCTTGCTTTGGTTCAATATGTCCTCACTATACTTCCTTCCCTATGTTTTAGAATGAAAATGTATATCCTGTCTCATTATATGTTGGAAGTATGTGATCTGCTTTTTGATTTTGACTTTTACAGGTGATTACAGGTAAGAGCTTGCATGAATCTCAGAAAAGACTTTGAACTTTAAAACATTGGTGAGACTGTGGTAGACTATGGGGACTTTTGAAGTTGGGCTAAATGCATTTTGCATTATGATAATGTTACAAGTTTATGGGGCCAGGGAGTGGAATGAGGGAGTCTGAATGTATTTGGCCCCCATAATCTCATAGGGAGTGGCACTATTAGGAGGTATGGTTTTGTTGGAGTAAGTGCATCAATGTGGTGGTGGGCTTTGACGTTTCCTATGTTTGGGATACCACTCCGTGTGTCAGTTGACTTCCTGTTGCCTATAAGATGTAGGACTCTCAGCTACTATTCCAGCACCATATCTGCCTGCACGTTGCCATGCTCCCCACCATGATGATAATGGACTGAACCTCTGAAACTGTAAGGAAGCCTCCCCAGTTAGATGTTTTCATAAGAGTTGCCATAATCATAGTGTCTCTTCACAGCAATAGAAGCACTAACTAAGATAATCAATAAACTCCTTCTTCTCTAAGTTGCCTTCTATAAGTTGTCTTAGCACAGCAATAGAAAAGTAACTAAGACAGTTTAGTGATCTTATGTTAGGTTTCTGAGACGCTGCTGGACTGCTTTCTAGACTAATTGCACCATTTAACTTTCCCAGCAGTCTCGTCAAAGCAAGGGCTCCAATTTCTCTACATCCGCACCAATACTTTTTGTTGTTTCATTTTGGTGGTAGTATGTGTCATTATGATTTTGATTTATTCATTTAATTTTCCTAGTGATAAATAATATTGAACATCTTTTCTTGTCTGTGTTTGACATTTCTGCAACTTTATTGGAGAAAATATGTCCAAGCCTTTTTTTTTTTTTGAGACAGTTGGACTCAATTCACTGTCTAGCACAGGCTGGGCTCAAAGTCCTGGCTGCACTTCTGCTTTAGCCTCCCAAGTTTGGGGATTATAGGTATGAATCAGTGCAGTGGTTCGCTTTGGAATGAAGTTGCTAGGGAATTTAAATATTCTGAATATTAAATTGTAACATTCCTTCCTTTCCTTTCCTTTCCTTTCCTTTCCTTTCCTTTCCTTTCCTTTCCTTTCCTTTCCTTTCCTTTCCTTTCCTTTCCTTTCCTTCCCTTCCCTTCCCTTCCCTTCCCTTCCCTTCCCTTCCCTTCCCTTCCCTTCCCTTCCCTTCCCTTCCTTTCCCTTCCTCTCCTTTCCTTTCCTTTTCTTTTTTGAGACAGAATCTCCCTGTGTAGCCCTGGCTGGCCTGGAAGTGCTTGTGTAGATCATTCTGGCTTCTAACCCAGAGAGGTTTGCCTGCCTCTGCCTCTGAAGTGCTAGGGTTAAAGTCATGTACCACCATGACCTTCCCTCATTCTACTTTTAAGGCAATGTCTTTCTATATAATGGCTTAGACTTGCCTGATGTTGCTATGTACTCTACTGTAGGCTTAAATTCATAATCATCCTGCCGTAGCCTCCCAAAGACTGGGATGATAGGAATGATGGCAATGTGTGGCCCGACTTTGACTTCTTTGTTTTTTCTCACATTAAAGTAATCCTCGAGTCTCACAAATTCAAATTTCTCAAAACCGCTCCCATCTCTCCTTCACTTCATCTCCATCACTTCCGAAAATAGCTACTACCCACGGACCCTAGTATCGTAGCTTCCTAACTGGTTTCCCATCTCTCTTTGCCACATCCGCACGTGTCTGTTTACATCACTCCTGCCGTGGAGGTGACAGGGCTTCTCTAGGCTTTCAGAATAAGGTTAAGTGGATGACAGTTTGGGAGATGCTTTATGGTCCTGCTCATCTCCTTCGACTGACCTTGCCCTCTCTGTAACTGTTCTCCAGTTACACTTGCCACCTCCAGACCATCAGATACTTTCTTTCACTTGCCTCTCGCCTTGAATGACTTTAACTTTCTAGTCACTGTTTGCTAACTTATATCTTCTTTCAGACCTTAGCTTAGGTGGAAGTGAGTTTCCCCCCCCTTTTCTGTTTCTGAAATTCTTCCATGCTCTCTTCTAAGACTGAGCTATGACTACACTAGCTCCAAACACACTCTCTAGGACATAGACAGTTAGTTGCTCATTGATTCATTTGTCTGCTATTCTGAGGTGGGACTGTACACTTTTTAACCCATGTTTCTCTGACAGCCTCCCGAGGGCTTCTGGAACAGAACTGATGGTCAACAAATAATTAGATAAATTATCTCTATATTTAACTTATGTGCATTTTTCTCTGTCACACAGAATTATAGTACACAGCCTTGATTGTGGGAAGGCAGTGCAGTGTAAAGGAAAAATGCTGCTATTGAACAATGTGGTGTTAAATATCAAGAAACAACAAAGTCCTGGTCCTAAGCGCACTTATCTGATTGGCCAAATCGTCACTGGGAATGCAGTACCTAAACCAGCTTCTTAACGATTATCCATAGTGCTCTGTAGTTTGTGCTGGTTTCAGCCAGTCACATGAACTGGAGCTTTGCTCTGAAAGGTTCCGCAGGGCTGGATGGCTGAAGAGACGTACAAACTTGCTATTCATGCCTAGCCAGACTGGTTAGCTTGCTATGTCCTATTACAGAACAGGGGTGAATAAGGAAATAGGCATTTCATGTGAAAACACCCATGTCACTGCTGCCATGTCACCAGTGACCTAGGCATTTCTAAGACCAGGACTTTTTCTCCATGGTAGGAAGGGTAAGATGTTTTCAGTCTGTTTTCTTTTATCTGCATCCTGTTTTTAACATTTTGTAGCTTACATCTTCCTATTTCAGCCACAATCTCTACTTCTTTTCCAAGAAGGTCTACAGGCTTGGTTCAAGGAGAGCATGCATATCTGTAAGTTCAGGGTGATGTTAAAACACAGACAACCCTCAGAAGCTGGGTGTGTTAAAATACGGCCCGAAGTCGGCACACATAGACTAAAATACACTATAAGTACATAGTGTAGATCATATTGGAGATTTGCTGAGTGCACCAATGAGGTCTCTGAGGCTAATTCTCTCAGGCCAGTGGGCTTTTAGTATTGCTTGAGGTCCACAAATGGAGCTTGGACTTGGGCGCACTTAAATTATTTTCAATGCATATTCAAGTCCTTGACGGTGGAGATTACCAGGACCTACATGAAGGTAGGACCAACAGAGAGCCTTTCTTGTCACGGTCAAAGCTGGTTCCAGATCTGGGAAGAATAGTGGGCAGTGATGCTTCCGACAATGTGTTGAAATCAGACCCCTGAGGATAACTGGAGAAGAGAAGTTAGTAGAGTTGACCCGTTTCTCAGGAGCACTGCCTTCAGGGACATTCCCGTGTCCTGTCAATAGAGGGAGCCGTGACTCCACCTCATAGATGACATCTCTGAGAGAGGGCAGTAATCACCGAACTGCAGCTCTGAGAAGTGACCTCTGCCAGGGGCTCCTGAGGGTTCCAGGCAAAGTCAACAGCTAAATTTGCTTGCTGATAACTCTCCGCCAGGCTCCTCGCTGTATTGCCGGCCTGAGAACGCTTCGGAGAGCTCAGAGCAGTCCAGTTGGCTGCACTGACTTCACACACTCCGCTGATTTCCTTGCTCAGGAAATTTCTGTTAATTCAAAAAGGCAATTGGAACTATTTATATCTAGATTACTTCATTACTGAAGCGTCATGGGCCATGAGATGATTAAGGTTTCTACAAATATGTTTTCCTGCCAGTCTTCTTAATAGTCAAATAATTTCAATGTCATCAATGGCTTGGCATATAAAACAAAACCATAGGGCAGACAAATGAGCAGTAGAAATTAGAATTCTTTTTAAAAACGTAACTGGGGTCAATAAGAAAACATTGTCCAACATGGGGCATTCTTAACTTGGACCAAAAGAAAAAAACCAAACCAAAACAACAGCAGCAAAAACCAAAACAACCTGAATTTGGCACTCGACTCTGAAAACTGAGCTGTCTTTGGGAAGCCTAAGGGAAGCGGATGACTTCATTTCCTTCGATGTAAAACAGGAGTAGTGCACATATTAGTTTTCCATGCATAGGATTGCTTGAGGCTTCTAGGAAGCAATGCATGCAAAACACTTCTGTAAATGTATTATTCAAATATAAGATATTATTGAAGTACACTTTACGTGGCTAAATTTAACCACACAACTTTCACATCTTTACTTTTTAGACAAAGTCTCACCGTGTGGTTCTGACTGACCTAGAACTCACTATTCAAACCAGGCTGACCCCTGTCTCTGTGTGCTGAGGTTAAAGGTGTGATTTATCTCCATATAGATTGCTTTATATAGATAATACAAAGTAAAATAGTGGAAATATTTGTTTAAAATTTCAGATAAATCCTGTAAATATCCACCAGCAAGAGATTATCAGCTAATATTCAAACATGTTCTGGGCCATGTCGGCATGTACACACAAGCCCATGAACAATAGTTCAAAAACTGAATTATATTTTACATATGATTTAAATGGACTTTTTGAAAAAAATGAACTTTATCATTCGGTATTCATAATTAACAATTGTTTATCTTTATGTCGGACATTTTTTAAATGTGTATCTTTTTAAATCCCACAAGTGCTTCAAGAGATCTGTGTGTGTGTGTGTGTGTATGTGTGTGTGTGTGTGTGTGTGTGTGTATCAAACACAAGAAAACTGAGGCTCAGAAATGTGAAATAACTATCTCTAATTTCTGTAATTTCAATGAATCTTGCAATTCACATGTTTTCTGCTCATGACTGCCCCACTTTTATTGTAAAACCAAGAGCAGACAGCTTCTTGAAAAAACGTCAATTCTTGCTGGTGTGGTGGCATTTGCCTTTAATCTCACTTTGGAGACAGAGGCAGGAGAATCTTTGTAAGTTATGAGGCCAGACTGGTCTACAGAGTGAGTTCTAGGACAGCTGAAGCTACATAGAGAGAGCCTATCTCAAGAAACGACCTAACCAAGCCAAATCAAAACAAACCAAAACAAATAAAAGACAAAAAACAAAATAAAAATAATCCAAAGAACAGCAAACAAAAACCCACAAAACCCAAAGAAGAGTTGATTCTCACATGCCAGGCATTGACAGTTTTCAGGCAACTTCTTGTAAACTCTAGGAGAAGTTGAGGACTCTAGGACCGAGAATGTTAATGTCAATATCGCACTGGAGAGCCACAACTTTGGTTTCAGTTGCTAGCATGGGTTTGCTAGATAGCTTCTGAATTTGACATGATGCCAAGCAGCCCTCCAGAAGCGTCATACCAGGCCACATGCTCACAAACAGGGTGGGAGTCGCTTGGCCTCTTTTCTGTGTGTCTAACCGTGGTCCTTGTAAATTGCTTCTCGGTTTGTCATTAGGACGCTAGCTCACTTGTAGGCTGCTAGCCTCCATGTGTTCACGGGCAGGTATGGCATTCTCAAGTTGAAACTGCAAGTCTGGCATGTCAGTAACTCTGAGGTTGCTGGGAGTTGGGCGTCATAGCCTGTTCAAGAATACACTCCCACCTCCTCAGCGTTCTTCCACCTCCTCAGCGTTCTTCCACACTCTGCTGCCTAGCCGCTCTCTGCAGGGCCCACGTTCCTAAGGTTATACCAGTCATAGGAAGGCTAGCGTACAAACAGCACAGGGGCTGGTTGTATAACTCAGTGTAGGATGCGCGCATGGATCGGGACTCCATCCCAGCACCCGCTCTGCTCAAAGCATGTGAACTCGAGTTTCAGCATTAGTCGGAGTCATCAGTAAAATTTGTTATTTATTTATTTAAATGCATTTTCTGTATATAGGTGATATACTTCAATGTATGTGCACCGCATGCTTGCCTAGCGCCCTTAGAGGCAAGAAGAGAGGAGTGGATCCCCTTGAATGGGAGTTACAGATGGTAGTGAGCCACCATGGAGGTGCTGGAAATTGAACCCAGGTCCTCTGGAAGAGTAGCTACAGCTACTAATCCCTGAGTCATCTCTCCAGCCCTTACCTATTTTTTAAATGAAGCAAGGGTCTACTCATGCTGAGTTTCTAAATAAAGTATTTCTCCCCACCCCCAAAAAACCAACAAAAACCCCACTTCCTCCTATTGAGAAAATGAATTCCTCTATATTTCTTTGCCCTTGAAAGCTTTTTCCCTTTAAGAGAAAGAAATTCTTTAAATAAAACAAGGCAAAAAAAAAACTAGTTTATTAGCAGTTAACTCTGAACCATTAAGCTGTAGACATCTAACAAGTTCCACACAGACATCAGCATAAATGATTATGTGCTCTGGAATATTCAGAACGAAAGTGAGTCACCCCCGACCTTTACACAAAGTTTATATTACATACATGACAATAATTGTTTCTAATTGTCTCTGGCTTTCTTTTTCAGTTTAAAGCTATACGCATATAAGAAAGCTATAAAAATTAGACATAGGAAATTAATTAGACATAGTATAGTAATCTGTCTTTAATGTACAAATCAATATGAAAATGTTTTCTTTTTCTAGTGAGTTTCTTCAAGAGAGAATCTGTATCATAGTGCAGATTTCTGAATCATGTCATTTAATAGAACGTTACAAACCATAGGCTATTTCCTCCCCAAGGAACGTATGGGAAAGGAAAATCAGGACAACGTCCTCAGAATGCCGGACTCTTGGGGCTTTCCCTCTCCTTGTTCTCTTGGGGCTGTGGCTATATGACTCATAAAGATAATGATTTGAAATTCCTGGTATCAGTTGAGGATGTCATATGAGAGGCTGAGGAAATCAAAGTTCTCTGTTGATCCCAGGTTATACTTGATCGTATGGAGAAGCATTCCATGCCTGGAGCTTCCAGCGAAAAGCTGTGGCTAGGCTTGCTTTAGGCAATGAAAGCACGTGTGGAGTCTTGTTACAGCGAGGACATCGTTCTGTGAATGCTAGCCTGGCTACTTTTATTTTTCAGCATTCAGGGAATACCAACCAGCTTTGGTCTGTTGGCTCGGTCCCAACTTCTAGAACAGAGAATTTAAACAACACAGAATTGTCTCATAGACACGAAGCAACCAGCTTCACACCCATCACCTCGCAGACTGAAGATCTGTCAGAATACTTTGCAAGCATTAACTGATAAAAATCACAACCTCTTTCAGGAATTATGGACTGTATTATGGTTTCCGAAGAGAAAACCAAAACCAGTTGGAGCTATATCCACTTACTGTTTACGCGAAGAAAACAAGCCCTTGTTCTGCCTATACCAATGAGTAATCGGACTAATTTTTTTCCCCCTGACTTGGCACAATCTCTTATTGACCTGATTGAAACCACCAGATGTTCTGGCAGCTCCTGGAGACATAATCTAACTAACTCAATAATTGATCTAAGTAAACGTATCAGAATGTGCACTGGCAGCGAAATCAGGGAGTCTCTGTTCCGTGATGACTTTGAATTAAAAAAAAAAAAAAGGCCGTCTGCTCACATAATCGAAATGAGTAGAGATTGGCACCATCTCATTCATTTACTTCGCTAGTTTACAGCCTGTTTACGTCTGTGCGTTCCTATAACTGTTGAAAGAGATGAAAGAAAATTCATAGCGTCACAGAAATGAAAAAATTGTCCTGGGGTTGTCTGTTGGAAGTTAAGTTTCTCCACAGGGGGAAAAATTGATTTAAAAAAGAAAAGACAAAAACAGAGATTTAAAAAAGAAAAGACAAAAACAGAGATTTAAAAAAAATAAAAGACAAAAACAGAGATTCCTTTGACTTATTTTCTAAGGAAAGACACTTTAGCATTTTAAGTTTTGGATTATTTCATATGATAGTCTTTTATTCCAGAATACTTCATACTTTGTTTCTCTGCTTTCCCCTGAGTACATTTGCTATGTTACCATCTCCACAGATGATAAAGAACATTCCTTATAAGTAGATCTTAGAAACAGAAACAATTTACATCTCTTTACATGCAGCAAAGGATGGCTGAGAGTAGGAAGAACCATGTTTCAGATATGAAACTGTGGGTTGCTGAGAATGCTCAGGTTTTTTTTTTTAAATTTGATTAATAAATACCATTTTAAAATGTCTTTTCTTTCCATTTCTCTGCTCATCATTGGAAGAAAAACAAAAACAAAGTCACAATGACAACACACACACACACACACACACAGAAGGAGAGAGAGAGAGAGAGAGAGAGAGAGAGAGAGGGGATAGTCAGACGAAAAGTTCAAGGAGCAAGACCATTTGTGGTCATACAGAAAGCAGCACACAGCCTCACACACTCACTCACACACACCCTCTGCACTTAGTAGGTGATCAGCACCTGTGTCCAGGACTCTGTACAAACTTCCTCTTTCTTAAGGACCTGGAGTGCAGAGACCATTACACTTTGATTGGCATATTGCCCCCAGTGTTCTTGGTAAATATTGTTCTGCATTAGCAGCGCAATAATCCTGCCAGCAGGTTCTCTTAATCACCCAATGCTCTCCTGAGTGTTGTTTTTCTTTGTCTGCTCCAAAGGCCACTGTCTCCACAAGTCTCTTCCAGTGCTGGGGGAGCCTCGTTAGCATAACAGCTGACCCAGGGACTGCTGGCTCTCTTTGAAACCCAGCTCTCTTGCCCTGGGTTGGGGAAGCCTACAACGAATACACACAAAATCCCATTCAAAACTGCTTGAGAACAAGAAGAGACAAACATGTTTTATGAACTGGTTTTGATGAGATGTCTCCTAGTGGATCAATCATGAGGATCATAAGTGACCCAGGCTCCTGCAAAGTGCTGGGTAAACTGGTCAGTAAACTGTAAAGTGCTGGGTAAACTGGTCAGTAAACTGTAAAGTGCTGAGTAAACTGGTCAGTAAACTGTAAAGTGCTTGGTAAACTGGTCAGTAAACTCTAAAGTGCTGGGTAAACTGATCAGTAAACTGTAAAGTGTCGGGTAAACCTGAAGATGTGCTGTATGTAGGGCCAGAAACTTTTAGGCACCCCAGGTAGACAAGGCTGTTTCTTTTCTTTAGTCCTGCCCTCTATTCCTACCCTCGATTTCATTTAAAAATAAAAATAAATAAATAAGAAAAAAGTCTTTTTTGAGCAAGGGTTTCATGTATTCCAGGCTGACCTTAAACTTGCTTTGTAACCAAGGATGAGCTTGAACCCCTGATTCTCCCTATGAGGACAGCGCAGGCACATGCTCTCCTATCTGGTTTAGTGTGGTCCTGAGCATGGAACCCAGGCAGGCATTTCACTGACTGCTAAGTTCCGTGTCCTGTCTTCCCACTCTTAAGACCTTGGTTGATTCTGGTCTTAGAACACTGAGAAAATCTAACACTAAGACTATGAAACAGGAAAGGCAGGTCCTTGTGCCTATTAAGGCACAGTTTTGTTTCGTGAAAATCATTTATGTTATTGAAACAGTGCAAGTGTCAGGGACAGTAGCAATTCTTGAGCATTGGGTACATGGAGTCCCACAGTATCTTCCTCAAAACTTGCATCTGCTCTTCTTATACACAGGTGGTTGAAGGCCAGTGGTCAGAGACAAGCGCGGCATCTGAGCTAGGAATGGAACCTGGATCGGCCTGGCTGGAAGGTTTATGTTTCTCACCCCAAATGCAATTCCACTGTGTCTCACACTCTGCCACTTTCTTGCTGCAGCTTTCTCCTTAGTGAAAGGGTAACAGGTGGGGAAAAGCACTGTCACTGATGATCCAGGCTTCCCATGGGTTTCACACAATATTACGGTAAACTTCACAATGCCAAATTTTAGTTCTCTGGCTACACCAGTTGGGATAACTGAGGCACATTTGCAAAAAAATGTCTAAATGATGTCAGCATAGTACAGGTGAAAAGGAGAAACACAGCCAGCTAGTTACATAATCTTAGTATTGGGGAGATGGACATGGCGGGATCGGGAGTTCAAGGTTAGCCTTCGCTACACAGTAAGTACAAGGGGGAGTCTGGATACATGAAACATTATCTCAAAAAACAAAGAAAGCATTCAAGCCGGCTCACATGCACACGTACACACACACACACACACACACACACACACACACACACACACACACGCACACACGTGTGTATGTGTCTGTGTTGTGAGAATCTACAAATCTTAATCTGTATACTAAGCTTCTCAAACTTGGAACTACCTGGGTCATTTACTGAACCTTTTCATCTTTGTATTAATGCTCAGTGCTTTATAGATACAGTATTGTCTTAGTTTTTTCCTGTTTTTATTTGGCTTTTGGATAAGGCTCGAGGGCTGTGCTCCATCCTTTTCTAAGCTCATTGGTCAAGTGGATTGCATCTGTGGCCTCTCTTAAAAAGGTGCCTTACAGTGGATGAGAGCAGTGTTGTAATTAATATCATCATTAAAAATAAGCTGGCCTCCTCGTACACCTCCTTTAACTTGTTATTTGAGGCTGCCTGGTCGGGCTGCACAGACAGCAAGCGGTTTTGGCATGAACCTGGGGCCCAGGGGAATATTAACTTACAAGACTTTCCCTATTTTGCTTTTACATGTCTGAAACTATTTCGAAACGTAGTGGCTGAAATACAAGTTGTTAAATACACGTGACCAGACCATAAGAAATGCTTTCTGCTCCCTCAGTCCCCTTTGAAGAAGTGACAGCTGGGAAATGGACTGTGTATTTGTCATAGTTATACCTGATTGCATTATGATCAAGATTATAAAGGAGGTGGCTAGCGAGTTAAGGTGATAGCACCTAAGGTAGGTCCTACATGTAATTTAAGTGTCACGTTTGAAATTAGAGGAATCCATTCATTAAACCTCAAGAGTTCTTGTCAAGCAGAGATGTCCAGTGTAAGATCGAAGGGGGAATGGAGTCGCTGGTTTTCAGATCACCCTGTCCAACTTTTGTCCTCCCGCCCTTCTCTCCTGCTGGGCTGTCTTGGGAATGGGGGGGGGGTCAATCGGGGGAGGGGGTGTGATCCTCTGAGACCTGTCCTCCAGAGTGTGAAGTTTTCTCACCTTGCATGCTCACCATGCAGAGTAAACAGTCTGTCCCTCTCTGTGTGTGTTCCTTTGTGGCTGCAAGGGCAGACACTGCCTGGGCATGGTGACTGGATGCTGGAGAGTGTCTGCCAGTCTCCAGCAGCTGGAAAAGGTTTGAGCCCCTCTGGCAGATGTTTGTTGTTTCAGCCACTTCATTAACTTTGGAAACAAAACCCCTGACTATTCTGAAGAGAGTTCCACTTCGTGATTGACAGCTGGGGTGTGCTTCCTCCCGCGGAAATGCTGCACAGTCTAAGAACGGCAGAGAGGGGCTGGAAAGAAGGAGCCTGAAGAAATTGGGATGCTTGCCATTGCTCAAAGCTCAAATTAACAAGGAAAGGGGAGAGACTCGTTTAAAGAGAAAGACAAATTTAGTACAACTAATTAAGATGTGATGTCCCATCAAACACATTATATAATTCTGTTTCCAGAGTTTTCATACAATCATGTATTCAGGACACACTTACTGAGAAGGGACCACGGGCCAGATGCTATTGGATGATGACGGTAGGAGAGGAATAATGCTGAACAAAGCACTGGCCGTGAGGAATTCATTGTATGGTGGGTGAAATAAACATGCAGGAGTAACACAGTGAAGGCAAGGCTGGGGTAGAGGCAGAACAGCCGGGGACAGGCCTAGGGCTGAGAAAGGAGGTCTTGGGAGGAGGTTGTATTTGAGATGGCTTTCTAGTTTTTCTGGCAGAGAAGGAGAGAGGGGAGAGGTGGCAGGATATTCCAGTTACACGCAAGGCTCATTAAAGGTGTGGATTTTGAAAGGCCAACCTTGTGAAGTAGAAATTTTCATTTGGAAATGAAAAGACAAGGTCAGTTTAAGAAAGGAATACCAGAGTGCCAAAGACTCCAGATTCCGATCCAGAACCACTCACTTCTTCCTCCAGAGAAAATTTGTTCCCACAGACCTCTCGGCGATTTCTGGTCTTCCTAGTGAAAAGTGGAAAAACAGAAAAACAAAGAAACAAACTAACTAACTAAGGCACTGATGAGGGCTGCTCTACTTCTTTGGCTATCGAAATTCGCTAGATTTCAAACCAAATCTACTGCAGGGCCTAAGTGAATTTTATGTCCGCGGCTCTGTGGAAGCAGGGAGTTAGAGGGTTGGAAGAGGGTTGTCTTGGGTAGACATGTCAGGGCAGAGGTCAAACCAAGGGCTGAGTCCTGCGTGCTGGGCTGGGAGTTCGTAGCCCTGTGTCTGCAGATGAGCTTCCACAAGAAAGGGGTACACAAATGCCACTCCCGATCCGAGTTTGGAAAGAGAGAAGGTGGAGAAGAAGAAGAAAGAAAAAGAAACAAAAACGCGCTACGGGGGAGAACAGAACAGGAAAGAGAAATGGGGGCTAAACCTAGAGGCCCCAAATGCGAGGACAAATGAGTGAAAGGAGAAATTGGGGGGAGGGGAGAAAGAGTTAGTGGGAGAAAGAATGGAAAGAGTCAAGAAAAAAGTTGAAGGAGAGTAGTACAGTGGGCAGGGTTCCTGCAGGGTGACCCAGAGCATCCGTCTTCCGTGCAGTGCGCCCACGGCGGAGCCTGCTTGCTTAAGCTCGACAGCTGCCACTCGGGTACCGGGCTCCTAGCGCTGTAAGCCCGCCTCACTGTCGCGTCTGTTAGACGCGGATCCTGCAAAGCATTCAGCTTCCCTGCGGCGGCCGATAGCGCGGCACTGTCCTGGGGACGAAGAGAGCTCCCCAAGGTTGCCTTGGCAGCGAGCACTGCGCTCCAGTCCCTGGCCCGGTTTCCTCGCGGGAGGCAGCGCTCAGACTGATCAGGGACAAGTGCTAGGCCCTTGATTGCCCCATGTCAGATAGGCCACAGGGTCCGGGAATAAAAGCAGGGAAGGCGTCGCCATTGGGATACCTAGCTGTAGTCCTGGTGAGTTGCCTCTGTCTGGAGAAGAAATAAAAGCAATTCCAAATGGAGAGGAGGGAAGCGGAATCAGGAGGACGCAGACACGTGGGAAATAAAGATCGTCAATACGGGCTGAGGATCATAGCAAACGCTCTGTTATTATTCCATCCATTAATACCTATTTTCCCCTAAGTGCTTAATCATTAGTTCAACAAGTTTGTTCCTTCGCGAGTTGAACCACCCGCCTGGGTGCGCGTCCGGACTTGCTTTCTTAGCTAGTCTTAGCGCGCAGCCCGGCAAGAACACTCCTGGAGATTCATGGTCACCTGCAGGGTGAGAGCACCGAGGAAGCATCACCGGCTGTCTGTGTCCAAAATTCTGTGTCTCCATGTCGGTTTCCTTCCCAGGTCGCCTATACCGCTCCAAGGACACAGTCTTGGGACCGAGAGTGCACCGGGAGGTCGCTTTTCAGGGCGGTTCGCGTCTAGGACAGCGGGAGCTGTCCCAGGCGCTTAGGTGCCCGCTGGTCCCTCTCACTCAAGGACTCTGATTGAAAACAAAAGTTCGTACAGGCAATGATTGGAACAGACTTTGAGATTAGGACGTTAAAATAAATAGATCGATACATAGATAGATACATAGATAGACAGACAGACAGATAAAAATTAAAAAAAGACAAACCATCCCCAAACACCTGAAGTCTGTCATGTCTGAGAATGAAAACCGGGACTGGGCACTAGAAAAAGGCAAAATTTAGGCTGACTGTGGAAGAGCCGCGGACACGCCACGATCCTGCTGTTTTGGCCCTTTCCAGCAAAGCAAACCATTTTATGACCAGAATTTAAACACACACAAATACACATTATTCCTCCAGTTTATTATTGGGGTAACGGACTGTGTTAAAGTCATTTGTAGTTTGGGATCGTAAGACAAACAAGTTTACAACCTCGGCGCAAACGCCCCCACGCCGGGAGCGCGCGGGTGCAGCGCAGGTTTAGGAGCTGCGGACTGAGAAGGGGACGCCGTGGTCCTGGGAAACGGCCCACGGGAGGACAAGTGAGACATAGAGGTCGTCGGGAAGCGCGTGCTCTGGGGCCCGGAGCCTCTCGAGTCCGAACGAGGAGTCCACTACTTTTTGGTAAGAGAAGCGGACATAGCTATCCGCAGGGTTGCGGAGCAGGGAGCGGTGTGCCCCTTTAGCGGGACTGGCTTTAAGCAAGGACAGAGGAAGACTCGGCTTGGAAAAGCGGCGGCGGGACTCCTGGGCCGCAGGAGGAGGTGGCGCGCGCCGGCTGTGCTGCGCGTGCACACACACGCGCGCGCGCGCACCCCCGTACACACACCTGGAGCTTGGGGGATGGGGAGAGAAGAGCCGACGCGAGTGTCTTAAAATAGAGAGCTAGCGTGGGGAGCGCTCAACTCGGACTGGCGGGAGGAGGTGAGCTGGAGCTGCCGGACCCTGGGTGCGCAGTTTAGCACCCGGGCCGCACGGACGCGCAGGGGCGGGGTGGCGGCCGACGCCCCTCGGCTCGCGCTCCGCACCTGGCCCTGCAGGAAGTGCGCGCTGATTGACAGCTGCGGTGTCCCAAAAAGGCTGTAGTCAAAGATGCTGCTCCGCGGGTGGGTGTAGACGCAGCAGGCGCGCCCGTGCCCGCTCTGGTCCGCGCGCCTCCCCGGCCCCCCGGCGCCCCTCTGGCTGCGGAAGAGCGGGGCTCAGGCCCCAGCCCGCTTGCCAGCCCCCGGGGTCCGAGACGAGTCGGCGCTCGCAGCACTCAGGTCGCCAGGCTCTAGTCCCGGCTCACCATGCATTGCCACGCGGAACTGAGGCTGAGCTCACCCGGCCAGCTCAAAGCAGCCAGGCGGCGCTACAAGACTTTCATGATCGATGAGATCCTCTCCAAGGAGACCTGCGACTACTTTGAGAAACTTTCCCTCTACTCTGTGTGCCCGTCGCTGGTGGTGCGACCCAAGCCTCTGCATTCTTGTACCGGTAAGAATTGCTGGGAGATAGTGGGTTGTGGTACTTTCTCCCTTGTGCGGTCGCCTCTGCTTTCCAACTTGAGAGCGAGAAGGACCGAACGATTCCTTTCCGGCGTCTTTGCAAGAACTGACCCCCTAGCAGTGAACATTCAAAAGCGGAGCGTTTGCAACCCGGGCCGGGGAAGGAACTGCTCCCTGGATGGGAGATAAGTTAAGACCAAGCAGCCCTGGGAGTGGGACGCCTCTGTAGTGCCCTTTCCTGTTTCGTGGAGAAAATACGCTTCTTCCTGGCACTGTGGAGTTCCAATGAGAAACTTCAAAGCACTTGATCAGATTCAGTGCCTAGGTGGTTTCACGCAGTGAGTTTGTCGGTTTCAACTTGAGCTTGGTGGTCGTACACTTAATGCCCGACTTCTTATGTCATCTTTGTAATTTTACAAGTAAATCGGTTTCCTGGGCTTCAAAATAAACTAATGAATTCACCGAACTTAAAATGATCTCCCTCTGGGGAAGCAGTTTTGGACTATGCTGCGTTTTGACATAGGCAGGGGACCAACCCCTTGTTTGTTTTAAGGGACTAAACACTGGTAACAGTAAAAGCATCCCTCCAACCTGGTTTCCTCTCGCCACAAAAACTTGACAATAGGAAGGAGACAGAATTTAATAACAATATTGGAAAAGTAGTTCTGTAGGAAACCAACCCAATAAGACGTTTAAAACACTTTTTGAGTGTGGTGAGAGAAACTCCGGGTTTTAGATTTGCTTGGCATGGTGGGGATTCGGGGATTTGTGGTGTGGATACAAAACCGTGGGAGTAGCTTAAAAAAAAAGTTAAAGAAAAAAATTCTTTTAAAAAGAAGTTCTTGACCATGCTTCCCATTAAAAACAAACATTTAGTGCTTCTAAACCAGAGGGGCCTTGGCATTACGCTTGTTGTCTGAGTGCCATAAAGTAAGTTCAAGAAACTATATTTTGAAAAATAAAAGTGTGCGCTAACAGTGGTTCTCAAAGACTTCCTTACGGGAGCTGTTAGGATAAAAATCTGCTAAATATAATGCTTGGAATCCCATTTCTCCTTTGCTTCTTTGACAGTCCTGCTAAACCTGTCACCAGATCTGTAATAAATACAGCAAAGATTTTCCAAAACCAAGATATTCCTACGTTTTTTGGCCAAGAAATGAATATTACACATTTTGTCAGCAAGGCAGAGTTAGATCTGATGTTCCACAATAAGTCTTATAATACTGGATTTTTACAAACAAGGAGATTAATAAGATACACAAAGGAGATTTTAGAGACACAGGAGAGACCTGTCATGTTAACATTTTTACTTTCGTGTGTCTGCTGTATGTGGTGCCTCACATGAAAGTTGTCTGTGAATACGCTGGGTTGGGAGAAGTGGGCTCAGTCTTCTTTTGAGAATATCTATTTGCCGCAGTAATGCAAATTCCATCAAGGATTTGTTTCTGTGGTAAATCCTAGTGCACCGTGTTCAGTCACTGCCCAGGAGAGAGACTCCGGGAGGACCTAGGAGTCCTTTAGTACCTGCTGACTTCTACGGACTCTGCCATAATTCTAAGGCAACTTTTCATGGTTTGTAGGAGTCACAGAATTGGGTCATGCAAAAAAAATATATGCTGGAAAAAGAGAGGGAGAAAAAGGCCCAGAAAATTGTCATGCAGTCATCTAAGCTGCATGATTTATTGAACCTTGTGTGGGAAATAAAACAGACAAAATGTAATGATTCAAAGGCAGTTTCGTGAGTGTTAAAAGTGGGTTGACAGGCATGGCAGGCTAGTCCTATGCGCCTAGAAGTTTCTTAATGGTTTGCGGCAGAAGGGGTTATTGGCAATGACTTTCTTCCTCTGGATTGTTTCTTTCAAAATGTGCCTCAATTTTGCTCTAGTTGAGACTTAAAATATAGAAAGTAGGATTTGCTAGTGGAATTAAACTCGTAAAACCCAGCTACAACAATTCATGCTTTCAGATCGTCAGCCTTCAGTGGGTGTACGATTTCAGCGGAAGCCTTATGTGTAACATCATGGGAAGCCCATTAGTGACTTCTCTGGGGTCTCATGCTTCCAAAGCCTTTTTATACTTTTTAACTGTCAAATGCAGGCTCAAAAATCTTAGCTAGGATAAGTACAACCTTTTAAAAATGAATTAAAAATAGAAATCATAAGCTGCTAGTATCTATAATGAAACAGTAACTGGATAGAAACAGATATTTAGCGTATGTGGCAGGAGCAATGTACAAAAAATTCAAAGTAAGTGAAAATTTATACTGAAATTAAAGTTACCAAATTTTCTCGTTTTAGTTTACCCATGTCCACCAGCTAAAGTAACTGCAGCAGAAGTGAATTTTGTCAGGCAAAATACTGAAAACTAAGACTAAAAAAATTCTTCGCAATTGCCTTACCAACATGTCTAATAACCACACAGGCCAGGGGCAGAACAAAAGCCGCGTTTAAAAGACTTCTGCCTAATTAAGCAGTCCATGTTGCTAGATTTGGTAATCCAGGTTGCGGCGCATGATATCAGATCTCCGGCAGATGAGTATGCATTTAAGCGAACATTAGAATGGAAGTCTTTTTCATTAGGCAGCTAATCACCTGGAAGTAATTGATTACTAAACATTTTACTCTTGATGGACTACTCGTCATCAAAAAGTATTGTTTAACAGGCCCTTTATTGAAAACACAATAGTTATACTCTTTGAGAGTAGTCTCTAAATGCTGCTTTCCAGTAGGTTCCCCCTAAACCACCTTACTAGATCCTGAGGAGAGTCCTTCTCTTTAAGCCAAACTAAAGAAAAGTTTATCATCAAATTACAAAAGAAAACAAAATCTAAAGGAAGCCTCCATGTAAACAAGGTTTGCTGTTCACACTGTCAGCGAGGTATAGAATATTTTTGACTTAATGTGTATGTGACCCGTAGGTCTTATGTTTAAATCTGCTAGCAGTATTCCTCACACAGAATCAAATATATTGCCAGTTGGAAGTTAGTAATCATCTCTCAAATATTAGAATGGAGGCGGTGATTGAAGGTTTACCCAAACAAGGTATACTTTACGATTTCATAAATGCAGTATACCTTCTGGGGTGTGTTGTTGTTGTCTGTTTTGGATCAGGGTGAACTCTCATTGGTGGAAAGTCATTTGAATAAGATTGGCCCCTCACAGTGAACTAGATTGTGAAGCACTGGAATTGTTGAAAGCTTTGCCTCTGTGTTTAAATCTTTAGAGACAGTCAGAGTTTCTAAGTTTGAGGAATGTTCAGGGAAAACAGGCAACTTGTTCCACAAACACAAACATGCAACAGCTCACCCTAAGGGTTTTCCTGTGAGGTGATTGATTAACACACCTACGGGATTAATCACTTATAATTTATTGTTGCTATTTAGAATGAGTTTACATTTCCACTTGCTCATCTTGGGGAGGCGCTTACAGATATTTGGACACTTTGAGACCTGCGACTTTCAATTATTCTAGTACAATCTGTAGTCTAGCTCCTTCCCCCTTCTTGGGCAGAATAGTTCTGCTGAATCTATTCATGACCTTCAGAGTTGATACTTTAGGTCTGGCCTTGACTTTGGAGCTGGCAGGGGTCAAGAGGTCAATCTATCCAAGTGGAAAAAGATAGATTTATCAATTTTTTTTTCAGAATCACAGCATCACGGTGGTGTTTTGGCATAGTTCAGTCCACTTTTTACACAGTTGTCCTTGTCAGGACTCTCAGAAATCAGGAAGACAGTGGTATCTTGGTTACACACCCTGGATAAACTCCTGCAGTCGCACCCAGGGGCCAGTCAACCAATCAAAAGGGGCATTTGGGGCAGGGTGTGCCATCTTAGGAGGTGGCACTGAGAACATTTTATCCTCTGGTGGGTCCGTGAGAAACAAGTTCTTTGGGGTGGTGTCCTTGTGCACACTTACCACAAAGACCGGGTGTCACGCCGGTGAAAAGTTATCCGAGGCCCAGACATGCACGACTCTGTTAGAGAGCCAGCAAGTGCTTCATGAGTTTCCTTCCACTGAGTCCCTGAACCTCGGGTCTTTCAGTTGGAGACCAAATCCAGTAGCGTATTGGGAACTTGAGAATTTGGCCCTGGAATGTAGATGGAGAAACATAAACCAGGGTCTGAGAAAATGATCATTATCAGTGCTGCCAGAGGCAAGCAGGCTTTTATTAGCAATTACTCACACCGGTTTCTCCTATTCCCATTTGAAGGGAGTACACATTGAGGGACATACAGCGTCGGGGATATCAGGGTCAGAATACGTTTGCAGAGCAACTGTTGATTCACCTTAAGTTTTATGATTTCTCTTTAAAGAAATTATATTGAGATACTGAGGGGTTCCTTAGGAATTGGCTCTAAGAGCTTATGAATTGTTCCCTAGCAGTTCCTGCTGCTGCTGATTTTTCTGGTTGCAGATGGAAAAAGGATTAGAAATTTTGTGCAGACTTAAAGTGCCTCTCCCAATGTCTACAATCCTTTATATCATTGAATCTGATAATTTAATTAAACAAATATTTATATTTGCTTAGAATACCCAGACAGACAGACTCATTTATAAGGCCTGTTACATAGATGCATGCAGGCTATTTATTCTTTGAGATGGAGACTGAATTTATAATGCAAATGGAGACAGACAGTATAAAACTAATTTTAGCACATTGTAGGTTTTCTACTGGTCTGTATGAGAAGCAGTAAGAATTGAAATGGTTGTTTAAATTGTAAAGAGAGATTAGAAAGAAAAAAAAGGAAGATAAAAGAGAAAAAGTGGATTTCTGTGAAATCTCAAGGCTGCTCAGGTTCAACCTTATGCCATAGGATAGCTTAGAGCATTCTATAGACCAAATCAAGGTGACTTCTGAGAGCACTGTCCACAGACAATAAGCAGGTAACATTGATTACTTAGACTCATGCTTGGCACCTTAAGTGGAGTCCCCTGGAACCTGGTCCTGCCCATCATTGAACATTCATGGCAGGGGGTACGCGGCTGGAGAAATGTCATACCCAAAACATCTTGAGGGTCTGTTTCTTCTTCGGAAGAGGAGGGCTTAGCGTTTCAGGCTTGGAAGGCCGCAGGCAAAGGAACAAACGAAAAGCAAAGCAGCTCAGATGGCCCAAGCTTCACACGCTGTACCCTGCCTGTTGGCTAGTGTGGGAGCCGCGGAGCCAGCTCTCCCATCTTGCCATTGTCCCGTCCTGGAGTAAATTTTGTGGCTTCATGGATGAGCTAGTTTGCCAGCTCTTAACTGGAATATGATTGAAGGGTTTGGTTGCGAAAATTTGGATGACAGGAGATATGCACATCTTTTAGGAAGTACTTGCATGGCACTTCTGTTGGGTGGAAGAACTATCTCCAGCATGTCTCTTGAGATGGGTTCATATTTGGATTAGCCAACATCCTCCTTCCCACCCACGAACTTGCTAAAGCCACAGGTGCTCACTGCGTGTTCACAGAGCATTCTGCTGCAAGGACATGTCTACTGCAGGCAGCAGGGCAGGAGAAAAAGAGGACCAAGGTGCCTACACAGCAGTGCCTGCTGTTTTAGCTGTCTGAGAGCTGCAAACAGTGTCTCTCCGCAGCGAGTGTGGTAGATATAGAATCAGCATTAGGACTCATTACTAATGAGGTTATGACCTGGACCTTACACACACTTCACGGCATTAACAAAATAAACACGCTCCAGGAGAGCGTTCACTTTTTTTTTTTTCCAAAACAGAATGTCTTTGTAAATTCTCAGAATTTAATTTATTTTTATTGCAATTTAATAATAGTTAGGAAAAAAGTCTTGTTAAAATAAGTGCTCTAAATAAAAACACAGTTAATTTTCCATTACAGTGTCTAATTACTCATCCTTGCTAGAGCATTTTATATGGCAGTTTAAGTTCTCGAAAGTGGAAACTTGGCACTCATGTGAGGAAGAAAGCCTTGCACCTAGATAGTTCCAGAAGGCCGCCTAATTATATTTGGGCTGCAGTTGAGCCTCAAGTCAACTCTGGGGAGAGAGAATCTCTGAGTGTAGTTACTGAGGAGTTTCTGGTCTCTGAGTGCCAGCTCAAATTGATTGCAGGGGATAGGAATCGTGAACTTCAGAGGCTATGAAAGCACATCTGAGGAGGCCTTGCCAATCACCAGCGGGTGCTGATGTCAGGACCATGCCATAGGTCTAGCATGCTGCTGTATGTGTTTCCTGACTCTACCAGTTAAGGTTGCAAGGATGAGCGCATCTGTTCCCAAAGGAAAGGTCAGATGGAAGTGAAGTGAGTCCAGAGGCGATTGATCACAGGACATTAAATATGGCATGAGTCCAGGCAGAGCACACATTTTTTTTTAATTAGGTCTCACTACATATTCTATGTTAGTTTGGAATTCACTGTGTAGTTCAAGGCCATATCTAATTTGAAATGCTACTATCTCAGCCTCCTGAGTGAGGGAAGATATATACCACTATGCCTGCTCAGTATACTTTGTTTGAGACAGGGTCTCACTGTGTAGCCCTGGCCTTGGCTGGAACTCCATTTGTAGACTAGGCTGACCTTAAATTCACAGAGATCTGCCTGCCTCTGCCTCCAAAGTGCTGGGATTCAAGGGTTGTGCTATCATACCCAGATTCAATATACTTTGTTTATTGCTTTTAGAACACATGACTTTGTTTTTCGGTAAATGCTATGATTGCCCGTTCCCTTTGCATACGCAAGATCACTGTGGCTCTGTGGGGAAGTGGAGTGACCTTGGGAATAGTGACATTTATGAAGGCCTGGCTGTGTGTCCACTCCAGGAAATTCTTGGGCATGGCAAGTCCCTGTCAGCCTCCACCACCCTGTTTTTAAAGAGTTCCCTTGACTCTGTGACAAAACAATTGCTGAGGTTCAAGATAATGATCCTGTCACAAACAAGGTGGCAGTCACGTGTGTATTGATTGAGGTTCAGTTTACACAATACCTTGTGTTGCTGACTGTACTTTTCCTGAATGGACACTAGAAACAGACAGTGTAGCTTCTTATCTTGGGGAACTATGTTGATTGAGCAAGGGGGATTGCAAAGAATCTGCTCTCTGAGTCTTGCAGAAATCATCCAGAGCAGACTGTAAACTTGGGAGAAATGCAGAAAGACTTTATGTTTTGAGCCTCCTTATTCACATGCATAACCATAATCGTATGGGGATGTGTCAGTTCTCTCCTTCCACCATTGTGAGCCCAAGCAATCAAACTCAATGTTGTCAGGTTTGGCGGCAAGCACCTTTAATTACTAAGCCATCTAGCCGGTCCAGTATTTTTTTTTAATCAACTGATATATTATAGCACTGGAATAAATGCTTTTCAAGTCAGTTCTAAAACATCCCTGAGAGGGAGCACTGTTGTCTCCATTTTCTAGTGAGGAACTTGAGAAGTTAAGTCACGTTAATGGTCTAGGTGGCCTGTAAAATGCAGAGATGCTCAGCCTAACTGTGGTGAGGAAAATGTAATGGGATAATGGGATGCTGTCTTACAGCCACCAGGTAGGCAAAGCAGAGGGTCTGGCTGTCTTAGTTGAGGACGGAGAAGTAAATAAGTAGACCTTCTCAAATCCCAGATAGACACTGATGATTAGGGTGTTACTTAGTCTAATTACTTTTTTTTGTGGTGGTGGTGGGATCAAATCTGAGACTTTGTTTGGGCTGAGTCAGGATGCCAGTCTGAGTTGGATTACTACAAAAAGCAGTTGGCAACTCCTGGTAATGCCACAGATGTGTGCACCCTGCAATGCAGTGCCTCGAGGAGGAGTCACGGTAGATGTGCACCAGGGCACGCATAACAGTGTTCATTTCCATGCTTTTTAGATTAGGGAAAACTAAAACAAACAAACAAACAACCTAACTGGCCTTTCTGGGAATAAAATAACATTTGCTGTAATCATGCAATAAACTTTATGTAGTAATTAAAATAAACGAAAGAAATGTGCTTGTGTCAACAACATGGATCATTTTTAGAAATAAAAATCCTGGGGATGAACAAGCTGTGGATTGGTGTGTATAGTCTGGTACAGTTTATAGAGTGACCGAAAACATTCAGGGCAGTACAGGATATTTGCGGGCGGGAGGATGGCAGTGGGGAGAGCTACCCACAAAGTTTTATTTTCCTATGTAATTGTTTGCCATTTAAAAAGGCCTTCTGTGACTCAGTCTAAGCATTACAAATCTGTCACTTGGTTGTGGGTACACAGATGTTCATGATATTACTCTTTGCACTTCTGGGTATAGCTGAAACTTTTCATAACGTAAACATTGAAAAACGATAGGGTATGGGACCACACATATCTGTGAAACTCTTAATCTTGTGGAACTTTTGATGGCTTTCTCAATAGCTTTTCCATCCCAAGATAAAAGCTTTTAAATACAGAGCTTGTCGACAGTTTCACAGTGGGGACACAAGGTCAATTTATAATTAGATACATGAACAGCTCATACTACACAGCCACTGTGACTTTTGAAGCTGGATTTGAGGTCTTGCCCACCTTCCTAGCCTGGTTGACAATGTTATTTCTCTCCAGGGTCACTGCTGTACCCCATCAGTGCTTTGGCATGCGAGCAAAGAAACTCTGAACTTCTGAAGAAATTATTAGAACTCTTAACTCTTAATTGTTGTTCCCTGCTAATATGTGTTGATAATTATGTAAGTCTGAGTTACTGGGATTTCTTATTGTTAGCAATGTTTAAAGTCACAGCAAACCGCCTCTGCTTTGCAACCTACTTTTACAAATATTTGCTGATATGGTGGCACACTACCCTTGATTTTTGGTCAGGTTTTCACTGGTACTGATATTTTGATTTGCAAAAATTGTCTATGATAGTTGAGATTAAATATCAAAGAATATAATGTTAAGTTATAGTTTCTTTAGCAATGGAGGATAAGACCATTTGTATGTCATCTTAAAATTTCTTTATATTTTGTAGCCATGATTTAATTTAAAAACTGTTCAGTGTGTGGTGTCAGGGATTGTTGGAAGGGATGAATGTTACCATGGTGATCTCCAGAGAGATGTCTGTTACCAGTAATAAGTGGTCATCTTGTTGTTAGAGGCACTGATCTCAACCACATTATTCTGTAATGGCAGCCATGGTGGCAGATGCTTTATTCAGCTATCCTAGCAGTCTAGACGTTTTAATTATCATTGCATGGTATGTCTAATTTAGAAATACTGCTTTTAGGCCTTTTGGTAAAAAACACAGCGTTTTGTGAGCTTTGCCCTCCTTTATGTGAAGTCATTAGAACAGTTGATTTTGCCAAAGCATCCCCCACTCCCCAGACTATGCCTTGATGCCCAGATAAATGTATGAGCAAAGATACAACTAACGTCTCCCAACATGGGAAGAAGGGTGAGAACAGTTCAATAAGATGTTGACGGGCATCGCTCTTACATAAATATAGTGTGTTTCTACAATTGTTGTATTTCATTATTATCAGTCACCTACTATTATATGTATATGTATATATATATATATATATATATATATATATATATATATATATATGCAGAACACGCAGAAATTGGTAGTAGCTACGCTTTCATACACCCATGGAGGGTACTGAAACACGTCATCTTTGGGTAAGGATAAGGATTGCTGAATCCAAAGAACTTCCATGCAGCCATGTGAATGACTATGAGAAAATTGCAGGGGCCATCATTCTGCAAACTATGAAAGTCTGCACACCGGCATTACATCTGATAGTTTTACTTTTAAATCTTCATGTTGAAACTACCTGGGGCAGGGCCTGGAGAGGTGGTTCAGTGATTGAGAGTGCTCGTTGCTCTTTGAGAGGACCATAGTTCTGTTCAGTACCCACATCTCGCTGCTCACAACTTCCTGTACCTCTAGCTCCAGGGGATCCAATGCCCTTTTCTGGCCTCCTTAGACACTGCCATCCCACAAAATGCGTATAAATAAAAATAAAATAAATCTAAGAAGGTACTACTTAAGCTAGGTGTGGTGGTGAATGTCCTTAATCATAGCACTCAGAAAGCATAGGCAGGTGGACCTCTGAGTTTTAGACTAGCCAGGTCTACACAGCAAGATCCAGCCTACTCAAGGCTACTCTGTGTGAAAAAACAAATTATCAAAAAAAAAAAAGGAAACTACTTGAAACAAGAAGATTTAAAAAATAGGATATTCAAGAAATGGCGATGCATGGGCAAACTGGGGGGAGAAAAGGCATTTCTGTCTACGTTACTTCTTTTTTCATGATTGAAACTTTTTTATTGAGCATGGTGGTGGTGACACACAACTTTAATCCCAGCACTAGGGAGGAAGAGGCAGGTGGATCTCTGTGAGTTCGAGGCCAGCCTGGCCTACAAAGCAAGTTTCAGAACAGGCTCCATAGCTACTGAGAAACCCTGTCTTGAAAAACCAAGAGAAGAAAAAGAAAAAAAAAAACAACCCTTTTATTGAAAAAAAAATTGCTTTTCCTGGATATCATCAAGGTAACTCATGAGTGCTCTTAGCACATTAGAGGGCTGTGCCTACTGAAAGTTTTTTTTTTCCCAAGTTGCCTGTTCAGATCATAGCATGACAGATCACCTTGCCAGAGGGTTAGCCTTGTGTTTTCCTACTGGAATATTCTGTCTTTGATGCTTGTAACAATTAGTCGAAACAGAATGTGTTTTGCTGTTTAAGGTGTTGAGGATAAAAAGGCAGCTGTGTGGCAGGCTCTGTGCTAAGAACTTGTAGATATAAGAGCAGTTAACCTAAACGGAGACCCTGTATGAAATGGTTCCCATCACTGCTTATGGAAGTGACGAGCAGATGGCAGAGTTGAGATTAGACCATGCATCTCTTTCACTGGAGAGTTGCATACTTCATGTGATTATTAGGCTCGAAAATTAGAATTCAAATCTGTTCCCAGTTAGGCAGGCTTCATAATATATATTTGTGTATGTGTGTATTTATAATATACACAGCAAAAGTCCAAAATTTTCCCTGTGATCGAGGTTTTCAGTGATTCCAGAAAAATCCCACGAGGCAATGGGATTTTGGGTGGGAAATGAAGTTATCTGGTCATCAGGAGGTTTCCGATCTGCTGCCATCCGCTTCTGTGACTCACTTGTTGCTGGGTGACAGTCGCTGAGTCTCTCTCAGGCATCACTGAGCTGTGAGTCACTGAGTGAAGCTGCTCACAGAAGAACCAGGGTGGAATCTGCATTCCTTCATTGTCATGAGCTGGGTAGAAAACGCTCAACCGCTCAGATCTAGTCTCCATGGATTTCCACAAGCAGGTGGGGCGTAGTGGGATTACCCTATACATCATGAGTGTATTGTGAACAAAACCTGTAGTGGAGGCGTACCGTGTACAGGTTTTTAGTCAGACAGCCCTAGGTTTGTATTTTATTGTCTGTGTGACCTGTCTGCAAACCTCTTAACCTCTCTGACACTCGATTTCCTCATCTGTAAAACTGAGATAATAATGACTACACAATAGGGTTAGTTGTTCAAGTTAAACAAGATAAGTGTTTATAAAGCTATTAAGCATCGTTCCTGGAAGCAAAGCACTCAGTAATTGATAGCTTGTATTAAAAATAATTATCTTATAAAAAGAGTGTCTTCTCAGTTGATTGAGGCACAGCCCTTTAGGGAAAGATTACCATTATTTATGAATTAAACTCAAGCAAAATTAACTCTCTCTCAAAAACCTCCACTTTACTCTGTGCACCCTCCTGGGTGACATCATGCCTTTTAGGGCATCGTGGGTGGTCTGTGTGAAGTGTTTGAGTTCAGGTCTTCCTGGATAGGTTTGCTTCATTCCTCCCACCTTTCTGGGTTACAACGGGAGCTCAGAGTTTTGTAAAGTTAAATGAGCGGCACACACAGGTCAACCCTGCCACCTCACAGAGTGGGCTCTGTGACTTTCTTTTCCATAGGAGTTGCTTTGGATTAATTACTCGTAGGAAACGTTTCGTCATGGGGTGTTAGAGACTCCAGGACTGTATGAGGAAAGGAGAGGAGTTTGACTGCTTTTCTTCTGAAGACTAGAGTTCAGGGGGGGTTGTCTTTTACAGGAGAGCAAGAGTTCATGTTCTTTTACCTCACAATCCCGAGGCGGAAATCACTTGACGGAAACATTTGCTAACTGGACAGGATAGGAGAAAGTAGCAGTTTGAGGGTGACTTGCATTCCTGGTTTATTTCTGGGTCTACGATTTGGGTCCATCCTATACTAAGCTCCTATTTTATAGTTTTGAATTGTTGGTGAATGCTTTGGTGATCTTCTAAGTGGTCATGGTGGATGGCCATTGTGTGGAAGGACTGCCTACATTAAGAGTCCTGCATGAATCTTTCTGGAATCGTGTCTCAGAGGATCACTGGTATCTTAAAAAGTTTAGAATCTGCTGGCGATACTTCATTTGGTGATTCCCCGTGGCGTGAGAAAAGCCTTCCGACAAGCAGTTCTGACTCCTTTGGCACAAAGGAAGCACAGGGCAGTGCATCTGTCCAACCGCTCAAATGTTTTGCTCTATAAGCAAGACCTAGTGTCCTCTTCCACGTTCGCGGTGGTGGGGGCTAGGTGAGAGGGTAAGATAACATGGGTGTGCCACCGTAGGGCGGTGTTTGTGAGGAAGGCAGTCAACTCTCGGGTGGACTTTCAACCGTAGGCTGAGTTTTGACTAGGTGGGGACAGGATGCAGCTGAGCTTACGGATCTTTAGCAGCTTGCTGAAAATATTCTGTGAGACTTGTGGATACAGACAAAGTGTGTGTGTGTGTGTGTGTGTGTGTGTGTGTGTGTGTGTGTGTGTGTGTGTGTTGTGTTCTCATGGGAGGACAGTAGGCAGGGATGGGGTGGGGGTGAACGAGGAATGCCGGCAAATGGGGAATGAGAAGTTTGACGTGAGGAAGCTGGCCAGTGGACTGCAGCCGGTTCCCGAGGTGCTTGCTCAGCACCTGCTGTCCTCAGGAGACAAACAAGTGTTAACGACAAGCCTGGAACCCTGTCTTTGGAGACAGCCCTGTGCATACGTGCTCCTCTCAGAGGCGTTCCTGCCCACTCACGGCAGCCGCGGATTTCTGATGGGGCAATAGCCTGCTCGGTCACACATGCAGCCTAATTACCGCACACATTAATGATGTGTTAAAAAGGGTCATCATCCTGGCTCACCAAAGATCCTCAGGACTGGATTCTAACCCAGCCACGGGAGTCAGACAGTGCCACACAGAAAACCAGGTGCTTGGTGCACATAGACAGTGCGTAAGCAGAGATCAAGGTGGAAATTCTGCCAAAACCACCTTTCTTCCTGGGCTGGGGATGTAGCACGGTGGCAAAGTGCTTGCCTAGCATTTGTGAAACCCTGGGTTCCGCCTGTAGCCCTGCACACAAACCAAACCAAACCAAACCAAACCAAACCAGTACCCCCCACCCCCGTGCCTGGTTACTGTGGCCCTTCCCTCACGATAATGTCTGAATGCTTTACATTCTATTATTGATAAAAAACAAGCCCCGCCTCCCCATTGTGTTAGGAAAATTAACTTAGCTCGGAAAAGATAGAAACATGATAAGCATATGGGAATCTAAATGGTCTTTGTAATTACATATATTACTGCGTGCTGTAGGCCGGCCAAATCTGGCCCACCATCTACTTTTTGATATTATGAGCTAAGAATAGTTTTTCTATTTATAAACAGTCACAGCGACATCAATAGAATATTTCACGATCTGTGAAAATTTTCTGAAATTCGGCTGGTGCCCTTACGTAGAAGTTTCCCTAGAGTGTACGCGTGCCCTCTGGTTTGTTTGCGTATTGCGCCTCTCTCACGGCGAGCAGAAGAGGCAGGGAGCTGTGACAGATGGGGCAGTGTGGCTCACAAAAGCTTTAAGTATTTATTTTCCAGAAAAACTGCCAACCCTTGACAGAGGCTATTAGAAGAGGAGTTCCTAGTTGCGAAACAGGGCGGTTACTGATCCGCAGCATGTGATGTCATCCCAAGCCACACAAATAACTCTCTTCATCCATCCGAGGTCTCTGGTGCTGCTGTCATGCTTGGATGTGTGAAGGGCTGAAGGTGAGCGTTGTGGGGCTTGTTGCAAAGACTCTCAGAGATTGTCATCAGGCACAAGCTCCTAGGAGGAGCTCCCAAATTCTTCTCAAAATGATTCTGTGCCGAGAGAACAGTCAAAAAATACGTGCGACGAAGTGGGCGAGTTTCAACCATCATAAAGTGGTTGGAGTTCAATAAAATAATCTTAGGATTCCCTCTTCGCTGTCTCAACCCACAGTGTTTCTCCTGGAGGGAATCTGAGGGTGACAAGTGAGGACAGACGGCTGGCGGTTTCAGCTTGAGAACCGGTGACAGTTCGTGTGCTTCTTAATTGGCCTGAACTTGTCACCCATCCCTAGTCATAATATTAAGGACAAACAAAAGTCATGTAGTCGTTTACCACAGCCCTGGCTGCAGAGAGAATTCACAACCGGGTGAGGCAGTTGACTGTGGTTGTCTGTCCTGCTGGGGAGTGGATGTCTCTCTGTCTCTCTGTGCCCGTGAGTTCCCAAATGTCTGGGTCAGGAGCTCTCAAATCCTTCCAGGAAGAACAGAGTGTGATACTCTAGCTCTTCCATGGCTCCCTTGCTTCCCTTTTGAAGGCTTACTCATGGGAGACAATCTTTGAGCCAAACTCTTCAAGGAACAGGGTGTGTGACAGTAAACTGGTTTTCCATAGCTGCCCCTACCTTATAGGGTTAACCCAGACTCTATAGCTGCCTCTACAGTACAGGGTTAATCTAGACTCCATAGCTGCCTCTGCATTATAGAGTTAACCCAGACTCTATAGCTGCCTCTGCCTTGTAGGGTTAACCTAGACTCTAGGTTGATTTAGCTCTTATCACTAAACAAGAGTTGGAGAGTTATAAGGACAGTTATTCTCAGAGGAATGCATTATCGATTTTGGTGGGTAGAATTTCACTAAGTACGGATTTTCTTATTCAGTCTTAGGTGGAGTTCATAAAATGACAATGGTGACAAACACACATCATAGCAAACACTTGCATATGCCTACCTTTTGACTCCTGAATGTTCTACATGAGCTTCCTTATGTAATTCCTACCATAACTATGGGTAACTCGCCTCATTTGATAGAGAAGGAATCACATGAGACCTCCCTCACCCAGAAGAAATAGGATGGAGGAGAAGATGAAGTAATTCTTCATGTTGGATAGGGTTACTTACATTAAGGGCAATCTTGGGTTTCTGCCACACCAATCCAGGAAAGCCAAGCAACACTCCCAAACAGTGTGGGTAAAAGGACAGAAGACAAACCCAAACCTTAACACACTGAGGGTATTGCTGCCCAATTAGAGCTTTGTTATTAGAAAAAAAGTATTTGAAAAGGTATAATGCTGTGTAGAGAATAGTGGATCCTCAGAAGTACATCTATTTTGGAATTTTCTGTTTTTGAATGGAACATTTTATTTATATATTTGTGTGTGTGTGTGTGTGTGTATGTGCACACGCAAACACATGCACATACGCACGCGTGCTCTTTAGAGTGCTATAGTGAAGATGTCAAGGCCAGAGGATAGCTTGTTCTCTTCTGTCGTGTGGATGCTGGGGACTGAGCTCCGGTTGTCGGGCACATTTCCCAGATGGGCTGTCTTGGAGACCCTTCGGCTCTTAATTTAATTGTTACTGATTTGATTTGTAAAATTTAGGATCTACCAAACTATCCCTAAAAAGGATTAAGGCATCTTTTTAATTTTTCTTCTTCTTTTAGAGCCATTCAAATGTCATACGGCCGAAGTCCTAGGAATGTGTTTTATGCCAAATTTGTAAAACAATTTTGTGTCGGGGATGTTGCTCCACTCTGACCCATCATGCTTTGCCAGTTAGGTAGTGGTTAAGGATGCAGGTGATCAAATACATTTCCTATCATTGTTGCTTTGCTTTAAAGTTGGGTTGAGGGTGTGGTTCAGTGGTCGAGCGTGTGCTTAGCAGGCACAAGGTCTTGGGTTCAATCCCAAGTCTGAACACACACACACGTGTAAAATTATCAATAAAATCCAAATAGAACATCAAGAATGACAATGAAATGAGCAAATTATCAATAAAATCCAAATAGAACATCAAGAATGACAATGAAATGAGCAACCTGTTTGGAAAAGAGCATCTTTGCCTGATGCCTGTCCCTCTGGAAGTCACAGTGTCTCCGCTCTCTGCGATGGCTGCTGTTCTCCATAGTTTTCACATGTGCGTGTCCCTGTGTCCCTGTCATGGACTGCTTTGCTTTCTTCTCTTTTGGGTATCACATCAGTGTAACTGAGCGTATCTTAAGTGACTCCCCTTTTCGCATACTATTTCCAAGGTTCCTCCTCGCTGTTGTGTGTGTGGCACTAGTTCACACATTTTCATTAAAGTGACCAGAGCATAAACATGCCACGCTGTCTCCTCATCTAACTGATGGACGTTTGGAATATTTCCTGTTCTTAGTGTTGTACATATTGTGGCTTGAAACTTCTTGTCAAACTTTCCCCCAGCTCATTAACTTGAAGAGTCATTTAAATAAAATATTTTTTCTATAGTTCGTAGTTGCCAATGGCAATTATATCTGTCCTGTATACACAAAGATGTAGTTTTAATTTGGGGCACAGATTTACCAGTTAAATAAGGTTTTTTTTTTTTAAAAGTTGGTTTATAGGTTACTATTATCCAGAATTGAATAATGATTTGTTTAATTTTCTTTTCTTTCTTTTTCTTTTTGGTATTTCAAGACAGGGTTTCTCTGTAGCTTTGGAGCCTGCCTTAGAGCTTGTTCTGTAGACCAGGCTGGTATCGAACTCACAGAGCTTCACCTATTTCTGCCTCCTGAGTGCTGGGATTAAAGGTGTGTGCCATCACCTCGTGGTTTTTGTTTAATTTTCTGAAGTAAATAAAAACATTTATGATTTGAAAAAAAAGACCAAAAGGTGTGTATTTAATAGTTAATATGTTTGCATTTCATAAATGAATAAACTTAACATATTAAGTCGTGGTAGAATGTGAAACACTTTCTTCCAAAAACTAATCATTAAGTGAGCTTTTCAGTACAGACCAACAGACAGCGTTACCGTAAGTCCGTAAGATGGTCTCTGCACCGTTTGTTTATTAACAGATTGGAAAAGAAATTTTTATTTTTTCACATTTTTCTTTCAGTTAAAACAGTAGACCCTAAAGTCATTCTGGAATAATCTCCAGAGTTATGCAGAAGCCCTGAGTTGGAGCAGACACCAACTGATCCACCGTTCTGCTCTGGACAAGAGCAGTGCCCCTGAGTAATGACGTCATTTAGTGAATAGAGTCCTACTGTGTTTTAAATGTGGCTCCTCTGAAACAGTTCGGTGAATTCGTCATTTCTTCTCATGTCGAAAGCGACAGGCTTCTTTATACCTAAGTATTTGCCTCAGTGCGAATTCATCCAAATATCTAATATTGTTTTAAACTACTAAGTCTCTAATACAGTCTTGACACTTGGAGGTGGGACGATTACACCAAGTTTTCTCCATGCTGAGCCTGCAGGGGTCTCACCTCATCCCTGCTTCCTGCTGGTGACAGTATTTCCATTGTCTTACAACTTGCTCTCTACCAACGGTTCCAGGTGAGCACTGACCATGAAGGGGGCCTGTTGTGTCAACAGAGGCCCAGGGCTCTCCAGACAGTTTGTCGGCCTGCTGTGCTGTGCAGGGGTGGGTGTGTGGGGTGGGTGGAGTGGGGTGAGGGGGAAGGGGTGGGAGTGGGTATAAGACTTTGCTTCTTAAGGAAGATCTTCAGGAGTCCGTTTGAATTAGCCTGAGCTGGTGGGAAGTGAGGGCCCCCGTTTAGGGGTGGGTGTGAAGCTTTTCATTTTCTTCACATCCCCTAGCCCTCGCTGTCACACCCCTGGGGCCACCTCCCACCCTCAGCCTGTGTCCCCATCCTGAAATAGCCATGGTTTAGCATGGAAGAAATGTAGTCCCTTAATCCCTCAGGAGCTGGTGCACTCTACATTTGCCAGGGGTGGGCTTTGCCTTTCTGCTCCTTGAGGAGAAATCTCCACATGCTCAAAATCTGTTTCATGAGACCCTTAGAGGAATGCAGCCAGGCTTGGAGCTCGCTGCCTTGGACTCAGCTGTGGACAAAGCATTTCACCTCTGAAATAACTTTAAAAAAAAAAAAAAACAACATGTACTTCTTTAGGTTTTGCATGAGAAAGCCAGAGAACGGAATGGGCAAGAGCCGAGGGGCCCTACCAACTGCAAGACCTCCACTCCGGCAGCTTGAACTCGGGTGTCACCACCTTTTTTGGTCCACTGCGTTAGTGGCTTTCATTGCGTTTTTCCTGTTAGGAAAGCTAAGATTTCTTTGGGCAAAGGTCTACTTTCTTAATCTTTTGTCTCTAGCATTCAGGATGCATTGCTGTGCTGGGGACCAAGGGAAGAGCTGGCTTTGGCTAGGCAAGTACCCTCTCAGGGCTCTGTCCCCAGCCCTCACAATGTGGACTTGAGCCTTAGTAAACTGCTGGCAATTATCTTTGCCTGATGGTTCTTGGCCTTTGCTTTTTGACTATGAGCAGCTCATAATTTTCCCTGCTCCATCTTTCTGCATGAACCTTTTCCAGGCTTGGGGTCCTCTGATTCTACACATGCCGTTTTCATGTGTTTCCGCTCCCAGCTTTTTTTTTTTTTTTCAGCCTTTTGGACTAAGTACTTAAAATATGCCGCTGGAGTGGTGGTCTGGAATGTTCTGCTTCAACTTTAAAATCCTTAATATTTAAGGCCTTATTTATAGACATTAAAGTGTCTGCTGGCTGTGTGTGCGTGTGTATTTAAATTCTCAAAGTTCATTTTGATTGTATTTCATCCTGGGGGATAATAGTTCATTTCAAGTTAATCTACAAGACTAAAGTGTAGCCTCTTTGGGTGGATGTGGGGGAACGGGAGCGAAACGGCAGCTGTTAAGTGTGCATAGCAACTCTTCACAACAGCTTAAACATGAAAAAGAAGTCGGAGTAATAGAATATGCTGGAATTTGGTGAGGACACTGAGAGCTGTAAGATGCAGGATTTGAACTTAGGGTTGTAGACAGTAACTATGTCTCAGACCGGAATTCTTGAACCTTTGCCCCAGGATGTCCTAGGAGAAAGACTGGTGGAATTATCAGCAGAAACATTTACTCATGGGGCTGTGTATGCTGCCTCTGTTCCTAGTCTACTCCTTTTTTCTTAAGTTAAACTTCCATGAGAAGAACAACATAATTGGTGTCACCTGAAGAACCACAGAACCCTTTAAAGCCTTTAGAGATAAGATATACCAAGAAACCAGGAAAATAAAGCCCTCATCACTTAATCTGCGTAACTGCAATTAAACACGTTTTTATGAAGAGAGTCTGGCCTTTGCTGGCAGATAGTGGAAAATTCCCTGGGAAACTCATAGTATTTAAGAGTGCTAACCCACTTGGAAATGAAGTTATTAGTGAGATCATTTGCCTCTTTTAACTCACAGGAAATTGTCTAAGCATTGCAGGGTTTTAAAAAACATTTATTCAAAATCAAGGTTCTAACAAGTTAATAAAGAAGTTACAGTACAGACCGGCTTCCCTACTCGGAAACCTTTGTCCAAACGGCACAGAACTCAAAGTTTTAGGAAGTGACAAAACACCCAAGAGCTTAAGATTGTAGAGTAGTAAGGGGGCTGGAGAAGAAGCTTTGAGGTTAAGTGCACTGGTTCCTCTGGAGGACCTGGGTTCAGTTCCCAGCACTCACATCAAGTGGTTCAGCTCAGGGTAGCATCAGCTGCAGCAGCTTCAAAGCCCTCTTCTGACCTCCAGGGCACCCACACTCATATAGACCACAAATACACACCTAAATAATAATAATACACACATAAATATTAATATTAATAACAGTAATAAATAATGAATCATAGATATTTTAGATTTTGGATTTTGAGTTAGAGTCGTGTAACTCATAAATTCTATGAAAATATTAAATCTGAAATACCTCTGGTCCCAACATTTTGGATAAGGGACACTCAACCCATATCTATACAAAAAAACCCCCAAAACCACCCTTATTGAATTTGAATCCAGCTCCAAAATGTTGGAGCGATCATACTTCTTGATTAATTCTATGAAAATATTAAATCTGAAATACCTCTGGTCCCAACATTTTGGATAAGGGACACTCAACCCATATCTATACAAAAAAAACCCCAAAACCACCCTTATTGAATTTGAATCCAGCTCCAAAATGTTGGAGCGATCATACTTCTTGATTAAAACAGTGAAAAGCTAATGACCTTCATTATTTCAACTAAAACTTAAAAAAATAGACTTGCTCCCAGCCCCCACTGTGCAAGAAGTGGAGATGGAACATTAGCCTCTAAGCCCTGCTATTTCTCTCATGGGAGATGCAGTGGCTCTGACGAGACTATGTCAGCGTCATCTGACAGATTCCGTGTTGGGAGGTGGAGGTGCTGAAGGGGCCCTGAAATCCCACTGGGACTTGGAACAGTTAGGGAAGACAGCCTTGAAGCTGAGCCTGCAGGACAACTGGCTGGTTAAAAGGAGTGGTCCAGGAGAGGCAGAAACTTTCTCAATGATTGCTCCCTTTTTTATTCGGAGTGGAATAACTAATATACACAAACACTTGTGGTGGTTGAGGATTTCAAAACTTTTATGGTATTAACTTTTAATTTTTTATCATTAGTCTTCACACGGTGTCATAAATGTCCCATATAAACAATTTAAGTAGAGTCTGAGTGGTAATTTAGCTGCAAATGTGTATTTCCATGGTATGTTTGTAAACTTGTATTAATGCCCGTGGGCACAGCCATGAGTGTGTAGGAATCCTTACTTGTTGCTACTTCATGAATTTCAAACTTTTTTTTCCTTTTTGACATTGATGCCTTGGAGGGTCATGATAGCATCTACATCTTTTTGATGAAACTATGGCTTTGGGCTTTACCAGGAACAGAGGCTCCCTTGACCTGTGACATTTTCTCATAGCTTTATAATGAGAGTGATATGGATAGGTGGTTTCTCTTTTGAACTCTTTCCTCTTCTTGTACAGAGGGACCAGCCTCGTTGCAGAAGCCCCTTGATTCTTACACATCAGCTAAGAACAGAAAATCCAAAGGAAGAGTCTGCAGGTTTTAGCTGTTCCAAACAGAGTCTCAGCACCTGTTTTCCAATTTAAACTTCGGCGTTTAAACACTCAGAGCTTACAACAGAGCATTAGAATCCTAGTCGTGAGCTAGATGGAGCAGCACACGCCTTGAAGGCCAGTACTTCAAGGACTGGAAGACCGAGGCAGGCAGATCTCTGATCTTGAGATGACTCAAGGCTACAAAGGGCGTTTCAGGACAGGACAGCCAGAACGACACAGAGAAACTCTGTTTTTTTTTAAATCGAAGTAAAGAAAAGAAAAGAAAACAAAACAGAATCCTTGTTGTAGCTGATGAATAAAAAAATTCTGTATGATTTCTGTTCCCATTGGAACTTGTGAGTTTCACGTTTGAGTATTTTTTATTTGAATCACACATCATTTGAATGTGTTCACCTAGTAGAGAGTACAGTTTAGAGTCAGTGCTAAGAGCTGAGTGTGAGTGGGTTCCATTCCCTACAATCATGGGCTGTGCAATGACCTTTATGCTAGCGACTGACTCATGTACAGTTGTGATACCATCCGATTGTATTTCCTAGTGACACTATAGCTGTCTTTGAATAAGTACACTATACTGTTCACACAGGAGACTGCCTGGCTGTGAGGAGGTGAGAGCAGGGGATCTGTTTAGTTGTGAACTTCTTTTGTAACACGGTGACTGAGAAAAAACACCATGTGCTACTTTCTCTCCCTAAGCTACCAGCGTGGGATTGTAAGTCAGCTACAGAGATATTGTCAAAGAGAGAAGCATGAATAAAGAGCAGTATGGGAGACCTAGTTCCTCAGCTCATGCCTGTTTACATCAGCCCACCAGCATTGCTTCTGTAGCTTTCCCCAGCTCTGCAGGCTTTTGGAAGTGTACTTCATGACTTCTTGTTATTTGGAGAACTTTCCGCATAGCAAGGCATTCAGGTTGATCAGAGGTCAAACTGGCAAATAGCCAGGAGAGCCAACAAGGCAACCTTGACTCGGCTAGCTCCTTTTCCTTTAAAGACAGAGAGCTGACTCTTGGGTTAGAACTGCAGAGCTTACAGCAGAAAGTCACTTAGGATTCCTCTCATAAACATTTTGATTTTGTGGAGGAGAGATAGAAGCTGAGGTCCATTCCCAAAACATTCATCAAGAACCTACTCTCCGTAGGGTTGGAGAAGCATCTAAAAGGATGAATTACTCTCTCACAGTTTTCTGACTCATAAAGGGATACAAGGAAGTAAAAAGTCAGTTCAAATACCCAGGAAATCTCTAGCTGAGAGGCAGTAAGCATGGAGGCTTGGAAGGACATAAAAGTACAGAGAAAGTAGATTGGCCCAGAGTGCACTGAAGGGACAAGAAAAGGCTTTAGAATGCTTTCCAGATGAGCAAACCAGAGCTCAATAATAAAGGATGAATAAGAATTAGCTAAGGCCCAGCTGTAGTGGTGCACACCTTCAATCCCAGCACTTGGGAGGCAGAAGCAGGTGGATCTCTGTGAGTTTGAGGCTAGCCTGGTCTACAGAACGAGTACCAGAACAGGCTACAAGCTATACAGATAAACCCTGTCTCGAAAAACAAAAACAAAACAAAACAAAAAATAAAAAAAAAGAAAGAAAAAAAGGAATTAGCTAAGAAAATGAGATCATGAGGTGAAACAGGAGACTTACTGAGAAAAGAGAAAATGTCACCAACGGTGAAGTGGCTTGAAGCAGCACATACATTTGGGCCTTTGGACAAGTCTATGGAATTTGAGTAGAAAGAGAAAATGTAGAGGGGTGAGATTAGAGAGCAGGGGCCAGGCCATCTTGTATAGGCACTGGAGAATCATCAAATGGGCTTAAGAAAGGGAAAAAATATGACATGGAGTTTTTGGAAGATGATCTTGGCAAGGACAAGAGTCACGATGGGAGAACCCATTGGGGGGCATTTAGAGGCTTCTACCAACAGACAGGCCGGAGACGAGGAGCCACGGTGGTGGTGGTAGAACCCTGGCATTTAACAGGAATTTAACAGGCATTTGCTCAGGTCAGGAGCCTGAGCAAAGTTTGCTAGAGGATTAAAGGAAATCAGTAGAGTCAGGGCCCCACTGGATAAAGACTGACGGGTACCGAATCGCGGCTCGGACTTGAGCAGCACTTGAGCTTGTAAGGACTGCAGACTCACGCTCCATACTTGGAGGTATTACCTGAGTCTGCAAATGGTTGCTGATGACCTTGACACACCGTTTCATTCCTGTGGTTGAGGCAAAGGCAGCACTACTGAAGATTTACTAGGACTGAGAAAGTAGAGATGATATAGTCTTAAGAAACTCAGCTACAGTAGGAAGAGACAGTTGTTGGAGATGGATATAAGTTGAGAAACACATTTTTATTATGACAGTAGAGCAATCACCTTTAGTTGATAGGAAAATAGAGAGTTTGAAGCTTATGAAGAACTTGGAAGATGGACATCCAAGGGATCTTGATTAAGATGATAATAGAGATATCTTTATTTATATAAAACTATTTCAGGCTTCAGTAGTTTGATCCTGAACTTTCTGTAGTTAAGAAGGGGTTGCATTGATTATAGATTGGCATACAGGAGGTAGAGACAAAACAAGAAATAGCAACCAACTCTAGCCAGAAGTTTATATATAGTAGGTAATGCAAACTTGATGTTTTTGACCCAAATTACCCATGACACTTTGTGTGTAAAGGTTTATGGTGAGTATTATCAGCATGTAATGAAATAATGGCCAATTTCTAGCACACAGGCTGACAGAGGTTTTGTTTATTGATTGAAACATACCAAGCATGCAGAAGACCGGTGTCTTTACACAGAAGTGTGTGATCAAGTGTGAGTCACTGCGGTGTGGGCTGATATGAAGTAACTGTCGTTATGCAGGGATGAGGCTTGGCTCTGAGGCCCAGCTCTGCCTTGTGTTGCATCGAGAGACGTCCGTGTACATTCGTAACAGCTTGTTTTTAGAGGGACAGCCCTCATGTGGCTCTCAATGTGATAAAGTGGTCAAATGACTTAGACACTTTGAGCATTTGTTTCTTCATTTCTAAAAAAAGGCATGCTGATACCCACTCTCCAGGATTGCCATGGTGATTAAATGAGCAAGTGTGTATGCAGACTGTCAGGTGTGCCACATTAGTGCCCACAACACGATGCCCAACAGCTGTTCGGATGATGTGTGAGTGAATGCAAAAGCCACTGCATGACCAGGAGGCCACTTATATTGGAATGTCACAGCCTTCCGAGCTCCAAAAGGGGGGGGGGTTCATGGGAGCATTCTTTTATTTATAAAATGTTATGATAAAAATGCGCTATTTATGAAAAGCATTTATTATTTCTTTTTAAGACAGGGTTTCTCTGTAGCTTTGGAGCCTGTCCTGGAACTAGTTCTTATAGACCAGGCTGGCCTTGAACTCACAGAGATCTACCTGTCTCTTCCTCCCAAATATTGGGATTAAAGGCTTGCGCCACCACCACACTCTTATGAAATGAAACGCTGTGGAAGCTGAAGGAATAAATTCACTAAGTTTGTAAGTACTGAACAAATGTTGGTGGTGAGATGACCAACTGATGTTTAACTCTTTTTCTTTCTCGGATTCCTAGTAGGGTCTCTGTATGAGAAATAGGCCCGTCAGTCGACAGCTTGCTAATTAAATCCCTAGCGTATATAAGCCACCGCAATTCACCAGGAAGAACCAGAATAAACAGCAAAGGGCAGAAGGTCTACCAGAGGGGAGAGGTGCTAGGAAGAAGGATCAGGCTAAGTGAGAGCCGAACAGTTCCTGCGAAGGAGCTGCTCAGAGGAGGGGAGCCCTGCTGCAGAGCAGTTCTGAGCAAACGCATCTTTGGAGAAGCTGGCCTTCAGAGAAACCTTGGAAGGAGGTGTGGCATGCCGTTCCCTCCATTCTGCCGTCATACAGACCTGGTTTGCTTAGCCTGTAGGTTTCTTCATTGGGATTGTCACCAGTCATTCACTTAGAAGGGGTCGTTCTACTTCATCGGTGGGGGCAGGAGGGCAGTGTGGAAGCTCGCTTTCTATTGTGGAAATTGGGGGTTCCTATGTTGGATGACAGCAAAATATTTGTGTAAATGTGGATCTGCCTTGCTTGTCACTCCAGGCTTACTCAACGGGAAACTCTGGTTTCTCAGCCTATGCTCCTGGACCATTTCTGTATGTCCTACCACCTTTGGCCATGGTCCCCACTCAGCACTCTGGGAGAATCTAGTCTGTTGTGCTGTGCCCTGCTTCCATACTGCATGGTCATTTTTATGGCTACTGTGCTGCCAACTTGTATTTCCTGTTGTAGATCGTGGGTAGAGTTGCCAGAACCTCGCTGAGAAAGCCGTGACCTAGTGGTCACCCTGCTTCTTTCTGATATAGCCCTTGGTCATTTCCATGGCTATGGCGTTTAATGTCAACATGCAGACTGTCCTTTCCAACATGGAAAGGTCAGCAGGTGTAAGGACAACATTGAAACCAGGATCAGGATCCTGGCTTGGAAACCTGTCCCCTATAGCGATTGGATAGAAGATTCCGTGACACAGTTCTTACCCAGCCCATCCTAAAATTTCCCAAAGGAAAAGAACTATTGAGACCCAAAGTCGCATCTGCTGCCGCACAGCCTTTTTTGTTATGGTGCTGATTGCTATGGCTATTACCATAACTCCAGGCAAACCCGAGGCGGCTTGGAGCCGGCAGTGGCTATGCCACAGGCTGATGAGACGAACAATGCACCATTCACAGCTCACAAGGGCACGCCTGTCTCTGGAGCCAACCAAAATGGTGGTGGATATAAATGTCACCCTACAGTCTTGCTTTCGGTGATTAGAACCAATTAAAAGGATGACACAGAAGAAAGGATGAGCAAAAACACAGAAGGTGCCAGTCCTTTCCTCTTGGCCCAAGAGAGAAAGCAAGTGTTTGCCACCTTCCTGAGTCTACCACAAATGGCTGGATAACCTTTAGTTTGCCAGTTGACCTTTGCAGCCTTGCTTTCTTCCTTTTTCAAACCCCACCCCTTTTGGTTCATAAAGCAGTGTGGCGCTGTGTGCTTTGAGATAGTAATACGGCCTCAATAAAGCTGGTGTGACATGCTTTCCCTTTGCAATTTCTTTTGAGAGTTTCAGTGTTATTCCATGGCTCACTCCCAGGAGAGCAGAGGCATGTCCATCTGCTGTGAGCAGTGAAAGGAGGGTCCCAACAGGTGCCGCCACCAGCCCACTGCTGGGGAGCCGGCCAGCGCTGCAGCCTTGTTTTTTGATCTTTGCTTAGATGGAGGGTTGGAGTGTAGCACTCTCCCAAGCTGGTTAGGGACTCTTTGATCTGCCTGTGCCTAATAGGCAGATCTCTCTTCTCCGTTTCCTCTAACGACGAAAATAAACAGACAAGTTGGCTTTGTGGACAGCTGCATAAACAGCGAAGCTTGGAAGTATGCAAAGAGTATGCGGGCTGTATACACATTTGTGCACGGACGCTCTCGATCTGCATTGTGCATCCTTGGGATCAGAGCTTGATCTGAGGGAGATTTCTGTCTAATGCAGGGAAATCCAGGCGCTCTTATGATCTGAGGGATCAAGGTCTCAGGACACTGGGGCAGCAGCATTTCACATGGCTGTGCATCATTTCTGAGACATTAGAGTTCCGTAAGGCCCACGATCGCCTGTGGCGCTACTTAGGAATTCTTTAATTGACCTTTTATTACAAAAAGGCCTTAGATGTTTTTACACCACTGTAACCTAATGGATGCACTCTGAGCACAGTAGAGACAGGTTATGTGCCTTAAATGCGTATTTGACCTGCATCATTACAACTCTCAATGGTTTTATTGGACCAGAACCCCTAAGTTGAGAAACCCCTCAGTGAGATCCTCTTTAATATCAAAAGGCTGCCCATAGTTGGGGTAGAAGCCTGAGGTTCTTTTTCATGTGTGGTGAGTCTAAACTTGGATGTTGGAGTTTGCAAGGCTGAACCCAAACTTTCCTTTCCCCTTCCTTCTTCCCTCCATCCTGCCCTCCCTCCCTCTCAAGGGGCTCTTTTCTTTTGACCTATGGGATTGCCATTGGCTTCCTTACATAGACACTGAGCTCTGGGAAAGCCTCTCTCTTCTCTCTCACCAGCCTCCAGAGGCTATGTAGACTTTCTCTCTGTTCTAAGATCTGCTTCTTCACAAATACGTTTAGTCCAGGCCATTATTACCAGGTCTGGCATCCTAATGGATGGTCTACCCTCACACTGAATGATGACCCACAGAATTGAATTTTGGGATAACACACTAGGGTAACACATGGCTTAGGCATGCCATTTAGGACCTTGGGAGATCATCGAAGAAGCTGTGACTTCTAAAAGGTCACATATTTTGAAAACTTAGAAATTAGATTTTGTATCTCACCACAAGTCTCCACTTGTCTTTCGTGACCTTTCCTCTCAAACCTATCATGAACAGTTTTGCATTTCAGCCCCCACCGTGAGGTCCCTGATGCCTGGAATATGCCATGACTTGCCTGCTGGTCAGAATCTTTTCAGAGTCCAGCTTATTTGCCGTCCGTCACCATCCCTTTTCATGGTCTTAGCAGAGGGACATCCGTTTCACAGTCAACTGTGACACTGACCTTCGGTTTTAGCATTCATGTAATGTGTGGTGGTGAGAATGGAGGTGAGAGGCCATATGAAAGCCTAAAAAATATGTCTATAGATTTTGTAAATGAAACAGGTTAAGGAGCTGGAAAGATGGCTCGGTCATTAAGAGCATTTGCTGCTCTTGCAGAGGACCTGGGTTTGGTTCTCATCTCCCATATGGAAGCTCACAACTGTCTGTAACTTCAGTTCCCGGGGACCTGGCACCCATTTCTGGACTCTGGGCACGAGGCACACATGTGGTATACATAGGTACCTTCAGGCCAAACACTCATAGACATTAAAAAAATAGGTTAAATTTGAAATTGCTAAAGAATACATAGAATATATTCTAATTAAAATTTGGGTTGAAAATGTTACCGTGAATTCCCTCCCCCGTTAGTGAAGCCTCAGCTTGTTTTGGCTGCCTTGAACTATAGTCAAACCCCAGCCTCCACTCTTCTGTACTCCACAGGCAGCTGCCATGGTGTTTTCCATGCTGTGTTTGTTATAATGCCCTGTGGAGAAGAACCAGGGAAGCACTGAGGGGCATCTAATGAGCAATCCGACAGTGTCTACAGGAAGCATGTTCTTGGATTGGCTCTGCACACACGTGTTTTTCACCTGTTCTCTGTTGTAGACTCTCTGAGTCCTAGAGCCTGTAGCACGGGGCCTAAGAAGCCACTTGGTTTAGTAGTCTGTATACTGTAGGGCCTTTATTCTCAGGCCACCGTACTGGTGACAACCTCTGCTTGGGTGCAGCTGGTGTGGAGGACTCCAGCTTATTTGCCTAGTTAGTCACAGGACACATTTGATAAGGCTAAGCCTCATCTGTTTTGTGGATTTCTTGAATTATAATCATCCAAAAGCTTGCCTTTCACCCAGCCCTACTTCACAGGCAGCTGCTAAGGTGTTTTCCATGTTGCATTTAGTTATTAGATACTTTTATCTGATAAGCCATGGTGTCTATGGACTTCTAAGATTTCTCCTATGTACCTTTATTTTAAGATAGAACCCTGGACTAAGGGTATGTTTTTAGACTCAAGTGGAGACCAATAGGAAAAGCAAACAGAAATTACCAAAATATCATGTTGAATGTTATGATGAAGATGCATGCATGCCACGTGCTCCCTGACGACAAAGGAAAGCTGTGCTTTCTCACTTGCCGTGGAAGAGAGCCAGAGAAGCATTTCTGGGTTTGAACTTGGAATGCAAAAGCTTTCACTAGTACCCCATTTCCTCAAGATTCCATTGTGTCTCAGTAGTGCCACAAGTTAGTGACCAAGCTCCAACACATGGACCTGCAGCATGTTTTCAAATGACTACAAAATGTCTAGATGGTGCCCAGCTCTGCTGTTGAGATATTCCAGTATCTGATTTTTGCTTCACTCTTCTTAGTGTATTTGATAGCTGTGTGCTTTTAATTTGCTTCTTATTTATTTGTCTATTCATTTACTTTTAAGATAGGATTTTGCTGTCTAGTCCAGGCTGGTCCTGAACTTGTGATCCTCCTGCTTGCTTCCCCTGAGGACTTGGGTTAGAGGCGTGCCCCAACATACCCAGTTTATTGCATATGTTATTTTCTCAACTCTGCCTTCTGAATCATTTTTTGTTGTTGTTGGACATAATATTAAAATTATCTGTCATCTATCTACCTATGAATCTACTTGTGTATCTATCTATGTATGTATGGATATACGTATGTATGTATGTATGTATGTATGTATGTATGTATCTATCATCTATCTATTGTGTATGTGGAGACATGCATATGTCATGGCACATGAGAAAAGGTCAGAGGTTAATTTATGAGCATTGGTTTTCTCCTGTATGGGTTTGGAGAGTGAATTTAGAGCATTAAGCTTGGCAGCAAGGTTTTTTTCCCTGCTGAGCCATCTCAATGGCCCCCAGCTATCATATTTTTGTGTTCTAAAAGTTTGTTCTTATCCTCTGATAGTTTCTTCTATAAATAAAATAGCATCCTATTTCATGAATATGAAAATTTTCTCATCTCTTTGAGGATGTTAATGAGTTTTCTTTTAAGTTTTTCTTCTACTTCTCTGAATTGTCTTTAATTGCATCAATTTCCCTTTTTCTTCCTATTTCATTTTTGACTTTCATGTTGGAGGCTTGCTTCAATGTTTAATGACTTGGGTTGTGTCTTTTTATACTCTAAGCCACTGAGTGGGACGGGTGTGTGTACAAGAATGGCTGTGTGCACGCCCCCTCAACAGGTGTGCTTCCCTGTGTCCAGGCAGGGGGAAGACAGTCCAGCTGGTGGACACACAGCATTATCAGTGCTAGAGTTCTTTTACCAAGGTTATTCTCCCCCGTCTGGAGAAAGATCCCTCAGTTTCTGTTAGAATGTGACCTGAGATGTGTCTAATGGGGCAGGAGAGCTGAATCCCAGCAGGGTTCATATTAAGTCTCTGCACAAGTCACCCAGCCAGCCTGCCTGCTCTATGCTCTACATCGACTTGTGGAGTCCAGAGTCCTTATGGATCCTGGACTGTTGAAACCATGCTCTCTTCATGATGTGAGCTGTGTGGCCGCATTATCGATGTGTCTGAATTATCACAAGATTCTTTCCAAGTAAATTCTCGGACAGGCTTGAAGTCGATCTGTGCTCGACGGATGCAGGCTCTCAGCGCAGCTGTAGCATGTTGTATGGAGAGTGGGCATCCGAGACAAGCACAGGGGATGCAACTGAGGATTGTATGGATGAGGAGTCAGGGGCAGCATCTGGCACCAAAGTCTCCGGGCAGCTTGCTTAGATAGCAAGTCTATAATTGAGTTGTGGGTTCACACGCTCAATGGAATTGGAGAGAACAGAAAGAGCTGGATGGAGTTCACACAAGGGTACTGGGTCTGGAGAGAGTAAGCTCCCTCACACAAAGACAGGGACCAAGAGCTTCACTGAAGTCCACAAACTTGTTTCTCATCAGTCCCTCGACAAGAATGACGGTTTGAGTCTGATGGTAAGTCACTTCTCAGGTCTGGCTGCACAGTACAATCGCCAGGACCCACCCCAAGCCAGTTAATCAGAAGTATTTGTTAAAAGTTCTTCAGGCCATTTTGGTTTAGAACAAATATGAAACCCATAAGAGTGGGAGAGTCTTATAGAAAAGAAGCGGATGTCAGAGACTCTGCTTTTAAGGTGATCTGTTGGAGCCCACAATGTAACACTCAGAATTTAAATTACCGTATTATATGTCTATAAACTGCAGATAGACAGCTTGTGAACTATGATACAGGAGCTGACAAGATGGTTCGGCTGATAGAGGTTCTTTTTCATCCAGCCTGAGGTCCCTGGGACCCGCGTGGTGGAAGGAGAGAGCTTTCCTCTGACTTCCATACCCACTCCATGGCACACACTCCTTCATTCGCAAAAAGAAAGAAATGGAATGAAATTCTTTTACAAGTGAAAAAAATATATATTTGTGCGGATGAGCTTAGAAGAGGGAGCCATCTTACTAGTTGGGATTTCTGGAGTAAGCCACCTAACTGAGGGCTAGTTATGTGCCTGGTCTAAAATATGTTCCAAAGTAGAGACAACAGTCTGTATTCTGAAGAAATTTCTATTTTAGATTGAGGACAGTAAGAATAACAAGCTTGGAGAAATGGAGTTATTTGATGCTAAATTATGTTTGGGAATTCGAGGGCAATATAAATTTGAAGAGAGTTTGGCTATGTTTGGAAAAAGTTCCTAGTTGCACATCTAATTTGAGTTTTGCCATGAAGAACTCCAGGCAACAGCTTAGTGACGTAAACAGGGACCAGCGAGCATTGCGATTTCCCAGCGGCCATCGCTCTAAACTTGTTCACGAAGTACTTCTTACTCTCCCTGCTGTCCTCCTGCTGGGAGGCTTGGGTTGTTTTTATCTCGGCTTTGTAGGTGGAAAAACCAAGTCTTCTCAGTTGGAGTTTTTCTCTAAAATGGGGCTGTGTGGCTCTTTGCTTGTCAGAACCATCTGTCGAACAAGAATATAAGAAGAGGTGAGCCCCGTCTGGGCCACGTGCTTTCTGAACCATGACTCAGTGATCTTTTAGTGTCAGAGGAGACCACCATCTTAGCTTTTGAGATAGGTCAGGTCTCTCACTGAGCCTGGAGTTGTCAGGGCTGACTGCCTCGCTGATGTGGGAGTTCCAAATATGCATGCACCACGCCTGGCGTTTTACCCGGGTGCTGGGAATCTGAACTCAGATCCTCACGCTTGTATGGCAAGCCCTCTGTCCATTGAGACACTTCCCAGGCTGACAATTCGTCCAGGGCTTCCACCACCACTTCCCAGAGTTCAGTTTTATGTTTTATATACTGTAGAGTATTTGAAAGCTTTCGAGAGAGAGGGGCAGGGCACAAAGAAGGAAAGTATTGTTTTGAGAGACAAAAAAGTAAATCCAGGAGACGTGGAAGGCCAGTTAAAAAGATATCTCCGCACACAAAGCTTGAGAGACCTGAGCCGTGGGGGAGGGGAGGGCAGGGAAGAACAGGAAAAGTTCGTGGACAGCAGGTTCCAGGCTGGCACCCCTGTGAGCTTCCCTGCCTGACTGTAGGAAGAGAGGTCTTACAGTTGAGACTTCATATTCTTTACAGACTTTTAAGGAAAAGAAGAAGGCTTTTCTTAGCTGGTGTAAGTTCTGTCTTCATTCCAGGCTTATCAGGACGACACGACCTTTGATTCAGCTCACTGTTGTGTATAATTGAATTTTGGCCTCTGTGACTAAGCTGTTTTATATGCCTTATCTAAGAAGTTCTGAGATAAAGGGATTACATTAATTAAATACAATCAGATTCTGATGCCGGACTCTGACAATATTTCTCAACAGGCCAGCAAATTGTTTTTCTTATTTCCTTGTTTTCTTTTCTTTCTTGTTAATTATAGCTACTGAGTTTAATGCACCTCATTTTTTGAAGAACTTCAGACCACTGTGTACCAGATGTCTTCTCTGAGCCTAGGGCAAGAAACGTCTGCTTGTCCTTTCCTGGGCTTCCACGGTGTTGTATTTCTGAATCTCACCTGTGTCTTTAAATCGGGTTAGCATGGCATGCACATGACCTCAGTGGGGAGAAGCCAGCAGTGAATCAGGGTGTGTTTGTACCTCTGTTGTGACTGTAGTCACGTGGTAGCTTGAGAAAGACCCTGGGCCTTGATTACTCCTATCAAAGGTATGTGGAGAGGCTACCCGAGCTAGGTGTGAGAAATTCAGATGCATTCTTACTAATGATTTTCATAAGGGCTAAAGAGTTTAGGCCAAAAATAATTAAAGTGAACAATAGCCCTGTCAACAGCACTCCCAAATAATGAGATAGCAATTATTGAATGAGTGAGCTCATTGTCCTTCCTGGCTTCAGGCCCCAGGCACCTCGTGGTAACTGGTGCTCACTTACACCTTTGCTTCCTACTGCCCTTTTAATTTTGATCTCTTTAACTTTTGTTTGTTTTTACTTAGTTGTCCGTTCTTAAGCAGAGGATGACTCCCAAGTCCCCCTCCCTAGCCTGAGCTTAACAGTACCTGTGGCTTTCCTAGTGTGGAACTTCCTAGGTTCACTCCCTGTGAGAGGCCCCATAATTAGGTTGTTAATAGGCAGTTTGATGGTGCTATTGATGATAATGGTGAGTTCTAAGTGTATGCCTGTTGCCTAATAGGCCTGCTTCTTTGATGTCTTCTCTGACTTGGTTGTGTGGGCTCTGCTGGCCAACTGCTCACTTCTTGGTGATTTACTCCCCACTCCCCAGCTCAAAAGCATTGGAAAGTGCTTCTTCTTGCCCCCACCCCCAGTGAAACCTGCAGGGAATCATGGGAAGGGGGCTTCTGAACTGGCCCAGTAGTCAGCTTGCTTTCTCATAGCTGGCCAGACACTTAAGAGAAGCAAGAGTGTCTGTCTGTTCTGTTCATCTATTTTTAACCCCTTTCCTTTAAAAGGAGAAGCTGATACCTGTTCACGTTACCAAAGCACTGGGTTCTGGGAACTGACTGTTCTTTTTCAGGCCTAAGTGGGAACTGAGCTGAGGAATGAACACGTCCTTTAGTGCATAGGATGTACTTAGACAAGACACCTACCAAATTGTTTTATAGCTGTATTGTTGCTAATGCCAGGGCTTTGTTCATTGATTTTCCTTGTGATGCTGGGGTCAAACCCGGAACCTTGTACATGGAAGGCAGACACTTTACCACTGAGCTTTAGTGTAGTTCTCCCCTTTATTTCTCCCTGAGACAAGTCTACTCTGTATAGCCCTGGCTGTCCTGGAACTAGCTCTGTAGATCAGGCTGGCCTTAACTCAGAGAACTGCCTCCCTCTGCCTCCTGAGTGCTGGGATTAAAGGCATACACCACACCACCTTGCCCTTCCCTCGTCTTATGGCTGAATACTATTTTGTTATATACACGTTCTACGTTTTCTTTATCCAGTCATCTGTTCGCTGAAGGACCCTTCCCATTTCCCAGCTGTCATGAAGAGAATCACAGTGAATGCAAGAGCCCACATGTCCCCCCACCTCCTTTGTTTTTGCTATTTTGAGACAGGGTCTCTCTGTGTAGCCCAGGATGTCCCTGAAGCCTCTGTGTAGATCAGGCTGGCCGTGAATGTACAGATATTTGTCTGCTTTCGCCATCCAGACCTCAGTGACAAATGGACTTCCATTCTTTTGTTTCTATGTGGATTGTAAAATATTGAGAATAGGGTGATGTTTAGCAGAGGCTGGGCCAGAAGTGGGGGGCGGTGAGGAGAAGTTCGTGAACAGTAGTCCTGAGACAGGAGTGAAACCGGGGTCACTGCACAGAAGACTGACCAAAGACAGTGAGGGGGTATGCATTTCAAAAGGCTAAAAGAAAGGATTTTGAATATTTTTACCATAAGGAAATAATAACTATTTGAGGAGATAGACGGGTTTATTCTAATTTGAATATTACACAGTGTATGTGTAATGCATGCATGCATGCATGCAAGGAAACATAAAATGGTACATGCGTAAATATGTATGATTTTATGTGTCTGTTAAATTGATTTTAAAAGATCCCTCCCCCTTTTCCTGGTGCCTCTCCTCCAGAAGAAAAAAAATGTTAGATTTCTTCAATAAGTCTTATCCTGAAGTCATGGGCCACATGACTAAATATTTTTGAAGTTAGTTGTGGCTTAGGTCTCAGAAATGTCAATATTTCCATGTCTTTTTGGGGGTGGGTGTCTGACATGGGCTGGACTTTTGTGTTCCTTCTTAGGGCCCATACGTTCATCCCCAGAAAGACTCACCTAATTTCAGAGGTGGGCATTTCTCTATAAACCTCTGGTTGCCTGCTCATCTTTGCCTATATGGAAAGATTGATCAGTTGGGTGGGCGGGCTATTCTCACAGGAAAGATGGATTGGGTGGGTGGGCTGTTCTCACGTGAGCTCTGGAAATACTGTGCCCTCACGTCTAATCTGTAGGTAGTTTCATAGCTGAGGACAGGAATGGACATTTTCAGTCTCTATTCTCTGACGGTCGAGACCCATCATTGCATCTTAAAGGGTTTTGACATTTCTGAACCTGGAGTTTTTACCACCCACTGGTGATGTTCAGGGGTGGTTCTCGAGAGAGTAGGGTGTGGTGAGGAATGGAGGTGGAACTCTTAAGAAAGACTAGCTGATACTCTCGTGCTGAGAAGGAGGAGGAGGACCCGGCCTGGGTATGGAGAAGTTAACAAGGCCACTCTTCCTACAGAAACTTTCTCAAGAGTTCTCAGAAATGACTTAGCTTTGCATCTCTGACCACCTCCCTTCATCTGCAATGCCCCAAGAATTTTCAAACCAAGAACTGTATGGTGCCTCATCAGATCCCACTGATGAAAAGTTGTGTGGTCTGTCCAAAACACTTGGGGCTGATACATGGAGAAAGCTTGTTGCCACTTTGAACTCTGACCAGATTAGAAGCCCTAACCAGTGAGTGGGTGGGCTGACAAGATGACAGTGGCAGTTGCTGTTTAATTAACACGTTGGCAACTGGAATCTGACTTCACCAGCTTCATTATAGGCATAAAAATGTAAGAGACTGACTGGTTCTTCCTCTCCTCAGGGATGGGCAGTATCTGCCTGGATTTTGGAGTGGTATAGTTCAGCTGCTAGTTGAAGCTATTTGTTGGAAACTCTTGGGGGTATTGTAGGAGTGCATCTGTCCAGGGTCTTTGTTTCATTATAAGGGATGTTACAGCGCTCCTGCCTCTACCAGTCCTTCACTGAGCCATGGAATATAAACATGGGCAAAGTTCAACGGAAGGGAAGCCCCTCTCTACTCCAACCCCTGCTCAAATCTGCTCCCGAGGCAGAGAAGGACACCCCTTGAAATAACTCTCCATTCCTGCTGTCAGATGTGCAATGAGAGAGGGAAGGTAGGCTCTGTCCTCAAAGGCCCAGGGAACTCTGAGCCTCTGAATGGAAGTGGTGGCTCAGTGCAGGGTCCACACCCCTGCAGCGCCAGCTCCACACTTAAACTCTCCCTTTGGGGCTCAGTGAAGAGATTTTTTCTTTTTAACTTCAAAAATCCTCCGTTCTATGCCGAATGAAATTGAAGAAATGAATAGATACTGTAATTTTTGAAGGCCTGTGGATATATTTCATAATATATATCTTCATTTTTGATGAGAAATAGGTTCTCTGATGTCAAGGTCAAGAGGGCGATGTACTAGGGAGGACTGGGCTTATGAACGGGTTCCTAACAGATCATAGTTATGATTTTACATTTGTGCTGCTTTTTCTTTTTTGGATTTTTCTTAATCAAATTCACACCCTTAACCGTAACACAGGTTCAATAGTGCCTCTGGAGGAAATTTACTAAATTATCATTTTAATGATTTTCTTTTATAACAAAATTTCAGAATGATTCTAACATCCATCTTACTAGGAAGACAGAAGAGATCCAAAATTTATATAAAGACAGGCTTGGCTTAAATTTGTGATATTTCTGTCTCTGATGCCTGGGTACTGGAACTACAGGGGTAGACTGTGCATGCCTAACTAAAATGCATGCTTTGAAATTGTCATGGTAAAAACAATTTTCTTTTAAAGATTTATTTTCTTTTTATTGTATGTGTATAGTGTTTTCCCTGTATGTATGTGTACCATGTGTGTGCCTAGTGCCCACAGAGGCCAAAAGAGGGCATCAGATCCCCTGGAACTGGAGTTACAGATGGCTGTGGCTATATGGGTGCTTGATGTCCAACTCAGGTCCTTTGGGAAAGCAGTGCTCTTAACTGCTGAGTCATCCTTCCAGCCCCTGCTGCGTTTTAATCTTATCTCTTCTGTTGTGAGAACAATTCTTGAGCCTGTAATCCAGAGTCAATCTTTGGGGGTGGTTACACTCCTTTTAACTTTTTTTTTGTACTTGTGTTCCTGAAGCACTTATTATATCATTACCAGTTTAAAAAGTAAATTTCACTTATTAAAGGAAATCTCAAGCAATATACATTCTCACGTAGTCAGTGGGCAGAAAGCTCATGGAAAAAGAGAAAATTCCTGAGTATCTGGCTGCAAACCTGAATTCATTGCCTATGTGTGTGTGCTGGCTCAGTTTTCTGGCTTTGGTCACAGAGTCGTTATTTCTATGTTAGATGGATTTTAGAATGCCATTATTTAACCCCAAGCTGTTCCCTGGTTAAGACAATTCTTTGTCCCATTCTTACCTGAACTGGAACCTGAGCACCATGGTTCTCCTCAACGATGAAGAACCTCTCCACATTGTTGCCCCCTTTATCTTTTAGAAACCCGTGGGCTTTTGGTAGCTTTTCTGTATGTAGGAATACACACATCTATTTTGGGGGGCACATATTTCTGTGTTTCTCTACTCTGAAATCTATTATTGCCTTTTGTGGAGCAATTGTCATCTAGAAGAAATTAAATGCATCCTTTGACTGTCTTTTTGTTTTGTTTTGTTTTTTGGGAATCAGGTACCATGTTAGAAAAACCCTGAAAGCCTTGAGACAAGGTATGACCAGTCTTAAGCAATGGAAGCTAACGTTTGTCATAGCTGTTGAACACACTTTGGAGGTCTTAACCATGTCCAAAGGCACACTTAATGTTTAGGGAATGTAAGTAAGTGTCAGAGAGGAGAGCTCCTGGTGAGCTGTGGTCTGGAATTTTGTAAAGTGGTATTATATAATTAGAAGAAGATGGCTACTAACCAAAGAGTTTATGTTCAAATCCCCGACACATGCCCTAGTCACTGGATGGTGTTTATGAGGAGGAGGGGATGAAATACACATGGTGGAACTCATGAACTTTCCTTCCTCCTTTTTGTTCTATGACCATTGCCCTTAGATTAGAGGTGTTGTTTAAACAATATGAAGTTGGTTGAATGGCTTGTTGGACTTCCTTTCTTTCGGTGAGATCGGCCCTTCGAGAGTCTGTTATTATCACTATCCTTTTCTAGTGATCAGACAATGCCAGTATCAGCACTTCTGTGTTGTCAGCCAATCAGAAGCTTACCCTTTCTTCCTGCGCCTCTTCCTACATACGCATTGATCTTAAGGAAAAAGTTCTAAGCAGAATGTCATACACTTGCTGGTAACGTATGAGATAATTAGCTATGACACTCTAGCCCATGAGCTTCTGATAAATAGATTACACGAAGCAGACTAAGGGGCGGCATACTCAGCATTCGGTGGCCCTTGTCCACAAAGGCTGTCTAGTGAGATGAGCAGTCGTCTCCTCCAGAGGTCTGAGCGCTGGTGCCTGAGTTCGGACGCGGACTCTCTGTGTGGCTGTGTTCAGTGCTTGCCGCCGCCTTAGAAAACAATAGCTTCATGTTTTGTTTCCAGTGTGTCATTAGGTATAAAGCACAGGGCCCTCAAAGTCTTAATTGTGCAAGTGGAGAATTATGCAGATAGAGTCATTTGCCTCCAGTAGTTAATCAGGATCACCTATGGGGATATCAGATAAGCAAACAGCTTATCACCTCACTTCCTGTGAGCCAAGTAGAGCTGGAAAAGTTTATCTGCATGTATTACTATTCATGCTCTTTGGATGCTTGTTTAATTCAGTTAGTGTTTGTTTAGCTGATATCCTATGAGAAACATAATAGAAGGGCAGGTAGCAATATAAAGCAAAGAGTTCAAATCAGACTGAGAAGTATAGAAAGACTCTTGTTTCTCAATGTGATGTACTAATAAGACCACTGCATTTTGGTACCAAAAAAAGTCATAAAATCATCAGCATCCCTATTTACAGATGAGGAAATTTCAGAGAGACCTCACTGTGGTTGGAAGACTGAGTAAACTGAACAGAGTTTCTTCAAAGGATGAATCTTAATGTATAAGATTTGGTTCAGTGTAGGGTAAGCCCAGAGCCATTTTGCTGAGGGGAGAAACTGGCCTCGGTCCTGTTTGGGTACCATGATGTGCGCTATTGCTGCTGATGGTGTTGTGACGTCTTGTTACTATTATGTCAGTGGGATGCACGCCTCCAGGAGTAGGCCTCAGACGTGAGTGAGTCCTTATGTGACACACAGTTTTCACGGCTAGGACACCCTGACTTGAGTAAGAGAGGAATGCTTTCATTCTTTCTGCTGACATCCTGTCAGTGGGGTCTGCAGAGATGGCACAGTGGCCAAGAATGTTTGCGACTCTCACAGAGGACCCACGTTCAGTTCCCAGCCCATACGAGAAGCTCACAACTTCTTGTAACTCCAGCTGCAGGGGATCCCGCACCCTCTTCTGGCTGCTATGGTCACCCACATATGTGTGCCTACATACAAATAAAAGTAAAATAAATTTTGAAAAGATCCCGCCATTACACAGGACTTTTCCTTTCTTCCTTACCTCACACTTGAGATGTTTTTGCAACTGTTTGCCTCCTGAGCACAAGCTGCCTAACTTAATAAGATGCTTGAGAGGAAAACTACCCACAGAGATCATAGGACTGGGTGTATGACGTCAAAATATTCCGATGGAAATGTCCCAGTACTGCTCATCACATCATGGGAACTGTTCTGATCCCTAGCGATCTTTTCGAACCCTTTCGAGACAAGGGTTTGGTGGAGAGTATCCTGTCTTAGTGACTTGTTCCAGAGGGCTTCTCACTGGCCTTTACTCTGTGGAACCGGTTTCAACATAGGAGCTTCTTCGGAGTGCGCTTGAGTAAGGCGCAAGTCCCTTATCTTCTATTTTCTTGACTGCTATGTCTGTGCGCTTTCTTCTTTGTAGTTTTAATGGCATTCGGCAAATTTGTATGCTTTTGTGCAAGCATATCTTACATTTCTACTTGTTCCTTCTTAGCTGTTTGCTATTTGTGTTGGAATCTCAGTCAAATGCACCTTTCTGACCTCAATTAAGTCTGTTCTTTCAGGAAAATCTGCACCCCCCCCATTGTTTGCTTGGACCCTCCTGCTGCACACTTTGATGCTGACAGAATTAAGGGTTTCCTTCTAGTAACTATACAGGTGCTGTCCACACGAGCTCCAGACCCTAACTGGAAGCCACTAAACAGGAGACATGGGAGAGCGGCTGGAGGATGAGACATTAGAGCTGTTATTTCCTAGCCAGTGTGGGCATCTGCAAAATAGGAAGCTTCAGTTGGGCCTGCTAACTGGGTGCTTGGGAAAAAAAAGTGAGAACTTTTTTGGAACAATTCTTCATTGAGTCTCATACTTATTATCCAGTGTTGCCCTATGACGTACTTGGAGAAAAGTGTTGCTGCCATTTTAAAAAGAGAAAGTAGAAGCTGTGAAGATGATTTAACCAAAGCCCCAGAGCCCCGTGGGTCAGAGCTACTTTTCCTGACCTTAATCTCTTGACTCTTGTAAAATCGGTTCAATGGGAGTCCAAGTTCCACAAAGATAAGCCTTTTGATTTTGTCTTCTGATACAGGAATTTGCAAGTTGATGAGAAGCAGATGGGTAATAAATTATTTTGTAACTTAAGGTTTGAATTAAGTAAGGGTGAACAAGGACACAAACGAAAGGTGTGGGTACACGAAAGTAGGAGTGATTAATTCTGTCTTTGGTAATAAACAACAGCTGTTCTGGGCAGTCAGTGCTGCCCTGCGAGGAGGGAAGGAGAGCAGGTGTGGCTGTGCATAGACTCTAGGTGGCTGTGGGGGAGAGGAAAGACCAGGCCCTGGCAGAGGGAGCTGAGGACGGCTGAGGACCCACAGTGGCGGGGTGGGGTGGGGCAACCTGCGTGTTCACAGCGCAGAAAGGTCCAGAAATCCATCCTCTTGGGTGTCTTCATTGATCTCAGCTTCCAGTATAGCCTGATATTTTGTGGATATCTGCAGAGCTGATAACATCACAGGTCGAATGTGACAAGACTGAGCTTGCATGCATAACGAACCGGGAGGGTGATGCAACCAGCCTCCCAGGGTTTCTCTGAGTCTCTGCTTCCTTCCCAGATGTTTTTCCACATCTCCTTGACTCCTCCAGTGCGCTTTCTGCTTTTTGTTTCGAACCTTTATGAATCTTCTTCAGGGTTTTTGCTTGCTTACTTGCTTTAGAACCACGTAGATGGTTATTCCATACTCTGCACTGTGGCCATTTCATGTGGGTTTTTAAATAAATTTCTTCTATGTTCCAAATTCATCTACACTTACCTCATTAAAAGCCTACACCTCCTTTTAATGAGGGAGTTAACAGCTAAGAAATTTTGTTGGCTTTTGAGTCGGCTTCTCGAAAAGGCTTCTTTTTTCTTCAGCCACGCAAAGCTGTGACCCGGGAGTCCAGCCTATTTCGTTTACTGTTCTGGCCTGGAAACCTAGTGTGTCATGGAGTTAAAGGGCCATCCAGCACCTCCTTGTATATCCCCTCATGCAACACTTACAGCCACTGAACTTCATGTCCAGTTTGTTCACCCTCAGCTCACTCGCCACAAAGTCATTTGAACAACGTTGTACTTGTTTTCCTGCGCTTCACTTGTTTTCCTGTGCTTCATGGACGCTCGCTGACTTTGGTTTTGTCTGCTGGGTCCTGAAATTCACCTTTCCTTCCCCATTACCTTGACAAGGGCTGTGTCTTCGAATGCTCAGGCTGGTCAATGAATTGTTTTTTTGTGTGTGTTTGTATGTGTGTGAGTGTGTGTATGTGTGTGTGTGTGTATGTTTGTGTGTATATATGTGTGTGTTTGTGGATATGAGTGTGTGTATGTATGTTTGTGTGTGTATGTGTATGAGTGTGTTTTTGTGTATATATGTGTGTTTGTGTGTGCATGTGTGTGTGTGTGTGTGTGTGTGTGAGTGTGTTTGTGTGTATGTGTGTGTATGATGAAATCCAGGGCTTCTTGCTTGCTAAGCAAGTAATTTGCCGTTGAGCTACTTTTCTACCTCTGTTATTTTTTTCCCTATAGATATGCAAAATCAACTGTTTCTGGACTCCTGGTGGTTTTAGAAGACTTTCTGGCCAGCTTACACTGATGTCTTTGCTCTCTGGTTGTGGTCAGTCCCAGCACAGGGCTGCCAAGGCCTTTGAAGTCTTTCACTGGGTAGAGAGAAGCTACTTGACTCTGGGTTGCTGGGTTTGTTTTTTTTTTTTTTTTTTTGCATTGCATTGCATTGCATTTGAATACACAGAGGGCAAGGGGATATGCCCATGGCTCCTTAATAAGTTTGCCTTTTCTTTTCTTACTTTTGATACTGAGGTTTGAACCCGTGTGTCCTAGGCAAGTGCAAGTGCTTGACCACGAAGCTATCTGCCTAACTCTGAAGCAGTTGACAGCTGTCTGACTATACTTCCCAGGCTAACCAGGCCTTGAACCTGCAATCTCCCTATCTCAATCTCCTGACTAATTGGGATTATAGGCCTGCACCACCAAGCTAAACTTAAGTCTGCTTTTTTTCATAAGAAAAATCAACCACGTCAGAGTCTCTTTTCATCGAACCCAGGCTCTAGCTGTGGCCACCACATAGGGGTTTTATACAAGAAAAATAAAGTGAAATGAGTCTGCTTAAAAAAAATAAAAGTGTTATTAATGAGAGAAAAAAAAGAGAAAGATTAACCTGTTGCCCACGGGGAGCTTCCCATATCTTAATTCATTTAATTATCACAATCACATAAGGGAAGAGATGGTATTTGTTTGATTTTATAGATAATGACATTAAAACTAAGGAATATTTGACCTCTGCTCCAGATCACTCTGAGAGTCGGAAGTAGAGGCCCTATCTTCCCAGTACCCTCCCCCACAATTTACCAGCCAGTTGGGAGAAATGAGATCCTATTGGAATTATTCGATGTGAGTGATTATATGATCCCCTCCACCCCCCAAGGAACTCAGCTGTACCATCCTGTCTCAGGTGAACCGAGCACACCTACCTCTTTGTCTTTGTGTGTGCTACTTAGGTTGCTCTGAAGCTTTCTACACATATGTAGGTCACACATTCCTGGGATATAAATGAGTCAATCAGCAGCTCAGAGATTCTTATTCATTCTGACCTTTGACCCTTCCTGTGTCAGCCATAAATGTGGGTGTGGAGAGGCAGTTTGGGAACTGTATGTTGAAAAAAATGAAAGAGAAGCCCAAAGGAGATTTGTGGAAGGTTCTACTGTCTGGGCTTTCCATCCGATAGTACAAGTACAGCCTTGGCTAAAGGTGAGATAGGAACTGGCAATCCTGGATGGTGTCCATGCCTGACGTTGGCATGTGCACGCGTGTGAGCTCACATACAGTATGTGGAATCAGGAAACACTGTCGTCCTTCAGTAATCACGGACACTGGTTCTAGGTCACTCTGCTCCTGTGGATATGAAAACACAGGGATGGAGAGAGTCCTTGTCTAAAAAGGCATAATTTCTCTTGGATGATGAAAGCCTTTCCAGATGATTTTAATACCTGACATAATGGAAGCACTGTGGAAGTGGTTGTTACACTTAATTGTTTAGGAAATAATGACAAAAAGTGTTCACGTTCAGTACAGACTTGATTTTTTTTTTTTAAAATATTTTCAACCTGTGTTTGGGTAAACTCATGGATGTGGAATTCATGAGTCCAGATTATGACTGCTCTATTTAGCTCATCTCCTCTAACTGTTGGGATGTCGGTCAACCACTAAGATACTCAGGTTTTAAAATCCAAAGGCAGAGTCTTAGAAAGACCAAACATTTGGCAAGGGAAGTCTTTCTAGATACGGCACACACACAGTTCTGTTCTTCCTACGGGAAAACACTGTTTAAGTTGGAGGAAAAATCTGTTAGAGAATGCATCGAGCGTGGTCACGTTTACACGCCTTTTGTCAACTGAAAGTGAATTTGTTGAAGTGGGGTGTCCGGGCAGTTCCAGTCACCACTCCCTCTCAGGCTGATAACTGCCTGAGTTTCACAAGTGCTTGTGAGCGAGCGATCCAGGCTAGCCTGGCAGCTGTCTTCAATCAACATTCTTCGCGATAATTTCTAGGAATTATGCATTAATTTGTAAATTCCCCACCCCCTCCACACTTTTAGGTAAAATGTAGGCACATTGACCAAGCCATCTTGGCCCTTTGATGGGACTATGAAATGTTGATGCACCTGGCTTATGAAACTGAAGCTCTGAGCAGAGTTATTTTGATGAAAATCGGGTCGTACAAGAAAAGACAGGAGCAGCTGACTCGCGCATACTTTGCCTCCCTTTGCTGTGTATGGATTTACCCTTCAAGAGACTCAGGGCTTTGATGCGCACACACTGCCCACCAGCTCTTATCCCAGTCATGCTGGTCCCTTCTAAACCTTAGAGATACACACCAAGTACTCATGACCCTGAGTTCACTGCTGCTCTATTTGTCACGGTAGTGGTCTTCCGTCAGTGTGTGTGTGCCCAACCTCAGAAGTGCTCTCGGGGGGGGGGGGGGGGGAAGCTGGATATAATTTTTGTCACTGAATTTGCATTAGGATATTCAGTTAAGATTCTTGATGCTATAGATTTGGGTGATTCTGATGTTCCTTAAAGTACTGTGCCCCACCAGAAAAGAGAGAGAGAGAGAGAGAGAGAGAGAGAGAGAGAGAGAGAGAGAGAGAGAGAGATTTTAAAGGTTTCCCTAAATTAACCTATGAGTGTGTGTGTGTGTGTGTGTGTGTGTGTATGTGTGTGTGTTGTTTCTTAAAAGAGATCAACAAGTTGATGGTAAAGTTTAATTAGACAAATAATTAATGACAACAGTCAAGAGATTTATGAACAGAATAAAGGAGAACTTGTTCTATCTGATAATAAAATATGCTAAGACACATTTTAAAGTTGAAGTGAATTTGTTGTTGTTTGAGACAGGGTCTCTCTGCCTTAGGACTTGTTACGCCGGGATGGCCTTGAACTCGTAGAGATCTACCGACTTCTGCTGTCAGAGTGCCAGGAGTATGCCATCATGTCTAGTAATAGTCAAAGTGAAATTACTCAGTAGAACAGACTTCAGAATCAAACTGGGCATATACAAAATATTAACCAACCATCTCTAGGGCCTTAAGTGGTACACTGTATGTGTAGAATTACATTCAAAGACAGTAGAAGTCTGTTTTATGCTTGGCATGGAGCCAGACATAGTGATACATACAAAGCCCTTGGGTTCATAGGTAGCCTGGGCTGCATAGCAAGAGATCTCATGTTGAAAAAAAGCCTTGGATAGGAAGAGCTTATAAACTTTCCGTGGATATTCTATAGTACACCTCTTAGTTAATACCCTTTCCAGAATTATCTCTTTGTAGACTCCACTTTTATCTAAGTTGCAGATTCCCAACACCCTCTAAAGTGTGTTCCCCACTCTTGTCCCCGCTTAGCCTTCCCTTCTTCCCTCCCCTATCTTGTATTCTGTGTGACTCCTGTCTAGAGGACACCTTGGGAAGGTCAGTTCCTTCCCCAGTCTGGAAGATTTTCTAGGAAGCAAGAGTCCCAGGATTCTGGTTATGGGAATTCCCTTGCAGGCTCCCAGAATTCTGATGAACAAAAATTCTCAACTTATTTTGGGGGTCATTTGCTAAACCTTAAACCTGGCATTTTAAACTGTTGAAAAGCCCGGTATTATGGTGTTAGAATTGTTCCAAAGGAACTGACACCTCACATTTCTGAGTTCGCGCACATCACTAGATTTGGTACACATGTGTTTGCATGCACACAGCAGCATGTCTGCATTTATCTTAGAGACTTGGTGTCACAAACAGTGAGGGGTGTCTTCTACCTTGTAGGCTCCTGAATTGATTTGAATTTCTTTTAAAATCATGTGTGCTCATTTGTGATAAAAACAAAATGGTTAAGCTACTCCTAACAGCCAGGTACAGTGGTGTACACACATAATCCCAAATTGGAAGATGGAGGCAGAGGATGATGGTTATCTCCAGCTACATAGAGACTTTAAAGGTTGATTGCATGGGATATATGAGACTCTCTCTTGAAAAACAAAAGCAATAGCAACAACAACCAAATAAGCAAAAATTTATATTTTTGAATTTGAGCTTAGCCTTTAGTAGCCAAGATATTTCTGCAGCCCAAATAAAACTTCTTAAAAGATAGGCATGTTAGTTAGTGACAGAATGCTTGCCTAGCTTATGTGAGGCTCCAGCCTCAATTCCCAGAGCCCGTGGGCAGGGGGCAGACCCTATCTACAGATCCATGGCATCTTAATATAAATGTACGGAAGTGAAAGTTGCCTAAAACAAAACAAAACAAACAAACAAACAAACAAACAAAAACCTGAGCTGTTTTCCTTTTTTTTTTTTTAGTTTGTGTTCAGTAAAATTTCGTTACTATATGGATTTGAGTTCTGATGATAAGAAAAACTGTCATCACTCCTGTTGTCTTCAAATGCAAAGCCGTTTCATCACCCTCAGCTCCCTTGCACTGCGTTCCCTCTGTAGTCAGCACCACCCCGTTTCTACTTCTGGCAGTGCCTTCTTCAGCCACAGTCACGCAGTGTCCAGAGCATTAGGGATGGAACCAGGCAGCATTTAGCGCTTTACTTAGAACCCTGTGCTCTGTGCATCTGAAGTGTTCTCTTTTATTTCTGAGCACTATAGAGTATTCATTGTGAATTCTGGTTTATTTACCCTGCTCTAGCTAAGGGGCACTTGGCTTGTGTCTAGTGTTGGGCAATTGCTAATATGCTGTTGTAAGCATTGGCTTGTAGGTTTTGGGTGCTCTTCTCACTTGGATCAACACCTAGGAACTTGCTTTGTTGGCTAACACAGAGTCTGTGTGTTTGACTTTGGAAGAAACTGAAGATTCAGCAGTGTATCAGAGTCCAGCTGCTCCCTTCCTTGTCAGCCCTCGATTCTAGCAGCTTGTAAGAAGTTGTGAACATTTCTAGCCCTGTATGGTAACATTTCAGGTTATAGTTTGCATTTTCATAGGGACTAATCATCCTAATCACCTTTGATGGTATGTTTTCACATAAAACTTCAAATCTGTGTCTTTAAAAAGTATACTTAAAATATGTACAGTTGTCGCTGTGTAGCCCAGGCTGGCCTCGAATTTGCAAACTTCTTGACTCAGCCTCTCTGGTGTTGGGATTCCAGAGATTACGAGGGATTGTACCACACTTTGCCTAATTTTGGTCACTTTATTCATCCTTTTTAAATTGAAATCTTTAATATACTCTATATGCAAATCATTTATCAGTTGGTGATACCTATCCCCCTCCCCCACCCACACACACTCATCAATCTGTGGCATGCTTTTTCCTTTCCTTAAAAGTATCTTTTGCATGGCAAAAGCTAGAACACAAAGCAGCGCATGTCACTGTGAAATGTTCAAACAGGTGTGTCACTACACTTTGTTCTCAGGCATCCCCTTCCTCCATCACACTCTCCCATCCCCCGGACTCCCCGCTTCCTGGCCCTCTTTCTCTCCCCACAGTCTCCACTTCTGGGTCAACATATTCCACTACTCTTTTCAAAATCTCTTAAGATCTCTTTTGCCTCTTTCTATTCCTCCTCTCTTTTCCTCCCTCTTCCTCTCTCCCCTTGCACCACACACGTGCATGCGCCATACGTATACACACACACACACACACATACACACACACACACACTATTTAAATCTAGATTCCACATACGAAAAAACATGCTGTATATGAGAGATTTAATTTTGACGAAGATCAACTTTCTTTCCGTTTTAAAAATGCATTGTATTTTTGTGTCACTACTAAGAATTCTCAGCCTACTCCAAAGCCATGAGACTTTTCTGTGTGTTTGAGAATCTATGGTTGATTTTGAGTAAACTTTTAAATAATTCAGGAAGCATGGGTTTTCTCCCGCCCCAAGGCTGTTGTCTTTTTCACTGTAGAAAAAAAAATCCTTTATTTTTTTCACACTTAGTGAAATTTATTCTAAAGGAAAGAAAATAATCCAGCCTAGAACGCAAGTGTCTTCCAGCGTGAAGAAAATGTTCTGTAGATGCTTGATGTGATGAAGAGTCCCTTTTGCCGGAAAGGACACCCAGTTTGCTTTCCAATAGTGTCCCAAAACCAAACATAGTTTATACTCTAGTTCTCGTGGCCCAGCTCCTTAGAAGCTCAGGAAAGACTGAAAATATAGCACACTTTAGAATGAGAATGGAAATGAAGGCTCATGTAACTGAATTCTGCCTTTTTTAAGCTTACAAAAATAACACAAGTATGTGGCAGAGTGTACACGCAGCATAAGTGTCGTCTGGGTCCTGGAACACCACGGGGGCTGGCATCTCTCCCTCCTCATGACCTCAGACGTTGGTACGCCCATGGGCTCAGTCCTTGGCTCTCTTACTTTCTTCTTCTACTCACTCTCTGGGTGATCTCACTCAGGTCGTGGCTGGAAATGCCACATACACTTCATGAGTCAAAGTTCGTCCAGCCTCCGGCTTCCCCGAACTCCAGACTGCTTTACCCAACTGCCTCCTCGACACACCAGAGATGGCCAGCAGCTACTTGTCTATCACAGGAGTCTTGGCTTCCCCACTCACCCTCTTTGCCTAGACTTTCCCGCTGAGGTGAAGTTCAGTGCCGTTCCTCCATTTGCTAAGACAAAAGAGCCTGGATGTCGCCTGAAGCTGTCCACCGGACCCTTTCACACCATCAGTGAAATATTCCCAGTATTGGGTTGTACCATGGTCACAAATGTTGCCTCTAGGGTGGTGGTTCTCAACCTTCCTAATGCTGTGACCCTTTAATACGATTCCTTACGTTGTGGTGACCCCCAACCATATGATTATTTTCATTGTCACTTCATAACTGTAAATCTGCAACTGTTAAGAATTGTGATGTAAATAAATACCTTATATGCAGGGTATCTGATATGTGATCCTTGTGAAGGGGTCGACCCTCAAAGAGGTCATGAGCCATAGGTTGAGAACTGCTGCCCTGTTACCTGGGATTTAGCCTCTACTCCTCAGTGGCTGTAGCTTCCTGACTGCTGAAGCCTGCTCTCCACAGTAGCCACAAAGCATTAATGACGAGGCCAGATCATGTCCTTGCCCAGTCAGACTCTCATGGATGGCTTGTCATCATTCTTAGTCACATCTCCATGGCCTGATCCCAGCAGGTCTCTCTGAACTTTTCTGTTCTTCTTACTTCTGCCCGTTTAGTAGTCTTTGAGTCAAACCTTGTTCCCCTGACTCAAGGTTTGCGCCTGCTGGTTCCATGCCCTGGTGCTCAACGCCGTATCTTCTCCAGACTCCAGCGCACTGAGATGCTCCTATCCTCCGAAAGGCCACCACTCCTCAGAGGCCTTCCCTGACTCCTTTCCCAAGGACCCTCCTTCCCTACCTGCGCTGCCTGTCTTCTTGCTTCGCTGTATCTGCCTTTGTGGAGTTCACCACTACCTGTGGGTCTATTGCTTGCTTTCTGCTCACCTCCTCTACCAAGATGTAAACACCATGAAGGTGGAACTTTGATTGATTCATAGCTGTAACTCCGGCTTTTGAACAGGTGTGGCCCCTAGTCCATGCTCAGAGACTATTCTGGGAAAATCTCATACTCGATGAGATCAATACCAGTAGATTTCTTCCTATTCTATTTTACTCCCTCCTTTCCCGTGGAGGTTGCTATTGTTATTCATGAGGGAAATTGCTTTTCGGTTTTAAAAAAAATGCATTTGTAACAGTGGTCAGACAGCTTTTCTGATGACACAAATCTTACACTTTATCTTTCTCACTTAATAATGCGTTTGGATGATTAGTTTATCCATCCCTCTATGTATTTATCAGATTATACAGATAGCCCACACTACACATAGAACCAAGTTCCTTGTCTGTCAATAGGTCTGTGGACTGTGTCCCCTTTCCACTCCTAGTGGATATGTTGGCACTCACAACCTGGACAGTGGAGCTCATATGGAGTTTTCTGTTAGTGACTGGGTAGATGCTGACGGCGGGGCTGTAAAACGCTTTTTCTTCTTTCATATTCCCAGCAACTATATGTTAGTGCCTGCTATTCACATCTTTGTCAGCACAGCATATTGTGCCACTTTATCAAAAAAAAAAAGGTCAACTCCTTTACAAATGAGATCAGTAATAAAAACCTAGACTTGAAAGTAGACATTTTCCATTTCCTAGTTGGTAAACTCTTGAATTCATAGATCTGAAACTCGCTTCACAAAGAAAGGATAAAGTATGAAAGAAAGTATAGAAAGTGATTTGAGATGAGAAGCATTTGTCTTTGCAGAAGCCTCCAGAGACTTTCTTATGTAGAGTTGTTTCTGGTGTGTGCTGAGATATCAAATATCTGCTTACAGGATCTTGGTTTTCTTTCCATAAAGTACTATTTCTAGATGAATTTTTTCTTAAATTAACATTTATTATTCTCATATATCAGTGTGTGAGTGTGTGCAAGTGAGGCCAGAGGCCTAGAATCCCCCGGAACTAGAGGGACAGACAGGTGTGTTCTGCCTGTCAAAGGTGCTGGGAACCAAACTCAGTCCCTCGGGAAGAACAGAAGTGCTCTTACCCACTGAGCCATTCTTTCAGTCCTGATTTTTATTTTTTTTTCTTAAAACGAATTCACAACACAAAACCTCAAGTGTTGGAGTTGGCTTTAGGGTTCATGGAAGTTGTTGCACTGGGTGATTTATTGTTACTTAACAGCCTTGCGGTTTCTGCCGGGTTTCGCTAGAGCATACTCACAGAACAAGAACAGTTATCTGTTTTAATGACTCGGCCTGGCGTCCAGAACACAGGCAGAGGAATGAATACAAAGAGCAATGCCAAGTCGGAGGAGAGCCGGTTCACAGCAGCACCTGGGTGCTTCTGTGATGTAGTTGGTTTCAGCCCAGGACTAGTGTGAATGTTGGTTGACTCTCCTTGCTCTGCCCTTGTGGCTGCCAGCAGGGATGCACTGAAGTTCAAAGGGCAAATCCCAGTCTTCTCTGTTTTTATCAGCCGTCAAATGTGGGATGAGAGATTCTTGGGTGGCATCAGTATGTCAGAACTGAAGAGTTCTCTGAAGCTAGCTACTCTGATTATCTAGACGATGAAACAGGTCAGGGAGACAAAGTGAGATTCATAGGCGATAGTCCAGATGCTTTAGAATTCGTCCTAGTAAGTGGGCACTGTCATGTGCACTTTACAGACTTAGATTGCTAGCTGCCAAAAAACACTTTTGCTTTGAAATCCCTATGAAGCAGTGTCAAACCAGTACATCTGTCCCTGAACCCTTGCATCTATCACCTGCCCGTGACAGACATTGTTAATCAACCCCAGAAAGTTCCAGTCTGAGACCCTTCCTTCTACAGTGCTGCTGGTAACTAGTCGTAATCAAGCCAAATTTTTATGTGAGTTAAGCATCTGTTGGTTCCCCCTTGTAAATGTGTGATTCACGACCTGATACTAAGAGCCCTGGACCTGAAGCCAGAAGACTGTGGTTTGACTTCTCTATCTGCTTTTCCTGGTTACGTTGTCTTAGGCAAGTCAACTGTTCTAGACTAGTTTGCCCTGAAATGAGGGAGTTGAGTGGGGTAATCATTAAGCATTCCCCTGCTCTGATGTCGTTATGAGTCAAGGCGCAGAGGTTTTGACTCTAAGCTGACCATGACCATAGAAGTGTTTTGTTTGTTTGTTTAGGAAATTTGAATACTGCAGGTCTGTTATTGGAATTTATAAGTACATGCTTTTAGCCTCTTGGCTACTGCTTTCTATTTTCATGGTTCCATTGATCTATATCCCTGAAACCAGAATTTAGGCGTTCACATGGGAAAGGGAGTTATTTAAATGAGAAGACTTACAAGAACCTTTCTTGGCTAAGTGGGGCACAAATGGCCTCCCACACCAAGCTGAAGCAAGACTCCATATAGTTGGCCCACCCTGCAGTTCAGGGTCTTGAGTTGCTTTTCTCTTCATTTTGCTTGCTCCGTTGAAACCTTCTGATGATCTAGAGGCCCTTTATTCATTCAGGTCTTAGCAAGGGGTTCTCTTGGGACTCCTTGTCTTTCCTGCACTTTGTGGTGACACAACTCTTTGTTTTCCAGGCTCTCCTTCCTTAAGGGCGTATCCCCTCCTCTCTGTGATCACCCGACAACCTACAGTCATCTCCCATCTGGTTCCCACCAGCCCAGGAATCACCCCCGTGCTCTCCCGCCATCCAGTCACCGAGGCTGCCGCCACCGAGACCCCTGGTGGCGAGGCATTAGCCAGCAGCGAATCTGAGACAGAACAGCCCACACAGCGCCAGAAGAAACCACGCAGGAGTCGCACCATCTTCACGGAGCTGCAGCTCATGGGCCTGGAGAAGAAATTTCAGAAACAGAAATACCTGTCCACTCCAGACAGGTGAGGGCGTAAGGAAGGCACTCTCTGTAGGTACCACCGTGGAGAAGCGTTTTGCTCTCTGTGGGGTGTGGATTCACAAAGGACACTCTCCATTCTGGCTTCCACTCTTGGTCCAGATTCTGTTCCTTTGCTCAAGTCATGTCAACTTCGGGTTAGAAGAGGCGGCCATCTAAATCTAGTGCTCAGAGCCTGAATGTAATCTTTTCTCTGTCTCTTCTACGCATCAGATAAACCTCTTCAGTGTAACAAGCAAGGGAAAGCTCTGCAAATAGTTGCCCAGGCTCTCTGCCAGGAAGCTAGCTGGGGTTTTAAAGCCTCCAACCGCTAGCATCTTGTGCAGGGGGTCTAGACCTGGCCACTGGGATGTGACTTCAGTCCTTCCTTGCCGTCTTGACACTTGGGGGACTCAGCTTGCTGGCCTGGTTTTGGGTGGGAGAGGCCAGAATTGGTCCAGGTGAGGAGGTTTCTGACTTCATAGTGTGTCCTAGCAGGGCTAAGAGCAGAGATCACTGTGGAGCGGGAGGGAAGTCTCCCCTTTCAACCCCTTTGCAGTTCATGTGGAGGTGATTGTAGCCCTTGCTTTCTGGAGAGGCCTAATGCCTCATCCTCTGTCTTTAGTATCTTAAGTACAAAATACGCAGAGAGGCATCTCTCGCCTTGTTGCCTTATCTCCTCCTGAGATGGTTAAGCTCGGGGATGAAACTATTGCTTGGGGGACTTTTCCAGACCTTTTTAAAAATCATTTTTTTTTCCTTTGCTAACTGCTTTGCCTTTATTCAGTTGACCCCAGTCCTACGAGAGAACGGGGGTAAATGTAAAGGAATGCCTGAAGTTATTTAGGACTTGTTTAGAAAACAAAACGGAAGTGCACACCCCCCCCCTTCTGGGAAAATGTCTACTGGTTCCACAAGCCTTGCTGAGGGTCTCTTGGGTGCTGGCAGGGGTCCAGGAAGCAGTACATGGAGCCCTGCTTTGAAGGACTCCACGGGGGAAGAATAGCTGCAATTGCTGTAGCATAGCGAGCCGGTACCAGGGGCAGATGCTGCCATAGAAACCCAAAGATATTGCTAAGTGTGGCAGGGAAACCTTTAAGAAGAGCTTTGGTTCCTCCATAGAGGGGATGCCCTTAAAAGGCTTAGACTCGTGTCTCCCTGGGCACGTTGTAGGAACTGAAAGCATGGGTGCCAGGAGGGTAAGAAAGACCTCAGGTGCCTGGCTGAAGAGCAAGGTTTTGCTGTTGAGGCAGTCACTGATCCGTAAGAGCCACGTTTACGTTTTAGGATATAGCTTTGGTAGCACCACAGCTGGTAATTGATGGGACAGAGAAGCCAGCTATGAAAGAATCTAGGGCTAGCTGCTGGATGTCATACTGATGGGGGGATGCTTGAAAATGGAATGGGCAGCACTGACTCTGGGTGAGGGAGAAGGGTGGAAGTTGAATGTCCTGTGGTTCCTGAATGAGGAGGGCCACTAAGAAACGAAGATGCTATTCACGGAAGCTGAAAGGCCAGGGCAGGCTGGGATTGATGGGGACAGTGACCTTCGCCTTGAACATTCACACTGAGAGTCACAGTTGGTCAGTCAGGTCTGTGGATTGGGAATTAATCCATGTGATCCCCAGGTAGCAGGTAACTAAATTTCATGTGTATGTAGGTAGAGCAGCCATCATTATTAGATGTAGCCTTGAGTATCTAAGAGTCTTTAGAAAGAATGGAAGGAAAGTTAGGCTTATTGCTCAGAAGCTAGAGAACTTTAAAGCATTAGAAACGTTCGTTCTTAATAAATCTGCTGGGGCTTCCTGATACTTGCCCCGGCATCTCTCAGGTGACCCACACAGAAGTGATTCACTCGCCTAGAGAGGAGGATACCATCTGGCTGGCATTGAGGCTGACGCCTCAACCCGCCCGCCCTCCCTCTCCGATGCTCCCTGCCTCCCTACGTGACTGGGAGCCATGAGCACTCCCTCCTCCCACAGCTCCTGCCCTCCTCCTCCTCCGTGTTTGTTTCCACGGTTTCCTAGGCGACCCATTTGAGTGAATATGCAGGGAAGTGAGAATTTGTAGTGGTGGCAGGTAACGAGAGAAAGCTGATGACAGCGAGATGCTTCCGCGGCCAGTGTGAGTCAGGGATGCATTTTTCCCAAGTGAGCTAACAGCATTTGCTAATGCCGGGGCAGAACTATGAACCTTCCACTGACTAATGCACCTGATGGCCTCAGGTGAACCAGGCTCAGGAAAACTCTGCAGGAGCCCGAGAGGACCCTTAGGACCCTCAGAGCCTAGAATGGCCCTGGCACCAGAACTGTGGCATCCCCCTGGGTTGCTGGTTCATAGAAATGACTGCTTAGGGCATGGCGCTTCATTAATGGGAAGAGCTAGGTGTGTTGGCACTGGGAACTTACTGCTTTTGTCAGTTGTCAAATGCTCAGCTGCCAGTAGCCCCTCTGCAGGGATGACCAGGTAGTATGTGTGGATGTAGTTTTAAGACAGGCTCAGCATTCCTTTGAAGGCAGATTCAATTTTTAAAATTATTATTAGAGGCTTAATTAATATACCCTATTCAGAGGTCCTGGGAGTCATGCCTGTGAACACCAAGAGTTGGCTGATACCAGGGTCAGAGTTCTTGCCAATGCTAGATCTCCTCAGGTAGAGAAATCTGCAGCTGGGGCAGCACACCTGGACTGCCTGTGGCTTAGGTTATTGAGCCTGTGCAGGCTTGCAAGAAATAGCGGCCCTAGGTCTGCAAGTGGCAAGTCTCAGAAACCTGGGAACCTTCAAGCAGCGGTGGTCACTGCTCAGGTTGATGTACAAGTCTGAACAGCTTCTCTGAGCAGGGTTGGTGCTCCAGGGAGCTTGCAGGCAAGGTGGCTCAGTTCTCTCAGATCCCACATCTCTTCATATGGTGCCCGGGTAACCACACAGGTCCCTGGCTGCAGCTTTGAGGACTAAGGGTAGGAACCTGACTAATTACCCCTTTCTCCATGTGCTCCCTGGGAGTGCTGGCTGAGCCCTCAGACGGTGGCATCTCTGTGTCCCCTTGACAGTTCTGCTTTGTAGAGAAGTGTTGTGAGGTGAGCCATTACAGAAGATGGCCCTCACGCAGAAGATGGTTCTCACAGAAGGTGGCCCTCACAGAAGGTGGTCCTCACACAGAAGGTGACCCTCACACAGAAGGTGGCCCTCACAGAAGGTGACCCTCACACAGAAGGTGACCCTCACACAGAAGGTGGTCCTCACACAGAAGGTGACCCTCACACAGAAGGTGACCCTCACACAGAAGGTGACCCTCACACAGAAGGTGGTCCTCACACAGAAGGTGACCCTCACACAGAAGGTGGCCCTCACACAGAAGGTGGTCCTCACACAGAAGGTGACCCTCACACAGAAGGTGACCCTCACACAGAAGGTGACCCTCACACAGAAGGTGACCCTCACACAGAAGGTGACCCTCACACAGAAGGTGGCCCTCACACAGAAGGTGGCCCTCACACAGAAGGTGGCCCTCACACAGAAGGTGACCCTCACACAGAAGGTGACCCTCACACAGAAGGTGACCCTCACACAGAAGGTGGCCCTCACACAGAAGGTGGCCCTCACACAGAAGGTGGCCCTCACACAGAAGGTGACCCTCACACAGAAGGTGACCCTCACACAGAAGGTGGCCCTCACACAGAAGGTGACCCTCACACAGAAGGTGACCCTCACACAGAAGGTGACCCTCACACAGAAGGTGACCCTCACACAGAAGGTGGCCCTCACACAGAAGGTGGCCCTCACACAGAAGGTGACCCTCACACAGAAGGTGACCCTCACACAGAAGGTGGCATACAAGTCAGCCAGGGGTGAATTTCATTCTCTCTCCAGGCGCCAGGAGTCAGTAAAAACAGAGCCAGAAGACTGTTTATTTCAGGCTTTTGGGGACACATGGTCTGTCACAGTTACTCCATCAAGTCTTCTGATGGAGCACAGAGGTAGCCATAAGCAATATGAAAGCAAACAAACTTATCTGTATCCCAGTAAACTTTATTTAAAAGCAAATCAAGTGTCAAGAAGAGTTTGGTTCTATTGTTGAGAAATCCCAATCTCTCTCTAAGCTTTAGATCTTTTACCTGTAAAATGGAAATAACCACACCCACTTCAGAATAATAAATCGATAGCACTGGGCAGGGGCTTATGTGTGTGTCTGGGATGCTGTCGTGCCCTGGGAACGGTTGCTGTGCTGGTGGAATTACCTCCCACACTCTCTATGGCAATGGCTTTGCTGCGAGGGCCTTTCCAAAGGCCACAGAGAGAAGCAGGGACACAATGAGTGTAGAAGGCAGGAGGGACTCTGGGTTTGATGCTTCACTGGACTCTTCACGGCTTTCCGTTAGGGCAGCTCCAGTAAGTTCCTGGGGCTGAAGAGATGGCTCAGGGGACGAGCCACTTGCTCCACAGGTGTGAGGACGAGTTCAGAGTCCCAGAACCCACATCAAAGTCAGACAGGTGCGACTCCTCCCTATAATCCCAGAATTTAGTAGGAAGAAACAAGGGATGCCCAGGGCAATGGGAGAAATCTGGGTTCAGCAAGGTACCCTGTGTCAATAAATCAAGGAGTGTGATGGAAGAGGAAGCCTGACATCGCCTTCGGGTGTCCGCACATCGCACCCAAACATGCACGCACGTAACCATATACTCATGGCGATGCAAAAATCTCTGAACCCTGCTTCTGGATTTAGCAATGTCGTAGTAGGTACTTCTGTGAGCGCATAGTGAAAGACTTGGTCTTGAGCTGGGGAGGTTGAAGTAACGTGTTCTCTGAAGAGAGCTGACAGCATGGTCCATTGGGGGACTGCTGAGTAAGAGGGGTCATGGGAGCTGAGGGGCTTGCCAGAGGTGGATCTGGACTGATGCGTGGAATTCCCACAGAAGTATAGCTTTACTTTGTATTTCCCGTGTTTGGGGATCAGAATACACGGTTTACAGAGGATCAGGGTGACGACTGAAGGCTCAGATGTCCAGGTGACAGTCTGAGATACAAAAGCCAGTGTCTGGGGCTAGCCAGTATGACCCCTCCTCTCTTACTCCCTCTTCTCTCCCTCACGCTTCCTTTGTGTCTCATGCCTTCTAGGTTGGACTTGGCCCAGTCTCTGGGACTCACTCAGCTGCAAGTGAAGACTTGGTATCAGAACCGCAGGATGAAATGGAAGAAGATGGTAAGAGAGGGCAGGGAGTCGAGCCCGGAGACCCACGCCCATCCTTATGGGAAGAACCCCACCCTGCGCTGTGGGGGGCAGGGAGGACTGGTGGCAGTTTGGTTGTTAAGACAGGAAGGTCTTCCAATGTGGTGGTTGGGAGGGAAACTGAGATTGACCTCATCCCCTAACCGGAGAGAGATTCTTTTTTTCAGTTTCCCTAGAAATCAAAGAAGAAAGCCTACAAGCTTCTCAGCTGCTATTCTGAATCCCACCTACTGGTGCTTCCAAAGAACTCTGTCCCCTCCCAGCAGTAGTGCCAGTTATAAAAAAGACACTTGTTTCTGTGCCTAGGCCCCTGAGTGCAGGAATCTTTAAAATTGGTCATAATCACCTGGGTAGAAAGATAAGTCCTTCTCTCTCTGGGGATTCTGATTTCAGAGACCCATGTGAGGGCTGGGGCCAGGCCAGGTCATTGCAAACCATGCTCTCCTCAACTAGTTCCCACCTCCCAGTGACCTGAGGCCAGAGCCCCAGCACTGTGCTCACTGCCTCGAAGTCCCACCTCTGAACATTTTGCCTTCGGCATCGAGATGTGAACACAGGTCACACCCAAACATTGCCGTTCCTCTGCTAGCCATCCTGTCCTAGGCACCATGGGAAAGACAGTAAACTATAACCCCTGCTCCCAAGAGAATTTGCTATGAAGCTGGAGGAAGAAGGCCTAGGAAGCAGCAAGGGAGTGCACAATGACCCAGGTTATTTCGTTTGAGTTGATGAGCCCCCAAAGGGTTCCGATGAGAAGCCAGCTGCAGACGGAAATTGAAAGTGCAGGAACATGAAATTCAGATAAATAGAATCATTCTAAAAATTCCATAAGGCTCTACACGCATGAAACTTACGGTGGAAACTGGGGTGGGGGTGGGTTGTCGTTCTTTGAAAGAACCAAGTTTGGGAGTGAGAGGCGCTGGGTTACATTCCCGTGCATGCCCCTCCCTGCCCATTTGGGGCCCGTCCCTTTGGTTCTTTTCCTTTTAGGCTTCACCACCTACCTCTTTCCTCATCAATCATCATCGTGGAAATCAATGTCTCCTGAGTAGCAGAGTATTGTTTAAATTGGTTATCAGCAATCTTCTCATGAGTCATTTGAATAACGAACTGACAACCAATCCTCTGGGCCAGCACCGCCCATTCCCCCGTGGGACAACGCATGCGCCTTGGGCTCTGACGCACTTGTTTTTCATCAGCCACTCTACCACTGGCACAGTGCTGGGGTAGTTGATGGTGATTTTTCAACCCTACACATCAAAATGGAAGTAACTCTACAGATTTAACCTCAGAGAACGTTCTAGGCAAACCAAACTCCTGGTCCCTTCAGGAGAGAAGAGAACCGAGCTTCTAGTTCATGTTAACGATAACATACGGACCAATTAGTTTATAACTGGTAATGGAGTCAAAGCGACAAGCTGAATCTGTCTCGTAAAACCTTAAAAAACGTTTTGTGACCCTTTGTGTTTTCATGCGGTGGCTGTGAGTGTGAGTCAGGAAGCTCCAATGGACCTTGAGAGGAGAGGAAGGTGTTGAAGGGTCAGGACAGATGGGGTGAAGAGTACAAGGGGAGGCAGAGGATGTGAAGAATAGGGGGAAGGCCATCACTAACAAATAACGTTTGGAAATACTTTGTGAAATCTAATGCTTTGAATGCTAGTTAAAATATTAACCCAAACACACAAGATATAAAAACACATTTTCAGTCAAGTCAGGGCCACGGACCTGAAAACTAAGTTACACAAAATAACCAGGGCACCAGAGAGGAAGGGATGACAGGCTTCAGAAGCAGAAGAGAAGGAAGGGCTTTGTGGGAGAGACGCCATCAAGCTGTTATCAGTGGCTGAATTGACGTGTGTCCAGTGATGGTGGGGGATGGACTGCAGGCAGAAAGTTTGGGGTGCTTAGGACCTTCAAATGGCGGGAGCCACAAAGGCTTGGCGTTCAGTTGTGAGTGTTGAGTTCTGATTCTCTCTGAACAGGGAGGCATTGAGCTCTAGATTGCTTCACAGATTTTCCGGCTAAAAACTCTTTCAAAGCTATCTCTTCAGGTACTGAGGAGGGAAGAGAAAGATAATTGGGTAATAAAGATGTCTCAAGGCTAGTAACCTAATTGGAACTGGAAAAAGATTAGTATTTGATTCTCAGACTCACTCCTGAGGCTGCCAAGGACAAAGCCAAGAGCAAGATAGGATCTCTGACGAGTTTTGACTGGTCAGCATCTGTAACCTAGAGCGGGTTGAGTAAATTTCATCTTGCACATGAGATGGGGTGCTTATCCTGTATTCTGTTTCTGTGGCGCCACATAATTCCTATCTGCCTGGAAACATCTTATTATTCAGTGATCTTTCTTCCGAAAGAGGATCCAATCCTACGCCAGAATGTGGGTGGACTATACTGTCATGCTTTTTTAAATTTATTTTTAATTAAAAAAATTGTTTTTGGTCTAGCTTTTGCGTTGTCTCTAGAGAGTCAACAGTTCGGTGACACTGTTACCGGTTGTTGCCTGTATGACCCTGGACAGGTTCTTGTGTGTCTCCTTGGTAAAACCTCACACCTACTTCACAGAGTGGTGTTAAAACTGAGGTGACATGTATAAAACACCTAGGACAGCGCTTGCCAGACAAGATACAGGCAAGGTCTATTAGCTGCCATTATTCTTGTTTGTTATCTACAAAATCCGTGTTTCCAGATAAACCGAATCTTTGGAGACCACTATCGGTAAAGTCAAAGGCTTCCAGGGCCCCTCAAGTTGCTCTTTTGGTTGAGAGAGTCCTGGGTTGTTGGTCTCCCGGTCAGAGTTTGGCACTGGGACACAGTTTGAGGCCTTGGGTCTTCAGGCTGGGGCAAACAGGAATGTGAGCGGTAACGCAGGAGAAGCCAGACATTTTCTCCTGTCAACACTGAAACTGCCATCAGTCCTGTGGTCCCCACTGTGCTGGAGGAAGGAAGCGGGAGAGCAGCAAGACTCTGAGTTCATAAGCCTGACATCTGCTGGGCAAATGCACATGAACAGGAAATATAGTGGTATGTGCTTTGTGTTCATTGCACATTAAGCAGAATCAATTGCTGGTCAGCCTGTTAGATTTGAGTGATTAGGGGTTTTAGCTTCAAGCCCAGCTCTGTCCTTGGCTCACTTTGACCCTGAAAGCCCTTTCTGTCAACTCTTTCTTGATTGGAAGAGGAAGGAAGGCAGATTCACACTTCTACACTGCCATCCTGTTCTGTTGTCTGAGGTGACTGCCTGAACACCATCTAGGTACCTCACGAAGAAAGCAATAGACCCATCCTAACAGTCTCAGCTACAGGACAGCCCCAGTTTAGAGTTCAGAGGAGGACTGCTGACGGACACAGTTAATGAAGTACCTTGTTCTAGGTGTTTTTGTGAGAGACAGAGAAGCATGGGACCTCATGCCCAGTGAGTTACCTAGCCAGTCTGGACTAAGGAACAGACTGTCTCTAGGAGCCAGTGAGGAAGCCCCCAGAGAGGGCTGCAGGGTGCATGCGAGTCCGCAGTCCTGGTGCAGGGCGGGTGCAGGATAATTGCATGTCTCAGGTGTGCTGGGAGGCAGGGGCCAGAGGTCTATGTGGAAAGCAGCCAGGAGGGTAGTTGTCTTCTAATTACTGCTTGCACTGGAATGTTCTATTCCATGTAGAAAATGGTTTGATTGTTTTGACTGTTTTTCCATGCTGTCGGAAAGCAGCCAGGTGGGGTAAATCCAAGCTGTGTGGGTGGTGTCCTCTAATTGCCGGGCTTTCCTTTGCCAATTAGGTGGCTTCCTTAGACCTGCCCTTTTCTAACTTGATTACTGCATGGGGCAACTGCTTTTTGTATAACCCCTTTCATACCCGGTGGAGCTGCTTTCAACATGTAGGTTCCGTCCTGGCACAGTCAGGCACTTTCAAAAGCACTGATGACATCAAAATCAGATACTGACTTACCCAAAGAGGAATACAGGGGTGTCGTCTCTCCAGAGGTGAATTCTGTTAATGTCTATACCTTGCTGACGATTACTTCATGTCTCCATGGGAGCTGTTTAGTTGGGTTCAAATAAGCCAAGAAGAATTGCAGCAGGAAAGAGGTGTTTGTTGAGAATACATATTCTTCTGGCCTTTGTACATGAAAACTAATGCAAATCAGATTACAGATCAACATAAGAGCTAAAACAGTAAAAGCCTTAGAAGAAAACCTAAGTAAATATTTTTGCCTTAGGACTGAACAAGGCTTTCTGATATAAGACACAAAAGCAGAGTCAACATAGAAAAGCTAAGCTGGATTTTATGAAAATGAAAACTTTTGTAGTGTGAAGGGTTTGTCACAAAGTGAGAACAATAAAGAGAGAGGAAGAAGTGAAAAAAAGAGCCCCTAGCACGGGAACAAATTTTTCAAATGTTTTATCTGATAAGAGACATGTATCTAGATTTTTTTTTTTAAAAAAAGCATCCCTTGTGATGTGTTCTAAGGAGACAATTTGAACAGACCTACCTCCAAAGCAGATGTACAAATGGTTTTCCCATTCCACATGGTTTACCCTGAGATGGTATACACACAAGAAGTAAACAGATTGGAAAAGCTGTACTTATATACTTAAGAGAAAATGTATATCAAAATTAAAAGAAAAGAAGCCCATGAATTTGCAGGAGACCAATGTGGGGAGGGATACATGAGAAGGGTTGGAGGAAAGGAATGGGGAATGATGCAATTATATTTTAAAATTTATTTTGAAAAGATGTACAAATAGCCAACAAGCCCACAGAAAGCTGCTCAACCTTGTTCACATCAGGGAAATGCAAATCAAATGAGATCCCACTTCACGTTAGCAAGGATGGCTATAATCAGGAAGTCGTAATGACAGACATTGGTGAGGAGGTGGAGACTTGAAATCCACACACATTGCTGGTTGGAACGCACAATGGTGCAGCTACTTTAGAAAAAGTCCCTAGAATGTTAATCATAAGAGTTGCCATATGATGTAGCAATTACATGTCTGGGTATAGACCTGAAAGAGATCAAAGCAGAAACTTGCAGAGATATTTGTTCACCCATGTTCATAACAGCATTATTCAGAGAGCCCAAAGGTAGGAGTAACCAAACTTTGATACAGATATAAAGTGAATATTATTTTCACTACGACATAGATGGATCTTACAAACACTGTTGTGTCAAGTGAAGCAAGCAAAGTCCACATGTTATGATTCTGTTTATACAAACTGTCCAGAATGGATTCATCTGTAAGGAAACACGAAGACTACTGATTGCCAAGGCACAAGGCAAAGAGGTTGTGGGGAGTAGGGTTTGGTGCTAATGGGGATAAGGTTTCCGGGGATAAGGTTTCTGTTGAGGATGAGGGAAATGCTCTAAAACTGCCTTGCAGCGATAGATGCCCGAGTTGGCAATTATACTAAACATTGTTGAATTGGGCAGTTTAAATACACGAAGCATGCTTGCAAATTATGTCTCAAAGCTGTTTTAATAGGAACTTAAAGTTTTAGCAAGTTGCTGTACTCATTCTTGAGGTTTAGCCTAAGAAGGTCCTTGAAGAAAGAGACAGTGTTGTTAAATACCCAGTGACTACATAGAAAGATCCTGGCAGCTGAAGTGTCAGGAGAGATTTAGAAGGTCCTCTTTTGTCCTTGAAGAAAGAGACAGGGTCAATAAATATCCAATGACTACACAGAAAGGTCCTGGCAGCTGAAGTGTCAGGGGAGATTTGCCCCTAAGGTGCTTCTGTGCAAATGGAGAAGACAGTGATAAATTAGAGATGTTCTATAGTTTGATCTAGAATGGCCCCAAAGGCCCATGTGTAGAAGGCTCCATCTCTAGCCTATAATGCTGTTGGGGGTGAAGGAATGATGGAAGATATATATGTCTTTAAGAATTTCATATATATATTTTATATTTTGTTCATATCTACCTCTTCATGCCCCTAAGTCCTATTTATATTTTAAGATATGGTCTTACATAGCTCAGCTCACCTTGAACTTGTTATATATCCACTTGCCTCTACCTCCCAAATTCTGGGATCACAGGTGTATGTCACTATGCTGAGTTTTTTTTTTTTTTATCTTTCTTCAACTTTCTGACGTGTATATTGAGAAAGGTCTGTCCATATCGTTGTCAAATGCCTGCTGCGTGCTGGGAGCCAGTGGGAGGGGCCGGCAAATATGCATGAAGAGGTGGTGCTTTGATGAAAGTTCTCATAGAGCACATGGGGAGGGCATGTGATTGACTCAGGGGAACAGGGCAGGTAGGCTTCCAAAAGATGAAATCCAGGGAGAGGCTGCCATTCAGCCACCTTCCTGGTGTCTCGTGTACACAGTGGGTTCTTTCCAGTCACCCTGTGGTAGAAGGTACTCTGAACCCCATTTTACAGATGAGGAAACCGAGACTGAGGTTCCTTAAAGAGTTTCCCAAAGACAAAGCTGGGAAGTGGCTGGAATTTAGTGGTTGCAACTCTTTTTACAGTGGTCAGCTACCTCTTTCCAGCAAGACAGGAGGATATATTTTTTAACACCTTTTCTTCTGATAACAGAAATTCTTATGAATGATCCTTGGTGAAAATTTAGAAATAGCATAATACAAAAAATGAAGTGTTATCCATGATCTCGATCCTGCAAACAAGGCAGCATATAGCTGTCTATCCTCAAAATTGAACTATGCTGTGTTATGGCTTGTTTTTAATAAAAATATATTTATAATATTTCCCAAGCAAAGACTCTCCTCTATAATAATTGTTTTGGTTATCAGAAATCTCTCTTTGGAATTGACTGTAATTATCTCACATTTAGGGTACCCACTCTAACTTTTGCTGTTATAACCAATGTTGAGTTGACTATGTTTTGCAAATCAACCGTTTTGTAGAAATAGATGAATGTTGAGAATTTATCCCAAGGAGTTTCTTTTTTAAAGGGGTTCATGTTTTAAAGCTTTTTAACTTGAATCATCAGATTTTCCAGGCTCCATCTTCACACAAAGTGTGTTTATTCTCTTGCTTGTTACAGATCTATCAGTTTGATAGTTATCACATTAGCATTTGAAGTTTAATTGCTTTCCTTACCAAAGGAGGTGACTTTTTTTTTCTGTGTCTATGATCGGGGTATTAAATGTCAAAGTATATAATGCTGCCTAAAAGTCCACTGAACATGGAAGAAGCTGACTTCAGGAGATGGTCTTAAAATACATGTGGTCAAACCCTATGGCTTTGCTATTGGCAGGAGAGACTGTACAATGCTGTGTGAGGGTGAACCAGGACAGGAAGGTGTAGGCTGAAGGGATTTCTTAGATTTAGTAATTTCTCTCTCCCTTTATCCCAAATAGGTTCTTAAAGGTGGACAAGAAGCACCCACAAAACCTAAGGGGCGTCCCAAGAAGAACTCTATTCCCACATCAGAGGAGATTGAAGCTGAAGAGAAGATGAACAGCCAGGCCCAGAGCCAAGAGCACCTGGAGTCCTTGCAGGGACACAAGGAGCCCTGTGATACCCAGGAGCCCAAAGCATGCCATGTCCCCCTGGAGGTGGCAGAACCGCCACCTCACCAGCCCCAGGAGTTGCCAGAAGCTTCTTCTGAACCCCCACCATTAAGCTAAGCTAAAGTTCTTTGGGGGAAGGGGGATACTGGGGAAAAGGGAAGAGAGAGAAGGCAAGGAGACTCAGGATAGAAGACTGCTAAAGCCAAGTCACGTGGGTGAAGGAGCGCCACCTGGCCACCTCCTCCCAGCGGCATTTTCATCTTGAGCGTTTGATGAAGACTTGTTTTCCTTGGGTCTTGCCCTTCTTGCAAGGCTGTGTTAGTCACAGATACCCCTGAGTAAGGGAGCTAGCGCCTTGGAGCTGTTTGCCCAGGCTGGGGTGATGGCTGTGGGGTTGAGTTCAGCAGCCTGTCAGTGTGACAAGCTGGGCTGGCCTGCAGAGAGGGCTGCTCTTCTCCCTCCCTGCTTCCCTCTGGGTAGCCAGTCAGCAGCACAGAGAGAGGTAGGTGGGAGCGCTTGGGAAGCCTGTCCAGGCTCCTTGCTGACTCAGCGCTTATTTCTGTAGTTTTAAGAGAATGGAATGTTTTGGGGTTCTTTTTGGAGGGTGGGGTGGGGAGGACTGTTGAAGGCAGGCAAAGAAAGAAAGAAAAGAAAAAGAAAAAAAAGGAGTTAGAGGGAGTTGCGAGTTACTAGGGACATCTCTGAGTCCTGCTTGCCTGTTTGGAGACACGCGTGCCTTTGTACCTTTATAAGATGGCCAGGTGATAAAACACTTATGAGCCTTGGTTTTCCTGCCTCATTAAGTTGCCATCCCTGAAGCTGCAAATGCAGATACGTTAAGATAACTTTTATTTTTTAATTAAAAATACATCTTTCAAGAGGATTGTCTTGTTTTCTTTTCTTTCTTTCTTATTTTGAGAAGTGTCCTATGAAAAAGAGGGTAGCCAGCTACCCTGGACCTTCCTTTCTCCATCTACAAAGCAAAAGGTTGGACCAGACCACTACCACCAAAGTACTGGAGCCACAGAAGTGAGGCTGTGGTCACGAGGCAAGGAATCTGAGCAGCGAGGCTGCCCCACGAAGCAGCCCCATGCCAGCAGCTGTAGATCTGGGACTTCAACTTCAAAAGTTGTTGTGGCCTTTAAAAATATATCAGCTTTATCTGCATGTGTGTGTGAATGCCCGCATACATGCGTATATCTCTCTCTGTCTCTCTTTGTGTCTCTGTCTCTGTGTCTCTGCCTCTCTGTCTCTCTCTCTGTCTCTGTCTCTCTCTCTCTCTCTCTCTCTCTCTGTGTGTGTGTGTGTGTGTGTGTGTGCTGCATGCTCATGCCACAGTATGTGTGTGGAGGCCAGAGGGAAAACTTGTGAGAGTCGGTTCTGTTCTTCTACCATGTGGATTCTGGTGACTGAACTCAAGTCATTAGGCTCGGAGGTGAGCAGCTTTACCTGCTCACTGACTTGCAGGCTGGCCCTGTTTTACCTTTCAAATAGCTCATTAAGTTATATGCTTTAAAAGGTCAAAACTCATTTGTATTGTTTTTTTCCCTTGTTTTCCCACCTTTTCTTCACGGAGTGTCCAGTTCTTAAGAAAAGAAAATTTAATAGACTGCCTAGCTGTACTAAGTAATATCAAATTTAAAAGCGATGCCCCAGATTGGGGCTGGTACCCAGTGGGTACAGGCTTTCTTACATACACAGGGGCCCGGGCTCCACTCCCAGCATCAGAGGAAGGCAAATGAGATGCAGTAACGATGCCCCACTTTAAATAAGACCAGGGAAGGGCCAAGAACCGAGTGTCCCAAGGAGGGTTCGTCTGACTCTCACACACTCTGGCTGGGAGAATTTTTCAGGGTCACCGTTAGGGCTGTGTCCCTGTGGTGCCCTTCAGGACTTAATACCCAGTGGCTAGCCAGTCACCGATTGGTGTCAACTCTGCCAAGTCGAAGACATGGAGGATACCAGTCAGCTGCCAACAGGGCCTCGACTAGGAGGCAGAACTGATGACTGATTCTGAAACAGCCCTCTAACACACTTCAGAGCCCACCAGGAAAAACGCTGCCTGTGTGCACACATCTGGCTGCCTGCTTCCTTCCGTTAGGGCAACTGCAGCTTTGGTGTTGCCATGGCGGACCTTAACCCTCTGCTACCGAGCGGAGTAGAGAAAGCCCTCCTTCTTTTCTTTCCACTCCTGTGAATAGACAAAGGAGTTAAGGACTTGGCCTCCGAGAACCAGTTTGTGCAGACCACACCCAGCTGCCAGTGTGAGGCGGCTTGTAGCGAGTGTACGGAAAACTGTCTCGCTCACCTCTACCCACCCCGCAGTACAATTGTACAACCCGCCGACCAGGTGGTGTCACAACAAGACAAGGAATGTGCACAACGGCCAGCGTAAGCTGCGGAGGGCAGCCGGGTTGGACTCTGAGGGCCGTTCTATTGACCTCACTCCAAGAGACGCCTCTCAGCGAGATGCCGGTGTCCTGGGAGGACTTTCGGTCTCTCACCCAGGTGTTACCTTCTTCCTTACCGTGCTCTGACTATGACTGCAACCTTATGGACCTGTTTGAGCGCATACATTCCACTTTTCCCACGTGCTGGGTTCCAGGTGCTTCTGACTCCAGCTTACTCCTTGGCCCGTCCTCTTTAGTTTGTTTCTTGCCTGGAGGGGTTGAAGACATTTCACTGGTGAATTTAAGACCTGGGATTATCGTTCCTTATGTTTGGGAAGGCCCAGCCCAAGGGTACCTCCATTTACCAGCTCTTGGCTTATCCTCAGATGTGCAAAGCTTCTTTTTTTCTTTTTCTGATGAATCAAAGATGAGACAGGCGGGACCTTTATTATTATTTTTTAATTGACAGATACAGATTATACATACTTAAGGCATATCTGATGTTTCAGAGTCTTCACACAATGTAGAATGGTTATATTAGGCAAATTGGCATTGGCATTAACTCATATACCACTATTCTGTGGCTAGACTAAGAAAATCGGCTCTCAGTAACTGACTTAATACTCTAAAACCTGTAATTGCCATGTGTACAATACTCTTGAACCTACTCATCTTAACTGAAATATTTTAAAAATTTTATTTATTTATTTTTATTTCATGTGCATTGGTATTTGACCTGCGTGTGTGTCTGTGTCAACGTATTGGATCCTCTAGACCTGGAATTGCACCCTGTTGTGAGCTGCCATGGGGTGTTGGGAATTGAACCAAGGTCCTCTGGAAGAGCAGCCAGTATTCTTAACCATTGAGTCATCTCTCCAGCCCCATGACTCTTGTATCCTTTACCCAGCATCTCTCCTGACCTAGTCCCCCATCTCTGACATGTGGTAATTGCCATGGTTACTCTGTACTTCTATCGTGCACTCGACTTCTTTAGCATCCACGTACCAAGTCAGGACATGCCATGGTTGTCTTCGATTGCTCTCCCCCTTTTCCACTAAGTATGATGACCTCCGGGCCCATTTCTTTCGTGCCAAGTGATATGATTTTCTTCACTTTTGTGCCCAACAGTATTTCATTGTAGCTACTATGTACGGGTCTCTTTCTCCACCTGTTAGGGCTGACGGCCTCTCTGCCATGTGAGGAGTGCTGACGTGAAGACAGGCAGGCCGATGTCTTCCTCCAGCAGTGGAGAGGAAAGGGCTTACGCTCTGTTGGTGAGCCAAGCCCTGCTCTTCCTCCAACTCTGCCTTGTCTTTGCACATACTTCCCAGGACCAGAGCTAGGCATCCAGGTGCCAGCTTCACATTTTTCCTCTGGGACGTCACAGAAGGTAGCTTGTTCTAACGAATTCTGGAACAAATTACTGAGTGGCTTCCCCAGCATCGCCTCATCCCCAGCATTTTTTAGTGCCTCCTCACTTCCTTGCTCCATTTTCAGGTCTTGCTAAGTGAATGTATTCTCCCTCTTCTCTGGAATGCAGGACGATGCTCACCAAGGGCTCAAAGTTTAAGGCGACAGGTGGTCTCTGGTCAATGTCTGAAGATTTCCAGAGGAAGAGAAAGAACTTAGGCGAATCTTTCAGAATTTGTTTGGATCAACTGACCCAAGAGATTTTGATTTTTGAGCTGGGCAGTAATGGTGCATGCCTTTAATTCCAGCACTCAGAAGGCAGAGGCAGGAACCTTTCCGTGAGTTCGAGGTTAGCCTGGTCTGAAGAACAAACAAAAACAAAACAGACAAACAGAAAGTGTGTGTGGGGGGGGGGGAAGGGAGGGAGGGAGAGAGAGAGAGAGAGAGAGAGAGAGAGAGAGAGAGAGAGAGAAAGGAGTGACCCTGACCCTGCTCTGGGAGGCTTGGACAGAGCCTTTCCCCTGATGTTTCTGACCAACTGCTGCCTGTTTGGATCACCAGTCCTCAATTAACGACATGGAGACTTATTATTAATTATGAAAGCTTGGCCTTTTGCTTAGGCTTGTTTCCAACCATCTCTTATAACTTAATTAACCCATATTTTTAATCTGCATTCTACCATGTGACTCAGTTATCTCTTCTCACTAGAGCACCTCCAACTTCTGAGTCTGCTCTCGAAATCTGCTTGCCTCCATTCCTCCTCCTCTTCCTCTCTCTCCCTGAAATCCTACCTATTCTTTCCAGCCTAGCTATTGATCATTCGGCTTTTTATTACACCAATCACAGCAATACATCTTCACACAGTGTACCCCAAAACATACCCCCTACACGCCACAACAGCTGTCCAATCAGGCTGTGAAGTGGGCTGATTCTTTCAGTTTTACGCAAGCCCATTAGTAAGAGAGATACCAATGCCATTTGTCTTGCAGTGGCACAAGAGCCATGCTCAGGACCAAGCCAGGGTCCCAGCCCTGTAGACTCTTCCTCATAAGCTTGGCTTCTCTCTCCCAAACAAGGGCCTGGGATGAGCATGCCATTGGCCTCACTGAGGGTTTCTGAGACAATTTCTCTGGCTCTGCTCCCACTACGTGCATTCTTTCTGGGAGAAAACAGACTTCTGCTGTGAAGCCCACTGTAGGCCATCAGTGAACTCATCTAACCACGTGACTGTGTGCTGGGTCACTGTGTGTGCCACATGGCACCCATGTATCTTTAAAGATTTGCTAAGATACACCCAAACCACGCAGAATTCGGTAACACGTTGGGTCTCACAGTATGAGCCTTAACCCCCAAACTCATCTGAACAGATTCATCAGAAGCAAGTTTTAAGTAGACCAGTTTGGAGTTGTGCTCCTGCCAAGTCTGTGGCTTGGAGTCCACACTACTCTAGGTCCTACTCCTCTCGAAATTGTCTGTAGACATTCCCTGGCTTGACAGGAGCCAGAGATGGACGTTAGGGGCAGGGCTGAAATGCACTATGTACAGAAACTCCTCTCTCAGAGTGTGCTGCGTTGCCTGCACTGCCTAAAGTCTGAACTAGCTGGTGCTTTTTGACCCGCTCCCATGAGCCTCACTGTTCTCCCGACAGTTGCGTTTGCTGCCTACTATGCTTTTTCCGGGCACAGAGGCATCCCTCTTCCTTGGGTCAGGTGACTCTGTGAGACACTGGACCCCAGTGTGCCCTGTGCCCAAGAGGCACTGTCTTTTCTCCACTCCCTTTTCTCACACCTCAGCAGGACAGTGTGAAGTCACCTCCTAAGAGTGTTCTGGAACTAACCCCACCTTCTCGCCAGTCCAACCTGTTCACTCCTCCCTCGCCTCTTCTTAATGCGCCTTTTGTAAGTGCTGCTGCGGCCTGCCATTTTCCCAAGAAGGACTCCGATTCTTTTTTGTTCCCCTATTTAGAGCATAAATCCCTTGAGGCTGTTTCTCAGTTTACTGCTGACACTTCCTCTTTCTCTGCTGAGGTCTCCAAAGGTCTGTAACTGTGCAGTCAGAGGGTCTGTGCTCTCCTGGCTTCCTGCTAAACTGCTACTGTTATCTTTGTTGTTGCTGTTATTGGCTCCACAGAAATTTGCATTGCTTACTGTCGTGCAGCCTGAAGCCCCTTATCATAAAGTACTTCTGGTCCCTGGCCATCCTCAGAGCAGCAGATCTGTCCATGAGGCTTGGCTTGTCTGCAGTTTTCAGTAAAAAAAAAAAAAAAAAAAAAAAAAAAATAGAGCTTCACTACCCTACTGAAATCCTCCCAGTACCTAGGGAAATAATGGTGGGCACTTTCCCCTGGGGAAGCTGTGCAGAAAGAAGGGTAACAGGGAATCCATATTGAAGGCCCTCTCCTTTTGGGAAGAGTCTGGACAGGGCTTTGAGGAGATCCTCAATGTGCTTTCCATCAAGAATCCTGGGCAGTGTGAGCTGTGTGGGGCCTGGGGGAAAGGCAATACTTGCTGAAGATTTATCTAAAACAAAAATTAAAATCTGTCTAGAACAAAATGATATTGGGCAGCTGGTGGGGAGTCATGGGGCTGTTTGGCCTGGGATAGCAAGAGGCGGAGTGGGAAGATGAGCCCTAGAGTTGGGTAGAGTATCTGGAAGGCGAAGGCAATAATGTCTGAGCCATGCCTCTAGGCTTGGCTTTAGGATGGAGACAAGCTCCAAAGCATGGGATGGACCACAGTCAGAGACATACTTTCCGTTCTGCAGAGTGGAAGCTGGTGGGGATGGCAGGGATTTGAAGGAGAGCCCAGAGCATGCAGAACCTGGGGCTCCGCAGAGTCATTAGTACCCATAGCCACAAGCCGACGAGCATTTTAACATGCGTTTTCGTGCCTAGTCTTAAAACAGCACTGAGTGGGGGCAAGAGGTGGACAAGGAGGAAAAGGAATGGTGGCTTTGCCCTCAAGTGAGTTCAGATCCTAGGGAAGTTTATAATCTGTGGACTTGAGGATGGGGCTAAAGGTTCCAGCTATGTCTCCACTGCGTAGACATGTTCCCTTTCCCTGTGTTGTGATGGTGTTCATGACAGTTACACCCCAAAGCATGCCCTTACCGTGCTAGGCTGGCTAAGGAAGGGTTAAGGTCTTCTGCAGGCCCCTTGTACACCCGGAGTGGTGATTAACACCGGAGCAGCAGGTGTTTGTTAAGTTCACCTGAATGTCTCTAATCCCAGTTTGCCTCCCAAATCCTGGGTGGAGGGTGATTCGGGGTAGGCAGACAAAGCCTGGTAATGCCATTTGTAATCTGGGTGTGGAGCCCAAGGGGGTTCAGCACCAGTCTGGTTTTGCCTCCTTGCATTTTGCCCTCATCTCTCTGATGGGCAGTGGACTCATCCTTTCTTGTCCACCATTCACACCCCATCCAGGTGGGCTCTGGAGTTGGCCTCTACCTGGCTGCTTTGGACCAATCTGCAGGTCAGCAGTGCCTGGGAGGGGCAGGACGCCTTGCTTTCCAAGGGTCTGTGTAAATCTGTGTGACGGGCTCCTTTCGTGCCTGCCAGCCTGCCTGACTCCTTTCTTTCCCAAACCCTCTTCCCTTCTGTTTATTTTTGTTGCGGATTTATTAGACACACAGTTAAAGTGCCCATTTAACTCTGTGAACTGTCATCATCCCTGCTTCATGAATAAGTTCATTCACGGACAAAACCCTTTAAACTTTTTTTTTTTAAGAAGGTGGGGGAGGCACGGGGGAGAAGAGGAGGAAATAGTGCCCCAGGTCAGTGAGGAGGCCAAAAGCACCCGAAACCCAAGCAGAGGCCTCTCCTACAGCTCAAGAATGTAACAAGGGCCCTCAGCGGTGCCTGGATTTACCCTGTTCATCAAGACGTGTGTCATCGCCCCTTCGGGATGCTGGGGTCTAGAGTTCATTCCTTTGTTTTGCCTGCTAGAGAACACACAATTTGAGGCTGGCTGAGTGGCGGCTGTGCACCTGTTCGAAAACGCCTGCCAAGAACCTCAAGACATGCCAGGCCGAATCCTCATCCCTTTGGGATCAGGCAGCAGCTCCCTTCATCCAAATTCCCTGGGTTCCTCCAGGGTCTCTCTCCTTCAGGTGGCCTTTCTTCCTCACTTGGATCCTCACTCGTGTAAGTCGCTTGGCTGAAAGCAGCAAGGTTCAGATCGGCTGCCTTTTCCAACATATCCCGACAACACACTAGGTTCTACGGTGGGGACTTTCTTTCCAGAGCCAGGCTAATTCCCTCAGCAGACCAAGGACGGAGGTATCATTGCCATGTCTGTTTTAGAGATGGGGAAACTGAGGCCTAATAACGGCTAGGGAGTTTGTGCAGCTGCTTGACACAGTTGGCGCTCTGCTGTGTCCCCCACACCAGGCTTTGGCAGCTTGCTCTTAAAAAGGTTTTCCAGGTCAGAGGAGCAAGGCGCTGGCATGCCTTGCGTGCCCTCACGCTCCCGGCAGGCCTTGCGCACCCTCACGCTCCCGGCAGGCCTTGCGCGTCCTCACGCTCCCTGCAAGCGTCTCTGCCTCTGCTCCCACACAGCTGAAATAAGGACTCCATTCCTCATAGGTTGGGGTGCAATGCCCCCCACACACCATAAACATGACAAGTCCGGGTTCTTTCTCACCTCTTTGGTTATGTGTCCAGAGGCTCAAGGGGTACTGAAGTGGGCTGCCGTTTGCAGTAACCTTGGAAGCAGGCACTAACACACGGATTGAACTTGGAGGGAGGAGTCTTATCTGGAGCACTGAAACAGGACTTCCTACTTGCAGGGTTCAAGGTTGTGGCTGTTTACGCCAGGGAGGGAGGGACGCGTGAGGAAAATGTGGGACTGGAGGACCCAAATTAGAGTTCCTTATTAGAGCTATAACCACAGAGGTCACTCTTCTCCGGGTGTCCTTGGAGTGACCTCTGAGATCCCAGCAGCCTTCATGTGTACTGATCCCATTTCCAGGGTCAGCTTGATACTGACCCCCAACCACCCAAGGGCACCTCTTCCTTTCCCCGGCTGTCCACTTCTTCATCGTTTTGGTTTTTATTCCAGCCACTGCTTTTTTTCAAGGGCACTTTGTTTTCAGTTGGTCTTCAAGGCAAATATGGTAGAAGATATGAACTCCCCACTCTATACGATCCCATGAAGACAGCCGCTCCCAAGGTAAATATGAAGAATGGTCGGGGGCACAGCAGCTTGCCGTGGCTGCTCTGACCGCTTTCTGGGATGGCAAGCGCTGGCTCTTGTTATCAAGGCAGCTGTGTGTGTCCGGAGCATGGCTGTGTGGTCACAGGAGCCAAAGACGTCAGTTTCCTTACAAAGGTGAAGGGACTTTCCAGAATCAGGTCAGTTTTAGACTTAGCATAGAGCTCCATGTAAAACACCAGTCAACGGTGGTAAAACACCAGCTAAGGCTTAGTGGTAAAACACCAACAAACGCCCGGTGCTCCAAAGGCAGCCTGCTTTTCCTGTCAGGAGAACCAAAAAATTGTTCATAGTATAATGAAGGATCTGTGAGCTAAACTCAGGTGAGTTTGAAAAAAACATTTTTAGTCATTTTTATTAGTGAACATTAATGGCACAATATGGAGATTTTATTATGACAGTTTCATATCTGTATATGATGCCCCTAGAGAGTATTCATTCCCCATCGTCCTCTCTTGTCCCGTTTCCCTCCCTCACTGTCCCCCTATTTCTTCCCAAACGTTCCTCTTTTTATTTTCATGTTTTTACCTTAAAAAAAAATCTAGATTCTGTATATGAGAGGAAACACATTATATTGTCTTTCTGAGTTTGGTTAATTCGGTCTACCCTGAGGATTTCTGGTTCTTTCTATTTTTTTTTATAGAGGTCAGACTTTTATTCTTTACGGCTGGATAATATTTAATTAAGTGTGTATATATCACATTTTATCTACCCATTCACCTGATGTGGCCATCTAGGATGCTTCCACAGGTCTGGTGTGGTCAGTCCTGCTCCAGCTGCAGGTATGGTCTGGGGGTCCTGCTCCTGTGTGCTGGTGGGTTCATTTCTGGGTATTCCATGGAGCATCACAGCTGGAGAGCATATAGCAGTGCTTTTAGCTTTAACGATTCATTTTTAAAATGTATGCATAAGTATACATATATGTATGCATATCTGCTTTAGTTTGTGTGTACCTCATTTGTGCAGGTGCCCTTTGGTGCCAGAGAGCATCAGTTCCCTTGGAACTGTAGTTACAGGTGACTGTGAGCTAGGAACCGAGCCTCGTCCTCTGTAAGAGCAGTGTGTTGGTTAGATACTGGTCAGTTTGACAAACTAGAGTCAGTTGGGAAGAGGGAATCCCAGTTGGGGAATCACCTCTACCATACTGACCTGTGGGGGCATTTTCCTGGTTAATGACTGATGTGGGAGACTCTGGTCCACTTTGGGCAGTGTTACCCCTGGGTACTGCTTCATGTAAGAAGGCAAACTCAGGAAGTCAGTAAGCAGCCTTCCGCTGTGTTTCCTGCCTCTGCTCCTGCTTGAGTTCACACCTTGACTCCCTCACTGATGGACTGTGGTCAGGATGTATAAGCCAAATAAACCCTTTCTTCTTTAAGTCACTTTGGTCTTGGTGTTTACCGTAGCAACAGAAAGCAAACTAGGATGGGCAGTAAACATTCTAACCACGGAGCCATCTCTCCAACTCCTATGTTTAGCGGTTGAGGAGACGCCACACTGACTTCCATACTGGCTGGACCAGTTCATGTTTACGCATAAAATAATTATCTATAAAAAAATTAAAGAAGAAACAGCAAATCAAAGATGCTGTGGAGGAAGGACCCCTTAATTTTTTTATAGATATTTATTTTATGCATATGAAGGTTTTGATTGCACGTATGTCTGCACGCCGTGTGCATGCCCAGTGCCTGAAGAGCTCAGGAGAGAGTATCAGATCTTCTGGAACTAGAGTTATGGATGGCTGCGGGCCACCACATGGGTGCTGGAAATCGAAGCCTGGTTGTTTGCAAGAACAAATGTTCACAACCAATGAACCATTGCTCTAGCCTCTTTTTTGCTTGTTGCTGTTTTTCAGTCAGGATCTCATGTTTCCAAGCTGGCCTAGAATTTATTATGTGGCTGAAAATAGATTGAACTTCTGATTCTTTTGTTTCCACTTCCAAAATCCTGAGATTACAGATATGGACCAATATTCTAGTTTATATGATGCTGAGAATTGAACTCAGTTCTCTGTGCATCCTAGGCAAGCACTCTACCAATGAGCTGCATCCTTAGCCTCTTTTTCCATTTACTTTTTTAAAAAAATGAGTTTTTTAAATTATTTTAGAATTTTATACATGAGAATTGCATGTCCATATGCAATTGCTCCTCCCTCTACCTCTGCCTCTCTTTGGGTCCCCTGTAAGCAACTCCCTATTAAGTTCATTACCTCCTCTGTAATTGCTATTTTTACAAACACACACATACACACACACACACACACACACACACACACACACACTCTACTGACTGCATTTATCATTGCTCTATGTATGTATGTTTAGGGTTGACCATTTGGGACTGGATAGTGTCTCAGGGTACTCATCCCTACAGAAGACTGTATCTTACTTTCTCAGCAGCCGTGATGGCCTGTAGGCCTCCATCTAGGCACGTGCCTGACATGTCACCTGGTGTCCCACTGCGCAGGTCTTGGTTAGGCAATGATGTTGCTGCTGTGTCTAGAAAACACAATTTGGCAGCAATCATCCTGGTCCTCTGGCTCTTACGTTCTGTCTGCCCTTGCTTTATGTTGTACTCTGAGCTGTAGATGTGTCAGTTGGGTACAGGCTCCCCCATAGCCAAGAGTTCCTAGCCCTAAACCTGTCAGGTCTCTACAGGCGATGGACTCACGGGGGAGCCCCGAGAGTGGGGACACTGGTCCCCACAGCGTAAGTTCTCTGCTACCTGCCCTTCTCAGCAGTTCTAAGCTCAACTGTTCCTCTGCTCCATAACTGCATCTCTTAGCATTTCTCACCCATCTCCTGTGGCAAGGTATCCCCAGGCTCTCTGACTTCCAATTGTCCCCTACTTTTAAATCCCCATAGTAACCCAGTCTCAAACAATGAGCCCCTTCTCTAGAAGACACCCCACTATACACTTTGAAAAACAGGGAGCAGTACAATGGCATTTGTGTCTGATATTAGTCTGCCATACAAGAGAAGTCGTCATCACACCAACTGGTCCCACTAAACTCAAGGTTTCTCCTGTTGGCCAGGACTGCCAGTGTGCTGCTGGGCAGACTGGCTTACCCTGGGGCTGTGCCTTTGGTTCCCGCCTCTCCCCTGTTGCCTATTTTCCTCTGCCTCACTTTTCACATTTGAATCATATTTGCACTGATATCAGTAATGAGTAAAAGTTAGTAAATCTGACACAGGCATTCTTCATCTTTTTGCTGGCATTGTCAGCTTTCAGAAGGAACCAGCTCAATTTTTGAAAGATGGATTAAGGAAATGTAGCTGGTATTGGCCTGATATAAAGGATTGGCTTGAGCTTAGGAGCAAGTATGCCTCCCATGTTTTCTTCATCTATGAACATCTCCATATTGTCTGTCTCCTTGACCGTTTTGTAATTTATTTGTCAATCAGATTCACTGTTTCCATAAATGTATGAACTTTAGCCATTGACTGCTAATATCAGTGTGAATTCATTTGTCTCCAAAAACAATTGCTTCTTAGTTCTGCCTTTTGAAAAAAAAAAACGCAAGCAATAATGGCTAACCCAGTAGTACTTAGATGATCCTCTTCAAAATATCTTCCCTCTAAGTAACAGCTAGGAGTCTTAGAGAGGTGATTCATTCCAGATCTAGGGTGGGACTTCTGCAAGTTTGGCTTGAAATGTCTTGTTAGACCAGAAAGCAGTGGGGCTGTAGAACACTACCAGGTCATGCCAAAGGAATGGGGGACAAAGGAGCTGGATCCAAGATGCTTTCATTGACTGAAGTGGATAATGTGAGTTGAAACCTGTAAGAATTATAACCATGACCGAAGTACATCAGATATATACAAATCCGTGTATTCAGAATTTAAAATCTAAAATTAATTCATCCCCATAGAAGGATAATAAGAAACCAACTCATGCTTTTAAAAACTAGTAAAGAGATAACATGAGATGTTTATTTGCTACAAAAGATGCTTCTAGGTGTCTAAATAGCTAGTGACAGAAAGCTGTTCCCTGGAAGCTAAGTGAGTAAGAAATGATGTGAGCGATAATCGCCAATAGATATTAGAGTCACAGGGAAATAAGGAGACATTAACTCTGTCCTGATAAAAGTCTACAACATTATTTATGAAGGGCTCCTGCAAAACAGAAATCAAGCTAGACTCTGATCGAACTTCTAGATCAAAATATCTATATCTATATCTATATCTATATCTATATCTATATCTATCTATCTCTATCTATCTATCTATCTATCTATCTATCTATCTATCTATCTATCTATCTATCTATCTATCTATAAAACAAAAGACTGAAGAATGTGTTAAAACATGACCCAGAGACACAGCCCACAGAATCCACACACTCTAATAATGTACTTTATGTTGACTACTATGGCTTCACTCTCTCAGAGCAAGTGACCCTTGACGTCAGTCCTGATTTCTGTCAGTGTAACAAAATGCACATGCTCTTCTTATGAAGATATGAAATGAGGTTTACAGCTTTGGGAGCTGAAGTTCAAATATTAGGCTCATTTGTGGGCCTCTCCTGGCTGTGCCACCTCCTGGAGGGTGGCAGGGAAGGAAAGATAAACCAGACAAAAAGTCAGAGAGTGGTTAGAGGCCCAAATCCATGAGCTTAAGATCAGTTATCATCATGGCCTAACAATGGGCTGTACCTTTTTTATTCTTTAATTTATTCCATACCACCAAAATGGAGGCTGAACTTCCAACTGTAAGCCGTGATATATTTTCAGAGGATCTTGTGCAGACCCGTGCAGGCCCTGTGTCCGCTACCCCATCTCTGTGAGCTCTCATGAGCTTTGATCATGCTGATTTAGAGGGCTGTGTTTTCTTTGTATTCTCCATCTCCTCTGCCTCTAACATCCTTTCTGCCTTCTCCTCCATGGGATTCCCTGAACTCTCAGGGGAGAGATTTGATGGAGACAACTCCTGTAGGGTTGAGTGTTCCAAGGTCTCTGCATAATGTCTGGCTGTGGGTCTCCGTATCTGCTCCCATCTGCTGCAGGAGGAAATTTCTCTGAAGATGACTGAACAAGGCACTTATAGTATAGAAATGTAATTATGAGCTATTCTGTCACTGCACTTTCTTTTTTAGAGCAGTAGGATTTGGTTTTACCCTAGGTTCCCAGGCTATCTAGTATCAGGTTCTTAGCCATCTAAACAGTGCTGGGTATAACGAGTTCCACCTAGTGGAGTGGGCCTTCACTCAAATCAGATATTGATCAATTACTCCCACAAGCTTGGTGCCACCAATGCCCAAGCATAACTTGCAGGCAGGACACCATTTTACCTCAAAGAATTTGTGGCTGGGTTGGTGTTTCCATGTCTCCTTTAATAGTGTGCCAAGTACCTTCCTGTACCAAAGATGCTAGCATGTAGGGGTGAAGGCTCTTTGTAGGCACAAGCTGGACTTCACCTTATTCAAGGAGTTGTGCAGCTGCTGTCTTCAGCAAAATGGAGCCTTGCTGTTAATTTGTGGACTGCAGCCTATCGTCTGGGCAACAGCCTGTGTTGTTTGGGAATTTCCATGAGGCATCTTTGGCAAAAATTCAATTAGATGTAACCCAAACTATTTGGTGACAAGAGATGACTATCTGGGTCTCTGTCTACCCCATTATTTGACTATTTCATTAGGACCACCTTCGTGTGCGTGTGTGTTAGGAAGCTTCTACTGTATTAGGTTTCCATACTATCCCACAAATGGCCCTTCATTTTAGCCGTCTCTTCCGCATTCCCTCCTTCATTCCCTTCTTTTCTCCCACTCCCCACTTGATCCTCCATTTTAATCCCCTACCCATCCATAACCATATATTCTATTTCTCTTCCCTAGAGAGGTTGACCTGTATTCTGTAGTCCCTTACTCTATACCTACCCTCTGTGGTTCTACAGATTGTAGCTTGGCTATCATTATCTTAAGATAACAGCTAATGTCACATCTAAGCATATACATACCATATTTGTCTTTCTGGGTCTGGGATACCTCATTCAGAGTGATTTTTTCTAGTTCTGTCATTTACCTGCAAATTTTATGATGCCATATTTTTAATGACTGAGTAATACTCCATGTGTAAATGTACCACGTTGTTTTTATCCATTCATCTGTTGAGAGACGTCTAAGTTATTTCCATTTTCTGGTTTTTATTTAATAGAGCAGCAATGAACAGTCTCATAACAACTTTTAATTCTTGCCATTTTAAATTTAACTTACTCTGTAACCCTTATCAAATACCCCCAGAACCTCCACTCTATAGGTGCATTTTCTCAGACAGTTTTAGCTTCGTCCTTTTTGCTCCGAATTCATCTTAGATTCTACACCCTGCTGGTGTCAGATCCGTCTTCCCTTTTCATATTTTTGCCATCACTGTCGCAGAGGGAGTCTGCTTGCTTTGGAGGAAATCCCAGGAAGAGCAGCAGACACTGTTACCTCTTCAAGATGAGCCATCTCTGCCACGCCCTGACACTTCCTGGAAACTGTTTTTCAGCTTCAGAAAACTTTGCATTGCGTCTGCAGTGACTAGTTCGTGCCTCCACCTCATGTTCCGATGATGATTTTACTTCTAACTCTTCATTAAAAAAAAAAAGACATAGATGGGACTCATTCAATTTCCTGTTACAAAACCTACAGGCCACTATCTCTCCCTGTCTCCCTTTTCCTTCCCTCCTGTAACTAAAAGCTGTTCTTCCTCTTTGTAAAACTACTCCTTCCACCTGTGTGTTGGATGTCCCTTTCTCAATTTCTGGAAATTTATCATATATCCCTCCTCTTTTATCTCTGTGCCTACTTCAGAAGTATTATTTTAAAACAGTGTTACTGACAGATAATTGACATATAATAGACTTTCAATATTGCAGGTGTATAATTTGACAGACTTTGACATATGTATATACATGTAAAAGCCATTACCACAGTAAGATGGTGAATATATCCAGCATCCATCATTGCCCCCTTCTAATCCCTTCCTCTACTCCTCCCTGCCTGTCATCCACAAATAATCAAGCATCTGCCTTCTGTCATTATAGATTAGTTTGTTTTCTAAAGATTTATTGAAATGAATCACGCTCTACGTACTCTTTGTCTGGCTTCTTTTAGTCAGTGTAATTATTTTGAGATTCATGTTGTATATATAAATCATTTTTTATTGCTAAGTAACATTCTAAGGCATATAAAAACAAACTCAATTTATCCATTTACCAGTTGATGGACACTGGAGGGTGTTTCCATTTTCATGTCATTATAAGTGAGGCTTAAGTGGATATTAATGTATTACTTGCATTCTTTTCTCATAGGTAAGTTCCTAAAAACTGGCTGGCAATTGTGCAACTTAGTGTTTAACTTCTTGAAAAACTACCAAACTGTTTTCTAAAGCGATTGCATTAGTTTTGATTCCTACCAACAGCGTGAGACAGCTTCTGCCCTCTGTATCCTCACCAGCACAGGATACTCACTCTTTCTACCTGGAATGTATAGGTCTGTACTGTTTTGTAAAACTATGATTTTAACTTACTTTTGTTTTTGAGACAGGGCTCACTGTGTAGCATGACCGACTTGGAGCTGGCTATGTACACCAAGCAGGCTCTGAAGTCGCAGTGGTCTGCCTGCTCTTCTAGAGTGCTGGATTAAAGATGTATGACACCATACCTGACCCACTTACTGTGTGCATGTTTTTATAAATATTTTTATTTGATTGTTTTTAGCTGTTTTTCTTTCAACACATCTTGATCATTTTTCCGAACCCCAACTCCTTCCATCCTTTCCACCTCCCTACCCACTGAGCTTTATATCTTTCTCTCTTTCAAAGAAACAAAGTAAAACAAAACAAAACCACGCAAACCCACAAAAATGAAAATAAAAAAACAAGCAAAAAAGACAATAAATACCCCAAAACACAACAAGAAGTTTCACAAAATACAGGAAATTACTTATGTGTTGGCCAACTACTCGTGGGCATGGACTTTGTGCTGAAGTGTGGTTGATATACCCAGTGCCCAGTGACACTCCATTAGAGAAAAATGATTTTTCCCTTTGCCAGCAGATATTAGTTACAAATCGCTTTTTGGCTATAGGGGGAATCAAATATTCACTTCCCACTTTTGGTGCTGGGATCCCATCTGGACTGAAGCTGTGCACGATGCCATAGCTTATGTGCGTTCATATGTGCAGCCATCCCGCTGTGTAGGGAAGACACTGCTCCTTTGAATCTTTCTGCCTTCTCTTCTTCATAGATCCCTGGACCTGGAGGGATTGAAAACAGATTAGATGTTCATCAAATGATGAGTGGATAATGAAAATGTGGTGCATTTGCACAATGGAACATTATTCAGCTGTTAAGAATAATAAAATTATGAAACATGCAGGTAGATGAATGAAGCTATAAAATAATCATTCTTGGTGAGGTCACCCAGACCACTAAAGACAAATATTGCATGTTTTCTCTTACATGTAGATATTATCTTTCAAGATTTTGCTATGTATGCTACAATCTGAATAACCACAGAGGTCAGGTATCTCGTAAAGGACTAAGGAAAAGAGGGAATTCTCCTAAGGAAAGGGCAATAGAATATAGTGTTATGGAAAGATAAAGGGAAACTGGAATAGGAGGGTTAAACGGGACGGAAGGGGAGAGAAGGGTAGAGGGCATATGGGGAGGAACAACTAATTCTAATGGGCATTGGAAAAACCACATGCAAATCTACTATTTTAGAAACTTTCTGAAGCATGTACATGTACAAGGGAATCTGAGTAGAGTCATTAAATAATAGGGGAGACAATGCCTCAGCTAGCCAAGTGAAACCTTCGGTGCCAGGAGAGGATTACATTTCACTGAGTCAACAGCCAAAGGGGTCCAATGGGATGCTCCAAATATGCAGGTTATTGCCACAATTATTGGTTACTTGCTACAGCGTGATGGTGAGGCCCTATTGCTCAGGACCACACTTACGTCATCAAAGAGGGAGAAGCTGAGCTGGTGCCTAACTAGATGCTTCCTTCCTCATTATCAACAATCATGGTGCTCGAGGGTATTCTGCATGTTACTGGAGGAGAAAGGTAATTATCAATATCACCCAGATACAAACCCTGAGACTTATAATAGGGCCCTGTCTGTAGCCATATTGGTGTAATAGCAGCATCTGTGTTATACGAGTAACTAATCACTCTTTCTAAAAATGGAATTTGAGGCCCACTTCATGAGATGGAAGCCATATCTGACCCTGCTAAAGGGGCCAAGAATCTGAGACCTGATAGGCCACTGGCCTAGTGCTGATACTAATTACTCAGATAAAGGAACAAAGTAATAAAATGGCTCCTAATGACATCCTGTTATACTCATAAATCAGAGACATTGCCCAACCCTCCCTGGAGAAACTTCTTCTTGACGTTGATGGGAATTAGTAGAGTCCTCCGATTGGACAATATAGTGTCTCTACATTTGGAGTCTTTGGAGGATTCCTATTGGGGTTTGACTATGCATTTCCTTAATGAACAGTTGTGTTGAACTACTTTTCAGATGGTTATCTACTATCTGTATATCTTTTTTAGATTTATTTTTTTTTAAAGAAAACAAACTACCTTTTTCATTATACATACCAATCCAAGTTCCCACTCCCTCCACCCTTCCCATTACCCCCCTTACACCCTCCATCCACTCCTCAAAGGCACACTTCTTTGGGGGAATGTCCTAGGACCTCCCTACTATATCCAGGCTGAGCAAGGTATCCATCCAAAGGGAATAGATTACCAAAAAGCCAGTACAAGCAGTAGCACTAAATCCTGGTGCCACTGCCAGTGACCCCTCAGTCTACTCCAGCCATGCAACTGTCAATCACATTCAGAGAGTATAGTTTGGTCCCATACTGATTCCTTCCCTGTCCAGCTGGAGTTGGTGAGCTCCTATTAGCTCAGGTAAACTGTTTCAGTGGGTGTGCCCATCATGGTCTTGACCTCTTTGCTCACATTCTCATTCCTCCCACTCTTCAACTGGACTTTGGGAGCTCAGTCCAGAGACCCCGATGCAGGTCTCTGCCTCTGTTTCCATCAGCTGCTGGATGAAGGTTATATGGTGTTATTTAAGATATTCATCAGTCTGACTACAGGGCAAGGCCAGTTTGGGCACCCTCTTCTCTATTGCTTAGGTCTTAGCTAGGGTCATCCTTGTGAATTCGTAGGAATTTCTCTAGAGTTAGGTTTCTTGCTAACCTTATAATGGCTCCCTCAATCAAGATATCTCTTTCCTTGCTCTCATCTCTGTCCTTCCTCCAGCTCGACTATCTCATTCCCTCAAGTTCTCCTCACCCTTCCTCTTCTCACCTTCTCTTCCCCTTCCACCTTCCCTTCTTCCCCCACTTCTATGTTCCCAATTGTGTCAGGTGATCTTGTCTATTTTGGCTTGCCAGGTGGATCTATATATATTTTTCTTAGGGTTCACTCTGTTACTTAGCTTCTCTAGGGTCATGAACTATAGGCTCAATATCTTTTGTTTATAGCTAGTATCCACTTATGAGTGAGTACATACCATATTTTTCTTTTTGGGTCTGAGTTACCTCACTCAGGATGGTGTTTTCTAGTCCCATCTATTTGCTTGCAAAATTCAAAATGTTATTGTTTTCTTTTACCACTGAGTAGTACTCTAATGTGTAAATGTATCACATTTTCTTTATCCATTCTTCGGTTGAGGGGCATCTAGGTTGTTTCCAGGTGCTGGCTATTACAAATAATACTGCTATGAACATAGTCAAACAAATGTCTTTGTAGTATGATTGAGCAGTTTTTGGGTATATGCCCAAGAGTGGTATTTCTGGATCCTGAGGTAGGTTGATTCCCAATTTTCTGAGAAACCACCATACTGATTTCCAAAGCGGTTGTACAAGTTTGAATTCCCACCAGCAATGAATGAGTACTCCCCTTTGTGAAATGTTTGTTTAAACCTTTAATCAATTTTAATTGAGTTGCTTTCTTATCATTAAGATTTTAAATTGTTTATAATTTTCTCCTATGCTCTGTACCAGAGATCAAGTATGTAGTTTACAAATACTTTTGTCTTTTTCATTTCTTCACCGGCATCTTTTGGTAAACCGAAACCTCATTATTTTACGGGCAGTGCCTTTAGTAACAAATCTAAGAATTTTTGTGTCAAGGTCACAAGGATATTTTCTAGGAATCATAAGGTCATTTTGTCATCTATCTGCTTATGAATTAGATTTTGTATAAGGTGCAAAGAATATCTCAATGTTATTGGTCTCTAGTCCCTCTCTTTTTGAGTATCGGTATCTACTTTTTCAGCAACTGCTTGTTGTAAAGCTTACCCTGTAGTTAGTCACTAAGTGCTTTTAGATTTTTGTCAGAAGTCAGCAGTCTATAATATGTCTAGACTGTCTGTCCTGTTTCCTGATCTGCTTCTGTCATTGTACTAACACCTCCCTGTCCTAATTTCTGTAGTTTTATAATAAGTATTGAACCAAGGTAGCATTACCCATCTCAGTTCTTCTTACAGTTTTTGTGGGTCTATTATAAGCTCTCTGAACATATGAACAGGGAGGTGGCTCAAGGTTAGAGTATTGGCCATACAAGTGTGAGGGCTGAGTTGAGATCTCCATAACCGTGTAAATGTCAGGTGGGTGTAGCCTAACTGTGACCTCTGCACTCAGAAGGCAGAGGCAGGGGATCCTTAATTCAAGCTGGCTACCTAGACTTGTCATATCTGTGTGCTCTGGGTTCAACTGAGAGACCCCACCTTGGAGAATAATGGAGAAAGTGGTTGAAGAAGGCGTCTACCATTGACTTCGGTCCTTCACATGCACACATGTGCATGCACATCCTCACATGTGATCAGACTTCCCTGCAGTGTATGTGGTCTCTCGAGGCAACCCCATTTGGTATCAGTAGCTTTCCTATGGCACAGGACAGGGACTTGTTTGAACAGTCACTTGTGAAAATGATTTGTGGTTCATCCACATAGACACTCAGAGGCTTTTGCCACCATGTCTCAGAGATGCCTGGGTACTTCTCCATCTCTGAGCAGAACTAGGCATTACCCACTTAGTACTAGTCTTGCAGGTGTCTGAATAAAAGAGTTACAGGGTTGTTGAGGGCTGCATCTAGATTCTACAAAAAAAGAAAATATAAGGATGACATGTACATGTATTAGAATATATGTGTGCTGGGATTCCTTTAATAATTTATACAGACAACCTTGGTAAGAGTTTGACTGCAGTTTAATATACAGACAAATTTTAGTAGTCATATGGTTTGATTGTGAAATATCCCCCATAGACTCATGTTTGAGTATTTGGTCTGCTGGTGGTGGTATTGGTAGGTCATGCAACCTTTAGGATTATGGCATATTTAGAAGAAGTATGTTACTGGGGGCAGACTTTGAAGGCTTACTTGTCTCTAGTTTTTCTGAAGCTCTTTGATTTCTCATATGCCCAGATATAACAATCCATACTGCAAGCTCCTGCCACCATGGACAGAGCCACCTGAGCCCACACACCTTCTCAACCATAATGAATGGACTCATATGTCCTAAAACTATGATCCAAAATAAATTGAAGTGAGAACCGCAAGATCTGGTCAATAATTTAATAAGGGGTTCAATGGAAAACCAAACTCTCACATACTGAACAACGCTGCTGCTGACCCATCTGCCCTTGTCCTGCCAATTCTGCCCAAGGGTGATAAGGACCAACCTCAAGGCTTGCTCCTGCTCCAACCACCCAAGAAAGAGTACACACCCTCTCCTTAGTTTTATCAGGTCACATGCCCATAGAAAACCATGCCCATAGGGTTAGTCACCCCCAAATGTCACTGGCCAAAACAGGCCAAATTTCCATAATTCCCACAACAATAAACTTATTTTTATTAAATTGCTATGTCAAGCATTTTTGCTAAAGTGGCACAAAACTTACTGAGAGAGAAAATTGGTGCTGAGAAGTGGGGTTATTGGCTGCAATACACAACAATATGTGATTCCTCAGTCTCTAGAACGGTTTACACCAGGGATGTGGAAGAGCTTAGAGATGTGACCAGAGCTTAATGGGCCATTCTGGTGGAAGTTTGGAAAAACATGTTATCTACAGAAGTGAGGACAGTAAAGATGGTGCTAGCGAGTTCTCAGGCAGAAACAGGGAGTTTAAAAGGAAATTGAGTGGAGGCCATTTATGGTACATTCTGGTGAAGAATCTTTGTACATTCTGTCCAGGACCTGGAAATTTGAAATTAATTTAAAAAGAGTGAACCCAGATTTATTTGAAAGAGGAAATTTTAAGTCAGCACAAATTTAGCTGTGTTTCCAGTTAGATTTATGGTGAGAATTCAAAGCAAAAGGTGAAACATAAAAAATATAAAAGGCATAGAGTTTAGCAAGAAATTGACATGAAGGCATTTAAGGCAGACAAAGCAAATTCAGATGGAGTGGTTGTTGTTAAAGAGATTAATGTTGAGAAGAGTAGCCTCAGACTTTCGTAAGTTAACAGCAAAGGTAACTTTAGAGCAAGACCCCACCCAGTGAAGTCTCCAAGGTGTCAAAATGTGAACTAATTAGAAAGGAGAGTGTCTTGAACAAAGAGAGCTTCCAGGGCACCTCTCTGAAGAGGGCTACCAATGGAAGTGATTTCATATGCTTCATCCATATGCTCACTCATAGCTGTTGTTGCTGATGGAGGAGGGTTATCTGTCTATTGTGTTATTTTCATTGGTCAATAAAGAGACTGCCTTGGGCCCCTGATAGGACAGAAAATTAGGTAGGCGGAGTAAACAGAACAAAATGCTGGGAAGAGGGCTATGAGCCAGAAGCCATGGAGCCAGCCACCAGGTCAGACATGCTGAATCTTTTCCGGTAAGCCACCACCTCGTGGTGCTACAGATTATTAGAAATGGGTTAATATCAAGATATGAGAGTTAGTCAGTAACTAACTCTCTAGAGATAATCGGCCAGGCAGTGCTTAAATGAATATAACTTGTGTGTTATTATTTCTGGGACTAAGCTAGCCGTGCGGGAGCCGGGTGAGGAGAAAAGCAGGCCTGCCCTGCAGCCCCTCACTACATATGGCGCCCAGACGTGGATAACTGAATCCACAGAAAGCTTGAGAAAGCTTGGGATAGAATAGAGTAAAGCATGTTTTGTTGGTAGCAGCAATTTCTTGGGTCTACTTTGCTTGCTAGAGGCAAGCAAGCACTCTCATCTGAGAGAGGCTTCCTGACTCAGCTTTAGCTGCAAAACCTTGCAGCTCTTTAAAGAGGTCCTGCCGTGAAGCACTTAAACCGTGTTGATGAAAAGCGGAACACATGCTTTTCGGTTTTCAGTCGTAGCAGGAAAAAAGCTGCGCTGTTTTACAATGCCGGCTTTCTGGGCTGTCCTGACAGGGTAATCTCTGACTCTTTCAGGCAGGCAGTCTGACTGAGTGTGGTCTGTGAGCAGAATGCTGCAGCTTGCTTGCTGGCAAGGACCTTGAAACGCCATAGAGTTGTGGCACTGAACATAGCTCTGGCTGGTATCTCAGCCATGAGACTGGAGAGCTGGGGAGTGGGTTGGATCTAGCCGTCAAAGCCACTGCTCTCCATATTGCTTAGTAAATTAAAGGCTCATGTGGTCAGAAAAGGGAGATAAACAGTAAAGAGAGATTCAAAGATGAAGAAAACCTCTAAATGGTTTACAGTGTGTATATGCAGGCTAAAAGTTAAAGTTCTTAAAGTTAAAAGGAAAGAAAGAGAGTAGTTGGGTGTGGTGGTACACACCTTTAATCCCAATGCCTGGGAGGCAGAGACAGATCTCTGTGAGTTCAAGGTGTGGTAGCATACACCTTTAATCCCAGCACTGGGGAGGCAGAGACAGGAGGATCTCTGTGAGTTCAAAGACAGCCTGGTCTACAGTGTTATTCCAGGACAAAGATATACAAAGATCCTGTCTCAAAAAGTAAAAGTAAAAATAAAAGAAATAGAGGTTAAAATAAAGCCACATAAAGATGGAAAATGCACAGAGAATCTTCATACTGTATGCTATTATGCTCTCTTTAAATTGTTTGATTGCTGAGGAAGGAGCAACAACTGCTAAAAGACTTTTGTTTATAAATGCTGCTGAACTAACCCAAGATAGGAATTTTGAAAATACCTTGGCTTCAAAACTGAAGTCAAAAGGTATGTTACTTTGGAGAAGAGATTTTGCTTTTGTTTCCACAGAAAATGAGAGACTCTGGATTTATTCAGAGTTAAGAATAATCACCTTTGACCAAGGGAGGCCACCTGAAAAATCTCCGATAGGAACAGATGGCCCAGATGTCTGAGTTCTACATTCAGAACAGATTCAAGACTACTGCCTGAGATGATCGAGACTCACAGGATACTCCAGTCATGACTTGATTATAACTCTAAATTTTCTTTAGGTCCCCTTAAGACTATCAGCGCCCCCAACCAGCAGGAAGTAGCCTGAAATACTATGCCCACATTCCCAACAAATGGATTATGGGTATTTTCCTTTGTTTAAAAAAAAAAAAAGAGAGGGAAATGGTGCGGGAGAATTATCTGTATTCTGTCAATCATATTTTAATAAAACGCTGATTGGCCAGGCAGGCAGTATAGGCGGGAAAGCCAGACAGGAAGTAGGGGTGGAGCAAAGAGACTGGGAGAATTCTGGAAGCAGAGCTCCCTCAGCCATTCCGGTGCAGACCACGGAAGAAGCAACATGTAAGCTGTCACACTGAGAAAGGTAATGAGCCCATGTGGCTAACGTAGATAAGAATAATGGGGTAACATAAGTTATACGAGCTAATAAGTAGCCTGACCTAATGAGCCAATCAATTTATAACCTTATGGAGTCTTGTGCGTGATTTTCCTTGGGAGTTGCCGGCTGTGTGGTACTGGGCAGGAATGGAAACCCCAACAAGCCGGCCCCCTCATACTAATCCAAGATAGATATTTTGAAAATACCTTGACTTCAAAATTTAGATGTAAGGATATGATACTTTGGAAAAGAGATTCTTCTTTTGTTTTCACAGAGGATGAGACCCTGTGGATTGCTTCTATCCCAATATGGTATGATAGACCACGTCCTCCTGAAAGGTTGCTGTGAACACCTTCAAGAAATTACTTCACTCAACTGCCAACTGAGATGAACCTGGCAGACAGGTTATACCATGAAAGACCTGACTAACTGCGCCCCTATACAGCAGGAAGAAGTTTGGAGAGAAATAACTACGACCATATTCCCAAATATTGCTTATAAATGTTCTTTTACATTTAAAGGGGGATATGATATAGATATGAATAATTTGCATTGGTATGGATTTTAAGGTCAATTTTGTTATATGTGTATATATTTCTGATTTTGATTGTGTAGTTCATTTAAAAATGCAATGTATAATTAAAAATATAGGTTGTTAATGGATAATCATCGATAATAGTCAAGCTTGTAGTAATGTTAGTCTGATTTTCTAGATGTGCATAGATATATTTCAGAGAGACATTCTTCATATCTTTCAAAGACTACAGAACATAGCATTTAATGTTTTAATAACTTAGGACAATGAGACACGTCTGCTCCTGGCAGCACCAATCTACTTCAAGAGGAAGATGGGCATCGAAGAGGCTCCTTATGGAGTTGGTTAGCCATTTGGGCAAGAAACTGCTCTTGTCTGGACTGTTGTATAAACTGGACACAGAGAACCCGCAGAGAGAGGACTGCTGAACTTGCCTAAAGGTGAGATGATCTTTCGAGGTTCTTAATTCATGAAAGAGTCTGCGAGACATTCTGCCGGATATAGCAGATAGTGACTGAACTGCCTTTGAAATTTCCTACTTCATGGAAATGTCTCCGGATATTATGGGCCTGAAGGCCGAAGATGGGTGCCCCAATGATACAGAGAAACTTTGGGTGATTGTCCAGGCAGTGAGATGTCTCTGTCATTTCTAGAGCTTTGGAAGTTGCTTACTTCTTGTTTACTTAGGTAATATATCCTTCTGGAGTCTTTGATGGAGTTGAAGGTTGGATAGTCATAGTTATAGTTTTCCATTATTATGATAAAGATATAGTTATAAATATTGTGACTGTAATTCTTGCTTAATAACTGTTTTGTTATGTGTAATTTTACTATGTTAAAATGAAAGCCTTTCTTTTTTGTTTAAACAGAAAAAGGGGAAATGATGGAGGAGGGTTATCTGTCTATTGTGTTATTTTCATTGGTCAATAAAGAGACTGCCTTGGGCCCCTGATAGGACAGAAAATTAGGTAGGCGGAGTAAACAGAACAAAATGCTGGGAAGAGGGCTATGAGCCAGAAGCCATGGAGCCAGCCACCAGGTCAGACATGCTGAATCTTTTCCGGTAAGCCACCACCTCGTGGTGCTACAGATTATTAGAAATGGGTTAATATCAAGATATGAGAGTTAGTCAGTAACTAACTCTCTAGAGATAATCGGCCAGGCAGTGCTTAAATGAATACAATTTGTGTGTTGTTATTTCTGGGACTAAGCTAGCCATGCGGGAGCTGGGTGAGGCGAAAAGCAGGCCTGCCCGCAGCTCCTTTCTACATGTTGCTATGGTTACTTCTCAACCTATCAGTGCACCTAGATATCGCCCATGCAGTGCTGGCTTTCCAGCACCAGAATACAACAGTTACAAGGTATTGAGGGCTGCACCAGGGTTCCAGACAAAAGGCAGTGATGTCAGGCAATGTGTGATAGGGTCAGATCCACCGAAAAAAGGTTCTACGGTAAAGATGTATAACGTTGTGAGAGTGAGCATCAAGCTTTAATAGAGACTCCAGAGAGTTGGAAATATCAGGAATGTGGTAAAGATGCCAACAAAAGTTGCAGGCATTAGGTGGAGCAGGTCCAAGAGAGAGGCCAAATGCGATGCAAGGAACAGAAATGGAGTTACCTAAGCCCATCATATCCCAGATGAGTCTCTGACACTGGACATGAGATTCTGGGTTTTATGTCTACCCTGTTGCGTTTTGATCTTGCTTTGGTCCAGTCTTTCCTTATTTTTCTATTCTTCCCTTTTGGAGTGGAAATGTTTGCTATGTGACATATTGTATATTGGGAGTATGTATTTGTTTTGACTTTAAAGACACACACAGCTAAGAATTTGCCTTGAATCTGAGAAAAGCTTTGAACTCTTGAACAGTATTGAGACTGTTAAGAGTAGAAGTTGTTGAGTGCATTGGCACAGGAGACCACTTCCTAAATATAACCCCAGCAGCACAGACACTGAAACAATTAATAAATGGGACCTCCCGAAACTGAAAAGCTTCTGTAAAGCAAAGGACACGGTCAACAAGACAAAACGACAGCCTACAGAATGGGAAAAGATCTTCACCAACCCCACATCAGACAGAGGTCTGATCTCCAAAATATACAAAGAACTCAAAAAACTGGTCATCGAAAGAACAATACCTTCTATTTATGAGTTCAGATTAATATGAGCATAAATGGTGTTCACATTTAGACTTATGCTCCATTCTTATGTATAAATGAATATTCCAAAATCCAAAGATCTTTGACATCTGAAGCACTTTTGGTCTTGAACATTTTAAATAAGAACTACGTAACAGGTATTTGCCTAATTGGTGATGCTGTCATGTCAAGCAGGAAGGTAGATCTGGTCTCTTTTACTCCATTTTGGGTGGAAACAGAAGTCTGTTTCATTAGTATTTAAATATCAGGAATAAAATGCTCTCTTGAGTGTACTTTTATCTCTAGCAATGGATCACACCATTTTCCAGTGATGCCTTCTGGGAAAAACTGCCTGGATTCAAAATCTAGATGTCTTTACCTCCAACTCTTCTTAATTAATTCCAATCTGGATTCTGGTTCATCACATCACTGAAAGAGTTTGTAAACACTGAACTGTCTCTAGAACTGGGGATAATTTTTGGACACAGTCTTACTTAACTTTCCAGCACATTTGAGTCATTTCCCACTCTTCAGTCTGTTGGAGACATTTATTCATCTTTTCTTCCATTTCAGCATTGTTTCCTTGGGTTCCTTTGAAGGTTTGTCTTAATTTATGAAAGTCATTAAGTTCTTGCATGTCTCTAGATTCTCCACAAGTCCTCTGTTTTCTCTCTTATGTGTATTTAGTCTATGAGATATCTCTTGTACACCCAAAGCTTCAAAGATAACTCAGCTGCCAGCTAGACATGTGTACTAAGTGGCTGAAAAAAAAAACCACATCATAAGCTCAACATATCCTAAATTTAATCCACAATATTCCCCCAGGTTCATCCTCAGAAAATAAAATAACAAAAAGAGATTTTGCTGTGCCCCTGTGAGTGGCATTATTATATACCCAGGGACTGAGTCAGAGACCCAGGAAGCAGTTCCATTCCTTCCCATCTTTTACAGTACCTGTATTGTCTAGAGCTGCCTTGCTTGGCCCGCCTTGCCAGCTCCTACCCCCTCCCCACTCCTCCTCTGGCTGCTATGGGACTCAAACTATGCTGGCCTTCTCTGGGGTCACCTTCTCTCCTCTCATTGGTCTGCTGTGCTCTTCTCCCCTCCCCAGTACTGCTGCCGTCCTTTCCTTCCCTTCTCTGCTCCATGTTTTGTTTTTTGCCACACACATTGCTAGTTTAGGAAAATCAATCACCACAGACTTTCTAGACCAGCTCAATAGTTCTTTTTATATTGTCTTTATCTTGTCATTGAAGTACTAAGCATGGTTTGCAACGATATATTTGTGTGTATTTTCTTAATTTCTGCCTCCCACTGCCTGGATTGTAAGTATTCAGGTGGTAGAAATACTGTCTGATTTTGTTTATCATTATAGCTTCAAAGCCTCAAAAACTCCCTGACTAATGATAGATCCTTGGTATTCTCTTGAATAAGTAAATGAACAAGAGTTCAGGGCCTGTCTTTAATATCTAGAGTCAGGTGGTAATTACAGTTATAGCTGTACTCCAGCATCAATTTCGCCATGGTCAGGGCAAGTCGTATATTGCCACAAAGTTCAAAATATTAAGTCTCCATCGCCCTAGACATAAGCACAGTTCACAGTTGTCTCTGGCTGTTCTCAACCCTCACACCCACCCATCAGTAACATCAGGAAGGGCAGACCCACCCACCTGCCCATTGTGTGTCCCATGGCATAGCTCTGAGGCCTTTGCACCTCTGTCCCTTCTGTTTAAAGTTAGTTCTATTTTTGATTGTCTAATCCCCATGGCTAGTTTCCGAAGCTGGTTATGACTGGTAGGGGGATGGAAGGCAGTCCACTAGAATCCATGAACTTTCCCCAAATCAACACAATACAAGTATGGAACTTAACCACCAGAATAGCCTTGTAGAGTGATTTCTTGGCCTTGAAATTCTCATTGTTTCCCCATTCTTTCCTTTTCTGTAACCCCTGGCAACCATGGTCCACTGTCTCCATAGCTTTGCCTTCTCTAGCACATCACACAGCTGGAATCATATGGTAGAAGTCCTTTCAGACTGGATCTTTTAGTAATGTGCGTTTTAATTTCCTGCATGTGCTTTGAGGCCTTGAGAGGTCATACTTTTTAGTAATGCAAAATATTCCTCTGTCTAGATCAACCATAGTTTATCTATTCACTTCCTGAAGGATGTTTGCTCATATACTGAAGGAGAGCTTACTTGTTTCCAGGTTTTGGCAATTATGAAGAAATTTACTATATATGTCATGTATGTATGTATGTATGTATATGTTCTTATGAGAACTTGTTTCCTACTGCTTTCAGAAAATGTCCAAAAATTATTTCTGGAGCATATAGTAATAATATTTAAAGTATTTTTGTGTTATTGTAAGTGAGTTGTACAAGGCCATTTTCGTGGAAATGTGTTATGTACTTCCAGCTTAGTTCCCAAATTCTCTGCTGCCCTCTCCTTTCTGACCCCTCTATATCCCATTGCTCCTTTGTACCCCCTAGACAGTTTCAGGTCTACCTTTATGTCATCTCTATTATACAATGTGCTGGCTACTTTTATGCCAACTTGACACAAGCTAGAATCATTTGGGAAGAGGGAACCTCAAGGAGAAAAATGACCACACCAGACTGAGCTGTAGGCAATCCTGTGGTGCATTTTCTTGGTTGGTGACTGATGTGGGAGGGCCCAACTCATTGTGGGTGGTGCCTCTACTAGGTTGGTGGTCCCAAGTGCTCTAAAAGAGCAAGGTGAGCAAGCCATCGGGAACAGGCAAGTAAAGCAAACTTTTCTCAGACCTCTGCATCAGCTCCTGCCTCAGGTTCCTGCCCTGACTTCCTTGGATGATGGACGACAGGCTGTAAAATGAAATAAACCCTTTCCTCTCCAGTTTGCTTTTGGTCATGGTATTTTTATCACAGCAACAATAATCTTAGATAACATATAATTCTATATATCTATATAGAATCTTGGATCCACAAGTAAGAGCAAACTAACATTTCCCTTTCTGGGACTGACTAAATATGCTTAACGGGATCATTTTCAGTCGCTCCATTTGTGTCCTGCCAGTGACAACGTCATTCTTCTTTGGGGCTGATATAGTTCCATTGTGAGTATATACCACGTAACTTAGCCATTGTGGTAGCGTTGCCATAAGCAACAGCGTGCAAGCGTGTCTGTAAAATGTTGACTTGGAGTCGCTCAGGGAAATACTAAGGCGTGGCATAGCTCTGTTGCGTGATAGGTTTGCCTCCTCTGTACGGATTCCACTAGGGCTGGACTAATTTGCATTCCTACCAAGAGTGTGTGTGTAAGAGGCTCTGTTTGTCCACATCCTCATTAGCATTGATTGTATGTGTTTTCCTCATTGCCATTCTGACCAGGGCAAGACAGACCCTCCATGTAGCTTTTGCATTTCTCTGATGGTGTGACTTTTGAACACCTTTCCATGTTTGCTGGCCACTGGCACTTTCTCCTCTGAGAACTGTGTGCTCGTTTCATTAATTCATTTATTGGTTGGGTTGTTTGATTTCTCATTAGTTTTGAGTTATTTGTAAGGTATATATACAAATATAGTATTTTTCATAGAATTATTTGTATCAATTCTGTCATGTGTATAGCTAGCAAAGATTCTCTCCTATTTATATAGGCTGTCTGTTCACCTGGGTTGTTTGCTGTGCTGTGCTTAGGACTTTTAATTTAGTGAAGTCTCATTTGTGAGTAGTTCAGAGTTTCTAGTCTTTCGTTAATGGTCATTGACCCATTTAGAGACAATTTGATAGAGGACGAAAGTGATCTCATTTTATTCTCCTACAGGTAGTATATAAATGAAGGCTGAGCTTTAGTTTTACAGCCACCCAGACCCAAATAATCACACAAAACTGTATTAATTGCAATACTGTTTGGCAAATAGCTTAGGTGTATTTCTAGCTAGCTCTTATATCTTAAATTAACCCATTTCTATTAATCTATGTATCACTACAAGGCTGTGGCCTACTGGTAAGGTTCTGGAGTCTTTCTCCTTTGGCAACTACATGGTGTCTCTCTGACTTCGTCTTCTTTCTCCCTACATTCAGTTTAGCTTTCCCACCTTGCTCTATTTTGTACTGCCATAGGTCAGAGCATCTTCTTTATTAACCAATGGTAATAAAACGTATTTATTGGATACAGAGAGGAATCTCACATTATAGATACCAGTTTTTGCTGCCATTGCTTGTAGAAGAGATTGACTTTTCTCCCATGGATACTTTTAGGATCGCTGTCAAAAATCATGTGACTACAGCTGTGTGGGTCCACTGTTCTGTCCATTGATCTACATCCTTGTTCTTGTGCCGGTATTGTGTAAAGTGTTACTATGTGAACTTTCTCTGGGGAGACAGGAACAAACGTCTACTCAGCCCAGATTGGGCACTGCAGTACAAGTCCACCAAAGTCCAAGCTCACAGGCCAATTAGTTTATTAGCATGTGTGAAGGGCTACTTACAGGAAACTGACTCCAAACAATTAACACCACAGAAAAGTCGTACCCAGCCTTGGGGACAGCTTCTCCACAGTAGCACAGTGGAGTTCCCTCTTCCATTAACTTTCCGCACTCAGTATGTGCAATCACTTCCTGAGACTCCTAGACCATGTGCAACATATGCTGAATTTCATGCGGAGGGAGGTATAGGAAACAACGGCTGGAATCTTAAGTGAGGTTCTGATGATCTTCAGGACTCTCGTCTGTGAGGGGAATCCAAAAGACCTGAACTTGAAGGGCTCCTGGACTCGTCACAGCGGCTCTGATGGAGATGATAATGGCCGCTCTGCTTAGGGGACAGCGCCATGGGTCGGCAACAAAACTTGCAAACAGGTAGGTGACGGCTCCAGCACTGTTCTTTTGCCCAGAATTACTTTGGTTATCTTGGGTCTTGTCCTAGATAGCCACAACTGCCACTTTGACAAAGATTGCAGTCATTTGAGGAAGATTGCCCAGATCAGATTGACCTGTGGCCAGCATCTGCTGTGAGGAAATTGTCTTGACTAATGATTGATGTGGGAGGGCCCAGCCCATTGTGGGTGACAACATCCCTGGGCAGGCAGTCCTGGGCTGTATTAGGGACTAGCTGAACAGAGAACTAGAGAGCAAGCCAGTAATCAGCATTCTTTCAGCATTCTTAGGTTGCTGCCTAAGTTCTTGCTCTGACTTCCCTCAATGATGGACTATGACCCAGAGGTGTAATCCTAATTAACCCTTTCCTCCTCAAGCCACCTTTGGTCCTGGTGTTTATCACAGCAACAAAAAGTGACTAGAACAGGTCTTTTGTATACTCATAGGGATTTTAAAACTTTCTTTTTCTATTTCTGTGAAGACATTGAAGTTTTGCTGGAGAATGTGTTAAATCTACAGATTACTTTGATAGTAAGGCCATGTTCATGCTATTGATCTTTCTAATCCACAAGAATGAAAACTCCGTCTTCTAGTGTTTTCGTTTGTTTGCTTTTGGCTTCTTTCATCAGTGCTTTGAAGTTTTCACTGTAGAGGTCTTTCACATTTTTGCCTAGGTTTATTCCTGGTTTCCTTATGGCAATTGTGAATGGGATTGTTTCCTAGTGTACAAAAAAACAGCTGAGTTTTTATACTCATTTTTCATCTCACCCCTTAGAAAATACTCATCAGCTCTAAGAACTGTCTAGTGGAGTCCTCAGGGTCCCTTATGTGTAGGATCACGTTGGCAAATAAACATACTTTGACCAGTCTTTCTTTCCTACACGTATCCCTTTTATTTATTTTTTCCTGTGTTTTCTTTTCATCTATTTATTTTACACCTTGTCCTCAACCTCCCCACCACCCTCTCCTCTCTCTCCCCCACTCCCAATCCCCTCCTCTTCCATTTCTATCCAGGAAAGGTCTCCCATGAGTATCACCAAAACATGGCATATCAATCTACAGTTAGACTAAGCACCTTCCCACACATTGAGGCTTGGGCATGGCAACACAGTATGAGGACTAGGGTCCCAAAAGCCAGTAAAAGAGTCAGAGACAGCTCCTGTCCCTGCTGCTATAAGTCCCACGAGAGGACCAAGTTACATGACTGTAGCATATATGCAGAGTGCCTTGGTCAGTCTCATGCAGGATCCCTGGTTGTTGGTTCAGTCTTGGCAAACTCCTATGAATTTGAGTGTGAGGTTTTCCATTGCCTGCATTTTTGTGGGTGTAGTTAACTTCCTGGGGTTGGAGTTTTCCTTCTAGTACCTTCTGTGGGGCTGGGTTTGTGGATATATATTGTTTAAATTTGACTTTGTCGTGTCTTGTTTTCTCCATTTATCGTGCTTGACTGATTGGGGTTTTGAGCTGGGGTTCTTCTCCTTCTATTCTTATTATTCTTACGTTTGGTCTTTTCACAGTGTCCCAGATTTCCTGGGTGCTTTGTGTTAGGAATTTTTAGATTTAACATTTTCTTTGACCGATGAATCTATTTTCTCTTCTGTGTCTTCAATGCCTGAGATTTCTGTCTCCATCTCTTGTGTTCTGTCGGTTATGTGTGTGTCTGTAGTTCCTGTTTGCTTACCCGGATTTCCCATCTCCGGTCTTTCTCCCATTGTGTTTTCTTTATTGCTTCTATATCCACTTTCAGGTCTTGAATCGTTTTCTTTATCTGTTTGTTTGGTTTTTTTCTAGGTTTTCTTTTAGGGATTTATTGATTTCTTCTGTTTTTTTGGTCTTTCTGTCAATTTCCTTAAGGGATTTCTTCATATCCTCTATAAAAACCTCCATTATCTTCATAGAGTAATTTTAAGGTCATTTTCCTGTGCTTCAGCTGTGTTAGATAGTTCAGGTCTTACTGCTGTAGGATAGATGGACTCTGGTGATGCCTTATTGCCATTTCTCTTATTGATTGTGTTCTTACACTGGTGTTTAGGCATCTTGATTTGGGATAATTTTAGGTCTAGGTGTTGATTCCTGCATTTGTCTGTGTTAGATGGGTTTTTGATCCTTGGTTTCTCTTTCTTCTCTGGTCTTCTGGTCTAAATGCCAAGGATTCTTGTGATTAGTGTATCTTCAGGTTTAGTAGTGTGGCCCCTCTGGGTTTCTGAGGGGGTATGGTTCATTAGATCTAGCCTGGCCACTGGTAAGACCAAAGCCCTCTTCCAAAGTTGTAGACCAGGATACAGAGCCCAGGGGAAGAGGTGCAAACTGGGCTCCCTCGATCTGGTCTGGCCAGTGGGGTCCCTAGGTTTACCCTAGCCTCGAGTACAGTTGACAGCACTGGGGTCTCTAGATTCAGCCTGTGCTTCAGTAAAAATGAATTCTTCTGAAGTTATAGACTTGGGGTCCCTACATCTGGTCTGGCCTCTGGAGACGAGGAAGTCTTCTGAAGTTGTCAACCAGGACACCAGGATATTGAGCCAGGGGAGTGGGGTTGGGGGCTGGTGTGTGTGCAGTATGGGATTGTTGGGTAGGTTTTAAAGGGGTTTTGTAGGTGGAGGGCAGTGTCTTACCTGGGGTTCCGTGATCCCACCCGGCCTCTGGTAAAGTCAAAGACTTCTTCCAAAGTTGTAGACCAGGATACAGAGTCAAGGGTCGGGGGTGGGATCAGTGTGTGTAGTCTGGGATTGTTGGGCAGGTTTAAAGGGGTTTAGTGGGTAGTGGGTAGTGTCTTTTCTGGGGTTGTTAGGACCAGCCTGGTACCTTGTAAATCTTCCAGGGCTGTGAGCTCTAGTTTTTCTCCTATCTTATTGGTTTAGCTAAGACTTGAAGCATTGTATCTTATATTGAATAAGAATGGAGAAAATGAACACCTTTGTCTTACTCTCAACTTTAGTGGAAATACTTTGAGTTTTCCTCCACTTAGTATAATATTGGCTATTCTTTTGTTACACGTGTCCTTTGTCATATTGAGATATAGTCCATTTGTTATATTTCTTGAGGACTTTTATTATGATGTTAGATTTTGTCAAAACCCTTTTCTGTTTATTGAGACAATAATGGGATTTATTATTGGACTTCACTGAGTCCATTCACGTGATGTATTACATTATGTAATTTGCCTATAGAACCACCCCTGCATCTATAAAATAAAAACAAAGCCAATTTTATTCTGGTAAGTGGTCCTTTTTCCTATGTTCTTAAATTTGGTTTCCAAGTATTTGAGAATTTTTGTGTCTATGTTTATTTGTGGGATTGGCCTATAATTTTTATTATTATTATTTTTGTATCTTTATTTGGTTTGGCATCATGGGTGCCTTTATCTTTCTCTCCAGTCTAAAGCATTCCTTCAGTTATCTTCAGTAGTCCAGTGGTCACAGGTTCTTTCAGTTTATTTCTGTTAGGAGAGTCCTTCTTTCTCCTCAATTATATCAATAGCTTTGCCAGGTGAATAGTACAGGTTGGCCAATTGCTGTCTTTTAGTGCTTGGATCATGACATTCCATGCCATCCTGGCATTTAGGGTTCAGGAAATATGCTGTATTCTGATGGGTTTCCTTCATAAGTGACTTGGGGCTTATCACTTTTAGCTCTCAGTACTTTTCTTTGTTCTCTAATTACAGTGTAATGTGCGTGGTTCTTTTCTGTGCATTTGCTGTTCTAAACATCTGCTGAGAAAGAGGTCCTCTCCTTTCGAGATTTGTAAGACTTCCTATGATCTTATTGATTACATTGTTGATGACTTTAGAATGAAAAATCCTTTGTATATGTGTGTGTATGTATGTGCGTGCATGTGTGTGTGCATGTGCGTGTATGTACATGTGCATATGTGTATATGTGTGTATGTGCATGTCTGTGTGTGTATGTGTGAGTATGTGCATGTGTGTGTGCCATACTGTATGTGTGGATGTCAGAGAATAGCTGCAGGAGTTAGTTCTTTCTACCATTTAGAGTCTATGGATCAAGCTCAAGCTGTCAGGGTTCCACATAAGCATTCTTCCTCCCTGAGCCATCTAGCTTACCAGCCCCATTTGTAAAATTTGATTTGCTTTCAGCATTTCTATTTTTTATTTAATTTTTATTTCATATATTGTATTTATTTTATTATTTTGCTCAGCTATTTGAATCCTTTTGGAATTCATTTAGGGGTTCATTTATATCCTCTTTCATTTTAAGGCTTATAAAATTTACGGAAGGTTATAGTTAAGAAAGAAAAAGAAGAGGAGATGAGACAACGAGAAATAGGGAAATCGGCGGGCATGAGAGGAAATGTGTATGAGTGTGTGCCGGGGGAATAATAGGACACACATAACAATAGAGTGGTTAGAGGAACACGCAGAACAATATAGAGCCTAGCTGAGAAGCACACAGGCCGAAGCGAGACCACCTTAAGGCATTTACACAAGAGTGGAAATTAAAAAAGGAATAAAAATAGCAAAAATCATCAACAAAAAAGAATACGTGGAAAAAAATACTTAGGTTAAAAATGCCACATCAGTTAGGATTTCTTCCTTGATGGGAAGGATTTTGAATACTTTCCCATCCTGTAACGTTTCTTGAAACAAACTAAGCTAATGGAGGAAGTGTGATTTGGAATCCCAGTTCAAACCTAGGAAAACTGACTGGGGTGTGTGTGTGCATTGCTCCAGGGGAGTTGAGATCAATTGCTTTTGAGTTTTTCCCACAACTGTTCTGTTGTGTGGTATAGTTCTCAGTTCCCTCCTTCCTCCTTTCTCGGGATCCCCAGCGCTCAGAGTAGGCTGGGTGGATTAGTGTAAGAATGTAAGGTTAGAATGGAGCCTCTGCTGAGGTCACATCCACGGCAGCATCCTCTTACAGACACTGACAGCATTGTCTGTGACACTGTGAGTCCCTAGCTAACAGACATCCACGGCTAGGATCTCCCTCCTGGAAAGTGAGTGCATCAAAGTGGGGCATTGACTGTCACATATTCTGGTCCCCACTCCATTCCTTGCCTCGTCCCTGGGTATCAAAGAGCTTCGCTTCAGTCTTGTGCTGTGAATTCTCCCCCAGAATCTGAAAAGTATAAGAACAAGACTTACTTCTGCCACAAGGGCTTTGGTGTCTCCCTGCAGAGAGCCCCACCATGCTGTTTCTGGAGTTGGGTCTTGACATCTGCTCAGGGTTCTTGCCATGCTGTCGCCAGACTGCCTATCTGACTTTGGCATTAGTGACCCTTCCAGTAAACCCTGACTCTTTCGTAATCCATCTCAGTGTCCTCCGAGCCCCTGCAAAACCTCTCAGGAAGCCCTTGCTGTGGGCTCCTGCTGACTTCAGCCAAGAAGTCTGCCTCAGCCTTAGCTTCCAACTCTAGCCTAGGCCACAGCCAGATCCCCTCACCAGTCCTGTCCCCTACCTGGCTCTGCAGCAGCTCTTCCCAGGAACTGTTCCCAGTGCTAATGTGTGTAGGGAGAGGATGGTGTGAGCAGCTCCCACCGACCTCAGCCAGAGCTCTATGAGTTGAGACTGAAGTGTTGCACCTTCAGGCCTCACCACCAGGTGTGTGGCCAGCTCTTGGTCGACCAGTTAACTGTTCCAGGGACACCAGCGTGTGTGAAAGAAGTACTTCTCTGGTGGCTGGCACTGACCTCATCAGAGATGCTCAGTCCATCTAGGCGTGGCTTCTCAGTACCCATGTCTGCTTCCTCAAGTAGATTCCATCTGGCTTAATAAATGTGGTGGCAGTCGTTGACTCTTGTAGGTGTAGAGATTATGTTTTATCCTAATTTTTTATTTCCATTGAACTGCATGGATGGGACATCTAATTCTTGAACTTATGCAGAAGTCATATTTTCAGATTTGCAAGATATTGTCAAGATGCCATCCAGAGTGACTGTACCATCTTTTATTCCCACCAGCAACGAGCGAGAGACTCCCATCATTCCATCGTTTTACATCCTCCACAATGCTTGTTGTTGTCAGTGTTTCAGACTTTGGCTACTCAAATAGGTCTCTAGTAGATCCTCATTTGATTTATACGATGCCGGGCTCTCCAGCTATGTCCTAACTACTTTCGTGAGAAGTCTGTTCAGGACTTCCATTTAGATCAAGCTTTTTTTTGAATTATTGAGTGTTCATTGTATATTTTGGGTAATCCTTTGTCAACTCTGTCTTTTGCAAATATTTTCTCTACGTTTGTGTCTTGTCTACTTAGTCCCTTGACGGTGTGTTTTCCTTAGAGTGAAAGTTTTTATTCACAACAAAATCCTCCCCTCAATGGTGTCTTCATGGCTCGTGCTTGCGGCAGCATGTGAAGGCTATTGGCAGACCCGTGGCTGTGTAGACTAATATGCAGTCGATCTCCTGAGAATTCTATCTTTGACACTTTATATTTATCCTTCCGGCCTACTTTAAGTTACTATTTGTGAAAAGTATAAAGTTGGCTTAAAATTAAGAAAAGCATTTCTTTTTTCATGTGTGTGTCCAGGTAGTCTCACATCTTGGAAAGACTTAAGAGCTTTGTTGCTCCATCAAAAATCATTTGATCTTGCTTGTGTGGATCTGTTTGTTTTCTGCATTCGGTTCACTGATCTGTTTGCCTTTCTTTTTATCAGTACTCACTGTCGTTACAGCCCTAGGAATCCAAAGAAGTCTTGAAATCAGGTAATGGCAGTCCTCCAACTCTGTTCTTTGGGATTGTTTCTACAATTCTAGGTAATTTACCTCTCCTTGTAAACTCTAGAATCAGTTTCCCACTTCAGTAAGATAATTTGCTATGATTTTGACGCCATTGAATCTATGGATATTGTTATGTTGATTGCATTATGTTGAAGAAAAAAGAACAAAGATTACATGTTAAGAAGAATTTAAAGCATTCCTTTGTTTAGAATTTTTCAAGGGATTTCTAGTGATCTAGTAGAGATTTGAGATGTTCTATTATATTGGTACTGTGAAGCCATAGCTGTCTTATTGTTAGCTGAATATTATTTGGCAGATTGCAGACTTTGAGGCAATTGCCCCAGGACACTGTGTGTAGGCTTGCTTGGTCAGGAGGTACTGTTGACGCCGCTGTATACACGGTTCTAGCTCATATTCCCGTTTCACCCTTTCGTGGCTGGTTTTCTAGACTCAGTCTCTACGTCTTCAGACTCCTCCCACAGTGAAGTCAACTACATTTGAGCTTTTCCCAACACCACAGTAGTCAGAGTTCTTGCTGAGATAGGAGTATCTTTCTGAATCTCTTCTTCTTTGGCCTCTCTGCAGTGGAAAGCACTGGCCACAGGCTTCTGAAGCTCTCCCTTTGTGTCCTCTATGGTCCATACTGTCTGTTCAGCGACAGTTTCTGAGTCTGCCCCTTAAGACCTCTCTTTCTATTTCCACCCCAATATTGGCACTCTGTAAGATTCTGCCTCAGTTTTCCATATCCTGGAAAGACCGTTCTCTTCTATGGCTTCAGCTGCTGACTCATCTTACAATGATGTTCAAATCAGCATCTTTGATCCAGGTTATTGTCTTGAGAAGCTCTATCTCCCTCCATCTGCCAAGGAGAAGTCTCTTCCTGGATGTAACGTAGGAATCTCAAACTTGAGGCCATTTTATTCCTTCCCAAACCTCACCTTCCACCTTTTTTACTTTCCTCACTTTCTGGTAATATGGACCACAACTCACTTAACCACCCTCATCAAAATCCTCAGACCTGTACATTAAATCCTCTCTTATTACTATGTTTCCACATCCAACTGTTTTATTATTATTGTTGTTGTTGTTGTTACTTTACATCCCAACTGCAGTTTCCCCTCCCTCCTCTTTTCCCAGTCCTCTGCCACCACGCCTCCTCTGTTTCTCTCCAGAAAAGGGCGGGCTGTTATGGAATATTAGTTTAAGATGTGTTACATTTGTCTATTACGTGTAACATTTGTTTAATTATACAAAAATGTGTTGTATCCCTTTATGATGCATTTGTTTAACTCTGTGAAACTGTGTTGCTTTGCCTGCCTAAAACACCTGATTGGTCTAATAAAGAGCTGAGCAGGGGAAAGGATAGGCATGACTGGCAATCAGAGACAATAAAAAGGATAAATTGGGAAGAGAAGTTTCAAAAAAAAAAAAAGGAGAGGAGGACTTCATCCCGCTACATAGTAAGCCATGGAGTAAGAAGTAAAGAAAGGTATATAGAAACAGAAAAAGGTAAAGGTCCAGAGGCAAAAGGTGGTTGGGATAGTTTAAGTTAAAAAATAAAATAAAATAAAATAAAATGTTGACTAAAAACAAGCCAAGCTAAGGCTGGGCATTCATAAGAAAGCATAAGACTCTGTGTGTGATTTATTTGGGAGCTGGGTGGCAGCCCCCAAAGATCCAAAAAGAGTAAAAAGTAACCAACAGCAGCAGGCCTTTCCTGGATATCAGCCAAACATGGCATATCAAGTTGCAATAATAGTAGGCACCTCCCCTAAGGCTAGCATGGCCCCTTCGCAAGGTTGACCCCGAGTTTTCTTAAATACTGCTGGTGAGTGAATCCATGCAGGCCCTTGTTGGTTTTGCTGTGACAACAATCTGTCAATTTATTTCCTGTTCTATGCCTTCACTTCCTTCTCATCATTCTTTACTGTGTCCCCAAAGTAACCTTTTAAAGATACATGTCTAGACACACAACTCCAGAGTTTACATACCTTTAAGGCTCCTGTTAGACTGAAAGATAACGTCTAGATTTCCGTGCATGGCCCACAAGGCCTTCATGATTTGAGCTTCTCACTGCCAGGTTTACATACTTCTCCTCTCACCCCTCAAGACTGGCCCGTCCCCCACACTCCAGCCTCAGAAAGCTACCTGGAATTTCCTTTATACCCCAGAGTTTCAAGCTTAAGTTGCTTCGGTATGTTCTTTTCTGAAGATGCCAAGCTTGTCTCAGATACTTTCCGGACTCCCATGCGTCAACGATTATTTATGTGTCTATGTCCTCTTCCTCCTCCCTGCTGGGACTCTACACTTTTGAAGAGTAAGAATATTTTCAGTCCTCTTTGTTTCCCAAGACTCTACCCTGGTGGCTGAAAATGTTTGCTAAGTGAATAATGAATGGCTGAATGGGACGAAGTGACAGTGACACTCTTTGCTAAAAACAAAAGTCGTGTTGATGTAAGATGAGAGGTGGTGAATTATTTCAGGCAGAGGTGTGGGAAGAGCTCTGAGAAGAGCCTCCCACACTTACCAGAATATCCCACCCTACTAAATCCAATGACTCACAGGACAGAATGGAGCCTGGGGCAGGACGGCAGGCAGGACACACACAATATTTTTGATCCTGCTTCTATCAGTGGCATTGCCTGAGACAGTGCCTCTCACAAACGATTCTGGGGTCTCAGCTATAAACTAAATGGCTTGAGACTGCTCATCTCTAAAAACCATTCGAATTCTCATGGGTTATTTTTCTGTATCTAGTTATAGAATAGCAATGAAGAAATAAGCAAGGCTCAGATGTGAATCTTTTATGTGGGTAAATAGCAGAAGGGAGGGGACAAAAGAAGGGACATAAGCATCCATAAAAGTTTGATTTGTTTTTGCCTTCAGAAAACAAAACAGGTCTTGAGGCAGGAGAAAGGCACAGATTGAACTAAGAGATGGCTTTAAGAGTAGACCTGCACACCAGTCTATCTTATTCTTTTGCAGTGCTGGCAAGAGAACCAGGCCTCAGCTGCAGTAGGCAAATGCCCTACTGCTCAGAAGAACCCCTAGCAGGAGGTTGTTGAGAAAAGGAAGTGAGAGTAGATCAGGAAAAGATGGTGAGAAGGTTGAAATGAGACCATGTGGAAGCAGGGTCAGAAGTTCTTAGAGACTTCACTGGTGAGGCAGACCCAGACCTCCGCGCTGGACAGACTTGCTGTCCTGGTGTTGCCTTATTTGCCTCTATTTGGTACCGGGCTTGTTTGTTGTAGAAACAACAAAAGCTTCAAGAGGTGAGGAGAAAGCAGGCCCTCCCTTCATTCCCAGTCAGCCCACATGCCTCATAGCGAATGTAGTGTGTCAGCCTTTGCCGCTGGCTACCTTCTTTGGGGGTTGTCCTTTCAGACTAATGGCTACAAGAACGCTAAGGATAAAGGAACACAAGGTCATGTTACAATAATAACCGCATAGAGACAGGTTAAGACCCTGTGCCATTATCACACACGGGCTTCACAAGAAATAAAAGTATAAGATAATCTGAATATTGTAACATCAAAGGAAAAATGAAACTTCAAAATATCAAAACATTGATTTGTGCAGGTCACCCGGAGGCATAACCTAATGCAATTCATCTTTCTCTCTCTGGCATCACTTTCTACTTTGTGATCCTTGTTGGGTCCCTATGAGTAACCCACATTGTTTTTCTTTTTTGAGATAAGGTGTTTTATATTTAGGGTTGGCCTCAAACCTCTGATCCTGGGTTGTTTGGGGATTCCCATGGAGCCTCTTTGGACAAAACCTCAATCTGATGTAACCCATTCCCAGTACTAGAAGCTTCATTTGGTGAGAAGAGAGGTGCAAGTTGGGCTCTGTCTCCCCTATTGTTTGTACATTTTTTGGCAATTTTTGCACATTCCAGAATCTTTAAGGAGCATGCTAAACGCACATGCGGCCGTTGGTCCAGTACTTTCTAGACTGGAGTCTACTAGTGCTCAGAACTGGGCTTCTGCTCTTCAGTGCAGATCATAAGCTAGAAGCAATGTTAGGTATGGAAGCGGCTGTGAGGAGCTGCAGAAGGAGAAACACGGAGGAGCCAAAGGGAGAAGGAAAGACACAACAGGGAGTGAATATTCCCCAAGTCTAAAATGTATGTTGTATACTGATGGTCTAGATTTTGGAATATTGGCATATGTGCAATGAGATATCTTTTGGAGGGGACCCAAATATAAGCTCAGAATTCATTTATATTGTGTTCATACATTATACATTATGTTACCATGTTTTCAACAATAGTGTGATGTTTTCCTCTTGTGCAATCAATCACTGACATTCAGAAAAAAAATCCATATTTTACAGTGCCCTTGAATTTCAGATATTCAGATTAAGAGTGTTAACCCGAAGACGTCAGTGATTTTATTTTTCATCAAGAGTTTGGGGAAGTACCTAAGACAGAGTAAATGCCTTTCGCCCCAATATAAGGAAAGAAGCATTGAATCAAACGCAGTCAAATGCTGTGTCTCCTCTGTGTTGTTTCAAAGAAGGACAGAGATTCATAAAAACAAGGGGTCCCTGGGAAAGACTGAATAAGCATGCTTGTCTGTTAAGATGCCTCACTAAAGGGTCTACGTTTTCAGCCCATATACACCTTCCCATGGCTTTCCTGTCTCTGAAGCCAGAGCCCACTCTCCTTGGTCTGGTCGCCTTTCTGAAGTGGAATGCTGCTGCTTCTGACGGCAGACTCCTGAGCCATGACATAGAGTTACTGTTCTGCAAGAGGTCCCCTGTGCACATTAGAAAACATACTTCTTTTCTCTTGCTAGTCTGTCTTTCATTACATGAATTTGTTTCAAATTTGAATAGGTGAGTTGAATTGTATTTTCTTCCTGACTCATCACTAACCATAGAGAGGCCCTGTGATGGTAGATTTTATGTGTCAACTTGGAAAGGCCATTGGGTCAAGTTGTTCAATCAACCACTAGTCTAGACATTGCTGTGGCAGTGAGAAGTGGATATAATTGACTTAAAGTCAGTAGATCTCAAGTGAACTCTTTATCTTCGGTAATGTGGGAAGGTTTCATCCCATTGGTTAAAGGCCTTAAGAAAAAACACCAAGGCCCTCCTCAAAAAAATAATAAACAGTTCTACCTCCAGTCTACCTTCAACGTCAACATGACAACATCGTCTGCTGGCATTTCCAGTCTTCCAATGTGCACTGCAGATTTAGGGCTCGCAGTTGCATAAGTGAATTCCTTAAGACCTAGCCCTCGCTCCTGTGCATGCACCCCACTAACACAGACCCCAAGTTCCATGTACAGTTCCCAGTATACAACAGAAAAGAAACTTCTTCCATCGTGTGTTCTCTGCCTTTTCTCCCTGTCTCTAACCGATTAGGAATGCTCCTCAAATGTAGGTAATCTTTGTCTACAGAGCAATGCACCTGGCTGTTAACTGGACTCTCGGTTGGACTAGCCACCTTTCTGTTGCTGTGGCAAAACACTTGGCACAGACATCTTAAGGGAAGAAAGGGGCATTTTGCCCCAAGTGTTCAGTCCACTGTGTCAGGGCCCACTTGGTGGCAGGAGTAATTCATTCCTTGGCCATGGGAGCTTGCACCAATGGCCCCTTTGCACAACAGGATCAGGAGCAAAGAGGCAGCCAGAACCAAGGGCAGGGGTAACCTTCAAAGCCCTGCACCTGCTTCCATCAATGAGACCCTACCTCCTAAAAGCTCAAAGCTCCATAGCCTTCAAAACAGCTTTATAAGCTAGGAAACCAAGTATCACAACACAAGCCTGGGGAGGCATTAACCTAAATTTTATTGCAGAAACCATATTAAATTGTTCAAAGTGGAGGGATTCATTAAAGAACTAATCAAGGAACATTGCCAAGAATTCAAGGATGCTATGTCTAGATTAAGTAGGTCTAAAACAGACATGGTAATGCTTGTCTGTAACCCCAGTATGGAGGAGGCAGAGGCACGAGGATTATGAGTTTGAGGACAGCCTGGGGGCATATAAATGCAAGGCTGGGGATTTAGCTAGGTAGTAGAGCAGTTGCCTAGAATGCACAAGGCTTTGGGTTCAATTCCCCACACCACACTTACAAAGCAAGGCCTTTGTTTTTCTAGTTCATGATTTAAGAAAGACATTCACTAAGGCAACTGTCATTCATGTGTATGGCACAGAATCTATAAAACTGGTACATGTCCTCTTGAGCATATCTGTGAGTCTCTTTGGAACAGATCCCGAGAAGGAAGAATTACTATTGTTTGCTGTGTGCACAACTTCTACTCGATGGGAATCACCAAATCACTCTCCACAGTGTGCAATGGGCAGCTGTGAATGAGACTGTTGTCAGATCTGCTCTTATGTAATCTAATTGCTATGGAATGGTATCTAATTGTCTATTAGGTGGACGTGTTTTCCCTTTTTGTATATTCCTCTGTGCATTATCTAAAAATATTTTTCTAAATTTACAATGTGCTTTTCTTTATCCTTACGTACAGTGGATCACAATGCAGTCGCAAAATATTAGCCGGTGGCTTGTTTACACTTTGGGTCTCATAAACTCTGTTTTCTCCTATAATCCCTAGGTTTCTTTTGCAACAACTGGAATCTTCTGGGTGTTGCTTTTTTGTATAGCACATGAAGTAAAATATGGTTTTCCTCTTGTGCAGATATGTGTCATTTATTAAATAGCTAATCCAGTTTCCACTGGTTTGAAAAGTCTTATGAGACACACATGTATGACTGTCTGGATCACTGTAGTGAACTTTATAATCATTTACTTCATTTGTCTTTTGTCTACCTTCATGAAAACGCACACTCATATAATTATTTGGCTTTCTAGAAAAGTTCTACCTGGTCAATTTAATTCTTCTTTACAGCATCTTTACCTACATAGTTTTTTTTTTGATTCATAAAATATGAACTTTTAAGTGAGTATAACAAGCTATCTGAAACAAAGCCTTGTTAATTTGAAATTATATTGAGTATGCACATTAACTTAGGGAATATTATCTTTAAAATCTTTTTAAAAATCTGGGAAATTAGCTAGGTAGCTAAGTAGCTGGAAGGCAGAAGCAGGTGTACTTCTGTGAGTTCAGAGCTAGCCTGGTCTACGTAGGAAGTTCCAGGTCAACCAGAGCTACATAATGAGACCGAATCTCTAAAGAAAATAATCTTGAAATTATTTTTTAATGATGAAAAAATGTCTCAACAACATCCAGAACATAAATATGATGATCATCCTCACATATTTTATATTTTCCATTGTTGCTGTAGGTAGTATCTTTTCATAATTTTATTTTCCATTTTCAGTGGTGATCTTCTGTAAGACTATGGGTCATTTCTGTATAGTGGGTTCCACAGAACATTGTTGGGATCACTCGTTAGTGCTAACTGAAACTGCAAGTGCCTTTAGCTATTGCAGTAGACAGTTTACCCTCTGCTATGACAATAGCTCTTCTCTAGTTTCATGATTTCTCTCCCTTTCCCACCTCCCTTCTTTCCTTTTCCATCATTAAACTGGATAGGAAGGATCCTGTTATAGTATGACCTCAAGGCAGTGAGAGCAGCAGGGATGAGTGCTTTGGTTTGCTTGTTTTTTTTTTAACTTCCAAGAGAATATTTATAATTAAATATTTTACATTGTGTGTGTGTGTGTGTGTGTGTGTGTGTGTGTGTGTGTGTGTATTTGTTCGTGCATGTGTGCATGTCACAGTGCATGTGTGGAGGTCAGAGGACAATGCGCCCTGGTCAGTTTTCTCCTTTTACTGTGTGGGTTCCAAGGACCAAACTCTGGTGGTCAGGCTTGGTGACAAGTGCCTTCTCAACAGTCTTCTGAATCAGTTTTTATTTATTTATTCTTTGACAGAATCCTTAATTTCACCTCAGTTTGGCCCAAACTCATGACAGCCCTGTGCCAGCCCTGCGAGTGTTAAGACTCCAGGCATGACCACTGTGTCAGGTCGAAGGGAGTGGTCCTATTCTGACTTTCTTTCCCTCTTGCTCACGTTCAGAGGGTTTGAGCATCTACACTCTAGCAGGTCAGCAGATTGTGCTCGGTTTCCACCTGATGATAATTTACTTAAAATTAGTCAGCATATACTCATTGCACATGGCGATTTTTGTCACTCAAATGTATCATGTGTGTTGACCATAATCACCCATACCTGCCACTTTTCCCACTAGGTTTCCGTCCTTGCCTCAGATAGTCTTTGCTCTGCTTTCATGGTGTGTGTGTGTGTGTGTGTGTGTGTGTGTGTGTGTGTGTGTGTGTGTGTGTATGTGTGTGTGTGTAAAATTTTAAGTATCTGTATATGGTCCATGTATTAGAAAGAACATATAACAGTTATCTCTCTGAGTCTGACATATTTTGCTTGACATGACCATCTTCAGTGTATTCATTCCAGCACATGACATAACTTCACTCCTTATGACTAAGTAGAACTCTATTATGCATATATGCATGATATGTATATATTTCACATCTTTATCCATTCATCTCTTGGTGGGAAACTAGGCTGATTCAGGAACTTGGTATGAGTAGTGCTAAAATGAACAGAGATATGGAAGTTCCTCTGTGGTACCCTGACTAAGATTCCTCTGGTGTAGCAACGATCGAGTGGAAGAGTGGAATTATATGGTAATTATATTGACAGTTTTTTGAGAAACCTTGCATTAATTTTAATGATGGCTTTATCAGTTTACATTCCTGCCAGCTGTGTATAAGAATTCTTTCCCCCTCCATCCACGACAGTATGTGTTGCTCTCTTAATGATTAGACTCTGACTGGAGTGAGATGGATCTCAGGGTAGTTTAAATCTGAATTTCCCCGATGACTAAGGATGTGGAGTGCTGTTTTCATTGGCCATTTAGACTTCATTATCACAGAGCTGTCTGTAGCACCATTTGTTAAAGACACTGTCTTTTCTTCAATGTGGGTTTTGCCATCTTTGCCAAAAATCAGGAGTCCATAGCTGCGTGAGTTTGTTACTGGGCCCTCTACTCTGTTTCCTTTGTATGTCTGTCTGTCTTTGTGCCAGCAGCACACTGGCTTTATACTATGGATCTGGAATGTAACTTGAAATCAGGTATTGGGAAATGTCCAGCATTGTCCTTTTTCCTCAGGAATACTTCTACTTAGGGTCTCCTTGTTTTTACATGAGAATTTTAGGGTTGGTTGTTTTCTAGTTCTGTGAAGAATGCCATTGGAATTTGATGGGAGGTGGCACAGTATCTGTATGGTCACCTTTGGCAATTTCTCTGCATTGATTCTGCTAAGACATGAACATGAGAAGTCCTTTTGTCTTCTAGTGTCTTCTTTAAATTCTTTCTTTAGCATCTTGAAATTTGCACTGTAGAGGTATTTCTGTGCCCTTGGTTTATTCTTAGGTATGTTTTATATTATAGTGTTAGGTATGGTTTGTCATGCATGAACTTTATTATATTGAGGTTGTTGTTTTTATTCCTAGTTTTTCCTGAGCTTTTTTTTTCAATAAAGCAATGTTGAACTTTGCCAAAAGCTTTTCCTCTATTAATAAGGTCACGTGATTTCTGTCTTGGATATATCTGCTTTAAAACCCCCAAAATATATTAACATATATTTATTGATGTAGATACACTAAATCAAACTTGCATGTTGCATGTCTGGAATGAAACAAACTTGCTGAAGATGAATAAACTTTTCAAAATATGCTGTTACATTCAATTTGCAAGTATTTTACTGGGAATATTTCTTTTTTTATTTTTGGTTTTGTGAGGCAGGGTTTCACTGTGTAGCTTTGGAACCTGTCCTGGAATGTGTTCTTTAGACCAGACTAGCCCCGAACTCACAGAGATTCTCCTGCCTCTGCCTTCCAAGTGCTGGGATTAAAGGCATGTATCACCACTGTCTGGCTTACTGGGAATATTCTATTCTTGCTTATCAGAGAGATTGCCCTGATTTCTTATTTTTCTACAGGTTTTAAAATTTTTAAATTTTTTCAAGACTGTAGTATAATTATATCATTTCCCCCCTTCTCCTTCCTCCTTCTTCTCGTTCAAACTTGTGGCTCTTTTTTCATTATTTGCTTTTACATGTGTATGTGTGTCCGTATGGGGAAGAACAGGTCTCCCATTCTCAGTATTGCTTAGTTTCCTGCAGTTCCTCATGCAGGATGGGGATCCCATGAGCCTCTGTTCCTTCCGCATTAGCTTGTCTGTTGATCTTGTCCTGTTCAACTCTTGTTTAGGCAGTCATGTTGGTGGGACTTTATAGGTGCAGGTCCTAGGATTCCTAGGAGATACTGTCTCACAACAGACTCCTTGCTCCGCTGGCTCTTCCTACCAATCTTTCGCCCCCCCTCTTCCATAATGACCCCTGAGCCTTAGGCGCATGAATTGCATTGTAGATGTGTTAGTTGGGACTAGAATCCAAAACTCTGCATTTTGATTGGTTGTGATTTTCTGAAATAGTTGTGATCTGTTGCAAAAAGAACTTTCCTTGATAAGGGTTGAGGACTGCACTTCGCTGTGAGGTTAAGGACAAGTATTTAGAATGTAGTTAGGAGCTATGCTGGTTTAGTAAAGTAGCAATTGTAGGTTCTCTTCCAAGATCCGTGACTTCACTATCCCTGGGTAGTTGCCCAGGTAGCCCGTACCAAGCACGGTTTCCCTCTTGTTGAGTGGGTCTTCAGTCCAATCAGAGAGTTGTTGGTTACCACCCAGATATGCAGGCCATGACTGTACCCTTGCACCCTTAGGGTCATCCTCACATGCAGGTTGCTGTGCTTCCCAGGTATTATAGCTAGGGAGGCCTGTTGGTGGCTTCCCTCCTTTGGAATCTTTCATGGTGCCTTCTGGTTCCATGTAAATTGGTCCGCAGGGAGGAAGCATTTAGGTCAGTTCTAGTCGAGGGACCTCTGGGCTCTGTGTCTGAAGTGCATAGTATCTTCAGTAAAAGGGTCATTACTTTCCCCTCTTGGAGGGCAACTAAAAACTACAGCAGTGGTCTATAATATTTTAGCAGTCTTTTGAGTGACCAGGACCAGCAATTCAAAAGATGGCTTTATACCCAGTGTCAAGATTTTTGTTCGATGAACTTTTTCTGTTGAGAGATAGTTCCCCCTCCCCACATTTTCTTTGGAGAACTCCCGGTCTAGACCTCATCCCATTTTTGAGTGGGTCGGTTATCTTTTAGTTCTCTGGATATTCTGGATATTAACCATCTGTCAGATCTATATTTGACAAAGATTCTCTCAAATTCTATGGGTTTTTATTTACCAGAGTGATTGTTTCTTGCTGTGCAAAAGTTTTTAGCTTTATGAATTGCTCTCAATTCTTAGACAAGTGGATCCCTCTTCAGAAAGTTCTTTCCTACACCGGTATCCTGTAGGATACCACTTATATTTTCTTCTAGCTGTTTCAGTATCTCAAGCTTCCCATTTTTGATCCATTTGAAGTTAGTTTTTTTTCAAAGTTATAGATGGGTTTAATTTCATTCTTCTATGTGTAGGAATCCAGTTTCCCAGCACCATTTGTTGAGAATGTTTTCTTTTCTAAAGTGTATTTTATTGGCAACTTTATCAAATATTAATTATCTGATGTTGCATATATTTGGTACTTCAATTTTGTTCTATTGATCTGCAAGTCTGTAAGTCTGTGCAGGTACCATATTGTTTTTTATTGCCAAGGCTCTATAATGTATCTTGAAATGCACTATTGTTAATTTTTATTTTGCTCAGGATTGTTTCGTCTGTATTTGAAGCTAAGTTGTGCTTCTTGTAAACAACAGAGAGACGAATTTTTGTTTCTTGGTCTATTCATTCAGTCTGTGTCTTTTGATGAGAGCATTGAGGCCATTACTATTTAGAGTTATTGAAATGTGTTTATTAATTGTGATCAATATGTTGTTGGGTTTTGGTGTTGTTATTTGTGTTCTTGGTGGAATTTTGGTTTTTTAGTAATCATGACTTCATATTTCTTTCCACATCCTCTTGACTCTGTTCATTCTTCAATTCACCTCAAAACATTGCTTCCTACGTTTTTTTTTTTTTTTTGGTTTTGTCTGTGTGGTATAATTTTTAAACCTGTTTATATTGTAGAAAGCTTTTATTTCTTCTTCAACAATGGCAAATAGTTTTGCTGGGTATATTAGTTTAGGTTGGCCTTCATAGTCTTTTAAGACTGGGACTGTCTTGCTCCCAACTCTTCTAGCTTCCATAGTTTCCTCTGAGAAATCGGCTGTTGTTCTGATGAGTTTTCTTTTATATGTGACTTCTGCCTTTTGTCTTAGAACTTTCAATACTTTCTTCATTCTGTGTATTTAGTGTGTTAACTATAATATGCCATGGGGATTTTCTTTTCTGATTTTGACTGTTTGATGTTCTGGGTACTGCTTGTAACTGTATGGGTGTATCTTTTCTTAATTTGGGGACATTTTCTTCTATCATCTTGTTGATGATCTGGTCTATGTTATTGACTTGAGATTCTTCTCCCTCATCTATGCCTACAATTTAAAGGTTGTTCTTTCCATAATGTCCATATTTCCTGAATGTTGCTTTCCTGTAGATTTTAAATTGTTCATGTTTCTTGCTTGTTTGGTCTAGATCCTCCATTTTATCTTTGAGACCAGGGTTCTATCTTCTGCTTGATTCATTTAACTTGTAGGACCTACCTTAGCATTTTCTAGCTGGACTACTGGGTTTTTCAATCCCTTCTTCGTTTCAGCTTGAGTCTCTTCAATGGTTCTATCTCTTTAATGAATTCTGTTTTTAAATCCCAAATTGTCTTCATTATCATCCTTATATTTACATTTTCTTGGGCGTCATATAGGCATTTATTCTCTTTAAGTTTTTTCTCTTCAATTTCATTGAGTTGTTTCATTGTAAATATCCCAAATCTCAGGATGAGGAACCTGGCCTTCCTTCTGGATCACAGCTGATCCTTTCTGGATGAAATATCTGCCATTACTTCAATAAGTGCCACTAGCTTAGTGGCAGAAGCCAATTTTGTTCACATTTACTAAATTAACCGTCTCTTATTGTCCTTTGACATGGAAAAAAAATACAATTCCTGATTCTCATCCAGAACCAATGAACTGGGAGATGAAAGCCTTGGGAATCCAGGATTTTTTTTTCACAGGTATTGTATGTGCCCTGCTGGAAGGAATCCATGCTTTGAATGACTGCACTAACTATCCTGAGAGGTATTTAAATTATGCTTTATACTATTGGGAGGCTCTGGTTACATGAAGATAGAAACCAGATAGTAGCAGGAAGTGGTTTTCAGAGGACAAACAGTATGAGCCAAGGAATGGACTCTGTAAAACAAACCTAGAAATGAGTAGTAAACTAGAGAGGACAAAATGCCTGACAAAGTAAGACGTGGGGGTCCCATCAGAGTGTGCACCAGTCTTTCAGCAGAACAAATAAGGTACCGCTTAAATGTAAAAGGAGGTGGGTACTGCTTGGATTAATAAAATACAACTTAATAGAAAAGATTTGGTTAGTTATGACTAGCTTTTGGTTCTTTTAGAAAATTATGACAATAAAATTTTATTGTATGGAAAGCTATGGTTTTTGTTTTGTTTTTAACCTTAGGTTAAGAAAGGTTTGGGAGAAGCAAGGGGTAGTCACTGAGCAAAATGACATGCTTAGGGTGGACCCAGAAAGAGAGCCACTGTGGGCTCATGCAGTGAAGGGGTTGTTCGCATAGCTCCAGGATGAAGTAATGAGGACCTGGATGGGCTAAACACAAAGGGTTCACTGTCAGCACAATAGTTTGTAGTCTTTCTATGTGTCAGCTGCCTCTTGTTCTTCACCACATGTCTGATCCTTCCAGACCTGTCCAAGCCCCCGTGTCTGTGTTAGGTTACACGTCCTTGAGCCAAGGGCCGTGCCTCCTGCTTCTGTTTCTCAGAGCACTGGTAGAGCAGATGGTGAGAAGGTATTTGATGAATGTGTCTTGCTAATGATGATCTTCCTACACAGCTCTTCTGGCTAGGAAAGAGCCTCCTGAGCACAGAGATCTACTTCTCGGGATCAGATTACATCCTGAATGAAGGATGGTAGAGGAAAAGACCAAAGAACAGCCTGCTAATAACTCTGGAAGATTAGATTTAAAGAGGTGGCAACCTTTTAATCCCAGGGGGTACTGCTGCCCCTGTGAATTCTAATGTTCGCATCACAATCGGAAGAGCCCTGGCTGTGGTCCTCAGCCACAGGACCTCTAGAAGGGCAGGGAATATTAGCTCTTCCAAACGTGGGCATGATGGGCTGGTTGCTGGGAGTCAGGTGGACCCTATAATTTTAGCCACAACCTGCTTCCTTCTCTTCTATGAGTATTTGCTGTGACTAAGATTCAGAGGACCATAATCCTGCCTTGGCACAGCAGTGTCCTAATATTTGCCAAGGATCTCCTACCCAGAAATTCTGCTTTATAAATAGAGGAACCAGTATGCCAGATTGTAGCAAGGGTTATGGAGGAATATCACACAGGGACAAAGTGATGGCATTTCCAAGGGGCAGGGAAGACATTCTTGGCATCAGATACAGGCTTCTTGTTCCAGGCAAGACTGGACCATGGAATCATTTGACTGCTTTCCATATCACTTGCACTTTCATGTACTAGAAGGAAAGTCATACCTGATAGCGATTCAATAATTAACTAAATTATCACCTAACCTACCCACTGAATGCTTGGTGGCCTCCTTAAAGGAAGGACTAGAAAATGTACAGGACACAGACTCAGTTTTAGCTTCTAAACCTTTTGGGTGTTTTGTTTTGTATGTGGTGCTATTGATCATAGTCTTCGTGAGTGCTATGCGAACATTCTACCTGAATAGCCAGCCCTCTTGCTGAGGGTTTAAAGACAGAAAAAGACGTACCACAAGCTGAAGTTTTTAGCTTTGGAGATTCCTACAATCACATAGTTTCTGTGTTACCTCGTGTAGTCACAGGCTGAAGTAGCTGAAAAATTCATGGGAAGCTGACAGCTCAGAATTAAGAGGATTCTCAGGTCAATGTCAGGGCACTGACTGGGAACCACTGAGTCATGGAGAACTACTGTGGAGACATTTAAGAGCATGTCAATATACAAAGACTCAGCAGGAGAAACCCACCCTCCCTTCTGCATTAAAAACCATTCCTTTCTTAATGAAATGTCTCTTTAAAAGCTGTTCATTTAATGGTAAAAGCCAGTTGACCTCATGTCCTATATTAACCACCTCTCATTGCCTTCTGGCCTATAACTAAAGTCCGGTCTCAGAATATGCCATGGAAGTGATTGCAAAGGCAGTCTGGGAATAGGAAACGAAATAAGGCTGTACTGACTTACAAGGTCAGAATCTGGAAATACAAATGATAAGGGGATGAATGAGGATAGAGGACAAAAATGGAATTTTAAATTTAGACCAAATTCATTAATATGAGTTCAGTTTGTGGTGATCTGGGGTTTAGTGTGCTATGAGGACTTTCTGCAATTGCAATTGTCTCTCATTTAGTGGCTGAAACGGTGTCAGCAGGGTACATGTCTCTACCACATGGTAGTCAAAGTGCTAGACAGTGTTCAGAAAGTGGGGAGGAGAAATCCAAAGGATTCTGCGTGAGAAAGAACACTGAAGTAGATCTAACATGGGGACCATCCACACAACCATAATTAGGTCCCTGAGAGCACATGACCCAGAGGTAGTGAAAGGACTGGGGATGTAGCAGCTGCTTTCTGCAGATGGAGGATGCATGTGAAGGTTGGGGCCATGGAAATTCTTTCTTTGAGTGAATGTGATCAAGGCTACTATACAGAAACAGGGATCAAGTACAGGATTTAACCCACAGAAGCAAGATTGGCCAAAATTTTAGTTGAATTCAGTGATCGGTAATAAGGAATTTAATTTCTTCCAAAATGGGAAAGTAGGGACCAGATTTACCATCTTATCTGAAATTTATAAAAAGCAATATATATGTGTGTATACATATATATGTATAAATATGCATATCCACAGACAATGGTTTAACATCAAAAACCAGATAACAAAGGAGAGCAATTCCAAGAAATGGGAACATATCATGGGTGCAAGTTGATGGTGATGATATCACCTTACAGGTCAGAAGAGTTTCTAGAGAACGGGACTATTTGGTGATATTGGTGAGTGAGGAGACAAAACTGGGAGGGAGGGAAGAGAGAAGAGAGAGTTTACAGAGTCAAGAATTTTGAGAATGAAGCTGCACAGGAAAGAGGTCCAGAGATCTGCAAAGGGCTCTTCTTTACCAGAGTAAGGGCCAGTCGGTACCCGGGAGACAGCTATTCAAGAACGGTGAAAAAGCACACTAGAGGAAGAGCAAAGATGATAGCTGGAACTCACACAGGGCTGGGAAGGGTCTCGAACTAATAATTCATGTGGTAGAATAGAGTATTTGGAATTTTGCTTCAATAGTAGGGAACATTGATCCTAGTTCTGAGGACACCGGATTAAGGCGGAACAAGACTTGACAGGGTCAGACCAATTCTAATATTGTTTCTAAATTCTGGGACAAGGTTCACAATACTTCCAAGAATGTGAAAATAGTCAGTGCCAAAATGAAAATATGTAATTCGTGGTATGTTATCAAAACCTAGCAGACATACAGAGGAAGTTGGAAATATTACTTGTAATGCAAAAATAATTAACTATTGAACTCTTATTCGATCTGCAGAAACATACTCATACACAAGCAAATGCATATGCACGAAATGATCTGAAATAACACCAAATGTGTAATTAGACAGGATTGCTCAAAATAGTTATTATAGTAGTCATTAATAATATCTGAGATGAGAAATTCACTGGATAGAAACTTCGACAATGTGCAAAAAATACTTGTTAACTTTTCAACATGGAAATAAAAGCTACCCAAGATAAAACAATGAAAGAAGACCAAAAAGAAGAAAAAGAAAGGAAGGGAGGGAAGAAGGAAGTAAGGGAGGGAGGCAAAAGGGAGGGAGAGAGGGAAGAGAAAGGGAGGGAAGGAAGAAGAAAAGAAGCACAAAAGGAAAAAGAAAACAAACCAAAGCATGAGCAACTGCAGAAAACTCTTATCCACACAATATATGTAATTAAAAGGAAAAAGAGTAGGTATGTAGCAAAAAAAAAGGGCAAAAAATTTCTAAATTTGCTAAAAATTTCACACAGATCCAACAAGTTCAACAAATCCCAGGCACAAGAAACATGAAGGAAGCTATATCAAGGTATGCTACAGCTAAACTAATTCAAATTCATGATAAGAACGATAGCTTAATACAGCCAGGAAGAAAATACATCATTATACAGAAGAAGAAAAAGCAACTGCAAATTTCTATTTGGAAACATTATAAGCCAGAAGAGAGTGAAGTAAAGTCTTAGAAACGCTGAAAAAAACAAACAACAAACAAAAATGAACCCCCTTCCTATACCCACTTAAAAACTATCTTTAAAAATGAAGGTCCATCCTGAAACTGAAAAGCTTCTGTAAATCAAAGGATGCGGTCAACAAGACAAAATAGCAGTCTATAGAATGGGAAAAGATCTTGACCAATCCCACATCAGACAGAGGTCTGATCTCCAAAATATACAAAGAACTTGAGAAATTGGTCATCAAAAGAACAAATAATTTAATAAAAATAGGGTACAGACCTAAACAAAGAACTCTCAAAAGAGGAATCTAAAATGGCTGAAAGATACATAAGGAAATGTTCAACACCCTTAGCCATCAGAGACATGCAAATCAAAACACCTCTGAGATTCCATCTTACACCTGTAAGAATGTCCAAGATCAAAACACTGAGGACAATTTATGCTGGAAAGGATGTGGGGTAAAAGGAACACTCCTGCATTGCTGGTGAGAATGCAAACTGGTACAGTCCCTTGAATATCAGTATGGCAATTTCCCAGAAAATTAGGAAGCAACTTCCTTAAGACCCAGGAATACCACTTTTGTGTATATACCCAAAGAATACTCAATCATACCACAAGGACATGTGCTTAACTATGTTCATAGCAGCTTTACTTATCATAGCCAGAACCTGGAAACAACCTAAATGCCCCTCTACTGAAGAATGGATGAGGAAATGTGGAACATTTGCACAACAAAGTACTACACAGCAGAAAAAAATGACATTTTTGAAATTTGTGAGCAAATGGATGAATCTAGAAAACATCTTATTGAGTGAGGCAATCCAGACCCAGAAAGACAAATATTGATATAGGAAGTCCTTCTGTATATGTGTTGCTTTTATTGGTTAGTGAATAAAGAATCTGCATTGGCCGGTGATAGGGCAGAGTAGAGCTAGGCAGGGAAAACTAAACTGAATACTGGGAGGAAGAAGGTAGAGGCAGAAGATACCATGTAGCCACAGCCATGGACAGATGCACTGGAACCTTGTCAGTAAACCACAAGCCTCATAGAAAAATATAAAACAAAAGAAATGGGTTAACCAAAGATATAAGCCCTAGCTAGCAATACACTTAAATGTTTGGCCATGCAGTGATTTGAACAATATAGTTTCTGAGTGGTTATTTCAAGTCTGGGTAGCCGGGAACAAACAAGCGGCCTCCCTACCACAAAATAACATATGTACTCACTCATAAGTGGCTTTTAGACACGAAACAAAGAAAAACCAGCCTACAATTCGCAATCCCAGAGAACCTAGACAACAAAGAGGACCCTAAGAGAGACATACATGGATCTAATCTACGTGGTAAGTAGAAAACAACAAGATTTCCTGAGTTAATTGGGAGCATGGGATCATGGGAGAGGGTAGAGGGGGTAGAGAAGAAGGGAGTGATGTATGAGGTCCTTCTGTATTTGTGCTGCTTTCATTGGTTAAATAAACTGTCTTGACCTTTTGATAGGGCAGAACTGAGGTAGGCAGTGAGGACAAAACTGAATTCTTGGAGGAAGAAGGCAGTATAGAAGACGCCATGAAGCTCCTGCCCGAGATGTAGGTCAGACATGCTGAATCTTTCCCGGTAAGCCATGACCTCGTGGTTCTACACAGATAATTAGAAATGGGTTGAATTAAGATTTAAAAATTAGCCAAGAAGAGGCTAGATATAATGGGTCAGGCAGTAATTTAATTAATACAATTTTGTGTGATTATTTCAGATGTAAACTAGCCAGGTGGGATGAACAAAGGGCCCACACTCCATACTACAAGGGAGGGGAGCGGAGAAAATATACAGCTCAATTAAAACAATAACAACAAAAAAATGAAAGTACAGTTGATTGTTTTCCAGATATTAAAAAGTTAAAAAGATTCATCATAGCAATCCTATCCTGTAGGCAGAAAGAGACCCTACGGAAGCCAGGAAAGGCAAAAGGGAACACATACAGTTAATACAAGGATCTGTAAAAGGCTTTCATTCTCATTAGCTATCTTTAAAAAAATAATTGAGAAGACAGGACAGGGGTGTAACTCGGTGACCAAGTGCATGACTAATATGTCCAAGGCTTTAAATTCAGTCCCCGGCATCCTACCTCCCAAAAGATACCTGACAGTGTTAGGAAATACAGTATGTGTTTGGGGTTTATAATGTATGCATATATAGTATGGAAGTGTGGATTAATATCAATAATTGAAGAGTAATGAAAATAGTAGCTGTGTGTATAATATATACATATATATATATGTATGTATATGACATTTTCTTCTTTTGAAAACTTTTATAAAGGTAACCAAAGATCTGGAACCAACCCGACAGGAAGATGTGACTGCTGGTCCAGTAGTAACATGACTGTTACTGAGGCAACCACTCTCTGACAGCATTTGAGTCCCACTCTACAGAAGAGTATTAAAACCTTCTGCTGTAAACCTGGTCACAGCCCACGGCTGGAAAAGTCTATGGCCATAGGGGTAAACTTGCTACCGTTATTCATTAAATTCTCATTTCACTGAGATGCCATCTAAATGCTTATGTTGATACCCGTAGACAAATGCTGCCTCCTGCCTTCATCAGAGAAGCTTCTCTTTGCAATGAGCCGTCCTAAGTCCAGAGATATATGGCTGCTCGAGAAACTGAGAATAAATGACAACTGAGTGTTCATCCCCAAACAGGACATTTTTACAACCTATTCTAGGACTCAGGGATCATTATGGAAGGGAGGGTGGAAGGAACATAACAGCAGATGAGATCATGTGTGTTCAATGTGGTAGCATGGCTATATAGTAGTAGCAACAGTGTCACTATTTGTCTATGTTCCAGATGCCACTTCACATAGCTATCACTCTGTAAGGATATACATTCTCATGAAACGACTATTATGTTCCTGATCGTCACCAATATGTTAAGCTTCTTTGTGGACCCTTAGACCAATCCCTTTCTGAGACATTCGGACTGCAGCCCCTTGCTTGTCCCCTTTAGACAACTGGAAGAGGCGAGAGCAGTAAGTGCCATCCATACAGCAGTCAGGATGGCCTCTGAGAGGGGACAACGAAGGACTAGGAATTAGACAGGTTCCCTGATAGGCAGACAGATGGGGAAAATGGCAATTATTGTGTAATAAACATGGTGAACTTCCAAGATGACTGGCTTCTTCCTCACCCTACTGACATAAGACAAAAACCTGGCAGTTTAAGGCAAAGGTCTTGCAGGCTCCTTCTCATACCAGTAGGAACCCCCTTGATGATAGACTAGCTCAACAAGTTCAAGGGCAGATCAAGACATGTTTTCACACCAGTGTGGGTTAATAGGCTATCCTGGTTTTCTTCAGACTGACCAATCCTAAATCAGAGAAAGAAGCCCCTTCAATAACTAAAACAAACTAAAAGCCCTCAAGGAAAAGCTGGGTTCTCCCTCTGCTTTGTAGAGGGTCTTTCACACTGTGTCTCTGTTGTATGTGTCTCAGAGTTATTATGTAAACTAATTCCCCGTTTTATTGAAAATGTGTTCTTATACAATATATCCTGAATAGAGAAGATACTATTATTCTTTTTTGTCTTATTATATTATATTGTTATCTCTTAAAAGCCTGTTTTTTCTTTTCTTTTTTGTTTGTTTTTTTAAATTTTTAATTATTTATTTGTTTATATTCAGTTTATTGAGCTCTACATTTTTCTCTGCTCCTCTCCCTGCCTCTCCCCTCCCTTTCAACCTTCTCCCAAGATCCCCATGCTACCAATTTACTCAGGAAATCTTGTCTTTTTCTACTTCCCATATAGATTAGATCCATGTATGTCTCTCTTAGACTTCCCTTAGTTGTCTAGGTTCTCTAGGATTGTGATTTGTAGGCTGGTTTTCTCTTGCTTTATGTTTAAAAACCGCTTATGAGTTAGTACATATGGTAATTGTCATTCTGGATCTGGGTTACCTCACTCAAAATGATGTTTTCTAGCTCCATCCATTTGGCTGCAAATTTCAAGATGTTGCTTTTTTCTCTGCTGTGTCGTACTCCATTGTGTAAATTTACCACACTTTCCTTATCCATTCTTTAGTCAATGGGCATTTAGGTTATTTCCAGGTGCTGGCTATCACAAACAAGACTCCAGAAGGATATTATATTACCTATGTAAACTGGAAGTATATTGTAAGCAACTTCCAAAACTCTAGAATTGAGACATCTCGCTGCCTGGACAATCACCCAAAGTTCTTCTGTACCTTTGGAGCATCCATCTTTAACTTACAGGCTAATAGTATCTGGAAGACTTTTCCATGAAGCAGGAAATTTCAAAGACAGTCCCACCTATATTGGCAGTTTTCAGTCACTTTCTTCTGTATTCTGTAGAATATGTAGCAGACTCTTTCATGAAGCAGGAACCCTGAAGGACTGTCTTACCTTTAGCCAAGTTCAGCAGTCCTTTCTCTGTGGGTTCTGCATGTCCAGTTAAGCAGTTCAGACAAGAGCAGTTTCTTGCCCAAATGGTTAAGAAGCCTCTTCGATGCCCATATTTCTCTCAAAGTAACTGATGCTGCCAGGAATAGATATGTCTCATTGTCATGAAAAGATCTAACTTCTTAAAATATTTTAAATGACATATTCTATAGGTCTCTGAAAGATTTGAAGACTACCTATCTAACTGAAATATATCTCTATACGCCTAAAAAAATCTAACTAACATGATTACAAGCTTGACTATTATGGATGAGTATCTATTAACTTATATTTCTTAATTATACATCACATTTTTAAATGAGCTACACAAACACGATACCTTAATCAAGATCAGAAATACATACACATATAACAAAATTGACCTTAAATTTGTATAAATAAACCAAGATCCATACCAATGCAAATTATTCATGTCTATATCATATCCCCATTTAAATGTAAACAAACATTTATAGACAATATTTGGGAATATGGGCATAGTTCTCTCCAAACTTCTTCCTGATGTTTATTGAGTGAAGTGTTTTTGAGGGGTATCTTTTCAGGAGGTCTTGTTCCATCAAACCACACGAGTCTGAAAGCAATTCACAAGTTCTCATCCTCTGTAGAAATAAGAGAAGAACCTCTTTTTCAAAGCAACATATCCTTAGACCCAAATTTGGAAGTTGTGATATCTTTATAATATACATGCTGGTTTAGCTTAGCAGCCTATACAATGAAATGTCTCTCTGTACTTAGCTCATTCACAGTCAAAAAATTCAAAGACAATAATATACATAACCCAGACTCTCTGGGAATTTTCTATTTTACATGGCTTATTTTTCTTTACGCCTTTTCATCTATGACTGTCTGTACTCTGTCTTTAAAGATTTTGTTCTATTTTTTTATAAACCATTTATTTCCTTTTATAACTCTCTATTCTCTTTTTTTCTCTGCCAAGTCTACATACATTTCTCCAACATTGTGACCCATTTAGAGTTCTTTTCCATCTGGATTTGTCTTTATTGGATATCTGTAATTCTTTACTGTCCAGGAGTGCTTCTTAAAATGCTAAGCACTTCTTAAAGCTTAAGCTGCACCATTACTATGGCATATATTGAACTTCCTGCTTTACCAGCCAGCCTAAAACTTAAGCTGTGCCATTACTATGATATATATGGTACTTCCTTCTTGCCTTTCCAGTCCAGCATGGCAGAGCTGCTCACTGCCTCTGAGAGCTACACATACCTAACCACTTCCAGTCATACAGCCAGTCCAAGTTGCCATCAAGCAAACTTCAGCACATTGTTCACAAACCCCATCAATATAGTTGGTCTCCTGAAAGAGCCAGAGGTTGTGCAGGCAGCATGGTCCAGAAAGCCGGCATTTTAAAACAGCATGACTTTTTTTCTACAGCTGAGTCAGGAAAATCTCTTGTAAAGGAGCTGTGACAAGCCGCAAGCAAACAGCAAGAAGCTGTATTAATCTTTGTATTTTTGTGTCTAGAATTAAACTCTCACAGGTTTTTAAGTGGATTTTAGTTGGCCACATTGGGTGCCAATTTGTAGCAGGAGGGGCTTGTTGGTTCCCAGCCACCTGGCTAGCTTAGACCCAAAATAATCACACAGAAATGGTATTAATTAAATCACTGCTTGGCAGATTAGCTCTAACTTCTTATTGGCTAACTCTTACATATTATTTTAACCCATCTCCATTAATCTGTGTAGAGTGCCATGTGATGGTGGTTCCATGGTGTCTCTGACTCTGCCCTTCTTTCTCCCAGCATTCACCCTAGCTTTCCCTGCCTACTTAAACTCTGCTTTGCTATAGGTCCAAAGCTGTTTCTTTATTCATTAACCAACAAAAACAACACATAGGCAGAAGGACCTCCCACACCAGACAATCTTGTCTTGTTCCTGATTTCAGTGGGATCGCTGAGAGTTTCTCTCCATTTCGTTTGATGTTGGCTGTTGGTTTGCTATATATTATCTTTATTATGTTTGGGTATGTTCCTTGTATCCCTGCTCTCTCCAAGACCTTTATCATGAATGAATGTTGTATTTTGTTGAAAGCTTTTTTGGCACCTAATGAGATGATCATGTGGTTTTTATTTTTCAGTTTGTTTATATGGTGGCTTATGTTGACAGATTTTTGTATGTTGAACCATTCCTGTTTCTCTGGCATGAAGCCCACTTGATCATGGTGTATGATGATTCTAATTTGTTCCTGGATTAGATTTGCTAGTATTTTATTTAGTATTTTGCATCAATGGTCATGAGTGAGATTGCTCTATAATTCTCTAGTGTGGGAGAATTGTCTGTATTCTGTCAATCATGTTTTAAATAAACACTGATTGACCAGGCAGGAAGTATAGGCAGGAAAACCAGACAGGAAGTAGAGGTGGGACAATGAGAACAGGAGAATTCTGGGAAGAAGGAAGCCCATTCCTCCCAGTCCTGCCCAGATCATGGAAGAAGCAAGATGTGACCTGCCCTGTTGAAAAAGGAACCAAGCCATGTGGCTAACATATACTAGAATAATGGGTTAATATAAGTTATAAGAGCTAATACAAGCCCTGAGTTAATGGGTCAGTAAGTTTTATAACTTATGTAGAACTTTTGTGTGATTCTTTGGGACCCAAAGACTGTGGGAACTGGGCAGGACAGAAGCCCCAACAAGCATATCACCATGCTACAATTCTCTTTCTTAATAATATCTTTATGTGGTTTGGGTATCAGGGTAATTGTAGCTGAATGAAAAGAGTTTGGCAATGTTCCTTCTGTTTCTATTGTGTGGAACAATTTGAGGAGTACTGGTATTAGTTCTTCTTTGAAAATCTTATAGAATTCTGAGCTGAAATCATCTGGTCCTGAGCTTTTTTTGGTTGGGAGACTTTTGATGACTGTTTTTATTTCTGTAGCAGTTATAGGTCTGTTTAATTTGCTTATCTGGTCTTCATTTAATTTTGGTAAGTGATCTTTATCCAGAAAGTTGCGTTTTTCCTTTAAGTTTTCCAATTTTTGGAGTACAAGTTTTGAAATAAAACTTGACGATTCTCTGTATTTCCTCTGTGTCTGTTGTTATGTCCCCCCTTTCATTTCTGGTTTTATTAATTTGAATATTCTCTCTCTTCCTTTTGGTTAGTTTAGATAAAAATTTGACTATTTTTTTGATTTTCATAAAGAACCAACTCTTTGTCTCATTGACTCTTTGTATTGTTTCTTTGTTTCTATTTTGTTGATTTTAGCTCTCAATTTGATTATTTCCTGCCATCTAGTTCTCTTGGGTGAGTTTGCTTCTTTTTGTTCTAAAGTTTTCAAATGTTCTGTTAATTGGTGTGGTAGAATTGTCTGTATTCTGTCACTCATGCTTTAAATAAATGCTGATTGGCAGGCAGGAAGTATAGGCAGGAAAACCAGACAGGAAGTAGAGGTGATGCAATGAGAACAGAAGAATTCTGGGAAGGAGGAAGCTGATTCCTCCAAGTCCTGTGCAGATGACTGAAGAAGCAGGATGTGACCTGCCAGCTGAAAAAGGTACCAATCCATATGGCAAAAATAGATCAGAATAATGGGTTAATATAAGTCATAATAGCTAATAAGAAGCCTGATCTAATGGGCCAGTCAGTTTCATAACTTATGGAGATCTCTGTGTGATTTTCTTTGGGACTTGCCAGCTGTAGGGAACTGGGCAGGACATAAACCCCAACAAGCAGGACCCTTAATGTTACAGTTAATTCATTAGTATGAGATTTTTCCAGCTTCTTTATGTAGGCATTTAGTGCTATGAACTTTCCTCTTAACGCTGCTTTTATTGTGTCCCATAAATTTGGGTATGTTATATGGTCATTTTCATTGAATTTTAGGAAGTCTTTAATTTTTCTCTTCATTTCTTCCCTGACCCATTGATGACTCAGGTGAGCATTGTTTAATTTCCATGTGTTTGTGTGCTTTCTGGTGTTGCTGTTGACTTCTAATTTTAAGCCATGGTGATCTGATAAAATACATGGGATTATTCCAATTTTTTTGTATCTGTTGAGGTTTGCTTTGTACCGAGAATGTGTTCAATTTTTGAAAAGGTTTCATGAGGTACTGAGAAGAAGGTATATTCTTTTCTTTTTGGATGGAATATTCTATAGATGTCTGTTAAGTCCATTTGAGTCATAACATCTGTTAGTTCCCTTATTTCTCTGATCATATTTCCTGGATATTTTGTGTTAAACTTTTGTTAGATTTAATGTTTTCTTTGACTGACAAGTCTATTTTCTCTATTATATCATCAGAGCTTGAGAGTCTCTCTTTCATCTCTTGTATTCTGCTGTTTATGCTTGCGTTTGTGGTTTCTGATCGTTTTCTCATGATTTCTGTTTCTATAATTCCCTCGGCTTGTGTTTTCTTCATTGTCTCTATTTCAATTTTCAAGTCTTGAATAGTTGCTTTCATATGTTCAATTGCCTTTTCTTGGTTTTCTTTAAGGGATTTGTTGATGTCTTCCAAAAGAAAAAAGAAAAGAAAAATAAAAGAAAAAGTTTATCTTTTAAAACACAAACAAAATATCACCACATATATTTCTTCATTCCTAATAAAAGCCTTAAAAAACAGTAAGATAGGGTGAAGGGCTATGAAATTTTGTCTTCTAGGCATGGCCCATCCAATGCAGTCAGGACTTCACAGTAATAAGTGGTGGCTAGCAACAGCCCACCTACATATAAGACCAGGCCTATCAGCAATCAGTCATGGATTGTGGAGGAGTTCATTAGGCCCTAACCTTCTCAGCTAAACTATTGGGATATTGGATAAGGGTCTGTCATTGTCTTTGATTTTGAACCTACTAAGGAGCTCACAGGCTCCAATGGACAGTTCTACACTCAGGGTCACACAGATGATACTGGTTAAACTCAATGCATCTTAAAAACAAACAACAACAAAATAAAAACCCAAACAAGAAATGTGTATGGAAAAGGGACCTTTATGGGGTGGGTAACAAGAGTGGGATGTAGACTAGACAGGGAGGAGCCTAGACAGCAGTTAGAGGGCACTTTATACGTATATGAGACTGTCAACAAACAGATGCAATGAAAGTTACTTTAAACATGTAACTGACTAAGCAGAAATCTTAACAATGCATTATGTAATTTACAACATACAATGAAATATATGAAATGTAAGACGACAATAGTTCAAGGTTCAGGAAGAGAGACTTGAGGCATGGTTTCTATAGTTTGTGTGAAATAGCTCAACAATGTTTGTGTTTGTGATACAGCAAAGAGGTATGCTAGAAACCTTAAGGCAAACTTTAAAACGCATAAGTCATTGTGTAAATATATTTCAACACACCAAACATAATATGTAGCATTATATAGTCATATATAATGATATATGCACCTACATTATTACATATATGAATATATAGGATTTTTGTGTGTTCTGTTGATTGGTCCTTTGTTATTAGGGATGACTCTTAAAAGGAATTGTAAAATAATCGCCAGGAGTAGGCATAAGAGAAAAAATTAGGCAAAAACAAGTGGCAAAAATAGAATAAAAGTAACAAGATGAAAAATTCAAACTCAATCACCAAATAAATGCATATAGTCACAGCACTGTGACCAAAGGCAGAGTATATAATATTCAAGAAGTAACATGTGCTTCTTATCAGAAGCTGGCTTCAAATATAAATATAAAGCTAGTTTCAAAGTAAAAGGATGGGAGAAGATAGTCAGTGCTAATTAAAGTGGTTACATCACTATCAGACAGAGATGTCAGAATGCAAGTTATTATGAGGGACCAAGAGTTTTCTTGTTAATAGGGTCAGTTGTTCGGGGTCCATTCAGAGTCTTCAGCACACATCAAGAAGGAACTGGTGAGGTGTCTCCGTGGTTAAAAGCACTTGTTGCTCTTGCAGCAGGTATGATTTCCAGTATCCGCACGATGGCTTATAAAAAGCTGTAATTCCAGTTCCAGAAGATTTGACATCCTCTTCTGATTTCCACAGGCACCAGGAATATATGGTATATAGGCAAAACACTCACACACATAAATAAATCAAAAATACGTTTGAAGTACAGAGAGTAACAGTTGATAGAACTTCAAGAGAAAATAAAATAGGAAATTTTTGGTGATTATTGGAATTCAGACAAGCTATATCCTAACTGATGATCAAATAGAAAACTAGTAAGGATGTGGAGCCCTTAAGCAAAGTGGCATCCCGATAGACTGCCATTTACAGAACACCTACAACAGATGACAGCAAGTTATTTTCAACAAACCAACTAACCAGCCAAGCAACCAGCTAACCAACCAACCAAACAAATAACCAAGGGGCCCCTCAACATATGTAGACTGTGAAGTAGCAGAATTGTAGCTTCCACCTCCACCTCGGCTTCAAAATCTTATGTGGGATCAGCAGATTAATGAGTCTTGAATTACATTCTGAGTCACAGTTACAAAGATGTTTAAGAAATGAAGTATTTAGTTTTTTAAATTTTGTTGTACAAGTGGAATGAAGTAGAAAGACTTCTCTTGTCCTGGAAGCCAACGTTACCAGCTGCCCTTTCAATAGTTTTCAATTTTCTTGTATCTTAAGATCACTGTTCCAAGATGGAAGTTCATTGTATTTACAGGCACGTGACCTGGATTCTGGCAAAGTCATAACCCATGCCAAGCTCCGTGTCTAGAGGTACTTTTAGGTAGAAAAGCTCTCTAGTGTGGGTGCTGTCCAGCCCTAGTGTGGCTCTCCTGGAATTCTGTCAGCTACCTAATATTTATTTTAAACCAACTCTACACATTGTATTTTGTGTAAACCAGCCAGGGTGGATCGTGTTTGTAAGTACAAACCCTGACTCAGGAAACAAAACCCTTGGGCATGTGTTTTTCCTTGTAGCTTCTATAGTGAGGAAGGCAAACAAACAGGGACAGTTTCTCAGAAATAAACACACAATGGAGTTAGGCAGTATAGCATTCTCATGTACTTAACACACCTTTTCAGTCTCTCTGCAGACATCCATTGTACTGGCACTGAAATTCTGAAGGGTCTTCCACCATTAAACATATTTATTGTATAATTCTGTTTTTCAGGGTGTGTGTGTGTGTGTCCCCTGTGAATGTTTTCTCCTCATCTATGGCTCTTTTCTTGAACAGGAGACAGAAGATGTAATCTCGGTGAAGTCTAGTCATCAAACAGTTCTTGCAAGTTACTACTTTCCGAGTCTCACCAAACAACCTTTCCCTACTTTTTCTCATATTGATGTTCTTTGTTTCCTACTTAACAAATTTATTGCTGAGAGAAAAAGATCATGACAGGCAGCATTGGCTGTGTCCAGCTGTGACTGGTTGTCTTCATCATAATACTGAATGACTGTGGCAATCCTCTGAAAACTGTGAGTGTTTCATTTTTAGATGAAGAACTAGACACAGCTAAATACCTTGCTAAGATCAGATTAGCCGTATTGCAGGCAAGATTTAAACCTAGTTCATTGTTTTGCCAGATGTGGCATAACCTGTAATTCCAGCAGGATGCTGAAGCAGGACTGTCAGCTTCACAGCCTGGGCTACCTGGTGATCCCTTGTCTCCTAAAAATAAAGCCAGGTCAGTGACTCAGTGGGGAACCTGCTGACAAACATGAAGGCTTGAGTTGATCCCTAGGGTGCAAATGCTGGAAGAAGAGAACCAGCTCACAGAGAGCCATCTTTTGACCTCTATACACAGGCTGCAGCATCAGCCTTCCCCGCCCCCACACAGAGGCCATAGATAAACAAATACAAAGTGTCTATGGTCTGTCCACAGGATTACATCTTCTCTGCTTCCTTTTTCCACAAAGATAAAGTCAAAATGACTCAGGAAGATTCTGGGGTTAGGAACATTTCTAAATATCACTTTGTCCATTGTGGATGGAACTAGAAAACAAAATGATCCTGAATGTGGTAACCCAGACCAAGAAAGACAAACATGGTGTGTACTCCATGCATAAGTGGCTATTTATAATAAAAAAAAAGGATAACTATGCTACAAGCCACCGACTCAGAGAGAATAGGTAACAAGGAGGGTTCATAGGGGATTCCTAGATCTCCCCAAGAAGGAGAAACAGAAGAGATTTTATGATGGACTAAAGGTGGGTGGGGATAGAGGGATAGGAACATGACCTATCAGGTTGGGGGCACGGAGCAGGATAGTACTGAAAAAGATTACCGGAGACAGGGAACATTTGGGGGTCAGGTAAAAACCTGGTACAAGGGAATCTCCCAGGTAAGACTACACCTAGCAATAGCAGATGTGTCTCCTGAACTGGCCATCTCCTGTGACCAGATCGGTGCCTAGCCCAATTGTCATCTGAGAGGCTTCATCCAGGAACTGTTAGAAACAGATGCAGACCCACAGCCAAACATGTAGCAGGCATTCTTGGACACCAGCCCCAAAATCGTGACCCAGAGACTTAGTATTAGTTATGAATGCTCAGCCTTATATTATGCTTGTTCCAGTAGCGCTTATACTTTATATTAACCTGTTTCTCTTCATCTATATTTTGCTCAGGGTTTTTAAACTTTTCTTTCATTTTGTATGTCCTACTTTCCTGCTCCATTCATGTCTGTCTGACTGGCGGCTGCCTGACAGGCTGGTCCCTGACTGACCATCTCTCCCTCTCTCTCTCGTTCTCTCTAGAGCCTAGATGCTTCCTACTACTTATTCTCTCTCCCCTGCCAGCCTCACCTACCCCTGTGCTGCCTAGCCATTGGTTGTTCAGCTTTTTATTAAACCAATCAGATGCCTTAGGAAAACAAGTTGAAACAAATGCAGCCCATCTTGACGTAAACAAATGTAGCATAAACAAGCGCGACAGAACTTTCCATAGTTAAAATAATATTCTGCCACCTAAACAAATGTAACACACCTTTACATAGTTAAAAATCACATTCTACAACACAAACACGAGGTGGGGTTGGGGGAATCCTGAAAGAAGGGGAGAAAGGATTTGTTTGTAGGAGCCAGAGAGGTCAAAGACATCACAAGAAAATTCACACAATCAACTAACCTGGCTCATAAAGGCGCACAGAGACTGATCCGACAACTGGGGAGCCTGCAGGACCTGGGCTAGGCACTCTGCATATGTGTTACAGTTGTGTAGCACCGTCTTCTTGTGGGACTCTTAACAGTGGGAGCAGGGGCTGTCCCTGATGCTGTTGCCTGCTTCTGGGACCCTTTCCTCCTACTGGATTTCGGATTGCCTCTTCCATTCTTAATAGGAGAGGAGGTGCATAGTCTCACTGCAACTTAACATGCCATGTTTTGTTGATACTCATGGGAGACCAGCTCTTTCCTAAGCAGAAACAGAGGGGGAGTGGATCCGGGGTAGAAACAGAGGGGGGTGGGGGAAGGGACTGGGAAAGAGGAGGGAGGGGAAACTTCGGTCAATGTAAAATAAATAAGTAAATAATTTTTTTTTTAAAAAAAAAGAACACTTCAGTTCAGATCTGGCACTGAACGTAGCTCTGAGTGTAATGAAATCCCACCGGGGTTACTTCGGCCTCACAAGCCCATCTGTAAGAAAGGCCCTCTGCAGTTGTCAAGTTGATATGAGGCCAGAAGACAACAATTTCCAGGGAGCTCCCTGGACCCTAGCATCTTGTTTACCTCTGTGCTTCGCAGGAATAAGGGCAGGTAGAGCTGGTCCCTTGGCTGCATTCCAGCTGTGGAGTCTGACAAATGTAGGTGGAAAATATTCAGAAAAAGTTACATCTGTAGTGAATACGTAGAGACTGCTTTTTCTTTTCTTTTCTCATTAACTGAGTGATACAGTAGAGACAGACAGCATTTGTGTTGTATTGGGTATTATCAATACTATTTTGTATATTAAAGTATACAATGTAAGTTACCTGCAAATACCAAGCCATTTCAATAGGTAGATTTTGGTACCCACAAGGGTCTTGGAACCTGTTTCTCCTAATGCTGAAGACTAATTTATATAAGAATCACTGGACAGGAATCGGGCTGTCACCCTCTCCTGTATGTGAGCTCTTCTCTGGCAGGCAATAAATTTTTCTGCATCTTTGGATGCTTGGTACTTAACACAGCACTGATACTGAGTGGAAAGGCGATGAACAAATGGTAGTTTGGCTTTAATATACCACTCCCAAAACAGAAGGACCACGTGGCTTCTTTTAGGATCAAAGGGCCACACTCCCCAAATCCTAACTTTTCTACAGTTTCCCTTCCTTTAGCATGTTACAGGGAGGCTGAATACCATCTTTGGTGAAGAACACAGCCCTTCAAGTCAAGCACATCCAAGTTCAAATTTCTGCTTCATGAGTGAATTGCACAAGTGACTTAAGCTCCCTAAATCTCTCGGGGCTGCTAAAAGGATTAAAGTAGGGAACACATCAACAGAGCTCGAACAATGAAAGGCACAGAGTAAGTGTTCAGTAAAGATGCTATTGTTGCAGAAGCTGTCCTATAATTTACTCTTGCTTAAGCGCAGGTGAAGTACCTCCTTTTTCCTTAATGTTTAGCATGGAATTTATTTATTTATTTATTTATTTATTTTGGGAGATGAGTCTCACTACGTTTCCAGGCTGATCACGAACTCTAGAATTTAAACAATCCTCCTGCCTCAGCCACTGTCACCAGCTCTATAGAATGTCCTTAACAGTCTTTCTGAGTTAGAGAGGGCTGTAGACTCCCATGCAGCTCTAAGAAGTATCCCAGGAGAATCTGTGTGCTCTTCATCTGGATCCTCCAGCAGCAACAATCACAGCTTCCCTGACAGTCATGCTGTATAGAGGTAGAGCCTTTGATTACCGGAAGCATCTCTCATATTACTCTTCTCTATCTCACACACTTCAACCCGGCTCCGTTCCTAATACTCAACACTGATCTTTTCTTCTCTAAACAGCTTCGCCATCGCCTGCTGAAAGACATCCCGAGTTTACAGTTTTGAGTAGCTGTTAATATTCACTTTAACTTGTATTTGAGTAACAACAGTCTTTATTTCTTTGGGATAAATATGCAGAAATACAATTGCAATGTTAGCTGGATTCTAGCTTTTAGAAAACTCTTTCAGAGTTGCAGTAACCGCTGCATTCTCACAGGCGATCGATGACTGTCTCGTTCTCTATATCACCAGTGTTTCATGTTGTCATTTTAAAAATCCATCCTGACTGTTAATATGGTAGCATTTCACAGTGACTTTCAACTTCCATTCTCCTAGTGGCTAGCTGTGGTAGGTATCTTTTCACATGCTGTTTGCCCACTGTTTGTTTTCTTCAGTGAAATGTCTGTTATGTTCTAATTATATTGTTTATTTTTATACTTTCTCTCTTTGTGTGTCTCCCCACTCCTCTGTTTTTCTTTTCTTGAGGCATGGTTTCTCTTTGTATCCCTGGCTATCCTGGAACCAGCTCTGTAGACCAGGCTGGCCTTGCAATCAGAGATTCACTTGCCTGTGCCTCCTGAGTGCTGAAATTTAAGGTGTGCACTACCACCACCCAACAATCATTTCATCTTATTAAAACATGATTTTTTTGTAGACCAAACATTTCTAAAATTGATGATGCCTACTCTATTTTTTTCTTTTATGGGCTGTACTCAGCTTCTTCCCCTTCCTAACAGATAAGTGTCTATCCTAGAACCTGAATGATTTCTGTGTTTTGCTTTTGTTGTTTTGGGTTTTGTTGTTTGTTTGTTTGGAAAGAGGCTGACTGTGTAGCCCTGTTAGCTTAGAAGTATGCAGTACCACACCCAGGCTGAATAATTTTCTTTGTAAAAAAGATGATGTGTTTTTAAAAAACAAATAGATTTATTTATTTGTTGTATGTGTCTCTATATACATGTATGCATGTAGGTGTGCCACAGCACATGTATGTAGATCAGAAAATATGTTGAGGGAGTCTGTTCTTCCCTTCCATAAGCCATATGGGTTCTAGGGATCAAACTCGGTCATTAGGATGGGGGCAAGTGCCTTTAATTCTGAGCCACCTTGCCGGCCTTGAATGGTGTGCTTTTGCCATTTTCTGATATCTTGATCTTATGTTTATTTTATCTATCTTTCTACATATCCCTTTCAAGTGAGTTTGATCTCAGCCTGGTCTACATTGTAAGTTCCTGCCCAGTTAAGGCTACATAGTGAGTGATACCCTGTCTCTAATATATAAATAAATAAATAAATAAATAAATAAATAAATAAAATTAAAGATAGAGGTTCTGTATATTTCAAAAGTAATATCTACCACGAAACTGCGAAACATGGGGTTTGTTTTATGTTCATCAGAAACCCACATAAGCAGTTCCAGATGTATTTATGCATCCGAGCAGTTGACTCCTGTATCTTTTGTTAGTCCCTCGACCTCCAAGGCTTGAAAAGTCTTTCATTTACATTATGTTCAATATTTGTCCATGTGACGAATGAGGTCCACTCACTTTGCATTCACATATGATCTCCACGACGTCAAACGTGACAGTCACCATCTGCTGAGTGCTGGTTATAGGCTAAGTGGTGAAATCACAGCATGTACTGAGAGGGCATGAATTCAAGAGCGGCAGAGAATTGTGGGAGGATGGCAACCACTGTTCCTCCCAGCCTCTCCTCTCCAGAATGAGCTCTAAACAACCAAACAACCAGTGAACCCTCGACACTCTATGGGACAGCAAAAGTTCCAGTTCTGTTTTTCTATCCCACAAATGTCCCAAGAAGAGAAAATGTTACAGAAAGCTTGTTTCAGTTCCACGAACTGCCTTGTCTTGGGCACATTGGTCCTTTAATTATGAGTGTTTTGCTTTTGACAAGTGCCTGAAGACAGCTTTGCTCATTCAACAAAATTTCAATGCAGTGAAAGAGTTTCTCTAATATATGGCACTCCATCATAGCTCAATAGGAGAATCTAGTTTGGACTCAGGGAGGACCTATGGGTGGGAATTGTAATATATTGTGCCTTAAAGTTATGTTTACATAATCCAACAAAAGGGCCTAAAAACATATGAACAGGCACCCAAGTGTCTGGATTGTCATAGGGATCTTTGAAGAAATGGTCCATCCAGTTCTGCATCCTAACATGTACAGAGTGGGCCTGGGATACCTTGTCATACCAGAAAACCAGAATGATGTCACATGTTCCTTTCTTAAGGGAGTCCCAGAGCTACCCTGAAGGTACCACTCACCACCAACACACTATAATGAATCGAGGCAGGTCACAGATGTCTACGAGTAAGTGGAAGACTAAGCCTTACCAGTGCACTTTGGAACACTGGTAAATAAAGCAGAATATCAAATATTTGCCTTGTATTTCTTATAAGAATTGTGCCAATTTCCTGAGTCAAATAAGAGGGAACCTTTTTTTTATAGGCTTTTGAGGACAATGTATGAAGGGACAATGGTAGAATCAGATTGGAGCCTTTGCTGAATTAACATTCTTACCCATAGGTCACAAAACATCATAGGGAAACAGACATGGTCCATCCCATGAAAGAAGACTCTATCTTATATGAGATGGCTTTCTCCCTCAAAAAAAAAAATCAAACCCAAATTTATTCAAGTCTTACGATCTAACCAGCAAACTATAGAACAACAGAAGAAATAGAAAAGCTAAAAACAAAAGAGAATCTATATAGATCAAATGAGGCTTTGATTTAAACTTAAATAAGAAAGATTTGGGGTTTTTTGTTTTTGTTTTTGCTTTATTTTGTTTTTCAAGACAGGATTTCTCTGTGTAACAGCCCTGGCTGTCCTGGAACTCACTCTGTAGACCAGGTTGACCTTGAACTCCAGAGATTGTTCTGCCTCTGCCTCCCAAGTGTTGGGATTAAAGGTGTGTACCACCACCACCACCCAGTAAGATTTGTTCTTTGATTTATTTGTGTGTGTGTTGAATGTAAACACATGTACCTTTTCACATATTAAATATATCAAAATACTAAAATTAATAAACACCCAATACGTTGTAAATACCTTTATTTTTATTTTATTTTGTGTGTATATGTGTTTTGCCCACATATATGCATGTGTACAAAATGTGTGACTGGTGCTTGCAGAAGTCAGAAGAGGGTATCGGGTTCTCTGGAACTGGAGTTATGGATGCTTGTGAGTCACTTTGTGGGTGTTGGAAACCAAGCCTAACTTGTCTACAAGAGCAGCAAGTGTTCCACCTCTCCGATTAACTCTGGAAGCAACTTTAAAGATGTGTTCACATTGGGTACACTAGCTGCTGTTTCAAAGACGAGGTTCCTGAAGCCCAGAAAAGATGACAGTCCCTGGTGCCAAGTACTTCATGCACACGATTGCATTTAATCTCTATCATAATCTCTTATAAAAAGAATTATCTCAACTTGCAGATGAAAGATGTCAGCTTATAGATACTAAATAACCAGCGAAGGACTTCTCACAGCTGGTGTGAAGAGCTGAGATTTGAACTCTGGATTCTCTTGTTCTTTCCAGGGCCTGTGGTAGTAACCCATTCCAGCAGGGAAGAATGGAGGTACGAACTGTACTGACAGGGCATCTTTGCTTCTCCTGCGTGGCACTGGCTGCATCTGGGCCATGGGACCAGGTCTATCGAAGATCTCAAAACTATGTGTGTGACAGGTGTCTTTCCCTGTACAAAACAGTCATCAGACACAGAATCAAGAAGTTTCTGGAACAAGGAGGAGATATTGAAGGGAAGGGAATGTTTAGATGCCTGAAAGCTGTAAGGTAAGACGTTAAATCCACAAAATGAGTCTTTTGTTAGACTCCAGGAACAATCTATGGCCAAGGCAAGTACAACAGAGCAGAGTCACTCTCCCCATTTGTGCACAGGACTTGGTACCTTGGGAAAAGCCAAGGCATCTGGTGAAGAACATTGGGAACCTAGATAGAGGGGAGAAGGGTGTTCTCATGAGGTTGCGGTTGTTGTGTGCACCTATGACAAGCCTAGAGTTCCAGACACTCCAGAGAGAGTGAAGTGCTTAGTCAGTGTCTCTAGGGATGACCCAAGATTTCCCTGCTCTCCCCATAGTGTACACACACAATATGACCATGCTTACCGCTCATGTGTGTTCAGAAACTTGCAAAAATTTTAAGACAGCTTACTGTAGAAAGAGGTGGAAGGTAGGGAATGGAATCATACAACATTTTAATCAAAAAGGTTTAAATGGCTTGTGTGCACATTTCTGTGTGTGTGTGTGTGTGTGTGTGTGTGTGTGTGTGTGTGCATGTATATGTATGAGCATGTGCATGTATGTGCTCATGTGTGCAAGTGCCCAGGAGAAGGCAACAGATTCCCTAGAACTGGAGTTATGGGTTATTGTATGCTGTCCAATTTGGATGCTGGGAACCAATCTCTGATCCTCTGAAAGGGCCACAGCAGTCTCAACTGCTGACACATCTCCCTAGCCCCCTCGTGAAGTATCTTGAACAAGGAGTCTCCTAGCTTAGGATCAGCTAGGTGCTCCTGTTATCAAATAGGGCTCAAAATCTCAACGCTTTCTCCAGAGTCCGAAGACAGAAAGCAGTGTTCTGTGAGTAAATGTTTGGGTCTCAGTATTTTGGGATACATAAATTTTTACCTGTGATGTTTTTGAGTCTTGATTTATCCTTGTTCCCAGATTCATATTGTTGTCCGGCTTCTTTTGTCCTTTGGTGGTTTCCAGATTGATTGTCCTCTACGCTACTGCTGACAAATGAAGAATGTAAATTCTTCATGCCAAAGTCATAGATCCATGAGAAGCAGGGTTCAGACTTGGCTTAGGGACTTTGGGTATAGAATTTCCATTTATCCTTGAAGCTCATCTTCCTTAAGAACAAGTTATTACGCATAAAATGCAAGACAACTCTCTTTTGTTTAACTGCGATAGCCTAACTAAAACATCAAGGTCTGGAAAAGCTCAAAAGTAGCAGATATATGTAAGACTGACAGATGTAAATTTGGGATCCTTTCTGTGTTTTATTCTTATTTTAAGAAAGAAGGAATGCGTAGATGAACATTTGACTACTTCAAGCCACCCAGAGAATAAAGTTACCTGAGTCAGCCTGTCTGTCTTTCTTAGCCTTATCTGGAAACCAAAAGAAGTGGGATGAGAACTTCACATTCCCAGTCTAACATAAGCTTGCTCTGATGCAAGGAGAGCAGGAGAATTCTGGGGAGGAGGAAGTTGATTCCTCCCTCTCCTGCCCAGGCCACTGAAGCAGCAGGATGTGAGCTGCCCCACTGAAAAAGGTACTAAGCCACATGGCTAACATAGATCAGAAAAATGGGTTAATCAAGATGTGAGAGTTAGCTAATAAGTAGCCTGACCTAATGGGCCAATCAGCATTATAACTTACAGAGATCTGTGTGTGATTTTTCTCTGAAACTAAATAGCTGGGGGGCAGGGCGGGAAAGAATCCCCCAAACAAGCAGGCTCCCCTCATGTTTCATTTCTCCTTTTACTTCTGGTTGGCTTCAAACCTAATGGGATGAGATGGAACTGACCAGCAATGAGTAGTCACTATCCATTCTGAATTTGCCTATGTGTCTCTGTTGCCTCACACCAGCACAGCTGCCAAAGCTACTATCCAGACAGAAACTTAGATTGCAGGTCCCCAGTTCACAAAAACGTTAAGGCCTCTTTCCTACTAGAAAAAGCAAATACCCACTAAGTGCTGGATGATTGCTTGCCTGTGGCTATGAAAGTGATGGCGCCCCCCGGTGGACTGGGAGTCAGTTGTGGAGATGAGACAGCGAGAACATTGCAGTTGGAGAGAACACAGAGGGGATCAGGTTGACCCTCCTCCACCCCAATGCTGATAAAAATGAAGAATGTAAATCCTTTGTTCCTAAGGTCATGGATCCATGAAAAGCAAAGTTCAGACTTGGCCCAGGGCTTGCTGGTATAGAAATTTTAAATCATACCAGCTACTGAGTATTAAAGAAGCAGCTCAACATTTTAAGTACATGTGAGCCCCGGTATTGCTAGGGAATTGATTCTAGGACCATCCATCTTCTATGGATACCAAAATCTGAGCATGCTCATGTTCCTTATAAAAATGGTGTACTTTTACTTATGCAATCCTCTCATACACTTTAAATCACCCCTAGATTTTAATATCAAATACACATAAATGCCATGTAAATATGTACTTAATGTTTATGAAATAACAATTAAAAATGTTTATATGTGTTCAATATTGATAAAATTGTTTCCTGAATAGGTTCTTTTTTAGATAGTCTCTCATTCTGTAGGCTAAGTTGGCCTTGAACTCATGGCGGTCTACCTGCTTCTGCGTCTCAAGTACTGGGATATATTGCTATGTCCAAGGAAAGTTCCTTTTCTTGTCTTATCCACTTCCTCCTCCCTTCCTCCCTTCCTTCCTTTCTCCTTTCCTTCTTTCCTTCCTTCCCTTTTCTTTCTTTTTCCATCTTTCTTTCTTGCTTGCTTGCTTGCTTGCTATTTTTCTTTCTTTCACAGTAGGGGACTAAACCTAGGGCCTCACACATGCTGGGCTAACCCATTACTACTGAACTACAGCCCCAACCTGAATCATTTTGATATATGATTGTTTGGATTTAGGATATGGGGCACAAGGACGTTGAGAACCAAATACCCTAATTTTGACTCTTACACAACTTAGTGAATAAATAATAATACCAAGATCTGAAGACTGCAAAGTTTGAAGTTCATACTCTGGACACTCCTACAACTGGTTGTCTCTTCCTGTTGCGTCTAATGGCGAGAACTCCCACGAGACTATATGACCAGCCGTATATGCACCTTCCCTGCCTCCTTTCTCCGAACTTGGTTTCTTTACAGAGTTTGACAGTGCCCGCTTTGAAAAGGGAAGCACTGTGTTGGCAGTAGGATCGTCTCTTTAAAATGACCCTGAAACACCCTGGGTTTCTGCAAATGTAGGATTCATAATGATATTTGATCACAGATAGGCCAGAAGTAAACCCTAAGCATTCATGATAAGGAAACAAACACAAAGTTTACAAGTGGAAATGACCTCTCCCATGAGCACTTGAAATTAAAACTACTGGTTTTAGAGTTCTCCGGGGGCAAAAAAAGACTTTAAAAGTGCAAGATCACTTTCACCTGATAAACATAGATTTCGGGGTTATCCCTGAGGTTACAAACAAGTCCCCATCCATCCAGAACCCCTCCCGGAAGCAGGTGCCCTATCTGCACTCGGGCTTCTTGGCTCCTACCATCGGCTTTTGGGGAAGAAGTTGACATTCACTAACAAAGACATCCTTTGAAAAGTTCAGGAACCCAAAAAGCAAAGCACAGGCTGAACCCTGGCTCTACCTGTTTGGCTGTGTGGTGTAAAGGCTGCAGAGGAAGAGGAGTGGCCAGGCAGGGTGGCTGACAGGGGCCACAGTCAGTCTCTGGCTACAGAGCAGCCAACTCCACTGACAGGTTGGACCTCTCCCACTGGTTTTTGCTGGGACCAGACAAAAGAAGAATAGAAAGCAGGAAAAGGGTGGAGGCCCCACATAAAAATTAATTAACACTATCTATTTTTCTTTCCTTTTGAAAAGCTAATCTCTTAGTCCAGAGCACTGTGTGTCCTTTGCTGAAGGGTAGGTAGGGTCAGAGGGAGTCCACCCCATTCTAGCTCTCACCTATTAGATTTCCATTTCTCAATGGCTCTTTGTGTGGCAATCTCCAGGTGAAACAGACCTCTCTGACCGAGCTGAAGCAAGCATGGCCCAGATTAAGTACCTATCCCCAGGAAAGCTTTGCTAGACATTGACTGGGGACCGCAGCGGCACTGGGACATTGGGTTTGGAGCTTCCAAGGGCAGATAGAGGCTGCAGTTCCTCAACTGCACCAAAATATGTCCTTACCCAAGCATCCTCTGTGTCCCATCATCTTCCGTCCTTCTATGTAAGGATCAGGGAACCAGAGGTTTGGAGATTTGGAGGTCTTTCTGACCCTTCTTTAATACAATGACTACGAGACTGTCTGCTCTTCCAATGCTCATCATCTGGAGAGAAGGGGGAGGAACCGAAAAATAGGAAGAAAACAGGAGTTACTAGATAGAAGCCAACTGGAAATTAGGAAAGCACTCTTCCTATTTTTAACTCCTCTATCAGCTTTGCCATCCACGCTGGTGGGCAAGCCCGATGGGAGGGGCTTCACAGATTCCTTTCCTTCGTCCAGTTTATTGCCACAGACAATATCTTGCCTGGGCTAGCAGAATGTTTTAAACTGATCTCTTACATTGTTATAAATTGTGTTTTCAAACTATACTGTAATTGTCTTCACCAGATACAATATTCAGTCATTTTTTTTTCTCCCTTACTTCAATGGATCCCTATTGCTTTTAAAATAAACTCTAAATACAGATTTCAAGGATTTCCATGATCAATAAAGCCCATTTTTCCACTGAAACATTTCTTCCAGTTCTCAATTTTTTTTTTTTTTTTACTGAGATCAAAGGATGTGCCATAATTTGTCTTCTGGATTTGACACATTCCCCGGAATGTCTTCTCTTAACTCTCTGCATTGGTTGATTTTTGTGTTGCCATGAACAAAACACCCAACAGAAGCAAGCGAAAAGACATACGGTTTATTTTAGTTTGTGGACTGAAGGGATTGAGTCCATCATACATGGCGTGATGCCATGTTGGTGGTAGAATTTTGCTGGAAGAAGAGAGAAGAGGGGAGAAGAGAGACTTAGAAACCCTCAAGTCCTGACCCCTAGTGATCTTCTTACAGGTGGGTTTTTTCTCATAAGGCTTCTGCACCCTCTTGACACAGCACTGCTAAGTAGACACTAAAGTTCAAACCAATGACCCTAAGGGAAGCATCTCATATTCAAATCAGTATTCCATCCCCAACCTCATAGGCTCATGGCCGTTTCATCATGCGAGATTTGCTCAATGTAGTTTCAAAAGTCTCCATGGTCTTAACAGTCCTAACACATTCAAAAATCTGAAGTCTCTTCTTACACTCAAGGAAAACTCTTAGCTGTAAACCCCTGTAAAATAAAAAGAATGTCACATGCTTCCAACACACAGTGACATGGAGCAAATATTCTCATTCTAAAAGGGAGGGAGGGATAAGAAAACGCAGTAAGGAAAGACTGGACCAGAGCGATACTGAAACCTAGCAGAGGGCACACCAAACCCTGAAGCTCCCTCCATATCTCACTTCTGAGGCTCCTCGTGGCATCATCTTGGCTTCAAAGGGATTGAGTAGCTCTGCTACCCTAGTCTGGCCACCTGCACCTTATATTGATGCTCTTAGGCTGACTCCACTCAGTGTCTCCAGCTTTTTCTCAACAGATACTTCATATTCCAGGTATCTCCAACATCTAAGTTTTCCATTAGGCTTTACCTTCATGGCATCGAACATTGGCATCTCAGGGCCTCTCTGTAGGGTCTTTGTTTTTACACACAGCCTGGCCTCCGTGATCTTTTTATGGAATCTTGGTACAAACCTCCATGACCCTAGAACTCTTGCTTTCTGAATTCTTTTAAGAATCAGTACCACATGGATATAAAGTTCTGCTGCTAGCTCAAGATGTAAACTGACTCCCATTTAACACAGATGCAAGGCTTCTGATTGTATAGATGGCTAAATTTGAGAAAACATTTCCCTAGGCTTCCCTTTTGGAGCCTGGTGCCATTGCTGTAGTACTGTCTAACTCGAAACTCTTTTCTCAGGCACATTTTTAAGTGAAAGTTCTCCCAGATGAATTTATGGTATTGCACACCAGTGACCAGTTATTTTAATGAAGGACCTTGCCCTCAAAACACCTCTCCTGTTGCTACAGTGCAAAATGCAAAGTGTGAGCTTGTCTTCAAGGGGGACCAATCTCATTAACAATTACAGTGATTTTGTCCACAACCAGCTTGTTTGCAACTTTGCATGTGTCCAAGCTGCCTTCCTCACCAAAATGCACACTTTCGCATCTTTCCACCCTAATTTGTGAATTTTCACCTTAGAAAAAGCCTGGATGCTGTGCTGCCTTGAAATGTCTTCCGTGCAACAAATTCATTTGTTACTTTTAAATTCATTGTCACTCAAGTTTTTAAGACACAGGCGGGATACAGCTGAAGAGTTTGCCAGAATATAGCACAGATAGTCTCTAGTCCAATTCCTCGTTTCCCTCTGTAATTTTCAGAGCAATATCTTGTCTGTCTGCCTTTCGATGAGCAACTTAAATGACCCTAATTTCTGCCTTATCTGTTGTTTCGTTTGTGGTGCCAGGGCCTTGTATGTGACACAAAGGATCAATTTGCTTGATTAGTTCTTGTCACATTGCTATGAACAAAATCACTTTCAGAAGCAAGTTAAGGGATGGAGGATTTGTTTTGGCTAGTGGCTTAAGGGGATGGAGTCTACCATGTCTTGGGATGACTTGTGACTCTGTCCATGGTGGTGGCAGGAGCAAATGGTGAGGTTTGTTGTCCTCTCTCTGTCTCTGTCTCTGTCTCTCTCTCTCTCTGTCTCTCTCTCTCTCTCTTTCTCTCTCTCTCCCCCACCGTGCATGTGTGCATTCGTGTGTGTGTGTGTGTGTGTGTGTGTGTGTGTGTGTCATGTTCACCCATGTGTTGTGAAGTCCAGAGGTTAACGTTGCACATTTTTCTCTATTGCTGTACACATTTTATATTTTGAGACATGAGTCTCTCACTGAATCAGAAGCTTGTTGGCTAGCCCTTGGGGAGATGCCTGTCTCCACCACCATGCATTACTTTGCTGCATTTTAAAGTGTGTGTTGGGTATCAGAACGCACATACTCAATGCTTTACCAATTGAGTCATTCACCCAGTCCAGTTGTATACCCTGACAGACCAGAAATCAGGCAGCCATACTGAACTTGGGTCACCTTGTCATCCTCAAGCCCCTTCCCCCAGTGGTTTACTTCATTCAGTTAGGTGTTAACCCCTAAAGATTTCACAGCTTTACCAAACAATTCTTCCAGACAGGGAACAAGTGTCTCTTTCGGGAGACAACACTTCATATTCAAACTGTGCCATCACCCTTCAGATCTCAGCTTGGTCGTCCCTTCTGATGGGTAAAGATCCATCCTACAAGGCATTAAATGCTTGCTCTTTGCCTCTTTTATGACAACTGTTTCTATTGTCAGTTATGAGCCTGTGTCTCCATGGATTGGGCTGTCAGCTCTTTGAAGGGGGTGTGGAAATAGAAAGGAAAAAGGTTTCCTCATGCTTTTAATTTGCATTATCATATTAAAAAAGAAAGTAAAGTGAGAAAGAGAAATTATAATCTCAGTGATACAAACAATCCTGAGTGGCACTCCATGTGGCATCGCAGTGTCACGGTGAGATGACTATAACTGTGGCTTTTGTGCTCATCTCCCACCCTCAGTACCACATGGTCACTGGATATAATCCACTATTGAAAGAATAATGTGCTCAATATGGGTGGAAATGCTGGTGATTTTGGCTACTGAAAAACTATATGTCATTCTCTATTTTGGATGGTACTCTATAGCATACTGAATATTTGCTTTTTGCACAAATTTAGGATGAACACTCTTGAGTGTCTCCTTTCCATTGACAACCCTATGCTTTTCTATTTGCATAGCTATTATAGCTACCATAGTCTTACATGAGTCAAGAGGTGACAACAAGCAATTATTCCTAAAAAGTATGAAGTCTAAAATCAAAATAATTGAAACCAATTCTCCTCTTACACATTCTACATTATAAAACTAAAGAGCTGTATTTTCTACTATATGCTCAAAGTCAATTAATGGAAAAGAGTAGACAAGATGGATAGAGAAGGGACTCACGATGGCAAAGGCAGGTTATTATGCATGCACTCCGTGACACTGGTCATAAGCCAGTGGATAGAGATGAGGGTGGGGAGAAGACCACTGATTGGCTGTAGTTTTCAGGTGGCAGAGTTTAAGCCTAAGAGTAAGCATGGCTACCAGGGTAAGTGTTAAGCTAGCCTAACCTGTCTGTGTAATTCAGAGGAGCATAAATGTAGGTAGGTTCCAGAAATTTGAAGGAGTGCTGTCTAGGAGAGAAACGAAGTTGGAAAGGAGTAAGACACAAAAATATGGGAAAGAAGCAAACTGGTTGGTACAGGGAATGGAGCAGAAGGGGTTAACACTGAAGTCTTCAGCATAAGACAGGACCTCAGATGAAAGGTTAAACACTGAGGCAATTGAATCTCAGTGAGACCAAGCAGCAACTAGGCCAACGAAGCACAGCTGTGAATTCTGGTCCTGAGCAATGTTCTGGGCAAATCACATCTCAGGAAGGTAAAGACGATGAGGCTTCAAGAGGGAAGGTGACTTGCCCAAGGATACCAGAATGTTTCCATGAAAACAAATACAGATCCATCAATGTCTGCTCAGACCTTCCTTCCAGGCCTTTCTGCTTGCTACCACACCAGAGAAGAAAATAAAATCAGTTGAGTGCCAACACGGTTTTGAAAGAGTGCTTACACCCCATCATTTCATTGGTAACCCGTGGAGAATATTGACAAAATGTAACAAGGAGGGTGAGACACTTGGGAAACCCAAGTTTTTCAGCTGGAGAGTCCAAGCAATTACTTACTTATTAATTTAGGAGATAAGGACATGGTTACTATAAGCTTAAAGGATCATGACAAAAATAAAAGTGTAATTATTATAACAATGGTGAGGATGATCTATTAATCTGCAGATTCTGTGGAAACATTGCTCCACCCTCAAATAGCTTACTCGCTACAAAAGGAAATAAGCTCATGATGAAGGTGGGACTGGAAAGGAGGGGGTAACAGGTGCATGAGGTCAGAAGGGAGAAAATGAGCTGAAGAAATGCATGCTGATGTGCTGGTGACAAAAGGCTGGAGACAGTCTGATGGGCAACACAGTTCATGAAGTCAGATCACTCACATTCAAGGCTGGGGAGATGGCCTAATTGAAAAAAAATGTTTCTCAAATAGGAGAATCTGAGTTCAGATCTCCAGGACTGCAGTAAAAATCCAGGTGTACCTGTAATCCCAGCACTGGGGAGGCAGAGATAAGAGGATTCCTGTCACTCACTGGCCAGCTAGTCTAGCTGAATTGAACAGTTTCAAGTTCATTGAGAGACCCTGTCTTAAAAAGTAAGGTAGAGAATGACAGAAGGAGACACCCATTGCCAACCTTTGACTTCTACACCCCCAAACACAGAACCCTGACACTTATAACTAGGAATTTAAGAGAAGGGACATTAAGGGAATTGACTCCTATCTCACAGTTTATCTAAATTGGATTAGAACCTGAGTCTTTTCCCATTTAGGTCTCTGCTGGAAAAACAACATTCAACACATATGCTGGACACAGTACCAAATTGAGATAGTAGAGAGGTCAAAAGACAAGCTGTTGGCATAGAGTCAGCAGTCTGTATACAAGGAGCTGGTCAGGGTGGTCCAACTAATCTCCCAAGCAATTTAGACTATAGATATAGCCCTTGGCTGCCTCACAAGGACTGGGGTGCTTAAGGGTGGGTTCCTATTGCTGATGGCACTGCACACTTAGGACACAGGACTTAAATGATTCTCACAGATCTGATCTGAAAGCCTCTTTCCTGAGGTCTACCTTTATGGCTCTTGAAAATACTCCACAAGCTACCAAGGGCAGGAAGCAATTAAATAGTCTTATCCAGCTTCAACACCTATGAACCACAATTACCAGCATGGCAAGATATCTATAAAAGTCAGTAAGTGGTACTTGCATATCAGTGGAAGCCAATGGCTATCTAATTAGACTTATGGGCCACTCAACAGAAGGGAAATCATGTCCTGTACTGGAAACATAGCCAGTTTCCTGCACCTAGTGAGGTCATGGACTTTTGAAAAGAATACACTACTGTTGCTTTGCTAGAGCAACACATTTCTTCCACTTATACACATAGGGAAGTGTAGCTATCACCCCCCCAACACACACACTCAATCAGAGAAGATTTTCTTTACAGAATATGGAAATCATCACAGAAAACCACAATGGATCATGGGGGAACTCAGCCTCTACAGATGCATCTGCATCTGAGATCCTGAATCTATAGCCAAGGAAACACTGAGGAGGAAGGGGCAGGAAGATTTTAAGAGCCAGACTACCAACCAGGAAGTCTGGCATGAAACAGTCTCTTGTAGAAACAAGACTGGAACAGTGGCAACCTCAATGGACATGTTATCATGGGGTCCCATGTCTGGATAAAGAACTACAGCAACTAACGATTGCTGAGAGAAGAAGAATTAGCCTCTCCCAGGGGTGAGTCCCATTATTGGTTATCCAATACAAAGTGGTCAGCCTTAAAACCATACACACTACTGACAAAAAATGGACTAAAATAAAACAAATGAATAGACTTAGCAGGATGTACTTATACATATTTGGTGTGGGAAGTCCTGCCTATTTGTTGATTTTATTTTTTAATGGATAAAGCTGTTTCAGCCAGTGGCTTGGCAGAAGAGTAAGGCAGGAAAACTAAACTGAATGCTGGGAGAAAGAAGGAAGGCAGAGTTAATAAGAAGCCATGTAGCTGCTGCAGGAGCCTGCTAAAACTTTTCCAGTAGGCCACTACCTTGTGTTGATGCACAGATTAATGGAGATGGGTTAGTTTGGGATATAAGAGTTAGCTTGAAATAGGCTTAAGCTATTGACCAAACAGTATTGCAAACAGTATAGTTTCTGTGTAATTATTTCAGGGCTGATCAGCCAGGAAACAAATAAACATCCTCCATCAACAAACTGGCATGCCAACATGGTCGACTCTATCCATGTAAAACCTGAATAGCTTAAAAAGAAATCCTAGACACACACACACACACACACACACACACACATACACACACACACACAAAGTTAAGCATGTTTTTTTTGGTAGCAGAATTTTCTTGAGTGGGCTCTGTTTGCTAGAAGCAAGCAGAGGCACAGCTCCTTTAAGAGAGGTCTTCCTGATTCAGCAGTAGCAAAAAAGAAAAAGGAAAGCTATGCAGGTTTCAAAATGGCGGCTTCCTGGTCTGTGCTGCCAGCATGAATTCTGGCTCCTTCAGGAGACCGAGCATTTAAATGGGGTTTGTGAGCAGAGTGCTACAACTTGCTTAATGGCAACACAGACCCGCTGTGACCTGACCCTGTATCTGGGGTGGAGAGAATGGCTCTCAGGGGCAGTGAATATGCTTCTGCCATGTTGGACTGGACAGAGCCAATAGGCAGTGCTGCAGAGTTGATCCTAGTTATGCCCGCTTAGCATTTTTAAAAAAGGCACTTCTGGTCAGCAAATAATTACAGATACATAATAAAGACAGATTCCGATTTTAAAAAAGACCTCTAAATGGGTCACAGTGTTGGATAAATGTGCATAAGCTTGGCAGAGAAAAGAAAAAGAATATAGACAGTTATAAAAAGAAGAAAATGATTTTTTAAAAAAGAAAACAAAGTCTTTAAAGTGACAGTGTACAGTCATAGATAGAAGAAATAAAGAAAAATAAAATAAGCCATGTAAAGACAGAATACACACAGAGTCTGGATTATGTATATTATCGTGTTTTCTTTGAATTTTTTGACTGTGGAGGAGCCAAGTACAGAGAGACATTTCATTGTATGGGCTACTAAGCTAAACCAACATATACACTTGAAAGGTTTCTTGACTTCACAATTTGGGTATAAGGATTTGTTGTTTTGAAAAAGAGGTCTTGCTTTTGTTTTCTCAGAGGATTCCACAGAAGAAACCTGTAGATTTCTTCCATACTAATGTGGTTTGATGGACCAAGAACACCCCTAAAGGTTACTGTGATTGCTCCCAAAAGAATTACTTCACCCAACAAAAAGCAAGAAGCAGTTTGGAGAGAACTATGCCCAAATTCCCAAAATGATTATTTATAAACTTTCATTTATTTTTTAAGGGGGATATGCATAGAGATGAATACTTTGCATTGGTATGGATCTTGGTTTATTGATACAAATTTTAGGTCAATTTTGTTAATGTATATTTCTTCTCTTGATTAAGGTATTGTGTTTGTGCAGTTCATTTAAAAATGTAATGTGTAATTAAGAAATATAGGTTAATAGAGAGTCATCTATAATAGTCAAGCTTGCAGTAATGTTAGTTAAGTGTTCTAGATATATAGAGATATATTTCAGTTAGATAGGTATTCTTCAAATCGTTCAAAGACCTTCAGAATATGGCATTTAAAATGTTTTAAGAGCTTAGGACTTTTCATGACAATGCGACTCATCTGCTCCTGGCAGCACTAATTTACTTCACAAGGATGATGGGGATTGAAGAGGCTTCTCATGGAGTTTGTTAACCAGTGAGCAAGAAACTGCTCTTGTTCACAGTGGACTGGGTTCTCTTCTATCAATAAAAATGTTTTATAGACATGCTCACAGGTCAGTCTGATGGAGGTATTTCTCTAGTATTCCCTTTTCCAAGGTGTGTCAAGTTCATAACAAAACAACCAGGGCTGATGTCTTCCATAGGATAGGATGAAGATGAAACTGAACCATTGACTATTAGCAATGGAGAAGTCAAAAGGGGGAAATATCATAAACTTAGGATGTCATTCCCAGTTAAATTATGATGTACCAATGAGGGTAAAATAAAAGACATTCACAGATCACCGGAAAACAGAGAAACTATATGTAGGAATTCATTAAACTATGTGTGTGGGAAAGAAGAAACACTTAGAAGGCATCAAGAAGTATGTTGAGCATAGAAGCTAATGAACGTACCTAATATAGGCTACATAAAACAGGAAATATATTAATGGTTTTTCTGGCAGAGTATAAAACAGTGAAGCAATGGTAACTTGCATATTCTGAAAAGGCAGTTAAAACATTTTTATAGGAAACATTAATAGGCTATAGAAAAAGAGGGACTGCAGGTCTAAACACAACAGAGATGGGGCAGAGAATGAGGAAAGAGGTCCAAGTGCGTGAGGTTTGGGAGTGTGAGGAAGAGACGTGGATGGAGACTGGAGACAGCAGCCCTTTTGTCAAGCAGGTTAGGAACTTTGACTTTGAAAGTTAAGTGTTCACCAATCTGAGTACAGGGGAAGACCATTTCAGACACCCTCTCCACTATTACTGGGAGTCTTTGCTGGGGTCATCCTTGTGGAATCTTGAGATTTTCTCTAGTACCAGGTTTCTCCCTAATCCCAGAGTGGCTCTCTCTATCAAGATCTCTCTCTCTCTCATTGCTCTCCCACTCTGTCCCTCTTTCTCCTTGACCAGCTCCTTGTCTCATGTTCTCATCTCCCACAACCTCCCCGCTACTGCCCCCTTCACCCCCAGTTTACCCAGAAGATCTCATCTAATTCCCCTTCCCAGGGCAATCCTTGTTTCCCTCTTAGGGTCTTCCTCATTATCTTGGTGAATAACCCAACTATAGTAGAGCCTTTATTCAGTGATGGAACCAGATGCAGAGATCTACAGCCATGCTTCAGGAATCCAAATGAAGAGACGGAGGAGGAAATATATAAGCAAGGGAGATGAAGATCATGATGGAGAAATCTACAGAGACAGCTGAACCAAGCTCATGGAAACTCATCAACCTTAGACCAACAGCTGTGGAGCCTCCATGGGACAGAACTAGGCCCTCCATATGTGGGAGACAGTGGTGAAGTTTGGACTATCTGAGGGCCCCCTGGCAGTAGGACCAGGATCTATCCCTGGTACATGAACCAGATTGTTAAAATCCGTTCTCTACGGTGGGATGCCAGGCTCAGCCTTAATGCAGAGTGGGGGAGACTTGGTCCTGCCCCAACTTAATGTGCCAGACTTTGTGAACTCCCCATGGGAGCCCTTACCCATTGGGAAGAATGGATGGGGAGTGAACTGGAGAGGAAGAGAGAGAAGGCAGGAAGAGGGTTGGGAGGGAGAACTGTGGCTGGAACGTAAAATAAAGAACGGAAAAAAGAAAGAAAGGTAAGAGTTCTTTCCTAAAGATAAGAAAATCGAGCCTCAGAAAGTTTGCGTAGCTCCTTTAACCATACAACTACATCAGAGACCGTCCATCTGTACATCTCCAAACTTTCTTTATTCCCCTGTGCCAAGCTGTGTGGTGAAGCATTGAAGACCAGCTCCTCTCAGGCAACACTTTCCCAGCGCTAACACCACGCTCTCCAGTAACTCTTACCAAGAACTTTCTCCACCCTAGTGAAACATGCTGCCTAGATGCCCTTCAAGGAGTCACTTGGAGCCCATCTACAGAAACAGCCTATAGTCTCTAATCACCAGCTACTTTACAGATGGCCTAGCGCAGACAGTGGGGAACAATCCACTTTGGGGGAGTGTTGTACATTGATCTCCTCCAATCTGAAATGCCCCTTCTGGATCAAGAATGGAAGCTCCTAAGACTCTGGAAATTAGTGAAACTAACAATGCCCAGGAAGTTGATGAAACTCAGAGGATCAGGAAGGTCAGAATGTGTCAAGATTCACAAGACCCCTTCCCAAGGCAATGAAGGCAGTGGCAATTGTGGGGAGTGGAGACTCTGGTCACATATTTTGAGATGTATGCCAGGGACTCATCATTAAACCTACTCCGCTGTGCTTTTTTCTGGTATAGTCCTTTTCCTGGGAAGGTGTGAAGCAATGTCTATGCACCCTAGATGGGGCACTAAGGACAGACCAAAGAAACAAAGCTACCCAAGTCTACTGTAGTGAGCCAATGAGTTTACTGGGGTCGCTTACCAGAGCATTGCAATCGCACCCCAGCACAGATGGCGACTCTTGAGAGCTGCCTCTCTGGAACTCTTTGCCCAGTGTGTAGTTGGTCTGATTGGCTAGAATAGACAAAGGTAGTGAGCTTACTTTGAAAACATACATTTGTAGATGTAATGGTGGTTGGAATCCATCATGGTGGAAGACATGAAAACAGATAGGGAATGCTGGATGGCCAGAAGCTGGCAGATCACTTTTCACCACACACAGAAAGCGAAGAGGGAATAGCAAGGTGATTGTTCACAGGGACACACTTCCTAAATCATTTCACTTTTCCAATCAGCTTCATCAGCTGGGGACACATTAGTCTATGGAAGAATTTCATACTCAAACGGCCACTATGATTAAGGAGGGAGGTTATGCATGTGGGACAAAAGATCATATCTTCCTCCATGAACCTGAAACTGGTCTAAAATTTTACCTTTGTCTCTGTCTGTCTCGGCTTCTCTGTGTCTGTCTGTCTGTCTGTCTGTCTTCCTGCCTGCCTCTCTCTCTCTCTGTGTGTGTGTATGTGTATATGTGTGTGTAGACAGGTGAGTAGTTGAGAGGAGAGTCTTTGAACATGAGTCCCCATATTTCCACCTTGTTTGAGATAAACTCTTTTTGCTGCCATGGAGACCAGGCTACTTGGCCTGTAAATGTCTGGAGATCTCATCTCTGGCTTTTACTTCCTGGAAGCCTGCAGGGATGGGGGATGCCCATGTTACTGGTTCTAGCGCTTTGGTGGGCTCTGGGCAATGAAAACCCTTGCCGCCAGGCTTTAGTGGTGAGCACTTTTATTCATTGGGTTATCTCTCCAACATTGAAATGCATGTAAAACAAACAGAAAATTGAAAAGGTAGGGAGAAATGTGGGAGCCAGACACACAGAAAGAAAGTCAAGTGAATAGGGTTTTGCTGCTGCATATGTCTGCAGCCATCAGAGCTTCAGAAGGGGAATGAGGTGTCTCCCCAGACTCACTGCACAGAGGATGGTCCTACCAACACCTGGACATCAGAGTTTCGGCCACCAGAAGTGAAAGAGGATAATTTTCTGTTGTGTTAAGCTACTCGGTCTGTAGTAGTTAATTATGACATCCCTAAGACCTTGTTCATTGGTATGTACGGACCGAACATTGGGGCCATAATGTAATAATTGTGATGAGCAGTCCTTTCTCTGAATATCTACCACTGGGTCCCTAGGACCTGTCAAATCTGTTCCATGTGTCAATATCTCTGCCCATTCTTGCTTTCTTCTTTCTTCCATTCCGAGGCTTTAGTCTCTAACAAACCTCTCCCACTCCATACCCATTGCTGCTGGAGAAGCTGGTGTTCCACACATAGTAGGTACATGTTAAATGGATAAGTTGAATTGATGGTGAGTTCCTATGAAACAATTGTGTCTCATTCAAGGTTAGAATGTTAAGACCTATCCCAGTGTTCCCACAGAACAGATGCTCAACAGAGAGAAATATTATATGCACACACAAAAACTATTACACTTAATTCAACGACTGAAACAAATATGGGTTAAATTTTTTGTGATTTCTAAGTTTATACTAGGAAAGGAAGGGAGGGAGAAAGGGAAGGAGGAAAGGAGGAAGGAAGGAAGGAAGGAAGGAAGGAAGGAAGGAAGGAAGGAAGGAAGGAAGGAAGGAAGGCTGGCTGTTGCTAATATGTCATGAACTTGGCTTAGCCAAGTTATCAGGCACTTGTGGGTATAGCTAGAAAGGACACAACCTCCACAAAAGACAGCTTTTCCCCTGCAGGGCAACATTTTTGCTCTCACAGAGCAAAAACTCTCTCATCAACATGTGTAAGGAATTTCACCACCCTGCCCCCTGCCATTCTGACATAAATCCTCATGGATAAACATTTTTAATGTGAAGAGCAAAAATAAGACAGAAGAGACGTGTCCCAACAAGGCAGTGGTATGTGGGTGAAGGAGAAAGAGCTGTCACTCTGGTCACTGTGGTTGACTAAGCCCTGGTTCAGGCTAGCTTCACATCCCAGCTTGTTTCAGGAAAGTTGGAAAGTTCAACTTTATAGAGGAAGGAGCTGAGGCTGCCGGGAGAGCACGTGATTGGCTTACAGTCCTGCTATGGGTGAATGATAAAGGCAAGACAAGAAGCTCAGAAGTCTTACCTGGAACTCGTATGGAGGCAAGAAGAGGAGAGGAAGGAAAGGAGGAATAAGGGGGGAGCTAGATGAATGGGTCTCAGTGTCAGTAGGGGAGGGGATAATCCAGCTCTGACTGGGTCCTTTGAACAGAGCGCATCTCTCTTCCCTCCAACAACTCTTCACCATATCATCTAGAAAACATTATGTGAGTTTCTCAAGAAAACAGTGAAACCAGAGCTAAACCTACAGCCTGTCTCACTCTGTTATCTAAGGTCTCTCTTTTCAGTGTGTGAGTTCTGGGACTGGACTCAGGTTGTCAGGCTTGGTGGCAGGTGCCTTCACCCGTAAGTCACCTGGTCAACCCAAGACCATATGTTTTCTGGGGTGGGATGTCACAAGGGAGAATGTTGGGGTCAAATCTGGTAAAGAGGTGGTGGTAGATGGGTTGTGGAAAACTAGACAAGAGAGCAGGAATGGGGTTGAGTAGCCCAGGGACCCCTAGACTGGGCCATTATTATTATTTATAGTTTTTTATCATAATTTTTATTGATACCTTTGGAATTTTGTACCATGCACCCCAATCCCATTCATTTCTCTGTATTATCACCCTTGTAGCTCCCCTGAAATGAAAATTTAAAAAGAAATTAAAATAAAATGAAAATGAAAAATACAAATAAAAATTTAATTAAAAAATAAGCAAACAAAAACCCTTCAATCCTCCATTTTTCCCTCCTCTCCAACGACTCTTCATTCATCTTAGCAGCATTGGGAGCTGCTATGTACTAGGCAGTAGACCCTTTTGTCAAAATAGATTTACTTGCAAGTGTTTATTTGCAATGTGTTGTTGGTTTGGTTCCAGGCCTCTGGCTTCTGGTACACCATCAATTCTGAACCTTCACAGTAACTCCTCTTGGATGTCCTGCTGCTGCCCCATGTCGTGGAGGTCCTGCAGCTATGGTTCCACAGGAACACGTCCTTCACATACTCCAGCAGGTCATAGATGGAGTAGATGTTGGCGTGGGCCTGCTCAAGCCCTGGATGTATGCCTGGGTGATAGCTGGATTGGTCGGTTTGGGCCACTAGGGCCAGTCCTACTGTTTGGGTTTTAAATGCCCCCTCAATGCTATTTGCTAAAGGCTTAGTTGCTGAATGGTACTATTGCCATTGGGAGGTGGTGAGACTTTTAGGAAAGGTGTCTAGGGGAAGAAAACCAGGTCATAGGGAAGCCACTAAGACCCCAGCCTCTTGAACTCCACCTCTCTTTTGGCTTCCCAGCTACCATGAAATGGGCAGCTCCCACCATGATGTGCTGCCTCCCCATGAGCTGGAAAGCACCGAGTATAATGGCATGGTGATGGAAACTTTGAAGCCGTGAGTCAACAGACCAAATTAAAAAAAAAATAGAAAAAGGTCAGGTTTAATGGAAGCCAGTGCTCCTGGGTGGCCCTTCAGACCCCAGGGGAGGAAGACCAAGAAATCACGGAGGGAAGAAAGGAGAACCAGAGAGACCACACGTTTGTTCTCTGAGGGACAGTTAAGATCACCTTTGGGAGTGATCTTGACCCTCTCTGGGGAGGAGGAGTTACTGTTTGGTGGGCTTTCTTGGAGGTAGAGTCTGCATTGTGACAACTCCCAGGGATGGGTGGGGGCTTGAAATGGATCTTGCCACCCAGCATTCCAAAATGGATGCCAGGAGCTGGGGTGATGCTTCCAGCCAAACATTCCAGAGTTTTTTGAATAAAACTGGGGCTAAGGTGATGCTTCCAACCAAGCATGGGACATCTCAGGAATTAACACGATACCAATCACTAAAGAGTTAAAAATTTTTGTTTGTGGCTTGAGCTCCATCACACTCTAATTGCACAGGGCTGCTGAGGGAATTGTTCCTCTGAGATTTATTTCCCCAGTTCTTAGTCACCAAGGCACTCAGAAACCAACACAGTTGGGATCCAGGCAGACTTGGTTATTGTACAAGCCAGTGATAGACTTCAGCAGTGTCAGAATGATGCTGATTTTGTACACATTCACAATACAAGGATGGGGTCAGAGTGGCTTTTAACATCCTAGGAGGTCAGATGGTATGTGCAGTGTTAGAGTTCTTGCAAACAACCTCTAAAACGATGTTAGCAGTGGTTTCTGTCCTGCCCAATCTTATAGCCGTTCAGCCCCAAAGAAACACACAGAGGTCTACATTAATTATAAACTGGTTGGCCTATTAGCTCAGGCTTCTTATTAACTCTTACATCTTAAATTAGCCCATAATTCTTGTCTGTATCAACTGCGTGGCTTGGTACTTTTTATCAGCGAGACATTCTCATCTTGCTCTGTGTCTGGCTTCCTCTGTATTGACTGCAAACTGACTCTTTCCTCTTCCCAAATTCTCCTGTTCTCATCGCCTCACCTCGACTTCCTGCCAGGTTGCCGCTCCTATAATTCCTGCTTGGCTACTGGCCCATTAGCATTTTATTAAAGTAATACAAGTGACAAATCTTTACAAAGTACAAGACCATTGTCCCTCAGCAAAAGAACAAAGTGTGGTCCTATGAGAGTGAAGCCAAAGTTGCAGTGGAGGCCCAGCTAGAGGCCAGGAATGTGAAACGATTGCTGAGGGAGGCAGCAGGCCATGCACAGGGCTGGTCTCAGAGAACAGCCATGTGAGCAGCAGCCAGCAAAATTTCAGGGCAGACCTTCTGAAACCTTTGAAGCTCACATCCTGGCACTGTGGGCCCAGGATGCCCGATCCAGAGCTATGGTATTTAGGGCTTGCCCCATAAAGTTCTAGCTTTGTTTTAGTCTGGTTCTTTCTTTCTTTGTCCCTATTTCTCCCATTTGGAATGGAAACATTTCCAGGTGCCAGTGTATGTTGGAAGTTTGTGATTCTTCTGTTATTTTTATGGAAGCTGAAGGTTGAGTTTACCTTGTGTTGTATGACTTTTCCTAGGGAGGTATTAAAAAGTACCTGTTCACCCAAATTGATATAAAAGATGTTGAAAAATGAAACAATGTTTTCACCGGGTATTGAGAGTCCCATTCCTATGGCTCTGCTGAGTGCAGCCCAGTTGGTCCAAACCTGGAGTTCAGCTCCCTGTCAAGAGTAGAAAGTGCCTCAGTACTCCTGATCTCACTTAGGCCCCCTGGAAATCTGCATACCAGGAATGTGAGTAAACCCGCAGTAAAGAGTTGTTTACAGTGTGCAAACATGCCTCAGCTCAATTCTTCTTGGATGACCTCAGTCTCTTTGTCTGTCAGAGAATAGGATGATGTTCTCTGGTGTGAGAAAACATCATTCAGAGCCTCTGTGATCTCATGTACCATTATTAGCCAGCCAATAAACATCAAACAGACACAAGAAGTAATAGAATCAAGGGGAAACTCAGATAATGAAAATACACACCTAAGTGATAAAAAAAACTAGTGTCTTTGCTTTCTACTGCCACCACAGAGGTAATGACAAAAACAACATGGGAGGAGGGGGCTTCTCTCACCTCATAGGCTGCAGTCCATCATTAAGGGAAAGGAGTCAGGAACTCAAGGCAGGACCTTAGAGACAGGACTGAAGCAGTAACCATGGGGCTCGTATTAATTATTAATCAAGAAAATGCCCCACAGACTTGCCTACAAGTCAATCTGATGGAAGCATTTTCTCAATTAAGGTTCCCTTTCCCCAAAATAACTCCAGTTTGTGTCAAAAAACCAAGCCAAAATCAAAACAAAAACCCTAATCACACATAGAAAATATCTGGTGCAACTTTGATGATTTTAGTTGTGTCTAAGGTAAGACCAAAGTATCAGCGTGCAAATAAAATTTGTATTTTTTAAACATTTCCAATAAAACTCGAAAACTACAGAATGCAATATGAAAGGGATAAAAGCAGAATGAACAGAGTTAATATTTTAAAATATAATGGTCAAGAATAATTTTTAACTGTCCAAGACACTAGAATATAAAAACCATATTTAAGAAGAAAAGGGAACCTCAAGAAGCACAGATACGAAGAAAATTACCAATACATAGACCAATACACTGGTCCATGTGAAACCTGAAAAGTAGTGATGAGAAAACCCCTTCTAAAGAGCCGAGCACTTGGGTAGACTGAAGCAGGGCACGTCTGAGACAATGGTGCAGCGGGGGAATACAAGAGAAAACATTGACTGATCTATGACGTCATCACAAAATTCTGGGTTTTTCAAGTGTTCCTCCCTCTCCAACGGCATCCTGACTCTTCCTGTAGTCATTAAGCTTATATTTCACATCAACCTACTTTCTAGCTTGGGTTTCTTTAAAACTTGTGTGTGGGGGTGGGGATGGGGGGGAGAGGTTGACATTCTCTCCCTAAGAGTGTTATTGGGTTCTCTCTTTTTCTTAACTTCAGTTTTCAGACAGGGGTCCACGATGGGTTATGGGGTGTGGGAACTGCACTGAACATAAAGCATGTGCAGGGAAGATGGGCATCTGCATGAGAGAGAAGGCAGCTGAGGACAGTTGATACTCAGAGGAACTGACCAAACAAGCATGTCAGGAGTGATTATGAAAGAGAAGTTTTATACGATTGAAGAAAACAGCCACAAATACGGTAAAGAAGAAAATTAGGATGCACCCTATGGCATTGGGTTGAAGATGCTTCGTGTAAATTCATGGTTCCCAGTATATAGCAAGAGACAGAAATAAATGTGTATGTAGGTGTGTGTGTGTGTGTGTGTGTGTGTGTGCGCGCGCTGCTGTGCAAACTTGCATGCACCTGTGTGTCATGACTCTGTCTACTGAAAGGGACTGGGAACAGTGACACCCAAAATCCAGGTGCACACTTAGGGCCCAGATCCTGGTTTCCAAATACAGTCATCAGTAAAAAAAACCAGAGAACCCAGAGGAAGTGTGTTTCTCTTGGGGTATGGCCAGGAAAGCACAAAACAAAGTAGGGTACAGAGTCAAGGGGAACTCAGGGCACAGGCAGATTTAAGGGGCTCCTTCTAGCCACATCTGAGATAACTGGAGCCCAGAACAAATAATAGCAGCAGCAGTAACCTGGTAGGGAAAATAGGACACAGCATATTCAAGCGGAATGTATTCAAAATTGATTGATATTCTTGTAACATTTAAATGATTAAGTGAATAAATTGATAGTTTCGTGAGAAAGGGGAGAATTATGGTCTCCCCCAACACTGTTGAAACTTATCATCCACTCACACTCCAGAGCAGAGTAAAGTAGCCGACCTTAAAATGATCAGTGGGCGTGGTCAGTTATGAGATGTGGCTACCATGTGAGAAGACGTAGTGGGAGGAACCCCACACCATCCTGGGACATTCCTGTCAAAGATGTACGATCGAATCAAGACCAACAGTCAGATATTCCCAAACTGGAAGTTCTTCTACTAAAAAAACATCTTGTAATGTTCATAGCCCTCAAAGGCTATGAAGGGCTTGAAAGTCAGGGACAAACCCAGGACCTCGTCTAGAACAGGCACAGGGAGACATGCGATGCGGAACGTCGACTGGATCCTTATGAAGGCCTTCTCAGGACAATTGTTGAAACTGGCTTGGCATCTGAGGAATAGATGTTTTCTCTTCTAACACAGTTCTGCTAACTTCCTGGTGCCGATTTTGTGGTTTTGTGGGAAAGGCTGAGGAATTCAAGAGCAATGGGGTCTCAGGTTCATATATCCTGGGTGAGTCGGGACAAAGAGTCTTTTGTATCACATTGAATGCTGCTGAACGTCTGAGCAGGCTGCTCCCATGTACTCAGATGTTCTTGTTGAACACTTGCTAATTACTGAGCACCAGGGATGCAGGGACCTGGTTCTTCTGAAGAGACTCCAGGAGTCTGAGCAGAAGCCCTTTGTCACAGGGATTTACCTTTAGCAGTCAGATACCTGCTCTGTGAGCTGGGCAAACCACCCCTGCTCCCCAGGACAGTAAAGCCAGTCAGCTGGGTAAAGCACTCAGTCCACACTATTCCAGGATCTAGTTTAGAGTTATGACTGAGACTGCATTTTTAGCTTTACCATTCAGGAGTCTGCAGTCCTGAATGGATTGGTGCATTGCTCAGCTTCAGCCTGCTTGTCTAGACACTAAATCCCTACTATTTGTACTGCATGGGATTTATTCTGAAGGTTAACAAAATGTGTAGGAATGCTTTACTTATCAGTATACACATGGTTTTGGGTAGTGGACCTATGCCCTGGGATATGCAGAGTTTTGGACTGGCTAGGAAACATACCTCAGTGCCTCCTCTCATTCCTCTCTGGCTATAGTACATGTCAGGACCACAAATGTATCAGCATCTGTGGTTATGCTCCAGTACAAATTGGGTCTGAAAGCTCTACATTGATGTAGAGGGGGAGAAAGTAAAATTTTCCTTTCATATACAGTCTACGCTTTCTTTTCTGGCAGACACTGGGGGCCAGCATGCAACAGGGCAGCACATGTGGTAGCAGCTTCAGTGGTTCAGGGTCCTGCTCTTCACTTCATGAGGATTTACCAGTCTGCATATGTTGTGATAAGGAGCGGCAGGCTGCTTCCTGCCGCCCGGCTCTCGGCTAGCTTTGCCCGAAATAATTAGAAGGAAACTGTATTCATTTAAACACCACCTGGCCCATTATATCTAGCGTCTCCTTGGATAACTCTCACATCTTAATTAATCCATTTCTATTAAATCTGTGTATCACCACGTGACTGTGGCTTACCGGGATGAGTCTAACCTATGTCCATCTCAGAGAGGAGAGCCATGGTGTCTGCCCGACTCTGCTTTTTTTTTCTCCCAGCCTTCTGTTTGGTCTACTCCGCCTATCTAAGCTGCTGTCCTATCAAAAGGCCAAGGCAGTTTCTTTATTTGAGCAATGAAAGTAACACATAGACAGAAGGCCCTCCTACTCCATGCATTAGAGTTGGAAGGCTCTTGAACACAACTTCAAAATCTTTTCGGCCTCCCCTTTCGATCTAGCCATGATGTAGGGGCAATCCCGGGTAGGCATTGACAGGGTTTACTCTGGTGAAATCTTTCAATGCTCTGCTACTTGCTCTGTACTCAAGCATAGACCACGTGAAGTATGAGGAAGTTAGAGTTCACTGGGGTGGAATACCTCCTATTGTCAATGAGTGCCCAGTTTAGGAGCCATTTCCTAAGGCTCCCCTGAAAGCCGTGATGGATTCACTCCAGAGACCCATTCCTCACATCCCATTCTGTTACAGTTCCCGGTGCCCAACTTCACCCCATTTTACTCTCCCACTTGGTGGAATCACATTTCCCATCATTTGCAGGCAAGCTCTCTTTCAGGGATGCCCCTGGCCAAGACAGAAAGAGCTCAGTTTATTCAAAGACCACTGTGGAGCCTGGAGGGGGCGGGGCATCAAGTCTGCCCAATCGTGTGAAGACACTTGGCTTGCTTTACTTTGCTATCCTGGCTTTCTTCAAACTGACCAGCCTTGAAGTAGGAGAGGAGAGCCCTTCAGAGACTCTGAAACCCTGGAGACGATCCTGGATTTTAGGCTTTCCAATGTTTCCTCACCCTCAGTAAACGTCTTTCTTCAGCTTGCTCATTCTGTCTGCGGTGTTTGAGGTTCCTCAGGACTCTATGCTGAAGAGGAGGCACAATGACTGATTGCAGGAGGCAGTTTAGTGAACATACACCAACTCTGTCTGCTTTTCAAAAGCTAAACTGGGAAGCAAAGAATCCTAACGGAAGGAGGTGTGTTCCTCCCACAGCACGCTGGCTGGGAGCAGGCACTGGTGAATGAATGTCCAATGCTGCTCCATTGGAGAAAACTGATTTCCTATTCCCAGAAGATATGGGAGTATGTAAATAGCTCCTTTCAGCTATGACTTCGCATTTACTTCCCCTTCTCGGTGCTGGGAGTTTATTTGGTTTGAACCCATGCAGGTCCTGTGTTGCTGTCACTGTCTAAATGACTTCATATGTGTATCAGACTTGTTGTGTCTGAAAGACACTGTTTCCTTAGAGTCACCCACCACTACTGGCTCTTAGAATCTTTGTACCTCCTCCTTAGCATAGAGTCCTAAGTCTGGAGGGGAAGAATTTGATGAAGACATTCCATTTAGGGCACAATGCTCAAAAGTCTTTCACTCTCTGTACATTGTCCAATTGTGGTTTTCTATTAATTCTTATCTACTGCAAGCAGGAACTTCTCTAATAAATGCTGAGTGATATACTGATTATCGGGAGTCATTTATTTACATATTTCTTCAGCAGAACAATAGTACAATGTCCATGACCTATCGAATTTCAGATTCTTGGGCACTTTAGCAGAGTTACAGATATGGGTTTCATCTCATGGTGTGGGCCTTAAATCAAAAAGTGGTTGGTTACTCTTGTAACCCTAACATTTGTACCACTATTGCTCAATCTATCTGTCTTTCAGGCAGGTCTCTGTTGTAGATTCTTTGGTTTGTAGGTGTGTGATATTTATGGTTGCATTTCTCTTCTGGAAGCATGGAAAGTTATCAATTCTTTTAAGCATTTATAAGTCGAGGTCAGAGGAGCAGTGGTTCCTGTATCCACCTCTACCACTTATGTTAGTTTCCTGTGTCTGCTGTGACAAATTTTCACAACATCGTGTGTTAAAGTAACATAAATAAATGGAATAGGTTGCACACCTGTGTTCCCAGTGCTTGGGAGGCCAAGGCAAGAAGATCTCAAAGTTCAAAGCCAGTGTGGGCTACAAAATGAGTCCCTGTCTCAAAAAACAAATCAAAATGAAGTCCCAGAGTTTATGAATTCATTGCCTTTGAGTCCTGAAGGTCAGAAGTCTGAAATGGGTCTCCTTGGACTAAAATCAGGGTTCAGCAGAGCAATCTTCTATCTGGAAGTCCTAGAAAGAATTGTTATCCTCTCCTTTCCAGCTGTAGCAGTGACCCACATTCCCTGCCTCATGGTCCCTTCCTCCACCCTCAGAGCTGGCAGCAAAGAAACTTCTATTCTTTTGTGATTGTGACTCTCCTCCCTCCATCTTCATTTGTGATGATCTCCTGGTGCTCCTGGACCCCATCAATACAACCCAGGGCTAGCAGTTCTCCCCTGCTATCTAAGGTCCCCAGTAGCCATCTAAGATGGCAAAATCACAAGTTCTGGGGATTGTGTTGGAGCTATTTCCAGGAGTGTGTAGAGAACTATCCTGTCCACTGAACACTGTCCCCCTGAGATCTTTCTTTTGCAAGCTTACATATTCCTTTAGACACAGGAGGTCTTGCATCTTCCAGACCATGACTGGACTTGATAATCTTTATGGAGACTGGAAACCCCTTTGCTCCCTGGTGTGACCACAAACCATTGGAATTCATTTCCTCTGCAGCAAACCCTGACACAATTGCATTCCCACCAGGAATTAAGGCATGGGGCCTAGGCATTATAGCTCTGCGTATAAATAGAAATTCTCTGGTTTGATCCAGAATCATGTGTCAAGCAAGAAGAACAAATGCTTTTTAATCTGCTGACCGTAGACCTCTTCACTGTCTGTCTTTTCAGGTAGGTGCACACATCATAATGATGATGAGAGATTATTATTAATTACAGCACATTTGCTGAGCATAGCCTAATTCCAGGCATGGGACTAAAGGCTGCTTTGTCCTAGATGACATAGCTGGCTGGTGCTGGGCCAGGGACTGTAGACACTTTTGTCTGAGTGGTGCCCTTCAGTTCCTTTGCCATGGAACAAGCTACAAGACTACTTCAGAAAGAGGGCAGAAGGAGATAGGCTACTTGTACATGAGCATTGGTACTAGGTCACAGATGGAGCGAGTCTCCTCTGTGGGGCACAAATCCCCACTATCTAAACTGGAGGGTTTTGGTCATTTCCTTGACAGGGAGTTACCAAATGGTCACTGTGACTTCCCCTGCTGTTCCAGGCTTGTTAAAGTCTAAAGTCCCGTTAGCCAAAGCCCACACTCTGAACTGGACTCCAGGCCTTGGGCCACAGTGGACCTCAGACTGGCCTTGAGGTGGGTGAGTGGCGTGTGACAAAAAGAAAAGATTAATGAAGGAGCCTCCCCACTCCTGCTCCTTCCTGCCGCTGATCCTTCCACGGCATCTTCGCTGTCTCCTGGGAGTGAACTAAACATGTGCATGCAGCCCACAGCCCTGTGCCGGGAAGTTCCTGTCCTCAATAGACCTCTCTGCCCCCAGCTCTGCAGCTCTATACCTTCCCCTGTAACAGTCTGTATTGTATGGGGCCACCATGAAGTCCCAGCCACTCTGGGAAGGTTTGCTCTGAATTCTGTAGCAAAGTGCTTGTAGGAAAAAGTCCAGCATGAACTCGGGGTCACAATCTAGATTCCCTTCAACCATTCAGGATGCACCATGTTTATTAGGTACCACATCAGTGCTATGCTTAGTGACGACAATCCAGAGCAGAGAGGGAGACTCAGCTCCAGTGCAAGGAGCTGGTGATCTATCTAGCAAGTGGCAGTCAGCTGCCACCATAACAAATGCCTAAGGTAACCAACTTACAGTGGGGAAAGGGTTATCTTGGCTTTTGATTTGGAGGTTTCAGTCCATGATCAGTGCCTTTAAGTCCTGTTGTTTTTATCCCTCTCGTGTGTGAACTGGGGCCCTGCAGCAGATCATGATGGGAACATGAGATGAAACAAACCATTTATTTTATGGGTAGAAAGCAACAAAGAGTGGACGCGTGAGGGTCCCAGGTGAGGGGTCCATGATGCCCTCTGAGGACAGGACCCAAAGGCTCTCTAACACACGGGCCTTTAGAGAACAATCATCCTCAAACTATAGCACTGGGAAAGACAAGGCACTGACAGTCAATATTTATGAGGATGAGAAGTAAAAATGACCTTGGTGCTGAAAGCTCAGGGAAGCATAGTCTCCCACAAGGGCTCAGGGGATGCAAGCGGGTTATGAACTGTTTTCCTCTCAACTAATGGTCACGAGTGCACATCTCGCCTTCTCTGCAAACTGCATCTGTGAGACCCACCTTGCCCCAGAGGTCACTTAGCTGTGGTGTCCTTCACGATTCTCAGCACTTGAGCCTGCATCTGAAAACCCCTCAAGTTTTAGCAGCAGGAACAGGGTATTGGTGGTGAGGAAGCTAACCCCCCACTCCTTAGCCTGCTTGGCTTTCCCCAAACACTTACTGCTGACTGTGTAAAAAACGGGACTTAAGAATCTCCCGAGGCTTAACAAGAACATACGTACTTAATGAATTTGTTCCACTCCAGTTCCCTTGCTGTGGGCTGTTTATCAGTATTCCCTCTCTGAGCTGCCCCAGGATGTGCCTGGTTAGATAATCCTACCCCAAGTAAAAACCAGGTGGGGATTTTATTCCCACGCAGCCCCATGCTGAGATGACCCAGCAGAGAAGTAAGTATCAACAGAAGGTAAAATGATGCTTTCTTCCTGAAAAAAAAAAAGTCCACAATTAATTCACCTTAATAAGATGAATCTGGGGCTGGAGATTGATGGTTCACCAGCTAAAGGTACTGGTTGCTTTAGCAGAGGACTGGGGTTCAGTTCCTAGCACCCACATGGCTGCTAATAACCACCTATAGTCTCAATTTACAGAGGATCCAATGGCCTTGACATCTGTTGGCATTATATGCATGTGGTACAAGACACATATGCAGGTAACACACACACACACATACACACACACACACACACACACACACACAGAGAGAGAGAGAGAGAGAGAGAGAGAGAGAGAGAGAGAGAGAGAAGTACACAAAGATGAATCCCAATCCACATGCATTAGATCATGTTCTGGGCAGAGTGTGGGTGCTGGAATGGTGTGCTGGTGGCTGAGGTGTGGTGAGGCCCTTAAGGATGACAGGAAAGTAAAGAAGCAATCTGTCTTGAGGTAGTTAAAGCCATTGTCCTCAAAGTGCCAGGTCCTGGGGGGGTCTGTGTTTGCTTGTCCTCCTATAGTAGTGTTACAGGGAACGAGGCCCCTTGTTCTGGCCGCCCTGCTCTCTTACACCCGAAATAACCACACAGAAACTGTATTAATTAAATTACTGGTGGCCCATTAGCTCTAACTTCTTATTGGCTAACTCTCACATCTTGATTTAACCCATTTCTAATAATCTGTGTTCATGACGAGGTCCAGCATGTCTTATTCTGGCAGCTCCATGGCAGTTCTCTGGCTCTTCCCTGCTTTCTTCCTTCCAGAATTCAGTTCTGTCTTCTCCACCTACCTAAGTTCTGCCCTATCAGGCCAAGCAGTTTCTTTATTAATTAACCAATGAAAGCAACACACAAACAAAAGTACCTCCTACACCATAGTAGTGTAGATAAGGAATCTGTTCTCCACACTGAGGGTGAGAAAATGGATACTAAAAGTTTCACTTGCAGGTGGAATGGGCTTGATGATTAGATACTCCCACAATTCATTTGAAGAATTCCAAGCTCAAATTGAGGGTAGGTGATGGAATCTTTGAGGTGATTAGATCAGGATAGCAGATTCCTCATAAATGGGAAGGAGATCTGAGGGATCTCAGCATGATCCTCCCCCTCCAGTATGAGTTGACACGCAGAGAAGTCACAATCCATGAATCAGAACATGGACATTCATCACACCAGAGCGCGAATGTAAGTTTCTACTGGTTGTAAGCCACCTAGCCAGTCTCTGGCATTTTGTTACAGCAGTCTGAACTGACAAAGACAGCAAGCTAGTGGTAGAACCAGAGTATGACTCCATGGGCTTTTCTTTTTTCAGTTCCCTGGCCTGGCTCACTTTTTTGCCTGTTTGTTTTGTCCTTGCAGTGGAAGGGGGGCGGGGAGTGGTGTGGAGAGAATTGTCTGTATTCTGTCAATCATGTTTTAAATAAATGCTGATTGGCCAGGCAGGAAGTATAGGCAGGTCAACCAGACAGGAAATAGAAGCGGGGCAATGAGAACAGGAGTATTTTGGGAAGAAGGAAGCTCTTCCCCAACTCCTGCCCAGATCACAGAGGAAGCAGGATGTGACCTGCCCCACTGAAAAAAGTACTGAGCCATGTGGCTAACATATACTAGAATAATGGGTTAATATAAGCTGCAAGAGCTAATAAGAAGCCTGAGCTAATGGGCCAATTAGTTTATATCTTATGGAGACCTCTGTGTGATTTTCTTTGGGACTTGCTGGCTGTGGGAACTGGGCAGGACAGAATTCCCCACAGCTGGTCCAGTACAGCATACTGATGTAAATCAAAATGGAAGTTTCTCCATAGAGTGACAGAAGCACACCACAGGACAGACATCAGGTGTTACAGGGGTGCAGAGGGGATGAAGATGGTGCCCACACAGGAACCAGTAAGGTTACCTAAAAAGTTAAGTCAAATACGGTAACTTTAAAAATCTGTATTGGATCCAAAAGGATCCTTAAAGATCAATCGTTGCAGCATATTCTGTGTGTGTGTGTGTGTGTGTGTGTGTGTGTGTGGTGGTGGTAAAAGCCCAAGAAAGGTTGAATATTATATTCTAAAGGCTCTAAGTAGTCCCATGGTGAGGAAACCTATTTAATTCAATGTTTCTCAACTTCACTTGACAGTGTCACTCACCCCCTACCCCTGCCTTTGAAAACATCTTCTGGAATCCTGAACATCTTTCGGAATTATTCCCCAGATCATGCTGTGAGCCTGATACTGTCATTTTTCAAGAAAAAGAAGCAAAGACCAGAAAATGTAAGCACTGGGTCCAAGGTCCTAGACAAGCAAAGCCAGCACTGGGCTGTGATATGGAGCAATGTGAACAGGACCAGTAAGGACAGGTAGTTTGGGAAAGCCAAGTTTTGGCTGTGGCTAGAACCCTGGGAGGACGGTCATGTGACTGAGAACAGATGCATGCATGGAGAGGGAGTGCTTATTTGGAGAATGGTAAATGGACTGATTTCACCCCTGTGTAATGTGCTGCAGAGCTAGGAAGATGGCCCAGCCCAGTGGAGGGGAGGCACAAGGGTCAAAATAGGGAAGAGATCAGAAGCCATCCAGCCAGCCAGCTTCAAGCAGAGCCAATTTTTTTTTCACTAATAACAATGCAATTTTATATCTTCATTCCAATTTGGTATTGTGGGGGTTTTAATTGCCTTTTTTTAGAGTCGCATAGCTTAACACTTACCCACTTAAAGCTTTCAGTTTAGTGGGTTCATTATACTCACATATCTGTGTAGTATAATTTCCTCAGAAAGAAGCACTGTGTGTTTTGCTATCACTCTTCTGTCTCTCTTATCCATCATTCCTGAGAAACCCCACATCTCCTATCTCTGCAGACTGTTCTGTACTGAGCATTTTATGACTGTATTTACAGTGTGCATTGGCCTCTGTGACTGGCTTCTTTCGCTCAGCACAGTGTCTTGAGAGTTTCTCCCATCTTGTAGTCATCCCTTCATTACAGCTGGATACTATTCCATGGTACGGATATACCAACTTTCATTTGCCCATTCACAGATCATCTGAATTACTTTTACCTTTTATACATTCTAAATAATGCTTCTATAAACATGCATCTCTACGTTTTAGTGTGGACAGGCATTCTCATTTCCCGGGGACACACACCTAGGGATGGAGAGAGTAGCTAAGGCATGCTAGGGATCTGGGACCACAGTCTTATAATCTGCACCCCAACAAGAGCACACTGATCATTAAAAATTGAAACTTTATGTATTTTTATATGTATATCTGAACATATGTATGTCTGTGCACCATATTTGTGCATTGCCTGTGGAAGCCAGGGGTCGGCATTAGGTCCCTGCAATTGGAGTTATAGATAGTTGTGAACCACAGTATGTATGCTGGGAACCCAATCTGGGTCTTCTGGAAGAACATCCAGTGCTCTCAACTTTTGAGTCCCCTCTAGCCCTGATTCTGACCTTTGAGGAGTATTTCCTAGTGATTTCCAAGATCACTTCCTACCGGGGAGCAGGTGTCCCAGAAGTGTGAATAGCTGTACTGAAGGGAGCTGGTGGCACAAATTCGTTCTGGGCATCAAGGTTCTCAGAATTTGGACCAGCAGGGAAGTCATTATGATCCAAATCATTTATTTCCCCAAGCATGGAAATCTTGACTAACGCACACCTGTGCTCACAGGCCACAGGCAACTAATTAGCAGGGTGCTCCGGGCACTCTAGCTGCTCCTGCCAATAGAAAGAGTTGGTGGAAGTGACAGAGTGGGAGGCGGCAGAGAGGCAGCAGAGGAGATAAGACAGGGCTCCCAAGGTGTCAAAGACACTGCAACAACCACAGTTCCCTGAGTCAGTCACAGTAGGAACCGGCAGCCCCCAGCGGGAAGGACTCCACAGAAGTCTGCTGTGCCCACTCACCGCCTCCCTTTCCACGGCCCCATTCCTTCCTTAGTCAGTAGAGCACAGTGCACACTCCTATCAATCCCAGTTATTTTGAGCTTTCTGCTTCACCCCCCCCCATTCGCCTCCCCTTAACCTGAGTTAGCTACACCATTCAATCACCACCTCCTTGTCCTGTTGCTGAGCAACTATCCAGAACCCATGGATAGGCACCATACAAAAATATTTCCGAAATGTTAAAGCCAAGTGGAGTGCCAACATAGTCACATCTCCCTCTTAACTCTGCCCATGAAAACTCACTAACCCTGTGGACAGAGTAAAATCAACAAAGATTAGCAGACTTCTGCAAGTGGACAGCTTGGCTGAAGAAGCCCAGAGGAAGAGGAAGGGGAAATCAGATTCCTCTCTTCACTCCAGTGAGGTGCACAGGGCATCAGATGTGCTACTTTAAAGCATACAGTTCTACAGCATTAAACATTTTGCATATGATGATCACCTCTCCAGGATACCTTTATTTTCCAACTGAACCTTTGAATAGGTTCCCTTGCCATCTCCCCAACAGGGGATGGTTCCCATTCTATATTCTCTGTGAATGTGACACTTTGGGTCCTCCATGTGAGTGACCTCCAGTAATGTTTGTCTTTTATAACTGGTTTATGCACTTAGTATACTATCTTCAAGTTGACTCCCGTGGGAGCATGGGTCCACCTTCCTTCTGGTTTCTGCTCATCATCTTGACATTCTGGCAGGCAACAAAGCCTCCTTCATCTCGACACAGGCATTCTACACCATGGGGACAGGGACAGGCTCCAGGGAGGCATACGCCTTGCTTCTGTCTCATTGACGAGAGTAGTCATCACCAAGCATGGAAGAGGACCTACGTCCATGAGTGGAAACACAAAAGATTGGAAGGGAAATGGGAAGGACTAAGAACCAAAGTCCCAGAAGTGGACATGAATTCAAGTGTGTAAAGAACCTTCTGGACCTTTTTGTTACAGGTCGGTGTCCTCTCCAAAACACACACTGAAATTGGAGAAAGGTCGTGGCTTTCTGATACGAGTTCTCAGTGTCTTGGGACTGGACTAGCCCCTCCAGATTTGATGGGAATAAAGCCAGCCTACCCCTTGTGTTCTGCAAACCCCACAATGCCTGCTTGCTCGCTTGCTCACCAGCATAAATTGAAGCAGCACAAAGCCCTCACCAGAAGCTGAGCACATGCCAACCCTGTGTTTTTGGACTTTTCCTTATAAATTCATTGTGGGGCATTTTGTTACAGTAATGGAAAACAGAGAAACTTTCTAAAAGTCTTCATTCTGTATTTGAAGCCTGGAGGGTAGCCTCAGGGGCACCCTTTTTTCTAGGACACTTCAATTGCAGAATGTCCTCTTACATGCCATGTTCTTCTGGGTTTTCTCATGGGCTGGTGAAGTTGTGTTTGCAGCTGGGTAGTTACCAACTCTAAGAATCTACAGCTCAGCTCCGCCTTTAGCTCCAACATGAGTTTCAGGGAGTTTGTAGAGGAGGACAAGACCATCATGCTTCACATCTAAGAAAAGGATTTGAACTCAAAGGAGCCTAAGAAGGGTCATGCTCATCTTTCTCTGAGGAAACAGGTTCAAAGGGTGGAAGATCAGCCCCAAAGCAGTACCGGTGTTAATTTGAGTCGCTGATCTTCCGAGCTGCTTTTTGTTGGTGATGGGTCACTTTGGAGCCAGCGAACTCACCTCCCACTCCTGTTGGGATGCATCAATACCTCTGCCTGGTTGCCCAGCAGTTAATGTCCATTTTGGAACACTCCGTGAAGTCCCCTCTATTGTTATTTCTTATTAGTCCCCCTCTCTTCTTGAAGTTTCAGGATGTCGACTCCCTCTTGCTTCAAGATGCCTTTGTTCTCATTCTCTTTTAAGATTTCCCTATTTATTGTTATTTATGTGGAAGTGCATGTGCCCGCATGAGCTGTATGCATGCCTCATGCACATAAGCGCCTGCCGCGGTCAGAAGAGAGCACTGGATCCTCTGGAGTTACCGGTGCTTGTGAGCTGCCTGATGTGGGCGCTGGGAACTGAGTCCTCTGTAAGAACACTGAGCCCTGAGACACTGCCCCAGCCCTGCATTTCATTTTGGTCACTCCCATTCTATCTGAAACTCCTGTGAGGCTCCAGTGCAAGCCATCTGTGAAGGAAAATTCAGATTTGAAGAAGAAATAATTCAAAGGAATGGATCTAACACTCGGAGACCTGAGTGACCTTCGCACCTGGGAAACCAGCCTGGGTCCACCTTACATCCTTACTTACCCGCTTTTGTCTTAGGGTCACTCAACTTCTATCTCGTTTCCAGAATGTGACAAAAATGCCCTGAAAGGGACACTCCAAGATTTGAAATTATTACCCTATCAACTCAGGCCAGTACTCATGGCAAGAATTTCGGACAGATCTGTGAAAAAAAAAATCATTGAAAGTTCCAACTTTAATCTCATTAGTGCAGATTTGGCTGACAGGCTGTGAGCCACCCTGGGGGTGAGACCTGAGATGTGCAGACACTTACACGGGGCAATTTCCTTTGCACCTGGAGAGGAGAAATCGTGATTGTCAGCGCTGGCTCTGAAAGACAGGAGATCAGCGATAAGCCCCGAGCAGGCCTGGAAAGGAGGAAGGACACATTCCAGTGCTCTCCGGGAGGGTGTGGAAGCTGCTGGAAGAGGGGAGGAGCAGCTCCTCAGGGTTGCAGACAGCAGCAGGTCTCAGTTCTGTCCCTCAAGAGTTAAGTTTACACTGCGCTTACTTCTTGTTTCTGGCTACAGTGAATTCCTTTATCCTAGGGGACACGTTCTCACGGTCAGTGGGTCTGTGAACTGTCTCAGAACCGTGCACAGACGATGTCTGTTCCCATACTTGCACACCTGTAATTGACATTAATGTAAATTAGCACAACAAGAGGTCAGTTCCAAAAGCTAATGATAGAATAGAACAACCAGCACCATGCCACATTGGGAACGAATAAGACTTGTTAATTGTGGATTTCCACAATTTTCTAGTTAATGTTTTGGGCAACAGTTGACCGTGGGTCGGTGGTACCACAGGCAGTCAGGGACTGTTCCATTTCAGTGGAGAACAAGAAATGCCTCGACAATCTGGGCCTAGTACCATCCCTTATATCAAGCTGGATCTTTATCAAATAAAGATATTTAAAACAAAATCAAATGAACTAAGAAAAATAAACATTAAAAACAATTACACTTTAGACAAATAGACCTTAACACAAAAACAAGAGCTCTTTTTACACTAGCTCTTCAGCTCCTCAGTTTCACTTGTTATGATGTGGAGGTTCCTTTCCACCAGTTATGATATGGAGCAAGTGGGACCTTAGTGGGTCCCGAGGAGGGTGGAGGGTGAAGGGGAGAGGGGAAGGAAGGGAGAGAGAGAGAGAGAGAGAGAGAGAGAGAGAGAGAGAGAGAGAGATGCAAAAACCTGCTTGCCTCTTCAGAAAAACAGCAGAGAGAGAGAGAGAGAGAGATCAGAAGTGGTCAGAGCTTGTCTCTTAAAGGATCTTTGCACCTGCATATGGACTAGGACCCTGGGCTGGCCAGGGTACTGCTTGGGTGCATCCTGCCAGATGACAGGACACCACCTGTTGTCACTTTAAGAGGCAAGCCACGCCCACTCCCGGCGGACCCCTGCCCTCTTCCTGCCATCTTGAACTCTCTCTGTCCCCTCTCAGTGCGCAGGCGAGCGCGCCTGTCTCTCTCGGGCTCTTCTCTATCTCTCTCCTTTCTCTTCTCCTTCTTGCCCCACACACTCCCTCTTTCCTTTAAGTAATAAATATCCAATTCTATTCTGTACCATGTGTCTGCCCATGTGCCTTCCTTCTACCCGCCGCCTGCTCACACCTACCCACATGACGGGACCAGCCTGTCCAGCCGCTCGCCTTGCTGGGGCCAGCAACCGCTCCAGGATTTTGCAGGGACCCGCAGCCGTCTCTGTCTGGGACTGGCTGCTCCCAGAGCCCGCTGCCTGCCTACTGCCACCAGGGACCCACCAACATTTTTTTAAAAAATCATAAACCACCCCCTTCCCACCCATCACTGCCAGGGCATTTCCCTTCCCCAAGACTTGCTTGAGTGGGCCTTCAGAGAAGTTAGTACACACTGCCTCCTTACTCAATCCCTCCAATCCCCCACCACACACCCCCACTCTGTTTCATGCTAGCACCTTTGAACTCCCCCCACATAAGTGTTCCCCATTTTTCAGACAGAACCCTTGCCTCAGTGCCTCTGAGAAAGTACTCATTACTATCAGCGATGCCCAAGTCATGGTACCCAGCTGGCTCCCTCCTCCCCCTGAGAACTCCATGAGAGCAGACATGATCTAGAACCCAGTTCTCTAGTTCTGAGAATCACACACAGAGGCACTCCTGTGGAGAAGCTCAACCACCATAGTGGAGGAAATGACCAAACATGTGTCCAGGACCTTGTAACTGAAAGTCCTTGTGGGGTAGACTTTTAGGGAACTGAGTGAATCTAACAGACTTCAGGAGACAATCTAAGCCATTTGAAAGCTGTGTGACTCCGCGTGGGTTTAACAGTTGGAGGGAATTATGGGAAGGGGGTTAGCCCAGAGCGAGGCCGCCAGTGTGATTCCATGGAAGAGTTGGGATTCCACCTGTCCTTGAGAGAAGCGAAGAGTTCAGACCGGCAGAGGAAACCGAAGGTAATCACACAAGAGCAAAACACAGGGCTGGAGGCTAGGGGTGAGGGTGGGGGATACGCAGTGCAGAAACAACCCCGATCTGAGGGTGTAGTCATGGTAGTTTGAAACCAGGACCCCACAGGCGAGCTGCAGCGGGAGGCTGGAGGAGTAACTTGAACTAAGTGTCAATCAACAGAATAGGGCAGGTCAATCAGCAGAACGGGACCCCCTGCTGGAAAGATTAGGCCTCTTACAGTGCAATGCTCATTTTACAGGTGAGAAAACCGAGGCACAAGACAGGGCTGTGGGGAAAAGCAAAGGTTTCTTTCTCAGAACTCTTCTTTAGACGATTTGTGAGGGGTTGGCCTTTGCTCTCAGTATTCCACGTGTGCACAAGTCCCTTAGGCCACAGGCACCCTGAGAGAGACCAGCACTGTGTTTATCCTCATTTGTACTATAGGATGCCGAAGAGTTGAGCGGTTAGTTATCCAACGTCACCAGGCAACGTGCCTCTGGAGTTGATCTCATAGAGTACCAGCGCTCTCAGAAAGACCATAGGATTTGGAATCAGAAGACGTGCATTTCCATTCTGGCTCCACCCCAGGAGTCATGTGATCCCAGGAAAATAACCTAACCTTGCTGACCCTCTGTTTCCTCATCGGCACAAAAGGGATAATAATTCCTACCTCATAGGATTTCTGTGAGGATTAAGTGAGATTCCAGCTGTCAAGTTCTTGGCAGGTAGTATGTGCTTAGTAAACAGGGATCCCTCCCTCCGCCTCATCTCCTGACTTCCATCAGCCTGGACACCAGCTCTGTGGGCCTGTGGCCGCCACTCCCAGCTTCTCACCCAATCAATACAGATGTCCACCACTGGATAATGGTGCTTCAGGCTAAAGAGCCCTGCCCAGAGGCAACTGTGAGGTGGATATGGGAGTGGAAGAGAAAGCCTGGTTTTCCTGATGCGTTGTCACTGTCTTTACTGGGCTCTGTCCACCCACTAAGAGTAAGGATGGGAAGCCCCGAAGTGAACCGCTGGGACAGGCGCAAGGTACAGGCTCCACAGAGGACGTTCACACTGGCCCAAGTCCATGACTTCCTGGGTTTCTTGAGTTCCTTACTCCCTTCCTACCTTATTCACACCAACTCACCTTTGTGGTGAGTTTGTGGTGAGCCCTGTTGCTTTCTTGTTGGGTAGGAGACCTCTCAGTAGGTACAGGGAGACCAGGGGGTGGGGCAAGTAGCCATCACAAGAATTGTGGTTGCCTGAGATGGTGACGGGATGCCCAGTTTTTATACCTGGCTCCGAGACAGAACAGGACTCGTCAATTTAGCATGCTGAGATAGTCCCCCAGCTTGTAGGCCTCTGGAGTGCCATCTGCTTGGCAAATATGAGGACATCTAGAAGTCAGAGTCTGGGGGCTGCTGTCACGAATGAAGCTGATGTCCCAGTCCCTCTCAAACAAAGGCCATTCGGAGTAAGTGGAAATAGAATACACTGGTGTGTAGTAGGATCTATTGCTACTGGATTTAGTGCAGGTGATGGGGGAGGGCTTGGGACAGACAGCAGGGGCTGGGATCTGGCTTGGCAAAGCACCCGGTGTGGGCAAAGGAGCTTCCTGTGTACTCTCTGTCTCTCCAGTAGCCCATAAAGTGGATGAAACCCAACCTCCCACTGAGGGGCCTAGGCTTGATCCCAGTCTCCCTTCCAGTGGTGTAATTGGGGCACATTATTTGACTTAATTTCCACATCCAAATGGCAGAGATAATAACACCTACCTCATTAGGGGGGCTTAATGGTTCAAAGGAACTTGGTTAGAAAGCACACCAGTCCCACTAGCTCAGGATTGGTGGTCCTAAAAGGTTGGCTAATACCAGGAGCTGGAGGGACCTCAGGAAGGCCAGGACCCTTTAAGGCTCAGTTCTGATGCCAAAGGATTCGGTTCTCTGTAGTGGTGTTTACATACAGTTTACTATGTCTGAAGAGTGTTTGGGGGGCTTTGTTTGCCTGGAGTGTTTGGGAAAGCCATGGGGGTCCTGGCTATGGAAATCCAGTCCTATCTATTTCTAGCTGGACTGTTACCATCTTGTGTAGGTCACCAGCCTTGGGTTCCACTTCTACAGGGTGCCTCCTGTTGACATGGCGGATCTGCAAACTTCCTCCTGCTCTGAGGCTCCAGCACTCAGGCCTGCTGTTCCAGAGCACCAATCCATTTATGCAATCCTAATAGTCCCATGCCATCTTTTCAAGTGTGACGGGTGGTTTAGGAGGTACAAGAAAAATAACTCTTAAATAATTTCAAAGCAAAACAAAGCAAACGGTTGGGTACGTGTTCCATTTCTTGCCCCATCCACCCACATAAGGAGCAAAAACAAGCTTTGCTTTTCTTCCTTTCTGTCAAGTAGCATACTCAATAGCCCGTACATCTACCTGGATTTGTGTGTGTGTGTGTGTGTGTGTGTGTGTGTGTGTGTGTGTGTGGGCTGTGTTCCAACAGCATGGATAAGATCTCAGGAACGTTTATAATGTCACATACTTATGCAAATCGGCAACATGTTTATAGCAACGGGCACCACAACAGATTTCCATTAGTGAGAAGCCAGGCAACCTGAAAAGCTTTGAGCTCCCAGAATGCAAAACTCTGGACTTGGGGGAGGGGATAAATTCATTACAAGGGCAGCCAGCCCCTGGCCTGTTCCATAGCTTCTGCCGGGCAGAGACTTGGAGGCTCAGCTCAACCCATCTGTCCAGAGAGAGGGTATACCTAGATTATTTTATGGTCTGCTGGATGGCTGCCCACCAATCCAATTCTAACCTCTGCCATATAGAATAGAGGCTAACCTCTCCAGTCTGAGCCCCTGAGGGATAACAGAACACAGGCCACAAGGGCAGACAGTAGGAATGGGTCTTTAACGTGAGATTATGTGTGTGATCTGGTTTCATAGACCCGTTCCACCCCTACTTGCTATGGCACTTTGGGTAAAATATTCTCCTTGGCCAGTCTCATTATCTGGTTCTGCCATTTGTCTCATTTGACTGCTTCGGGATTAAATGTCCATGCCTGACACCAGAAGAGCGTTTAATTGATGGACATCATCACCGTGTTGCTGCCCTCATCATTATCACCATCATCTTCTTCCTCTGTAACATTTTCTAAGCTGCACTTGGGGCTATCAATAGGTAATATCTGGAAGGGAGGCTTGTGGGACCACACTGCTTATGAACATCCTCAGCGGCTGAGGGACACGGAGCATCAGCATCGCTACCACCAGACTCCTCCACTCCAAGGACACAGAGCCTTGGCGCGGCTCATGTCTCCAGCTGATCCGTTCTCAGAACCTCTTTCTGCTGGTGACCTTTCTGGGTACCAGTTAGCTAAGACATTCTTTGGGAAATCTCCATGAAGGTCTAGATAGGAGAATGCAATTTCAAAATGAACTATATGAGCCAGGCCCAGGGCACAGGGTTATAATCCAAGGTAATCTATGTGAGAGGCTGATCAGGAAGATCCTGAGTTCAAGGTCCCCCATGTTGGGAAACTTAATGAGACCCGGTTTCAAAACAGGAAAAGCAGAAAGAGGATCAGGTAGTTAGAGCACTTGCCTGGTATGAGTAAGGTGCTGGGTTCAATCCCCAGCCCTGCAAAGCAGAACTAAACAGAGAGTGATGAAGAGCCAGGTGTCTGAGTTGTATGCATACCAAAGGCACAGAGAGATCAGAGGGTGGGCGTGGACAATACGTGCTGGGAACTCACAGGAACGCCCACCCTCATCCCCCCTGACACAGAAAGACTATGTGACTTGTTTTTTCTAGACAACTGTGCATATTAAGTCTCCAAACAAGTGTAGAGGGCCAGGGTTGGCTTCACCATCCCTGTGTGACGCCTGACCATACTTAGAGCAGGGCCATTAGAAAGTGGTCCACCCAATGGCCCAGTCACCCCCTGAAGGTGTTTTAGTGAGGGAGTAGGTTGATTCACATTTGCCCTTACAAAGCATTCAGACTTAGCCTGAGGTACTTAAATAATTAAGATCATTTTGAGCTTATTTTAGGCTTCAGGTATCACTAGACTGTTTTCATTTGGGTTCTCTTTCCAACTTTTACATTTAGAGCGCTGTAAAAAAAATAAAATAAAAATTGCCCTGTGGAGAAGCCTAATTGGAGCCTTACCAAAATATATTTTAAATGAGGTTTAGACTTAGCTGAATTGAGCTAAATTGCTATTTCCTGTTCCTCCTTCCCTTGAATCCCATCCCTATCCTTAAGGCTCAGTGGCTTTGTGGGAGGGCTCTGTCTCCTCAGACTTGGGCTCATGTAATGCCCTATGACCACGGCACAGAAATGACTGAAACCGGCCTGCTCCTTCCCAACGTCCTCTGAGATGAGGAAAAATCCCCGAGACCTGCAAACAATGCAAGGAATGGCGCCCCACCCAGGGTCATTCAGCTTGGAGAAAAACTATAGGGATAATAGGCCAATCACCTCTACACCCGTGACCGGCTGCTGGGGGGAGGGCCTCTGCACTGCCCTGAGTTGGTGCTGCTGTACTCTCCTGATGTTCACCCTGCACTAGAGACTTCTTTCTGCCAGGGGGGAGTCATGAAAAAGCAGTAAATACTCAGGCCAGGTGGCTGGGAGCCACTAGGGACAAAGTAGGAGGGTGCCTGTCTCCCCCACGCTCATCAGAAGCACCTGGAAGGCCGGCGGAAAAAAGTTTTTCGCGCTTCTCTGCTTTGAAGTCTGACTTTTGGTCTTCGATTTTGTTTTACTGGAGGTCCAAATCCAAAAATCAACCAAAGGCCTGCATGGAAGTTCCATGAGAAGGGATTCCTTCCCTAACCCAATGAAAAGTCATTGAAGTGTCTCCATATACACCACACTGTGTGTTCCTGAAAGGGAGCTAGCAGGCCCTGCTGGAGTGGCAAGAGCCTTAACCCACACAAAACAGAAAAGACTATCATATTCTGGGAAGGCTACGGTGGACCGCTGACATTTCTCACCAGCGTTTTGGAGAAGCTGCCCCTCTACAGTGCAGAAGTCCTGGTAGAATGGTCTCCCTCCTGTCACCAATTCAGTTATCCAACCTTTATGCTTTTGTTTACAGTAGGGGCTATTTTTATGCCTGAGGAAAAATATGCTGATACTTTAAGCAAAGAGCTCACTCAGGCCTTGGAGTTGGACGTCCCAATTCTTTATTAAAATCCTAGTCCTGTCACATGCTGACAGTGTGACTTCACCTAGAACAAGTCATTCTTTGAGACTAATCAGCAGAGTATGGGATAATAATCCTGGAGCATCTTCTTCTTCAAAATGCCAGCAGGTAATGTATCAGAAAGTGCCTGGTGCAGGTACAGACGGCTAACATTATTATTAGCGTTAAGTGTATGTAAGGTGGAAAAGCAGATGTAAGCAAGCCTTAGGACTCTTAGGAGCTTGAGAAGAATCTTAAAGGTGGGAGAAGCAAAAGGAGGCTGGAGCGCAGTAGCAAGAGTGGTCCCTGGGGACGCAGAATGCGTGGGAGTTCCTCAGCAGAGCAGAAGGTCCCTTGGGGCAGACTCCAGGGAAAGAGAGGAAGGACCGCTCAACAAAGAGCTCACATCATTGTTGATTTCAGGCAGCAAATTCTGCTCCTAACTCTTCAATGACAGGCATGATGGTGCCTCCAACTGAAGCTCAGAGGTTAACACTGCTGCCTGTCTCTGAAACAGCTACTGCTGAGTGTTAGGGTGCTGAGTCAATTTGGGAGATCAAGGAAAGGTGAGACTGTCTAAGCTAGCCAGAAACAGAAGATAAAATGCCAGGCATAGAGGGAGGGAGACAATGGCATTCCATTGTCTAACTTGGAAACTTGCTGCTGAGGGCATTTGTTTGTCTTTGTCGATCTTAGCTTCCATTGCAATGATAAAACACCAGAACCAAAAGCAACCGTGGGGAGGAAAGGGGGCTTCACTTACAGTTTCCTATCATAGTTCATCACTGAAAGAAGTCAGAGCAGGAACCCAAGGCAGGCACCAGGGGGCAGGAACTTACGCAGAAGCTATGGATGAGTGCTGTTTACCAACTTGCTCCTCCTGACTTGCTTAGTTTGCCTTCTTATACTATTTCAGGGCCATCTGACTAGGAGTGGTATCGTTCATGATGGGCTGGGCCCTCCCTTTTTGATCACTAATTAAGAAAATGCTCCCACAAGCTTGCCCACAGGTCAATCTAATGGGGACATTTTCTCAATGAGGTTCCTGTTAGGATTCAGGCATTATGCTGGCCCACTGGAACCTGGCAGGATGGACCCAGGCAGTACCCTGGCCAGCTACACCACTACATAGTCTATACACAGCTGCAAAGGTCCCTTTAAGAGACACTGCGCCGCTCCCCCCACCCCTTCTGAAGAGGCAGGCTGGTCCTTGCCTCCCCTTCTTCTTCCTCTTTCTCTCTGGATTTCTTTTTCTCTCTTCTCTCCCCCATTCCCTTTATCGCTATAAAACTCCCACACAGGCTCTGCCTGCACAGCGTATTTGTCCCTCGCCCACCGTGGTCTCTCATCCACTGCCTGATCCCTTGGCCCACCAAGGTCTCTCACACCACAATTACCTCTTCCCAGATGACTCTAGCATATAACATGTCGACATGAAAACTAACCAGGACAATTGATTCCTTCTCAGCTTGACACACAAACACATTGCTATTAAACCATAACCTTTCCTTTCTTGTTCACCCCCAATATCTCATATTAATATCAATACAAGATACTCAGCTTTCAAAAGTCTCGCAGTTCTTAAAAATTCAAACTATTCAAAACTTCAGTCTCTTAAAATATTCAAAGTCTCTCTAAAACTCCAAAGTCTATTTAAAAGTTCAAAGTCTCCCAACTGTGGAGTCCTGTAAAATAAAAAGTAAGTTACATGCTTTCCTTACTCCAAAGGAAAGGACCAGGGCACAGTCGCAATCAAATAAAAACAAAACCCACATCCAACAGCGCAAAGTCCAGTGTCAGATTTCTAGGACTACCAGTCTTCTGGGCTCGCCACAGTGCACATAACTTGTCTCCTAGGCTCAGAGCAGCTCTGCTACACGGGGGCTTCTGTCCTTGGCAATCATCCCATGGTGCTAGCATCTCCAAGGTCCACACTGCAATTGGCTGCACTTGTACCAACAGCCTCCTCTGAGCTCTGTGCAGGTACTCTAAGCCTGTCACATGGTGCCAGACCTTCTGTGATCCCCTCTGTCGTAGGACTTCTTTAATGAGACTGTACATTCATGAATGGCTTTTCCCAGCCTTTCAGAGTACCAAGCCCCAACTGTTCTTCATGACCTCTTCATGGCCCCTTCATGCCTTCAAAACTAGTACCACCTGGGAGTCTCTTACATATACCAAGTTTGGCTGTCAGCATGAGCGTAACCTTGGCCCCGTTGGACTACAGTTTCTATGTGCTGAGACTGAAGAGACACTTCCCAGACAATTCCACTTTAATGATTTTGATCCCTTTTTAATCACCACTGATTTCTTACCAGTGAACCTGCATCAATTTTGCCAGCAAAGCAAAGGTTTTACTTAATGGTTCTGGTCTCTTGTTAATCAAGCCATTTATTGAGATCCAGCTAACCAGAACCACAAATTCTCAACTGAAACATTTAACAGCCCTGATGAGTCTTCAAGGGACTCTCAAACTTCCTTCTGAAACATCACAAGCTAGGCTTCCATCATCTGTACTGCTCTCATGTTCATCTCCCTAGTTCCTGGGCTGGCTAGTTTTATATCAGTTTGACCAAAGCTAAGCACCTTTTAGGAAAAGGAAAGGAATTGAGAAAATTCTCACACCAGAATGGGCTGTGGTATATTTTCTTGGCTGACGATTGATGTTGGAGGGTCCAGTTCTCTGTGGGAGGCACCCCCTCTGGGCTGCTTTTCCTGGTGCTGTAAGAAAACAGCAAGTCAGTAAACAGCATTCCTCCATGGCCTCTGCATCACTTCTTGCCTTGAGTTCATGCCCTGACTACCCTCAGTGACGGACTGTTACCTGAAAATGTAAGGTGATATGAATGCTTTCTCTCCCAAAGTTGATGGAAGTCCTTGTGTTTTATCACAGCAACAGGAATCCCAAGACAGGAATTGGTTCCAGAAGTGGGATACTGTTGTGGGAACACACTGTGTTCATGTGTTTTGGGGAGGATGGTGGTAGCTTTTGAACTTTGGGCTCGAAAAGCCATTGAGTGCTCAGAGTTCAGTGGGCTGTTTCCTGGGAGATTGAAAGAATAGTGAATTAAGAATTTGTGGTGCTGATAACTGGGGCTTAATAACCAGCTGTGATTAAGAAGAGACCAGCATCATTGAAGATCATAAACCTAGAAATATTTCCTCAGGGTCAGTGCACGGAAGCTGTGGTCCAGAGGGGGCAAAGACTGCATCTCAGGTTGGCATTTAAGCTTGGTAGTGTAAGAGTCACCACCAGGGTGGTGCTGGTTTTGAAGACTGGAAGGGAGTCATGGAGAGCACCCAAGGCTTGACACCGTGTGGCTGGGTTGGAGTCACTGAGAGAAGCCGGGGAAGGTCATTGGTGGGTCGCAGTAGAACTTCCAGGATAGAAGAGGTCATGGAGAGAAGCTGAGGCTTGGGAGCATGTGGCAAGATCACCATTCCCTGCACAGAGCCCAGGAGAGGATACTGGCGGAGGTACAGCCCAGATGCAGTGTGGACCTTGACATGCTGGAGGTATCAGTACCATGGGATGACCACCAAGGACAGGGCAGCTGTGGCACAATGCCAGTCCGAACCTACAAGACAAACTGTATGATGGATGGCAGTGGTAGCAGAACAGACTTGGTGCTTTGGAGGCCAGGCATTCAGGAGTGAATTCCAGACATTAGTCACTACATTATTTGCACTGTTGATCTGATTGTAACCGCCTTGACTCATTGTTTTTGAAATATGAAAGCATGTAATTTGATTTTTATTTCATGGGAACCCACAGTTAAGAATTTTTGGGATTTGGGGGAGAATTTGGAGACAATTTGAGAGAGAATTTGAGTTTTAGAGAGACTTTGGATATTTTCAAGAGAATAAACCTTTAAGGTATTTGAATTTTTAAAGACTGTGGTACTTTTAACAGTTGGAATGTTTTATATTGTGGTATTAATATCAACATACCATCTCGGGGGCAAGCAATAAAATAAATATTTTAGTTAAATAGTGATGTGTTTGTGTGTCAAGATGACAAAAGTTTATTTGCACTGGTTAGTTTTCTGCCACCTTGACACAAGCTAGAGTCATTTGGGAAGAGAGAACTTTATTTAAAAAAAAAATAATTCTACTATATTGGCCTGTGGCAAGCCCATGGTGTGTTATCTTCATTGATGGTTGATATGGGAGGACCAATGCCCCTGTGAGTAGAGCCATCCCTGGGTTGGTTGTCCTGGGTGTTATTAGAAAGCAGGCTGAGCAACCCAAGAGGAGGAAGCCAATAAGCAATTTTCCTCCATGGCGTCTGCATCAGTTCCTGCCTAAGTTCGTGCCCTGACTTCTGTCAATGATGGACTCTTTCCTGGAAATAAACCTTTTCTCCTCAAGTTGCTTTTAGTCATGGTGTCTTTTTGTTTGTTTGTTTATTTGGTTGGTTGGTTTTTCTAGACAGGGTTTCTCTGTGACTTTGGAGCCTGCCCTGGAACTAGCTCTTGTAGACCAGGTTGGCCTCGAACTCACAAAGATCTGCCTGCCTCTGCCTCCCGAGTGCTAGAATTAAAGGCGTGCGCCACCACCACCCAGCTTTAGTCATGGTGTTTTATCATAGCACTAGAAATTCTAACTAAAACGGTTGCCAATAAGCTCTGAAAAATCAGTGACTTATTTAGCCCAGCATTTCAAAGTCCTTCCACAAACCTCCTCCCAAAATGGTCCAGTCTGCCCCAGCCACTGTCAACTCTCTGATACAGTTTGCATTTTTAGCTCGCTTCCCACTGCTGCTGTAAAACACCATGACCAAAGGTGGCCTAGGGAGGAGAGGCTTTAGTTTGCTTCTATGTCTACATCGTAGTGCATCATTGGAGGAAGTCACATGAACTGGAGGCAAGAACTGGGAGGCAATAAATGGTGGGAATGCTCCTTACTGTCTTATTCCTCCTAGGTAGTTCAGTTTGCTTTCCTATACAATCCCAGGAGTACCTGCTCAGGGATGCGCCCTCCCACATCAATCACTGATGAAGACTTGAAGGCTATGGTCTCTCAGGCCAGACTGTTGATGATATTTTCATAACTGAGGTTCTTTCCAAACGACTCTAGCCTGTTCCAAGTCCACATGAAAACTAATCAACACATCGTCTTTACTTCTTCTATGCATTTTAATTAAAAATTTTTGTGCAGTGTATTTTTGCTGTATCCTTGCCCCTTCTCCAACTCCTCCTGGACCTCCCCAGCCTACCACTTGGCATAATGTTTTTCCTTAAAAAAAAAGCACCAAACAATAAGTGCACATGTGCGCAAGCACACACACACACACACACACACACACACACACACACACACACACACAGAATCAACCAAACAAGTCACACCATGTAGTCTGTTTGCTGTTGTTCAGCTCTTTCCTGAGCATGACGCCTGCCCTGGTGTGGTCAATATGTCCACTGTCATTAATTTTCTCTCACACAGCAGTTATCAGTTGCAAACAGCTTCTTGGTCACTGATGGGCCTTTGTGACCACTTTCCATTCTCAGCACTGGGATTTGGTGTGGTTTGAACTTGTGTGGGTCTTGTTCATACTGTCACAGTTTCTGTGAGTTGATAAAGCCCATCCATCCTGTTGTGTCTGGAAAATGCTGCCTTCTTGGGGTCATCTTACTCTTACAATCTTTCTGACTCTTTTTTCAGCATAGATCTCTGGGACTCAGGGTGGGGGAGAGGTTTATCTTTATTTTTTGATACAGGATTTTACTCTGTCACCTAGACTGGCCTAGAACTTACTATGTGGCCCATGCTTGTTTTAATCTCCTGGCAATCCATCTGACTCAGCCTCCCAAGTGCTAACAGTATAGGTGTGATCCGCCACACCTTCTTGCTGAGAGTAACATTTTGGTGATGACTTTCTCTGTCTTCCCTTCTATGTAATCACCCCAGCAACTTTATAAAGTAAACATTATTAGTCCCATCTTCTTGATAAAGAAGCTGAAACTCAGAAAGCGTTGAGTTCCCCCCAAGAATGCTCTGTGATAGATCTGAGCCTTTTATCCAGTTCATCTGGTTCTACATTTATGGCTTCTTAGGAAATGAAGGAAACAAAGAGTAAGGAAGTGGTACCCCAAGTTTTTCATAGAAGCCCCCCTGTGAAACTGCCAGTGTTAAAAGATAAACCGGCATGTGCTTTCTTGAAACTTTGAAGAAGGAATCTAATCTGGCCTTTAGCTCCTGCTAACAGACAATGGCTAAGTGTGGAAAGTATGCCTTCCTTCTTCTGTCTGCTCCTTGGTGCTTAATAGCATTGGAGCAGGGAGCAGGAGGAAGGAGAGAGAGGTGAATGTGTCCCAAGTGTGCTGATGCCCACAGAGACCAGAGCGGGTATCTAATCCTCTGCTGGAGTTGCAGGCGACTGTGTGTGCATGATGTGGGTGCTGGAACTGATAGATGAATGTCCATCAGAACAGCAGGACAAGCTTTGAGGTGCTGCTCTATCCCTCTAGGCCCCTAGTTGTTATTGTTTTAACAACTTAATGTCCTGCTAGAATTTCTCTGGAAAAGCATGGAAATTATGAGCATGAGATTTCATGTCGGGTAGCGCTTGACTCCAGTCCTGCATTCCCTGGAACATTTAACTTTTTGTGTGAAAATAAATTCCTACCTCATACCATTAAGTTCAGTTCTAGATGGATAGAGAATCCAAGTGACAGAGGAAAGCATTAAAACTCTCAGAATATGACTTTGGTAGCCTGAGACTGGACTCTTATCTGGGGAGGAGGAGACGGCAGGCCTCAGGGGTGGGTGGAGTCTGCAGTGAGAGTCTGGGGTTCCTATAGCTCTGGACTAGAACTTTGTTTCTTTTGCATGTGTGTACACACATGTATGGGGGTATATGTTTCTGTGTGTACCCGTGTGTGGAGGTCAAAGGTTGGCATCACATGTCTTTCTCCATTGCTATCTTCCTTATATGTCCAGGCAAAATCTCAGCCGCTGTTTCTGCCTGCCACATGTTGGGATGACACGTGAGCCACCACATTTACTCCATATTCACGTGTTTGCTGGACGTCTGAATTACAGTCCTCACTTTCGGGGCAGGTGATTTTTTTACCTGCTGAGTTGTCACCCCAACTCTAGAAACAGACTTTTTAGTCAGGATGCATACATTGTTAACTGTCAAATAATAGATACATAAATTGACAATTAAAACTCAGATTTTCTTCATAGAAGTAAATAGAGACACAAACTAAAACTTTGAGAAATATTTCAAATAAATATAGCTAATAAAATATCAGTGAAAAATATATATATAAAGCATGGGAGCGGGAGAGATGGCTCAACAGCTAAGAGCACTTGTTGCTTTTGCATTTGCAATTCCCAGAACTGACATGATAGCTCATAACTACCTATAAGTCAAGTTTGAGGTGCTTCAAATGGTCCCCTGGGCATCAAAAATATATACAGACATCCATACATGTATAACATGTATATACATAAAATAAACCTTCAAAAATGTAAAAAACACTTATACACATAAAATAAAACTTGTGTGTCTGTGTTTATGTGTATGTGTCTCTGTGTGTGTGTTCATAAATAAGAAAGCCGCTTACCTTGATAGAAAATGGGAAAAACCCAGAAAGAGACATTCATAGAGAAAGAGACACATACAACCACTAAATGTAAAATGATGCTCAGCTCCCCAGTTACCACAGATATTACCTCTGATCAAACAGTGCTGGCAGACAGCTGCTGGCCAACATGTCCTAGCATCTGATAATACCAAATGGTGGAAATGAGCAGGATCTTGTACCTGAGTTGGCAAGAAACTGGGAAACAATTTTTCTTTTAAGACTATGTGCACTCAGTGAATCTAACAGGTACCCTCAAAATATAAACTCAGGGAAGTTGAGTATGAAGGGACACTAGCCTACTAGAGCATTTGACTCTGGCCGGCCTTGCCCCTCTGCCCCATTTCCTCTGCCTTGCTAAAAACCGTTGGATTACCTTTTTAAAGCTAGCCACCAAGGTCTAGTCCATTATTTGGTCACTTTTTCCTCCTGAGGTTGGCTACCCAGGGTTAGTTAATGAAGTATTGAAGTCCAGCAATCGGAAGCCCCCTTTGGTTCACCTAAATAACATTCTCAATTAAAATTAAACACTTCATCCTAACACAGGGTTTCCCCCTTTACCTTTATAAGAAGCCATTTGCCTACATGCCATGTCTGTCTCCTCTCTAGCCAGAGGCATTCCTTTGTCCCCTTGGGAAAATATCTCTGCCCCCTTTTCCTTGTCTCCTTTCCTTTCTCCCTCATCCCCTACCTTCCTTACCACTGCATTCTAGACCATGCTAACCCAGACCTCCCTTCTTCTCCTTTTAAGAATGACACATGCAAGGTCATTTGCTGCTGTTTTCTGCCTAAGTCAGAAAGCAGCCACTTTAACTTTTCTTCCCTACTTAATAAAGGATCTCTGTGAAAACGGGAGTTTGGGTGTGGTTTGTGCCTAATCTGGGGTCTGGAAGGGAACCCCCGTTGTGTGGGAGTCCCCTTCAGAGACAACCATATAAGAGACTGATACAAAATAATCACAACTGAACTTTCCAAAATAGAAAGAAAACCCTTATGGAAGCAGTCTAAATGCCACAGAAGAGAGGATACACAGAGAAATGTAAGTACAGTTACCAAAAGGATTATTCTACAGTCTGAAAACAGAAAGCTGTACATAGACTCCTTCATAGGAATGGATCGAAGGAGCAGCAACGTGAATGGAGGAAGGCATTCTTCAGAGGACTTCAAGTAGCACATTGTATTCTTCATAAAATTTGAAAATGATACAAAATTAAAATTAAACTAAGTAAAGCTAAACAATGCACAATTTAGGCACACACATGCTGTGTAAGATAGAAATCTGTTCAGTGTGAGAGTCAGGGAAGTGATAGTCTCTGAGCAGATGTCATATGAAGACAGAGGATTATAAGGTAGCTGGAATACTCTGGTTTGGGTTTGAACAGTGGAATAGAAGTGTTCTACTCTTTGGTATACGTCCGTACATAAAATACTGTAAACTATGGCATGTTACCTTCCACATCTCTGTCACAAACACATGACAAAAACAGTTTGTGGAAGGAAAACTTTGCTTTGCTCCAAAGTTTGGGGGTGCAGTCCACCATGGCAGAACAGTGATGGCGGCAGGTGTGTGAGGCCGCTGCTCACATTATGTGTGCGTCAGGAAGTAGAGAGCGGGGATTGCTTTCTTTCTCCGTTTTCTTCAGACTAGGACCCCAGGCTGTGAAAGAATGCTGTCCACATTTAGGGTTGGTCTTCCCGTTTCCTTTAACCTAACCTAGAGATTTTCATGGGCATACTCAGAGGATCATCTTCTAGATGAATCTACTCCAGTCACGTTGGGTTGATATTAACTTTCACAGATAGCTTTTGCTGAATTAGTGGGGATAAGGTGCCATGCCCCAGTGATCCAGTTCTGTGACCCCAAGATCCCAGTAGTCAATTAATAAGTAAGAAATCTGGCTCCCCCACATACTATCTTTTATGAGCTATGGTTAGTTGTTCAGTGTGTCTTCGGTTTTCTTGGCTATGGAGAAACAAAACCCATGGGTGAGTATAAAAGTCAACTAAGCAATAAATGAAGCGAAACCACTGAATGATGCACTGAAATGAGTGGCCTGTGCAGGGTAAAATGGGAATTACAATAGCTTTATTGAGCTGTAACTCTTGTCTCATACAACTCACTCATTTAAAGTGAATAATTCATTATTTTATAGTATACTCAGAGTGGTGCAATTATTACTGAACTCTATTTCTTACTAATTTCATCACTCCGACACTCCTGTCCGCATCACCAGCCATTTCTATTCCCGTCCCCCATCAGTACAATCCACGTCCACCTCTATGGGTTTGTCCAATCTGGACATGTACTATAAGTAGAATCCTACAATATTTTTAGCTTTTTTAGATCATAAATCCATAACAGTGTAGCAGTGTGAGTCTTTACTGCTACTAACGTTATGCCGCTTAGCAGCCCACACCGACCATGTTTGCAGTGGTGCCTGCGGGGAGACAGGAGACAGTAAATTCTTCAACAGAATTAAGGAAAGAGGTCCCGGACTGAACTAGGTTGATCTCAAATTACTTTCACTTTTACCCAAGCTGACTTACTTCCCAGTTCCGGTCCAAAAGAAATACTCTATTGGTGGGTTTGTTCCAGCCAGTGACTCTTTCCTCCATGGGGTTTTCAGGTCCCCAGCCCTTGCTTCATCCAGTCAAGTCCCTGCTGCCACCTGAAAAGACCACACCGCTGCATGTGCTTCCTCACACACTGCAAAATCAGTAAAAATCTGCATGGAGGTTCTTCAAACAAAAACTGAGATGCGAGTACCATATGACCCCTCTGTAGGACCCAGGGGTATAGTCGGAATCCCATAGATGTTTTCACATTCATGTTTACCACTACAGTGTTCACAATGGCTCAGACATGAAACCAGCCTAGAAGTTCACAGTTAGATGAACTGAGAAGCAAAATGTGTTATAGCGATACAATAGAGTTTTAGTCAGGCATAAGGGGAAAATAAAATCACGCTATTTGCTGAAAATGAATTGAAACAATGATCATGATATTAAAGAAAATAATTTAGACACAAAAAAGACAAATATCTATTTTCTCTCATATGGGTAACATATATATATATATATAAATTATGTATGTAACATACGTGATTTATGTATGACATAAGAGTAGAAAGAGAACTGTAAGGTAGGATGAAGAGGTCTGAAGAGGGGAGGGGGAACAAGAGAGTGTAGTAGGAACAGGGAAGGAAGATAAAATATGCCGTCTCTCATAAGTGGAGTCTAGATATTAACGTATAGAGGCTCTCTGTCTCTCTGTTTCTGACATGAAAAAAGAAGAAGGAAGTCGACTAGCAAGGTGGGTCGGGGTGATAAATATGAGCAAAGTAGAGTGATTAGGTGTATGGAATTTTTATAATGAAACTGGTGTTTTATGCCCAGACTAAAGACATTTTAAAAACTAGGGGAAAAGAAACAAAGTGATCAGCTAAACAGCAACAATGAACGGGACCCACAATCAGGTCTGCCTGATTCTGAGCCTGGCGCCTTGGTCATTACCCACCCAGCAATGCCTCCACTTGTAAGAAAATGCTATACCCCCTCAAAAAAAATTTTTTTAGAGTGAGGATAATAATTATCTTGATTTCATATAATATCTTTTTTTGTTATTCTGAGAAGGCTAATTTGCAATTTCCTTTATAATCAAGTTGGGTTAAAGGCTTGAAGCATTCTTTGGCTGACTAAAGTTGTTCAATATTAAATCATTTATTTCTAAAAAATACTTACCTGTGGGGAGAGTAGCAATTACCACTTCAGAGAAGATGTGTCAGCGAATGAGTAGCAGACTGTTGACTTAAGAGTTAGTAAAACATAAAGAACTCGCTAAGTCTCTAATTATATTGGTGTTCAGCTAAGGACACACTAGCCTGCTCCAATCACTGTGGGTGTTGGGAGAAAAATGAGGCTGTTTCTTTACGATCAGGGGGACACACTTGCTCTGAGCATCTTAGCGGTTTTCATTATATACTGGAAATAGATGGCAGATAGCAAAGAATTGGTTTGATCTAGTTTAATACATGCATACAAATACACCATGTCTGCTGCTTCCCCCGTGGAGATTACAGGATGTCTAAATTGGTGAGACCGATGTTTTACTAAACAGAGAAGCGATTTCCCCTTGGTTGTACATTTATTTGGAGGATGGTATATTGCTCTGGGAAATACATATATTCCCACAGAGAGACATAAATGTCTGGCCCGTTCTTCCTTAGTTCGCCCCAAGGGAGCTTACCGGGGCCTGATTAAGCAAGGAAAGCATCACACGTTCTTCGACAGTTCAGAAATCCCTGGGGTTGAGTTGAGTTTTAGGTGAAGGGTTCACGTTAGTGCCAAACTGGCTTGTGCCGTCCCATCACTGTCCATACTTGACAAGACCAGCTTTTGTAGCCTGCTCACGCTGACAGCCAGGGAATAAGCACATCTGAGACCTGGAGGAAGAAAACGCCTGGGTGGCACTCCCTGCAAGCACGGGGCTTATTTCCTATTAAATATCTCTGTGACCTACTTCTCGGAGCAGCAACTTCAAAAGGAGCCCAACTTCCAAGTTTACGTCTTTGTCCTTGTCCACTGGCTGCCTTTTCATCGCCAACCTCAGGAACCTGAACTCCCAAGTTCCCGCCAGCCATCTTCTAAGAAGATAGACAAAGCAGGACACGGAGTTCAGTGGTACTTTTGTTCCAAGGTTGCACATTAATCCCGAAGGGATGCCGTGGTTCTCAGTCTGCTCTAAATGAAGTGCAGGGAAGAGAGGCAGTACCTCTTAACTCACTTAATGAAGAAACAGTCCCTTCCCATGCAGAGAAAAACAGAGTAGATGTGGGGCGGGGGTGCGGTGGGGGTGAGGTGGGGTAGGGGTGGGGAGCACTCATACAATCTAGAGTCCGATGATAGGAAAAAAGTTCCTGGCAGGTAATTCACATCTATGGGAGACTTATGCGACCTCTGTTTATTCTTAGCTGAAGCAGGGTGGGCTGTTGATTGTATGGGGACTTAAAGTAGTGAAAATGAACTCTTCAAAAGAGCTTTGCAACGTCTGCTGCAACCCAGATTGTTTCTAGAACTCACTAGAACATAGGCACCCTGAGAGCAGGGTTTTGTTTGTTGGTTGGGGTTTTTTGTTTGGTTGATTTGTTTTGCTATTTATTTATTTAGTATTTTGAGAGATAATTTCTCTGTGTAACAGCCCTGACTGACCTAAAACTCATTTTGTAAATTGTAGAAGTGACAGCCTCAAACTCACAGAGATCCGCCTGCCTCTGCCTCCGAAGTGCTGGGATTAAAGGCGTGTGCCACTACTGCCTGGCAAGAACAGGATTCTCGTAGCCTAGAACTTACAAGCCCTTTGGGAAATTACTAAGTGAATGGCTAGGCTTGCCAACACCCTGCTTCCAACTGCAGATACCATTGCTAACAAGAAGGGCCCCTCTTGGCCCTGCCCTTGGCGCAGAAGCCCATCACTACCAGCACCAACAACGTCTCTGTCGTTACTACTTCTGCTCGTTATTCTAATAGCTATGTCTAAATTGGATTCCACGCCAACCTCAATAACCCTATGAAGCTTGGGGCAGCCCCTCCCATGTTACATACAAGGACACTAAAGTTTGCAGAAGTAACCTGCTCAGAGTCTGAAAATATCAAAGTCAGAGTTTCAGCATACTGTCACTATCATTATCCTACTACTCCTAAGATGTAAAAGGGAGTATGATGTCACTCACGTAAGAAGATCTAAAGGAAAACACATCCCTGACCAGCGTTGCCCTGTGCCAAGCACTCCCACTTTAATGCTGTCTCTTATTGCACCAAGGCTATTAGAACTCACCTGGATTTTATAACCCATGACCACATGCTTGATTAGATTTTCCGTTATTATATGTTTCAGGTATGGAAATCTTATTTTCCCTGTAGCAGACAGAATCTGTGTCTTCCATTATAGGCTGAGCCATACTTGGAAGAGTGCTAGCCATTACTAGAACATTCATGAGAAGTCAATAACTTGGAATTAGTCTTCAAAAACTTAAAGACTGTAAATTGTCCCTGATGCTACATCCTTATTGATTTTTTTTTTGTAAATACTTAGGAACTAGGTTGTGCCTGCCATGGAAGTGACGTCACTTTACCATCTAACTATTACAAGTTCACGTTATGACTTTATTGATGATTTATATAGTCAAATGTCTTCTAGAAAGGAGCCATCACACCATGCTAGATGGGCGCACGATATGAACCCTCCTTGGTCTTTTATGTACTGAAGGGATCGGTGGTCTGCAGCAGATAACAAAACAAACAAAAAGTAAACACATCCCTTACAGCACAGTGTAAAAAGAAGGCAAACTGGGATGTATGTCCTTGAAGAAGGCAGGATGGGAAAATACAAAAACAACCATCTCTTTAGAGCTGTTGTCTCTATTCTCTGGCCCTTCCAAGATGCTCCCAGAACCTTGAGTTGGGGAAGAAATACACTATGCAGGCTTCTTGGAGAGACAAGTTCTAACATAGACTTGTTTCCTGAATGTTACAATACTCACCTACCAGGCAGGATATACTTGCTGATGCAACCATAGTCAGATGGTTAAGGAGGTAACCAACTGTTTTCTGATTGGATTTTAAGACCATTCCAGAGGAGGGAGTTCGTACCTGGTACTATAAACCTGGTTTGACCAAAAGCCTGTGTCTGAGAGGTGGGACACATACTGTTGTTGGCTCAATGGTCATGTTGTCAGATGGATTTCTAGACACTTATGCTTACACTCAGACATTTGTGCTACTCTCCATCTTGGCCAAGGAAGCTTCCTTGGTAATTGGGTAATAGTTAATGCTGAGATTGATAAATGGTTAAAGAGCTAAGAATAAGTGACTATATGTGCTTAGTCTTAGAGAGATCATGGCTATTTACAAATTTGATAACACCTATTTAAAGTGCTATGTTCTTCAGTCTAATGATGACTGACTGACTGGCTGATGGAAGTTGCAGCCTTACCAACCTCTTGCCTCCACTCTTACACCCTACAGTCTAGTCTTCACATAGCAGCAAGAGTAAGGCCACTGAAACTGGAGTCTAGTTGTGCCACATAAATATTCGGTGACCTCCCAGTGAATGTCAAAGTCCTTGTAGGGGCCCACAAGGCCCTCTGTGATCTTGACTCCATCAAGATTTTTTTCTTTTATTTGCTCAAGTCCAACTCCAGTCATCTCCTTTATTTTCCTAAATATATCAAATCCATTTCAACAAGAAGTATTTAAACATCCAGGTGACTTACACCCTAATTTTGTTCAGGTCTCTGCTTGGATTTTGCTTTTGGGTCTTCCTTGACCCAAATTCACCCTCTGTTCCCTATTCTCTATTCACTGTCTGTTCTGTCACTGAATTTGTTTTCATCCTTGCATGCAATACCATGTAACATTATACACGTGTATGTATGTGTTCTTCTGTCTGCCCAACTTTACCATAATCTCTATGTAGGCTGTGATTTTGTGCTGTTTTGCTTATCAACTTCAAGAACTGTGCATAAAGCAGCTATACAAATTTGCAATCTCACCAGCAATGGAGGATCATTCCCTTTACCCCACATCATCTCCATCATAAGCTGTCATCAGTGTTTTTGATCTTGGCCATTCTGACAAGTATAAGATGGAATCTCAGAGTTGTTTTAATTTGCATTTCCCTGATGACAAAGGAAGCTGTGCATTTCCTTAAGTGTCTTTCAGCCCTTTGAGATTCATCTGTTGAGAGTTCTCTGTTTAGGTCTGTACTCCATTTTTTATTAGATTATTTGTTCTTTTGAAGTCAAGTTTCTTGAGTTCTTTGTATATTTTGGAGAATAGTCCTCTGTTCAATGTGTGGTTGGTGAAAATCTTTTCCCAATCTGTAGATTGCCATTTTGTCTTGTTGACTATCTCCTTTGCTTTGCAAAGGCTTCTCAGTTTCAGGAGGTCCCATTTATTAATTATTGCTTTCTGTGTCTGTGCTACCAGGGTTATATTTAGGAAATGGTTTTCTGTGCCAATGTGTCCAAGTGTACTTCCCACTTTCTCTTCTATGAGGTTCAGTGTGTTGATTTTATGTTGAGGTTTGATCCATTGGACTTGAGTTTTGTGCATGGTGATAGATAAGTATCTATTTTCATTCTTCTACATGTTGATAGCCAATTATGCCAGCACCATTTGTTGAACATGATTTCATTTTTCCATTTTATATTTTTAACTTCTTTGTCAAAAATCAGGTGTTGGTAGGTATATGAATTGATACCCAGGTCTTGAATTCTATTCCATTGGCCCTCCTGTCTGTTTTTGTGTCAATACCAGGCTATTTTTATTAGTAGTTCTATAGCAGAATTTGAAGTCCGAGATGGTGATTGCCCCCAGAAGTTCTTTTGTTGTACAGGATTGTTTTGCTTATCCTGTATGGCAATTTCTCAGGAAACTAAGAAACAATTTACCTCAAGACCTAGCAATAATGCTGTTGGGTATAGACCCAAATGATGCTCAATCATACCACATGGACAAGTGCTCAACTATGTTCATAGAAGCATTATTTGTAATAGACAGAACCTGAAAATAACCTAGAAGACCCTCAACTGAAGGGAAATGTGGTACATTTACACAATGCAGTACTACATAAGTGTTAAAAAAATAATGACATCTTGAAATTTGCAGGCAAATGGATACATCTAGAAAAAAATATATTCACTGAGGGAACCCAGGCCCAGAAGACAAATATAATATGTAATCACGTAAATAGAGACTGCTTGTTTGTTTCCCAATCACCCAGATGCAAATAATCACACAGAAAATATATTAGATATAACATTGTTTGGCCAATAGCTTATGTGTATTTCTAGCTAACTCTTACATCTTAAATTACCCCATTTCTATTAATCTGTGAATCATCATGAGGCTGTGGCTTACTGGTGAGGTTCTGGGTTGGAGACTGGTGTCTTTCTCCTCCGGCAGTGACATGGCATCTTTTTGACTCCGCCTACTTTCTCTCTATATCTCTGTCCAGATTTCCCTCCTGGCTTGACACTACTAAGCCTTTGGCCAAAACAGCTTCTTTAATAACCAATGGTAATAAGACATATTCATAGCATACAGAGGGGAATCCCACATCACAGTCACTCATAAGTGGCTTTTAAACATAAAGAAAAAAACAAAAAACAAACAAAAGAAACAGCCTACAGGCCACAACCCCAGAGAAACTAGACAACATGGAGGAACCTATGAGAGACATACAGGGATCTACATAGGAAGGTGAAAAAGACAAAATCTCCTGAGTAAACTGGGAGTGTGGGGCTCACAGGAGAGGGCAGAAGGGAAGAAGGGAGGAGGGGAGAGGAGAGGAGAAAAATGTATAGCTCAATAAAAACAATTTTAAAAAAGAATTGTGCATATTGTAAAGTAGATCCTTCATTAATATTTATGGGATGAAGACCTCATTTCCTAAAAGAGGTTGTCTTCCTTGTCTTCTTTACTGGATTTAGAATCACCAAGGAAACACACTTCTGAGAGTGTCTATGAGGGAAGTCTGATTGTGAATGTGGGTGGCATCATTCCATGGGGGCCCTGGAATTCTTTTTTAAAAAAGAGAAATCACGATGAACAATAGCCTTCATAGATCTCTGCTCCCTGGTGTGACTGTGGTGTGACTGACGGCTTCACACTCCCACTGCCGTGACGACCCCTCTGTGACAGACTGCACCCTCAAACTGAACCCAGAGCTTTCCTTTCTTAAGTTGGTTTTTGCCACAATAATGAGAAATGTAACTAATAAAAAGATGATTATTTAAAAAGAGATAAGACCTAACTAGTCATATAAAGAGGGAAGACTATTTTTCCTCTAAAAATTTTATTTATTCTTTGAGAGCATTATACAATATTTATCACAGTCTTTCCTGTCTCCTAACTCTTCCAAGATCCTTCTCCCATCCTAGCTACCTAACTTTATGTTCTTTCTCTCTCTTTGGGGGGCAGGGGGGAAGGGAGGAAAAAAAAAACAGAAAAAAAGCCACTAAAAATCATAGAGTCCATTTTGTGTTGACTGTCTGTCTTCTCCTCGGCATGGGCCTACACTGGAAAGTGGTTGATAAAGCCAGTCTTACTCCACTGAAGAAAACGGTTTACCCCTCTCCCAGACTATAATCTGTAAATGACTTATTGGCCAAGGGTGGGGCTTTGTGCTCACGTCGCATCCACATGCTAGGGTTTCTGACTGGCTTGAGTTTGTACAAATCTTATGCTCATGTGTGCTCTCACGGTTTCTGGGTCCCTGTGTGTATCATCCCAGTGCTGTCTGAAAGATTCTGCTTCTTTAAACACGCACACCGTCTCTAACTCTCACAAGATTTGTCCCCTTTTCAGCATGAATCCCCAAGTCTTGAGAGGAAGGGTATAATAAAGTCATATCATTCGGGACTGAACACTCCAAAGTCTCTCACCAGCTGGGCAGTGGTGGTGCACACCTTTGATTCCAGCACTTGGGAGGCAGAAGCATGTGAGTTTCTGAGTTGAGGCCAGCCTGGTCTACAAAGATGGTTCCAGGACAGCTAAGGCTACACAGAGAGACCCTGTCTCGAGAAATAAACAACACCATTTCTCACTCCTAAATGTTTTTCAGTTGTGGGTTTCTGTGTTAATTACCATCTGCTTCAAGAAGATTTCTGCTGAGAGTTGAGTGATCCACTGATCTGTAGGTATAGAAATATGTCATTGTGAGTTGTTTTATTGTTATTTTCATTTAGCAGAATAATAGCAGTAAGTTCTCCCCTGAGTCCACAACTTACCTAGTCTCAGTTTCTTAGGATCATTAACAGTATCAGGCATGGGTTCCATCTCCTGGAGTGGGCCTTGACTCTGGTTTTTTCGTTGTTGTTGTTGTTGTTGTTGTTTTGTTTTTTAGTGGTTGGTTGCACTAACTCTCAAGTCACTGTTTAGTCAGTGTGTGTGTCTTGTAGGCAGATCGCAATTACAAGTTGCAGAGTTCGTAGTTGGGTAAGATTGATTCTGACCAGAGGAAACAGCAACTCAAAGCCATAGAAGTCTAAGAGAGATTCAGAAATGTAAGGAATTCCTGATAGTGTGAAGGGCTCTCTCTTATTCGTTTCCACGCCAATTTGAACATGTTTTGCAAAATTGAACCCTTTGCTTCTAGAGTTATCAGATTTTTCATCTGACTTGTTTTAGGGCTGTGGTTCCCAACCTTTGAGTCGTGCCCCTTTTGGAGGGTGCATATCAGATATTTACATTATGATTCATAACAGTATCAAAATTACAGTTATGAAATAGCAACAAAACAATGTTGTTGTTGAGGGTCACCACAACATGAGGAGCTGTATCTTTAAAGGGATACAGCACCAGGAAGGCTAAGAATCACTGCTTTAGGAGAAAAGCATTGATGACTAAGAAAGCTGATGTTAGGTCCTCCCCTTTAGTTCAAGAGCTCCCACCTGAAGAATAAAAACCCCTAGGTGAGGGGCAGAGAAGAAGGAGAGTGCAGAGGAAGGATGAAGGTGGGGCTCTCAGGTGAGGGGGGCAACTAATCACTCCGGAAAGGCAGGGCCAGGAAAGCCATGTTTGGCAGGTAACGGGCTTCTACCTCTGTGACTCAGCAGCCTGCAGCTCAGCATCCTAGCTGAGTCCCCAAGGCCTGATGAGTGAGGTTGTGTAAAGCTCACTGAAGCACATTGCAAAACAATTCAGCATCCCAGCCAGCTGCTTTAAAACCGGGCTCAGAACTAATCCAAAAAGAGAGTGTCCTGATCCAAGTTCACAATGCATGTGAATCAGTCACCAGCATCTGCCAGGAGGCCCTGCCTCTATGTAAACTGGAAAACCACCACAATTCCGTTGGGTGCAGCCTATTAGTAAAGGGCCACTGGCTTCCAAAGACCTGCAACCTCCACCGTGAAACTGCTTCGTGCCTTTCTTGGTTTTATTCACTGAAGCGTCTCACGGTGCATTCCCAGGGTGGAATATTTACCTCACTGGGTGTATGAAGCTCAGAGAAGCCAAGTCTTTATTGCAACCACCCAGCAAGTCACTTCCTGAGACCAGAATTGAGACCCAGATCTCCCAGCCCTATTCTGGTCACTGGATGGCACCTTCTGCGTGACTCTGAGAAGAGCAAGGGCCGTGTGGCAAGCTTTCATGGACACTGCAGCAGGCAAAGAAGATGAGGGGGTGCGGGGGTGGAACCCTTGGAATCTGTCAACACAGCATGAGAAACAAAGCACTCATTTTGCAGGAAGTGTATTGGTGCTTTGGATTTCTTCTCTCTTTGAAAATAAAAGGTAGTACTATTTGGATTCGTGATGGAGTGATTAAGGTAGATTGTTTACATATATGAACTTTTATTTACTTATTTGTATTTTAAGTGCATTGCTGTTTTGCCTGCAAGTTTGTCTCTGTGAGGGTGTCAGATGCCCTGGAACTGGAGTTGCAGACAGTTGTGAGCCACCATGTGGGTGCTAGGAATTGAACCCGGGTCCTCTGGAAGTGTTCTCAACCACTGAGCCATCCCTCCAGTCCATACTTTCTAAAATCTGCTGGATTTCCCATTGTTTGGATGAGTAAATAGAGATTCAGAAAGATAAACTGAGTTCCTAGGTCAAGCAGTTAGTTCATGACAAAGCAGAATGGAGCCCCTGTATCTTAAGAACTGAGAAGTGACCCTCCGTTCTCCTAAATGCTAGTCACTCCCTGCTTTGTCACATCCTGAAGCAGAGTCATTACCCCTTAAAACAGTAGGCCACTCCTCCTCTTAGGGTTTCTGCCCTCGGCCTTGAGACACCCTTTAGATGCCATGGTAAAAGGGTGGGCATGACCCCATGCAGACCTGTCACCAAAGACTTAACATCAGAACCTTTCACTCACTTGATCTTGGAGCCAAAATTAACACAGCCATGAAAAGAAATGCTGAAAAAAAAAAAGAGAGAGATTCTTCAAGAGGTGTTTGCTGAGAGCAAGGAGTCCGCACGGTTGCAGCCAGGCCCACTTGGGGCAAGTGTCTGAGGGAAACTTGTTGGGAACTGTGTTCTCAGGCTTTTGGCCTTCTATCCTATTGAGTGATGGTCATGGCTCTTGGCAGAGGAGATGCTGCCAACAGGAGGCTCTCCCAGCACTCACCCACCAGGTGTTCTTCCCATCAGCCACATCGGCTGGGCAGGGAGTGGCTCAGCCAGGGCACCGGGATGGGCAAGGAGGTGTAGCTCTCTTCCCTGCGGTCCAGGTGTCAACAGATGGGATATAGATCTGCCCCTCCCTTAACAAATAAATAGAACTTTAATAGACTGAGTAATCCCACACGGGATAAACCAGACTGCTGGTTACATCAAGTTGTCCAGCCAGGGTCAGACTTATTTGGTCCTTTCATAGATCATAATTCTTCTGAGGGATGATTTTCCAGAGTCTAGCCTCCCACCATGCAGCAGAGAGGTTGGTCCCCCCTACCCACTGGTGTTTCAAGGAACTATGTGCTTCTGAAGTCTCCTGTGGGCACGTGTCCCACCTCCAGGTCCTACAGCATTTAAGCTTGTGGTTCCACACAGGTGCAACAAAGCGCAGTTGATCCCTCCCATTCAGGCCCAGGAAGCATCGAAAGTGCGGCTGAGCTGCCTTCACGAAGGAGAATGCTTGCTTCCCTGATGGAAAATGCATCCTTCCAGGACCTTCCCATTCCCTCCTAAGTTCCTCCTGAGCTCAGTCTAATGCAGAGAGAAATAAGTTCTTGGGTCAGCTTCCTCTTTCTCTTATCTGCCTTTCCATATAAGGCCTCTGGTAAGATGGGTCCCAACAAGTGTAAAGGGTGGGCGGATCAGGGCCAGGTAGACCAGTTGTCTTCTCCAGCTGCCAATGGCAGACTGTACAAGGTCAGTCTAAGGAAAGTGTCATTCAGGAAGCAACGGTACTGGGCTTTCAGATGTTTGTTAGGTATCATCTAATCTTTCCAAAGTTCACTTTCTCCATTCATTAAGTGAGGCTTGGCCAGTTGTTAAAAGTTATTATAAACAGAGGTTTTCACAGACTCATGGGTATTTTCCAGAAAGAAGTGGCCTCTGTGCGCTGGTGAACAATCCTAGTGTTCAGACAACTGGACTGACTCAGCCACTCCGGCCCATTGCTCTCTGGTGAGCAATACCTTGGAAAGCAATTGCTCTCTGAGCTCACATATCTAACAGTAGGCACTGTAGGAAGAAGAAAGGGACTGAGTCCCAATGAGGCAACTCACTTGTCCCAGTTCATGATGGTGGTCCTGTGACCCAGCGGGAAGTAACTCTAATGGAGACAGCACAAATTCAGGCATGCCCTGTTTGATAAGATCCTCTGGGCCTCGGAGCTTGAGTAGACTGAACACCCGCTGAGAAACCTTGGGGTTGACAATCCTCCCCCTGTCTGACGACACCTTGATCTTCCTGTAGCAGGAAGGCTGAAGTCTCTGACTTACACAAGAGCTGTTTCTCTGCACAAGGTCACTAAGGGGTCAGCCGTCAACTCCTAAGCTAGAGAAATTCACCTCTGATTTGAGTCTCCAGGTGTTTTATCTACTACACAATGAATTGGCACTTTTCGCTGAGCAATGACTCCTAGGCCCTTTAGAGCTTGCATTAAGCTCCCGGACTTAATGACTCTCCCGTCTAATGGAAGCAAAAGCCGTTTAAGTGGTCACAGCTGCCAGGAACTTAGTTAAAAGAGTGAGACTTTCTGAGCAGGTCCCGCAGTAGCTGCACTAATCTTTGGCCCCCGCCACCCTCCCCCGCGTGAGTCTCAGGCTTGTTTTGACAGCACTGGAGCTGGGCCTCATGAGAACAGCAGCAAGTACCTTTCCCTTTCCACGCTTGCATGGCTCCGGCCCATTGCTCGCCTCAGGGGCAAGGAAGAAACAATCAAGCATTGTCTTGTTCTGGACTGGTGTGTCAGAGCCTCTTGGAATAAATATTATTTGCCTGGGAGGGAAATTGGCTGCAAAGACAGTGAAATAAGTAAGGGCTGGGCGGAGGGGAGGGAGGGCGGTGATGTTTGGGTTTGGTTTATTATTAGTTTACTCTTTTTCTCCTGTACTTCTGCAGATTGTTTTCCTTCCTGACAGGCCATTAAGCATAAAGTCCAGGCTGCCCAGGGCCTCTGCCAAGGAGAAACACAAAGAGATTTTTTCTGAAGCATGTGTCCTTGGGTTTGCCAAGGCCCTTGTTCACTCCCTCACCAACTCTGGGCAAGAAGAAGGTAAGCAATCTAGTGAATTACCTAGGATGAAAAGGATATTCTGGAATCTTCCACTTGCCACTCAGCCCCCGCCCCCTCAACAACCCAATGCAGCACCTGATGGGGCTAACAGCTCTGCCCTTTATTCCTCATGTCAGGGTTGGAAGGGCGGCAGCTACAACAGACTCTGGTGTGGACTGAACAGGTATCCCACGCAGCCAGGCCTACTCCATCTCTACTATTCTACACCGAAGGCTGTAACCGCCCTCCCCAGCCCTTTATTCCAAAGAGGTCCGAAACTCTCTAGACTGAAGAATTAAGGATAAACGGCAGACACTTGGTGTTTTGCTCTACCTAGGCCAAGCCCTTGCCATCTCAGACAAAGTAATACAGAGAAAGGACAGAGGTCTGCTCCTCTGTACAGCCACAGCACTGAGGTCAATGAACCCCCCTCTGTTGTGTGCAATCAAAAGTCCCCTTCCTGATATGCTTCAAGCAAAGTCCCAGTGTTCCCTGGGGAGCACAGAGGGAAACAGGTTTTCTAATCATCATCTGTAATAGTCACTAATTATGGAGAACTTGCCACCTGCTGGCCACTGTGCTAAATACTTTCCATATATCCCTTTACCAAACAAGATTGGTAAGCCCCTGAGAGATGTGCTTTTATTAGTCTCATTCTGTGGATGGGAAGCTAAAGCCAGGACAGCTAAAGTAACTTGTGAAGATCATACAGCGCCTATAAGAAGGTTTCCAGCGCATTATATACTCCCAATCCGGACTTCCTTAGAGGTCTTCCTAGAAGTGGGAATGGATTTGGAGGACATTGGTACCCCAATATACCCAGACCATGCCATTGCTAATAAAGGGGTTCAGTCTGTGGCTGTGATAGCCTTAGGAAAATGGCACCAAAACTCTGCCTTTGTAGATGTACTACTTGGGTCAACCATCAGCGTGCTAGGAATCTCATGTTCCCAGAGGGCAGAGACCCTGTCTGTGTACTTAGCTTAATTATTTCTGTATACAAAATAATTCCATGCCATGCTCAATGCCACGCACAATTAGGGATTTAATACATGCTTTTCTGGGGGAGATAAAGATCTCATCATCTCAGCCAGCAAAATAAACACTGCCTTCCTTCTCCCAGAGAGGAACAAAGAGCCACAGGAGGCTGTGACACCCCAGGCAGCTGGCACAGTTGTGTAGACAGCATAGGTAGGTGAGTCTCGCACACCTGGGTTTGGAGTCTGACTCAGCTACATACTAACCGGCCCCTGGGGAGAGGCCATTGACTCCCGCAAAGCTGAGTTCTCCTGAATGGGGAACTCACACAGCACCTACCTCATACAGGTTACTGTGAGAATTAGATGAGAAGATGCAGGGAGGCACCTCATAGAGGGTGGGTATTTCACATCAGTGTCCCTCTTCATACCCAGGAATCTGTCTTCTCCCTTACCCAGAGATCTTAGCACTGAAAACATTTTTGTTACATCCTGGGACACAGTGACTTGCTGATGCTGGAGCTCTGGCCAGGAGTGAGGACCTCCACTTGAGTGCCTGGATCTTTGTTGGTTCTCCTCTGCGCTGGAGACATTCCCAATGACATGTGCTACTGACGGCCCGCCATGTTGACTGGCATGCTACCACTGCTCTTGTCCAGACTTGGGTCCCCAGGGGCTTGTCTGAAAGCAGTCTGCAGCTTTTAAGACGCGGAGATCACACAAGTAGGGTTCAACAGCCGCTGAGAGCACACTGTGGGTGACTTATAGAGCTGCTTCTTTATCATGTGGTGGAAGTCAGGAAATCTTTCTGTCCAGTCCTACCTGTTCCAAAAGAGACCTATCCAGGGTCCTCAAGACGCAGGCTGGAGGGGAAGAAGTAAAGAGGCTGAACTCTCTCCTCAGTCCCTGCAGCATCTGTTTTCCGAGTTCCTACTACAATAAACCCTGAGCCTAGACAGGCAATGCCCCCCCCCACCACCACAGGACAATAGAAAAAGGAAAAGCAGTTTTTTTTTATGTTTATACTGGCTCACTGGATCCACATGACAACACATCAGACAGGGCTGCCATTCCCAGCCTGCAGATATGTTGGAGGAGGTAATCTCAATGACTGCCTAGCAAACCACAGAGGAAGTAGACATGGCCTTGCTGTACGCACAGTTCTCTGTCCCCCTGCCCTTGAGTCCAAGAACTAACCTCTGTCCCTAGTTCTTCCCTAGAGCCAGCAGGGCTTCCTGGAGTCAGCCCAAGGGGGATTTCCCCAGAGCACTGAGTTAAAGGGACATTGATACGGTCACATATATGAGGCAAAGGCTAGGTTATGAACGTTGGGAAGCCTACATCCAAGTCCAGCTGTTGTCACATGGAAGAGCATATGGTCTGCAATCAATGCTCTCAGCGCCTCAGTTTCCACTTCTGCCAAATGAACGAGAATATATCAATTAACATGCATAAAGCTTCTAGCACTCTCCATGCAGGTACGGGATGATCGAGGGGTACTGAGATGAGTGCTGCCTGTCCTTCTCTGGGTTTTGTGGGACACAAAGGAGATGGCAGGTGTGAAAACATGCTGCAAGTCACAGATGTGAAGGGTGGACACTCATGGGCTGAGAGGGGAATCTGAGAAACGCTTGGCTTCTTTTTTTTTCCATTTCTTTCTTAAAATATACTTTGTATTTATTCTTTGAGAATTTCATACATATATATGCCATGTTTTGGTCATATCTACCCTCTTTTCTGCCTCTCCAACTCTTCTTGAACCCCCACCCTGGTTCCCTCCCAGCTATGTGTCCTTAGATTTTTTTTTTACTAACACATTCAACCCAGCTAGTGCTCCCCGTATTTACATGGACGTAGTAGGGCCATGAGCAAGAGCATGGCAACCTGTCAGGTGCCACATACCTGAAGGAAACTGACTTGCAAGTTTCAACAGACAGCATCGAAATACTTCCCCCAAAGCAACCATGTGTCATGTGATTCTATTTCATTTTTATGTCCAACCTTTTATGTATGTGGCTGTTTGCCTTCACTTGTGTGTACTCAGTTATCACGTACCACAGGCAGTGTCTCCTGTAGATAGCTTCTGAGTGTCTTGGTGTGAACAGAAAAGATGATTAGGCTTTGTCTCTCCTTTTCGACTAACCCAGATGCAAGCCTTCTCGAAGGTCCGGAAGAAGCAGGCCAGCAAGGGATTCACTGCAGGCCACCGGGCATTAGTGGCTGCCCTACCAGGCCACTGCAGGCTGCTGAGAGCCCATTAGTGGTTGCCCTACCAGGCATGTCACCCCTCCATACCTTCTAGCAAAAGCTGCTTGGTCTATCTTTCACTGAGTTTAGGATTGCCAAGCAAGAGGGACCAGGTGTAACTCAGTGCAGGGCCAAGTTGGACGCAGTGTGTAAGGAAAGTATCTTAGTATAACCACTGTCTTATGAAGCTCAGTCTTGCTGGTGGGATAAGGTCAATGAAAGAGGAATGAAGAGAAAATCTCGAAAGGCAGTACTATAACAGCGGGTGGGTGTAGATGTTAATAATAGAGTAGAGAGATGGACAACAGCAGGAGCAGGCAGGCAGGAAGAGGTTTGCTAGTGGGGCCTTGGCAGCAGTGTAGGAATTGGACTGAGAGAAGGGAGATGGGCTTTCCAGAAACTATAAGAGCATCAGGGAGGTACGAAACCACTAGGGCTATTCACCGTGGGGGGGGGACGAAACCGACCTGAGGGTGGTAGAGAGATGTCCACCTCCCAGCCTGCTCACTGCTTTGTAAGAGCCAGGGAAAGAATTCCTCATGGATACTGAGGTCGTTTGCAGGTGGTCGGGTTCCTCCTATTCTCCTGCTCACATTCACAGCTTTGTGGGAGCCTTGGTGACTCCTTCAAATTCAGTCTCCTCGCCAATAAAGTGAGGTGGTGGGTTCCTGTTCAGCGGAGTGGATTAAAGGGAACCAGAAGAATGGAGGGTGATGTTTCTTTTCAAATAGCCCAGGTTCTAGTCAGTGTTCTCTCTCTCTCTCTCTCTCTCTCTCTCTCTCTCTCTCTCTCTCTCTCTCTCTTTCTCTCTCACCAATGCTCACCTGTTCCCAAGGTTTTAAAAGTTAGGTTGCTTTGTCCACCTCTCCTCTGGCTAAGTTTTGCACGGTGGCTAAGCAGAGTCTCCTGGAGGGACTTGTGTGCGTCTCCTGCTCTTGGCATTGACCTACATACGGCTGATGCCTAACATGTGGCTCAGGCCCACCTTCCCAGAAAGCCGCATGCACCCCAATCGTGGTTGAATCTAATAAATGCCCTCTCACCCCCAAAGCTCAGGGGCTCTGAACAGACAGGGCTTTCTGAATGGAGTAGTTGTCTGTGTGTGTTGGGGTGTGTCCTCTGCTCTCACCGTGCCACTCTCTTGAGGGGACAAAAGGGTGGGTATGGCCAGGAGAAACTCGAAAGTGCTGGCTGACCCAGAGATACTGGTGGCCTGGTAGGGAGCTGCCCAAAATTGACGGAGCATGCCAGAGGTTGAACCGAGAATGAAATGAGCCTGCTGACCTCTGCAGCCTAGCATTAGGGACTGCATTTGTAAACAGAACAAAGGAAGGAGGTTGCTAGGATTGGAGATAAACAAACAACCCACTGAAAATGATTTGGGAGGAAGGAACATTTAATCAATCAGCCCCGAGGGACAGCCGCACTGCCTTACAATGTTCCTGTGCCTGGTTTCAGGCCACTGAGTCCAAGTTTCTGCCACAGACTCGGGTTTCCAAAGAGCTCCGTAATTGTTTTCCACCTGTGCCTTGCCCAAACCACTGCCAGGCGTGCAGAACTCTTCTTCCAACCCAACCTAGATACAGAGAAGCCTGGGAGGGGAGGCCGGGGCAGGTGTGAGCCAGGGAGCCCTTGGAGGGTTGTGGGGGCCACAGGTCTGCTGAGAGCTCTGAGGCTCCGTGGGGAGCAGGAGCAGAGAGGCGTAGCTACCTAGGACTCTTCAGCCTGGACATTTGCTGGGGTGTTCCAGCAACGCTTCTCCAGAGCAGTTGCAGGGCCTGGTCACCGCACTGGGCTTGGGATGATTGCGAGAGACGGGGTAGTGCGGGCAGTGCGGGCGCTGGCATGGGTGTCTTGAGCAGTGTGAGCAAGGTGTGAGCGCGCCGGCATCGCATCCTGAGCAAGTGCCTTACGAGTGTGCACGCGCGCCAGGAGGGGCAATGTTTATGCGAAGGTGTGAGGTGCATTCTTGGAAACAGTCGTCTGAAGGGGCACCCTACTAGAGCATTCTAAGCCAGAGGAATTCCAGAAGCTGTTTGATTGAAACTCCCTAAAGAACAAGCTCCTGGAGGAGAGGGCGTTTTATTTGTTCAGTGCTACACCCCGCTGTGATACCTGGTACGCAGGGAGGTCTTAATAAATAGTTGCTGAGTTACTGAGTGTTGCCAAGGAGGGATAATGTAGGATTGGAGAGAAGCCCGAGCTTCCTCGAATGTCGTCAACCTTTTGCCGGCTCAGGCTCACTCACGTTGGTCCTATTGCTTTCCTGCTGTGCGAGCAGAAGACAGGGAAGTGGCAAAGCAAAAGAAGACAGAGAGCTATCAAGGTGGCCTCCCACTCCTGCGGGGAGGCAAGGGAGATAATGCGGCCTGGCACCCTTCCTCCACTCCCCTGACCATCTACTCCCCCACTTTAAGGTGGCAGCTGTTCCTCTCGCCCCCCAGGTTTGTTGTGAAAAGCTAAGACAGGTGGAGAAAAATGATCTGAAACCCACAACAGGTCCCCCACAATCTGAATGCCTCCTATGTGGGAGGGTTTAGTTAGGGTTTGAGAATCTATCAAAACACATCTCCTCTCTCCCCATCCCCAGCAGATACCTGGAAGGGAATTTAAAGGTTGCCGTGGGCAAACTTCATTTGACAACATTCAGAAGTTCTGCCAGGGTCTCTCCAGTCAGGAGTAGGACTCTCCAAGGGATTAGCAAGTGGTTGTGACCAACCTCAGCTCAACCGCCCTTGCCCCTCCCCTGGGAGACATACTGCTGCCTCCAAGTCCTCTGTGGGGATCAGCTAGACACACCCCCCCCTTCAGCTGCAGAGGAAGGTGTTGAAAACCTACACTGTGGTTAATGCTCCCCACCGAGTCATGAAGGAAAAAAAAAATCAGATTTCACCCTCCTGAAAGGACCCACCAGGAAGAGCAAACATCGGGGGTAATTAAGAAATTATTCCCTGACATATGGGAAGATGTCTCCTTTCTTTTTTTTCTTTTTTTTTTTTTTTGCAGGTGACTGAAAGGGGTTTTTTCTTTTGCTGCGATAGTGATGACGCAGCTGAAGCTAACCACACCACCAAGGTCATTGGGTCATTGTTCACACGTGGGTAAGCTGATAGCCCGCTGTTCCCGGCACACCTGCCAGGGTACTCCAGCCCGCCAGGTCCCCTCCTGCAGCCCTCCCTAACGAAAGTAAAACCTCAGCGCTGTTCAGTGACAGCAGCTCCCTAGTCCCAACGAGTGGAGAGCTACACCAGAGTGAAGGAAAGGCCCCCAGGATTGGCAAAACACGGGTTTGTTTAAGAGGAATGAGATGTGTTCCATCTGAGCCTGGTTAATACTACCTGTCTCTGAACTTACAGAAAATAGCACAGATTTAGACAACTCAGGAGAAAAAAAATTACTCAGAACCTATAGAGAATTCTTACTTTGATAGCAAAGGGAAGTTTCTGAGATCTATATGTATTGTTCTTTAAAAAACATATGATGGTGGGATGCTTCGGGTGGCCTGCGAGCCAGGCAGAGGCTGCCGCCAGAGCAGTGCAGGGTCCCCAGGCGAGCGGCAGAGTCAGGCGGCTGGATGCGGTGGACGGCAGAGTAAATGGACATAAGGCTATATATAAAGCTAAACATTTATTACTTAAAGAAAGGGAGACATAGACAAACATAGAGAGAGACAGAAAACACATGTGCACACGGCAAGAGACGGACAGAAAAAGGGGAAAGCCAAGATGGCGACGAGGTCAGAAGTGGCTGGAAGTGGGAGTGGTTGGTCCTTAAAGTCACCGCAAAAGAATAACAATATGCCTTGATCTATTCTAATAAATCTTCCAAAAATCACTGAAGAAGAAGACCAAAAGCCCAAGCCTGAAATTGGAATCAACCAATATCATCCATCCACCCTGATGTATTCCATCTAACACCCCCTAGGTTTCCTCCTCTAGACAGCCGCGTTCCCCACAGGGCAGACAAGCCTTCTGGGGTTTTCACTATGCTCAAAGATGTGCTAGAATTATATACGGCACTAGTAGAATTATATACTAGTGATAGGCTTTGGTACTTCTGCTTAGCCCTCGATATATCAACACATGCATCCTCTCATTTAATGCAATCCTTAAAATAACACCGGGTGACAGAAGGTGTTGCTATGCCCCATTTCACTGCAGGGGAAACTAGGCTGGAGAAGGTGAAGAGACTTGGGAAACATCCTGCCACCAGGGCGTGGAGCAACATGACTGAGTCTACCCTCCCAGGTCATTAAAAATGACTGTCGTCTCCTGGGGCTCTTTATGAAAATGATCTCATAATTAAATTAACACCCTATTGTCGATCTCCGAGAGAAGTTACAAGGGCTGCCCCTTGCGAGTGCGTTTGCACTCAACACAAAATAATTCAGAATTCAAACGGAGAAATCACCAACGATAAAAAAGACCGGGCACCAGTACCAAGCTAGAGGCAGCGACTGGATGGGCTGAAGATGAGCTAGGATCTCAAGTCATGAGCGAACTGGCCGGAGTTTTCTTTCTAGCAGTTCCGCAAGCCACATGGATGCCTCCGTGCCTCTAGCTGGGGCCCCCTAATCTACTCTGCCTGCTGCTGACTGTTGGAACAGACCTGGACGTGAAAGCGTCAGAATGTTTTATAATTTGGATCACACAGGCACCCCCAAAGGCTCCTGTGCGGACTTTAGCTTCTGGCCTGTGGTGTTAGTGAGAAGTTGTGGAATCTTGTGGGAGTTACGTCATTGGGAATGTGTCCTGGAAGAGAGATCGGGAGCCTGGCCTTTTCCTGGCTTAGTCTTTGCTTCCTGGGCACCGTGAGGTGAGCAGGCCTACTTGCTGTCCTGCTACCATGGTATACTGTATCACCATAGCCTTCAAAGCTGTCAGGAGGCCAAGTGGCCGTGGACTGAACATTTAAAACCATGAACCAAAGGAGACCTTCCCTTCTATGTGTGGGAGGGTGTATATGTGTGCACCTTTACACCTCAAAGCCAGAAGGCAATGCTGAGTGTCTCAGTCATTTTCCACCGTAATTTTTCAGACAGTTTCTTCCTGATCTGAATCATGCTGATTCAGCTGGATGGGTCACTCAGCAAGCCCCAGGATCCTCCCATCTCTTGTCTCCCCAGCACTGGGATTACTGATGTGCGCCTCATTCTTCTCTGTCTGGGAAACTCCTATTTATCATTTCCAGCCCTTACAAAGACCTCCCCTCTGGAGTCTCCGCCTATTCCTTCCCAGCTGAGTTCTACTTACTCCCCCCTGACCCCTGCTGGGCCTTAATATGTCTTAGCAGATTGGTCACATGAAAATATTCTGCTTGACTCTGACAGTTGGCTATAGTCTTCTCAGGGTAAGTGCATGCCAAGGTGCCAGGAATATGATAGGTGCCTAATACATATGCACTAGGTAAATGAATAAGTTAATGCATTCTACCCTGAGAAACTGAGAGAGGCAGCCTCGCTGCCCTGGGGCACAGAGCTGTCTGCTTTGGAACCAGGTCTGGCTCCCAGGCATCCTGATTCTTGCTTAGGTTAATAAATAATCATTGGGTTTGTTTCACCCAAATTCTTTGCCTTTAGGTGGAGAATTGCTAAATAAGAGTCTTTTATTTGGCTACTCTGTGACAGATAATTAGATCAAACACACAGACATATAAAATCCTTCCCTTTGGGCCATGAAGATATGACTTGGTGAGGTCACAGCCTGGTCTCAGTTATCTCTGCATCTCCGAGCTCCTATTTATATATGGCACCAACCTATCGCAATGGTATCTAGACCAACCATTAAACCATTTATAATACCCAGGAACCAATTTGTGGCAGCCGGCAATTAGCCCTAGTCATGTTTTTAATTTTTCTTCCTTTGAAGTTTTAATAGATGGTTATTATGAGGTAGTCTGTACAGCCTCCAAGGCTGCAGGCTGCTTGCAGTCTGGCTGCAGCTAGAGAAAATTCGACTCTACAGAGAACCCGTAAGTCACCTAATGTGACTGCTGATCTATTTCTGAGCAGTCTTTCTCCAGGCAGAGTTGGCATGACAGCCATCTAGAATACAACCGCTGTTCATTTGTTCCCACATAATTCACGAGCTTTTTTTTCTATGATTGAGGTACAGGTGGCATACAGGAAAGACACGGCACCTCCCATTCTAGAGCTCCCATTTTAGACTTTTGAGGGGAGGGGAGGAATTTGCAACTGGGGTAATGAGCCTGTGACAGAGGAATCTGGAGAATGGATGGATATCTACAGAACTCTCAAAGTAAGGGGTGCCCAGCCAGCCAGAGATGGAAGACTGGCACAGACGGGACATGTAGACAAGAGGGGATGGGATACTTCTGCAGACCTGTTGCTGCAGCACAGGGCTGATATTGCAGCTGCGTCTGGGTGGGATGCCTCAGAATCTCACTATACTTGCGAGCTCACACTTTCTCTCCTCAGTTCATTCAGTGACCCGCAAGTTCCTTGGGGAGGAAACCACGCTTGCCTTTCCACTCGCTCTCTATCTGTACGCAGCTGCCAGGCTTGTGTCTATAACCGAAATGGCAGAGCCACAGTGACAAAGGCTTCCGGGGACTTCAGTCGCCATGTCCGATGGTCTCATTCATGCAACACGATTTAGTGTGGACTTCTTTTAGTTCTTGGGTCCTTGCCACATTTGTCGGCATGGACCTTCATGTTCTGGGAATGCTAGGTACCCCATGGTACCATGTGCCACGGCGTCCTTCTGTCTTATAATTCTCCCTTTGCTGTCTTCTTTGTGGACTCCTCTTTCACTGTCTTTCCTCTAAAGCCTGATACTAAATATGCTAAGCTCTGGGTCTGGGCTAATTCCCCAAAATTCTGTCTTTCCTCTGACTTTAGACACACACACACACACACACACACACACACACACCTCCTAATAGCCATGAAATCAGCTAATTCTGGTCTATGCTCATGGACAGCCCTCAACATGGACATAACCACAGGGGATCTTTGTGTGTTATTCATTCTGCGTTCTCCATCTTCTGGATCCTGTCATGTAATGGTAGAAGCAGGGAGCCAGCTTGGGCTCACCGTTTTCTACATGTGCTCCCTGTGCCCAGGCCTTTGTTCTCATTCAGGGTCTTCATCGTCCTTCCTGGAAACCACCATAGTCTCCTGATTCCACTCTGCTCCCTTCCAACTCAGCAGCAATGCTGCTGGCAGAGTGTTCTTGCTGTGTTCCCAATGTGGCCATGCACCTCCTCAACAGTCTTCATCTCCTGTAGCAACAGATCTTAAAGTATAACCCGGGCTTACTCAGGTTTGGCAATTGACTGTTGTGTTCTCAAAGTTAATGAAGAGAGTGCGTCACTTCAAGGAAAACAACCAACAATGTTTGCTTGTTTGGCAAACAGTCAAAGATAAAATAGGGATTGGGAAAAGACACTTCTGCCACCTTGAGCATGACAACATCCCAACACCTGGTGATTTTCTTGGTGAGACTGGTGGTGTCTTTGACAAAAGCATGGCTTTGTTTGGAGCATTGTGCAATGAGATATGCGCATGTTTAAAAGAGTCATATGGCTCGCTGAGCTAATATTTCCCAAATGATCAATTTGGGGAAGACAAAAGTGTGCACATGTACAGATGATCTACCGTGGTGCATTTTAATGCAACGGAATCTGAAATCTTCATCAGCGTGGCTTCATGTTACACATTGCAGCTAATCTTGAAGAAATACCACTTATGACAGACTGACACCTCTAATCGCAGCATTCCTGTGTAATCTCCAGGCCTCACCATGGGTAAAAATGGACATATTTTGAATGATGAACGAAAGGATTATACTTGGCTTATTGCTGTCACTAACAAGTCCATGTTGGACAGGCACCCACAGGTCCCTTGGGGCACTTGTACACACACACAGCTGTCAAGAGAAAATCCTGGAAGGAGTATTAGGTCAAAGAGTTTATGTATCTGCATTGTTACTAAGTGTTGCTAGGCTACTTTCCAAAGTGCTTGTAAATACGAATCTAGACCCAGCAATGAATCAGAACTGGTCTCCCCTCATTCGGCACTAATATCATCATGCTAATCATTTTCACTAAATTGATAGCTCTGAAGTTTAATTATTATTGTCCTAATTATTAATAATGGTAAAAATGCTCACTCAGTGGCTCATTCATGTTACCTTTTCTGTGAGTTGTCTTTTTTGGAAGTATCCTTACTCTTTTCTGTGTGTGTGTGTGTGTGTGTGTGTGTGTGTGTGTGTGTGTGTGCACGCACGCATGTGTGTGTTTCTTCCATTACCTTCCAATTCCTTCTTAATTCTGTATACTAAATCTGGCCCTCTTCTGCATTTTTGCAAATCACTTCCTGTGTCTTTTAACACCATCTATGGTCTCTTTCATTTATGGGGTTATAAACTTCAGTGCAGACAAATCTAGAAGTCTTTTCCTTTACACTTTATGCATATTGTTTAACAGATGTTGGTTTATCTTTTCTTAACCCTTTACTTTTGACATTGTGTACACAAATTTTCAAGGAGATCTGTTCCAAAACTATTGTGTATCATTTTATCTAAAACAGTAAATTTTAATTACCAAGTCTTTAATACTGATGAATCTATAACTCATATATAGTATATAAAGCATATATAATACACTTTATAGTAAGATATAAAAAAGAATCTACTTCTATTTCTTCCCAGTTGTGACACAAATCCACTAATTAAATATTCCATCCTTCATTTGACACTTCCTTTCTGTGCATATGTTCTTTGATCTTTCTCAGAACCTTTTATTTCATTCAAGGATTAGGAAAAAATTTTATGTTGAGAGTCAATGATCGATCATTTTGTGTTTCATGTACCTTAGAATCTGGGACAGCCACTTCCCTTATCACAATGCAAAAGACAAACACACACCAGAAAAGAGAAGTTGTGTGCGAGTAAAACTTTGCTTACAAAATGGTCAGTGGGCCAGATTGGCCGCAGGCCATAGATTGCTGACCCATAATCTATGTGATTGTTTGTGCCAATATCACATCATTTTAATGATGTATAGCTTTATATTTGTTTTGAGTCTTATTTCAGTTAGACTTTTCTTTAGCAATTGTGCTTCTTTTTAAATTTCTGTTTCATATCCTTATGTTTTCATTGAAGCATTTATTCATAGTCCCTTTAAGGTCCTTGAACATCATTGCTATTTTGAAATCCTTGTCTTGGGTGTCAGCTAAGTTGCTTTTCTTGGGGCCTATTACAATAAGCTTGCTGGCTTCTGGAAGAAGCATATTGTCTTGGTTGTTCGTGCTTGTGTTTTTGTTTGGGATCTGGGCCTCTGGTGTTATATGTTTGCGGTGTTTCTTGGTATAGATATCTAGTCTCCCTTTGCTGTGTGTTCAGTTCTTTGGTGATATCACCCCAATCCGATGAATTGTGGACAAGATGATCAGCCTTTTGTCTTGGGGTCACTCTATGTTTCTCTGCTCAAACTCCAAATGGTCCCCAATCTGAATTTCTGGTTGGAACTCTGGGTTCAGATTTCCAGACATCCCAAATCAGTGCAGTAGGTGGGGTGGGTGGTAGGGTAAACTAGCAGGCAGGGACGGGACTGAATCTGGGGGCTCTTACATGGAATCAGAGAGTCACAAAGAAATGGAGGCCTCCTCATTGTAGCTGCTCAAATGAGCCTGTCTCCCTCCCTCTTTCCCTTTGACACTGTCAAATATCCCCATGGCCTTTAGGTCACCTTAGAAATTCTTTTAACATTCTTTATTTTGTGGACATGGAGTAACATGCCTATCCTCCTAGTACTTGGGGACCTGAAGACACCCTGAGCTCTACAGCTAGACCCTGCCTAAAAACAAAGCAAACAAACATTAACAAAACAGCTGACTGTAAAGAGGCGGTGTGTGTCTTCTGTTTTTATTAATCTCTTAAGATGAATGGCTAACATTTTGGTTTTTCATGTCTCTTCTGTCTGCCTTTTACTACTATCTTAGCTATCTGTGTCTTGGGCTTGGCTGCTACTGTTTCCATTGCCACTATAATATTTCATCAACAATTAGGTATAATGTGTCACAACAGTGATATCTTGCTTGAGCTAGAGATAATTTAAAAGTATCCACAAAACTAATTTAATATTTAATTGCTCTGTGCTTGAAAAATCTGTTCTAACTGTATGAAGTGGGTGTTTTAGGGAGGATGGGTTCGGGAGGATGGTATTGTTGAAACTTTTTTTTTTTTAATATGGAAACTTTCCAACACCATTTCTTTCCCTGTCCAATGGACTAAGTGCCCTTATGAATAATTGATTGGCAAATAATTGTGTGTATAGCTTTATTTCTGTACTCTGAGAATCATTGCGTTAGTCTATATTAAAGTTTCAGGGTTCCTGAAAGTTTTTCAAATAATGGCCCTTTAAAAATATTTCATTTGATTTTATATGTATATTATATTTTATATGTAAATATTATATATATTTATATATAAGTGTTTTGCCTGTGTGTATGTGTGTGCACCATGTGTGTGCCTGATATTTATGGAGGACAGAAGAGAGCATAGGATGTCCTGGAACTAGAGTTACAGACAGTTGTGAGACATATGTGGGTGCTGAGAATCAAACCTGGGTCCTCTGGAAGAGCAGCCAGTGCTCTTAACAAATGAGCCATTTTTCCAACCATTCATCACCTGTTTTACCCAAGAAATGTTTACATGATCACAGAAATTAAAGTATATAAAGTAGATATATACATCAAACATTTGCTGATCAAAAATCATAAAGAAATTCATTTAAAAATTTGTCTGGTTGTGGTTGAAGAGATGACTCGTTGATTAGGAGCATGTACTGCTCTCCTAGAGGACCAGAGTCAAATTCTCAGCACCAGCACCCACATCAACAGCTACAGCTCAAAACTCAATCATGCGTGACTCCTGCTCCAGGGGACCTGACACCTCTGGCTTCTGTAGGCCCTGCACTAATACACACACACACACACACACACACACACACACACACACACAATAGTGAAAAATAAAAATTTAGAGTATTTTGATTATATCTGTGTGTTTGGAGAGAGAGAGAGAGAGAGAGAGAGAGAGAGAGAGAGAGAGAGAGAGTAACTTTTATAACGGTCTCAAAAAACTACAAGAGCTAGTTTCAGGACAGGCTCCAAAGCTACAGAGAAACCCTGTCTCAAAACAAAACAAAGTAAAAACAACAACAAAACAAAACAATAACAACAAAAAACTCTTGGTATAATCCTACCCAAATAAATGAAAGACTTATATAATAAAAAAATTTAAGAAATTGAAGGAAAAAAATCAAAAGAGATAAAAGCTCTCCCATGCTCATGGATCAGTAGAATTAATATTGAGAAAGCTGGCATCCTATCAAAAGAAATCTATGGATTTAATGCAATTCCTATCAAAATTCCAACATAATTCTTAGCAGAAACTGATTAAAAAAAAACAACAACCTTCAACCTCATGTGGAAATGCGAAATACCCAGGGTAGATAAAAAAAAATCCTGAAAAATAGAAAAACTTCTGGAGGGACCACTACCCAGATTTCAAGTTCTACTGTAGAGCTATCATAATAAAAATGGCATGATATTGACATAAAAACAGACATGTTAATCAATGGAATTGAATTGAAGACCCAGACATAGTTCTATATGCCTGAGGTCACCTGATTTTTTGCAAAGAAGCCAAAATTAAGACCATACCTTCATCAAATGGTACTTCTCAAACTGGACAACTGCATTAGAATGTAAATAGATCCATATTTGTCATGATACACAAAATTGATCTCCAAATGGATCAAGGACCTCAACCTAAGACCAGATACCCCAAGCCTGATAGAAGGGAATAGTCTTGAATTCACTGGCACAGAAAAAGACACCAATAGAACAGACATTAATTCCAACATTTAATAAATGGGACCTCAGGAAACCAAAAAGCTTCTGTATACACACACACACACACACACACACACACATACACACACACATATATATGACAATGGATTTACCTGTATATGTAATATGATACTATACTATGAGTAGAAATTTCACAAGTAAATGAATAATAGAAACAAGGAAATAAAAAGCAGCTAAAAGATTTGAGCAGACACTTCACCAATGAAGATATATTATGGCTAATCACATGATAGATTCTCAAACCTATTAGTCATCATGAAATATAAAGTAAAACCACAATTAGATATCACTTATACCCAATAGCGTGTTTACAATTAACAAGACCAACCACACCAAGTACTGGCACGCATTGTGAGGCAATTAGGCGTTGTAAAACAATATATGTCATTTTACATATTGCAATCTCCACACAGTAGAAAAGTGTGGAGATTCTTAAAAATAAACATACCAAGCTTATGAACCAGTCGTCCCACCCCATGGCATTTCCCCAAGAGAAATAAAAAACATGCACGAAGACAAAAGCTCATACAGGGACACTCATAACACCCAATAGCCTCAAACCAGAGACAACCCAAACGCTCATCAACAGGTGATTTAAGCAAATCCAGGACGTGCACTGTGTTGCAGGCCAGCTGGCCTCATCTCTACAAGGTATCCCATGGAACGGAGAAGAACAAATGCCTCTGATGTGAGGAATGAAGGACACGGTGACCATCCGGAAGGCTTAGACTGTGTATGGATCCTAAGTGGAAAAGGAAAACAGAAAGCACATGACCGAGACAACTGAAAAAGATGTGGGGACACACAGGACGTAGCAAGACCGTGAATGACGCTGCCTTTCCAAGACATGGTGGTAGGGATATGGCTTTTGTCCTTTGGAGATGTCTGCTGAACTCTTCAGCAATAAAGACTCATGATGTGTGTTGACTATTTTCAGAGGATGTACCTAACTATAAATGAAGTGTGAGCTGGGCCTGGGGATGCACATCTTTAATCCCAGCACTACAGAGGCAGAGGCAGGCAAATTTCTGTGGTTTGAGGCCAGGGTGGTCTACATAGCAAGTGATAGGACAGCCACGGCTACAAGAGATCCTGTCTTGAAGGAGTCAGGGAGAGGTATGTATGCAAGTAGTGAAGAGGTGGGGAGGAAAATGGGGAATGAAAGGGGGGAAGGGATGGAGAGAGGGAGAGAGACAGAAGAATAAAAGTTATAATTTGCATTTTCCTGATGGCTAAGCATTTTGTACAATTTTAAAGTATTTCTTGGCTGTTTCTATTTCATCTGTTGAGAATGCTCTGTTTAGTTCTAGACCCCATTTTCTAGTTGGTTTCCTGATGTTATGGCTTTTAAATTATTTATATATTCAAGATACTAACCCCTTATTAGATGTATAATAGGTAAGTATCTTTTGTCATTCTGTTGGAAGCCTCTTTGCTTGAATGATGGTGTCCTTGTAGGAGGAAGTGTGTCACTGGAGTGGGCTTTGAGGTTTCAAAAGTCTCTCTCTCTCTCTCTCTCTCTCTCTCTCTCTCCCTCTCTCTCTCTCCTTCCCTCCCTTTCTCTCTCTCTCTCGGCCTGAGGGTCAGGATGTCGCTCTCAGTACCATGCATGCCACCATGCTCCCCAACATGATGATAATGATCTTACGCTCTGAAACTGTAAGCCAGTCCCAATTAAATGCGTTCTCTTATAAGAATTGCTGTGGTCATGGTGTCTCTTGGCAGTGGCAGAGCAGTGAGTAAGACAGTCACTTTCTGCTTGATTATTGACTGCCCCCTCCACAGCTGGATACCCTCTGACTTCACAGCTTCACAAGAGAAGGAAGCCCCTTCATCTTCATCTCCCACGTACTCCTTGTGGTGAATCTGCTAATCCTGTCTTTCCCAAATCTCTGGTCAGCTGGTCAATTTGTTAGCAACTGCCCCCAAACCAGTTCTAAATTCACACCTCATCTTCCTCACACACAGAAAAGCCGTATCTGCTTCCAGATGTGCTGTCAATTGGAGTGACTTCTCTTCATGACAGTCTTTCAGGACATCCTGAGGGGAATTACACTGCCACGTAGCTACCTTATATTTCTACCACTGCCCGTGTATTTCACAGACTTGCTTTAACAATGGGCCTGCGAGTGTTTCTTCTTCATTAGTAAGCCATGAAAATGTTCCACAAGGTCATCGCTGTGCATTGAGTCTGTGATGGTAAAGGAGTCAGTGCGGATACTATAGGATAGCGCCTGCGTCACCTGCTCATGTCGCTTATGGGACATGCCCTGTTTATGTAACATGTTGTATGTATCCAGATTTACAATGTAGAGGACACAAGAAAAATCCTTTTCATGGTGCTTGTTTCTAATACAGCTGCTTTTGCCATTCACTCCGCTTCCACAGGGGTGTAGTAGCAACCAGAACTGCCTGTGGTCCTTATTAGCAGAAAATGGACAGCATTACTTCCCACCCCTGGGGATGTCTGCTGTGATTCTCTCATTGGTTCTTACTAAAGGCCCCCCAAACCTCTCTGTCTGTGAGAGACACCTTGGCTGCCACTGGGACTGGCAGGTCATAAAGCCCAGTGGAAGGATAGCTTATATTGTGATATGGATCAGTTTTTGAGTCCTTTGCTCCAGAACTCATTAAAAACTGATACATTTATAAATTACCTGGTTGTCAGGCCCTAGTGGCACATTTAAATGAAGTTTACTTTTACTTTTGGATCTAAAAAGGCTCATCAGGCATTATGCCTCTGTCTTTGTGGTGGGTGGTATGATTGTCTCCCCACTAGATATGCTCATGACCTTTTAAATTTATTTTTCTGTTCCCTGAAGTTTCCTGGGGTTTATCTCCTATCTCCTGGCATGTATATGTCTGATTAAGATGTTTATGCTATGTGATACTTCCTGCTCACCAGATATAATTAGCATACTGTCATCATTGTAATGCTGCAGAATTAGGCATTGTGGAATATCAAGTTTCTCAAGATCCCTCAGTATAAATTATGACAAAGAGTGAAATACTGATACGCCTCTGAGGAATGGCAGTGAAGGTGAACTGCTGACCCTGCTCTATGAAAGCAAACTGTCTCTTGTCTATGTCTGATTCCCTTTATTCATAGAAATAAAATAGAAAGCATTGGCTGTAACCATCCAATCAGTACATGGGAAAATGAAATGACTGGACAGTTATTGACAAAAGAAATACAAATAGCAAATAGATACAGGAAAAAAAATGTCTTTAGATGTTTGACAAATGTGAACTATTGCAGCTCATTACATTCAGAATGATTGCCAAGAAGAAAACAAATGGAAGAAAATGATAAAAAGATTATTGGGAGAAAAGAACTCTTATATACCTCTAACAGGAATGCAAATTAGTTCAGACACTACAGAAATTAAAAACTGAAAATTGAACTACCATGCCTTCCAGCTCTACCACTTTTGAAAAATACCTGAAGGAATCAGAGTTTAGCATACCACAAAGTTTCTTGTACACCCGTGTTTTGATATGGGATGCCCATCTGTATGTTGAGAATATGTTTTATTACCATTTGTTAATAAAAAAGTTCATTTGGCCAATAGCCAGGCAGAATATAGCTAGGAGGGAAATCCAAGCAGAGAGAAAGAGAGAGAGGGAAAGAAAACCAAGTCAGAGAGATGCCAGCAACCACTGGAAAAGCAAGATGTGAGGTAACAAGCCAATAGCCTTGTGGGAAAATATAGAATAATAAAAATGAATTTATTTAAGTTTTAAGAGCTAGTTAATAATAAGCCTGAGCTAATAGGCCAAACAGTTTGTTGTAACATCAGGGCCGGCTTGTGGGGATTTCTGTCCTGCCCAGTTCCCACAGTCATTAGGTCCCAAAGAAAATCACACAGAGGTCTTCATAAGATTATAAACTGATTGGCCCATTAGCTCAGGCTTCATATCAGCTCTTATAACTCATATTAACCCATTTTCCTTATCTATGTTAGCCACATGGCTCAGTACCTTTCTCAGTGGGGCAGGTCACATCTTGCTTCTTCTGTGATCTGAACAGGACTGGTGAGGAATGGACTTCCTCTTTCCCAGCATTTTCCTGTTCTCATCACTCTGCCTCTGATTGACCCACCTATACTTCCTGCCTGGCCAATCAGCATTTATTTAAAACATGATTGACAGAATACAGACAATTCTCCTGCACCACTTACTCCTCTTTTTTTTTTTTTTAAACAAAGGAAAACAGAATGGTGCCCACTGTGATAGACTAACTCCATGTAAAACCTGAGAGGGCTTGAAAAAGAATTTTAGACACACAGAAATAGAGTTTAACACAGCTTTTTGCTGTTTGCTGGGGCGTGCCGCAGAGAGATTTCTGGACTCAGCAATAACAGCAGAAAAAAAAGCCGCACCATTTTAAAAACAAGGCTTCCTGGGCCCTGCTGCCAGTGCAAACTCCGGCTATGAAACATTTGTGGGCCAGGATGTTTCTGTGCCCACTTGGGGTCAGGAGAAAAGTATCTGAGATCATGCCCGTGGCTCAGCTCTTCCTTCCTGGGCAGACAGCGGGATCAGGTCTATTAGGCGTGCGCAAGCAGGAGATCATGGCAGATTCCTGCCATCATACACAGAAATGTTTCCAGGCTGCACAGTGCTCTGCATGGCAGATTTGGCTGTAACTCAGAAAGAAAGTATATGTGCTGCACACTCATTCTCAGAGTTAAAGTGCTGAGTGCAGCTCCTACCTGGGAGCCTTAGAGCTAGCAGAAATGGTACGTCCACCATTTTGAAATTGGAGAGAGATGGAGCCAACATCCAGAGCAACTGCAACCAAGCTGCTTAGCATTTTAAAAGCTCTTTAAGACAGTAGAGAATTAAAAGCAATGCAATAGGACAGATTCAGACATAAAAGACCTCTAAATGGGTCACAGTGTTAGATAAAGCATGTAGACTTGGGAGAGAAAAGATAACGAGTATACAGAGTCATAATATAAAGTTAATGCTTTTTTAAAAAAGAGTAAAGTCTTTAAAGAGACAAAGTAAAGTGGTAGAGTAAAAATAAGGCATGTAAAAATGGAAAATTCACAGAGAATCTGGATTCTTTGTATTATTGTGTTTTCTTTGAATTTTTTGACTGTGAAGGAGCTAAGTACAGAGAGACATTTCATTATATGGGCTGCCAAACTGAACCAGCATGTATATTATAAAGGAACCTTGACTTCGGAATTTGGGTCTAGGATATAATGCTTTGGAAAAGAGGTTCTTCTTTTGTTTACATAGAGGATGAGACCCTGTGGATTGCTTCTAGACCAATTTGGTGTGATATATCATGCCCTCCTAAAAGGTTGCTGTGAACGCCCTCAAAAAATCACTTCACTCAACTGGTGAGTGACATGAGCCTAGCATACAGGATACACTTTGAAAGGCCTAATTAACAGCGCCCCCATACAACACGAAGCAGTTTGGAGAGATGTAACTGCCCATATTCCCAAATATTGTTTATAAATGTTCTTTTACATTGAAAGGGGGATATGATATAGATATGAATAATTTCTACATTGGTATAAATTTTGCTTTGTTGATATAAATTTAAGGTCAATTTTGTTATATGTATATGTATTTCTGATCTTGATTAAGGTATTGTGATTGTGTAGTTCATTTAAAAAATGTAATGTATAATTAGGAAGTATAGGTTGTTAATGGATAATCATTGATAATAGTCAAGCTTGAAGTCAGTTGAAAGGCAGAAGGAGGGAGAAGATGATCAAGAAAGTCAGGACTGCGAGGGGTTGGTCCACCAACTGAAGCAGTGTGCCTGTTCTAATAGGAGCTCACCAAATCCAGCTGGACCAGGTCTGAATGAGCATGTGATCAAACCGGACTCCCTGATTGTGGCTGACAATGGGGGCTGACCGAGAAGTCATTGATAAAGGCACTGGGACTTGTTTTTACGGCATGTTCTGGCTTTTTGGGTCCCTATTCTATATGGATGCACAGCTCCATAGGCCTGGATGTAGGGAAAAGGGCCTTGGACTTTCAACAGGGCAGGATTCCCAGCCCTCTCTCAAGCAGGACGGGAGAGGGAGGAGGGGTGTGGGGGAGCAGGAGAGGATTGGGAGGAGGAAAGGAAGTGTAAATAAGTGAATGGAAAAATTAAAAAAATAGAGAGAGTCTGGATTTTGTATATTATTGTGTTTTCTTTGAATTTTTGACTGTTAATGACCTAACTGCAGAGAGACATTTTATTGTAGGGGCTGCTAAGCTAAACCAACATAAAAGTATCTTAACTTCAAATTTTGGATATGTTGCTTTGGAAAAGAGGTTCTGCTTTTGTTTACACAGAAGATGAAAAGCTGCGGATTCCTTCCAGGCAAATACAATTTGATGGAACAAGATCCCCTTGGAAGGTCTCCCATGGGAGCAATGGCCCAGGTGATCCAACATCCAGAACAACTTCAAGACTATGGACTGAAATGGACCAATCACACAAAATACCCTAGTCAGAATGTAATAATAATTCTAAATTTTCTTAGGATCCCCATAAGATTACCAGTGCCCCCAGTCAGCAGGAAATAGTATAGAAAACTATACCCAAATTTCCAAAATATTGTTTTTAAATGTTTATTTTCATTTTAAGGGGTTTGTTATAAATGGTTAATGGTCATAGTAGTCAATTTTGTAGTCAAACTGTTTCTAAAGAAAAAGGGGAGATATGATACAGAAATGATAAAAAGGTAGATTATTAAATCTACTTTAATCCAAAAAAGGAACTGTTAATATCATAATGCTTCACATTGGTGTGGATTTTGTTTTACTGATATAAACTTAAGGTCAATTTTGTTATGCTATGTGTGTATTTATACTCTTATTATTATACTTATGTAGTTCATTTTAAAATATAATGGACAGTTAAGAAATATAAATTAATAGTCATCTATAATAGTCAAACGTATAGGCATAGTAGTTAGATTTTCTAAAATATGCAGAAATATATTTCATTTGAATTGGTATTCTTCAAACATTTCAAAGACCTACAGAATACGGCATTCCAAATGTTTTAATAACTTAGCCTTTTCTAAACAGTGAGACACATCTGCCCCTGGCAGCACTAATTACTTCAAGAGGATAATAGGTATCAAGGAAGCTCCTTATGGAGGTTGCTTTCAATATGGAAAGACCAGTCATTTGGGAAAAAAACTGCTCTTGCCTGGACTGACTGACTGACTGCATGCTGTATAAATTAGACATACAGGACCCACAGGAAAATGACTGCTAAACTTTGTCAAAACAAGGTGGGATGGTCCTTCAGGGCTCCTGTTTCACAGAAGAAACTGCAAGACATTCTGCAAGATGCGGACACGAGGAAAATGACTGGCAAACTGCAAATATAAATGGGGTAGTCCTTCAGATTTCCTGCTTCACTGAGAAGTCTGCCAGACACTCTGGGCCTGTAGGCTAATATGGATGCCCCAACATTACAGAGGAATTTAGAGTGACTGTCCAGGCAGCCAGATATCTCTGGCATTTCTAGAATTTTAGAAGTTGCTTACAAAGCACTTCCTGTTTATTTAGGTAATATTATAATCTTCTGGGACTTTGATGAAGTTTAAGAATGGATAGTTATAAATTTAGTTTTCCTTAGTTGTGACAAAAGATAAATTAGATATGAAACTTTAGACTCACAATGATAGAATAGATGATAAAGTATTTTCTTTAGTATTGTCAAATACAAATAAACTAAATATTAAAGCTGTACTTCTTGCTTGGTAGCTATTTTGTTATATATATTTTACAGTGTTAAAGTTAAAATCTTCCTTTTCTATTAGACAGAAAAGGGGAGATGATGTGAGATGCCCTTCTGTATTCTGTGACTATGTCTTAAACTGGTTAAATCAGAAGCTGATTGGGCCAATAGCCAAGCACAATATAGCCAGGGAGGAAATCCAAGCCATAGCATGGGAAGAGTTGGAGAGATGCCAGTAGCCACCAAGAAAGCAAGATATGAGGTAATAAACCACTAGCCTTGTGGTAAAATATAAAATAATATAAATGGGTAAATTTAAGTTATAAGAGCCAGTTAATAATAAGCCTGAGCTAATAGGCCAAACAGTTTGTAATTAATAAGCTTCAGAGTGCTTATTTAGGAACTGGAAAGTGGGAGTTACAATGGTTATTTCTGCACAAATCAAAATAATCCAGCTATGGAACCAATCTAGATGCCTATCAATAGAAGAATGGAGAAAGAAAAGTATACTGCAAAATGAAATTATATTCAGGAATAAAGAAGAATTAAAACATGTCTTGTAAATGAAAACAGGTAGAATTAGAAACCATCATATTAAGTAAATAGTCCAAATGCAGAAAAGCAACTATTACACATTTCCTCTCAGATGAGGGATCTAGGTGTAAATGTTTATGTGTAGGCATGAAAGTAGAAGGGGAACTGTGAGGGGAGAGGTAGAAAAAAGATGGTAGAAGAAAGAAAGGAGATAAAGAGAAAAGATTAACTCTGATTAACTCTGAGATAACAGTCCCTCTTTCAGATCCACATGCATGTTATTTAAAGTAATATGTCATAGGAATCACCACCACCCCCCACGCCTTCAAAAGTTCTTGATGAAAAAATAAATGTAAAATGTCCTTATGAGAAGTTAACTCTAAGGACTTCCTTTTGGCCCACCCTAACCTAATAAGTTCGCATCCCTTGGATCAGAGATGCAACATCCATGTAATGAAGCCTGCCTAAGTTCCTCTACACAGTCTTGAGTGGGACAGTAGGGCAGGTTAGCTTCTGAAACTCACCAGCCTTGAAGTAAGGTGGGTTTGCATCATGAGTCCATCTGTTGCCCAATGCTGGTTTTCTTCTGCTCAAAACGTTGGGTTCTGGAGCATTTTAGAGCTTTAAGAATAGTCACCAGCTCAATGCAGTGCCTAAGAACATTCATCCATCAATTCTCAGCTGTCCAGATAAGCCTGGGCTTCTGATGTTTGAGAAAATATTTATCGTGTGTGTGTGTGTGAGAGAGAGAGAGAGAGAGACAGAGAGAGACAGAGACAGAGACAGAGACAGACAGAGAGAGAGAAAGAGAGAGAGTTGGAGGATCCTCTCCTCGATCTCCCAGTTTTGCATCTTTGGGACTGCCATGTCTGAGATTTGGCATGAGGCTGTGATACCCCCACTATAGTGACCGTCATCATATTTTTTCCCTCCAGATCTAGATTTCTTCTAGTTGCTCATTTCATCAGTACTTCTGTAGGCTGACTGGTCATTGTGTTCCTTGGGAACTCTGATCAGTTTGGATCATATGGATTCATATGACTGAAAACTCAGTTGCAGGTCTGCCTTGGTCTGTCTGGAGCAGTCGAATGGATACCATCAACTGGGTGGACTGACAGTGCTGTGGGAGCACATTCTGCTACTTCAGCCAATAGCCTTTAAAATACCAGCCCACTTGTGCATGGTCTCTTATAGTTTTAAAAGCAGCGGGAACCATGCACCTTGCTTCTGGCTCCTGTTCTGACTGTTAGGCTTTGTTTCCCGTTTGCGCTCAGAAGACTGTTGTTTAGGATGGTGTAAGTTTTTCCCCTTAAATAAATAACCCTTTTTATAATCAATAATTCTGAACTGGTGTGGGATTGTTTTATGGCATCACACCAGTAGGTGTACAGGCTGAATAACCTGACCAAAGTCCTAGCAGGCTGTCTGATGAAGGTTGGACTCCCATGACACCTTCACTATGTCTTTCCATGTGGAAGGAAAGACCTGCCTCTTATTTACTTTTCAAAGCATAATTTTTATTTACTCTTTGCTAATTTCACACACATATTTAATGTATTTTTATCTTATCCACACTCAACTCCTCCCAGCTGCTCCCAGAAATCCTTCAGTACATACCCATTCACACTCAAGTCCTCCTCTTTTGTAATTCCCAGAGTCTAACTAGGGCCGCCTGCATGTGCATGGGTGCGGAGCCATCATTTGAGCCTGAGCAACCTCCCAACACTCATATCCTTTAAGAAAAATGGCTCCTTCTTCCCCAGCAGCCATCAGTTGCCAATAACTGCTCAGCTAGGGATGGACCTCATGAGCCCCTCCCCCATCCATGCTGGAGTGATTGGCTTGATTTTATGTAGCTCTTATGCACAGAAGCTCACGAATACAACATCCATGCCATGAGGCAGCTTTTCACACCAGCATACCTCCTGGAGCCTCATAAGGATAACCATGTTCCTGAGCCTGCACCTTCATGATCTAGCCAGAGGAAAAAGTCCCCAACCCTCCCTCCCTCCTCCTGCCCTCTCTGGTTGGTCAGGACAGGGTTTCTCTGTGTAACAGAGCCCTGGCTATCCTGGAACTCATTAGGTAGACCAGTATAGCCTCAAACTCACAGAGATCTGCCTGCCTCTGCCTCTCAAATGCTGGGGCTAAAGGCAGGTGCCACCACACCTGGCAAGTCCCTATCTCTTAACATCATCACTTTGGAGAATCCAACATAGGGACTTTGGGATGACACAAGTTTTTATACCACAGTACCACTCTCCCAGCAACCTATAATGACCATTTTGTGCACCCCATCTTTGATAGCTAAGCACTGCCACTCACAATCCTCCACCATGATGCAACACATGATTTCTGCTAATAGCAGAGAAACTCATTCCATCAACATCAGACACCACAGTCCCCAGCCTCTGGCCTGCAGCTCCAACCTACTCTCAATAGTTCTTGTACTTTCCCGAGAAATGCTGTTTTCATATCTTACCAAAGGGCTATTCTGCGGGACTACCTTGGGGCCACTGAGTTGCTCATGTAAGTTCAGTTGTACATCTTGTCTTCAGGCCTTAGGATGCTTTCTCTCTGTGATTGATTGCAGGCTTCTGATACTGGGGTAGGATCTATGCTTTAGAATCTGTCAGAAATGCATAACATCAGGCACATGCCAGCCCTACAAATTCAGAATCTGTATTTATAACAAGATCAACAGGTGGTTCTTCTACACTGTAAATTTTGAGAAACTCTATTATAGATTGTTGTTGAGACCAACCTTCTGCCAAATACATTTCTGGTATCCTAGGCAATATATATTTAATCTAGGATGCCAGGTGACTGCTATAATGACTATAAATTCAGCCCAATTTCATCTTCTATCTTTCTGTCTATCACAGCTTCAAAATCTGTTATTTCTGCTGTATATTCTGCTTAGAAGAAAACACACAGAATAAAACTGGCAGAAAGAAGCCAGGGCACAGCCACCATAAGGTATACAGAGGACTGGGAAGACTTTTTTTAATCTGCAAAACTTCTTTCTTATTGAGTATTTCATATATGCAAATAATGTGTTTTGATCAAATCCACCTCTATTCCAGTTGTTTTATGTTCTCAAACCTTTCCCTTCCTCTGCTCTATTTGTTGTTGCTGTTGTTGTTTCGTTTGTTTGTTTTTAAACAACTCACTGAGTCCAACTAATGTCTCCAAGAACGTGCATGGTATAAAGTTATCTACTGAAATCACAATCTCTGAATAAAACCAACACTCCCTCTCTCAGCAACCACCAATTGCCATAGCTCCTCAGCTAAGGGTGGCATTTCATAAGACCCTCCCCCATCCATGCTGGGATTTGGGGGCTCGATGTTCTGCAGGTCTCCTGCATGCAGTCACAGAAGCTGGGGTTCACGTATACATGAAGCCCTGTGGAGCACAGTAGCCCTGCTTTGTTCAGGAAACACAGCTTCACTGCAGGTATCTACTGGCTCGATTTCCTATGCTCTCTCCACCTCCTCTTCTGAGATGAGCCCTGAGCCTTGGGAGGAGAGAGTGCAAAACAGATGTCCCGTTCAGGACCACGCGCTCCACAATCTCTCATTCTCTACATTTTGACAAGTTATGGGTCACTGTGGTAATTTCCATCTCCTATAAAAAGAGGCTGCTGCAATCAGGATGGTTAAGATTCAGAACAGCAAACGCTGGCATGCATGTGGAGAAAGGAAAATAGTTACATTCAGTGCAAACTGCAGCGGGCACTGTGGAAGTCAGTGGGCTGGTTCCTTAGGAAGACAGAAACCTGATCCAGCTATACAACTCACATACCCAAAGAACTCTCTATCTTGTTAAGATATATTTGCTTGCCCATGTTCATTACTGTTTTGTTTACAATAATCAGGAAATGGAAGTAGCCTAGATGTCCATCAACTGATGAACGGATAATGAAAATGTGGCACTATACACCATAGATTTTATTCTTTCAATTTATATTGGTAAAATAATTTGATAAGATTTTGTCTGCATAAACAATTCCACTTAAAATGCATTGCAAAATCCATAGTTGCGTATGATCTGGTATAATTTCTAACACATGTAACTCTGCCACCTGTTCACATGGAAACAATATGGATTTCCTTAGCTCTGCAGATTCCCAGACTATTTATTGTCTAATATAGTTACGCCACTGCTGGTGGCTTTGCTTCATTCAACACGCTGCCAATGAGTACTAGCTGCCAACGGCTCTCTCAAGAGTTGTTACTGCGCATCATTCATGGTGACCTAAGTACAAGTTTACCCAGGGTCAGCACGGTGTGGGTTTCCTTATCCTGTTGAATTGACCATTCAGAATTCGATAGCTTAAACGTAAGATAGCGTTTCTTTCTGTCGTGCATGGAGCTCGTTGGACCTTAAAAACTGCAGCCCTATCTGGTGCTTCTGCAGTGTTAAGTACAACCCTGTCCTTCACACCGCATCAGCAAAAAGAGGAAGAAGTAAAAGCCTCTGGGAAGAGATGATGTCCCATTTATGCCTGGGAACGTGGCCCTCGGAGAGCCTGGCTTAAGACTGACCCACTGAGCTGAGCACACGACACATCTTTCTTGACCCCTTTCTGTCTGCCTGGTCATAGAGAACTCCACTTAACTCCTGGTCCCTCGCTGTACCAGCTTCTACCCTGCAACCCCATCCTGCTGTTGCACGGTCAGTTTCAGGACCATAGCAGCGATCTTTCAGGGATTTTGTTCTTTTGTGTTGTCTTAACACTTCCTTGTTTATCTTCTGAGCTCAGCTTGGCTTTTACAATTTCACACCCATATGCTATCTAGAACCACTAGGAATTTTCACTGGGAGAAGTGCCGTGCTGTTTCGGCCGGCCTTGTTTCCAGAAGCAGAAGGCAGGCCTCCTTGGCTTTCTGTTTCAGGTAAACCCACAGAATTCATCCTCATTTATCAAGCATCTACTGAGACCCTTCAGTGTGTCCATTCATCAGTTCCTACTTGTAGGAAACACACAATGAAGTTGGAGAGATGGTCACAGTTAACAGTTTAATCAAATTTTTAAGAGACTAGGAAAGTAATCATTGGAACATGGACCAGGGGGTAGGGGGTAGAAGTGGAGGGGTGGGGGTTTGAGGGATGGAGTAGAGGTTTTATAGTGCTCCCAGAGGGGGATCCCTAACATTTACAGTGAAGTACATATGTTTTTCTAAGCTTACCTTAAAATACAATTGAATTGTTTTAATAAGACAAGAATTAGCTTAAAAATGAACACAGGGATACTGCTGAGTCAAGGGAATTCACAGACATCGAGATAAAAGTAAAGGCAGGGGCTCCGAACTGCAGAGGCAAATATTAAGACTGGAAACTGTGACCGAACTGCATAAGAAAGAGGCAACTGTGAGCTAAACATTCATTGCTTAGGGCTGTCTCCGTGTTGTGAATGGATTCTGTGCCCGTCTGCTGGTAATAAGTCATTCTTGCAAAAAATTAAATAAACAAATATCAATGATTCTGTATGAAGTATGCGCTTGCCAAGAAAGAACAAGTTAGGAGCAATGTGAATATCCAAATGGGCCATCTTGTCATCCACACCCAGAGGGTGCCAAGGACAGGGTTAGAAGACCTGAACATCATGTTACTTGAGCATTACCCAAGGACCGCTGGCATTTTCTAGTGTTTAAATCTGTATTAGACACTTGGTTAACTTGCAAATATTTCGATGGAAGGCTACAACATTCTAGTGAAAAAGCAGAAAGCTATCTAAAATTTGAATCAAAGTGATGTCTATTTCAATAGCCTTCTGAACACAAAGGCGAACAGACAAAATAGTTTCCTTGATAAACAAAGAAATGAACTTAATTGAAACAGTATGTTCCCTAAAGGGCAACTCAGAGATGATTCTGAACATATCTTCAACCAACCAATCAACTAATACCAAAACAACATGAAAGACAATTTTCTACATCTAAAAAGGGGTTTCCTCCCAAAGATCAAACCCTTCAACAACGACATTCACACTCTTACTCTTTGTTGGTTTCATTTTGAGGTCTTTAAATATTAGAAACTTGGAAGGTGATTTTTCTTTTTAAGAAAAGTCTTAAGACAAAGTCTGACAATGCTTCCCAAACTGGTCTCTAAACTTGTGGTCTCAAGCAATATTTTTGCCTCTACTATCTAAAACGATAGATAACACAGGTGCCACACTTCCAGCTTACTTCTGTATTTAAAATTTTTCTTTCTGTGTCATGTTCTGTGTGTTCATGTTCCATTCTAATGCTTCTGTTTATCAAATCGTATTTCTGGTAAAGACTGTTAAATGGTTATTTGAATATATAGTAATGGAAATATATAATTAAAATGTATAAATTTATCACAGTATTTTGGTCTACCTTTAATAGTAATAGCAAATTGTTTATTATATCTCCTTCTTGCTCTGTGAGAAAACTCACAGTTTTAGTAGAGAAAACTTTTAGTTAAAGAAAACTTATTTGCTCTTTATTATCACCAACGCCAATTATGATAGAGAAGCACGTAAGTAAGGTGTCATGAAAAATATTTGAGTACCTATGAGTTTGGGAGTTTAGAGTCTGCTTTTCCACCATGCAAGTTGGTGTCTGTCAGGAGTTCGGAATCACTACCGTGTGCTGTGATGCCAGACACAGTGATAACGATGAAGAGGGACAAGGCTAGAGAGACTTTTAAAAAGTGGTATCATCAGGATCGAATGGCTGATTAGATGGAAAGACTAGGAAAGAAAGGGGAATCTGAAAACCTTTTACATCTGAATCTGTGGGGTTGATTAATAAAGGCTGTGATGGGTGTGAGATGGCGGGAGCCTCGCTGCGCGGAGCTGGTTAAAACACATGCAGGGAGCTGAGTTCTTCCGGTGTCTGGAGCTGGCAGAGGGGTTGGCTCTGGGGAAGGAGGGCTGAGACACACTAGCAAACACCGGAGCTTCAGTCATGGACAAGTCAGCATTTGTTTCCGACCATTTGGGACTTGTTTAATCTCAACTGTAACAGACGAGGTAAGCTGGAAGGAATACAGGATAATTATTTTACAGCTTTCTCAGTCTTTACCTTAGTCATTCTGGCCAACACGACGTGACAGCTGCCTGTGGCTTTCAGCCTCTGGGGGTACCAGAGTGACAGATTTATATTCTATAAAAGTAAAAGAGAAATGTCATTTTTAAAGAATTTTTTTAAGTGGGTACGGATGTTTTGGCTGCGTATCTGTACACCACAGGTGTGCTTCAGGCCTGCAGACACCAGAAGAGGGCGTTGGATTCCCCGGAGCTGGAGTAACAGATGGTTGTGAGCTGTCGGGAACTGCATTGGGCCTTCTGCAAGAGCAGGCAGCACCCTTAACACTGAGCCATCTCTCCAGCTCGGCCATTTGGTTTTACTTTAAATTTAAGCCAAAATTTTCGTGAGGAGCAGATATTAGTTCCTATCTCTCTTCCATTTTCTTCAACCACAGCATTTCCATACACACAGAGGGAGCGTTATCGGAAATAAATATAAAGATATAATCAATCAGGGAAATAATACAGCATGGGTGAGTCAATTGCCAGTTTTTTTATATCAATACAAAGCAGAGAACCTCTGCAGCATTAGTACTCCATCTAATTTATGTTTTTAAGACTTGGAGATCAGAGGCCATATTCCGATGTGTGTATTACAGAGCTCAGAGTTACGGGCAAAAGCTCCGGAATTGGCTACAAGAACGTTTGTGTCTTGATTCTCTTCCTTCCAAGCTCTGTGACCTTAGGTGAGCTGTGTAATCCTTCTAAGCTTCAATTTCCGCATGCAAAGAATGAGTCATCCTTGACTTCTCCCATCCCCTCACCTCCTCCAGCCACACACTCAGCATTTCTCGTGCTCCCTAAGTCCTCTCCGTCCCACTGCCAGTAGACAAAGGCATGGGCATCTCATGTGTGGACCATTTTGACAGCCTCCCCGCATCGATCCCTGGAAATTCCACCTTGGATCTTAGCCAGTGGAGTGGCTTCAAATTGTGAGCCAAATTGTGTCGCTCTGCTGCTCCAAAGGCTGTAGGATCTTCTGCAAAGCCATCAGAGCTCACTGTGGCCACTGCCATCCCACAGAGGAGGGGCTGGCAAGAGTCTCTAGAGCTCCTCTGCCCTCTGGTCTTTGTACAAGATGAAGACATTTCCCACCTCCTCTACTTCTGTACTGTGACCATCTCTTTTCAGCCTTCGTCTCTCAGCCCAAAGGTCACGTTCTCAACAGGCAGCCCCCTCCCTGGGTGTTCTTTGCCGGTGCTCCCATAACGGTCATCACACTTCTGCCATCAATGCATACTTCTGTCTTGGTCAAATCTGGCTGCTCCCTTGTCTGTGACTACAACTGGATACTAAGCATCTTAGGGACAGTCACCATGCCCATTCTGTTCACTGTTGCACCCTGCACGTCAGCATAGCACTTGGGAGCCAGCAAGTGCTCACAAAATGTGTTGCATGGACAAGGACTCGAATCAAACCTGTGCTTTCAAACCTGGTATGGTGTCTCAAGCAGGCTTTGCTTTCTGCTTACCATGCCTGATTCCTGCCAGGTGCTGATCACTTGTAACTGAATGCTGACTTGCAGCAGATAGTGCTAGAAGATAGAGTCTGTATATTTCCAACCCATGGTCCCTAGACAAATCAATATCTCAAGCCAAATTATGCAAAAATATTGTGGTTCTGTTTATCTAAATAAGTATTTACTATAAACTCATTTATTTAATAATTATTTTATACCTGTCTAGAACATATATGTGTATTTGATAGCTTTGCATGTTTAATATATTATTGCATAAACATAATTATTTTATAGTTAATTAAATACTTGATACACTTTTTAAAGGGGATAAGAGATGTTTATTGATTATGGCCTGGGAATGTAGATTCCTTATCTCACATTCCATGTTCCAACATAGTCACAGTTTCATAAGCCTTTTTAGTAACAGAACAAAGGAAATCATAAATCATTACACTTTTCAGACACATTGGTGAAAACATCAGGTAGGCGGGTTACAGCAGAATGGAGAAATCTCTGCTCTGGGCCACAGATGTTATCGGATGGCATTCTTAGCCTTCTGGTTGGTGGAAGCTCATGATGTGTTTATACGTTCCACAGAATATACCCAACCAACAGCCACAAAGATATTAGGTCACATACACATGTGGGTAATAAATGGTTATTAAGGGGTCAGGATAATTGTCAAGTAGGTTCTAGACCTGCAACATTCCAGCCCCTCTGTAATCAAAGTTCTAATCGGTCTATGGCCAAGCAGATGGGTCTTCTCTCCAGGAGTGTTTAGCCATAGTTCATCCTGTTAATTGAGTATCACATTTTATTTACTGGGGGGAACTGATATGTTATTTTCTTCCACTGGAATATCTTGGGTTTTTTTTAAGTCAATGGCATTGGCATATGATTTTAATCAGTTGCTTATATGCTGTTTCTGATTTTACATTGATGCTTTAATAATTACTGTATCAGGTAGGATTTTAACTAGAAAATTAAAATCACTGTCCTCTAAGCAGAAAATGCCTACATTAATTGGAAGGTATTTGAAGCCATTATTGACTCTGTTAGCCTAGGGGAAGGAAGCATGCGACTGAGGACCTCACCACAGAAAAGTTCATGACTCTCGAAGCTGCTGCCACCCTCAGTCTATAACATGGTGTAGAAGAAAACTCAGAAAGTTCTGAACATCATTCAGATCTGAGGCCTTCTGTCTGTAGATGCCTCTGGAGAACCCTGGTCCCCCGTCTTCTCCTCCCATGCCAGCATGTCTGCATGGATGGCCTCTCCTGGACACTCCCAGAGAAGGGGGTTCTGTGAAATACAACCGCTGGCTTCTCCTCTGCAAACAGAGATGCCTGTCAAGCGGCATGAGTGATGGCCATTATGATTAGCAGTTCAGCATACTGGCCCTGTGCTCACCAAAAATTGGTTGCACTGATAACAGTGGTGGATGAAACAGACTGCTCATGCACCCATTTTTACACAGAATTGCAGAAGCTGACTCGGGGAGGCACCTATCATGCAGTCTATGGGATGAGCGCTCCAGTCACGGCTGATCTGATCTCATTACTTACTGTGACTCTTCACTGGGTGCATGAGCCACATGCTTATGTCCGACGCACACACACATTGAAAGCAACAGGCCTCTACGGACCTGGAAAAATGAGGCAGTCTCACATTGATAGATTTCACACCTGCCAAACATGCTATACATCTAAATGATGTCAGTGGACTCAGATTTTTCCAGGAGCAGCTAAACCACATTCAAACAGTCCAAAGACCAACCTTCTATTAAAAATGACCAACACACCACAATCAGCTAAAAGAAAATTGTTTTCTCTCTCCACAAGATAATGTCAAGTTTCAGAAAGCATAGAGCTACCACTGCTTTTATTTATACATATATATATGTATGTATGTATATATACATATATATTAAAGATTTATTTATTTTTATTTTACATGTGTGAATGTTTGCCTTCATGGATGTATATGCACTGCGTGTGTACCTGGTACGCATGGAAGCCAGAAGGATTGGGCTTCCTTGAACTGCTGTGTAGGTGTTGGGAGCTGAGCCTGAATCTCTGCAAGAGCAGTAAGAGATCTTAACCACTGGACTACCTCTTCACCCACCAAGCACAAATATCTTCCATGCTCCTCTTTGTTCAGTTTACTGCAGTGAATATACAGCAACGTTGTATTTGTTCAGGAAATCTTTGGGTGCATTCTGACAAGATGACAAAAAACTCAGGAAATTATAATACTGTTTTGAGAAACAAACACAGAGACACGCGTTTGTTAGTGTAAGACTGCTTACAGTCAGTCTATGTGGAAGGCATGAAGAACGTGACTCCTTGAGTTCCTGATTTTACTTTCTGAGCTACTGCCTCACACATTACAACCACTGCCTGATACACAGACCAGAGTTCCTCCTTGCAAATTGCCTTTTGAGTCAGTGTGATTCAGGTGGTGGATGCTGTTTGCTTTATGGTCCAGATGTTCATTTGTCGGCTGCCTTCCGTTCTTCCACTGTCCCTCTCTCCTCCTCCCACCTTAGTGGCTGGTGATGCGAGTTGTCTTCTCCTGAGCTGTCTTCCTTCCGGAACCAAGTGGGAAGGTCGCTGTAGGTACTGGGGTGAGTCCCAGGGGGCTGTACAATAGCGGGCTGAGGCTGCCAGAGAAGGGAGCAAAAAGAGCATGCCAGAAAGGAATCTATTGCCAAGGAGGCAATAGACTCCAGGTCTTGTAGGGACTTAGCAATATGCTGAGAAGCATGGCCTTCGTATCCCAGGAGTCACCAACGAGGCGGGTTTTATCAAGTATCTGGGAACTTTGGCGTTACCATCTGTGAACTGGACGTGCTGGGTTAGTTACAATGTCCGTTCACTCACGTTCTACATAGTAAATTAGGTATTGTCTGCTTGCATAAGAAATACAGCTGGTGTCTCTCACTAAACTGCAAAGATGGAACTAGGTAGGAAAGGACACCGCAAGTTTAGGTGGGAAGGACAAACTGTACACACTTACTTGAATTTTGATAGCTCCAGAAAAAGGGGAGGGAGACACGTAGGTCTGATTAGATGTAAAGAAATACCCATGAAGAAGGCTGACTCTCCAGAGGTGTTTGGAAAATACGAGCAAGGGGCATAACTTGGCAGTTGCTCAATACAATGGGCTAAATTCTTTAAGGCCCTGAAAAATGCTGAGTCCGGTTACAGGGGCTCCGCCACCCTGCCTGGGACCTCCTCCCTCCATTGCCTGTGTCTCCCTGTTGGCCTCTGGGACTTCTCCCCAGCATGGAACTTTTCCTACCAACTGGTAAGAGTGAGGGTTCCTCCTGCCGAGAGCCTTGTCTAGGTCTGCACCTACAGCCAGGATGGAAAATTCGACTCTCATGAAACTGCCTGGGATTTGCTTCCCTCTGCTGAATTAGTGCTAGTCAGCTTCCATTACAGGCATTTAAAAGCAGTGATTCTCAACCCGTGGCGTACCAGATACCCTGCATGTCATATATTTGCATTACAATTCATAACAGTAGAAAAATGAGTTATGAAGTAGCAATGAAATAATTTTATGGTTGGGGGGGTCACACAACATGAGGATCTGTATTCAGAGTCTTGGCATTAGGAATGTTAGAAACACTGTTTAACACATAGGAAGAACCTATGTGTGTATTTTATACCATTTTGCTTCTAACTGGCGCATTTAACAGTGTTCTGACTGCTGAGGGAACCAGATGGCCTTGGGTATATTAAAAGTTGACCGCATTTCACATGACTTCCAGCATTATGGTTGCCTAGGTGATCTCTATAAACGTTCTACATTGAACACTGTAAATGTAAGAGTGACCAGGGAGAGTGTGTTGAAGGATCTCATTGACCCATACTGAGCTCAACACTAGGCTGGCTCGTCCCGACCTGAGCCAATCTCCTCCTAATCTTCATTTTCCTCTTCCAGGGATAAGGAGTATCTTCTGGGAGAGAAGATTTCCTTCCTGGACTTGGCTACACTCAGAGACCCTTCAAGAAGGAAGGATTGATCACCTCTCCCACCCCAGGGGCTGAGTCAGACTCCTTCACTGGCTTGCAGGTAGAAGAGGAGCCAACGTGAGAACCCCTCCCTGCATCTGGAAGATACAAGGCCAGGATGCACTAAATAATTTACTCTTAGGCTACAGGAACTAGCTGGGAGAGCTGAAAAGTACATGAAGTACTAGGCCCTGGGCCCCAGGCTGCTGGGGATGGATACAGCAAGTCAGCAGGAAAGGACCACAGCCCTGTAGGCCAACAGAAGTTCTCTCAGTTTACAGAAGCCTAGAATTTCCAGAAAAACATTAACTTGCTCCCTTATTCTAGAGGAAACTTCACTGTTCGGGTTCAGTTTGTTTCCCTATGTTTTTCTAAGCACATAGGTTAATTCTCAACAATGGCATGGCGCTTACTTCTCAACAGTGGTAATTGTTCAAGAATTCTAAAAGCCGAGAGACAACTGGCAGCACTAGTCTACCCCGCTCCGTACTCAACTGTGTCGATGCCACCTCCAAAGTCCCAACAAATGGTAGAAGCAAAAAGAACATTTCGGCTAAATAAACACCACGAGGTATGCATTTTAAAGTCAAAGGCAGGCTAGCTCATAGAATAATCTAGAAGAAGGAAACTAAGCAAAAGAAAATGCTATAAAATGCAAGTAGAATAATAGATTAATTACATGAAAGGAGAGGATAAAACCCTGAATTCTGAAATCTTTGTCTTCAAAGCCCAGATAAGTGTGTCATTAATAACACATTTATTGCTTTTTCACTAGCTTGTTTGTGTTTACTTCCTTTCTAGTCAGCTGATGACACATTTCATTGATACCCAGACTTAAGACAAGTCCCCCAGCTTCTGCTTCTCACATTGGTGCCCCAAGGGGCTCTTCCATACGAAACGTTGAGGCTCACTGTTAGAAGCATGTGACATGCTCCAAGAAAATGCCCATTGGGCAGGGACCATCCAGAAGACATCCATAGCAACTTAAGAGCTGGGCAATCTCTCCCTCCTTACACTATCAAGCAGGATAGCCCCTGGTGTTCATGGGAGCCCCTCCGAAACCGGGTGACAGGACAGGAACCACTGTGCAGTCCTTCCGGGGATCGCAAGACGCCCGGCTAGGAGAAGCAGCCACTGCTGTGTGCTTCCTATGACTCACCTTGTGCTGTGTGTACAGAACCCTTTTCCCCCTCTGAGAAGGGCACCCTGCCTGCTGGAAAGTTACTCCAGGTGGAGAGCGGGGCTAGGCCACCGTTTATAAGCACTCTGGAGCCTAGGCCATTCCCCTGTGATTTACAATGTTTGATTTCTCGCTGGGACAGAGGAGGGCTCTGTAAATCAAACCTGTCTTGGTTTGTCAACCTGTGTCAGTGCTCGCTGAGTCCTCCAGTCCAAGGCAAGTCGGAACAGTGTGGAGACCTTGGCATAGGACTCGTCCCCCCCTCTCCAGCTTCCCATTTTGACGAAACAATTCTAGGGTGAGGTTGGCCCTAGGAGTTATTTCTCTGACTCATATTCCCCTTTGCTCTTTCCACACACTCAGAATGCAGCTACTTTGAGTCCCTCATAGCCCTGGGCAGAGAAAGAGGCCAGAGTTGGGACAAAGCCCTGCTAGGGTCCACTCCCAAGGCTGAGAAGAGAAGCAGGGAGGTGTCTCTCCCAAGCTGATTTCTTTCATCACCCCAAGCCATTTGGGGACACCATTGCCACACACTTCGAGAAGAGGCCTCAAACTGGTTCTAGCACTCAAACATGTGAACCAGCCTACATACAAAGCTGGCAGAGAATTAAGTCAAGCAAAGAAGGAAGCCGCTGGTTTGGGATCTGTTCTTATGGGTTTTTCAGGAAAACATTTTTATGGCCACCTCATTTCATACTTCGTTTTTGATTGAAAGTGCTTGGAAACATAGGACTCACCTTCAAGAATCTTACAACTTGGAAGGGAACAAACACCAATAGCTTCAATACATCTGCAGGTGCAAACACAGAGTTCTGCATCAGTCACCATCTTTCCTTTCCCAGGATGCAGACAACTAGCTTGCACACGTGCTTACTCGGAAGACAGGCTCTGCATCATTAGCTATCTCTGTGCATGGCTGGGATCACAGCAGTATTTGAAGTGGAGAAAGGAGAACTCAACTAACTGACAGTAGAGACGTTTGTGCAAGGCTCCCGTGCTCTGGCACTCTCGAGAGGGGCTTTCGCGCTTCAAATTTTGCAAGTCCTGATTCATTCAACATGTCACACACACACACACACACACACACACAAAAAGTGAGTATTGAAACGTTTTAGAAAGACACAACACCTAGCCTCCATAAGAGATGGTCTGAGTCACACTTTCTGAGAACAGAGAAAATGTCAATGATCCACATCTCAGGATTCCCGAGTTCTCCATCCGGACCTTGACTGTCTGCCTGTGATTTTGAACAAGCCTCTGTCTTTGTATACCTCGGAAATTAATGGAATAAAATAAAGAAATTGGATTGACTGAAAAGTGAATTTGGGTATCATTAGGATGCTTCATCTGAGCGGCATCCATTCACTAATGTATTCATTCATTCTGAATACATTTCATCACTATATTTGGATGTTGCTTTCTTTGGTTTGGTTCTGGAATGTCCCCCCAAAGGCTCAAGAGTTAATAAAGACTTGGTTTCTGGCTTGTGACACTATTGGGAAGTGGTAGGAACTTTGAGAGGTGAGACCTGCTGGTGAACCTAAGGTGACTGAATCCTTTTAAGTGGAGCTGTGGGAGCTTGACTTCTTACTCTTTCTCCTTAGTGTCTCAGCCAAGAGGAAAAAGCTGTGTTCTGACTTACACAGCCATCATTATGTGCCATCTAGTCACAGGAACAAATGCACTGAGGCCAATAACCTTCAAAGCTGCCAGGTGATTGCTACAGTAACAGAAAGCTGGTCAACCCAGTGCCCTCTTTAATAAGCAGATGCAAAAATTATGTATATGCAAAAGACAAAGATGAAATGAACCCAATCTGAAGAATCTGCCTTACGCATAAGAGACCCAAGCTACCCCGTTAAGAAAAATTCATGGAAGATTGATGCTAATATTCCAGTAAAGTACATCAGGATTTTAAATTTTGATTCTGCACCTGAAGGACTTGGAAGTGGTCCCTCTATCCTAGCAACAAGCAGAAAGAAAAAGAAAGAAGAAAGGAAGGAGAAAAGATCAGCTCTTTAAAAATATGTAAGAGAAGTGAGTTACTACACCAAACGAACAAACAAACAATGTCCCCGAGTCCAGAGAATCACAAGTCACCAGAGTAAAAGCCCTATTGGCAGCCAGCTCTGTCCTCCGATCACAAGCCATAACTGTGAGTAGCTGTGGGTTCAGCAGAGAATACCTAACCTCAGTCATGTAGAGCCCTGGCCTTAGTGAATTTTGTCTCCAGAAGTTCAATCCGTTTCTTAAAATGAATTTTGGAGAAAATAGTCTCCTTATGCTTCCATCAGGAAGGACGGGAAAGAACCATTCTGAACACACGGTACTCAACAAGAAACAAATTAGTAAACCTGCAGAGATGTCACCAGAGTCCGCATGGTCAGTGAGGAAATAAAGCACACAATCCCAGTATGTTCTGACCCCCTCTACTACCTAAGCATGGAGGGATGGGCAGACATTGTGAAATCCGAGCACAGGGCAAGAACCACCAAGCTAATGTGTGAGTGAAAGAAAACAGCTCAGGGGAAACTGAAAACCTTTTCAACCAAGTGAGGATGAAAATAGAACTCAGCAGAGCTTGTGGGGTGGGTGAAACTGATCCTTAGAGGGAAGTTTACAGCAATTAGAAAATGAGAAAGATCTAAGGACTTTTCTGTTTTGCTTTTTTAAATATCAAATTCTACCCTTAGGAACTAGAAAAAAACAGGAATAGATTAAATCCTCAACAAGTAGATGACAAGACCCAAAAAAATATATAGCATTTTAAATTAAAATGGTAGAAAATTACAAAACAATAAGGAAAATATGATCCATAGAGCCAGGAGAAGGTGGAGCACGCCTTTGATTCTAGCACTTGGGAAACAGGCAGGAGGATCTCTATGAGTTCGAGGCCAGCGTGATCTACAGAGCAAGTTCCAGGACAGACACAGTGACACAGAGAAACTCTGTCTTGGAAAAAAAAGAAAATAAAAGGAAAAAAGAAGAAAGGAAGGAAGGGAGGACAGAAGGAAGGAAGGAAGGAAGGATGGAAGGAAGGAAGGAAGGAAGGAAGGAAGGAAGGAAGGAAGGAAGAAAAGATTAACAGAACCTTGGAGTATCTAAGGGAAAAGAGAGAACATAAATTATTTATTTGTAAATAAAAAGATTGAGATAACAAAAGATTATTACAAACTACTATGCCTGCGAACATAATTACCTAAATGAAATGGATGAATTCATAAAAAGACACAAACTGTCCAAACTCAAAGAGTAAGAAGCTGTCAGACAGGCCCAGCTGGAAGGACAGGTGCAGTGGATAACGCACAGCCTCGAAATCAGAAAGCACCTCTCCAGGTGAGCTCACTGCTGAATTCTACAGGACACATACAGAACAGGTATACCGCGGTCTGCAACCTCTTTCAGAACATGGAAGTGAAGGAATCCTCCCTAATCCACACTATGAGGCCAGCATCATCCCCGTGCCCATATCAGATAAAGATTCTGATAAGAACAATGCAGGCTAATCTCTCTTGTTAACAAAGAAACAAAAATTCTCAACAAAGTATTAACAAGTTGAATAGAGCAACATATAACAATAGGCATATCTAATGTAGAAGAGGACTTTACCTAAAGTATAAAGGTCAGAAATTACATGACCTCAGTAATGGAATCCAGAAAAATGTTGAAAAGAATTCTGCACTCATTCATAACAGATCTCTGTAAACTAGGAAGAGAAAAGAATTCTTCAACTTACGGACTATATATACACACATACACACATATACAAAGTTCCACACCTAATCCATGTGGCATTAAGAAACTAGAAGGTTTTATATGAAGAAAAGGAGTAAAGCAAAGATGTCTCATTTTACTGTTCTTTTTTAATACTGCACTGAATGTCCTAACTAATGCAATAAGATAAGAAAAGTAAATTAAGTTTGAACATATTATTAAGGAAGAAATAAAACTATCTTTTCTCAAAACCAATGATTTACTGCATAGAAATCCCAAGGAACTGACAAAAGCTCTTGTAATAAGAAAAGTAAATTAAGTTTGAACATATTATTAAGGAAGAAATAAAACTATCTTTTCTTAAAACCAATGATTTACTACATAGAAATCCTAAGGAACTGACAAAAGCTCTTGTAATTAATAGGTAGTTACAGTAACATTGAATATGATTTAGTAAAAAAAAGTTAATTATCACAGCAATATATATAATCCACACACATAGCATATAATTTGTATCATATATAACATATATATATATATATATATATGAATTGTGCAATGGTTTGTCCTGTCCCTTTAAGAGATAAGTCCCACCCACTCCCTCCCTGTCCACAGAGGCAAGCAGATCTTCCTTCCTCTTCCAGCCTGGGCTCCTTATTTTCTGTCTGTCTGTCTGTCTCCCTTCTCTCCACTAATCCCCTTCCTGCCCCCTTTCTCTCTCTCTCTCTCTCTCTCTCTCTCTCTCTCTCTCTCTCTCCATTCCCCCTTTCTCTGCTCTGCTCTTCTCCCTTATCCCCTTCCTTCCTTTCCCTTCCCCTCCATAACCCACTAAATAAATACCCACTTTCTCTGCATGGCGTACCTAATAGATCTCTGTCTCTCACCTGCAGCACGGCTCCCTGCCTGAGACCTGCTGCCTTCATGGTGGCCTGCCTGCCTTCATGGCCCACCATGGTCTGGTACCTGCTGCCCACTGCTGCAACTAGGGGACCTGCAGCGTCTTACCATAACAATGCGTACAATATATTTATAAATTATATGCAAATTAAAATACACTAGTCACATTACCATGCATAATAGTAAAGCACTTTGGCATATGTTTGACAAGCTTGTGCTACATGAAGAAAACTATAAAATCTGGATGAAATAAATAAAAAGAGTTAACTAAATGGACACACAATCATATTCACAGATGATAGGACTCCATGTTGTCAAGACTTCATTTCTTTCCAACTTGACCCACCAAGTCAATGTAATCAAGATCAAAATCCCATCAAGTTCTGATGGACATCAATAAATGAACTCTAAAGTTTATATTAATCAAGAGAAGGCTTACAAAATCAACAATTTTTTAATAAAAACCACGAAGGTGAAGGACTGACACTATCTGGTTTAAAGATCATAAAGCTATTATAATCAAGATAATGGTATTAGCAGAAATTGAGACAAAGAAACCCGAGGAACAAAATACAGAGTTTAGAAATAGACCAACATAAAGGCCATCAACTGATCTTCAACAAGGGAAGAAACACAACACAGTGGAGAAAAGATAGACTTTAATAAATGATGTTGGGATAATTGGACATCCATGTACAAAAACAATCTGAACATAAAATTAATACTCCACAAAATCAAAGTATGAAATATTAAACTTTAAGATTCTTAGAAGATAGGACAAAAACCTAAGTGACCTTGAGTTTGGGTATAATGTGTTTGTAGTTGCAAACCAATGACACAATCACTGGGGATTCATTAAAGTTAATTTTTTATGCACCATAAAACAACTATTAAAAATGAAAAAAATAGAGTGGGATCAAATAAAGTCACAATTCAATTTATATATCTGATAAAGGACTACTACTGCAATGTCACCTTAAAACTCAACAATGAGGAAACCAACAAGCCAATTTAAAAGTGGAACAGCGGTGACAGGCACATCACCAAAGAAAATATACAACGGTAAATAGCATATGAAAAGATGTCCCTAATCATATGTCATTAGGGAACTGAAAACTAAAACAACACTGAGGTAAAATTACACCTGTTAGGACAGCCCAAATCCAGAACTAACAGCAAATGCTGACAAAGGGATAAACAATGGGGCTCTCATCTGGTGAGACAGAAGGACACAAACCCTTTGGAAGACAGTTTTGTTGTTTCCCGCTAAACTAAACACACTCAGACTGTACAATTCAGCAATTATTCTCTCTAAGAAGGACTGAAAAACTTATGTCCCCAGAGACCCTTCAGGCACAGATAATGGTAGTGTCTTTGTTAAAACTGCCAAAACTTGGAAGAAGTCAAGATGCTCTTCAGTGAGTGAACAGTTAAATAAACTTATGTCAAGATATTCAGAATCCTCAGATGGAAGAAAGGGCTGAAGACAAACTCATAAACCACCTGAAGAACTGTCTATGGGGTGAAGGAGTACATCTGAGCGCCAAACTGTCTATGGGGTGAAAAAGTACATTTGAGAGCCAAACAAAGGCAAGAAGCAGACATAGGACCTTGAATACTAGTGTTGATGAAAGGAATTGTGATCTATGGATTTTCAAACAGCTCAAAAATTAAACAAGGGGATGAGAGACACAATCGCAACAGGAGTCATTTGGGGAACAGTAAAAGAAACTTAATATGAACTTAAGATTTAAAATTCCAGGAGATGATTCACGAGGCATAACCAAAACAGCAGTGGTAGTTTAAGAAGCCGACCAATTGTGCAGTCTGTGTCCTAGCATTTGCACTTCTTGTCACAGAACCAAAAGAAACAAAGGGGCATTGATAATATTTACAGTCACAGAGCAAACACTTGGAGCAGAGACTTGGAAGCAAACCAAGTGCCCATTGACAGGAGAGCGGAGAAATCAGATAAAATGTGACGTAGTCACATAGTGACACAAAAGAGCTGTAGTGCAGTCAAGACAAACCTGTTACAGCCCCATACAGCAACGTCAATCTCGACATCTCTGCGACTAGAAAACAAAAATGCATCCAAGAGGCTAATCTCACCATTTTCACAATGCGACCAAGTGTCGCAAAGTTTAAAAGTTAGAGCTAAACAAGGGACTTTCTAGAAATTTTAGGAACATCAGCATTCTTTAAAAAAAAAAAAAAACACCAAGTTCAGAGTGTCTATCACGGATGAGAGGGATTTGGCTTGAGAGCAGATATGTTGCTAGTGAGGGGACAAGCACGAGAGGACTATGTATAAATAAACGACAAAAGTCTATTTATGTAATTAGCCTTCTGTTATTTATTATGGCAAAATATGTAAAAATCAAATAATTTATGAGAAGAAAATGTTTCTCGTGGCTTACAACTTCAGAGACTCTTTTTCCCGCTGAAATTCCTTTTACACAAGCAGGTTGCTTCTGAACAGACAGCTGAGCTTCAGCAGTATGTCTTACGACTCACTGCACGAGCCACGCAGCAACAACCACGCCCTGGTTACGATCCCCTTGCCTGTGCTATTGTTACAGATTGCAATATATCCTCAGCAGCCATCTTAGAAGCATCACTCTCTCAAGAGGCAGACCCCATTCATCAAGGAGACATGCCACTCATGCCTGTTGAGAGAAATGACCAGCCTGGGTGTCATCCCTCCACCAAGGATACTCCCGACTCAGTTTAACCTATCATCCATCGCAAGGAGTATGTATCCACCATACAGCAAGGGTGTGTAAGGAGGGCAGGGTTATCTCCCCCAGCCACACATAGATTCTCACTACTACAAACTGCTAACCTCATGCTGGGAAACAGCCTACCCAAGGGAGGATACCCCAGGCAGGACCAATCATGGATGAGAGAAAATCCAAAGGGTTATAAAAAGTCTGACTCAGAGCCCCACCACACCCCCGTGGGCACCCACCTCTAGGGGAGCTCTCTCATCCCTTGGAAGGAGCCGTTTGTCTGTTCTGATGAAGTCTGTAGTGTTTGGTTTTGCTCTCTCTGTGACTAGTGCTTCCCAGTTCCCTGTCAATCTGTGACTTACTTTACCCCAGCTGTGACTGTCACCTTCTGTCCAAGACCTTCACCATCTTACTTCTCCTCTCAGGCAGCCTGTAACTTATTTTCTGTCAGGGACCCTGACTATTCCTACGTACACTCTGAGGCCATGGTGCTACCCTTGATGTCGGTGCCTGACCCAAGACCCCTGCGACAGATGCACACCATCCCATACCACATATGGAAAGGTAACTACATCAGGATTGCCCCCTTGGGCCCTCCACCCCCAAACACATCATCTTCAATCGCTCGTCTCATCTCCCTTTTCAAGGACGGTGAACTGTCTCCTCCCCAGCTCAGTTCTGAGCCTCTTAGTCTCTGGTATCTTTCTCTGCTTTCTGGGGAAAAGAAAACCATGCTGGGTTTATATTATTTTCTTCCTGGTAGTTATAAGGACTCATATCAAAGACTACTTGAGCCTGGGGTTATGCTCACTCTTATTCTCAGACAATTTCATGTTTGTATATAATATGGTTTGACTTTCTAGACCTCACAGTCCTCAGCTATGCAAACAGGGAGGTTACATCAAAGACCCTGTAAAGAGTGTACTTAGTTCTGCTAGTATGTGCTCAGGTATAGGAGAATGTGCTGGATCATGGGCAGTTTATCAGGGGCCCTGAAGAACCTAATTCCCCCCTCCTCCAGCAGCCATCAATCGCCAATAGCTCATGTGCTAGAGGTGAAACTACACGAGCCCCTCCCACCCAAGCTGGAATTTTGCCTGACTTGATCTTGTGCAAGTCTTGTACATACTGCGGTCCTGGAAGGAGAATTTGAAAGATCCAAAGAGCGAGAGGTGGTGCCTGTATGTGGAGAGCACTGGCTGCACAAGACAAGGCTGCCACAGGGCTCACAACAGCAGAGCCTGTACGCACAAGGACTGCAGTTCTTTATGAGACAATTTTTAACTTGAAATTCAATTTTTCAAACAGTTATGGGACCATTCAGATTTTTCTATTTCTCCTTGCATCCATTCTGGTGATCAGTTTCTTTTGAGGAATTTGTTTATTTCGTGCAAGTTGGGAAACTAACTCTGGTAAACTATTCATAATTACCTCTTTATTATCTTTGATAATAAAATATCTTTCATGGTAGTGTTTGACTGGCATCTTTTCTTGATCAGTCTAGGTAGAAGTTTCCAATCTTATTAATCTTTTTAAAAGTCAATTTCAATTTCTTTGATTTTTAGTTTTTATTAACTTCCATTTTGATATTTTTCTACTTACTTTAATTTCCTTCTTTTTTAAGTTTTATAAAAGTAATGTAGATAACTGCCCACCTTTCTCATCTGAACGCCTCACGTGAAGCTGTCACCTCCCTTCATGTACTGCTTTAGAGGTCTTCACAAACTTTTTTTTTTCATTTTGTTTTCATCTCAGCATTTTTCTAATTTCCTTGAGATGTTTCTGTTTGACATGTGGTTATTTGGAAGTATAGTAACACATTGCTATGTGTAATGGTCTGTTCTGTCCCTTTAAGAGACAAGCCCTGCCCACTCCCTTTCCGTCCACACCAAGGCAGGTAGATCTTCCTTCCTGCTTGCAGCCTGAGCCCTTCCCTTCCCATCTCTCTCCCAAAGAGGTAGCTACTGTTGTGGCTCCCCTTCTCTTTCTCTCTCTCTCTCTCTCTCTCTCTCATCTCTTCCCCCATCTCCCCTTCTCTCCTTTTCCCTTACCCCTCCATAACCCACTAAATAAATACCCACTTCCTCTGCATGGCGTGCCTACAAGTCTCAGTCCCACCACACGACTCTGTGCCTAGGACCCACTGGCCCTCATGGCCCACAGGCCACTCAGGGGCTTCCTGCCTGGGATCTGGCTGTCTTTCTGACCCACCGTGGTCTTGAGACCCGCTACCTGCTGCCTGCTGCCACCCAGGACCTGCAGCATTGTACTTAAACCATAACACTATGGGTAAGGATGTGCTCTAAGATTTCATCATTATGGAGACATCATATAGTATGCCAAAAAACGATAGCCATGACCTTACTAGGCAAGGTAGTTTTAGTATCACCATGGTATATATGCTCCAACACTGACAGAAACATGTGGTATATAACTACATGCTGTTTAGTCTTCACCACTGGAGAAAATTCTCCACCCCTGATGTGTGTGTGGATATTCACAATTTGAGTGTGAGCTCATGCATATACCATGACACATATTTGGAGGTCAAACAGCCTTGTTTAAGACAGTTTCTGTAGTCTCTGCTGCATAGGCAGGCTTTCCTCTCTCCACCTCCCTTTTCACTAGATGAGAGTTGGAATTACAGATGTGTGTTCTCATGTCTGACTTTACATTGGTTCTGGAGATCTGAATTCAGCACCTCACATTTACAAGACTTTATCCACTAAACCATTTACTAAGTCCCAAGATATTATTATTGAATTATAAATTTAATTACCCAAAAGTTGGAGAACACAATTTCAGTTTTAAAAACATATTAGCAATTGTTTAATTGTTGAATATACCATCTATCTTGATTACTATTGTTATCCCTTAACATAATAAAAGGTGTATATGATAAACTGATATCCAACAATGGAGAAAAACATGATTCAATCACCCTGAAATCAAGTCTAAGTTAGGGCTGTCCAATATTCCCACTCCTTTTCATTATTGTACTTAAAACACTAGTTGGAACAAGGAGGAGGAAATCAATAAGATCTGGAAATCAAAAGAATACAAAGTAGAGAGGAAGAAGCCAGTTCTCCCTATGTTGTAGCCACACATTGGGTGTGACATCTGTAGTAGGTGATGTCTGCCAGAGTCCAGGGTAGGGGTGTGGTTTAGAAATGTTAGGTAGAATAAACAGAGATACAAAGGAAATACAGAGCTATAGGATAGTTCCTGGAGGGCAACTCAGTGAATCCTAAATCTGCCCCAAGTTTATTTCTTTTAATCTTTAAATATCCCAATCCAAAAAGGGGGAAGAAGGCAAAAGACTTTTTTTATCATGATACAAGGAACAAACAAAGCGATTACCATCTTAATACCCAAACATCAAGTAACCACACCCTAGGTCAAGATAGCTTTGTTAGTAGCCACACCTTAAGTCAAATCTCCTATCAATAACCTGAAGAAGTAAGAATAGGCTTAAACTCTCTAGCCTTCCGTCAGGGTGAAATGGATCCACTTTTGTGGGCCCCTATAACCCTATTTACAATGATATTTTGCATAAGAAAACACAAAGATTCTACCAGGAAACTTATAAAAACAATAAAAATTCATCAAAGTGACAGAAGAAAAAAAATCAAATTACAAAACCAAACAGCTTCTTTATAAACCAACAGTAAATACCAGAAAAGGAGATTGTAGGCAAGCTCTCATTCAGAGTAGGCTCAAAGAAAATAAACTAAGAATAAACATAACCAAGGAAGCGAAGGAATTTTATAATGAAGACTTTAAACTTCTGAAGAAGAAAAAAAGACATTAGAAGATAGAAAGGCATCACATGCTCATGGGTTGATAGAATATTGTGAAAATGACCATTGTACCCAACACCATTTACAAATGCCATACAATCCCAACCAAAGCTCACATATCCCATTTTTCACAAAAAATAGAAAAAAAACTAACCTAAAATTTATATGGAATCACAAGACCTTCAAGAGAAAAAAAAATAGAACTAACAATGCTGCAGAATTGTCATTCCTAAAACCTTAAGACCTTGAGATATGTTATAAAGTCATAGTAATAGAAACGGTGTGACATTGTCACAAAAACGGGCATGTAGACCAATGGAACAAAATAGAAGACCCAAACATGAGTATGTGTAGCTACATCCATCTAATATTTGACAGAGATGTCAAAAACATAGACAGCAGAAAATACAGGCAATGGGTGTGAGGAAATTTGAATATCCATATGTGGAAGAATGAGAGCAGATCCATATCTATTACTCTAAAGACAAACAAACTCCAGATGAACCAAAGACCTAATTGTGAAATCTGAAACACTGGAATTGCTAGAAGAAAACATATGCAGTACCCTACAGGATACAGATGTAGGAAAGGACTCTCTGAATATGATCCTTAAGGATTAAGGTCAACAATTGACAAGTGGAACTTAAAAAACCAAACTGCTTCTTCAGAACTTAAGAAATAATCAAGTGAGGACTAAGCCCACAATGGGAAAGACTCTTTGTCAGCTATATAACTAAACTAGAAACAGAATTGTTGTAGGAGAAGTTCCCTTTGTTTTGTACCAGCGCCCAGCTAGCTCACACCCAAAATAATCACACAGAAATTGTATTAATTAAATTACCGCTTGAACTACACAATCACAATACCTTAATCAAGATCAGAAATACATATACATATAACAAAATTTACCTTAAACTTGTATCAATAAATCCAGTTTTACACCAGTGCAAATTATTCATATCTATATCATATCCCCCTTTAAATGTAAAAGACCATTTATAAACAATATTTGGGAATATGGGTACAGTTTTTTTCTCTCCAAACTTCTTACTGCTGTATGGGGGCACTGTTAATCAGTCTTTCATGGTATATCCTGTATGCTAGGTTCATCTCAGTTGGCAGTTGAGCAAAGTAAGTTTTTGAGGGTGTTCACAGCAACCTTCCAGGAGGGTGTGGTCTATCATACCATATTGGTCTAGAAGCAATCCACAAGAGCTCATCTTCTGTGAAAACAAAAGAAGAACCTCTTTTCCAACGCATCATATCCTTAGACCCAAATTCTGAAGTCAAGATACCTTTATGATATCCTTGCTGGATTAGCTTAGCAGTCCACACAATGAAATGTCTCTCTGTACTTAGCTCCTTCATAGTCAAAAAAATTTTAAAGAATATACAATAATACATACAATCCAGACTCTGTGAATTTTCCATTTTTACATGGCTTATTTTTTTCAATCTATGATTATCTGTATTCTGTCTCTTTAAAGACTTTACCTTTTTTTTAAAGCATTAACTTTATTTTTTAACTTTCTATACTCTTTTCCTTCTCTGTCTCAAGCCTATGACTTTATCTAACACTGTGACCCATTTAGAAGTCTTTTATGTTTGAATCTGTCCTATTGCATTGCCTTTAATTCTTGACTGTCTTGAAGAGCTTTTAAAATGCTAGGCAGCTTGGTTGCAGCTGCTCTGGATGCTGGCTCCACCTCTCTCCAATTTCAAAATGGTGGATGTACCATTCCTACTAGCTCTGGGGTAGGAGCTACACTCAGCACTTTAACTCTGAGACTGAGCATGCAGCACATAAACTCCGCGGCACATAAACTCTTTCTGAGTTACAGCCAAATCTGCCATGCAGAACACTGCACAGCCTGGAAACATCTCTGTGTATGGTGGCAGGAATATGCCATGTTCTCCCACCTGCCTAAGCCTGGTACCATTCTCTGCCCAGACGGGGAGCGCTGAGCCATGATCTCAGAGTACTTTCTTCCCAATCCTGAGCGGGCACAGAAACATCCGGTTCCACAAAAGCCATTGAAATACTTAATAGCTGGCATTTGTATTGGTGGCACAGCCCAGGAAGCTGCCTTTTAAAATGGTGCGACTTTTTTTTTGTACAGCTGCTGAGTCAGGAAATTCTCTCTATGGAACACCACCAGCAAACAGCAAAAAGCTATGTTAAACTCTCTCTCTCTCCTTTTAAGCCCTCTCAGGTTTTTAAGTGGATTCAGTCCATCACATTGGGCACCAAACTGTTGTAGAAGGTCCCTTTGTTTTGTCCTGGTGCCTAGCTAGCTTACACCTGAAAGAATCACACAGAAATTGTATTAATTAAATTACTGCTTGGCCCATAAGCTCTAGCGTCTTATTGGCTAACTCTCACATCTTGATTCAACCCATTTCTAATAATCTGTATGTCACCATGAGGTCATGGCTTACCAGGAAAGATTCAGCATGTCTGACCTGTCAGCTTCGTGGCGGCTCTCTCTGACCCTTGTCACACTTGTCACACGACCCTAAATTGTGGCTAGTCTTAACTGAGATGTGATATAAGCTATAAGGCATAGTGTAAAACATAAATAACAAATGCATTAATAATGGAGTAATTGTTGATATGATCATTTTAATGCACTGGGTTAAAGTACAGATTTAAATTCACTTTTGACTATTGTAATTCTTCAATTAGGCTATTAGACAATGTAAAATTCTGGATATTTTCTGTTCTCTAGAATCATATAATTTTATACCTTTGGTGATGGTGGTAAACCCACTTCTCAAGGAGGAACTCACTGTGGTTACATATTCATCACCCATCATGTAGCGTTAGACAACTGATAGAGTTTTTAAACCACTTAAGACAAAGCTAGTATTTTTATGGGGTTTTAGGCTTTTTCTCCTTGTTTCTTTTTCTCTTCTCTTTCCAAATCACTGGGGATCTTTAGGAAAAGTGATAACAGGACACAGTAGGTCAGAGAGTACGTCTTTAGGTGCTAACTTGGTTTGTTTGTTTTCCCTGAAAGAGAAACATGGCCATGAGTCAGCTGTTTGTCTAGACAATGAATTGCAAAACACCTGTTCACAGTTATATGTTCCCACCTTTGTTGAAGAGAGAGAGAGAGAGAGAGAGAGAGAGAGAGAGAGAGAGGGATTGGGGAGGGATTGAGGGAGGGAGGGAAGGTCTAATTGTCTGGTATGTATCAGTGTTGGACCATCTTCCTTCTGGCTGGATTTCTGTATTCTGTATTATCATCATCATCACAGTTATTACTTCCCCTTCACTTTCTGTCTCTTGCCAACTCTGTGAACCAGACTCTTGCTTCCCTCACACAGTGACTGTCTCATAAATAACAGGAAAAGAATGTGTGAGCTGGATTGGTCTTGTGATGTGTTAAAACGCTAAATGCAAGTGAGGGAGATCACTGAGGGCATTCAAGTAGGAAAAACAACTAATTCTCTGGATGAAAAGATGGTGCTTGTGTTTAGAAAAATTTTCTGCAATCAGAAATGCCATCTCTTTCTCATTTTGTCCAGGCACTGGCTTTGGTTTGTGTTATCCCAGTAGCCAGGAATGGCAATCGTGCACACTTAGCTTACCCCATTCCCTCCTCCGTACCATGAGATCCCACCCACTTCTCCATCACACTCAGTGCACAGCAAGTGTGGGCTCCTAAGTCTGGAAGGAGGAAGAGAACAGGTTTCTACCTAATACCACTGAGAATCCTTTCAGGGATTTCCACAGAAACTATGCTGGGGTGAAAGAAATGGCTGCTCGTTGGTTTGACTCCAGTTTTAACACCTATTTCCTGAGGATCACGTCCAGAGACTCCTGTCACCTCCCTGCCTCTGGGTTGACTACCTTTTACAGTACACACAGAATGGGCTTCCAAAATGTCAATATGACCACCTATGTGAAACTCTTCAGAAAACCTCCCATAATTAAAAACCCTTGGCATGTCCTGCAAAGCCTTTCACACCCAATTCTTTTCTATTTTTCTAACATCATCTTTCACCCTAACACGTGTGACCCCCTTCAGACATGTGGGTCTTTTACTTTGGCTTTTGCTGATGTGATGTCTCTGATATGTTCACTGTAGTGTCCCACAGACGCTCATGTGTCACAGTTCTGTGACTACTGTATGAAGAAGACAAGCACCCTCAACTTCTAGAATGTTTGCTCCTGCTCACTATGCCTGATTAATAACTTAATGTGTACACGCACACACGCACACACACACACACACACGCATGCTCTCACTCATGCATGCACACGTGTGGAGGTCAGAGAACAAGATGTGTAAATTGGTTTTCCGCTTCCACCCTGTGGGTTGCAAGAACTGAACTGAAGTCGTCAGGCTTGGCAGCAGGCACCATTGCTCACGAAACGGTCTTGTCAGCCCCATATGGGTGGTTTTTAAAGATGTAGTTTATTGGTTTCCTACCCATAACTTCTTTTTTTCTTCAGTCATAACTGAAAAGACTTTATTTTAAGGAAAATATACAGCAAAACAGAACTTGAAGGTGGTAGGTTTGGGAGACATGGAAACAGAATCATCAGACAAGCTGCCCAAGTGCGGTGGCTTCTTGCTGTACAGAGGAGAGTGGTGTGGCCCTTCACCTCATCCACCTTTCCTGATTCAGACAATCTTGGCCCTATTAAGGCTGGGCTCAGGAATCCCAGTTTCCAATTTCTTCCTTCTTGGAGTTCAGAAAGGTTTGTCTTGTCTCCCAGACTTCCAAGATCAGAAGAGAGCATGGAGAAGGGAAAGCCATTATATCTCTTTGTTCCAGTGCTTTCCCTCAGTGCCTGCAGAACTGTCAACTCGTCTTTCAGTGTTTGTTGATTCCAAAGAGACAAACCCCATGGAACTGGGGTAGCTTAGGCAGCAGTACGCTGAGCAGTGAGGCAGTGTTGATGAGGAAGTGAGCAGCATCGTACTTGGTGTAGAAGCTGGCCAGTAGGTAGAGTACAATAGGAGAGATGCTGAGGAACTTTCGGGAGGAGGTAGACTGTAGTCCATGGTCCATCTGTTCCCAATGTGTCAAAAACGGAGCCTTTCCTTGGCCAGGGGTCTCAAAGGGCGTCCCTTTCACTGTGTGTAGGAAGATACACATCGCCTGCTAGCTTCAGAAGCCGGTCCGGCTGGGGCACAGCGAGGGCTCCCACACCTCCATAACATCTTGTTACGTTTTAAAAATGCCCAATTCACAGCACTACACATTCACAACTTTTCATCCCCTTCACTTTTCTTTATTTCTTCCTTGGGCCTGAGGCGCGGTGTCAATCTGCAGACTCTTTTGGGCTAGCATCAAAGTGGCTACTCCAAATGGCATTGAAAAAAAAATAACTAAGACCTGTTTTGAAAGAGGCGGTGTTGCTGGAATTGGGGTCACGTTCCTTGTTCTGTACTAGACTCATGCTGGGTAAATGGTATAGAAACAAGGAAATTGTTTTATCTTGGCAAGCCCAGAAAAGCCTTTCAGCTGCTGGGACATTTTGACTGAGGCTTCAAAGGTGACTAGCTGTTCCCCAGGCACAGGGGACAGGAACAAACACTCCAAGAGCTGTGAGTTCTTAAGTTCTGGAGCTTTTGTCTTCATCTTGGCAGCCACAGAACAACATGTAGCACGTCATATGTGTTTGTAGGACTGAAGTGAACATGTGGGAGACATCACATCAGTAAAGAAGACCCAGGGGTCTGATTGAGCTGCAGGAGTCAGGGTGAAAAGGCATTGTTGGAAGAACAGGAAAGAACCAAGTGAGGAAGGTCTTGCAGGACACGCCAAGGGTTTCTGAGTTCCATCCTAAAATTACAGAGCAGGGGAGTTACTAGAGCAGTTTTGCGTGTATGGTCATAGGCACACACACATGTGTACAACACGTACACACGAATAAATAATTGTAATTTTAGAAATGCTTTCATACATTTGTAGAAGATAGACAAAATGGAAGATTAGAGAAAGGGAACATGGAGGTGGGCTAAGAGAAAGCAAACAGTAGCACCACAGACTTAACCCTAAGCAGACCAGGTAGCACACTGAGTGTGAAGTCGGCTAGACAACCCGGCTAGAAGCAGACACCATCTGACTGGGTGACAAATGAGGATGTAATGCAGGGCTGCACAGGAGAATCCACTTTAAACATAAGGACACAAACAAATCTATGTAAAACCGGGCCTGGTGCTTACAACCTCGGTGCTCAGAAGGCTAAAGCAGGAGGTCACCATGGGTTGGGAGGCAGCCTGTGCTGCAAGAGAAATAAAACCTCACCTAAGCAACTGATCAACACATAAGACTCGCTAACATTACTCCAAATGGATTGGAAGCTGTATCACTAACAGATGATGGAGGTTTTAAAACAAGGAATATTATCAGGGTCATCGCACAGTGGTAAAAGACTTTGTTCATGAGAATGGTATAAACCTTTTGCCCTGATTGCAGAGATTCAGAGAAAGTGCCAGAGAAGTAAATGAGCATATCACTGAACTTGAAGATCTCAATGCCTCTCAGTAATTGTAAGGACAAGCACACAGACCATTGAAGATATAGTTGATTTGAATAACTCTGTCTACTAACTTGAGCTACACAGCATTTTCAAATGCAAATTCCTTTAAACATTTGCCATGACTTTCTTGGCCATTAATACACTTAAATTTTTAAAGTTATAAAGGTAGGTTCTCAAGCCGGGCAGTGGTGGCACACACCTTTAATCCCAGCACTTGGGAAGCAGAGGCAGGGAATCTCTGTGAGTTTGAGGCCAGCCTGTTCTATAGAGCGAGCTCCAGGACAGGCACCAAAGCTACACAGAGAAGCCCTGTCTCAAAAAAACAAAAAAAGAAAAAAGAAAAGGAAAAGAAAGAAAGAAAGAAAGAAAGAAAGAAAGAAAGAAAGAAAAAAGTAGATTCACAGTCCTAAATGGGATGTCATCATCAAAACTCTCCTTCCTGTGCTCAGAGAACCCTGTGGAGAGGCGGTGGGAAGACTATAAGAGCCAGTGGCGGTAGCAGACACTAAGGAAGCAGCATCATCCAGACACAATGGAACTGTAGCAGCATGCACAGGGCCTGCAGAGGTCTAAGCGTATGGGGTCCCTGCGCTGAGAGAGGACGTGGACATGCCCATGGACATACCCATGGACATGCCCGTGGACATACCCGTGGACATACCCCTACTCCTACCTAGAAGCTATCTCCACTTGGCAACTTCTCACAAAGGAGAAATTGGCTTTCTCCAATGGAGTCTCATCAAGTACACAAACCACGCATAAGGGCAGGCCCATGCCCAGCAGTAGACAGCCAACACAAAATGAACTCAATGACATTTGGGAGGCATTTTCTTGCATAAATCTTTGTCTTATACATTGTGGTTTCCAATTTTGTGTTTTTATGTGTACAAATGTGTGTATCTCTGCATCTGTATGTGTTTCTTGTGCTTTTTTTTAAACTCTGTGTATGTGTGTGTGTGTGTGTGTGTGTGCATATGTGTGTGTATGTGTGTTTTGTACTATTTGGGTTTGGTTTTGTTTTATCTTATTTTACTTAGATGCCTGTGTTTTCTAATGAGAGAGCGAAAGAAAGGATATGAATTTGGGTGGGTGGAGAGGATCTGAAATGAGTTAGGAGAAGGGAAATTATAATCAGAATATATTGCATGAAAAAAACCTATTTTCAATAAAACAAAGATATAGAAAAAGAAAAGTAAGTTCTTTGACCAGAATGAAATTAATTATAAATTCATAACAGAAAAAAATAAATAAAAATTTCCCCAAATATCTGAAAGTTGAACAGTGAACTTCCAAGTAACCATGACCTAAGACAGATCACAGAGGAATAGAGTTTATTTTGAATACAATGGAGATAAAAACACCAACATATATCAAGACTAGGAAAAGCTGGGAGGTGAATCAGAAAGAAAAATATGGTCCCTGACATCAGTTATCACCTTACCACACCTGCAGAGGAGGAAGAAGGAAGCCTGAAATAAGCAGCAGAAAGACATAATAAACATCAGGGCAGAGGATGATGGGGAGAAACACAGAATGAAGGGCCCAGCGAAACAAGAACTTGGCTCTTTGAGAAGGTGGGTGAGATCGATACACTTCACACTTAGTGGGTCAGGGAAAAAAAAATCACAAATCACCAACATCAGATTCAAAAAATACAAGGAAACAATACTGTTTGATAATCAATTTGCAATTTTGCAATTTTAACAACGTAGGCAAATTTCTTAAAATAAAGAAATTATCCATATACACTCAAAAAATAGATAGCATAGATATAAGGCACACTTGCGTTGAAGAAACTTGATTTATTTATTTGTTTTGTTTTGTTTTTGTTTTCAAGACAGGGTTTCTCTGTATAGCCCTGAATGTCTTGGAACTTTCTTTATAGATGAGGCTGCCCTCGAACTCATGGAGATTAACCTGTCTCTGCCTCCCCAGTGCTGGTATTAAAGATGTGTACCACTATCGCCTGTCAAAGGAACTGAATTTTTAAAATATATTTTTAATTTGCACATAGTAATTGTACATATTTATGGCCATAGTGTGGCATTCCAAAGCATATACACAGGTACAATAATTAGATGACAGTGATTAGGAAATCTATTATTCCAGACATACTTCAGCTCTTCATCAGGAACATTCAAATCCTTTCTACTAGTTTTTTGAAACATTCAGTTAATTGTTGTCTAGCACAGTTATCCATCCTAACATATAGAAATATATAGCAGAAGATCCATCAGAGGGTTAAGTGTATTCCTGACCCACGGCAGAAGCCTGGCAAGGGAGCACAGACATTCCCCAATCCCCTTAACTCTCTGGTCATTCTACAGGGGCCGCTCCACCCTGCTATGCCCTCTCTCCTCCTATTCCATCCCAGCTTTCATCCAGGAACCCCTTCCCTTCTTCCTCCCTTCCTCGGGGCCATAAAACCCCCCAGTTCAACCTGTTTGGTCCTTGGGACAGGTTGGTAAGTGCAACTCGGCAGGAGGGAGTTCCTGTGTTTCAATAGCCTGCCTGTAGCAAGGTAGGCCTTTTGTCAGCGAGATCCCTGGCCAGCAAGGGGCACTGATCCTGTAGCAGAAGATCCATCAGAGGGTGAGGTCCCTGGCCAACAAGGGAACCTGACCCTGTACCAGAAGATTCATTGGAGAGCATTTGAAGAAAGAGATGGGCAGGCACCAAGGCAAGAACTCCTCCAACAATCTGAAAAACAACATGAAAACACCAGATCCCAACGACCATACAATAGAAGGATTGAACACCCTAATCCAGAAGAAGTGGGGGAAAGTGCCATTATGAAAGCAATAGAGTCCCTTAAACAGGATATGAATAACTCCCTTAAAGAAATGGATGAGAAGTATAACAAAAAGTTAGAAGAAATGAGTAAATCCGTAAATGATACACTGGGAAACCAAGAAAAAACATCAAACAGGTAATGGAAACAGTTCAAGAATTGAAAACTGAAATGGAGGCAATGAAGAAAACACAAACCGAGGGCCGGCTGGATATGGAAAATCTAGATAAACGAACAGAGACTACAGAAACAGGCATAACCAATAGAATACAAGAGATAGAAGAATGAATCTCAGATTCTGAAGACACCATAGAGAAAATAAATGCTCTAATCAAAGAAAACAACAAATCCAACAAATTCTCATCACAAAACATACAAGAAATCTGGGACACAATAAAAAAAACTAAACCTAAGAATAATAGGTGTAGTAGAAGAAGAAGAATTGCGGATCAAAGGCCCAAAAAATATATTCAACAAAATTATAGAAGAAAACTTTCCCAACCTAAAGAACGATAGTCCTATGAAGGTTCAAGAAGCATCCAGAACACCGAATAGACTGGATCAAAAAAAAAATCCCCTCGCCATATAATAATCAAAACACAAAACATACAGATTAAAGAAAGAATATTAAGAGCTGCAAAGGAAAAAGGTCAAATAACTTATAAAGGTAAACCTATCAGACTTACACCAGACTTCTCTATGGAAACCATGAAAGCCAGAAGGTATTGGACAGAGGTACTGCAGAAACTAAGAGAGCATGGATGCAAGACCAGACTACTATACCCAGTCAAGCTATCATTCACTATCCACGGAGAAAACAAAATATTCCAGGATAAAAATAAGTTTAAACAATATGTAGCCACAAATCCAGCCTTACAGAAAGTAATAGAAGGAAAATCATAACCCAAGGAATCCAACATTGCCAACACTGCCTACAATTACTCAGACATCTAGCGACCCTTCACAAGCACAACTCAAAGAAGGGAAACACACAAACTCTACTACCCAAAAATATAAAAATAAAAAAAAATAACCAGAGTCAACAACCACTGATCATTAATATCACTTAATATCAATGGACTCAACTCACCTATAAAAAGGCACAGACTTAGAGATTGGATACGAAAACAGGATCCAACATTCTGCTGTTTACAAGGAACACACCTCAACCACAAAGACAGACATCTACTCAGAGTAAAGGGTTGGGAAAAGGTTTTTCAAGCAAATGAACCTAAGAAACAAGCGGTGTGGCCATTCTAATTTCTAACAAAATTGACTTCAAACCAAAATCAATCAGAAGAGATGGAGATGGACATTTCATACTCATAACAGGAACAATTCATCAGGAGGAAGGCTCAATCCTGAATATCTATGCCCCTAATATAAAAGCACCCACTTATGTAAAGGAAACACTTCTAGAACTCAGGGCAGTCATCAAACCACACACACTAATAGTAGACTTCAACACACCTCTCCCACCAATGGACAAGTCAATCAGACAGAAACCTAACAGAGAAAAAAGAGAATTAATAGAGGTAATGAATCAAATGGACTTAACAGATATCTATAGAACATTCCACCCAAATAGGAAAGAATATACCTTCTTCTCTGCAGCTCATGGAACCTTCTCAAAAATTGACCACATACTCAGTAAATTTCAACTGTATGCTTCAAACATACAAAGCAAACTTCCACAGATACAAAAAAAATATTAGTGACCACCTGTGTCTTGTCAAATCACCGTGGATTAAAGTTAGAATTCAACAACAATGTTACCCCCAGAAAGCATACAAACTCATGGAAGCTGAATAGTCAACTACTGAATCACCCCTGGGTCAAGGAAGAAATAAAGAAAGAAATTAAAGTCTTCCTTGAATTTAATGAAAATAAAGACACAACATACCCAAATCTATGGGACACTATGAAAGCAGTGCTAAGAGGAAAGTTCATAGCACTAAGTGCCCAATTAAAGAAAACCGAGAAAGCACACATTGGAGACTTAACAGCACACCTGAAAGCTCTAGAAAAAAAAAGAAGCAGACTCACCCAGGAGGAGTAGAAGACTGGAAATAATCAAACTGAGGGCTGAAATCAAGAAAATTGAAACCCAGAAAACAATCCAAAGAATCAATGAAACAAAAAGCTGGTTCTTGGAGAAAATCAACAAGATTGACAAACCCCTATCCAAACTAATCAAACAGCAGAGAGAGAACACACAAATTAATAAGATCAGAAATGAAAAGGGGGACATAACCACAGACACAGAGGAAATTCAGAGAATCAGTAGATCTTAATACAAAAGCCTGTATGCCACAAAATTGGAAAATGTAAAAGAAATGGACATTTTTTTAGATAAGTACCATATACCAAAGTTGAACCAAGACCAGGTGAACAATCTAAATAGACCTATTAGTCGCGAAGAATTAGAAGCTGTTATCAAAAACCTCCCTACCAAAAAAAGCCCAGGACCAGATGGTTTCAATGCAGAATTTTACCAGAACTTCCAAGAAGAGCTAATACCTATACTCCTTAATGTGTTTCACAATATAGAAACAGAAGAGTTATTGTCAAATTCTTTTTATGAAGCTACAGTTACCCTGATACCAAAACCACACAAAGACACAACCAAGAAAGAGAATTACAGGCCAATCTCACTCATGAACATCAACACAAAAATTCTCAATAAAATACCGGCAAACCGAATCCAAGAACACATTAGAAAAATTTTCCATTATGATCAAGTAGGCTTCATCCCAGAGATGCAGGGCTGGTTTAACATATGCAAATCTATCAATGTAATCCATCATATAAATAAACTGAAGGAAAAAAAACCATATGATCATTTCATTAGATGCTGAAAAAGCATTTGACAAAATTCAACACCTCTTTATGATAAAGGTGTTGGAGAGATTAGGGATACAAGGATCATACCTAAATATAATAAAAGCTATTTACAGCAAGCCAACAGCTAACATCAAATTAAATGGAGAGAAACTCAAAGCCATTCCACTAAAATCAGGAACGCAACAAGTCTGTCCACTCTCTCCATACCTCTTCAATATAGTGCTTGAAGTTCTAGCAATAGCTATAAGACAACATAAGGGGATCAAGGGGATTCGAATTGGAAAGGAAAAAGTTAAACTTTCGTTATTTGCAGATGATATGATAGTGTACATAAGCGACCCCAAAAACTCTACCAAAGAACTCCTACAGCTGATAAACACCTTTAGTACTGTGGCAGGATACAAGATCAACTCCAAAAAATCAGTTGCCCTCCTATACACAAAGGATAAAGAAGCAGAGAGGGAAATCAGAGAAGCATCACCTTTCATGATAGCCACAAATAGCATAAAATATCTTGGGATAACTCTAACCAAGGAAGTGAAAGACCTATTTGACAAGAACTTTAAGTCTTTGAAGAAAGAAATTGAAGAGGATACCAGAAAATGGAAGGATCTCCCTTGCTCTTGGATTGGGAGGATCAACATAGTAAAAATGGCAATTCTACCAAAAGCAGTCTATAGATTCAATGCAATCCCCATCAAAATCCCAGTGAAATTCTTCACAGACCTTGAGAGAACAATAATTAACTTTATATGGAAAAACAAAAAACCCAGGATACTCAAAAAATCTTATACAATAAAGAAACTTCTGGAGGCATTACCATCCCTGACTTCAAACTCTATTACAGAGTTACAGTAATGAAAACTGCTTGGTATTGGCATAAGAACAGAGAAGTCGACCTATGGAATCGAATAGAAGACCCAGATATTAACCCACAAACCTATGAACACCTGATTTTTGACAAAAGAGCTAAAAGTATACAATGAAAGAAAGAAAGCATCTTTAACAAATGGTGCTGGCACAACCGGATATCAACCTGTAGAAGAATGAAAGTAGATCCATATCTATCACCATGCACAAAACTCAAGTCCAAATGGATTAAAGACCTCAATATTAATCTGACCACATTGAACCTGATAGAAGAGAAAGTGGGAAGTAGTCTACAAGACATGGGTACAGGAAACCACTTCCTAGGTAGAACCCTAGTAGCACAGACAATAAGAGAAACAATGAATAAATGGGACCTCCTGAAACTGAGAAGCTTCTGTAAAGCAAAGGACACTGTCAGTAAGACAAAAAGGCTGCCTTCTGACTGGGAGAAGATCTTCACCAACCCCTCATCAGACAAAGGTCTGATCTCCAAAATATACAAAGAACTCAAGAAACTAGACACTAAAACTCTAATTAACCCAATTAAAAAATGGGGTACTGAACTGAACAGAGAATTCTCAACAGAAGTTCGAATGGCCAAAAGACACTTAAGGTTATGCTCAACCTCCTTAACAAATCAGGGAAATGCAAATCAAAATAACTTTGAGATACCATCTTACACCTGTCAGAATAGCTAAAATCAAAAACACCAATGAGAGCCTATGCTGGAGAGGATGTGGAATGAGGGGAACACTCATCCATTGTTGGTGGGAATGCAAACTTGTGCAGCCACTGTGGAAATCAGTGTGGCGGTTTCTCAGGAAACTGGGAGTAAACCTACCTCAGGACCCAACAATTACATTCTTGGGAATATACCCAAGAGATGCCCAATCATACTACAAAAGCATTTGTTCAACTATGTTCATAGCAGCACTATTTGTAATAGCCAGAACCTGGAAACAACCTAGGTGCCCCTCAATAGAAGAATGGTTAAAGAAGGTGTGGAACATATGCACATTAGAGTTTTACTCAGTGGTAAAAAACAATGACATCTTGAATTTTGCATGCAAATGGATGGAAATAGAAAACGCTTTACTGAGTGAGGTAACCCAGACCCAAAACTATGAATGTGGTATGCACTCACTCATAAGTGGATTCTAGCCATAATTAAATGACATTGAGCCTATAATTCGTGATCCTAGAGAAGCTAAATAAGAAGGTGAACCCAAAGAAAATTATATAGTTATCTTCCTGGATATTGGAAGTAGACAAGATTTCCAGGCAAAACTTGGATGCGTGGGGGGCTAGGGGGTGGTTGTCAGGGGAGATGGGTAGAGAGAGGGGAGAAGGGGAGGATTGGGGAAAGCTTGGGGGAATGGGATGGGTGGAATGAAGGAAGGGTGGATATGGAAGTAGGGAAGTAAATATCTTAATTAAGGGAGCCATTTTAGGGTTGGCATGAGACTTGATTCTAGAGGGGTCCCCAGGTCCAAAGAGAGGTCCCCAGATTGTTCCTTGGGCAGCAGAGGAGAGGGCCTGAACTGGCCTTGTCCCATAGCCACACTGATGAATATTTTGCATATTACCATAGAACCTTCATCTGGCGATGGATGGAGATAGAGACAGAGACCCACATTGGAGCACTGGACTTAGCTCCCAAGGTCCAAATAAGGAGCAGAAGGAGGGAAAACAGGAGCAAGGAAGTCAGGACCATGAGGGGTGTGTCCACCCACTGATACACTGGGACTGATCTAATGGGAGCTCACCTAGGCCAGCTGGACTGGGAGTAATGGAGCATGTGATCAAACTGGACACTGAATATGCCTGTCAATGAAGGCTGACTGAGAAGCCAAGGACAATGGCACTGGGTTTCGACTCTACTGCATGGACTGACTTTGTGGGAGCCTGGATTGTTTGGATGCTCACCTTTATAGACCTGGATGGAGGGGGGAAGACCTTGGACTTCCCACGGGGCATGGAAACCTGACTGCTCTTAGAACTAGAGAGGTAGGGGGAGGGGGAAAGAGGGAGGGAGAAGGGAGGCGGGGAGGAGGTGGAAATTTTTAATAAATAAATTAATTAATTTTAAAAAATAAATAAACTTAAAAAAGAAATATAAATAAATTTAAAAAGAAATATACATCATAGAGTACAGACTATGGAGTGGATGATGGCTCCTTGGGTAAAGAACTCACTGGATGAACACAAGGACTTGCGTTCAGATTTCCAGAACAGCTGTTCCTGTAACAGCAGCACTGGGCGTGGAGACAGCAGGCTCTTGGGGCTCAATGGTCAGTCCGCCTAGCTTAAGCGGTGAGCTTCAGGTTCAGTGGGAAACCTTACCTCAAAAACCAAGATGGAGAACAATAGAAGAATACAAGTGTTGTTGACTTCTAGTAGTCTCTCTACATGTATACAAGGGTGCACACACCCATACACACACTGAATGCATAGAATACACACACACACACACACACACACACACACTAAAAACAAAGCAGGAAGTGGTTATTCCTAGAAGAACAATGCTAGAGCTGTCACAATGCCTGATCTTAGGTCATACTACAAAGCTGTGGAGTCACACACAGCGTGATACTGGTGCCAAGTAGACACACATAACCGTGAAGCAGAATAGAAGTTAGAAACATGTCTACTGAAGAAGGAAAATAAAGTATAAATAATATATTTTTCACTAGTGTCCAGTAATTGTACATATTTATAGGGTATGGTGTGGCATTCCAAGGCATATATGCAGGAGGCAATGATCAGAGGCACACAACCGGCAAGGCTGTTATTTCAGGTTCAGTGAGAGGCACTATCTCAAAAGAGTGGGGGCTGGAGAAATGGCACAGTGATTAAGAGCTCTGGCTGCTCTTGCAGAAGACTCGGGTTTGGTTCCCAGCACCCACTGCACACGTGTGGTGCACAGACAGAAATACTCACAAAACACTCACACACATAAAAACAAAATAAAACAAAAAAGACGTGTTTTCTTAGTACAACCACCTGTTTTACAAAGATGTCAAACACAGGAGAAAGGTGACCTCTTGACCGAATGGTGATGGAGAGGCTGGATCATGGGGTCAAGTCAGCAAAGCAAAGGGACAAGGTATAGGATGGGAGAAGCCTTTGCCATCTATACATCAGACAAACTGTTGATATCTAAAATAAATAAAGAACTCAACAGATAGTGTACATGTTCAATTCTATCACTCAAGAGACAGAGGCAGACATATCTCTGTAAGTTTGTGGCCAGCCTGGTCTACATTGAGACCCTGTCTTAAAAATGAACATAATCTATGAAGAACTCAAAACTAGATACCAAAAACTCCAAACAATCCAGGCAAAAAATGAGTTAGTGAAATGAAAAGACAGCTCTCAAAGATGAACGAGAACTGCATTTAAAATGTTCAGTATCCTTAGAAATCATGGAAATGTAAATTGAGACTGTATTAGAATTCTATGATGCCATAGTCAGAACAGCAATCATTAAGTAAATAACAATAAACGCTGGTGAGGATGTAAGGATTCTTATACACAGCTCGTGGGAATGCAAATTGGTCCAGCCACTATGCTAATCAATATAGAAGTTGTTCTAGAAATTAAAAGTTTAATTTCCACATGATCTGGCTATACTACCTCTGACAATATACCTGAAGGACTGTAAGTCAACATACACATAGATAGATGCACATCCATGCTTACTGCAGCACTGTTCACAACAGCCAACTCACAGGATGAGGCCCAGGGGTTGTCAGTAGACGAATGGACAAATAAAACCAGAAATACATACACAACGGTGTTTCAGAGAGTTGTAAAGGAGAATGACACTGTATCATTTGCTGGAGAAATGAACATACCAGGAAATCACAGTAAGTGAAAGGAGTCAGACACAGAATAACAATAGAGCATGTTTTCTCATTTATGGGTCCTAAAATTCTTTATTGAAATCTATAAAAATGAATGAAACTGAGACTGGAGATACGGCTCAGAGGCTAAGAGCGAGCACAGGCTTCTCTTGCAGAGGACTGGGGTTTGCATCCCAGCACCCATATGGCAACTCCAGTTCCAGGGGATCTGTTGCCCTCTTCTGGCCTCCATGGATACTACAAATGATACTACAAATGTTTAAACAAATGATGTTTAAACAAAGTGTGTGTGTGTGTGTGTGTGTGTGTGTGTGTGTGTGTGTTTGATGAAAGCACGAGAAACTAGGGAAATAAAGGGGACTAGTGATAGGGAGAGGGCGGCGGTGAAAGGATGAACTTGAATAAATTGTTTCTTTGAAGCACAATACTATGTAACAATGAATGCACAATTCATGCAACAATAGAAATATTCAGAAAAAGATGTCAGTGCTCCTATCCAGTTGAGTCTTCTTCTGACCTCTAAGGGCACTGCACCTAAGTGACACACAGACAGGTGAGCAGGCAAAATATCCATACACATAAAGTAAACAAAATAAAGAAAAGTAAAAATAAAGCATAGTCTCTAGTGGATGAAAGAATAGCTTCCAACTGATTGGTGATAAATGAGACAGAACTCTTCAAACCTTTGTAATTGTCTGGGTAGTACAGGCACTATTGAAGAGTAGTTTGTTCTAATATGTGATCTATGACTTTGGTTTCTGACACGGAGCCCCGAATCCTTTGGGATGTTCTGAGCCACAGGACTACCATTTATTCTGATGAGGTGACATTTAATGGGTTCCTTGGTAGGGGCTGATCATCACAAAGGTCAACCCATGATTAGAAGTTTGGGATTCTCAGCCATACCCCATCTTCTATGAGTGAGTTAGCAACTGGTCATTCCTGCATGATTAAAATTTCCACCCATCCTCAGAGCCCCAAATTCATAGTTCCTAGGCTGGCAAACAAACCCACACGCTGGGGTCCTGGGTGCTGCTGCCGTCTTCCACACCTGGGTTCTTCCAGACTCTCTCTGGCCAGCTGTTCACATGTATCCTTTGTCATCTCTTTTACTAAGTAACAAAGAGGGATTTTGTAACCTGATTTCTGTGAGCCATCTCAGCAAACGGTGGAACCTGAGAAGGGGCTTATGGGAACCCCAGTTTAACAGTTAATTACTCAGAAATACAGGCAGCATCCTGGGACTGGTAGCTGCTACCTGAAGTTGAGGTAGCATTGTATCTTTCTAGCATTGTATCCTTCATCTCTTTGATCCACAGTAACACTGGTTAGTGTTGGGAGCCATTGCAACTACAGGACAGCTGGTGCCGCCGGAGAACTCCACAGCGTGGGAAGAAGCACACACTCATTCTGAGCCCCGAGCTGTTGTGTGTTCAGACTAGGAAAAGTAGGCGTGCATGAAACATTGCGGTGGAAATGTTGAGTAGACAGCGACACAACACAAGTCCTGTCGGAGTCCAGAAGGGATACAACAGCACAACAACAGGGGATGAGATCACCAAAGAAGTAAAAACACGTGAAGTCTGAGGCCCTGGGCAGCTGACACTTAGGAGCTGGAGAGACAAGAGCTTTCTTCCTTCAGAAAAACTGGCCCTTTGTGTCTGTCAGGATTTTACAAGCTCTGTAAACCCTTTAAACACCGTGACTCACTCAGTGCCGAGCCAGCATATGGATTACAAGGTTAAGGAATTCCCTAAGTATAAAATACAAAGTTAGAACAAAAATAAATAATACCAATGGGAAGGCGATAGAGTCAAAACTGCTAGGGGCTGGAGAGGCGCTCAGTTAGATGGTTCTTGCAAGGACTTGAGTTCGGTTTCTGGTATCTATGCCACAGAACTTGAAGATAAGACCCTACTGCTGAAAGACACCATACACCTGGGACACAGAGCTTGGAGGAATTAAGCTGGAACTGACCAGAAGCCTCCTTCCTGAGGCCTAGCTCTGCCAAACCAGTAGGTTTTCCTCTAGGGCCTATGATCCTCCAGTCAGGGGTAGTTGGGTAGGTTTACAGGCTTTAAGGCTGGGTTGGAGTATTGATTCCTTTTCTCCCTTGGCAGCCTGAACAGTACGCTAAGGTCCTGTGAGAGCTAGGATTTGGAAGGATGTGTACAAGTTACGTAAATACAGTACTCAGGTATATAATCCTCAAAAGTTAAATTAAAATGAAAAGAATTCTGGGCCTGGAACCCAGATGAGCGGATCAAGAAAAATCTGGGGCTTAATATATAGCTTCAGGTTCTGCAAGGCAACCGAGGACAACGGAGCTCATTGGACCTCCATAACCAACATTCAAGGAGCTGTTCTTCCTGTCTGGCACTGAGGTGTCTGTTGGATAGTTTATGGCCCTTTCAGGGAACATTACCACCCCATAAGGTAGAGCTACATCTAAATTATGTGGGGGGGACTATATGTGTGTGTGTGCATGAATGTTCATATGCATGTAAATAATGTTTTCTATAGCTTTTTCAAACATGCCTAGTAGTATATATGAGCCTTCCCTTAGAAAAAATATCTTTAGCAACTTTTATGTGTAGAAATCCTATTTCTCCCCTTTGCAGACTTTCAAGTCCCTATATTGTTTCTATGACTGTTTACTTATTTCTCTTTTAAGAAAATGCGTTTTTAAATTTATATTCATTTACTTAAAAGGGATATTGCTGTCATAAGCCTATAAGAGTCAGGGGCAGCACTCTGAAAGTGAGCAGCTAAACTAAAGTGAAATTAAATGAGATTAATAAATAGCCAGATACTATTGCCTGCTTTCCAAAGGGCAAGGCTGCAACCCGCTTTCCCTTTCATAACGGAGATGAGACAGCGTTAGGTCATACACATATTCCCCCAACCCTTCCACTAATCAGATCTGGTAATAAACAGTGTGCCATGTGATTTGATTTAAAAGAAATTTAAAAAGCCCATTCAGTCCTGTCACTGCCTTTGATCTCTGACTTAACTGATACAGACTGAAAAGTTGTGTCCCTTCGCAATCCAAAAACTGAAACCTTCACACCCAAGGCGACAGATGAAGCTGAATTTTTTTGTGAGAGCAAAGCCCTCACAAATGGAATAGTGCCCCCATAAGAGGCTCTAGGGGCATTCAAAATCTCCCTTGACCTTCCCATGTGACGCTGAGTGAGAAGACAGCCCTCTGTGAACCAGAAATCGGGCCACACAGAACCTGCCAGCTTGGCTCTAAGACTTCCAGGCTCCAGACTTGGGAAGGGTAAATTCTCATTGCTTGTTAGCCACCCAGAATGTCATAGCTGGTATCGCTGCTCAAACAGCAGGTCGGGGAGAGCAGGTGGAAGGTGAGGCGGTAAGCCCAGCAAATGGGAAAGCATCCTTAATGAAGCAATAAAAGTAACAGTTCTGTTCTTCCTAAGGGAGAGATGGGGAGCCACAGTGGGGAAAAAAGAAGAATGTGTGGACCAGTTCCCTGGGTCTTCTGTAAGAAATTCCCACAAACTCGGTGCCTTTGAACAGCAGAAATGGGTTCTCTCTCAGACCCAAAGGTCAGAAGTTCAAAGTCAAAATGTTGTCAGGCTATGCCCGCCCCATCTCCGAGGCCTGCGGAATGATGTTTCCACAGCTCCTTCCAGCTGCAGGCACCACATGTAGGTGCCTTCCAGCTGGCTTGTGGCACACGTGTGTAGCCTTTTGCTTCTCCCACGTGTCCCTCCTCTGCTCTCACACATTTCTTCCTGGATCTGAGCGCCGCTCTAACTCTAGAGGGTTCATCTGAAGATTTCTGACTTCATTATGTCTACAAAGACTCTTATTCCTGGTAAGGAACATTCATAGTTTCTACAGGGTCTGGAATCTGCTCACATCTTTCAGGGGTTCATACTTAACCCACTATAAGACAAGAGGGCAGGAGAGCAATTAGCATAGCAACTTATTAGGATGAAATCAGTGGCTAATCAGTGGACTTACTAAATGCATGAATGTCAAATATGCCTTTTGAAATTATTTAGATTTCTGCAGTAGAAAATCTTGGATTTCCCCCTTAAGTCAGGTTATTGCGAATGCACACCTATACAGACTATTTCTTATTCATGGTGGTTGGTGTGGTTGTAGTACAAAGGCATACCCACATAGACTATTCCTTGGTTGTAGTGGTTGGTGTGGTCGTTAACTTGGTGGGAGTAAGAGATATTTTATTTGGGGGGGGGGATGCATGGGCAGCCCATATATGGCAGTTCTGTTGAACTTGTCCATATTGGGTTTCATGGTCTAAGTTGATGAGAATGGCTGACCAGGTCTCTTCCTCAAGAAGGCACCAGATCTCATTATAGATGGTTGCGAGCCACCGTGTGCTTGCTGAGAACTGAACTCAGGATCTTTGGAAAAACAGGCAGTGCTCTTAACCACTGAGCCATCTCTCTAGCCCAGGGTGTACTTGGGTGTGCTTGGGGTGTGGGGAGGAAGTGTTCCCGAGAAAGCTGACATGTGAGTAGTAAGAAAGATCTCCCCTAAGTGTGGTGGCACCTCCCATGGCGGGCTGTCTGAACAAGACCAAGGGAAAAGTCAGTGTGCATCCCCATAAGCCTTTCGAGTGTATCTGTTCTGGTGTCATCAGACTCCAGCTTTTTCAGCCTTGTGATGTGGGTTCAACACCAATAACTGCTTGTAGATGACCCAGCACCTCTCATGTGTATGTGGATGTGCACACACACATACACACACACACACACAATGCAACTTCTTCTTATTCATGCACACATATTTACATATTTGTATATGCATGCATGTACGTCCATTTCCCCCCAAGTGTCTAACTGAAAATAGTCTTTTCCCTTTCATGAAGAGTTCTCTGCCAGACCTCTACTTGTCTTACTCCATTTTTCCCATTCAACATTTTTAATACCTAGCAACATTATTCTATTTTATTTCTTCAAAATGCTAGTCAATATTGCATTGTGTGCATATATAATATAGTTTGCTGCTCACCACTGCATGTCCTAAGACAAACTCCTGAGACATGTGCATCTCTTCAACACTATAATCAATGTGATAAATATTTATGATGCCTTCTTGTTTGCCATGTGGACTTTTCTGCTTTGGCACTGCCTGATTATGAGGTATGTATACAGAAAGTACAATAATGCTAGCTTTCAAAACTGGCTGCATCAATACATACTTCTACTCTGAGAAGGCAGAAGGCAGGTCCTCATTTTCCCCTCTCTTTGCTCTTAGTTTAATAATGTGACTTTTCCTAATCTTTATCAATCAGACAGGTTTTACTCTTTTGTTTGACTTTTCTGATAATTGATCGTATTAAAAGTACTTTCCCACACGCCTATTGACTACTCATATTCCCGTCTCTGTGTATTGCTGCTCATAAGCTTTTCCTAATTTTCAACTGGTATTTGTATATTTCTTGCTTCTATGCTAGATGTGCTTAGATCAAGCCTCTGCTTTTCTTCCCTGTTATAATATGTTCTGTTTTCTCAACTTTCATCACTGTTTTGTAGCATAAATTATTAGACAAACATATTTCACTTTAATATATTTAGATAAATCATCTTTTTCCTTTTTATGTGTTGTTCGTGGAGTTCTTAATACACTCGTGTCAAAAATATATTCTTCCAAATGTCTTTATATTGGCTTTATATTTTTTATTTCCAGATTTAGATATTTATCTCTCATAAATTCTTTACTTTCTTGAATGAACTAAAATAAGAATTCAAATTAATCCTTCTAAAGAAACTATGTTTCTTTTAGTAAAACTGTTATTTACTAATAAGTGACTAAAAGGAGAAAAGGAAATCCCTAAATTGGTCAGAGACACAAGTAACAGTCCCACCAAAGGAATTCCAAACACAAAGGAACATGGACAAACTCACTAATAAACCAGAAACAAAAAAAAATTTAATTTTCAAATTAGCAAAGATTGAAAGGTTGAAATGTTTGATGTTGGCAGGCAGCTGGGAGAACAGGTCCTACATAAGCTACTGATGTTTACTAAGCTGGTGAAAATAGCTAGAAACTTGCCAATATCTAATGCATTGAGTTCTGACTACATCCTTGACTCACTCTTCTGTGTGAATTTATCTTATATAAATAACCGTGGCAAGTCTGCAGGATCAGAACAATGACTGATGATGGGAGCGGCTGCTGAACTTTGGCTCTTAAGGAAATCCCTATCAGGCACAGGCTGACGGCAGAGATCACGGAACAATGATCACACACAGGAAATGCAGACTTTGCCACTGCTAGGAAAATCCATTACCCAAGCATGCAGTGAAACCTATAAAAGTCATCCTAAAGGGGCAATCAGAGTTATCACACTATCGTGTGAAAATTGAAGTCTCAAGAAAATGTGTGGATTATATTTTTTTTACTATGGAATTGCTCAGTCATGTATAAAACATACCAAGAAGGAGAAAAATATGGACCACCCACAGAAGACAATAATTTGATAGATCCTGTCTTTAAGGAAATCCAGACAGCAGACTTATTAATCAAAGGTGTTAAACCAAGTGTTCTAAGTGTGCTTGAGGAAGTAAAGGGAACCATAAGCAGGAAACTAAGGGATAGCAGGCCAACAATGTATAAACAGATAAGTAGCAAACTGCTATAAATTATCAAAAGACACCTAGAGTTCTAAAGCTGGTAATTATAATGAGTGAAATAAATCTCATGACAGAAACTCAGCAGCAGATTTGAGCAAAGCAGAAGAAGTGGCAACTGGGAATTAAGGCATCAAATGTACCAAATCCAGGAGGCAAAAAAAAGCTATTTTTAAAAACTAGACACCAAGGGGCCTGTGGAAGACCATAATCACATCAATATGTCTGAAAGTTCTAAAGGAGAAGAGAGAAAGGCAAAGTGTATTAGAAGAGATAATGCTTGATGAATCTTGAAGTCTATGAAAGTCCTGACCTGTTGTAAGAAGGCTGCTTGGTCATTCCTGACTGCTCAACCCTGAAATAATCACACAGAAACTGTATTAGTTAAATAACTGCTTGACACATTAGCTCTAGCTTCTTATTCGCTAAATCTTACATATTAATTTAACCCATTTCTATTAAACTGTTCATCGCCACATGGTTGTGGCCTACCGGCTAAAATTCCAGTGTCTATCTCCAGTGGGGCTACAAAGTTTTTCTCTGATTCTGCCCTTCTTTATCCCAGCATTCAGTTTAGCTCTGCTCCACCTTATCAACAGCCAAGGCAGTTACTTTATTAACCAATGGTATTCATAGCATATAGAAGGGAATCTCACATCACCTCCCCTTTTCTGTTTAAGTGAAAAAGAAGGTTTTAACTTTAACATAACAAAACAGGTATCAAGCAAGAATTACATTTGCAATATTTATATCTACTTTTTCTTTTATCATAACTAAAAAAAACTATAGCTATAAATTCTTCAACCCCATTAAATATTCCAGAAGGATATAATATTATCTAAGTAAATAATAAGTTCATTGTAAGCAACTTCCAAAACTCTAGAATTGACAGAGACTTCTCACTGCCTGGACAGTCACCCAAAGTTCTTCTGTACTGTTGGGGCATCCAGCTTCAGCGTAAAGGGCCCATAGTATCCAGCAGACTTTTCCATGAAACAGGAAATTTCAAAGATAGTTCTGCCTATATTGGCAGTCTGTCAATTGCTTTCTTCTGTGTACTGTAGAATGTCTAGCAGACTCTTTCATAAAGCAGGAACCCTGAAGGACCATCTCACCTTTAGGCAAGTTCAGCAGTCATTTCTCTGTGGGTTCTTAATGTCCAGTTCACTCAGCATACTATCAAACAGTCCAGACAAGAGCAATTTCTTGCTCAAATGGCTAACAAACTTCATAAGTAACCTCTTTGATGCCCATATTCCTCTTGAAGTACTTGGTGCTGCCAGGAGCAGATGTGTTTCACTGTCATGAAAAGTCCTAACTTCTTAAAACATTTTAAATGCCATATTCTGTAGGTCTCTGAAAGATTTTAAGAATATCTATCTAACTGAATTTATCTCTATATATCAGAAAACCTAACTAACATGACTACAAGCTTGACTATTATAGATAACTTTCTGTTAACTTATATTTCTTAATTATATATTACACTTTTAAATGAGGTGCACAAACATAATAACTTAATCAAGAGCAGAAATATACATAAAACAAAATTGATCTTAAATTTGTATCAATAAAGCAAAATCCATACCAATGCAAAGTATCCATCTCTATAGCATATCCCCCTTTAAATGTAAACAAACATTTATAAACAATTTTTGGGAATATGGGCATAGTTCTCCCCAAATTTCTTCCTGCTATTTATTGAGAGAAGTAATTTTTTGAGGGGTGTTCAAGGCAACCTTTCAGGGGATCTTGGTCCATCAAATCACATTAGCCTGGAATGAATCCACAGGTTCTCATCCTCTGTGGAAACAAAAGAAGAACCTCTTTTCCAAAGCAACATATCCTTAGACTCAAATTCCAAAGTCAAGATACCTTTAAAATACACATGTTGGTTTAACTTAACAGTCCCTAGAATCAAATGTCTCTCTGCAGTCAAAAAAATCCAGAGATAATAAGAGAGCTGGTATGACTACATTAACATTAGATGAAATGGACTTGTGTTCCTACAAAATCCAATAAAGAAGTAAACAAGCAGAGTGCTGTAGAACAGTCCATTGCGGACACTGGAGGGGCTCCTGAGAACCTCTCTCTCCCCACAGTTTCTGGCAGCAGGAGAATGTCCTTTCCTTCAGGGGCTTTGGCACTGAGAAGTTGCCAGGGACCCAGTAAATAACCTCTCCCCCATGTCATGCAACACAATTAGACTCCAGGGGTCATGGTAAAGCAAAGAAGGCTGGAAGGACAGGGCTTGGAGGGGTTCAGTGGAAGGGGAAAAAGAGAGAATGATGAGGAAGGGTAAAAATGATCAAAAACACAATATACACTATAAAGTTGTCAAAAATAAAATATTTTAGAAACAAAATTTGATTTCTAAACATTATGAACAATCTGAAATGGGATTAGGGGAAAATTCTATTTGCAAGAGTAAAATTCTTAGGAGGAAGCTTAGCCAAGAAAGAGAAAGACTTGCTGTCTGTACGTAAATCTATGAAGTGTTGCTGAGAGATTAGAGAGGTAAACAAAGAGAAGCCATCCAGAGCAGAGGTTTGCCTCTTCAGGCTGACTGGATTGAGAAGGGCCTGGGAGGTTAGAAAAGCATATCTCTGTCAGTGAGGGAGTTTACAAAGAGGATTAAAGAAGAAAGGATGGGACAGTCTGAACGTGCGTATCACTACCCCATAAGCTAAAGGCTTGTGGAATGATAGAGAAAAAGAAAACACATGCACTCTTTCTATCTATCTAGCTAGCTAGCTAGCTAGCTATGTATTTATCTATCAACCTATTTACCTACCTATCTATCTCTATCATCTTTATTTCTCTCCCTCCTCACTCACATCCTCTCCTTGTATCTCTCTTCCTCTTTCTCCCTTCCTTCCTCTCTCCTTCCCTCTGTCCTTCTTTCTCCCTCTCTTTCCCTCCCCATCTCTCTCTCTTTCTCCCTCCCTCCCCCACCCCACTCCCTGGCTGCTGTGGTGTATGAGATATTCTACTGTGCCATGCCCTCCCCAACATGACGGACTGAGCTCTCTGATGCCATGAATTGAGCATAAATAATCCCTCTCAAGTCGTCTGATGGGTATTTTGTCAAAGCAGTAAGGTGTCTGACTAATGTAGCCAGTGTTCACAGAATGGAATGTTCGTTCTGCCCAAAAGGATGCAGAGCTAATGTGATTCCTATCCTGATGTCACGCTTGCAGAAATAGAAAATCGCAGGTGTGGTGATTTGTCTCTGAAACCAAAGCACCAGGAAGGTTACAGGGGAAGTCACAAGTTTGGGGCTTTCCTGGACTAGCCTGAGCTACCTAGCAAGCACATGTCTCAAAAACAAACATGTAAATTGATATATGAACTCAATAGAACCCTAATCCTAAAGCCATCTGAAAGAAAAAAAACTGTCTCTTTCAGGTCTTGTTTTTCCTGATTTTAACCAAAAAAAAAATGCAAAAAGAATACGATGCTGCCGTAAAGCTAGCATGTAGAACAACAGAGAACCAGAAACAATAATTTTCAACAGAAAAGATCATTCAATGCAGAAGAGGGATTTTTTTTTAACAAATGGTGCTAGGCAAACTGGACAACATAAAAATAAAGAACTCAGAGCTTTGCCTGCCAACACATACAAATGAATTCAAAACGGACAAATCTCACGTATTATACAAGCTAAAACTAGAAAACCCTTAGGAAGAAAACTCTGCAACACTGGGCTTTGCAAACTGTCTTGGGTATGACACTAAAAGCATAAACAACAAAAGAAAAAAATAGACTCCCTCAAAATTAAAACCTTTTTGTGTATCAAAGGGCATTAGTAAATGAAATAATGACCACTTCGCTACAAACTCTGTTGTAAATTCTAAGTGATAAGGAATTAATATCTATAATATATAAAGAACTCCTACAACTCAATAACAAAACCTCACGCATGTGAAAATGACTTGAACAAACATGTCCCCAAATAAGATACATGAGGAAAAGATGCTCAACATCATTAGTCATTATGACATAACTGAAACCACAATGAGTTTCCCGTCACACCTGCTAGAATGACTCTACTTCTTAAAAAACAGAAAAGAAGGTATGTTGTCAAGGATGGAAAACAGAACTTGGGCAAGGCTGCTGGGACAGTGGAACAGCCTCTGCAGAAATCAGAATGGCTGTTCCTTCAAAGTTAAGCATAGATTGCTATATGAATTAGTAATTCCACTCTTGGGCTCAAAATAACTGAAAAAAAAACAGGGATTCAAACAGACAGGGTTTGGGGGTTTGGTTTGGTTTTTTGTTTTGGTTATTCCTCTATCATATATTGCATCCTGATTGCAACTTCCCCTCACTCCTCTCCCTCCAGTGACCCCCACCTAAGATCCACTCCTCTTTCTTCCCTTCAGAAAGGGCGGACCTCCCAGGGATGACAACCAAACATGGCATATCAAGTTATAACAAAACTAGGCACATCCTCTCATATAAGGGCTGACCGAGGCAACCCAGTGGGTAAAACAGACAAAAGAACTAGAGACAGCCCCTGCTCCCACTGTTAGGAGTCCCACAGGAACCCCAAGCTACGCAACCGTAACACATATGCAGAGCACGCAGGTCAGACCCACACAAGCTCCTTGCCAAACACATGGTTTCACGCCAATGTTCATAGCAACATTACTTACAGTACCCAAAAGCTGGAAATAATCTAAGTGTTCACCAAGTGAACTGGGTAAATATAATATGGTATATACGAACTAGAAAATATTAGTCAGCTATGAAAGGAATGCAGCTCTGACATGTGTTACAACATGGATGACTGGAAATGGGTGAAATCAGCCAGACACAGAAGAACCATACTGTATGACTTCACTCATACGAATGTGGACGATGGGGACAGAGACGGAAAACAGATTAGAGGAACCAGGGGCTGGGCAGAGGGGGAATTACTGCCTACTGAGTAGAAAGAGGCCCTGTGGAGTGATGAAAGCTTTGGGAGTAGAGAGTGGCGATGGTCATGCAGTGTGATGGTCATCTCTGCCCAGACTTAACATTCTAAACACAGAATTTAATGTTGGCATGTGCAAAATCACAGTAACATGTTTTTAAAAAAGAAGTAATCCTTCACCACAACAAAAAAGAAATTATGAATACATAACATTGTGGATAAATCCCCCCAAACATGATGTTGATTGAATAAGAGACAAAAGGACATGCAGAGAGGAATGAGGTTATTACTGAAGAAAGATACTTCTGGAAGATGTTGGGGTGAGAGAGAACTGAATACAAGAGACCCACAAGGAACTCCTCTCGGGCATAGAAATCGTCAAGTCTTGCTCTGGTGGTGACTGCAGCCCTTGGCAGGAGCTCACTGCCTAGCTATGCCCACCCCACCTGGTTGTGTGACTCCCGCTCTTCGTATTTGTCAAAATCCATTAATTAATGCTTTTTTAATTTTTAAAAAAGAATGACTTTTATTTCGTGTAACTTTGAATAAAATTAAAAAAAAAAGACCCTTGCAGAAATCTCCACTTATGCTGCAGGAACTCTGGCTCCAGCATTCTGGACAGAGGCATTGTATGGGGACATTCCCAGCCCCAGATCCCTGCCTAATGAGGACCCACTCTGCTGAAGAAGGAGTGGAGATCAGTTCAGGCAATGCGCCAAACTGAAGGAAGCAGTGGCCAGCCCATGCTGGACAAGACAGAGCCCAGCCCCTGGGTGCCCTGTTCTCTCTTCTCCACTCTCTTGGATCCCTGGGAAAAGGGCCAGCCGCTCCTCCCTCCCTCAGGACACACCAGGATGAACAGATGTGGCACTCACTGGCATTGCTTTCATAGTGGAATTGCCTGTCCTGACATCTTCAAATAAACGGGTTCAATTCTGGAACTGCAGGCTTTCCTTCCATGGCCACCCTAATGCTGCACCCACATCCTTCCTTGCCACCATGCAAAAAGCGCTGCCTGCTGCATCTTGCTTTTCTCCCACAAGGGACCAGTCCAGGCCTGTCACTTGTTCCCTCTCCCAATCCTAATCCTGTCAGCCCAGAAGGGGTGCTAGGGGCAGGTCTTGGGCTCCTGCTGCCATGGGAAATTGCACTTCCCCTGGTCCCAGCCAGAAGAATTAATTTCCTCGGAAAGAGTTGCTCTCAGCTCTTTGGGGGAGTGGCCATCTCTCCCAGTGGCAATGGCTCCCACTTCCAGATGCACATAGGGACCAGTTTCACCTATGGAACACACTAGAAAAGAGTAGAAAAGATGAAGCCATCACCAGAAACTCACCAGCAAGCACACCTAATGACATGTCTCCTTTTAAAACTGATCCAGCACACAAAAGGTGTTTAAAATCTAAACCCCTCTCCAGAACCTTGGTTACATGAAGGATGCAGTAGTCTATCACATCTGAGATGAGCTTCTCTCTGTCCCACAGGCTAAGTCCAGGTGACCTAGCCATACAACTTGGAACGCCTCCCTCTCGTTCCCATTGGAGCTGAATTTGGAGACTCAGTCACAATGATCAAAAAACTATTACCAGGCCAGGATTCATGGTGGTCACCAGGATTAAAGTCGTGTGGGTTGTTTTGTTGGGAGCACTCAAATACCAGTCAGCTCATTGCCACTCAACATTTTCTGTGGTTATCTGATTGACAGCCAGCAGGCGGGGCAGAGAGTTATCGTTACTGAAGCCCATGCTTTCGTTGCCCCTCTTCATCCTCCTGACAACACTGTAATCCAGGCGTTGTCTCCATTGACTATTTTCAGAAGTGGAAGTCCAGAGAAAGCCAGGGACTGGCTGTCCTCAGGTGGCATTACTCATCTGGAACAAAAGCAAAGACTCAAATTCACATTCTTCCTATGATACCAGGGTTCATTCTGCAAGGCAGTCAATAAACATTTATTATAAGAATGAATACCCCGGGGGACCTTCTGAAACTGAGAAGTTTCTGTAAAGCAAAAACATGTTCAACAAGACAAAATGACAGTCTACAGAATGGGAAAAGATTGTCACCAACCCCACATCAGACAGAAGACTGATTTCCAAAATATACAAAGAACTCAAGAAACTTGACATTGAAAGAACAAATAATCCAGTTTAAAAAAAAATGAGGTACAGACCTAAACAGAGAACTCTCAACAAATGAATCTCAAATGGCTGAAAGACACTTAAGGAAATACTCAGCTTCCTTAGCTATCAGAGAAATGTAAATCAAAACAGCTCTGAGATACCATCTTATACCTGTCAAAAGAGCCAAGATCAAAAACACTTTTTTTGATGACAACTTATGCTGGAGAGGATGTGGAATAAGGGGAACACTCCTCAATTGCTGGTAGGAGTGCAAACTTTGTACAGCCTCTTTAGAAGTCATTATGGCGATTTATCAGAAAATTAGGAATCAATTTACCTCAAGACCCAGCAATACCACTCTTAGGCATATACCCAAAAGACGCTCAATCATACCACAAGAACTTTTGTTCAACTATGTTCATAGCATCCTTATTCATAATAGCCAGAATCTGAAAACAACCTAGATGCCCCTCAGCTGAAGAAAAAATAAGGGAAATATGGTACATTTACACAATGGAGTAATACTGAATGATAAAAAATAATGACGTCTTGAAATTTGCACGCAAATGGACGGAACTAGAAAAAACATACTGGGTGAGGTAATCCAGACTCAGAAAGACAAATATAATGTGTACTCACTCATAAGTGGCTTTTAGACATAAAGCAAAGAATAGTCAGCCTACAGTCCACAACCCCAGAGAACCTAGACAAAAAAGGAGACCCTAAGAGTCTACATGGATCTAAACAGGAAGGAGAAAAAGATGTCCTGAGTAATTTGGAAGCATGGGGGGGCAGGATGGAAGGGGAGAGAAGAGGAATAAAGGGGAGTGGGAGAAAATGTATAGCTCAATTAAAAACAATAACCTATAAAATGATGAATACCTGGAGGCAAAATAGACAAGATGTGCCAATAACATACACGTTTTTAAGAGTGTGAAGGGTGAAATAAAGATCACGGTGTTGGGAGAGCATCCATTTTACAACACACAGTGCACGTGTGCTGAGGAGCTGGGTAGATGCTAAGAACGAGCAAGAGGGAAGGCTTGGGCACAGCCGTGCTCCCCAGCTGTTCTGCTTGCCTCTGCGTGGTCCCCCACTCTTCTGCTCGCCTCTGCACTCGGCACTGTGGCCTTTCAGCTTGGGTGAGCGCTGTGGCTCTCAGTGGCTTTGGTGTATTTTCTCCTCATAGGTTCATAGCATCCCTTGAGGCATGTTAGCTTCTCCACTTCACAGATGAGAGAAGTAAGGTTCTCTGAGGCCGAATTCCTTGCCAAGACCACATACCTAAAGCAATGGGAAATCTGGGGCCCTGTTCAAACCCCTAAGGACTTCCCCACAAGCCCAGGGTTCTTACTTGCTCTTAAATAAAGAAATCCACTGCCTCGCTGCAGTAATAAAAAGCAGAGGCATTCAGAGGGGCAGAGACATGATGGGGTTGGATTAGAACTAACTCCTCACTGTTGTCAGCTTCTGGCGATTAACAGCCTGGTCTGTCTGCACTGAAGGTTTCTGCAAGGCAGCAGTTCTGGAACCTGGTCTCTCAGATCCCTATAGCAGCTTTCTTTCCCTCGGACTGCTTAGGGAGTTCTAGAAACATCTTGCTACTCAGTGGGAGCCAGTTCCCTCCAGGAGCAGGCATATCACAGCTCAGAAAGGAACAATGTGTTCCTGGCATTGCCCTTAGCTGAGGAAGACAGAGCTGGGCTGTCTAGTCTGAGGGGTTACCAGGGCATCCCCGCAACGATACTAAGCAACACTTTCACGGTTTGCAAACCATAGCCTAGGAAGCCATTTTAAAAATGGCTGCCCATTACCAAGTCTAAAGAAAGAATGTATGAATGTATGAAGACGTATGCTCATCCCAGGGATACAGGCTGCCTCACATGGAGGGAAGCCTGGGTTTCCTTCCCCCAGGGACCTTTCTATCTTCAGATCTCAGTCTTCACCCCTTCCCCTACCCCAAGAATGGCCTGGTGCATCTTCCACTGCCTGCTCAGCCTTACAGTCACAAACTCCTGTGATCTGGTGACTCCTTCCATCAGGATGCCCGAGTGGTAACAACCATAGTCGAGATAAAGTACACTGAACAAGAAGGCGGAAAGCATGGCATTGAGTGCTGCTGACTTCAGCCAAGACTTGCAGCCCCTCATGAGTAAGGTGAAATTAACTGGCGGTGGATTCCCTTTATGTCACTGGAGCAGACATACAGAACACACATGTAGAAGTGCTTTGTAGCCACTCATTAGCCTGGAAAGGCGAGCCGCTGTGGGTAAATCCCAAAGAGCCCTTAGAGAAAGGACACAGCCTGGCTTGAACAGTGAGTAGATACTAATAGCATATAATAGTAGTAAATATAATAGAAATAAAGAAAAAGAAAAAAGCCCACCCCCCACGACAACCCTCGGGAAGAGATGGGGTCTCAGAGCAGAGTTGCCCAGGGCCTGACCAGCCAGCTCAGCAAGTTCTGGGCTTAGGACAGAGTGGATGCTCCATCAAGAGGATACAAGCCTGCATGGAGTGCTCCCTATTCACTCTGTCTTCAGAGAGCCCAGGCCCTCTACACTCAGGGTCAGCCTTGGCCTGCATGATGGTCTTGGCTGCTCAAGACCCCAAGACAACTCATGTACTGGGAAGTGCAGGCCCAGGCCCCTGTCAACCAATGGGGGTAGAGGGACTACTGCTGGACTGTTGGGTTTGGAACTGGATTGTAGTCCCTGTGGGAAAATTGAACTTGGACTTAGAAGGACATGAAGTCTCATTAATGTCATTCCCCTGGGAAGCTGCACCAGCTTCTAGCTTCTGGGCTATGTGGAGGTCTATTAGATAGACATCCCAGAAGCTCTCCCAACTGTCACCATAGTTACGGAAGTTCACTTTCCAAGGCCATCTCCTTAAAGAACTCCAAGGACACATTGATCTTCTAGTGTCACAGGGTCTGTGATTCTGCCAAGTGTCAGAACGCTGTACCTGGAGCCCAAGCCTCCCAGCCTCTCTGCACCGATACCTCTCTACCTCAGGAGACTCAGGCATGGCCAACAACGGGGGCCCCTCACCTGACTAGCCTGAAGGCACTTTCCTCTGCTGGCTGGGTGCACAAGGCTGTCAATGGGCCTGGCTCAGAGCTCTGCAGGTGTGCAGAGCCGTGCCAGCTCCTGCCCCTGCCTGCTCCCTCCCACACCTCTCCTGCTGTCTGCCATCCAGGCTCCCACCACACCCTCTTGAATCCTGGTTTACTCCTCCCCGGGTAAAAAGCTGAGTACGGGGCACAGGACTACTGTGGTGTCCCTCGGTTCAAAGTCAAGTTGGTAGGGTATAGTCATTATTAGACGGCACAATCTGCTTGTAGATATACATCACTGGAGCTTGTAATAAAACAGCCATGATTATTTATGTCTTCACTGGTCAGGGAATGTTCCTCCAGGAGATAGTGTTCAAGGTCTCCAGGCAGAGGGTCCCACATATGAAAAGACACAAAATGTCCACGCTGGGACAGAACAAAGTTGATTCGCTAAGGGGCAGGGGCCACCAGTGTTGACATAGCTGGAGCCAGTGTAGGAGCAGGCAAGGAGAGAATGGGAGGACAGGCTGACGGCCTGCCTTAGAATATCAGCCAGGATCAAACTCTGAACGATGGCTGTGGGCGGATGAGCTTCCCGCGGAGCACATGACTCCCAAGGCTGTTTTTCTGAAAGAATTTCTTTGGCAGTGTTATGGAGAAAGGATTTAGGAAGAGGGGTCTTGGAGGCAGGATGCTGAGAAGAACCTGTAGACAAAGTTCAAGTGAGGGACAAAGAGGGCCTCAGGAGGGCCAGCATTGGCTCTAGAGTACAGACAGTAGATTCAAAAGGCACTATGGAGAAAGGAGTTGGTACCTATTGGGGGAATGGGGAGAGTATTGAGAGATGGGGACACAAGTGAAGACATCTTTCTGGTCACCCCCTCGTCTGTAAGCCTCACGCCCTCAGAAGACAAAGTCCTATCTCAGGACACAGGCCAAGTTACACACATCTCAGCGGCTCCTTCTGAAAGAAAGATGTCTGTAGAGCCCAGAGTGGACCGGGCGAGCTCATCTGAAATGGGTTAGAGGGGTAGGGACCACGAACACTGGACCAGTGTATTGGGGAGTGAGTGAATGAGTGAGAACATGAACACCTTCCTTAGCGCTTATCCTAGGATGGATTCTGACTGACAGGTCCAGAGGGGCGCCCCTCACATACATTCTCTCCTGTCTGAGCCCACATGCATGCCCAGGCTTTGCTAGCTGGGACAGAGGTAGAACACTGAAGAACTTGAAAGACAGAGCGGTGAAATCCTGCAGGTTTCTCACCAGCTTGTTGATTACCTTGGAAGAGACTGGAAAGTCATTAGGGGCTCGCTAAGTGACATCACTCCCTTACCCGGAGATGATGGACATGACCTCCGAGCAAAAGCAGATAGCAGCCCAGAGCTGACATTACTGAAGAGATTAATTCCTCCGCACAAAGCAAATTTTCCTCCGGTTTTTTTTTTCTTTTGCACAGGCAGCAATTCAATAAATAATTAATGCTTGTTAATCTTTTAGCTATTTCTCCCACTGTAAAAAAATTAATTGGTCTTCCATCATCTATTGCATTGTAGCCCGGAGGCATCTGGCCTCAGTCCACCGCCCTGCCATAACACGCCCCTCCTGGTACTCTCTGGTGTATGTCAGTGACACTTGGCAATCAAATGCAGCCTCCAGGTTCAAGGCATGAATAGGAGTATACAACTGTGTGGAAGGCTTCTTTGCAGAGCTTCACAGAAACATTGCCTCTTTCTTCAGGTCACCCAGGTAGCTCGTGAGCACTCGCTCTCACACACCTCCCACTGGCCTGAAACTCTGACGCTGTAAGAAGAAGACAGGACTGGATGAAGGATGCCGGAGGCAGCATCTCTCTTCAGGTCTTCAACTGGAAAGGGCAGAGGTCTCAAAGTGTCTTTCTGACTTCTGCACTGTTTAGTGGGAAGAAGACGACCAGAGTCCTAGGAGCTGAAATGGGGAGGGTCGGAGTAAGACGGGAGACGCCTTCCAATGTCGTCTTTCCTCCAGGACAACCACTGTGTCTTCATTCGAAATCACAAAGCAATTATACCACACTCTACAGAAGGTCTCCTGGATTAAACCTAATACCCAACTCGCCCTTCAGCCTCAGCAACGAAGTTCTATCAATGACTAGTCTGTCCTCGTGGTTTTCTCAAAGCTCTGAGAGAGTAGTCATACTTGTCCCACCCAGGAAATCTGGGCAGCTATCCTGCAGAGCCAAAGGTCGGGCATGACAGTGGCTCCTGTCTGAGCCTCCCCCATCATCAGCTTGTCTTGCTTCTAAGGGTTGTATCACTGGTCTGTCTCCAGCCTCTGTGTTGTCTCTGTGAAGATGCTTCTGTGCCCAGGCTGCTGAAAGGATCACATTTGAGGGTGAGTGGTCGACAGTTAAGGCAAACCAGGGCTGTCCGTTCTACGGCCTGTGTGGTCCTCTTGCTCTGGAGGACCAGTCTGAATTCGGACGCAGTCTGAATTCCAATTCCCGTCTCTGGCTTCTTCAGGAAGCCCGATGGTAGAATGCCACAAGATAAGATAGAGTGAGGATGGCACCCTTAACATGCAGCCATCTTCCTTTACTGGTAGGAAAACAGGTTCACACACCAACGCAAATGGCGGGGGCTTTTCTCGTTATGATGGGCAGTCAACGTTATGATGGGCAGTCAACACCAGACTCCTAACTCCACCTTGACATAGGATTCCTTGGCAGTAGCATTTCTGTGGGCGTTCCTTGTGCCAGCCATTCATTTAAACTTCACACCAGACCTTGGGGGGAACGCTGAGTATAGCTACCATCTACATCGGACAAACAAAGATAAGCCAAGCACTGAGAGAACACGGAATTAAAGGTGGCAATGGCAGACTAACGTAAATCCACAATCTGTTCTTCATCAGCTAAATGTGATACTCCGATCCTCTGTCCTCTCAAAGGCAAATTCTCTCTAAGGAAAAAATTATTTGAAAAACAGCCCATCAGTTATGAATTCACTGAAGGAAGAGGCCCAGCCCTGTCTTCAGAAGCACGTCCATTCTCTCTCCCTTCATACTTCTCTTCCTGTTGTCCTCCAAAACAACTACGTCCTACATGCATCAGTGGACCTGAGCGAGACAGGTTCCCATGTCTAAGGTGTGGGGTGATGCCCAGAATGAACGTTCAGAACTCAAGCAAGGTGAAGTTATCAATGCAAGAGAAGTCACAGGAGTGTTACAGCCTAAGATAGTCTGGAGGTATCCCTGTGGGAACTTCCATGCCCCCCAAATAATATGAGCTACGCAAAGACAGCATCCACACAGGGCAGGACCAGCATAGAATGCTGGGAACAGCGAGAAGAGGGTTTTGACATGGGTGAGGAGGACACCTCAGTGTGGGAGGTGGTGACAGCAATGACGGGAGTAATATGGAAGGTTAACCAAAAGCATAACTGTATGAAACACAGCAGGACCCAAAGCTTTTTCTTACGGCAAGGCAAAAAAATATATAGAAAGGTGAGTACCATTCCACTCTCAGCGTCTGTGAGATCAGCTCTCTTAGGTTCCACATGAATGTGATCTAACAGTGTTGTCTGACTTCCTTTGCTTGATAATAATCCCCAATTCCACCCAAGTTGTAAATGATAAGATGTAACGCTTTTATGGCTATTCAAGTTGGGGCGTCTATTGCTGTGAAGAGACACCATGACCACGGCAATTCTTATAAGGAAAAAGCATGTAATTCTACTGGCTTAGCTTTTCAGAGGTTTAGTCCATTATCATCACGGTGCAACATGATGCATGGTGTCTTGCAGGCAGACGTGGGGCTGGAGAAGGAACCAAGAGTCCTTCATCTTGACCCACAGGCAACAGGAAGTGATGTGAGACATTAGGCACAGCTTGAGCATAGACCTCAAAGTCCGTCCCCACAGTGACACACTTCCTCCATCAAGGCCACATCTCCTAATAATGCCACTCCCTATGAGTTTATGGGGACCAATTACATTCAAACTACCACAATGGCTAAATAGTGTTCCACTGTGTGTATACACCACCTTGTCTTTGTCCATTCATTGTTTGATGGACATCTTGCCTGATGGCATATCTTGGTGATTGTCGCAGATATGTCTTTGCTTTGCATATATACCCAGTAGGAGGCTTTCTGGTAGCCCACTTTTAATTCCTTTAGGAATGTCCCAGTTTTCCATAGTGGCTATATTAATGTGCATTGCTGAAACAATATGAAGGGTTTTTCTCCCCCTTCCCAGCAACACATATTCCATTTGTCTGTTAGACAGTAGCCATTCTGGCTCGAGGGGGTGGGGCTGTACTGTGGTTTGGCTGTGTGGTCATTTCCTGAGGTCCAGCAGAGTAGAAAGGAGAAGAGACAGGGAGGTTCATCAGAATTTGTTAGAGTAAGAAACACTACACAGTAGTTAGACCTTGATAAGCAATGAACCATAGGCCCTAAAAGGCTGAAAGTGGATTTGTATGTACTGAAAAATCAAATGATACTTTACTAGTAGGTATAAATTTTATGTCTAATATGTCTGTTAAAAATAAAACCTTCAAAAATATTGTCACTGTAAGCTAAAATGGGTCTTTAAAGATGGAAACTGTTATATAAAATCTAAAAAAGAGATTTTGCCCATTTGTCTACCCCTCACCCTTACAGTGCTGTTGATGGTGACTTTAGTGTTGGCTCTATGTCCCATCTGTTAATTCTCCCATACTCCTTATCAGACATGATTAACATGACTCACTCCATTTAGTAATAAATGAGTACATGTTCTACTGTTAAATTTTAATATCGTATTCAAATGGGGAAGGGGAAAATGTTAGAATGAGCCTGGTAGTGTTGGCTGCTGTTGGAGGCAGCTCTTTGAATTCATGGATTCAACACCCAGCACTATTGCCTAAGGGAACTTGGCTCTCCAGGAGAGCTGTGTTTCTTCGGGGAGTCTGGTGTGTTCAAGGATATGGAAATCTAACCACCAGGAAACTTCACGCGAAAAAGAAACGAAACGACAGTCGTAGCAGTTCTTGCTTGCTCCTTATTGATGGCTGCTGTGGAACAATCTTTGTACAGTGTTAATATGTATCACTCTCCTTGGTTAATAAAGAGCTGACTGACCTATAACTGGGCAGGAAGAGATTGGGCGGGAGAGCTGGACTAGGAGGACGCTGGGAAGAAGGGCGGAGCCTGAGAAGCCACTAGCGAAGCACAGATGAAGCAGGAGATGAACACGTTGTGCTGATAGAAGGTACCATCACATGGCAGAGGGTAAATTTAAAAAAATGGGTTAATTTGAGCTGTAAGTGCTACTTAGTAACAAGCATAAGCTATCAACCAAGCTTTTATAATTAACAGCCGTCTTTGTGTGGTTACTTGGGGAGCGGTTGCAGGACAGAGAAAGTCCGCCTGCAGAGGATGACAGACGGAGGGTGAAGCAACACCAGCATCTCCTCTGTTTCCACCCTTCAGAGAGCACCATCCTTGTAGGGCACCATCCTTGTAGAGCACCACCCTTCAAAAGTTCCCAGGCCCTCCCCACAGGCAGACCTGCCATTTCCCAGCCTGGGTAAACATTTGAATCATCCCAATCCTGGTGTCACCCCAAAGCCACCAGGATCTCCAAGAACTGTGTTTGTAATGTGTTTGTTCCTGGGATTAGATGGGAAGCCACTAGATTGGAAAATGCTGCTGATGCTTCGTAACATCTGTACCGCTGAAGAAACGTGGTGAAGCAAAAAACCGAAGCTCAGCATGTGCGCGGCCTGCCCTTTTTAAGCCTCACCTGTCTAAATTCCATGTCCACCAACCTCAGGACCTCAGTGTGCAAAGGCAACCTCAAGCATCAAGATGGCTGTAGGCTTTAGCATAGTGTTATGGGGTTCAGGTGCAGAGAGAGTGAAGATATTTCAAACCTTCACACAACCTTTGTAGGTGGCAGACAGTCATTCCATACCATCAGCAGACGCCAGCTCTGTCTACAACTTAAAACATTTACCTACCCCCAAGAAAGTCACTCGCATCCTAAGGCTTCTGAAGTCTAATTGATCGCTCCAAAATGGATAGAACCTTTTCCAACAATTTCCACAAAATCTTCTATTAGTAATCTGTAGGCACGGCTACATACAAAGTCCTTGACTAGTTAAATATACAATTTTAAGGCGGCCCTTTGCATCTTGCAGAACACTCTCATTATACCCAAATGATGGAGACATGTGTGGCCAAGAAGGCAAGAAAGGTTTCCAACAGAGCCAAAGAATTGAACTTGGGAGGGTGTATCCATTATATCAGATCAGTAACACATGTTGACCAAAGATCAGGGTACGACACAGGATTTGTGTCTGTACCTCTGAGAGAGAGAGAGAGAGAGAGAGAGAGAGAGAGAGAGAGAGAGAGAGGTAGTACAGGGTCAGGAAGCTGAGAGTCATGTCGATGTGTATGTCTCTGGAATATTCTTCTACAGAATTATAGCATAAAAAATTAGGATATTACAATGGGCCAAAGACTCGTGAACTTCACAATTTTATAATCGCCATTTTGCTTTTGGGGGACAATCTGCTGGAAATGGAGCTTCAACCTGAGAGAATGAGGCCACCAAAGCAGGGCTGTGGGGGTGCAGAAGACCAAGCAAGTCAGCCTGTTAGAGCCTATGGGTACCATCATGTTCTCCACGCCCTTGGCAATCCCACCAACCATGGGAGCAAGAGCTGACATCCACCCTGGTTCTGCCCCTGTTTACTGTGAGGCTTTGGAAGACCATTTAACTTCTGTGAACCTTGAATTCCGCTTCTGTGAACTGGAGATCAGAGCATCCGCCCTACTTAGCTCAGAGGCTTCTGTGGATGAGGCAATGTGTGGAGCGCTTTGTCAAGGAGAACACACTAATGCAGCACAATGGGCTGTTGTTTCCCCTCTAGGTAAGCAAACATAGGCCTCCTCTGTCTCCGGCCTCCTTGCATTTTGCAGGTTGGCTACCTCTCCTATTCATGGGCTCTCAATGGTCTCTCTCTCCTCGGCAGTGCAGGCTCATTCCCAGCTGGTGTGAGTCAACCATTGGGAGACATCTCTGATTCTCATCCAGGTCCCCCGGCCCTGAGCACCAGTCTCAGCCTTTAGGCTTCCACAGGTCATACAGGGTCATACAGGGTCATACAGAAGACCCCTTGGTCAGTCTCCCGCATCTTCCTCTTGTGTCAAATCTCAGAGCCAACCAACTGTAAGAGGAGCAAAGTCATGATTGGAAATGTCATTCTGCTATAGAGTCTATACTGCTATTGTTTGCCTAGCCTATTGAAGTTCTGTTTTCTGAAACGTTCTTTCTTTGTACCTTATCCAGAACTAACTTGCCCAGAGTCCAGGACTGCTGGAGTCATCAGGGCCAAGCCACAGACCTCCTGGATCCAGGGAGAAGCAATGCTCCATCCCACATTCTGCAGAGAGAACAGAGAATCCGTTCTCATCCATCTCCCCTTGCAGGCCCCATGCCTGAGTTTCCCTCTTTCTCCAGAGAAGAGATCTCAGGTTGTGAAATACCATGATGGAAAAACAGCCACAGGGCACCAGCTTAACAGGATTGTATCCAAAACCATTATGTCATAAAAAGTTTCTTTCCCCAAGTACATGCAGGCTGGTTTCCAGCAATTATCCCAGCTCACTTTTTATAGAGAGATGGGGCCGAGGAGGAGGGGAGAGGGGGGTTTACAGCTCAGAAACGCACAATCCCCCATTCATGTCTCCTGGCTCTAGATTATCTCACATTAGTAAAGGGGTTCTTCCCCAGCCTGAGGCTCTGGGCTCTCCCCAATCTGTCCCCCTCACCAACACCCTTTTACTCATCAGGAGGGATTTTGACATGCAATTTGCTAAGTTGGTGTTTATCATATATTGCAGAACCTTGCTGGGAGGAAGCTCCCTCAAGGCGGGAACAAAAACAATTTATCTCTATGTAAGATAAGCAAGTGGCCTGGGTACCCTCATGTGGAGCAATTAAACGGGGAGATGTTGGTGTGATGGAGAGAGATGGACACCAGTCTGAGTTCCATCATAAAAGAGCAGATTGTGTAGACTCTAAGGCATGGTGCTGACTTGCCACTTAACAGACCCAGTCGGCCTCCAAAAGGACTGAGCTGCCTGTGTGTCTGTCCGATTCAGCTGAGCATGGTGCCTTAGAGACAGGGAGGAAGGTCAAACATGTTGGAGTCATAATTCCACCGCTGTAGAACAGAGCCAAGGAAGGTGACTATGAGGTAGCGTGGAGGAGCAGAGGCAAAGGTGGCGAGAGGCAGGTGTAGAGGATGATGGAAGATGGGAATCCTCTGCAGCGGATTTGCAAGAAGACCAGCACAGTGATTGGCTAACCACTAGAGGGGCCAGTTCCCATGGCCTGGAATTAACCAGCTAGAAACTGGAAGAAAGAAAGCCCCATAAATGAGGTCACCACCTTGTCTCCTGTGGCAGAGAGGCTCAGCGGCAGCCTGGTCTTTCAGAAATCTGTGTGGGTCAAGAGTGGCCATGATACACACAGCTAAACATGACGTGGCAGAGCAGCACCTGGACTGCCCTCCACATCAAGGAATCTATAACTTGCTACCACAACAGCATTTTTATTCTGACTGTTTTTATAACGTGAAGTCAGTAGTCTGTTTTAAGACCCTGGCACAGTGTCGAGGATGGGGGGTATAGACCTGTCATTTGCAGCAATACGGATAGAACTTGGGGCAGAATGTTAACCAAAACCAACTAGAGAGAGAGAGATAAGTGTCACCCAGTGGGTCCTTTCACATCCTTGAAAACTACAACGGAAAAATGAAACGTAAAAGTTGAACAAAGAAGAGGGATTGCTTAGGACTGGGAGGGAATGGGAAGAGAGTACAGCAGAGATAGAAGGATGGAGAGGTGATCAGTTTATGTAAACATCGGTGATCTGTACAATAACAGCAAAAGAAACAAAAAGGCAGACGCTCTGGATAATTTCAAGAGCCAGGGGAAAGCACTGATCCCCTACCTGGAGAGTGTTATGTTATAGCTGGTAACAGCTTTCTGGAAGAATTTTTAAAGGCAGCACAGATACAACTTGACCATGCAAAGTGTGAGAGGCAGGGTCTGACCATGAGTATTTTCCTATGCGTGGTATTGCTTCAGCATCCATATCCTTCTGGGGACAGTGCCTACGGCAGTGGGGAATTCCCATACTGTTCCAACCCTCCTCACCAGACATTAATATTAATGCTGCATTGATATGGTATAGATATCATGAATAAGTTTCCTGGTTTCAACACTGCAGCAAAAACAGGGAAAGTCCCAGGCATGGAACAAAGTTCATCCGTGTTACTTCCCTCTTGTATTGTTCTCAATTATTTCTTGGCATCAACATCAAGAGAACCGAGGTCTTCTGCAGGGGCCCTCAGAGAACCTTCCATGCGTAGTGGAAGAACAGGGTTCAAGAGCCCTTAAGACTAGTATCAAAGGGGACTGATTCAAATATGTCATTACTTCAGTTCCAAGATCAGCATGAATACTTGAGCATAAGTCTTTACGCACAAGGACATTCTCTGACATAACAACATAGCATAAAATCCAAGAAGTTAATGTGCCTACCTTCTTGTCACCTAATTCATCATAGCCATTGAGGGTGCGCTGACTGTTTCAATAATGCTAGAGACCACCTGTACTGGCTGTGCTCTTTAAAACCTTTCTAAAATGTTTATCTGTGTAGGTGTTGTGCCTGCATGTTTGTGCACCATGTGCAGTTCCGGTGCCTGCAGAGGCCAAAAGAGGATCCCCTGAAACTGGAGTTACAACGGTTGTGAGCTACCACGTAGGACCTAGGAACCAAACCAGGGTCCTCAGTAAGAGCAGTCAGGGCTCTTAACTGCCAAGCCATCTCTACAGCCCCTCCCTGGTTTTCTCCATCCGTTCTTGACCTTCCTGACTGCAATGTGGTTGAGACCGTGTGAGCTATTTTGTAAACAGTTCCTTGTGACTGGTTCAGGTGATGCTTTGGGGACAAGAGTGTCACACACATGCTCTCCTTGAATTCTCTTTGATGACTGTCATTACAGTTGACTTTATGTCAGCTTCTGTGATCTTGTATCACCTAAATGAGATGCTTCTCCAAGTCCTCTACCAAAAAGTTGCTCTTTTTCTCTTTGCAGGGACTAAGAAAATACACTCCTCTCTCACCTTCACCACTCCTGGGCTACCTTCATATCCTTGGCATTGCTTCCTGGGTGCATTAACTACCATGATGGCTGCCAACTGGTGATTTTCCAATTTTACCCCTCCTTCTGAGTACTTTGGTTGGAAGGAGACTTTCCTTCTTCATTTGTATTTGTATTTGTCTGACTCATGGATTCCATTTTATCCAATTGTATAGAATCCATTATTAACCCTCGTTTTCATGACACATAACGGCAGGCTTGGTGGTTGAGAGTCCCTTCAAACTGGCTCCCTTGTGCTTCCTCAATGTTGCAATCCTTCTTTAAATACTTCCTGGTTTCTAACACAACCAAACATCACAGCCACCTTCTGGACTTTTTCAGCCACAATCTTGGAGCTGGCCATTTCTCAAAGAAATCCTGTCTCCTCTTAGTGAAGAGGGGATTCTGAAGCTAAATTCCACAACTCAGAAATAAGCATTAAATCTTCTTATTGCTATTGGGGTATTCTTGCCCACCAATCCTCTCTGTGGTGCACACACACACACACACACACACATACACACACAGTCTACTGTAACAAAAAGTATATTCATAGTTATCGAAAGTACATAAGAAAAATTTAGCAAAGTTACATTCTAAATATGCAAATATGCATTCTAAATATACAAATCAAACCCCAATAATGCTGTGAAGGAAGATGAAAGCATCTGTGTCTGGTGAGAATGAAGAGGTTTGGAAGGACGCAGAAAGGGAAAGTCACACAATAAGAAGTTAATGTGTGCTAAGAGAGACATACATGGATCTAATGTACATGGGAAGTAGAAAAAGAAAAGATCTCCTCAGTAAATTGGGAGTATAGGGACCATGGGAGAGAGGAGAGGGGGGAGGAGAGAGGAAGGGAAGGGAATGGAGAAAATATATAGTTCAATAATGACAATTTTTTAAAAAAGGGAAAAGTCAACGTGAGGCTTTTGCTGTGACTTCTGCCAGTGAAAGCCACTGGAAATAGATGTTTGTCTCAAGCCCTGAGGAGGATCCATGGAACATGGCAATAAAGGTGGTTAGGGAGAACTGACTGTAGGAGTTTATGAATGATGGGGGTGCTAAGGAAGTAAGGGCTCAATTGACCTTGGACTGTGAGTAGAGTAAGCTCTGTCTCTGAAACAGCAGAGAGAGAGGTGGAGGGTGGATCTTCTGGGAGAGGATGCCAATAAATCTTATCTGTAGGGAGTGGGGACGGACAAGGAAAGAGTGGCCAAGTGTTGACCATTTTTCACGAAGCACAGTCATTGTCTACCTTAGACAAAGTAAGAAGTGGCTTTGCTTTGCCTCCTTTTATCACGACCTCGGGGTATTCTGCGGTGGGTATTCTATGTGGTTGTGTGTATCCAGTAGGCTCAACTGTAAATGCCAAATCAGTTTTTGAATGTCGAGACCCCCTCCCCACCACCACTCCTGACTCTGCCTCTCTCTGTCCTGTCTCTCCTCTCTCATGTCTCTCTCTCTCTGCCTCTCTCTGTTTCCCTCGGCTAGCCTGTTTGTTGTAAGCTATCACGAAGATGTTAGGAATCAAACCCAGGTTCCCTGAAAAAGGAGCCAACACTTTAACTGCTGAGTCATATCTCCAGTCCCTTAGCTTTGGTTTTGTTGTTTATCCATTTGTGTGTGTGAACACGCATGTATGTCTGTGTGTTTGTGTATATTTTGTTTTCTGGTTTTTTGGTTTGAGACGGGGTGTTATATAACCCAGGCTGGTCTCCAACTCACCACGTAGTTGAGAATGACCCTGATGATTGCCTACCTCCATCTTCTAAGTGCTGAGATTATAAGCGTGAGCCACCCCACGTCGTTCATATGGTGCTGGGAATCAAACCCGGGACCTGTGCATGTTGGGGCTAGCACTTTATCTACTGAGCTACATCCTTGGCCTCTAGAACTTAAAAGTTCAAAGTAGCCAGACACAGGAGGCCCTGACCTGGATCCAGAGACCCAGCATAGAGGCTAAACTGGGACAGGCACCCATCTTGGGACATAACACAGAGACTATGGACATAACTGCCTCTCCTGCTACCCACCCCATCTCCAGAGGAGCCATAGCAGAACTGTCGGTGCAGAAGGGAGAGTACGGAAGTTAAGTCCCTTCTGCACTACGGCCTCCCAACCTGATGCAGACCCAGGCTCAGGTCAGGGGTGTTTAAATAGTCCCATGGACTTGACTTTGTACTACTCCAAGAGACGTTTCTCAATGTTTATGAAGACCAGGCAAGTTTCTGCTGATGCTATCAATAAGAAGATGAAAGAAAATCAGACAACCAGGTAGCTTCAGGCCAGCCTGGGCTATAGACCAAGACACTGGCTTAAAGGGGGGAGGGAGTTTCCAGAAAAGACAATGGTATAAAAAATGAAGTTCCTTGTAAGTGTGCCAGTACACCCCATGGTGCTGGTACAATGACTCAATGACCATTGACTCAATAAGCCATTACATATGCACAGTAATGACATACTGGTGTTTTTTTTTAATTAATAGACTTTTGTTTAAGAAGTTTTAAGCTTACCAAACATTTTCTCTGTCCCTCACTACCCACAGTTTTTCCTGTTATCAACATATAGCATTTATGAGACACTCAGGAGCCAATATTGATGCATGCTATTGACTAAGACCGTGTTTATTTTAGGGAGCATCCTCTGTTTGCAGCTTCTGGGTTTTGACATCACACAGGCCACACATTTACCCTTACCGTGTCATGCAGGATAGGATTGTTAAAAGTTTTAAAAGATCCATGAGCTCAACCCACTCAACCCTCCCCACTCCACCTAGAGCCAGAAGTCACTGCCATTTCTGGTCCCCACCGGTGTTGCTTTTTCCAGAATGTTGGACAGTTGGAAATCACACCGTATGTAGCCTTTCCAGACTGGCTTCTTTCTCTTGACAATATGCATCTCAATTCCTCTGCATAATTTTGCAGCTCAAGGCTTCATTTCTTTTTACCAGTGAATAATACTCCGCTGTGTGAATGAGCTGTAGTTTATTCATTCATCTATTGCAAGACATTTTAGCTGCTTCCAGTTGGGCATTAAAGAATAAAGCTGCTATAAACATCCACTTGCAGGCTTTTGCGTAAACCTAAGTTTTCAAGCCTTTGAATAAATACCAAGGAATGTGACTGCTGGAGCTTACGGTAGGAGTATGTTTAGATTTGCAAGAAACTGCCTTCCGGAGTAGCCAAGCAATTCTGCGTTCCTGCCAGCACCTAATGAGAGCCTTTGTCATTCTGCTTTCTTGCCAGCAGTAGATGCTGCTGGAACTGGATTTTAGGCATTCTCACAAATGGCCAGTGGCTTCTCATTTGTTGTTTACTTGTGTGCTTCTTAAACTAGTTCTCCAGAAAAGGGAAAAGTTTGCTCTATTTGTGAATTTTCATGGTGTAAATATTCCCATCGTGGTCATATAAATATAATTATGAGAAACTGTACAAGTTCTAGAGAAAATAAAAAATAGAAATGCCATATGACCCAGTGACTGGTTTGCTTTCTGTTACTGTGGGGGGGGAAAATGACCAAAAGCATCTTGGGCAGGAAAGTGTTCACTCTGCATCTTACAGATCAGTCTGTCATGAAGGAAGCCAGGGCAAGCGTTCAAGCAGGAGTTGAAGGCAGGAACTGAAGCAGAGGCCATGGGGAAGGACTGATTACAGACTTGCTTAGCCTGCTTTCTCATAAACCCCAGTACCACCTGCCCAGGGGTGGCTCTGCCCTCAGTAGCTGGATCCTCCCATGTCAATACTTAACCAAGATGTCCCACAGGCATGTCCACAAGACAATCTGATGGAGGTAATTTCTCAGTTAAAGTTTCCTCTTCCCAGGAGACCCTAGTTTCTGTCAAATTGACAAAAACTGGCTAGCATAGCCAGTAATCCTACTTCTGAATATCCACAAAGGAAACAAAGTTGCTTTCTCAAAGAAACATCTCCTCTTCAATGTTCCTTATAGCCCTATTCACAACGGCCAAGATCAGGAAGTCACCTAAGTGTCCACCAACAGGCAAGTGGACAAAGAAGAGGGGATGCACACATAGCAAGAGTAGCTGCATTTGCTACAATGAAGCATCACTCAGCCTTTCAAAGAAAGAAAACGGCCATTTGAAACAACATGGACCAGCCCAGAAAACACTATGCCAAACAAATTAACCCGGACACAGGAAGCCAAATGCTGCCTGACCGCACAGGTGGCATCTTTAAAAACCACACTCAAAGAGGGGTGAGTCGCTGCTTGGTGGATAATGATGTTGACCTAAAGGTATTAGCTTTCAATTACCTGTGAGCTCTAGAGATCTATCGAAGTGTCGACGTCCTCTTGTATACTTTACGGGAAGAGCAGACTGTGTTCTCACCACAAAGGGAAAGCGAAGCTGTGCCGATGGGCGTGCCAGCTTAGCTGAAGTCATCATTTTACAAGGCATTTTACACGTGTTTATGAAAATTCCACGTTGCATACCCTGAATATTGCAATCTGTCATTTATAGCTCATTATAAGTGAGAAATGGAATTTTTTTAAACTCCCGTCCCAGCCAGTTTCCAGCAGCCATGATGATGTCACTGAAGGCAAAGTTATTCCCACTACCCAGTATGGGTTAACATCCTCCACAGCCCTCGTAATGATGTGTATTTATGGCATTCCCTGGGTATCTTCAGCTAGATGGTACTACTTGACTCAAGATGAACATTCTTACTTAGGAGCTATATAAGCAGCTTCCTCCCTCTAGAGATCCCTGTCATAATGACAAAGATGCTCAGAGAGTGGACACCTAACAATCACCGTGCCGTTCCCATCGATGTGCCAGTGCCCCCATGTATCTCCAGAATCCCGGAAACCTTCCCACAGTCATATGAACGGGCCCTAAGGATAAAGCCCTGCATGCCACTCATGCCTTCCCCATTATTCTTCTTGTTGCTATGGAGGGGCCTCCTTTCCTTTCTTCCTTGCTTTTCCATGATTCTCTTGTCCTAGGAAAAGAATTTAGCTGGTGACCATTTGGCAGCTTCTTTAACTGTGATGCCGTATAGTACATGCTGACCTCAAACTTGGGATGCTCTTTCTTGCCTTGCCTGCAGAGTGTTGGGAATACAGGCATGTGCCACCACACTTGGCTATTGGAAGTATAACTGAGATAGAGCAATACTGATCTAACAGACATGGCGTGGTTGTCATTCCCTCGTATGGTGTCTTCTTCTGGCCCCTAACACCTATGGATCACCCTCACTGCGGTCATTCTAGTGTCCCCTCTACTCTCATGGCCAGTGGAACTTCTGTGGCACCACATACAGGGGGCTGTGCTTTCTAAATTAAGAATATACGTGGACACACATAGTACTACCTTTCAAAACCTCCATGAGGTTCAATTATGTAGCTGATTGTCCTCTTCCTAGGGCATTTTTCCCTTAGTCACCAATAACTGGAGTTGGTAATGCCTGCCTGATGACTTACTCCTCAGCAATTCTTTGACCAACACTAAATTTAGCCTTTTTATGTGAGATTATGCTTTGAAGTGCGACCAAATGAAACTTGGAGCCTCGAGAATAAAACAGGTGCGGCCCTGAAGTCCAAGCAGGGGTGTGAGGGCAGAACTCCCGGGTCCTGTGCCCAGTTCTGCTCCTGTAATCCTTAATCTGCCTTCACAGTAGGGACACTTTAGCATAATTAGCAACCAGGATTAGCAGGGGTGATCTTGCCAGCAGAGTTATTTATCTGAAAGAGAAGCAGCTCTCCTCAGCCCAGAAGGCCCTGTCAGTGGCCCTGATAACACCCCCCCCCCCCCCCCCCCCCCGCGCGCGCCGCCCCACCGTAAGCATCCTGCGTGAAGCCTGATCTGACCTCAGGCGGATTGCACAAGACCTGTGAGATTAAGTTCCTCATCTGTTACCTGAGACCACAAGCCTTTCATGATGGACAGGTGGTCTGGTTCTGCGGGAACAGCTATGGGCTAGAAGCAGACGACAGGGAATTTAAAACTAGTCGTGGCCGTGGGTGCCATGTGATCTTGACTAAGCAAGCTACTTCCCTTGAACTTGTTTCTCTCTCCTTGCTAAATAAGGATGCTGAAGGAGGAAGCGGAGAAGGAAGAAGAGGGGGAGGATTAGAAGGTTGCACCATGGTGTAAGGGAAGAAAGAAGAGGAGGGGAGGGTTAGAAAGTTGCACCACCAAGTTCCCTTGCTCTAAAAATTCCGTTAGGGCTGGCAAGATGGCTCAGCAGGTGAAGGCACTTGCTGCCAAACCTGATGGTCACATAATGAAAGGAGAGAACGGACGTCAGCTGTCCTCTGACCTCCGCTTGCACATCAAGGCATGCACAAGTGTGCACACAAACAAATGTAATAAGCAGAATGGTGAGGGATAGGATAGGATAGGATAGAATAGAATAGAATAGAATAGAATAGAATAGAATAGAATAGAATAGAACAGAATAGAACAGAATAGAAATGTTCTTTTAAACAAAGAAACTGTTAAACCCGGTGTGAATTCAAGCTCATTGGCCTTTGGGAACTCAGTCTTCCAACACTATCTAGCAAGTATAACTTTTTGAGTATCTCATCTATATATGATATTTGTGTTCTGACCTACTCTCAGCCTCAATGACCCTCACACACACAAGGGGTGATCACTTCTATATAAATGAATTCCTAGAAAACTGAATATGGGGAAAGTGTTAGGGGTGAAGTCATTCCACACACCTCGAAGACTTCCGCTTTCCTGCTAGGTTGCCTCTACAACCGCCAGAGCACAATTTTGGAGTTTTGTTGTTGCTTGTTTGCTTTTGTTTGTGGTTCTGAGGATGGGATCAAGCATGCTAGACAAACACTCTTCTCTGGCCTCCATGGGAGAATGGGCAATCCCCCTCCAAATCTCCATCTCAGATTCTGACTCTGCCAAGGGTCCTTTACACTTTGCCTTCGGACCCAAAGCACTGATCAAATCATTTCTCCCACAGATCATTTCCTCCCAAGGGAAACACTGTTAACTAGTGACATACAGGAGAGTCCTTTCTCTATCAGCCGTCATTCAGGGGTCATAGCAAATCTTGAGAGGTACAACTTTACAGATGGGGGACCTAAAGCCCAGAAATGTTACCAGCATTGCATATCAATTAGGCTGGCTCAAAGTCTGTCTTTTTCTTCTACCCCTTTGCCCTCTGTCTGATACTGAAGAGCCCATGAAGGCTGGTCCTGAAGAGTGTCTGCTCCCAAGGAGCTGTTGCCTGTCACCCCCACCCCACTGCAATGGCAGAAACCCTCTGATCACCAAGGAATTGATGAGTCTTCCAGATTTCTTTCTCTGGCAGAGAAAGACACCACTGCTTAGCACAGAGTTGGTGTTGGGAAGGACCCCATATGCTCCCCAATTGTTCTCCCTGCTGTATATGTAATTCTGTATCCAGTCCCCTCCCCAACAACCCCAGCAGTTCCAAGTGTGTGTGTATATATGTGTGTGTGTGTGCATGTATCCTATATATGTGTGTGTGTATACATGTATAAATATATATGTATACACACACACACGTGTGTGTGTGTGTGTGTGTGTGTGTGTGTGTGTGTGTGTGTATTCAGCCCATGGTTGATATAAAGTCCAATATGGATTTGCAAACTGGGCTTGGGGTATGGTTCAGTGGTATATTTTCTTAACATGTGTGAGACCCTGGATTCAATTCCAGGAAATGTGTGTGTGCATGTACATGCGTGTGTGCATGTGCATGAGTGTGTGTTCATAAGTGATGGTTTATATCTGCAGTCCCTACATTAGAGAAGTAGAGTCAGAAAAATTCAAAGAGTTCCAGACCATCTTGTTCTACAAAGTAAATTCCAGGCCAGCATGGGCTACATAGAAAGACTTTGTTTCCAGGTGGTAGTGGGCACACTGATGTGGAATTCCTCTCTGTATGTTTTGAATATGTTTTATTACAATTGATTAATTTTTTTTAAAAAAAGCTGTTTTGGCCTATTCCAGCATTTGGGAGGCAGAAGCAGATGAATCTCTGAGCTCAAGGCCAGTCCTGTCTACCGAGTAAGTTCCAGGCAGCCAGGACTACACAGAAGAATTCTGTCTCAGGGTGGGAGAAGAGAATGGAGAGGAAGACTTTTTCAAAGCAAAATAAACAGACAAGAAAAGACAATTATAATTATAATGGAGGAAAGAAACGGGACTGTATCTCAGAAACAGGTACCTAAGGACTCTTGGCTTTGGAATTCAGTATGTCTGTAGTGATGACCAGAAAAGTACAGTGGTTTCCCAGCAGGGAGTGGAGGAAGGAGGCAGGGAGTGTGCTGGGCACCCCAGGGTATCAGTCGCAGATTAGGCACTAGCTCTGGATCACATGAGAAATGAGCACCAGCAAAACATTGACAGTTACCTTTCCTGTCTACAACTAGAAGCACCAAGGCTGGGGTGGCCAGATGCAGAACAAACAGATGATCATGAAGTTCATGTTGAAGGTCAGGTGGATGGAGATGCAGCTATGCTAACACACCTAGTACTTCCAGATGTATCCAGGACTTTCATATTCAACATTCCATCTGGTGGCCAGAGCCACTTCCTGCTCTTCTGAGAATGTGTGAAATGGTGCCCACCTTAAGTCTCACTGTTCCCTTCTATACAATAGGGATGCTGATGGTAGGCATCCCATAAGGCTGACAGGGAGACAAAGTAAAATACTCATTCATTTGGCAGTATTGAGAGGAGAAAGGAAATACACATAGTAATTGTGCCCTATTATATGTTACAGAGTCAAGATGACCAGCACTTTAGAAGCACCCAGCAAGCCTTGGCTAATACTGTTTCTACCTCTAGAGCCTGTGAGGCACATTTGTGCCTGGCCCACATTTCACAGGTGGACAATCAGCAATTCAGAAGGTGAAAGACCTGGTCAGCCTCTGTCAACCGTAAATACCTTTATTTCTTATAAGTTTTACCACAGGATTCAAGCAACAGAACATGAACGAAATAAAAATTAATACTCCCTGGTGTTATAGGGAGAGGCTGCGTGTTTGTCCTGGCTGCCCAGTTAGTTTACACCCAAAATAACCACACAGAAACTGTATTAATTAAAACACTGCTTGGTCCATTATCTCTAACCTCTTATTGGCTAACTCTCACATCTTGATTTAACCCATTTCTATTAACCTGTGTATCGCCACGTGGCAATGGCTTACTGGGAAAGATTCAGCATGTCTGTCTCCAGAGGAACCATGGCATCTCTCCCACTCTCCTTTCTTCCTCCCAGAATTCAGTTCTGTCTTCCCCGCCTGCCTAAATTCTGCCCTATCAAGAACCCAGAGCAGTTTTCTTTATTAACTAACCAATACAAGCAACACATAGAAAGAAGGACCTCCTGCACCATCCTGATGCTCCTCTTTCTTAATTCCACTGCCTGAAGAGTCCAGTTAAGAATTGAGGGTATTTAAACACACACACACACACACACACACACACACACACACACTCTTACCGCTCCACATTGAATTTCTTTCACTCACATGGAAACAGACTGCCCTGAACCCAAAGGCATTTTCCCCCTTCAAGAAATGTAAAGCTAACTGGATGAGGAATAACTTATTTAATCCTTCTCTTACTAATACAATTCAAACTGCTTGTTGCCACTCAGTTCAACACAGCACCGCAGCAAGCACCTCCTGACACACATTTCCATCCTGGTGTTTGCCCATGGGTGAGTTTCCTGGAATTCTTGCAATCCTAATCTAATTTGCATTTTAAAAATTAAAAACGAGGTTGACTGTCTCTTTGCAGCTCTTCTACAATTCATTTTAGACATGTGTGGTCCAGGCTGACCTAGACTCATAATTATTCTACCTCAATCTTTGTAGTGCTAGGATTTCAGGCAAACCTTATCATACCTACCTTCTTCTGTAAACTTCTTCCTTCCTCCTCAGATGTCTGCCAGTTCAGATGTTTGTCATGGGACTGTCTCTACCTTCCACCTCTCTAAACCTTTATCCACAGCCACCATTATTCTGATCTGTCATTGGATCAACTAACCCAGAGAAGAAAGAATGTGTATAGGGACATCACTGCAATCCAAGTGATGGCGCGAGGAGCACATTTGGAAAGTTTAAGGAGTCTGTCTTTTGGAGAGTGCCTCAAAGGAAAATAAGGGTCTGAGGAGCAGGGCACAGAGGAGTATGGCAGGGGACTTAGAGACATGATGAATGAGCGCAATGGAAGAGCCTTGTCGTGGCATGATTTACAGATTCCCGAGGGATGAGATTCTGTCCCATCTCTTGTCCCTCCCTGAACTGGATGGTAAAAGGTGGTGAGTGAGCCAAACAGCATCACTGGTTCTAGTTTTCTGATGCCATACTGCATTTTAGAGCTCCTGAAAGCCATTGGGAAGTGATGTGTCTGATTAGGAATTAGGGAAATATGATCACGGTGCTGTTTGGGATACAGAGGCCATACTATGTCACATCTGAACAATCACCCTTGAAGCCCCAGCCCAACTCTCTTCCCTGTTCCCTAACTGTCTCATAAAGGACAAGCTCCAGGACAAATAACTCAACTCTTCAAGTATATTATTATTGTCACATGATGGCTAAAACCAGAGTCATAAGGAAACACCCCAGCCTTGCCATGTTGGTTCAGTCTATAATATTTGAGAGCTCCGCCTGTTTCTCTTCAGTGCCATCTCCTTGGAGCCTTTTGTAGATGGACTCTGGGACTGAATAACCAACTGTTGAATTATAGAGGAGATGATTGAATGGTTTGATTAACTCTTCCCATTTTATTGGGAAGATCTTATTTAAAAGCTCACTTTTGAGGACTCAACTCCCAGTACCACTGACAGAGGTGGGAAAAACAACTTTGGGGTGAGGCTTCTGCTCCCCCTCCCTGCTAAGGGTGGAGCTGTGTGCAGATTGACTGCCTTCTTTTCCCTGTAGCTCCCTTGTTTTCCTCCAGGCACTTAAACTGCCCTGGATCTCTATGGATTTCCAAAGTGCTCTCTCTCCTTCCTCTCTCCCTCCCTCCCCTGTTACAAGGAGCAGGCCCCTTGTTTGTCCTGGCCACCCGACTAGCTTACACCTGAATTAACCACACAGAAACTGTATTAATTAAAACACTGCTTGGCCATTAGCTCTAACTTCTTATTGGCTACCTCTTACATATTAGTTTAACCCATCTCCATTAATATGTGTATCGCCACATGGCAGTGGCTTACTGGAGATTCTAACCAGTGTCCACCTGAGGTGGGGGATCCATGGCTTCGCCTCACTCTGCTTTCTTCGTCCCAGAAATCAGTTCTGTCTTCTCTGCCTACCTAAGTTCTACCCTATCAACTAGGCCAAGGCAGTTTCTTTATTCATTAACCAATAAAAGCAACACATAAACAGAAGGAACTCCTCCTTCCATCCCCTTTCTTCTTTCTCTCTCCCTCCTCCCCTCCCTTTTTTGCTGTAGAGTCCACTTTGTCTTGTTCTGACCGTTCTCTCTCACCAAGCACACAGAGGCAGCATCAAGTCCACCATCTTATTCAAAAATTTCCAAATGCTTGAACCTTGGCACTGTTTCTGGGTCAGTGTGGTCAAGGATAGGCTTGTGTGTCCTCATAGGTGACCGCCATTGTCTCCTTAAAGCAAACATGCAAGAGTCATGCATTAAAGTTCATTTTAGTAGCATAAAATATCTCGGAGGAACTCTAACCAAACAAGTGGAAGACTTCTATGACAAGAACTTTAAATCTTTGAAGAAAGAAATTGAAGAAGACACCAGAAAGTGGAAAGATCTCTCATGTTTTTGGGTAGGCAGAATTAACATAGTAAAAATGGCAATCTTACCAAACGCAATCTACAGATTCAATGCAATGCCCATCAAAATCCCAGCAAAATTCTTCACAGATCTCGAAAGAACAGTACTCAACTTCACATGGAAAAGCAAAAAACCCAGGATAGCCAAAACAATCCTGTGCAATAAAAGAACTTCTGGAGGAATCACAATCCCTGACTTCAAACTCTACTACAGAGCTACATACTAAAAACAGCCTGGTACTGGCATAAGAACAGACAGGAGAACCAATGGAACTGAATAAAAGACCCGGATATTACTCCACACACCTTCAAACACCTGATTTTTGACAAAGAAGCAAAAAATATCAAATGAAAAAAGCATATTTAACAAATGGTGCTGGCATAACTGGATATCAACATGTAGAAGAATGAAAATAGACCCATATCTATCACCATGCACAAAACTCAAGTCCAAATGGATCAAAGACCTCAGCATAAAGCCAGCCACACTGAACCTTATAGAAGAGAAAGTGGGAAGTACACTTGAATGCATTGGCACAGGAGACCACTTCCTAAATATAACCCCAGCAGCACAAACACTGAAAGAAACAATAATTGGGACCTCCTGAAACTGAAAATCTTCTGTAAAGCAAAGGACACGGTCAACAAGACAAAATGACAGCCTACAGAATGGAAAAATATCTTCACTAATCCCACATCAGACAGAGGTCTGATCTCCAAAATATACAAAGAACTCAAGAAATTGGTCATCAAAAGAACACATAACCCAATTAAAAAAAATGGAGCACAGACCTAAACAAAGAACTCTCAACAGAGGAATCTAAAATGGCTGAAAGACACTTAAGGAAATGTTCAGCATCCTTAGTCATCAGAGAAATGCAAATCAAAACAACTCTGAGATTCCATCTTATACCTGTAAGAATGGCCAAGATCAAAAACACTGATAACAACTTATGCTGGAGAGGTTGTGGGGAAAAGGGAACACTCCTTCATTGCTGGTGGGAATGCAAGCTGGTACAGCCCCTTTGGATGTCAGTGTGGCAATTTCTCAGAAAATTAGGAAACAACGTTTCTTAAGACCCAGTAATACCACTTTTGGGTATATATCCAAAGGATGTTCAATTGTGCCACAAGGACATGTGCTCAACTATGTTCATAGCAGCATTATTTGTCATAGACAGAACCTGGAAACAACCTAAATGTCCCTCAACTGAAGAATGGATAAGGAAAATGTGGTACATTTCCATAGTGGAGTACTATACAGCAGAAAAAAATAACGATATCTTAAATTTTGCAGGCAAATGGATTGAGCTAGAAAACATTATGTTGAGTGAGGTAATCCAGACCCAGAAAGACAATTATCATGTATTAACTCATAAGTGGTTTTTAAACATAAAGCAAAGAAAACCAGCCCACAAATCACAATCCCAGAGAACTTAGACAACAATGAGGACACTAAGAGAGACTTACATACATTTAATCTACATGGGAAGTAGAAAAAGACAAAATCTCCTGAGTAAATTGGGAGCATGGGGACCTTGGGGAGGGTTGAAGGGGAGGGAAGAGGCAGGGAGGGGAACAGAGAAAAATGTAGAGCTCAATAAAAATCAATAAAAAAAAGAAGAAAAGAAAGTTCATTTTAGGCTAGGAAGATAACTCAACGGTAGAGTACTTGCTTAGTGTGTAAAGCCCTGGGTTCCAGTCTAAAGCAGTTAAGGAAAGAATATAAGGAAGGAAGGAAAGAAGGAAGGAAGGAAGAAGGGAAGGAAGGAAGGAAGGACGGGAGGGAGGGAAAAGAAGGAAGGAAGGAAGGAGGGAGGGAGGGAGGGAAGTAAGGATGGGAGGGAGGGAGGGAGGGAAAAGAAGGAAGGAAGGAGAGAGGGAGGGAGGGAGGGAGGGAGGGAAGGAAAAGAAGGAAGGAAGGAAGGATGGGCGGGCGGGAGGGAGGGAGGGAGGGAGGACGGATGGACGGACGGGAGGGAGGGAGGGAGGATGGATGGATGGAAGGAAGAAAAGAAGGAAGGAAGGAAGGAAGGGAGGGAGGGAGGGAAAGAAAGAAAAAACGAAGAATGGAGTCACAGCATTTTAGACTGCATGTAAGGAGGAAAAGAATTAGTGAATGCTGAGCTTCTGTATTGAATTCCTAGGCCAAACTGTGTGCTTGGTGTGGTTCCCTCCCCATTGTCATCAGGGAACACACAGAGGTCTCGTGGCGAGCAAACAGCAAGCAGAAGAGCCCAGTTCTGCTATGTCCAGACCGCTTCCAACACACCTCATGGATTACATAATCTATTAACTGTCTTCCATAGGGGCAGTTAATGAGCAAAGCTAATTTGTCTTGTTTTCTCTATCTTTTTGCTCTAATACACAAACAGTCCAAATCGGCAAAGGAGAAGAAATTGGAAGACAGACAATAAATCATTGGCCTGCCCCAGAACATGTATATCAGTGGGAATGCAGAATATCGACTTGCAGTTGGGACAGAGGCCTACAAGGGGGGCCATTTCTCCCTCTCCAAAAGTCCCTGTCATGTGAGTGAGCTTATTGTCGCTGTTGTCTTTGGAACTGACACCATGCTGGAGAACTAACATAGGGTAGAAAGACTGGCAGAGTCAGAATCAGAGGAAACGTCAAAGCTAGCTGTATGGAGACAGGGAGAAATGACACGCCTCAGTGAGCCAGGAACTAGGTGTCCTTTGTAATCTGTGAGGGCTTCGGGCTGCTTGCCACAAGCTTCACTGTGGAATGGCCAGCCATGGTGTGGTAGGAAGCGATTAAGGGTCTGCTCCTCAAGAAAAACAAACTCCCTGAGTTCATGCACATTTCCGTGGTATAAATATGACCCTATGCTCACTTTCAGTCTTTGGTGTGATGTCACCAGCAAGCCTGAGCAACCGGTACCAGGAAGTCTATAAGAGAGGGAGGGGTCCTCAGACCAAGGAAGAGGGTCAGATCCCACAGGAGGGAAGAACAGACATCTTGGGTGAGCCTTTACCGGTTATAGTCTTCTCAGGATGGCATCTAAGAAATAAACCACAAGGGGGCAGACGATTTTTGTCTAGGAATCATCTCTGTTTCTTTTGCAATTGGCCAGTTGTACTTCACCTTGTTTGGTTTGTCAGCGTTTTGCACTAGGTCTGTAGCTCAGCGGCAGATGGAGTGCTTGCCTTGCAGTTTGTACTTAGTCTTCAAAGAATCATCTGCTCATTAACCCACTGATTGTGTGATTTAGTGGTATTTTGGTTTTTTAGTCATTTGTATATTCTAGATATCAATCCTCTGTCAAATGTGTATAATCAGCTAATTTTTCTCCTATTCTCTAGACTTGACTGTTTCCTTTGCTGCCCAGAAGTTTTCCATTTCCTGAAATCCCATCTGTCTAGTGCCAGCGTGGCTTTTTGAGTGGTAGAGTCCTTTTCAGAAAGGCCTTGTCTAGGCCTAGATCTTGAATCGTTCTTCCTGGTTTCTTGTCTAATGATTTCACAAGTCCAGGTCTCACACTAAGTGCTTTGATCCATTCAGAACTGATTCCTGTGCACATCAAGGACATGCAAATTGAAACTGTTAATTCGTTGAGATTTAATCTTGACTCAGTCAGAATGGCTGTCATTTAGGGAAAAAAAAGTGAACAATAATAGAGAAAAGGAAGCCTTTATGTAACTACTGTAGTAATCAGTATGGTGGCTCCCCCAAAATCTAAACATACATTTATGGTGTGACCCAACTGTCTCCCTCCTGGGTATTTATTCACCAGAGGTGCTGTGAGTCCATGCACAGAGGGGCACTTCCATAGCCATGTTTATTACACCACTATCACACAGCTAAGTTAGGAAATCAACCTCGCTATGCATTATCGGGGGGCTGCACAAAGGAAATGGGAGAGGGCTGGGGAGATGGTTCTGCAGGGAAAGCTCTTGCCATGCAAGGGTAAGGATCAGAGTTCCAGTCCTCAGTATTCATGTAAGCTTTGGGGGGCTATGGTAGTCCACCGGTAATATCGGCACTCAGAAGGCAAAGACAGGGGATCCCCGGATCTTATTATCACTGTTGCCGTTGGAACGGACAACATGCTGGAGAGCTAAGATAGGCAGGGAAAAGACTGGCAGGGTCAGAATCAGAGGAACATGTCCACTCATCCAGATTAGTGGAAATGCTGAGCCCTAGGTCAATCTGAAAGAGTCTGCGTCTGTAAATAAGGTGATGAGTAATTGAGGTTTTGAGACTGCATGCACTCCTGCACCACACACACACACACACACACACGTACACACACACATACACACATACATGTACACACGCGCACACACGCATGCACACACACATGCATTCGAAAAATGTGATGTATGTACACAGTGGAATTTCATTCAGCTGTAAAGAACAACAAAATTGTGTCATTTGCAGAAACACAGACATAATCAGAGGTCATCACATTAAACACATTAAGTCAGACTCAGAAAAAAAAAATCATGCTGTTTTTCCCCCCATTTGTGGACTCCAGATTGTATACGGATACATAAAGTCACGTCTGGGTTTCAAACGGCACAAAAGCAGAAGCGAAAACTGGCGAATGGAAGGAACTACGCCAGGATAGGTGTGGGTAGGAAGGGTAGGGTAGTGGGAGGGTGATGTGGTCAGCGAAACATCACATACCTGGATGGAAACATCCTGATGTAATCTGGTACTATCTACAATGGACAGATGCCAGTTAAAGAAAGAAATAGTTGTTGTTGTTGTTGTTGTTGTTTCAAAGAAAACAGGGCCATTTTCTTCTATTGTCTTACCTGCCCTTTATTTCAAAGTCTGAGCCAGTGTGACTGATAGACCGCCACCTTCTATCAATGGCCTAATTTTCTGGCCACCCTTCAGATTGGCCACTCATCAGCCTCTGGTGTCAGTATTGGAATTTTTCTACTAGAAAAATCTAATCATGTCACTCTCCTGATTGAAAACGCTCCTCCCATCCCTTTCTACTTCCTCCCTCAGTGTCTAGCTTTCTTACCAAGCATTAAACTCCCCGAGGGTATGGGCCTTGTCTGCCTTGTTTCTTGTGGTGCTCCACCGCCTAGAATGGTGCTTGGCACGCAGGAACACTCGATAAATATTTGCTAGATGACTCTCAAACTGCTATTAACGTATTCATCAAATATTTTTTAAGCTCCTTGACGTGCTAAGAACTGAACAGGGCCCTGGAGATGTAGAAATCAATAGGTATTGTTGATGCCGTCCAAACGTCGGTTTCTCCTTGTGCACAGAGACAGGAGCCAGGGAATGAACATTCCCACAGCTCTCCTGGAAGGGCAGCCAGGTACCAATGGAAGCAAGACGAAAACCATGGATTCCAGCTATAAATTATACAAACACATGGCATTATAAAAATTATTTTAGCACATCAAATATTAAGTCATTTGTACGCTCTGCAATTACTTTATCTGTCATCAGCACACTCGAGCTGTTTGAAGCGGTGACAGACGGAGGAAGACCATGCCAAGTTTTCCTGCAGGTGCGCATCTGGGCTACAGGGGAGGGTTCCGTACGTGCAGCAAGGGAGGGAAAGGGAAGGGTGACTGAGGTTATGAAACTAAAGCTGATGTGAGAGGCTTGGCAGAAAAATAAAAATTACCAATTTGCATCCTGGCGAGCTTCAGGGCGCTGCACTCTTGGGAACTTGGAAGGCGGCTTAGCTAGGCAGCTTGGGGAAGTGAACTTGCCTGCTGCCTGCATTGCAGAAGGGGGAATTCAAGGCTCCGCCTGCTGTGTTCGGAGTCCTAATCTATTCTGAGGGCAGCACCCCAGAGGAAGTCAGGCAAAACAAAACAAAACAAAACACTTAGGGAGGAGGAGATGGAGGCTCACCCTGAGAAGAGCACCTCAGAAGTCATCCTGGGGAAGGCTGGCATGCTGAGAAAACATGGAAGGATCATACAAATATTTGAACTAAGAAGAATGATTTTTTTCCCCCCCCCGAACGCAAAGGTTACAGAATTTAAGACCCACCCAGACTGAATGGTACTTTCAAACTCAGCCCGAGGCAGAACTCCTCTAGTGAGTTGTTTTCTTCCTGGGATTTTGGCAGATCTGCCCAGATCCATTTGTCCTCATCTCCTCCCCCAAGATTCCCAGAACTTGAGGCTCTGCTCCAGGGCCAACATCCTTGGCTTCTGGTGAGTGGCAACCTCTGCCGCCTACTCTGGAAGGCTCAGCCCATCTCTGCTGAGCTCACCAATTCCACCCTCAGCGACTCCACCTGCCAACGCCCTCTTCCACCTGTCTGCAGCCAACCATGTTGATTTTGAGCCATGAACCCTTAGCTCTCTTCGGTAGCTTTGGTATCTCAGCTCGCCCCTCCTTCCCTCCACAGTCTCCCTCAAAGTCTGGAGGATTTGAGAGCAAACCGGTAGATTGACACCCCGTTCCCCTGCCACTGCACCCCACTCGAGCGCAACGCACATAGAGTTGGAATGTGAACATGTACAAGAGAAAATTACTCCATGAATTTCTTTCACTGAAGTTCAGATCTACCGGGTACAAGATGAAGCTGGTTCCATTCCATCTTCTAAAGTAGAAGAACAACTTTCAAGGCATGGCATGAAGGAACAGAGGTCACGATGAGACATAAATTCCACCCTGTGGAGTTGCATACTCTGGGCTTACAGTTCTGAAAGCAACTTTTTTGTTTGACTATGGTGGAGGTTTTCCAGTTAGAGAAAAATTGGGCAGGGCATTGCTTACAGAGCATGGATGGAGGCAATACCTTCCCGTCTTCCAGGGGTCTCTAAGATGAGGCAGTGGAGTTCCTTACAGAGAAACAATCACTAAATGGCGAAAGTACCAGGAAATACATGGCACTTAGCAAACTGAAGTCAGGACTAACCTAGAGCCGTCGAAAGCCTAAACAGGCTGACAGCTCCTGAGGCAGGAGGACTGCAATGTTGGGAGACTGAATAAGCATATGTGAGTCCAGTTGCTTTGAGTTGGCTTAGTATTAAGATTTTATTTGTTCTGAAATTTCAATAGCATTAGAGCGAAAAAGAAATGAGTCTTAGGTTTAATCTCAAAGGGGGCGGCTTTTTGAAAATTGTGCAACTTTGTTTTTAGATAACATGCATTTGTATCGGAGCAAAGGCTGCATTGAGCTCAGCGCTTTCTTCTCCCTTCATTTGTTCAGTCTGGTAAGCCCTAGTCATTCTTCTTCCTTTGTGGGAAAAGCTTGCCGAGAGGCCCGGGATTATGAAGATGAATAAACCTAGTCCCCAGCCCTGAGAAAGGCATAATCCAACAGTCAGGAGCTGGCAAGAGAGGGCGAGATAAATCACTCTCACATGGGGCTGGTTCTATGTAGAGGGCAATGGCAGAAAGGTAGAGGAAGTGGGCCTGGGATGAGTCAGGGAGACGCACAAGAGCGCCAAATGTAGGTAGGGTCACTGAAAAGCAGCAGCCAAGGAAGCAGGCGACATGTGTGAAATATGGTGACCGGGGGATCACCAGGTACTCAGAATTTCCCCTCATGATGATTTCTGAATCGCCATGAGGAAGTGGTGGCAGCTGCTTCAGGGATGGCTAAGGCTGGTGACAGGGACTTGGAGAACCTGGGTACCAAGCTACTGAGTTACAGCTTTGTTTACAGGTGACAGAGACCCATTAGATAGGTTTAAGGTGGGAGTGGCAAGAGTCCCGAGACCTGGAGAAAGCTCCCTGAGTGTAGACAGGAGAGGAGTACAGGACACACAGGAGGCAGGGGAGACGTTAGGAGGTGACAGCCATGAGCAGAGTCTGTGCCGCAATCCCCTCCATGTTGGCTTAACTGACACACCCTCGGAGTCCGCCCCACAGAGCAGTGAGTCTCGCCTGAAGTTTCATAAGATTTCCATCCGGAGAGGGGTATAAAATTGGGGTGAAAGGGCAGTGACTTTGAGTCGGGGGAAGCAGAGAATCAGCTTCTACAAGACAGGGAAACAGAAAGACTAAAAATCAACTTTAGGAAAGAGCTCAAGGCCTGGTGATGTAGTTGAGTGTTAGACGGTTTGCTTGGTGTGTGCAAGGCCCTGGGTCCCATCGCCAGCAAAGGGGGAGGACGAAAGAAGGGAGGGGTGGAGGGAAAGGGGAAAGGAAGACACAAGAGAAAAACAAAGAAGAAATACCCCTTCATTCCATGAAAAGCTTTGCCCTGTATTCTGGAAGAATATGTTAGGGTTATCCAAGAAACTGAAGGTTCCAGACCCCTGGCAGAAGAGGCCCGGTCCTAAGGTCACCTTGCCGGTACTCCCCTGTGAGTCCCCGGTGCCACCGTGTTTTGCACAGAAGCCGGCTGTGCTCAGTTTCATGTGGTCATAAAGAGAACTGACCTCCCTGACTCAGCGGTCCTGACAAGATCTCTGCCCCAGGAGGTCAGGCTCCCTGGCAAGCCCAGCTCCTTTGCCACACCTGATGTCAAGAGAGAATGATGTATGCTCCTGAATGGAGGGGGCTGAATGGGGAGACCAAGCCCTTGTCAGTCAGATGCCAACAGGGCAGTTCTGAACCTGCCGACTGGCTTCGTCATCACCTTTATAAAACAAAATACTCCAATAATTAATACAGGGCAAATTAATTAAAGGAAGTGGGAGCATTGCAAGGCCCATTATGAACTGGGTGATAATTATTAACAAACACAGGAAGAGGTTGAGCAAGAGCCCCTGCCTCCCGCTTCATTGGCAGTGAACTAAGCCTGAAATCTCCTGTGTCAAAGATCAGAAACAAACAAGGCTTCGCAGGGCAGAGCCCACCCATTCCCGGGACTTCACCCACGTGATTGAAGTACCCAGGGACTGCCTAGCTCGGTTCTTTCTCTGACCGTTCTACCCACTTGAGAATTTCCTAGCATTTCTGTCCCTTGATGAGCTATAACTCTGGCGCTCCACAAGTCCAATCATGGGTTTCTTCAGTTTTCTGTGTAAAAATTTAAAGCCAAGGGATTTTAACCATATAATAGTCAAGCATTTTTCCGGCTTATGCCTTCATGCCTCTTTAATGTGCACTCCCCAGCCCTGGGTGACATCCTACCCATAGGGACAAAGAGCCACATTTGTCTGGACCAAAGTGTGTAAGCTGGAAATGCTTGCTCTAGCCTCATCTCTCTTTTCCCGTTTTCACAGTTCGTATTCCACGTCATTTTCGAAGGTCCACCCGAGGCGACAGACGCGAGGATGCGGAAGGAAAGAGCAAAATTATGCACAGGTGCAGGTGAAACCGTGTGGCCTCGAGAGAACGCACAGAAGTCACCTGGAAAGCTACTAAAATTAAGCGCCCAGTGAGGTTGCACAATCGCCCTTCAAAACTGAAACGCGAGGTAAAAGGCTTCATCGACACCAACATGGAAACAAGAAAATACCTAGGAATAAACTGAACAAAAGTTCTGCGAAATAATTTTGAAAGGAACACGAGAACGTCTAGATAAACGGAAAGATGCCTTGGATTGGACAATGTGATGTTGTTAAAGCAGCAACGGTTCCCACATGGACCTAAAAGGTTCCGATCTGACGTCTTAAACTCTGCTTTCCCCGTTCACTTCACTCAGTTCCCTAATGTGCAGGCAGCAACTGCCTGTGGCTGTGCTGTCTTTCTACCCTAGCTGATAACAGAACAGATCTCTGCAGCAGAACGTCGGCCCCAAGAGGTTAGGCTTCTCCACAGCATGAACTCCCTTGCCACACCTTGCATCAGAAGGAATGACGTTTCCACCCAAATGCATCAGGCTGAATTTTTGAGTCCGCAACATTCAAAAGGAAGGAAATAACTGCTTTCATTGTTTCCCTGCCCTGCTCCACAGTAACCAAAGTCCCCAGGTGAGGAGGTCTTCATTTAGTTCACAAAGGCAGTCTGCAAACCTAGCGTAGTGCCTAGGAGAACACGAGACTGTAAACTGTGTGGACTTCTGGGGGGTGAGCTCCCCAACAGCACTGCCCCCTTCTGTTTCTGTCTGTATCACTGCTGCACTTGGTACGGTGGGGACTCCTGAGAAGGAGGGATGAGAATATCGCTCCTATAGCAGGTGACCCCACAGGCTGGGTGTAATCTGAGCTCTGAGAGTCCCTGGTGTGCTTGTGAACTTGCCCGCACCTGTGAGGTGATAAGAATAGACAGCCTTGAGTTTATGACCCAAAGCTCTGAGCAGTCCTAGGGTTACAGGCCAGGCACTCACACCTCCCGCTGAGGGTCCCAGACCACCTCTCCAGCATGCTCAGATTGATCTCAGATTGCAGGCCAGCTAACCTTGTGTTCTGGGTATACAATGAGCAGCATGTTCTGCTCCTGATGGAAATCTTCCGTTGAAAGCCTAGCCTCTAGTCCCTGTGCCTACTCTTCCGAAGGGCTGTGATCCACTTCTGGGACTATCCCACGCGACAGAATGTGGCAAAGCCAGTTCTCGGCTATGAGAGCATTCTGTTCTTCCAAGGCTCCGAGTAGGAACTGTGCTCTGCCACTGCCTCCGCTGCAAACAGCTGGCCTGCAGAAACTCAAGGGATCCCAGAAGAAAGTGTTTCTTCAGTGGAGTTGAGAGATTCTTGCAAACATGCCTGGTAATAGATAGCATCTCGTTAATCCAGGTCTCTGGTTAGAGGCCAACTGGAGTTTTATCTCTTTCTTCAGTGATACTTAAAGTGCCAGGGTATTTTAGCTGTGAGGCAAACAGAGCCCCCACCCCAGGTGAAGTGGTAGGTAAGCTTCTGCAGTTGCCTGTCCACACAGGCAATGCAGTCAGATTAAGTGAAGAAGACGGTCGCAGTGGAAGGAGCGTTTGTTCACGTTATCTGTCTCGCTTGAGGGGGCACAATAGGATTGGTTTTCCTCATTTGTTGATGAAGCCATGGGTATGGAAATCGAGTCTGGTGACCTACTGAACATCATGTCATCTTCAGTCTCCTGTCCACACCAGTCCACACCATCTCTCCCTGGTGTGGGGGTAACCAGTCCTAGCTGGAGTCCCTGCAACGCCTCATTCCTTCCACACATGGGCCTCCCTAAGCCTTCCAAAGGTTCTTGCGGTCCTCAGGGTTGAGTTCAGACCCCTGACGAAAGCCGTCCCCTCCCCATCTTTCCAGCCTGTATTATCCACTCCTCCATCTCCCATCCAGGAAAGCAGCCATGTCTGCCTTTCCATTCCTTGCATACCATGCCCCCAACCCTACACGCTGTGTACTCAGTGACGTCTTCCTCCCAAGGCTTCCTCCTTCCTCTGTCACATCCACAACTTTCAACTTTCCTTTGCACATATTAATTCCTTCTGCTCCTCACAGTCTGCTGCCTTTGGCTCTTCTCTGACCCCTTGGCTACATCTCTAATACATACTGTCCTCCGTCTGTAAAACTTTGTGATGGCCAGCTGCCCACGGGCCTGACGGTCTATCGGTGCTATCGTTTTTACCCAATGTGTCCCTGCGTGGGAAGACCGCACCCATTTTCAAAACAGCTACAAATTCCCCCTGTGCTCGGCTCCAGGTTTAGCCTGTGGCACTGTGTTCATTGCACACCTGGGACCCTCCTTGGATTAGGTCTCTCTAAGCTTTTTCTTCCTGATGTATCTCCTGCCATCTCCTTCCTGACTCGCTTATGAGTTCAGCCTCGGGTTCCTTCCCTAGATGGTAAATTCTTTTTCACTTAGAACTCGGGTCCCCAGAGACATGGGAATGCTGAAAAATTGCCCGCTTGACTATTTAAAGTCATCGGGAGTCCTGGCATGCCCCCTAGAGGTGACGAGAGTAAAATGCTTTTATAACCCGTCTGTCCTGCCAACCATTACCAGCGCTGCAATAATAGTCAAGACTGTGAATGCCCACGTTCACAGATGAAATCCCCAGAGTCACCTCACAGATGAAACCCCCAGAGTCACCCTGAGATGGGATGTGTCTTGACAACAGTTGTTCAGAGGTCCGGAACACAAACCCAGCTTCCCCGTGTTGCTGCCAATCATAAGCGACCTCCTTAATTTAGAAGTTCCCAGTCTCTCTACAGACTGCCAATGTTCCCCTTTAACCCTCCTTTCTGATGGGAGAGCCCGTGGTGAGCATGCACGGAGGGCCCACAGACTCCCAGATGATTTTGAAGAGAAGCAATGGTAGAGGTACTGCCCCGCATGCCGCCCCTGGTCCTCTCCTTACCTTCTAAACCCACCCCACTGTAGATTCAACGCAATCTCCTGGGGCAAACCCCGGCACCTGGGGTGGACCCTTCCTTTCTCACAGGGATGGAGAAATGTGGCTTTCATCATGAGAGCTTGTTTTACAGCCAGCAAAACAGAAGTCTGAGGCAACCAGTGAAGTCTGGGCTCGCTTTTATGGGAACATTCAGAAACTCTCCCCCTGGATCTCTCTCCTAGAAACAGGCACAGTGAAATACTATAGCAAAACTATTTGTGTCAGATATCAATCTCTGATAGAACACCTAGAACATTCTATCTAAATTTAGTGATTATATAAAATCAGAAGCATTCGCCATAGGCATTTGGGTGGCACCCACACGGCAAAACGAGCAGCATTGTCAAGGTTTGTAAGTCAGACAGATGCATCTCTAGCCCACTTCTGCTGGGTCTAAAGTAAGGTAGACCTATTTCACCATCAGGCCTCTGGGAGATGTTCAGGTCTGAAAGGTGAAGGAAGTCAGGGCACCAAGGAGAAAACATGGCCCTGCCCAGTACTAGTAGGAACTGAGCATGACAAGGAGAACCACAGTCATGCATGGGGTGCCGAGAAGAAAATATCTGCCCACCCGGTGCCTTGTGGCACTGGGCAGCCCAGCACTATTATGGTGAGCAAATATATGGGAGAGAGAGAGAATGGTCCACTTCTTTTTTTTTTTTTTTTTAATTTTTTTTTTTAGTAAATTTTATTAAATTATAAAAGTTTCCATTTCCACCCCCCCTCCCAACACCCTCCCACTCCCCCTACTCCCCCTCCTCCTCCCTCTTCATCCCCCAGGGCAGTCAGGGTTTCCTGCCCTGTGGGAAGTTCCAGTTCCTTCCCCCTCCCTCCAGGTCCAGGAAGGTGAGTGTCCAAACAGACTGGATCCCCAAAATCCATTATATGTAGAGGAAACAGGTCCCAGTGTCATAGTCAATGGCTTTTCAGAAAGACTTCGGGTCAGCCACAGTCAGAGAATCCGGCCAAATTCGGAGAGTCTGGTTAGATCACGTCCTCTTTCAGTCCCAGTCCAACTGGCCTTGGTAAACTCTCATCAGATCCGTTCCCTTGTATCAGTGGGTGATAGCATCCCTCGCAGTACTGATTTCGTTTTTCATGTTCTTCCTCCTTCTGCTCCTCATTTGGACCTCGGGGGGCTCAGTCCGGTGCTGCAATATGGGTCACCGACTGTATCGCTGTCCTTCGTCAGATGCAGGATCTATGGTGATAAGCAAAATATACATCAGTATGGACATGGGCCACGGCCGATTCAGGCACCCACTCCTCTGTCCAGAGAGCAATCTGGGGGATCTCTCCTTGGACCTGGGATCCCATATATAATCAAGTCTCCTGTAAACCCTAAAATGGGTCCCTTAGTTGAAATATAATCTTCCCTGATCCCATATTCATCCTTCCTCCCTCCCCCCCCATCCCAGGCCACCAAGCTTTCCCCTTTCTTCCCCTACTCCCTTCTCTCTAACCTTCTCCCCTTCCATCGACCCTCCCTCCCCCCCATGCACCCGAGGTTACCTGGGACTCTTGTCTATTTCCTACCTCCTGGTGGATAGCTAAATAATCTTCATCAGGTTCATCTTCTTACTCATCCATTGTTGGTGGGAATGCAAACTCGTGCAGCCACTGTGGAAATCAGTGTGGCGGTTTCTCAGGAAACTGGGAGTCAACCTCCCTCAGGACCCAGCAATTCCACTCTTGGGAATATACCCTAAAGATTCCCGATCATACTACAAAAGCATTTGTTCTACTATGTTCATAGCAGCACTATTTGTAATAGCCAGAACCTGGAAACAGCCTAGGTGCCCCTCAATAGAAGAATGGTTAAAAAGGGTGTGGAACATATACACATTAGAGTTTTACTCAGCGGTAAAAAACAATGACATCTTGAATTTTGCATGCAAATGGATGGAAATAGAAAACGCTTTACTGAGTGAGGTAAGCCAGACCCAAAAAGAGGAACACGGTATGTATTCACTCATAAGTGGATTCTAACCATAATTAAAGGTCTTTGAGCCTATTATTCGTGATCCTAGAGAAGCTAAATGGTCCACTTCTTATGGACAGAGGCAGATCTGAAGAGGTGAAAGCCGAGAGAGAGAGAGAGAGAGAGAGAGAGAGAGAGAGAGAGAGAATTGTCCACCAATTCTGAAGAAACAAGGATGCAAAAGTGCTTTAAAAGACACTTGTAAATTGAATTCAATTATATAAAAAAAAGTATTTTTTACCACAAGCAAGTAAGCTTTATTCCAAAGATACAAAGATGGTTCCAAATATGCAAATTAATATTACATATCACACAAATAGACTTAAAGACAAAAATCACAAGATTATCACAGTAAATGCAGAAAAGACCAACCAACTTAAAAGTCCTGAAGGATTAGGAAAGCAAAGAACTTATCTCAATATATACACAAGTTACAAATGAGAATGAAAACTTATTATATCCGGTGAAGAAAAACTCAGCTCCTTTACATAAAAGTCAAGAATGAGACAGGGTGTCTACTTTCTTCACTCCTATTCAATATTGTGATTGAAGTTTAGCAGGATTTAAAAATCAATAAACAAAAATTCCGGCTTTTCTAGAGACCGATAACAAACATTCTCAGAAATAAGTCAGGAAAAGAATCCCATTTCCAATTGCTTCAAAAATAATGAATTGCATGCTAGCAAACCCAACCAAGGAAGTGAAAGTCGCCTATCGTGAAAATTTAAAACACTGAAGAATGAGGCTAAAAAAGACACCGATCGCAGGTTGGCAAATCTGTGTCATGGAAATCGCTCTATTACCAAAAGTGAGCTGTACAATCAGTGCAATAATCACCATCAAAACACCAGAGTGGACAGGGAAAGACCACAAGGCACCCCTCTACATGAAGAGCCAGGCGATCTCCACTGAGAGAGGGAGAATCAGTCTTCCCCAGAAGAGCCCAATGTTATGAGCAATTCTAAATGGGCTGAGTAAGGTGTGTGTGTGTGTGTGTGTGTGTGTGTGTAAAATCATAATAAAGTAGAAAAGGTCATGAATTTGAGAGGGAGTAAGAAGGAAGCTGGAAGGAGGAGAGGAGGGAGTAGAAATGATTTAAATGTAGCACTCGTGTATGACATTCTCAAATAAATAAGTTAATTAAAATTTTCAATACTGCTCTTCACAGAAACAGAAAGGGAAATCCTAAAATTCATATGGAGTCACAAGGGACTCTGGGTACCCAGCATATTCTCAGACAAAAGGAATAAGGCTGGAAGCACCATGTTATCCTACAGAGCCGTCATCTGTGTTTTTAATACATACATCAAATAATGGAACACAACAGAAGGCCCAGAAATGAAGCCATGTGGCAATTACCACCTGGTTTTTAACAAAGATACCCAAAGACAAACTCTTCAACAATAGTCCTGGGGAAAATACTAGATATACATGTGTAAAGGGATTAAGCTAGATCCCTCACACCCTGTACAAAAGGCGATTCAAAATGGCCTTAATGTAAGACCCAAAACTCCAAAACTGTTAGGGAAAAGTGCATAAGACAAAGCCAAGGATCCTCTAAAAGGTCTCCAAGGAGAACAAGGTGGCTCAGTAGGCAAAAGTTCTTCCCACGGAAGCCTGGCAGCCTACACATGATTTCCAGAACCTATAGAAAGGTAGAAAGAGAGAACCAACTTAATAAATTTGTCCTCTGCTCTCTGCACACTTGCAGTCTCTCTCTCTGTCTCTTTGTCTCTGTCTGTCTGTCTGTCTGTCTGTCTGTCTGTCTGTGTGTGTGTGTGTGTGTGTGAGAGAGAGAGAGAGAGAGAGAGAGAGAGAGAGAGAGAGAGAGAGAAAGATGTCTGAAGTCCTTCTTTCCCTTTCCTGAAATGCTCTTATTTCTTCTCTCTACTCCTGCAGTGCATATAAGCTGTAGGGTTTTATTAAGAAATCTTCTAGAGAACCATCAAGATGGCTCAGTGGCTAAAGCCCTTACCCCAGAGCCCACATAATGACAGTGAGCACAGTGGGCCACCTGTAATTGCAGCCGCAGAAAGTTGAAATGAGACTTTTCAGAGCAAGTGGGCTCTCAAGACTAGCCAGATAAGTGACATCTGGGGAGGAGGGGGAGTCACTGGAAGTCTTTGTTTCAATGAATAAGGTGGGAGAGCCATTGATGGTGATTCCCAATATCATCTTCTGGCCTCCATGCACATATATGAACACATACAAACATGTGTGTGTCTAAAACATGCCAACATGCAGACACACACACTACTCCTCTCCTCTCAGCTTCCCAGTGTGCACCCTGTACACAGAAAGATGCCTTCCCTCCAAGGAAAAAAAACGGCTGGCTTGATTTCCTAAAGCATTTTACAACGTCACTGGATACTAGACACCCATAGCAAAAGGTACAGAACTGAATGAAAATAATTGAACTGCCAGCCACCAGTGCCACCAGCGCTCATGACCCAGCTATATCACTCTTGAGCACAAACCTGAAGAACCCTGTACCCCACTACATAGATACTTGCTCATCCATATTCATTGCTGCTCTACTCTCAATAGCTAGAAAATGGAAACAATTAGATGGTCATCAATCAATAAGTACATAATGAAAATATAGTATATTTCTAAAATGGAATAATACTGTCATTACAAAAAAAAGCAAAATTATGTGCGGATAAATGGATGGAGCTGGAGATGCTGGAAACCTCTGAGCAAGGTAATCCAAACCCAGAAAGACAAACAAAGCATGTTTTCTCTTATATGTGGATATTAGGTGCCAATATTCATATGTGTGTGTTTCACTTAGGATACCCATAGAGATCAGGACCCAGTTAGGGACCACAGGGATGCTTTCAATGAGGGGAAGATATAACACAGTGATATAAAGACCTAAAGGGGATAATGAAGTAGAACAGGTTGAATTGCATTTGTGTTGCTGTGATAAAACACTGATCAGATTCAGTTTGAAGAATGAAGGGTTTATTTCAGTTAATAGTTCCACATGACAGACCAACATTGAGAAGTAAGAGCAGGAACTCCCAGCAGGAGCCAGGAAGCAGGAACTGAAGTAGACACCATGGAGGAACACTGTTTACCAGCTTGCTCTCCATGGCTTGCTCAGTTTGCTTTCATATACAATCCAGGATCACAGCCCAAGGGTGGCACTGCACACAGGGGGCTGGCTGGGCCTCCAACATCAATCACTAATCACAGACTTCACTACAAGCCAGTTTAACAGAAGGGATTCCCCAAATGAGGCTCCTTCTTCTAAGACTACTCCAGCTTGAGTAAAGGTGACAAAAAAAAAAAACTGATCAATACAGGAAGAAATATAGAAAGGGACAAACACTAAAGACCTATCTAATAAAGTCATACAAAAACTTACCTACTAATATAGAAGCTTACACACACACACATACACACACACACACACACACACACACACACACACACACACACAATGACAACAATGCCCCTAATAGACACTACAGGTTAACAAATAAAAAGCCCAATGCCAGGAATGGGTTACTTCCTCTTTTGGCCAGTGAGGTTCCTTTGACCCCAGACATTAAAGATGACTGCCAATGCAATGGTTACCCTCTAGAACTTGACAGTAAGGCCGTATTGCTGAAGCCATCACATAGTTGAGTCATAGAATATGGCTGGAAGCTTTGTCCTTTATTGGCTAGCGTTCACAGTTGGAAACTATGAACTATGCATGATGTTCATGATACTGGGGAAGAAATGTAATCATCACTCTTACCTAGCTCTGAACCTGCACGCTACAATAATGAATGGCCTGTCTAGACACACCCAATAGAGACATGAACATCACAGGAGTAACCAGCCACTTTCTGATCGGATTTAAGGCCTCCTAGACAAGCTGTTACCCATACCTAGCACCAATATCACGGCCAAGACTCTATGGTTAGACATAAGACCTAGGAGAGAATCTACTATGATTATTCTACTAAACAGGCCTCGTATTGAACCAGTTTCTAATGACTTACCACCATATCCATAGATTACTGTGTCTCTCAACCCTTACTAGAGAAGCTCTATTTGCAGTAGATGGGGATTAACACAGAAACAGAAAACTGGATATAGTGTAGAGAGTAAGAAACTGCAGGATGCTCAGCCCTAAGTGGGACATTTGTGTCACATCCAAGACAGCTTTAATTTGTGACTTTATAAGGTCAGGTGTTAACCCAGAATGCAGGATTGTTGACTGAGAAAAAGAAAAGCCTTTACAAAGCCTACCACATGACCCTCCCAAGACACAGGGGTCGTTAAGGAAGAAGGGGTTGGAAGACTGTAAAAGCCAGAGGTGGTCAATGACCACAAGGAAACAGTGTCTCCTGGACACAACTGGGCAGCTGAACAAATGACCTTGCAATGTTTACAACAGCAACCTGTGGCTGTGCAAACTCCAGAGAGACAAGATCCCAACACGGAAGTGGAAAGCTATCATGCAATGCCAGCCGTGGGAAAAGTTGGGGGAGCGGTGAATGGGATAAAAATACGGTGGGCACCATTTTCAAAGAGCTAGTAACTTTTCTAAAAGATTGTATCCTCCTAATAAAAAGGAGGCAGTGTCATGTGTTAAGTTTTATAAAGATTTTTTTCCCTGCCTCAGTTGTCACTCTTGCAATCAAGATTGACACCTGGTCCTAGAAATTCTTGAACTAAAACTGTCTCGCTTTCACTTAAAAAGAAATTAAATATTTTCAAGGTAAGAATATCGTCCAAAATAGTTTGCACCTCTTTGCCCCAAATCCATGAAGTCACCTGCTTCTGCTCTGTGGGTCATGGTAGTCCGGGATCGGGGAGGCAGCATGAATAAGAGTCTATGAGCGTCCGAGATCAAAGCATGTTGACTCTGAGTCTCCTATAAACAGGTACAATTGATTTTCTCCACTGCGGAAAAACAAGCTTTGAGTGTACTTGTGACCAAAGTATACAAAAAGTCAACTAACACAACAAAGAAACACAGTGGAATACATCTAATACAAATACATCTAATACAAGTATTCATATTTGTATTTGACACACTCTGATGCACCTTGAGCTTTTTCCACCTAATGTACTCTGGAAAGTAGTTCCTAAAAATCTTTTTAATTCTTTTTTTATAGCTGTATTGCATTCAATTATAAGATCATACTGTAACTTGTTCGATTATACCTCATGTTATGAATACATGAGTGAATTTACTCCTGCGCTCGTGCCAGTGTGCAAATTGTTTAGAAAGTAAATCTCCAAGGGTCCCACTGTGTCAGAGATTATATGACTTCCAAATTTTGACAGATATTGTTAAATTGCCCTGTGGTATCCTGTCAGCATTAATGTAAAAGGTTTCTTCTATTTCCCCACAGTGGTGTCCACAGAGGTGTTATCAATTCTTTTTATCATTTGATAGGTGAAAAATGATCGTGTGTGTGTGTGTGTGTGTGTGTGTGTGTGTGTGTGTGTGTAATTATGGGGTATGTGCATGTTTGTCCATGTGCACTCCTGTGCATGGTATCAGAGGAAAGCTTCAGAAGAGCCCTCCATACCATTCCTCTGCAGAGATCAGGTTTTACACCTGGCTAGCAAGCCCAGCAATCCTCCACACTGAGGCCAGGTTAGAAGCAAGTGTGGCACCACAGCCGACTTGTTTTGTGGGTTCTGGGACCCAGACTCTGGTCCTCATACTTTCATGGGATCTCCTTGCCATTCAGTCATCTCTCCAAGCTTTCTCAAGTATGTTTCAAATGTTTCAACTTGCACTGTTCCCACAGTATAGGGTTTGAGCCTCGTTTGAGTACATTTAGGGACCTTTTGTACTTGCTGTCCTGGAAATGATCTGTTCACGTCCTCTATCCATTCTTCTTTGGGATTTTTAGTATTTTGCAGGGTGGTGCCTATGAGTTCTTGAGTCAAACTGGCTTTTCTATAATGTGGATTACAAATCCTTTCTATTTTATTATATTTTTAAATCATATTTTTGCCGTTCAGAGAAAGCAAGAGTGTTTGGTGTATGTAGATGAACTGGATGTAAAACATCCCTGCTCACACCGGTAGAGGCCAGAAGAGGCTATGTAGTGTCTTCCTCTTTCCTTCTCCACCTTACCTCTTTGAGACAGGGTCTCTCACTGAACCTGGAGTACCCATACTGTTTTTCCACCAAGATGGTGGTCAGCAAGCCCCAAGGATCTTCCTGCATCTGGCTCCCCAACCCTCCCCAGTGCTGGGGTCACAGGAATGCTTGGCCACAGCTGGGTTTTTCATGAGTCCAAACTCATGTCTCCATTTATATGTAGTAAGCGCTCCATCCCATTGAGCCATCTCCCCATTCCCTCAGACTCTTATGTTATTTAATTTACTTATCCTCTCTAGCTTTGTGATTTGTGAATCAGAGTCATAGTTGGAAGCATAACACTCCCCTGAAGGTTACACAGCTTTTCTCTCAAATTTCACTCAAGTGTTTGTCTACTGGTTACATTGACTTAAAAATAACTAAATAGAATTTTGCGCCAAACTTGAGGGGAGCCTGGCATCTGGGCTGGCAAGGAAGCGGCCACCACAGCCATCGTGGTTCATCCCAGAACTGCATCACCGTTGTGTCCCACAACATGAGCATCAATAAGAACGGAGACCTGTCCTGGTCTCTGCTCTGGAAGGAGTTCAAATCCTTCCAAAGAGAACCACAGCCTTCTCAGTGGGAGGTAAACAGAACCTGGTGAACAGGTGGGGAAACCTGGATCTCCATTCCTGAGGAAAATGGACTGGTAAAGAACAGAATTCACATAGTTCTCAGGGGAGACCTCAAGGAACCACCACAAGGAACTCATTTTCTTGTCAAAAGTCTGGACAATGCCTTAAAACTTACTGAACAACCGGAATTATCAAATAAAGTAGACAAGGTTTGGACAGCCAGAGGCAGTTCGTTCACGAGGGAGCCATGAATCAGTCAGACCACGTCAAACTGTGACAAAGATCATGCAGGAATCTGAAAGTGACATGGTTTTCCCAGAAATTGATTTGGGAAGATACAAACATCTCCCAGAATGCCCAGGAGTCCTTTCTGAGGTCCGGGAGGGAAAACGGCATTATGTCTATAAACTTGAAGTCCAGGAGAAGGCTAATGGAAGACTGCTGTCTGCTGACTTCAAGTTGTTCTGTTTGCTCCTAACATCAAGGTTCTCACAAGGTCCTGGGACTGCTGTCTGCTGCAGATCTAGGAGCAATTATTTCTTTAGGGAGGGGTAGCTGGAAGAGCTTGCTTCATAATGCTGGGGATGGAACCTGGGGCCTGATGCATGATGGGCAAATGCTATACTGTTGAGCCACAACCTAGCCCCTGTAGAATTCTAAATAATGTTTTTATTTCCCATTCATCTAACTAGATTATAGTAAATATTCTTTAAGGAAAAAAAAACAAGAATAAATAAATAAACCTTTGGCTCATTTGGAGTTGTTTGTTACTTTTTCTCTCTCAGGGAGGAGTCCTGTTTCGTCTTCCTCTGCCATCGCCCTCCTAAATAATATCCCTTTCATCCTACCCTGAACTTGGCCTGGCCCTGCTTAGACATCACAACAGCTGCCGGCAGCACAGACTTGAGGAAAGGCGGTGGCCTCTGCCTCCCAGACCGACCAGAAGCCCCCGCACCCCACTGTGAATCTGAGCTGTCTGGGATGAAATGAATTCGGTGTAATTACAAGGACCCACTGAACGCATTCCCGTGATGGGGACCCTCAAAAGGAGTTGCCTTGTCCACTTAAAATTCTTGGGAGCACTGAGAAGAGTCGCTTGGAAAGGGAGAGAAATGGACTTTAAAGGGTGATGTCAGGGCTTCACCATGTGCTCTTGGCTGGTCGGACTCAGGGTAAGGATTTGGAGGCGCTGTGGGAGTATCCGTTCACTACTCTCCCCTAATCCTCTCAAATCGCCCGGCTCTACAGCTGTTGGTGCACCAGATAAACTATTTGTTCAATTATTCTTGGCCGGGATAGGGCGGCTGGCCTCAAAGGCTATGGGCTTCATAATTCCGGCTACTTCAATCAGCCAGGCCCTCCCCGGGCTGCCCACGGGAGACAGTGCTTGTTTGAAGCCAGGGTGCTGGGCTAGTCTTCTTTCCACTCTTTTCATCTCCACGCAGACGGCGGGGCGCGGACACCTCCCGACGGACCCCGGCAGGGAGCAGCATCAGCCGTGGGCCCCGTGCCAATGAACAGAATCAAGGCGATAAAATAATTACAAATGAAAGGGAGATTAGCGGGCACTGTGGAGACAAATGCTTCCAAAATGGTTCTAGAAATCTCCTCGGTGTGTTCTCAAAGGGGACTTCGCTGCAGCTGCCGTCTCCATGGCAATCAGGCAGCAGATGCTGGGCTGGGAGCATTCTGGACACTTGTCAGAGCCACCCAACACCAGCCCGGGAGGGAGATGTAGGCTGGTCACCTTGGCATCGCGGAAATGCACACTTTTATTTTCCCCAGTTTTAGTGCTCCTCCCCTTCTCTCAGCCTCTGCAGAGTCCCACTAAGTGGATGGCAGCTGAGGAGAGACTGGTCCTGTCTGGCAGTTGCTCTGAGAAATACTGGGGGGGGGGGGGGGGGGTGAAGTCTCACATGACTAAAAAGTCCTTTGCAGCCAAAATGCCCTCTCATCACTCAGTTCATTTTCCCTGCAAACTTGGATTCAGTGTCTTAGGAGACTAAGTCAACACCAACCAATGACTTGGGATAACTCTGCCTTTACAGCCCACTGCCTCCTTCGCTTCCTGCAGATCTCCTCCAATAAGCAAAATCTAAGCTAGCACAATTGACAGTTGTGAACAGTTGACTCAACACAAGCTACACACTGCAGCAAGAACTCTAGAACATCTCAGAGGGCGTCTCAACCTAATGTGACACACAGTCTGAAGCAAGGCCCAGCAGAGGCTTCAGGATATTTTCCCCAGAGCTGATGGCCAGGTACCTTAGCAATAGGAAAAGCTAGGGAATGTGAGTGCGTGGCTTCTAAATATGCGGCCAGTGGATAGTAGGGTACAGAGTACCCCAACTCAAGATTCCAAAATATGATGTGCTCTGTAATCAAAAACTTGAACGTCAACATGACACCCCAAGTGGAAAATCCTACTCCTGACCACATGTGTTCTGAGCAGGAGAGTTCCAGCATTCATCCACAAAGAATGCTTAAACTGTATGAACTATGCTAACGCATGGCATTATACAGAGACTATAGAAGAGCAGACAATGGAAATGAGTAGAAAGGATCTCCTTCCCTCCCACATTTGAGACCCCAGCACTGCCTCCAAGCGGTTTAGAGTCTGGCTGAGAAGGTTGAAAGAACACGGCCAGGGCTACTGCAGAGTTTAAAAACAACAACAACAACAATAATAATAATAATTATAATTATAATAATAGAGGCAGGAGCAACTAGCGAGTGTCCAGGTGGGTCTGCCAGACCATGCCCTCCACTGAAACAGAATGTGCCTGTGTGCATTTTTTTTTTGCAAAGAAAGCTTCAAAGTCCTCGTGCAATGTTCAAATGAATCTGAAACAAGAATGAGAGAACAGGCTTCAAGTGGGAAAAGAAGCAGGGAGCCGAAGGGAAAGCATGGGCATCCAGCTTACACAGACTCAGCCCAGTGCACACCGGCTCCCAGGGAGACTGAGCCGCTCCCAAGGTCTGAGACTTTGCCTCTAGGTTGATGACTTACTCCAACTCCCTTTATATGTGGCCACCTTTCAGCTAGAACTGTGGAATACAGATAGGTAAATCTTGATCAAAGTAAAGACGCCTGCGTTGAACAGGTTGATCCCCAATTATCTTTCCTCCGGGTCCCCAGCTTTGACATCCTACATTGGGTCAGAAGTCTCCTGCCTTGGGCATTCTTGAGCCCGTGGTATGATGGGTGTCTTTGGTTTTATACCCTCCCCAGTCAGATCATAAACCAGTCACATCCATCCCCCAGTCTCGCACCCCCACCCACCTCTGCTTCCGGTGCTGGCACGTAACTGTTTCCTCCAGGTAGGACATGGCCATGGCCATCCTGAGTCAGAGCATCTTGGATGACCTGCACGAGTCTCTCATGGGTTCAGAGTGGGGCTCCAAAGCCTTCCCAAGATCCTCACATATTCCGTCCCTCTCCCGGGTTACATAGGAGGCAGACAATCTCTGTGGCAGAAGTCTCCTTAGCCTTCCAGAAACCTCCCATGGGGACTCTTTAGTGGTGTAACTATACATAAGCCACACAGGAGACTCAACAGTGGTGAGTCTCACAGGACTTCTTGAGTCACCCATGATCTTATAAGTAATCCCAATAAATTGATTGGTTCATTAAACTGATCTTTCTTTTTAAAGATTTATTTATTATATATACAATATTCTGCCTGCATGTATCCCTATGGGACAGAAGAGGGCACCAGATCTCATTACAGATGGTTGTGAGCCACCATGTGGTTGCTGGGAATTGAACTCAGGACCTCTGGAAGAGCAGCTGGTGCTCTTAACCTCTGAGCCATCTCGCCAGCATCTACCAGTTCTTTCTTTAGACCATCTGAAACGGTTCTTCCAGCACATGGTGTCCTGGCAGTCGGGAGCCAAGGGATACCACTGTTACATGAGGGCCGGCTTGTTGGGGTATCTGTCCCGCCCAGTACCCCACAGCAGGCAGGCCCCAAAGAAAATCACACACAGGACTCCATAAGGTTATAAACTGATTGGCCCATTAGGTCAGGCTTCTTGTTAACTCTTATAACTTATGTTACCCCATTATCTTTATCTACATTAGCCACATTGGCTCCGTACCTTTCTCAGCTGGGCAGGTTACATGCTGCCTCTTCGGTGGTCTGCGCAGGAGTGGCAGAGGAACCTTCCTCAACCATAGCCTTATTCTATTCTCATTGCCCTGCCTCTACTTCCTGTCTGGTTGACCCACCTATACTTCCTGCCTGGCCAATCAGCGTTTTATTAAAATATGATTGACAGAATACAGACAATTCTCCCACACCATACCACAAAGCTACACCATGCCACAAACCTCACACAAGAGATTTATTGGGGTCAAAGAACAGAATGGTGACTGCCTCTGTCTGGAAACAGAGACACCTGGGGTCTGGACAGAGGAGAGGGCTTGTATGGGGCTTTCGGAACATGCTTCAAATAAGCTAGTTGAAAAGCACACTATTGTTTGACCATTAATGCTGAGTCATTGGAGTGAGGGTTTCCAAAGTTCAGGATCCCTGCCTCAACCCAGGAGCGAGGTGCTTTCCCCTTGACCCTGGTTTCAGGCCTGGGGTCAAGTCAAGGGAGGGGTGTTCTTTCCTCTGTCTTTTTTCTCTGCACCATCAATACCCTCATGTCTGGGGTCAACAGATGTGACAGCTGTCACCTTGGTTCCTTTCCCTCCTTCTCTTTCTCATTCAAATCACCTGCTTACTCATGGAGATGTCCCTTTCAAAACCTACTGGTGCAGAGCTGCCAAGGACAAGGTCCAACCACAAGAAACTCAGGCTCTCAGAAGATTAGCCACCAAGTAAGGAGCCCACAGAGACTCTGCTGTAGGTCCACACTGCACGAGTGAAACTTTGGGCTAAAAAGTGTAGGCGGACTTTTCTGTCCCGTCAGTGAGCTCCCAAATAACCACACAGAGACTTCTTGTTAATTACAAATGCTCTCTGATAGCTCAGTTTGTCACTAATGAGCTCTTCTAACTTCAACTAACCCGTATTTCTTATCTAAGCTCTGCCACGTGGCTCAGTACCTTTTCTCACTGCTGCAAGTTCATCTTCTACTTCTCCTGCGTCTCCCTCATGACCCCTGAGACTTTTCTTCTTCCCTCTCTCTGTCTGCCAGTCCCACCTGACCTCTAGCTGTACAGTTATCGGCCAGCCAGCTTCTTTATTAAACCAATCACAGCGACATATATTCTCACAGTGTAAAGGAATATTCCACAACAAGGGGCATCAAAATTCACTCTGCTTTGCTTGAGCCCATCTCAAAGCGAAAGCTACAGTCAGAAGAAGGAAATTCCAGGACTGGGTGTGGGTGGCTCTGAGGTGCATATCCTGTAGTGGTTCCTCCTAGACTGAAACTCTCCATCCTAAAGAGCTCTTCAAGACAGAAAGTAAGCATCTCAAATAAAGCAGCGTCGGGGAGTCCCCGAAACTGACCAGATTCGCTACCCTCCCCCACAGAGAGTATATAAACTACAAAGATTGTTGAGCCTCGTACTCAAACGTGCCCTGGCCTACCAAAAAGCACCCGAGGCCAGCCCAATTTGCCCAGAAGAAACGAAGGCCAGCAGAGCCACCTGGAAGAGGTTTAGACCTGCTGAACCGCTGGAAAAGGTCACTTCAACCTGTTGAGCTGCCTGCAGGCTATGCAGTGTGCTCCAGGTTCCCAGCTTCTGTGAGCTGTCACCCATGCTGGGTGGCTTTGGTGATTGTCTTTGTGTCATTTCTGCTTCTGTAAGTTTATCTCACCCATACTCCTGCAAGTAACCCCAGTAATACTCACTGGCTCACCAAGTTTGACTTTGGCGGAATCAGTACTGTGGTCTGACATGGGTTATTTGGGTGAGTAACCGTGTGTGTTGTGTCTCCCCGGGGAAAGTCCCGTACAGCAGTGCACACTGGCAGTGTGTCTTCTGAAGTGCCAGACCCCTTTCTCAGGTCTGGAGACAGGCACTCAGGCTAGGCACTCTCAGGTTGGCCTTGTTATAAAAACTTCATAGACTTCTCAAGAGAGGCAAGACCAGATCAGAGGAGTTTATTGACCTGAATTCAAAACCTCTGCAGTCATGGTACAGAGAGTCATGAGAGACCTAGGAATGAGACAGTCTCTGAGCCTTGCCCTCTTTCCTTACAGTTAAAAAGTCAGTGATACCTACGCTAACACCTGATCTACCTGTGGAGTACGAGACACTCCCCAGATCTCAGAGGTGGAAGTGGCGTCTTTCCATATTGACACAGACGTAAAGACAGTTCAGGGAGCTGTCGTTGTCAGGAAAAGTCGTAAGCAGCTCTCCATGGTCTCCCACCTGTAGGCCGCAAATTAGGTTCTGGCTTTGACGATGCTTTCACCACCTGGCCCGGGCCTGCTCTGCTCTAACGACTGATGTAACGTCACTTACTCCGCATGCCTTGTTCTTTAGCTTCAGCATTTGGTTTCTGGCTCCACATCTGATCACAAGCCCTTGAGAACAGACGTCTCATCTTGGTCAGTATCTCCCTGTACCTGTCACAGAACAGCAGAGGATCCTCATGCACCAGTGGACACCAGAAACTACTTCAAAGGGAGCAGTCCGGGAGAGGGGAGGCAGAGAGGCAGAGAGGACCACCAATCTCTTGATGGTCGAGTACTTACCTAAATGCCAAGTGCTGTTGGAAACACCTGTGTTATTGATCTCATTTCACAACCATCTTTTGACGTGACCTGTGTTACAAAAGAGGTGATTTAATTACAGGCATGAAGCGAACTTCCTGTTGTCATGGCTCAACTCAAAGTCAAAGCCAGGATTTGAACCCGGGAAGTCTAGCTCCCAGACCGCCCTCTGCCATGTGTCCTTTTGCTAAAGAGGATAAACTGTCCCTTCAGAGTAAAGAAGAGTCGTGAGGGCAGAGAAACAGAGGAAAAGAAAGTAGATGCTTACTTAAAAACAAACAAACAAACAAACAAACAAACAAAAGCAGTATTCTTTACCCAGCTCAATTATTAGGCCCAATGGCACCTCCAATGTAAGGACAGGATGCCTGGTCCCTGAGTCCCAGCTCTGCCTCCTGTTACTAACAGAGCCACTCTGCCTGCAAGGCATCTCTCAGAGGCGTCTCCTGCCTGTGCATGAGATAGACGGAGAGTATGCATGTGCCAATGGCGACTATCCCCAGATCAGAGAGCCCAGGCTGGTGACTGGGAATTACCTGTTGGGTGGACCACCAGGCAAGCTGTGACCCTATCTGAAGAGAATTCTCACTGTTCTTAGATAGGCAAATCAAGTGTCCCTGCCTGTGTCCCTCCTCACCATCTGCTTGTTTGGGAACTTTGCAATGCTGACTTATACGAAGATACTTGAAGTACCAGAGTCTCAGGCCTGCAAATACAACCCCAAGCCATGGAAACCGCCACTCTGCAAGAGGTGACCTGCTGGCCAAGGTGGCGGGACATACTTATAATCCCAGTCCTAGGGAGGCTAAAGCAGAAAGGTCATGAGTTCAAGACAAGCCTGGGCCACATAGTGAGACCCTGTCTCCAGACAAAAGTGGAGGACAGAAAGGAAGAAAAGAAGAAAGAGGAGTTTGCAAACATAGCCCTAGAAGAACCACTGCTGGGGAAAGGAGGGTTGTTTTTATAAGTAGCAACTCTGTGTGTGTGTGTGTGTGTGTGTGTGTGTGTGTGTGTGTGTGTGTCTATGTATGTCTATGTCTGTGTGTGTATCTGTATGTGTGTATCTGTGTGTCTATCTGTGTGTGTGTCTCTGTCTGTGCGTCTATGTGTCTGTTTGTGTCTACGTGTCTGGTATATCTCTCTGTGTGTGAATCTCTGTGTGTCTTGTGTGTGTATTTGTGGGGGGTGTATCTGTATGTGTGTGTATGTCTCTATGTGTGTCTGTATGTGTGTGTGTATCTGTGTGTGTATGTCTATGTGCCTGTGTGTGAATCTGTGTGTCTGTGTGTGTATAATGAAAAGGCATCAGATCAATTGCTTTATACTAATAAGATGTCAACACTGTTCAACTATGTGCAACGGTGTGTGGTTTAAACCTCCCTCCATCCACTCAGCAAGTACCTGTGGAACGTGGCTGCTGTATGCGAGCCTTTGCTCCCCAGGCTGTGTGGGGAGGACAAACACTAAGGTGAGTGAGCCCTTGGGGAGAAGAGACTTTGTCTAGCCAGGTGACAGGGAAATGACTGCAGAGTGTAAGTTTTAGATGCATGGGGCAGACGTCTATAGAGGGACTCTGCAGTGGAGACATGTATTTATACATGACATAACAGTTTAGCATAACACAGCACAGCCAGGCATTCTCAGCAAACTTGCAAGGCTGGCTCTACTGCCCACATTCCATGACTGAGAAGCAGCCCCAGTGAGCACTGAAACCACCCATAAGCACCTTGGGCTCCTCCCCTTCTACATCCCAGGCTGTGGCAGGGCCCACCCAAGACCCAAAAGCTGTCAAGGAGTGAGTCAGTGGTTGTTGCATTTCCTCCCTTCTTGCCCTTTTTCTGTCTCCCTGGGTAAGGTATGTTCTAGACGGAAATCCTATCACGTATGACCTATATCAACACGGAAGACATTCTGCTACGTGAAGTAATTTAGCCATGGAGGACAGCATGGCTACGTGATTCCACTCACAAGAGGTATCTCTCTAGCTGTCAATTCTGTGCAAGAAGAAAATAGATTGGTGGCCACTGGAGGCTTTGGAGAAGGGAAGTGGGAACTTGCCAGCAGGTGTAAGGTTACAGTTACAGAAATAGGTAAGTTCTAGACATCTGCCACCTATAACGTCTAAGGTTTTAAGATGTGGTGTTTATGGCATTGTGTATTCAAAACCTGTTAAGAGGTTGGGCCTCGTATTAGTGTTTTTAATCCCAAATTTTTAAAAAAAAATGTAAAAAAAAAAAGGAAACTTGGAGAGGTAGTGAATGTGACATTTACCTTGACTGTGGGATGATTCACAGGTAACAAATGTGCAAACTCACAGGATGGCATGTGTTAAATATATGCAATTTTATTTCAGTTTATACTGCAATAAGCCTATTTAAAGGCTAGCATTTTCTGAGATTCTCCTCCATCCAAAATTTCCTGCAATCCTTTTCTAGCATTCAAACGGACCAACTCGGACCCAATTCAATATGTATGATGAACTTCCCCCTCTTCTCTTCCGCCTCTGAGAAATGAATGAGTTTTCCAGTCAGAACCCTGAGATGTGAACAAAGGGCCTCTTCTGTACTCCCTGGCTCCCAGCTGGAGTGCTTTGAGGAAGGGGGATGCTGTCAGCCTGTCTCTACCCAGGGCGAGCTGGAGGACGGTTTTAGGGGACATGTCCCTAATTTTGTTTCATGTCACAGGCTCCCAGCATGCACTGAGGCCAGAGGAGCCTCCACTCACTGAGATGCACAGGCTGATACTTTCTGTTATTTTTCTTATGTCATTTAGCATGTTCCCCAGGTTTATCCATCTCAACAATGCAAGTAGTTCGAGCTAGCCCTGGATAGTGTGTTCACAGACAACCGTCTTCCACTGACAGACAAAAGTCAAGACGGAGCAGGCACGCCCCCGTTGATCATTGTGCCTAGCTTCTTCAGAACACCCTTCATGCCTGCTTTTCCAAGGCCTGGCACCCTCTCTCGCCTCTGAGAATGGAAAGAGTGACAGTACTAGTAAGAAATGATCTTGAACTGGCGATGTAAAATCAAAGACCTAGCTCAGAGGACGAGAGGGATGAAGGGATAAAATGGATCTAAACAACTGGCTGCTGCAGGAGAGCCAAGCACAGGCTATAGGAAGTACCTCAAGGACTAAATTTATACTGTTAGAAACCCTCCCTGTTTAGAGGCTCAAGAGATGAAGCTGAGAGTCCTTGTTACAGAGTAAAGGAATGATGCCTTTCCTTTCTTGGTGGTAGATCAGTCAGGATCTCGCCACTTAATTAGCCAGGAGCAATGCAGTGCCCCCTGGTGGTCATATGAGGTGTTTCCTATTACAAAAGTATGAAAACAGCACCATCTACAGGGCAGTTTACAACGTGCAGCTTTAGCAACAAACTTTCCAATTTGCTCACTTTAACTTGGCACTTGTAAAACAAAACGAGACTGAAAATGAAAAGCAACTACTTAAGAATGTGTGCTCCGTGTCACACTGAGGTGTAAACATCGGGCTTCTTATGGCCATGAGAGAAGCGTGGACTCTCGTCAGATTCAACCGAAATGGGGTTGTTCATAATCTTTTGAGCTTAATAAAGTTAATCCCTCAAAGCTTTGTTTTTTCTTATTCTTAAAGAGGAGGGTACGTTGATCTTGTAATATTAGACAAAAGTCTAAATGAAATAATGCACATACAATAAAAATCGAAAGTAAGCTAGAGTGTAGGTATAATAAATAGGCTTCGAATTACAAAAAAAAAAATTCACCTAGAAATTGGGGGGGCGGTGTTGTTGAAATTGTGAACTATTTCTAAAATGGGTTCTGTCAAATGAAAAACAAAAAGAACTCTGTGAGTATTTTTTTAAAGCGGGTAGCCTTTCTGCCCTCTAGAGTGATTGACTGAGTCTGACCCGCCCCCCAAAACTCAAACCAGCCCTGGGCACAAGGCCTGGAAACATGATTCTGCCAAGGGTATCTGCAGCAGGAACTGAGTATCTGCCCTGTGTTAGACACTTCCGGAAGTGTCCTTATCATGGGCAAATCTTTAAAAAAAAAAAAGCCAGAAAGGGCTTTGCCAAGAGTCTAAGAACATCTTCTTTTATACTTTCTCATGGACTTGTGAGAGCAGTCAGAAAGTCTCAACGCCGCAGGGAACAGCGTGAGCTCGTTAAGAGAAGGCTCCGTGGTGTATGGTGGAGAAGTACTGAGCAAGAAAAAGGGTCGACAGCCATGGAGAGGACAATGCGGGGTGAATGTTGAATCTAACTGGGGACGAAAGAGGGGGTTCCAGACGAAAATGCTGCATTATCATAATGTCCTAGAACAACGAGGTCTTCTTTATGGTGGAAATCAGCACAGCTGAGGGAGGGGGCTGATTACAGAGGGACACTAAACGTGTAGGGTGGCAAAACTGGCCTAAATTCTGGCGTGGAGGTTGGTCACACGGGTGTAAACAGGCCGGGTTTTCCTGAGTCCACTGGACCCTCTGAAAGCAGTTTTTACAATTTCAAGATATTGTAAGCTGGTTCACATTAGAATCACAGAATCCGCCATAGTGGAAGCATTTACCACCACAGAAATCGGCAAACACCGTCAGGCGGAGCTTCTTTACCCCACTAGAGAACCAAATATCTAACAAACAGGCGCACAGCCTTCATTTCACTCATCAAAGTTACCAAAAGACCCAAAATCTATTGCATAACATTGTATGAAAATTGTATCGCAAGTAATCCTACCTCAAAAATATGCTTCTCCCTTCCAAAGTTTGCAGAACACAGCTGGTGCCAGAACTGAGCAGTTAATCGCAAGAGACTGAAACAGTCATTTCTGAAACTGAACAACAGGACCGAAGGCGTGCTGGAGGGTGAAGCTCAGAGATCGTCCTAGTTTAGATTTTCTCAACTTGACACAACCTAGAGTTATCTGAGAAGTGGGCACCACAGCTGAGAAAAAGTCTCCTCACAACTGGATTGTATGCAGGCTTGAGGGCACTTTCTGAATTTGTGATTGATATGGGAAGGCCCCACCTATTGTGAGGGAGGCTGTCTCTTGGCAGGTGGTCTTGGAACACTAAGAGAGCCGACTGAACAAGTCCTGGGGGGAAGGGGGACCAGCCAGTACCTCTGGAGTTCCTGCTTCATTTCCTGTCTCAAGTTCCTGCCCTGAGTTCTTTCCGATAAGGGACTGTAAAATGGAACTCTAAGGGGAAGTAGACGTTTTCCTCCCAAAATTGCTTTTGGTCAGGATATTTTATCACAGCAACAGAAACCCGAACTAAGACAAAGACAGCATTCTGCCTGCCATACTGAAGACCTTAGGTTCCATCCCCAGCACTTTTTGCCCAGTCAAAATGGAGCTAAAGCAAAAAAAAAAAAAAGCAGATCAAATACACAGGTTTCTGGGGGGGAGGGATGTAGAGCAGGAACAACACACAGAGTTGCCGCACAGGCTGTAGATTGTTAGCCTTCCCCTGGGGAGAACCTAGGCTCCATTCCAGAACCGGCTCACTGCCCGTCCTCTGTCATTTAAAAAGAGTGTTAATCATTTTTATCTTATTCGCAGGCATATCTTGCCTGCATGTATGTACGTGCACTTGCATGTGTACCTGGTGCCTGCAGAGGCCAGAAGAGGGCATCTGATACCCTGGGACTGGAGTTAAGAATAGCTGTGAGCTACCATGTCAGAGCTGGAAACTGAACCCCAGTTTTCTGCAAGAACAGCTCAAGAGCTAATCGAAGCTGTCCCTCAAAGCAGAGAGTGCTCTTTTCCCAGATGGCCTACAGGCTCCATCGGCAACATCAGCTTTCTCCAGAGTCTATCCTGCCTATGTGCCCTGAAGAATTTGGAAGTCAAGTTCTCAAAATATTTCTTGTTCACCACTCCATATAGTCACCCATCAATATGAAGAAGGCATTGGTTCTTGGTACCCAAATCAAGAGATGCCTGGAGTCTCTTCTATTGATTGCATGCAAACTGTGCCTATCTTCCCATAAACTTCATCCCTGAGTTACTTTAATGCCTAATCCAATGAAAATACTATATAAATAGTTGTTATACTGCACTATTTAGAGACTAACAGCAAAGAAAGCAACCTGTACATGGTCAATAAAAATTCAGTTTATTTCAAATACTTTTGGTTCACGGTGGATGGACTCCATGAAGACAGACCTACAGAAGCAGAGAGGACACCAACTATATCCATAGAGATGTTTTATTGATTCTCTTTCTCTGTGTGTTTTGACCTTCTATCCTGCAACCTTGTCCAATACACCAGCCTAGGAAGTTGTTTATAGACTTCTGGTGCCCAAGTTTGCTTTAATTGTCCACTTGACACAAGCTAAATTCATCTGAGAAGAATGACTCAGTAGAGGAATTACATAGATCAGAATGGCCTATGAGCACATCTATGAGGGTTTGTCTTGATTGATCAATGCAAGATTGAAGGACCCCAACTCATCTTAACCACAGTTATGCCGTTCTGCAAAGGTTTTCAGATAGCAAACTTAATTAAGGACCCCCAGAGTTTAGAGCCTCCGGAATGCGGAGCAGATGACCAGCTCCATTAAAAGGATCTCCGGAATCCAGTGCCTCTGAAATGCTGAGCAAAGACACCTGAGCAAAGATAGCCTCATCTGGCTGCGAGACATGAGATTTATGGATAGGTCATAGGAACAAAGAAAGAGAAGATTGCGAGGCCTGAGGCATGTAGAAAGCGGGGCTCGTCACGAATCAGGGGCTATGCTATCAGACGTCTGGTCGCCAGCCAGAAAAGGGGAAGGCAGGATGAGAGGAACAATAAACCGCCAAGCAGTCCCCTCAATGTTATCTAGGTTAAAAATTTACCACCCTGCATCTCGCTTCTGTAAACCTTGCTTTTTGCTCCCCTATAAAAACCCCTCACCCCCAACCTGCGGCGCGCAAGTTCTTCGAGAGACTTGTCGCCCAGGTACCTGTGTATCCACCAATAAACCTCTTGCTGCTTGCATTCGGCTGCGTGCTTTCGACTGATCTTTGGGCTTGGGGTCTCTCCCGAGGGAAGACGCCCAGCGGGGAGTCTTTCAGATGGTCCAGCTTATAGACAGCAGCTTCCCTTGGCAGGTGGTCCTGGGTGTTACAAGAAAGCTACATAAGAGACAAAGAGATGGCTCAGAGTTTAAGGGCACTTGCTACTTTTACAGAGAACCTGATTTTGGTATCCAGTACCCTCATTGAGTAGCTCACAACTACCTGTAACTTCAGTTCTAGGGGATCTGAATCTGAATCTGATCGGAATCTGATGCCTCCTTCTAGCCTCTACAGGCACAAGCTAAGTATTGGCATAAGAACAGACATATGAATCAATGGAATTTAATTGGAGACCCTGACATTAATCCACACACCTATGAACACCTGATTTTTGACAAAGAAGCCAAAATTGGACAATGGGAAAAAGAATACATCTTCAACAAATGATGCTGGCATAACTGGAGGTCAATGTGTAGAAGAATGCAAATAGTTCCAAATCTATAACCATGTACAAAACTCAAGCCCAAATGGATCAAAGACCTCAACATAAATCCAGTTACAATGAACCTGATAGACAAGAAAGTGAAAAGCAGCCTTGAACACATTGACACAGGAGACCACTTCCATAATATAACCCTAGTAGCATAGGCACTGAGAGCAACAATTAATAAATGGGACCTCCTGAAGTCAAAATGGCAGCCTATAGAAAGGGAAAAGATCTTTACTAACCCCATATCTGACAGAGAACGTCTCCAAAATACATAAAGAACTCAAGAAACTAGACAGCAAAACACCAAATAAACCAATTTTAAAGGGGGTACAAATCTAAACAGAGAATTCTCAACAGAAGAATCTCAAAGGGTTGAAAGACATTTAAGGAATTGTTCAAAATCCTTAGTCATCAAGGAAATGTAATCAATAAGAGTCTGAGATATCATCTTACACCAATCAGAATAGCTAAGATCAAAAACACTAATGACAGTTTATGCTGGAAAGGATATGGCATAAAGGGAACACTCCTCCACTGCTGGTGGGAGTGCAAACTTGTACAGTCACTTTAGAAATCAGTAGGGCAGCTTCTCAGAAAAGTGGCAATCAATCTACCTCAGGACCCAGCAATACCACTCTTGGGCATATACCCAAAGGCTGCTCAATCATACCACAAGGACATGTACTCAACTATGTTCATAGCAGCATTATTTGTCATAGTCAGAAAGACAGACAGGGCATGTACTCATTCATAAGTGGATATTAAATGTAAAGCAAAAGATAACCATGCTGCAATCCACAGCCCCAAAGAAGCTAAGGAACAAGGAAGATCCTAGGAAGGATGCATGGATACCCCTAGGAATGAGAAATAGATAAGATCTTCCGGGTAAAATGGGGGCACAGAGTAGAGGGGAGAAGATGGGGAGGAGAACGTGAGGGAAAGGGGTGGTCAAGTTGGGGAGGGATGGAGAGGGACAGCAATGAAAAAGATTTCTTGATAGACCGAGCCATTATGGGGTCAAGAAGAAACCTGGTGCTAGGGAAATTCCCAAGAATCCACAAGGATGACCCCAGTTAAGACTCCTAGCAATAGTGAAGAGGGTGCCTGAACTGGCCTTCTCCTAGAATCAGATTAATGAAAAACCTAATTGTCATCATAGAACCTTCATCCAGTAATTGATGGAAGCAGATGCAGAGATCTGTGGTCAAGCTCCAGGAGTCCAGTTGAGGAGAGGGAGGAGGGATTATATGAGTGAGGAGGGAGAAGGTGTCAAGATCATGATGGGAAAAACCCACAAAGCTGACCTGAGCTAATGGGTGCTCATGAACTCTGGACCGACAACTGGGGAGCCTACATGGGACCAAACTAGGCCCTCTGCATGTGGGTGACAGTTGTGTGGCTTTGTCTGTTTGTGGGACCCCTGGCAGTGGGACCAGGATTTATCCCTGGTGCATGAACTGGCTTTTTGGAGCCCATTCCCTGTGGTGGGATGCAGCCTTGATGCAGTAGGGAGGGACTTGGTCTTGCCTCAACTTGGTATGCCAGGCTTTGGTGGTTCCCCATGGGAGGTCTTACCCTTTCAGAGGAGTGGATGGGGGTGGGGTGAGGGGAGGTGTGCGGAAGGAGTAGGAGGAGGGGAGGGGAGAACTGTGGTTGTTTTATAAAATGAATAAAAAATAAATAAAAAGAGAGGAAATAAGATATCAAACACAAGTTGATCAAATGCAGAGCTCAGGGCATTGCAAACACAGCAGAAAGGAAGCTTTGCCTTGTCTGTAGCCTTCCAGATACCTCCTACCCCTTCCTGTAACTTCAGTGAGACAGAGGCTCCCCACTCCCAGAGAGCAGCATGGCATCGGTGCCCAGGAGCTGTGAGTTCTGATACACAACAAAAAAAATATTTCCTCAGAGCTCCCAGAAACACTGGGCTAAGGCTTCAGATAGGCAGGGACTTTGTAAGAGAAGAGGGTGTAAAATCCAGTGTTAACTCATAATAGACTTTTCTACATAGCTGTGAAGCTAAGATAAAGGGGAGCTCCATCTTTGTCCCCTTAGCACATTCTGCAGGGCTCCTCTACCACCTATGACAAGATGTTCCTGTGCTCTGTCCACCACTGGAAACTGTGACACTGTGACCACCTATTAAAATGGAAGAAGGGTAGGCTGTCACCTGATTAGACTGCCCACAGATCACCACGCCCTCTCACCACTCACTACACCTTGCCACCTTATCAAAGGCTCCAAACAGCTTTTCTCAAGGCTATAGAAACTGATATTGAAAAATAGCTCTAACCGATTTGTGTGTATGGGGGTTTGCTTGTGTCTATATCTGTGTATCACATGCATGAAGTGCCTACAGAGGCCAAAGAGTATCAGGGGCCTTGAGTACCAGACTTAGCATCCCCTCAGGGCTCAGAATAGGGCATCTATGGCAAGTGAAGATGTGAGGGTAAAAAATTAACTCAAGCAATGTGATCTGTTCATGTTCTTTATTTTTCGGGACAGGGGGAAAAAGTGAAGTGAAGGGATGATCCCCACTAGGTTTATAGTTTTTACAGTCTGTTGGAAATTCCCACACATAAAAACAATGATAATATGCAAATCGAAATCACAGAAAAGGGCAGGTAGAACCTGATAAAACAGCACCCTGGAGCAGGTGACACCACCCAGGAAAGAGCCAGCATTCAAGGGGAAACACTTGACATTCCAAATCATTAGAATAAGGTTACTAAACAACCTGAATCCTGGATTCACCCATTCTCATACAAGTTCTTTTGTGATATCCAACTTTGAGGACACCCAGATTTGTTTGTTAGCAAAGGCGGAACTTGCTATCTTCCTATTCAGTGCCTGTCTTCTTTAGACATTTCTATGTGGTCTGTTAGCAGGTAATTTTATGGGATTATCTCTATGTAAATTTGACTGTTAGAACAAAGAGTGAGTGTCATTGCTCTAAGGCCTCCTGGTGTGGGGGAATGGATCAAGGTCATTCTGTTGCCTGTGCAGGAGAAGTTACCCTGCTGAGTGTTAAGTTTTTCCGGTGACCCAAAAAACTTCTTCACCAATGCAATAATCCAAATCAGAACAAATTAAACCCAATTAGAAGAAGGACCAGGTTTAATGGATGCCAGCACTCCTTCCTCGAATTGTCCGTGATGCTCCAATAACCGGAGCTCGTACATTTTATACTGATGCTAATAAATCAGGGAAAACAGGTTACAAATCAGAAGAATCAAGTAAAGTGGAACAAAGTCCTTATGATTCTGTCCAGAAGGCAGAATTATATGCCATCCTTATGGTGCTTAGGGACTTTAAAGAACCTCTTAATATAATTACTGACTCACAATATGCAGAAAGAGTTATTTTGCATATTGAAACTGCTGAATTTATACCTGATGGTACAGAACTGACCTCATTGTTTATCCAGGTACAAGACATGATCAGGAACAGGCTCTGCCCTATTTATATAACACATATCCGATCCCATACGGGTCTGCCAGGTCCTCTAGCACAAGGTAATGCAGATATTGATCAATTATTGATTGGTAGTGTGCTGCAGGCATCTGAATTTCATAAAAAACATCATGTCAATAGCAAAGGCTTGAAAAAGGAGTTTTCTATTACATGGCAACAAGCTAAGGAGATTGTAAAGAAATGCCCTGCGTGACCACCGCCATTTTGACTAAGGGCAAGGAGGGGGGCAGGTCAGATGACCTCACCGCATCTTGACTAAGGGCAGGGCAGGTAAACAAGTCGCCATCTTTACTGAGGTACCCCTTGCCTCATCTTATCTTTTGCATATGTTTTTGTCTCTAAATTCTTCTTATTGACTCTGTTACATGTGTGTTCTGTGCAGTGGTATGCTTTCAGTAGGGCCCACCAGAGCAACCACTTCACCCAACTCCTGTTTAATACGTGTGTGTGTGTGTGTGTGTGTGTGTGTGTGTGTGTGCGCGCGCGCGCGCGGGCGTGCGCGTGTGTGCATGTATGTGACTTTTGAGTTAACTTTATGTGTGAATATAAGTTAGCTTTAACTCTGTGTGTATATGTGTATAAAACTTAAATTCAACTATGTGTGTTTGTGTATGTATTTACTGCTAAAAAATGTTTTAAGTAGTCCCAGTCCTAATGAGCTCTGTTCATTGTATTTCATTCCAGACTAAGGAAGCAATAAGTCTCAAATATTTTAAATTGGTATTTAATCCAACTCTGCTTTAAAATGTATTGTAGATAGATAGATAGATTAAAATTTAAGGTTATAAAAAATCTATTTCAGATTAACAAAAGCTAACCTACACCCTTTCCTGTAAGCTGTTCACTATTTTCCGTTCTACTGTTAAGTTTGTGTTGCAAACAGTTTTTTCTTCTTTGTCTTTCACAAGTATAAATCTCACCTGTTAAGTCAAGCTTGGACTCAGCTCTCCAGGCAGATTCTATATGGTAGCCATAATTTACCTGTACCCGACAAACAGCCCTCAACTGTTCAGAGATCTGGGGAATATGGCACTTAAATGTTTAATTATTAAAAAGACTTTTCATAACAGAGAGACAGATTGGTTCCTAACAGCAGCATTCAAAGAAGACAGAAGACAGATGGGCACAGAACAACATCCATCCGCAATTTGCTTCATCAAATGAAAGTTCTAACCACTGGGAGAAACTGCCTTTCATCTAAATTCCTGAAGATCTCCAGACAGTCTACAAAGAGTAAATGGAATTGATGGCCCTGCTGCTCATAGACTTGTTTTCCATCAGATTTCCTAACCCATGGGATCTTCTAAAGCCTGGCAGGCCCTGTACAAAAGGCAAACATAGCCCTAAAAGTCCTTGCCCTCGATGACCATGGATGACCCTGAGGAGTAGCTCTAGGAAGCCAATTGAGTAAGTTCTCTGTCATTCTTAATCAAAAACTCAAGAAAAATTTTATCCTGATGCAGTTTGGCAGCAGAGAGGTTTGCCTCTTTGAAAGGACAACCTCACCAAACAAATTTCAGTATAACTTCTTACCGTGTTTTAAATAAAAGGTGTTTTAAGACAAAGAAATGCAAGTTATTAAGGTGTGAGGACAAATGCAAGTTATCAAATTTCTCTCTCACGCTGCCGTTCATAGTCTTAACATTATCAAGAAAATGCTGATGAGCTATTAATCCAACTCTGGCAGAGTTCTGCTACTACCACTGCTACAAGATCAAGGTTTTAAGTTCTCTTTGGTCGTTTTCTAAAAATACTTTTTATTGTACAAAAACATCCACCACAGTTATTCTGGCACATATGTTAGGAAGCTTCCAACCAGCTCCAGGGAACCTGACACCCTCTTCTGGCTGTCACAGGTCCCCCCACACATTTGACACTCAAACACATATATATAAGTTTTTAAAAGTCTAAATAAATAAAAAAGACAAGAAGTTGAAAGGGAGACAGGATTTATGTTGGGGGGCAGATATGACCAAGATACACTGTGTATATATCTATGAAACTCTAAACAACAGCAACAACAGCTTTTAAGAGTCTCAGGTCTACCATGCCATGCCATACCAGAACTTATTATTGTGATTACTTGGTTGCCACCCGCCAATCTCGCCTCATCCCTTCCTAAGCCCACTCTACCAGCAGCTGGAACCACCATTCTACCCTGAACTTCTGTGAGGTCAGCTTTTTTAGGCTACACACAAGAATGACATCACCGACTTGAGCTTCTGCCCATGGCTTAGTTCCGCTAACACGGAGACCCCCGGCTCAGTCATGCTGCAAACCACAGGATGTCGTCCTCTCGGGATCAAATTGTGTTCCACTGGGTACAACCTACCACTTTTTCTCTGTCCACTCACCAGCTTCTGTGCAGTCATTGAATGGGAGGAAACATAGACCAGACATCTGAGAAGGAGCTGATGTACAGAATATAAAAAAATTCCACATGCTCAATAGCAAATAAATAAAGTAACAAAGTTGATCTTAATAGGCATTCATCAAAAGAAAGCATACAAACAGCAAACAAATATATGAAAAAAAATGTTCAACATCATTAATCATCAGAGATTTGTAAACCACAGTGAGATATCACCTCACTCCCGTGAGTCATTAGCAAAAAGTCTAAAGATAAGTGTGTGTGTGTGTGTGTGTGTGTGTGTGTGTGAGAATGTAGGGAGACCAGACCCTCCGCAAACTGTTGCTGGAAATGCAAGCCAACACATTAGTGAGAAAACAGTATGGCGATGCCACAAAGAATTAAACACGAGAATTTTTAAAAGACGCTGCTGAAGCAGATCTCTGTGTGAGAGGGCTCAAAGATGGCCCGATCTATACAGCAAGCTCCAGGCCAGTTAGGGCTATACAGTGAGACCCTGCCTCAAAAACAAACAGACTACAACAGGCTGAAGATTTGCTGGTTCAGAGACATGACCTCTGGGAGCCATACTCTTAGGAGATTTATAGCAAGTGGCGTGGGTCTATATGCTGAAACCTGACTGTGGGGCCCAGAGCAGCCTGGCCACACATGGGGCCCAGGCTGCACGGCTGCCACAGTAGGCAGCACCAGGTTCCAAGAAAAACCATAAGCTGGCACCACCCAGGAACAGACCATGCAAAGGAAATTCCTAACATTACAACCACTGTAGACAGGGTCACCTGCCAGTACACACCCATCGCTTTTCACCAGGGCATCCCTAGACAAATGTCAGCCACTCAGGAGTCCTGAACCTTAAAAATCAGTCACCTCTACCTTTGCTACTATAAAAGCCTAACCCCAACCGAGCTCAGGGCTTTCCCATCAGTCCAATATGTTGAACACACAGAGAATCCGAGTTTGCAAACTTGTAGAAAAATAAAGGCTCTTTGCTTTTACATACATACAGGACTCAGTCTTCTAGTTGCTTTTGGGGAGACTCTGTGATCTAGGCATAACAGGTCAACAGCAGACCTCTGGATGGTGGGGACGAAACTTTGAATCTGAACATACAGTGTTCAGAAAGGTGGAGATGTTACCCTAGGCAGAGCCTGCAGGACACGTAATCACAGCTCCCAGGCAGCACACCATATACTAGGAAAGAGCTTCATGGAGACTGGACTGGAATTCACAACTGGACTCCTAGGGCTTCCCGGGGGGGACCAGCATATGCTACTGGTTCTGAGAGGCGCATCCCAGTGGCCAGACCAGGTCCAGAGGAATTAACTGAATTCTACTGTATCTTTAAACAACTAAGGTTACATTTTTCCACAAAATAGGAAAGGAAGAATCGTTACCAAACCCTCTTATGAAGCCGGTGCTACTCTGATGCCAAACCGGACAAAAACACAACAAAGAAAATTATACAGGGAACACGGGAGCAAATATTGCCAGTAAAACTGAAGTTATCTTTAAAGAAGAAAATGAGGATCCTGCAAAGGGAAGTCAAAGAAGACCCCAGTTCTTGGAGAGCTGTTTCGTGTTCCTGGATTGTCATAGTTAGCATTGTAGAGATGGCTAGATTAACAAAAGTTATCAATAGATTCAATGCAATCCCCATAAACCTTCCAATGATATTTGCCACTGGGAAGAGCAACCCAAAAATACATCTGGAAAAACCGAAGCCCGTGCATAGCCAAAGCCATCCTCAGCAGACCGAGCATTGCTAAACATATTAGAAATTAAACTTCAAAGCCGCAGTGACCAAAACAGCATGGTACTGGCGCAGTAACAGACACAGCAATGGACAGAATAGAACAGAAGACCCAAATATAAACCCTCATGGCTAAAGCGTCCTGGTTTTTAATGAAGATTTTAAAAATACACCTTGAAGAAAAGACAACCTCTCCAACAGATACTGTGTGAAACTGGATACACACTTTTAGCTCTCACCCTGAGAAAAATGAACTCCAAATGGGTCAAAGATATTAAGGTAAAACCTGAAACTCCAAAACTGTTAGGAAAAAGAACGGGGAAAACAGCTCAAGAGATAGGCACGGGAAAGGGCTTCCTCAAAAGGACTTCCGCCAGGCAAAAAGGCCAACAAATGGCTCCTGTGACTTCCTAACTGAGTGAAGAGACAACCTAGAGAATGGAAGAAAATCCTTCCTGCCTAACATCTGACAAAGTATTAATTCCTAGAATATATGAGGAACTCAAAAACTTAAACAAGAAAGCAAGCTACCCAGTCAACCAGAGGGCTAATGAACAGGAAGTTCCAACCCAGTCAACCAGTGAGCTAATGAACAGGAAGTACTCAGAAGATAAAATACAAATGGCCAATGGACACAGAGATAAATGTTCATGTGCACTAACTATCAGGAAGATGCAACTTTTGGTGAGCTTCTGCCTTAGTCCAGTCAGAAGGAGAATCATTAAGAAAGAAATAATGATTACTAGTGAGGAATCAGACAAGAGGGGACCCTTACTACACACCCTGGCAGGAATGTAAACAGTCCAACCCACATCTCACCTCATTCTGTGTGCAGTGGTGCTGGGGTCTGTGTGCCTGTGTCATTGTGATTGTGTGTTATAATCAGATTTGTATGTGATAAGCTTTATTTTGGCTTTTAAAATATCATTAAAGTTTCTAAATGTGGTCCCTCCTCTGTGAAGGTTACTCTCCATTCTTTTTTTATCTTACTTACTTACTCTGAACCCCCACACATTCCAATGTGCTCTACTGTGCCCTAGGCTGGCTCCATAGCTGTCCAGATCACTCCCATTGAACTTCACTGCTGTCCTGAGCCATGGACCTGAATCAAGGGCCAGCTTGCTTGCTTTCCATGCTGCAGCCACAAGAGGGAGTACTGTGACAGCTCTGCAGACCTACAGGGCGATGTATTGCCTGGTCAGGTAAAGTCCGTGATGTCATGAACCCAATAAGAAAAAATTTAAAAAAAAATGGTTATGAGACAGGCAAAAGCACAGGAAAAGCATCTCAAAGAGAAAAGCAATCAAGAAAGCTAACCGAGAAATGACATAGACTTTGGAATTGGGAGACAAGGACATTAAAACAGTTATTATATGCTATATATTCAAGACGCCCAGCTGTTGATGATACCTGAAAGATAGGTTTCGAAAATGTTGAAGTCAAAAACAAAGAATGTAGCTCAGCCTTATGCAGAGAGCTGTGAGGTGGATTCCAAGCATGATGAGCAGAGAAGGAAGAACAGGGGCAGAAGAGTGGGAGGAAAGGGAGGGGGAGGGAGAAGAGGGGAGGGAGAGGAGGGGGAGAAGAGTGGGAGGAAAGGGAGGGGGAGGGAGAAGAGGGGAGGGAGAGGAGGGGGAGAAGAGTGGGAGGAAAGGGAGGGGGAGGGAGAAGAGGGGAGGGAGAGGAGGGGGAGAAGAGTGGGAGGAAAGGGAGGGGGAGGGAGAAGAGGGGAGGGAGAGGAGGGGGAGAAGAGTGGGAGGAAAGGGAGGGGGAGGGAGAGGAGGGGAGGGAGAAGAGGGGGAGAAGAGTGGGAAGAAAGGGAGGGGGAGGGAGAGGAGGGGGAGGCGTGAGAAGAAAGGGAAACCGTGGAGGAAGAACAGGAGAGAGGGAGGGGAAAAAGGAAGAGGTAAGGGAAAGGAGGGGAGAAGAGAAAAAAGAAAGGAGAAGGAAGGAGAGGAGGGGAAGGAGAAGGGCGAGGTGGACAAGGAGGATGAGGAGAAAATGATCTTGTGTTGAGCAAGGCATGATGGTCCTCCCCTGGCAAGTCAGGAGGCTGAAGTAGGAATACCACAAATTCATAGCCGGTCTGTGCCATATAGCACAAGTCTCCATCTTTAATAAATGAATGACTAAATCAATTAAATTGGACTTTTGAGACTAAAACTACAACGTCAAAAAGAAAATCTACAGTGTAATCATGAAAATACATGGATGAGATGAGCAGAGTAGACACTGAAGATAACGCTCCGTGAACCTGAAAATACAATGATTCAAGCCATGAAAACTGAAATCCAGAAGCTGGCAAACGGAGCAATAGCGCATTATGAACAACTTCAATCTCTCTAGAATATGAAGAACTAAAAATGCCTCTAAATGTTAAAAAAAAAAAAAGATGAAAGGAACCTCTAAATTGTCAGTCAGATCATGAGAATTAAGGTTTGTTGGAGATAAAAACAAAAAACACTCGGCCCGGTGGTAACACAGGACTTTAATCCCAGTACTCGAGAGGCAGAGGTAGGTGGATCTCTGTGAGTCCAAGGCCAACCTGGTCTACAGGGTGAGTTTCAGGACAGCTAGGGCTACACAGAGAAACCCTGTCTTCAGGGGGAAAACTAACAAATAAACAGAAACCGTATTTCACTCTCTACGTATTCCCAGCTCGTAACTCTGTGAATTAGTTAGATGCCATCGATCCAAACAAGCTGCTCCTAGGTTTTGCTATGTAACCCTGGCTGGCCTTGAACTTTCAATCCTCCTGCAAGCCTGGTTATTATAGGCATGTGCCACCAGCTCAGCCAATATTATTTTAATCCTATAAAATTAGTACCTGACACAGAAGTGTTCCTTCCGGAAATGTAAAGGTCATTCCATTTATATGAGAGTTCTGTGCATATAAATTGTTACACCCACAAACTAAGAAGAAAAGGCATATAACTTTATGAATAATTGTAATCGTTCTTCATGTGTAATAGTCTTCTAACAAAAAAAATAGAAACAACTGAAATAAAAGCTGTGGACCAGACAGAATCCTGCTTCCAGCCATGTTAGAACATCAGAGACTGCATTTACTTTCTCCCACTTTGAAAACTAAAAGCTGCGGACAATATACGACGCTGGACAGCAGCGATGCAGAATCGTGGTCACTGAGAGGAAGAAATCAAACGACCAGGGTAAAAGAGGTGCCACATTGCTGCCTGGAGAGCTTCCAGCCGATCGTAAAAGAAAGAATCAAAATGGAGCCGAACAGGCTCCCCAGATAAAGAGACAAAGTTCAGGGCACCAGCAGAGCAAGGAAACTAAGCCAAGCGTCACAGAAGGGAGATCTCCTCGGGCAGCAGAGGGGTCCTCCAGCCCAGGGCTGAGCACTGTGTTGTGGGCAAAGATTGGGGGGGGGGGAATGGGAGAGGGATGGGCAGAGCCGTCTCAGTTCACCGAGGGCCAGAAACAGGGTTCTCACAAGCTAGACCAGCCAGATCCTTTAGTACAACCTGTGGGCTGTCACCCCTTTGGCAACCTTCTAGTTCTGAAAAGATATTTACATTATGATCCATAACAGAAACAAAATTACAGTTTATGAAGCAGCAACTAAAATAATTTTATGGTTGGGGTCACCACAACATGAGGAGCTGTATTAAAGGTTCACAGAGTTAGGAAGGTTGAGAACCACTGTGATAGCAAGTGTGAAGTTGCCTCCACCAGGCCAAATTATCTCTTGAGGAAAAGTAGGTCTCCCCTATCCAAGTGAGACTCAAAACCCCAGAAAGGAGCTATGAAAGAATGTGATCTTCCCAGGATGTGCAAAAAATTGCTGCGATCTAACAAAAGATTAAGACAGTCCATAAAACTATCTTTTATGTAAAGAGAAGCCGACTCCTCAGCTTTGGCATGGCTTTTCTTACCTCCTGACTCCTAAGCCTCAGAGGTCCAGGGAAGCCTTCCTAGGCTGTCCTGCTTTTTTTTTTTTAAATGATTTTTTTTATTACTGTACTTATGTGCATGTGTACCTGCCAGTGTGGGTTTGATTGCATGAGTTTGTGGAGGCCAGAAGAAGGCATCAAATTCCCTGAAACTGGAGTCATAGGCAGTTGTGAGCCTGCTGGGAACTGAACCCAGGTTCTCTGTAAGAACAGGAAACATTCAACTGCCGAGCCACCTCTTCAGCCCCAGAGAATTCCTACTTTTTACCCACTTAACTGTTTATTGTTGCCTGTGGTATACTTAACATCTGACTCATCTCTCCAGCCCTGAGAAAAACAGTTAAATGATGAGCTAGAAAGAGGGTTGAGTCGATAACCCTTGCCATGCAAGCAAGGTGACCTGAGTTTGATCAACACCTACATAAGAAAGCCAGGTGTGGCAGTACATGCTTGCAAAGCCAGCTTTAGGACTCTGGATACAGGCGGATCACATAGACTCGTTGGCCAGCTCAGCCTACTCTGCTTGAAGACAAACACCTAAGGTTGACCTCTGACCTCTGCCTACACACACATACACACACATGAACACACACATGAGCACATGTATCCATGCCTCATACACGCACAAAGGAAAGAAAGAAAGAAATGAAGGAAGAACTTTGGGGCCTTGGATCAGCTTTGTGAGTGAAACACTTGCCTTAAAAACATGAGGATCTGAGTTCACTCCCCAGAATTCAAATTAAAAAGAAAATCAGAAATGTTGGCACATGCTTATAATGCAGGTAGGTGCTGGGAAGTGGAGAGAGGCAGATTTCGAGGACTCACTGATCCTCTACCAATAGGTGAGTTCTAGGCCAGTAAAAGACTGTCTTTAAAGAAAGAAAGAAAAAAAAGGAAAGAAAAAAAAGGAAAGAAAAAAAGGAAAGAAAAAAAGGAAAGAAAGAAAGAAAGAGCGAATGGCACATGAGAAACACCAGGGGCTACCCTTTGACCTCCACAACCATGGATACACACATACAAGTGTACCTACATGCATACAAATATGCACATATATGTACATAAAAGTGCAAGAATGACTCTAGCTTTTTTAATTTATTGGAAATTGTTCACCAGAATGTATTAGACTGGGTGCTTGAGAGAAACAGAGTTAATGTTTTATATTTCTAACGCACATACAGTATAAACATTTATAATATGTATATTATATGTGTGGAGAGCTGGGTATGGAAACTTAGGCCTGTCATCTCAGTACTTGGGAGGCCGAGAGAGAAAGATCTAAACTTTGAAGGTGGAGTTGAGCTATGTAGTCGCTTGAGGCTAGTTCAGGAATACATGGGTGAAACCCTGACTCAATAAAAGTAAATAATTAATTAAAGTGTGTGTAAAGAAGACGAGAGATTTATTATTCTGAGAAACTGGTTCATGCAGTCACAGCGTAGGAAATACCATAACTTGCCATCTACAAGCTACAGACCCAAGAAAAGCCAGCTTGTTCTTGTCTGAGAGTCTGCCAGTCGGGGAACCAATGGCGGAAGTTCTGACCTGAAAACGGGGCAAATCTTTGACCTTTGTTCAACCCAAGTGCTTACCTAACAGACTGTACGCTGGCCACTTTCATAAAGGTGATCTGTTTTGCAGAGTCCACCAGTCCGGTTGCTAATCTCGTCCGGAAGCACTCATACCCAGATTGTTTAATGTTTAATCCAGCCTAGTCATGTCAACAGAGAAAATTTAGCATCACAAGGCTGGGCAGAGGGCTCTGTGGACATTTGCTCCATAGACATGAGGACTGGAGTTTTGATCTCCAGAACCCATAACAAAGTCAGGAGTAGTGCTGTATGTCTGAAACCCCAGTGCTGGGGCTGGGACTAGGGCTGGGGGTGAGCAAAGATGGGCAGATCTCCTGAGTTTGCTGGTCAACCAGCCTGAGCTCCAGGTTCAGTGAGAAATCTGGTGTCAAAAAAAAAGGTAGAGAACAAGGGAGGAAGACATCTGACATTGACCTCTGGACTCCATATGCAGCTAACCTGCACAGACGTGTACACACACATGTACGCATTGTACACACAAGCACACACACAAAAACCATCACAGATCTACTCTTTGCCTTGGTATCTGTCCAAATGTCCTTACAGCCTACATAGTCTCCAAGAAAGGTAATAATGACTTTATCATTCTACTCAATTTGACGCAGCTGAAAATGCACTAACCTCTCCCACAGAAAGAAAAAGGGTCAAGTCCTTGAGTGACGGCTTGAACCTTCTCGTTGATATCCCAAAACTTAATACTGTCATACAAAATCAACAGTGCTTAAATAGTGTGACATAAAATCATTATATCTTATGCTCAGGGCACAAGAGGAAAGAAAACAAAGGTATACGCATGCACACACACAGTAAAATAAGAAAGTATCACCATTCCCCGCTCTGTCCTGGGTCACAGGGTCATAACTGATACTTCCAGCTGCCTCCCTCCCCTACACATTCTGTACTTTCTTTAAGCTTCAACTAGCATCTCAGCTGGTCACGGCTTATGCCTGAAGTGGTGACAGAAACCCCTACTCCTGAACAAACAGGGCATTTAGATCCATAAACCTACTGCTTCTATTTTTAGATTTATCTGTTGTTTTTATCTGTGTGCATTGGGGGCGGTGTTGGGGAGGGGGGTAGGTACAGTGCACACGGAGGCCAGAAGAAGGAATCAAATGTCCTGGAGCTGGAGGGACAGGTGGGTTGTGAGCCTCCTATCGGTACTGGAAGTAGACCTTGGGAACTGAGCCAACTCTCTTGCCTCACCCCAGCCCTACTCCCAACACAAAGGCTCTTAAAAGAAACTAGGAGCAAATTGATCAAGGAAAATAGATTTATTGCAGTGTGGCCCAACTGGGGAAAGAATGGGCCCTGGTTTTCCTCCACCTTCTCTTGAGCAGTATTTCAGTTTTACAGGAAAAACTAAACAAAAGCCAGCACCACGCATCCGTTCACAGAAGTTGTCAGAACTGTGAAACCTCTTCCATCTCCAGCTGGTAGTGGGGCTTCCCTCATTTCAGTCCTCTGGACTGGGAGTCCTGGGGATTATTTCAATTCATTGGGATCCCTCATTTCAATAGTCTGGTAACCAGAGAGAAAGATTCCTTTAAAGTATGGTAGCTCCGACCAGAGAAGTTACACTCCCCTCTGTGTTTAGACCTCTGTCTTGAGAGATCTGAGTGATATGTTGGACTTCGTGTAAAAATTCCTAAAGTCTGCTCCTGCCCTAAAGATGTGTTCTGCTTGCCTTGGATGTCTTGGCATAGCCAAGCATAGTGCTCGGGCTCTTTTGTAAGCAACTGTAATTCTATGGGGTATGGACAGACAACACAATACAAACATAGTCAATAAGAGTAAATATCTAAAGAAAACCAGTTGACTACCAAGCACACATGAGCATCCGTTTTCAACAGTCTGGCTGTAAATTCTTTAAAGAAGACAAAACTGTGGCAACAAAAGTCTTACACTTCCCATGATCGAAACATTGCAGAGAACATTGGATGACAAGGAGCTGACAAAACAGTCTCGTTATCTTTACCTTTGCTTAAAGATCTGGTCATGAGGGCTGGAGAGATGGCTCAGTGGTTAAGAACACTGGCTCTCCTTCAAAAGATGCAGGTTCTGATCCCAGGACCCACAGTGGGATCCAAGACCTACTCTGACCTGTGAGGACACCAGGCACACAAGTGATACACAGACATGCATGCAGGCAAAACATCCACTTGTAGTAAAAGAAATAAATAACAATAAAAATACCCTGATCATAATACAATTAGGATCATATGCACACCAGCCAGAAGAGGGTTCAAATCACCAATAATGTGTCTTAGAGGGCATAGCTTGGAAACCTATTCTCTTAAGCTTTGTATACTAGAAGTCTTATATACTTAATGAATATAAATACATTCAAGTATGCGAAAAAGCCAACAATTAACACACAGAATTAGTGCTACTTTTGTTTTTGCTTTTAATACAAAATTTTGGATTCTTAGCTTATTAAATAACAAGTCCACAACAACTGCAAAATGAAAACATGAGTCTCTTTTTATGGTATTTACTTTATTGTGTGTGTGTGTGTGTGTGTGTGTGTGTGTGTGTGTGTGCTGTGTATGTTTGTACCTTAGTGCCGTAATTCGTATGTGGAGGTCAGAGGACACCTTGCAGAAACCAGTTTTCTCCTTCCACCATGTGGGTCTCAGGGGTCAAACACAGGTCAACAAGTCTTCATCACTTGGTTTGTCCCACTGTCTCCAAACTTTAGACTTCCTGAAGCTTTAGGGGCCGTAACAGTGACTGCAAATAGACTTGTTTTCTGATGCACAAAGTGTGTCTCGTATGTACAATAAGAAAATGCTTAGTCAAAGCAAATAGATGTAGACCCCAGTTTTAAATACCAGGACTGCTCAAATGGCAGGATTTTCTTTTGAAAGATACTGTAAAAATAGCAAAGACGTTTCTTTTTTTATAAAAAAAAAAAGTCCTCTTTATATGTTGAAAGTCTAGATGCAATATTGGATGGAAAAGAACATTTCTGATAACTTTGCATATATTCAGATTACATACTTTGACTCCGTCAACATTTGCAAAATATTCAAATAAAATGTAAATTCATAGCTCTGTACATTTCCAGTCAGAGGCAGACATAAGTATTAAATACACTAAATTCATCTTAAAATATTAATTGTTTATAAGATGGTCATCAAGCATTTTGACATAAACAGATATTTAAATGAGCCTTGACTTGGTTAAGACTCACTTTCTTAAATAGTTAAAACCTGACAGTATCAGCAGAAAACATAAACAATTAGTTTCATAAACATAAAATCTGGAAGCTGGGTATGGTGGCATGTGCCTTTAATCTCAGCATCTAGGAGCCAGAAGCAGGCAGATCTCTGAGTTCAAGACCAAGTCACCCAGGGCTACATAGAAAGACCCCTGTCTCAAAGAAAGTAAAAAACAGAAAATCTGTCTTCTGGGCTACTTCTTTTCACAAATGTGACAAAGGACGGAACGTTTTAAAGAAAAGCTTGTTGCTTCAGAACCAGAGAATTTGTTTCTAATTTTACAGTGGTGAATTAGTCCTGGCCTTAGAAAATCTAGATAAATTCACATTTAGAAACATTTTTCATAATTTTTAAAGTAATGTAAATGTTCTAGCTGCTTTCCTGGTGCTGTGATAAACATCATAACCAGAAGCAGCCTGCGGGGAGGAAGCAGCTTATTCTATCTTACAGGTTTCAAGGAGAGAACCAACTGCTCTTATCTGCTAAATGGATGTAGTATTAAACTGGTTCCTAACAATGTATTAGTGCATCTCTGAGCCCTCAGCAGAGAAGCTTCTTTTTGTTCTCAAATGGTGATTAGCAAAGAGACACAACTGAGGTAGACTTAATGGAGATTCTGCAGAACTCTCAGCCCTAATGGGCCGTCTATATGACGCCCTTCCTCCCCAGGCTCAGGATCCCTGCAGAAGATGGAACAGAAAGGTTTTAAGAGGCAGACTCAGTGAATTACAACTGTCAGTAACATTAAATATTAGTCTTTTAATCAAACATTGTAAAACTTGTGTTTACAGCAAGGAATTTAAATCCTTCTTCCCTACCTTGTAAGACTTTTGTGTAAATATTTCAATCCCTTCCACACACACACCCCAAACCTGGTAAACCCTTGCTTACACAGAGGCTCTGCCACCTCCTTAGAATTTAAGCAACCGACCCCTTTCCACTCTTCTTCTTTTCTTTGTGCTGATTCTCTTAAGTCTAGACAGTTTTGAAAGACTATGACCAGATCTTAGCCAATAGGAGAAAGACAGCACCTCCGTTTGGATAACAACCAAGTTCATCTCTTGCCCTGGTGTGCTTGCTCTCGCTCTTACGTTTAGTACATCTCTTGATCAGAGTAAAGTTTTGCCTTGCCAAGAGACTTCAACTGGAGTAATGCTTTGTGTGTGTGTGTGTGTGTGTGTGTGTGTGTGTGTGAGAGAGAGAGAGAGAGAGAGAGAGAGAGAGAGAGAGAGAGAGACCCCAAACTTGTTTCTAACACTACAAGGAAACAATGTCTTCCAGACACAACAGGACAGTTGCACATATGAATTCACAGCCGTGTTGACAGTATATACAAAACCTGTAAAAAAACTCAAGTCAAATAAGCTCTCCAAATGGAGAGAAGAGATGAGCAAGAAGTCCCATCATTGGCTAAGGAACTATTGGCGATTGATAGCTGCTGGAATAGGGAAGTCAGTTCTCTTTAAGGCTGTGGCCAGTGGCCAGTCAACCACGCTCCAGTGGACCCTCACACACCTAAGAGCCTATGGGTAGGGCAAATTAGACGTGATGGGTTTCTAAAAACAGAAAGAGGACACAAAGTCGGGTGGTCAGGGAAGTGGGGGTGGGTCTCAGACGTGGTAAGCTTAGTCTAAATACATTGTATGAAATTACCCAAGAACAAATAAAAAATACGGGGAAACAAACTTCTTGTCTTTCATCACTTAGCTAAGAATGACCCGGGGATGAGAGATGGGAATCAAAGTGGTGGATCTCAGGGGTGTGGTTTCTAGGTGAGAAGAAGGGGAGAAAGGAATGTGACAGAGGGAAATTTGAGGGCAAGATAAGCAATTTGGAAATCTGGATTAAACACAGACTTTTATTTTTATATAAATAGGACCAAGTCAGGTGGCTCTAAGGAACAGAAGACTTTCCATCTTAGTTTGACTACTGCAGTGAGCAAAACATGGATTTACATCAGCCACAAGTCAGCAATGACTTGGCATTTCTGAGGGGCTGAGTATTTGCCAGTCAAGGCAGGCATGACTGGCTGCTTCCTGCAGCCCTGGAGGCAGATTTAGGCAGAGCAAAGGGAAAGGCACACAACTGGCAGAGATGACAGCAGTTTTAATATAATAGCAAGAGCGTGAGACAAGGGTCAGATCTAAGGAGATAAGAGTTAGGAGACTGGCTAGGATAACTTTTGTGAAAAAGGAGGAAATACGGGGTAGAATGAGGCAGTAATGTAGCAGGAGCCAAGCTAGACAAAGGTTTGGATCTAGGGAACTTCAAACCATGTTCCATCATGCTGGAGGAAATATGAAAATCTCTTTAATCTGTAAGCTAAACATGCCACTCCTGTGATCAGCAGTGGCCATTACAGAGGAGGCAATTCAGTCAGGCCATGTTAAGAGTAGAATGCAAGATGTTTGGGCTTAATTGAATAACCCTTTGAAAAGGACGGTTGTCCCATGACCATCTAGTGGAGTGAGAAAGAAAATTCACAAGTGGACAGGCTCTGTTTGGTGAAGAGGTAAACCCCTAGATCAACAGCTTCCAGCCTGTGGGTCACGAACCCTTTGGGGGTCAAACAACCTTTCGTAAGGGTCATATATCAGATATTTACACAACTATTCATAACAGTAACAAAATTTTATGAAGTAACAATGAAATAATTTTATGGATGGGGTCACCACACTTGAGGAATTGTGTTAAAGGGTCACTACATTAGGAAGGTTGATGATGTGAGAGTTCCTCTTTGTGCTGTGATTACCATAAATGAATAAAGAAACTGCCTTGGCCTGTTGATAGGGCAGAACTTAGGTAGACAGGGAAGACAGAACTGAATGCTGGGAGAAAGAAGGGCAGAGTCAGAGAGCTACCATGGAGCCACCAAAGTCATACGTGCTGAATATTTGCTGGTAAGCCACTGCTACATGGCGATATACAGATTAATAGAAATGGTTTAAATTAATATGTAAGAGTTAGCAAATAAAAAGCTAGAGCTAATGGGCCAAGCAGTGATTTAATTGATACAGTTCCTGTGTGATAATTTCAGTTCTGGGCGACTGGGACAGACAAGTGCCTCCTTGCAACAATTGGCACTCCATCGTGGTCAACTAACTCCACATAAAACCTGAGAGGGCTTGAAAAGGAATTTTAGACAAAAAAAAAAATACAGAGTTTAACACAGCTTCTTGCTGTTTGCTGGTGGCTTACTGCAACTCCTTTAAGAGAGGTTTTTTTGACTCAGCAGCAGCTGCAGTAAAAAAAAAAAAATCCATGCTGTTTTATAATGCAGCTTTCCTAAAATTATGCAATGAAAAAAAAGAAAGCATTTTCAACAAATGGTGCTGACATAACTGGATGTCAACCTGTAGAAGAATAAAAATAGATTCATATCTATTACCATGCACAAAATTCAAGTCCAAATGTATTAAAGACCTCATTATAAATCCGACCACATTGAACCTGACAGAAGAGAAAGTGGGAAGTAGCCAGCAATACATGGGCACAGGAGGCCATGTTCTACGTATAACCCCAGTAACACAGACAATAAGAGAAACAATGAATAAATGGGACCTCCTGAAACTGAGAAGCTTCTGTAAAGCAAAGGACACTGTCGTTAAGACAAAAAGGCATGCTATTGAATGGGAGAAGATCTTCACCAACTCCACATCAGACAACGGTCTGATCTCCAAAATATATAAAGAACTCAAGAAACTAGATATTAAAATTCTAAATAACCCAATTTAAAAATGGGGTACTGAACTGAACAGAGAATTCTCAACACAAGAAGTTCAAATTGCCAAAAGATACTTAAGGACATGTTCAACTTCCTTAGCTATCAGGGAAATGCAAATCAAAACAACTTTAAGATACCATCTTACACCTGTCAGAATGGCTAAAATCAAAAACACCAATGATAGCTTATGATGGAGGGGATGTGGAGTAAAGGGAACACTCATCCATTGCTGGTGGGAATGCAAACTTGTGCAACCACTTTGGAAATCAGTGTGGCAGTTTCTCAGAAAATTGAGAATCAACCTACCTCAGGACCCATCTATACCACTCTTGGGAATATACCCAAGAGATGCTCAATCATACTAAAAAAGCATTTGTTCAACTATGTTCATAGCAGCATTATTTGTAATAGCCAGAACCTGGAAACAACCTAGGTGTCCCTCAGTGGAAGAATGGATAAAGAAAGTGTGGCACATCTACACATTAGAGTACTACTCAGAGGTAAAAGACAATGACATCTTGAATTTTGCATGCAAATGGATGGAAATAGAAAACACTATCCTGAGTGAGATAACCCAGACCCAAAAATATGAATATGGTATGTACTCACTCATTAGTGGATTGTAGCCATAAACAAAGAACATTGAGCCTATAGTTCGTGATCCTAGAGAACCTAAGTAATAAGGTGAACCCAAAGAAAAACATATATAGATCCTCTTGGAAATTGGAAGCAGACAAGATCTCCAGGAAAAAGTTGGGAGCATGGGGGTGGGTGTGGATAGGGAGAAGGGGAAAGGGGAAGAGAGAAGGGAGAAGGGGAGGGTTGGGGAGAGCTTGGGGGAGTGGGATGGTTGAGATGGAGGAAGGATGGATATGAGAGCAGGGAAGGAGATATCTTAATTGAGGGAGCCATTTTGGGGTTGGCAAGAGACTTGGCTCTGGAGGGGTTCCCAGGAGTCCATGGGGATGACCCCAGCTAGGACCCTGGGCAGTTGAAGTGAGGGTGCCTGAACTGGCCTTGTCCTGTAGACTATCTTGAATATCACCATAGAGCCTTTGTCTGGCGGCAGATGGAGATAGAGACAGAGACTCACATTGGAGCACTGGACTGAGTTCCCAAGGTTCAGTTGAAGAGCAGAGGAGGGAAAATACAACCAAGGAAGTCAGGACCACGAGGGGTTGGTCCACCCACTGAGACAGTGTGCCTGAACTAATGGGAGCTCACTAAATCCAGCTGGACTGGAACTGAATGACCATGGGATCAAACTGAACCCTCTGAGTGTGGCTCACAATTGAGGCAGACTGAGAAGCCAACAATAATGGCACTAGGATTTATTTCTACTGCATGTACTGGCTTTTTGGAATCCTATTCTATCTGGATGCCTACCTTCCTAAGCCTGGATGAAGGGGAAAGGGCCTTGGACTTCCCTCTCTCAGGACTGGAGGAGAGGAAGGAGGATGAGTGGGAGAGTGGGAGGGAAATGAGAGGAGGGGAGGAAGTGGAAATTTTGATTCCTATTATTTATAAAGTAATAAAAAATTATCAGAGAAAAAATAAAAAAATAAAACTTGGCTTCCTGGGCCAGGCTGCCAGTGAACTCCGGCTATGGAGCATTTAAATGGAATTTGTGGGCTTGGGTGTTTGTGTGCCCACTCGGGGTTGGGAGGAAAATAGGTGAAACCGTGCTCATGACTCAGCGTTCCCCCACAACTGCCAGGGGCAGTCAGAACACCAGCAACTTTTCTGCCATTGTGCAGTGTCAGCAGGATCAGGTCTACTAGGCGTGCACAGGCAGGAGAGCATGGCGGATTCCCGCCACCATACACAGAGATATTTCCAGGCCATGCACTGCACTGCATGGCGGATTTAGCTTTTACTTAACGGGGGGGGGGGGGGGTAGGTATATGCTGCATGGTGCTATTGGTGCTATCCAGAGTTTAGGAGGAGAAGATGGCTCCCACCTGGCAGTCCTAGAGCTGAGGTAAACTACTTCCACCATATTTAAAGCCTGAGAGAGGTGGAGCCAGCACCCAGGGCCACTGAGACCAAGCTGCTTAGCATTTTAAGAAAGGCTTCTGATCAGAAGATAATTACAGATAATGCAATAAGGACAGATTCAGACATAAAAGACCTCTAAATGGGTCACATATTGGATAAATGTACGTAGGCTTAGAAGAGAGAAGAAAAAAGTATAGAGAGTCATAAAATAAAGTTAATGCTTTAAAAAGGGGTGGGGTTAAAGTCTTTAAAGAGACAGTACAGATAATCATAGATTAAAAGGAGTAAAGAAAAATAAGCCATGTAAAAATGGAAAATTCACAGAGAGTCTGGACTATGTATATTATTGTGTTTTCTTTGAATTTTTTGACTGTGAAGGAGCTAAGTACAGAGAGACATTTCATTATATGGACTGCTAAGCTAAACCAGCATGTATATTATAAAGGTATCTTGACTTCAGAATTTGGGTCTAAGAACATGTTGCTTGGGAAAAGAGGTTCTTCTTTTGTTTTCACAGAAGATGAGAACCTGTGGATTGCTTCCACGCGAATATGGTTTCATGGACCGAGACCTCCTGAAAGGTCACCATGAACAACCCTCAAAAAATTACTTTGCCCAACTGCTGACTGAGATGAACCTAGCACACAGGATGCACCATGAAAGACCTGATTAACAGCGCCCCCAAACAACAGGAAGCAGTATGGACAAATCTACACCCATATTCCCAAATATTATCTATAAATGTTTGTTTACATCTAAAGGGGGATATGCTATAGAGATTTGCATTGTTATGAATCTTGGTTTATTGATACAAATTTAAGGTCAATTTTGTTATATGTATTTCTGATCTTGATTAAGGTATTGTGTTTGTGGAGTACATTTAAAAAATGTAATGTATAATTAAGAAATATAGGTTAATAGAGAGTCATCTGTAATAGTCAAGCTTGTAGTCATGTTAGTTAGATTTTCTAGATGTATAGAGGTATATGTCAGTTAGATAGGTATTCTTCAAATCTTTCAGAGACTTTCAGAATATGGCATTTAAAATGCTTAAGAACTTAAGACTTTTGTTGAGAACCACTGCCCTAGATAAAGAGAGGCAACATCCACAGACCCCTTTAGAGGAGCATCAGTGATACAATCTGTGGAAAACTCCTCACCCAGTTTCAGGGTTTCTGAGAAGTCTGCCCTGTGGATGGTCAGAGTAGGGGTCTTCAAAGTCTCTCAAATTCATCCAACTGGTGGTAGATGCAAAACACTCAATGGAGAGGGTCCTTGTAAGTTGCTCAAGGAGGGGATAAAATGAGTCTTGGGGGTCAGCAGGAAGGAGGAGGCAGAGGGGGACTACCATACTCAGTTCCCAGTGTAGTATCAGTGAGTACCAAAGACAGACAAGGGAACGAGCGGCTCAAGAACATCACAGGTTTTTATTCAGGTGAAAAACCCACAGAGGAAGCCTCTGAGCTGAGAACCAGAGCCTGATATCTGCTGACAGGCTGGGGTCCATATAGGACTCACAAAACCGGGGACAGAGATTGAGAAGTTTCACTTTATGGCCTGCAGTAGTTCGATGCAGGGGGTAATCAGCGAGTCACCTAAAGACTCTGTCAGATGATCTAGAAACATCTCTCACGGCCGGTCATTAGTGACAGCAGGTGGCAGAGGAACAACAATAGAGTAGATAGGGCAAGAAAGTAGAGAAACAAGTTACTTCAGTTCCAGGAACCAAGTTATTTCCAGCTTGCGAATTGTCATTGTTCAAATAAAATGGAGGAGCTTTACAAAATGGCATGAACATGGTTAACCTCTAGATCAGCGGAGCATAAAGTCACACAAAAAGCGACAATTGTGTGGGTCATTAGAAATAATGGCAGGGCTATGTTTCCAGCCTTTGATCCCTGAACTCATGAATCTTGACTATGGGAGAAAAAGTATGTTCGTCCACAGGATACCCACTCAGAGCCCAAGTAACAGTCATTCGGAGAACCTGGCCCCAGATCTTTGCAGTACCGCCATCCAGCCGGCCACTGTAGCCACAAGTTTACCTTCCAGATGACTTACCACCTAGATTTAAATCAACAACTTTCTGAAAGTCTCTAAAAGGCCATTAAAACTTCATCTACAGCAAACTGCTTGGAGATAGTGAGGAACGCAGCAAAACTAGGGGATAGCATGAGTCACAGTCTCTGGTATCGTTCTATTTTATGTAAAAATGAGTTATTTCTTCAAAAGCAATATTGTGTAGACAACAGGTGAACACTTTGGAGATCCGCGGATGGTAGCTTTTGTAAAAGCGTCACAGAAAAGACAAGCAAAACATGTTTACAATAAAGACTAATTCTAATAAGAACAAACTGTTGAAAGGTAGTGTCTAAGAAAACTTCAGGAAAGAGATCCCAGAGCAGCCCACAGACAGTTAGCTAAGATAGGATGCAGCTACTTCTTGGTAGATGTGAGAACAAAGAGCTGCTCAGTACAACTACAATTAACGAGGTGGAAAGAGTAGCAACAGCAGCCAGTGACTGACAGCTAACAGTCAGGGTCAGCAGCAAACAAACCACAAATCAAAGGTGGATGTGGGGGTGTGGTGCGGTAGGGCTTCAACCACTCCTAGCCATCTCTAACCAGTTAGGAAACCTATGAACAGTGGGCGATCAATGCTCCCCGGGGTTGCCAAAGGTACATGCATACAAAAACCTCCAGACAAGAAACTTCAGCGACTTCCTATTCTCTTGCAAAACACTCCCTCTTTTGGGAAGTTTGTCTCACTTTTTCTTAATTTCTCAGTTTCTCACTTTTCTTTCCTCCTCCTTGATAAAGTTTGCATAGAAAGTCCACATCTTTAATCTTCACTGACATGAGACAATGTGCTAATCATATGTTTACAGTCATGCTATCTACAGAAACTCTTTGTTTCGCTGTTCTGCAATTAAAGTTAAAGGTTTCTTCGGGCTGTGAAGGGGATCGTGTTGCATGTCTTCTTCCAGGTTTTGGTGCTTTGCTGGTCCGCTTTGGAACACTTCAGCCTGGGCTATATCACGTTACCTTCAACCTGCGCGCTCACATGGACATGGCATTCTCCCTCTTTCTTTGTCTAAGGCACCAGATATACTGGATTGAGATTTCATTCTATCACTATATAGATACATAAATCACAAAATTACTTTTGTGATAATCCTATTTCCGAATTACATTACATTCTGAGGTATTGAGAGTAAGGACTTCCATGGATGAAAGGGGGGGCATGGAATTCAATTTACATATCCAATAGTGATATCGTTCAACAAAGCAATAAATATTTTTTCAAACATGAAGATTTATTTACAGATCAATATGCTCTTATTAAAAGAAGCATTTTAACAAGCAGAAGGAAAATGATCTTATATGAATGTTTAAATCAAAAAGAAATAAAGATGGCAGGAAATAATAAATACAGACATAATACTTAAAGACTATTATTTTGCCAGTCTGTTTAGGAGTGGGTCACTGAGATGGGTTACACAGTAAAGGGGCTTGCTGCCAAGCCTGACTACCTGAGTTCAAACCCTGAGCCCCACAATGTGGAAATAGAGAACCAGCTCCTATAAGTTGTCTCCAGTCCCAGACCGAAACCCAGACATAAACACACACACACACATACATGCATTCACACACACACGGGCATGTGTGTTTCCAATCTGTTTAGCCAGGGTTAGGGTTAGGCTCTCAATTTGTAATTCTAGCATACAAGGAGATGTAGCAGGAAAATCATGAATTCAAGGCCAACAAGGGCAACTTAGGAAGTTCATATCTTAAAGCAGGATACTAGGGATGTAACTCTGATCACTGACCTAAGATGTGAAAGTTCTGGGTTCAATTCCCACCATCTCTCCAAGAACATTGCTTACCAGATAACTATACTTTCATGGCATTAGTTACTTTTCTATTGCTGTGATGAAATACCATGACCAAAAGTGACTTATGGAAGAAAGAGTTTATTTTGTATTAAAGTTCTAGAGAGTACATAATAAAGGGGCAGCATGGCAGCAAGGAATAGTGACAGGAGCAGGAATCTGAAAGGTCATGACTTCAGTCACAGGCAAAAAGCACAGGAAGCAAATTGGAAGTTTGTGTGGGGCTATTCACAAAGTCTGTCTATGGTAGTTTGAAAGGAAATGGCCGCCAAAGGGAGTAGCATTATTAGGAGGCGTGGCCTTCTTGGAATAGGTGTGGTCTTGGAGGAAGTGTATCACTGTGGAGGCAGGCTTTGAGGTCTCATTGAGCATGCTCAAGCTCTGCCCAGTGTCTCAGACCATTTCCTGTTGCCTGTTCAAGATGGAGAACTCTCAGCTCCTTCTCTAGCACCATGTCTGCCTGCACACCACCGTATCCCACCATGATGACAACAGACTAAAATCTGAAACCATAACTCCTTTATAAGGGTTACCATGGTCATGGTGTCTCTTCACAGCAGTAGAAACCCTAAATAAGCCACTGGCCCAGTGACATCCTTCCTCAAGCCAGGCTTCACTATCTGTTTTAAACAGTGCCACCAATTGGGGACCAAGTATTCAAATTCAAATAAACGAAGCTATGTGAGAAAATTCTCACTTAAACTACCACATTCCAGTTCCTGACTCCCATGGTTTGTGGCCATATCAATGCTGTAGAATGTGTTTCATTCAACTCAAAAAAGTCCCCATAGTTTTCCATGATCTCCACACTGTTTCAAAGTCCAAACTCTCTTCTAAGGCTTAAAGAAATCTCTTAATTATAAACTCCTATAAAATCGAAAGGCAAATTACTTATTTCCAATGCATGATAGTACAGAACATATTCCCATTCCAAAAGGGAGAACTAGGGAATATAAGGAAGAAATATGGGATCAATGTGAGACCAAAACCCAGAAGAGCAAGCAGCAAATCCTGCATTTTCAATGATCCATGTCAAATGGCTCTGCCTCTCCAGGTACACTGCCTGCAACACATGTCCCTCTCTGGAGCTGTTTCTACTCGCTGTGTGCAGCTCCCCTTTCTAGATGTCTCACATCTCTGTCATCACCAGTATCTCAGGATCACCACTGCAACCAAGGCTTTACCTCCACAGCTTCACACAATGATATTGTGGGGTCTTAATGAAGAAACTTCCATGCCTAGTATTGCCTGGCCTCAGCTTGCTGATAGTAGATGCTGTCCCGCCCAGTCCCACAACTGTTCAGCCCCAAAGAAGCACACGGAGGTCTACATTAATTATAAACTGGTTGGCCTATTAGCTCAGGCTTCTTATTAACGCTTATAACTTATACTAGTCCATAATTCTTGTCTGTGTTAGCCACGTGGCTTGGTGCCTTTTATTGGTGAGACATTCTCATCTTGCTTCCTCTGTGTCGACTGCAGACTCAGCCTATTTCTTCTTCCCAGAATTCTCCTGTTCTGGTCGCCCCACCTATACTTCCTTCCTGGCTACTGGTCAATCAGCATTTTTTTAAAATATAAATAATAAATCTTTACAGGATACAAGACCATTGTCTCACAGCATCACAGGAGACTGCACTGTCAAGTCTGGCTGCCAGCTTGCCATGACCAGCCTGGCCTCCTTGAACCATATTAGCAGTAACTTTTTTTTTTAAATCCAGAAGCTTTCAAGGAGCAGAAAACTCCCTAGGCTCTCTTTCACAAATTGGAGGTTTATCTGGGTGAGGTCTTGCCGCAAGGCATCCTTCCCATTGTTCTAGAATGGAGTAGGATGCATCTCCGTAAACTGTGCTAATCCCAAGATTTACAACACAACTTTCAGCGTGTGCCTTGGCTGAATATTAGATGTCTTAGTACCTATCTTTTATCTCCAAACTGCATATTTTTATTTCTTTTTATCCCATTTCCTTTTTTTCATTATAGACTTCCATAAGCATTACTAGTGTCTCAGTTGGGTTTTCTATTGCTGTGATAAACACTTTGATCAAAAGCAAGTCGGAAAGAAAATGATTTATTTCAGCTAACAGCCTCACATGATTTATTTCAGCTAACAGTCTCACATCACGGTCCTCATCCATGGTGTCTGATTCAGGTCCTGCCTCCAGGTTCCTGTTCTCTTGAAGTTCCTTCCCTGACTTCTCTCAGTGATAGACTGTGATGTCCATGATTGAGGGAAGAGGTGCATGCCAGCAAGCTGCAGGCATGGTGACAAGGACGTGAAGTTGTGAGATCACATCTTCAACTGAAAGCTTAAAGGAAAGAGAATGAACTGGAAGTGGAGCGAGGCTATAAACTCTCAAGGCCCATCCCTTGGGTCTTGTCCCTAGCGACATACTTCCTCTAACAAGGCTGCAGTAACTTCCCATACAGTGCCACCAACCGAGGACCAAGGGTCCAATTTCCTGATCCTATGGGAAGATTTTTTCATTTAAACCACCACATTCAGCACCAGCAAGAAAATCACCAAAGAAACTGAAAAATTACTTCTTTTACATAACTAAGCAGAGCTGTGAAGTCTCCAGGCAAACTGCTACTCCTCAAATTGGAGCAACTGAGAAGTGAATGCAGAGCAGTCACAACTTGCAGGGCAGAAACAAAGACCAGGAAACTTCCTGAGAACTAGACTAGAGTTCTTACCAAACTTGAGGGTCACAATTTGTGCCCCGTGTCAGAACTGACCAGAGGTCCTCAATAAGCCAATCCAAAGTAGAAAATGAAAGGAAGATTTATTCAAGGTAGCCACATTAGAAAGGGGAAGACAGAGATCCAATAACTACCACCACACACACACACACACACACACACACACACACACACACACACAAACACACACACCTGTTTTCAGGGTCTTGAAGTGAGATTAAGGTTCAAACATAGCCAAGGATTTGCACATCTAAAGAGTTTCAGTCAAGATGATGGATCCCACCACTGATCCATCATTGTCTAAGCTGATGTCTCATTTATAATTGAGATGCCAAAGGGAATTCTAACATCACAATGTTCTGGATGCAGTCCCCACAGCTAAGAGGAGGAAAAAACATGCTAAAATTTTTCATGGAGAAGTAGGCAGGAGTCAGGATTAGGTAATGTAAGCAAGGAGGCAGAAGTCCTAGGCTAGAGGATGTCACACTGTCCTCCACAAAACTAAGAGACAATAGAAAACAACTGAGGAAAACCCATCAAATTCTCTGTGCTGGCTAGCCTAAGTTGTCAGTTTGATTACATCTGGAATTAACTAAAGCAGTTGGGCACAGAGGCAATGTATTTTTCTTGATTGGATCATTTGAGGTGGGGAGACCAACCCTAAGCCTAGATCATGTGAAGTGGGAAGACTCATCCTAAATCTGGGCCACACCTTCTGGTAGGTGTGTCCTACAAAAGGACATAGACGAATGCTTGCCTTTTGCATGTTTTTTCTCACTCTCTCGGCAAAGTTAATCTATCCACTTGTTGAAGCATTGCTTTGTTGGTGCTGGAACCTACTTCTTCAGGACTCCAACATAGACCAAAGACCAACTGAGTCATCCAGTCTTGTGAACTCACAGTTCACAAAACAGAGTTCTTGGCCTTTTCCTCAGGGAAACAGTCATTGTTGGACTAACTGGAGCACAGTCTATAAGCCACTCCATTTATCCCTTCATTATAGATTCATTCTATCAGTTCTGCTCCTCTAAAAAATGTTGACAAATACATTATCCAAGATCTGTAGAACTACAGAGGTACAGCATGCTGAAAAGGGTAATATAACAGGACAAAGGTTTCCATCTTGTCTCAGCTGAAGCCATCTTTGATTTCTACCCCTACCCTGAAAAGTCCCATTACAAAGCATCCAACCATGTTCTAGAAATGGGGTTAAAATGCCCCAGCTAACTGCATATTCTTGGTTCTTGTTAAACTGCTTATTTACTTCCCTCTGCAACTGCCAACAAGGATGGAGTTTTTCTGTGTTTTTTGTATTTAAAATCTTGCTGTAATATGCATTCAAGATTGATCTGTGAGACGTTTTTCTTTCCAGATATTCACACACCAACTTCACACAGACTCTCAATTTGAACATTGGTCATGCTGAGTGATCTTTTGGTCTCTACCACACACCAGTAATACAAACCAGAATGGGAAGAAAAAGCAGGGGGAAAAAAACCCCAGCAAAATAAGTATAACTGAGAACTTCCCCAAAGTAATGCCAAACCCAAACCTTAGCACCCATAACCTGAGAGAACACCATGCAGGATAAATATCCAAAACCTGACCTGACACCTAAGCATACCAGTTTGCTTTTGTTGCTTGTGTGTTTGGTGTCAGAGCCAATAAAAACATTCCTCGGACCAGTGTCAATAAGTTAGCGACACTGAATTACATCACTGTATTTCCTCCTCAGAATTATATAGTTTCAGGTCTTGCATTTAAGCTCTATTTATGGTAAGATAAGAGTCCAGCCTTGCTCTTCTCCTGGATATTTAATATCTCCTGGATATTAAATTTCTCATCACTGTTAGTAATTCATAAACAAGGGACAAGCCTCCAAAACAGAAAGAGCCAGGCCAAGTGGGCTGTGGATATTCACACAGGAAATTATAGTAATTTGAGAAGATGACTACTGAGTGGATACTTCCTAACTCCTCTAAGAACGCTATAATACCAAAACCAATCACCTTTCAAGAAAACTGCTTACAAATACCTCTTATGGACATAGAAACAGAAATCATTTAAAAATTAGGGAATCAAATCCAACAATGCATAAAATCTATAGTTAACATCAATTCTACACGGTCTCAATTTATGTAATCTTGCGGGATCGGCAAAGGGAACAGATAAATGGATCGATTAAACATAGTGGCGAGCCTAGAAATAGACTCACGTGAAAATAATCGACTGATTTTTGCAAAGGAAGCAAGGATCAATGCCATGGAGAAACGATCATCTCTTTCAACAAATGATACTGAACAACTGGAAATCCACATGGGTGGAAGAGGCAGGGAGGAGAGAAGGATGCATGTGGAAGGCCGCAAAGGATGTGGACACCATACAAACGTCACAAAACTTAACTCAGCGTGGATCACAGACTTAAGTGTAAAATATACCGATCAAACTCTTAAAAGATAACAAGGACAAAAATCTAATGACCTTGACTTTGATAGCGACTTCTTTATCGTGATACTAAAGATCAATCCTCGGCAAGAAAAAGCACTGTTCAGCCAGAGCGCATTGACAGTAATGGCTTTGGTGAAGCTCGGAAGCATATGCCTGCAATCCCAGAACTCTGGAAGCAAGTTTGAGCCCAGCCTGGGCTATTATCCATAATACACACACACACACACACACACACACACACACACACACACACACACACACAAAGAAAAAAAACCTCTGAAAACCCAACAATATAAAAATAAGTAACCCCTTTAAAAAGTGGGCCACAGATCTTAAGATGTCTCAAAAAAAGAAATGGTAAGAGATGGAAAATATATTTCAAGGAAATGCAAATTAAATACCAATGAAATATAGCAGCACCAATCAAAATGGCCATAATTTCTAACGGGACAACATCAAAAACTGGCAAGGATGAGAAGCGATAAGAACTCTCATTGCTGGTGGGAATGCAAAGCACACCAGCATCCCCATCACAGAAGACGTGTGAAAATTCCTCACAAAATTACATATACCCATACTATCAGCAGCCACACTGACACGTACCCAAGGGGCTTGAAAGGTTTTTTAGCCAAGTAAATAGTTACAATCAAGCCCATGGAGGTTTTAGTCCTGTCAAGACTTGGAAATGGTCAAAACACCCTTTAGTTATTGAATAGATAAATAAATCATGGTACATCTAGACAATAGAAAGTTATTTATTATTAAAAAGAAGTGAATTAGCAAGCCATGGAGAGACACAAAGGAAACTTATGTGTATGTTGCATTTATAGTATAAGAGACCATGCCCACGTGGACTGGTGGCTAAAGGAGCAGAAGGAGCTCCCACAGCAGACAATTGATGGTAGTCGGCTGGAGCCAAAGAATCAGCTTTGATTAAGAAGAGACCAGCATCATTGAGGTGAAGTCTTCTGGAAAGTGTGTTCTCAGGGCCAGCATGAAGAAGCTGCCTTCCGAGAGTGGAAAACGTTGTACCTTCTGTTGGCAGCCGAACTTGGTGGTCTAGGAGTCACCCAGGTGGTGTTGGTCTTGAAAGCGTGAAGGGGTCAGGGAGAGCAGCTGAGGTCTGGCATTGTGGGGCAGGGCTGGAGTCCCTGAAGAGAGGCCAGGAGAGGCTATTGGCGAAAGTGTAGCCAGGTTGCAGTAGGGACCCCAGCATTTGGAGATGCCAGTACCATGGGATACCCATTAAGCACAGAAGCAGGTGTGGAGAGGAGCCAGCCTGAGCCTAGGAGACAAACTGTGTGCTGAGGACAGAGAGAGAGAAGTAACCCAAGCCCTTTGAAGGAACCCAGAATATTGCGAGTGGATCCTAGAATACACCTTGTTGGAGTTCGATTTTGCTTTGGACATATTGTAACTGTGCCCTGGTTCTTCCTCCTTAAAGGTAGAACATACTTAATTTATTTTTTTTACATTTTTTATTGATATTTATTGAGCTCTACATTTTTCTCTGCTCCCCTCTCTGCCTCTCCCCTCCCTTCTGCAATCCTCCCCCAAGGTCCCCATGCTCCCAGTTTAGTCAGGAGATCTTGTCTTTTTCTACTTTCTACTTCCCACGTAGATTATATCTATGTAAGTCTCTTAGTGTTCACATTGTTGTCTAAGTTCTCTGGGGTTTTGGTTTGTAGGCTGGCTTTCTTTGCTTTATTTTTAAAAACCACCTTTGAGTGAGTACATGTGATAATTGTCTTTCTGTGTCTGGGTTACCTCACTCAAAATAATGTTTTCTAGCTCCATACATTTTCCTGCAAAATTCAAGCTGTCATTATTTTTTTCTGCTGTGTAGTACTCCATTGTGTGAATGTACCAAATTTTTCTTATCCATTCTTCGATCGAGGGACATTTAGGTTGTTTCCAGGTTCTGGCTATGACAAACAGTGCTGCTATGAACATAGTTGAGCACATGTCCTTGTGGCACAATTGAGCATCCTTTGGATATATACCCAAAAGTGGTATTACTGGGTCTTGAGGAAGGTTGTTTCCTAATTTTCTGAGAAATTGCCATACTGACATCCAAAGGAGTTGTACCAGCTTGCATTCCCACCAGCAATACAGAAGTGTTCCCTTTTCCCCACCACATCTCCAGCATAAATTGTCATCAGTGGTTTTGATTTTGGACATTCTTATAGGTGTAAGATGGAATCTCAGAGTTGTTTTGATTTGCATTTCTCTGATGATCAAAGATGTTGAACATTTCCTTAAATGTCTTTCAGCCATTTTAGATTCTTCTGTTGAGAGTTCTTTGTTTAGATCTGTACTCCATTTTTTTTTATTGGATTATGTGATCTTTTGGTGTCCGATTTCTTGAGTTCTTTGTATATTTTGGAGATCAGACCTCTGTCTGATGTGGGGTTAATAAAGATCTTTTCCCAAACTGTAGGCTGTCATTTCATCTTGTTGACCGTGTCCTTTGCTTTACAGAAGCTGTTCAGTTTTAGGAGGTCCCATTTATTAATTGTTTCAGTGTCTGTGCTGCTGGGGTTCTATTTAGGAAGTGGTTCCCTGTGCCAATGCGTTCAAGTGTACTTCCCACTTTCTCTTCTATAAGGTTCAGTGTGGCTGGCTTTATGTTGAGGTCTTTGATCCATTTGGACTTGAGTTTTGTGAATGGTGATAGATATGGGTCTATTTTCATTCTTTTACATGTTAATATCCAGTTATTCCAGCACCACTTGTTAAATAAGCTTTCTTTTTCCATTTGATATTTTTTGCCTCCGTATCAAAGATCAGGTGTTTGAAGATGTGTGGATTGATATCTGAGTCATCTATTCGGTTCCATTGGTCCTCCTGTCTGTTCTTATGCCAACTTAATTTATTTTTAATTTTTTAAAAAAGATTTATTTATTTATTATGTATACAGTGTTCTGTCTGAATGTCAGAAGAAGGTACCAGATTTCATCACAGATGGCCGTGAGCCACCATGTGGTTGCTGGGAATTGAACTCAGGACCTCTGGAAGTGCATCCAGTGCTCTTAACCATTGAGCCATCTCCCCAGCCCCTATTTTTAATTTTATATGAGCCTACAGTTGAGAGACTTTGAACTTTTTGAATAAAAGAGATTTTGAGGTTTTTCAGAGAATTTGGACTTTAAAAGAGATTGGGTAGTTTTTTTTAAAGGGATTTATTTGTTTATTATGTATATAGTATTCTGCCTGCATGTATGCCTTCATTATAGAAGGTTGTAAGACACCATGTGGTTGCCGGGAATTGAACTCAGGACCTCTGGAAGAGCAGTCAATGCTCTTAACCACTGAGCCATCTCTCCAGCCCTGAGATCGGGTAGTTTTAAAGAGATAACTTTTAAAGTTATACTATGGCTATGATATATTTAAAGTTTGTATTTTTTTGTTTTTGTTTTTGTTTTTCAAGACAGGGTTTCTCTGTAGCTTTGGAGCCTGTCCTAGAACTAGCTCTTGTAGACCAGGCTAGCCTCAAACTCACAGAGATCCACCTGCCTCTCTCTCATGAGTGCTGGGATTAAAGGCGTGCACCACCACCATCTGGCAAAAATTTGCAAATTTTTGTAAAATGTTTTATATTGTGATGTCTTTATTAATGTCTAATCTTGGGGATGAACAAGAAAAGGAAGTTAAGGCTTAACAGTGATGTGTTTGTGTGTCAAGCTAACAAAGGGTCAGCTGTCCCGGATAGTGTTATGCCAACTTGATACAAGACAGAGTCTTCAGAGAGGAAGGAGCCTCAGTTGAGAAAATTCCTCAATAAAATGGACTGTAGGCAAGCCTGTGAGACATTTTCTTAATTACTGATTGATGTAAAACACTAAGACAATTGGTAAGCTAATTTTAAAAAAATTAAGAGTTTGATGAAATTGCAGTGCTCTGACTGTCTACCTTCCTACGAGTTCTTGGTATGGCAGGCCCCAGAGATCCCCACGACAGAGCAACAAATGCCACTGCTGTTGGTTTCCAACCAGAACCGGATGGCAAGACCCAATTGCTGAAGACACCACATGTCCTGGTCACAGGACATAGAGGGAATCAAACCGGAACTGGGCTAGAAGCTGCTCTGAAGGCGACTGTTAAAGGATTGTCCTCAATAGTCTTACTCTGCTGTGGACCCCGAGTACAACAATACCGACTGCCCAGGAAGATGTGCCCACTGGAGCAATAGCGACGAGTCTGTGGTGGGGGTTGCTAACTGCTCTCTGATTGGCACTGAAACACTTTCTACAAGAGAGAATTTGTGTCTGGTATCAGAAACCTGTTCAGAAGGCTGCGGCTGGGGGAGTGACAGGCCCTGGTGCACGAGCATCCCTGACAAACTGGTTTATACCCATAAATCAACTCTGCTGTCGGCTTTGTTCAGAGAAGCTTCCTTTGGCAATGATCAGTAGTAACCACGGTGATTCATAACCAAAGTGCCGAGAATAAATGACTGTTGAATATTAATTAAGTCAGAGATGGGGCATACATATCACCTCCTCCGAGGCTTAAGAAACATTACAGAGGAAGGGAAAGAAAGAAGAAAAGGAGCAAAGGAAATGCACATGTGGGCGTTAGAGGGTTGTGTCTTAGTTAGGGCTTCTGCTGCTGTGAAAGACACCATGACCACGGCAACACCTCTAAGGAAAACCTTTGAAGGGGCTCGCTTACCAGTTTCAGAGGTCCAGCCCATTATCATCATGGTGGGGAGCATGGCGGCATGCTGGCAAATGTGGTGCTAAAACGGAGAGTCCTACATCCTGCAGGCAGCAGGAAGTCTACTGACTGTCACCTTGAGAAAAGCTTGAGCGAAAAGAGATCTCAAATCCCGCCTGCACAGTGACACACTTCCTCCATCAAGGCCACACCTCCTAACTGTGCCCTTCCCTTTTGGGGTCATTTTCTTTCAAACCACCTCAGGACCCTTCACAGCGACTGTGTGCACCTTCAGAGTGATGTCCGCATTTTCTTCAATGTCAGCAGTCTGATTGCTTAGAATGGTCTTCATTCTTGCAGTAGATGGGGCAAAAGCGTTTAGCCTGCTTTTAAGAGAACAATCTAACAACCAATCTTACTTGTCTAGATTTCCCATGTAACCAGCTTTTGCAGTCTAAGTGATGTACCCTTCATGCCCCATCCAAGAGTAACACATGTGGTTTGTATATGTGTTCTGATAATCATTTGTTGAAAGAAGAGACTAAGCTGAAGGTGGCCTTATAAAATGAATACCTGCCATAAATGCAGAAAGCAGAATTTGGATATCACTGGATAGTGCTTGTTTCTGGGTTAGGTAGGGTCAGTGACTTAGTCATGTGTAAAACACTGTTAAAGATTTCTGCAAAGAATCCTTCCTTTTCCTGCCTGATGCTTTTTGTGCTGTTCAACCAGGCAGAGACCTGGCGTTAAGAACAAACAGAGACAGGGACAGAAGGATTCACAAGGCAGCATTCAGGCAGGCACAGATTCAGGCTCATACAGCAGTCGGGAACCACAGAAGACAAAAGGAAGACAAGGATTCCAACCTGGGCTCTCTCTTGCTCTCTTTGTTAAATGACATGGAGGGGAAGTGCTTTCATTGCTTTTTTTAAAGCAACACTGATGCATTATTGGTGATTCAAGTTTATTACTCATGCATTCAAACTCACTGCATGTTGGTGTTTTGTGTGAGTGATCTTTAATGCATTTACTCGATGCAACATTAGTGTAAATATAATGTTGTGGGACATTTGTTTAACTAGGCAAAGATGTGTTACACTTGTTTAACTGTGTAAAGATGTGCTGCTATTTTCCCTTACCTGCCTAAGGCATCTGATTGCTCTAATAAAAAGCGGAACAGTCAATAGTGAGGGAGGAGGTATAGGTGGACCTTGGAGCAGGGAAAGTAAGTAGGAGAAAGAATTTAGGCTCAGGGAAAGAAAGAAAAAGAGACACCAGGGAAACACCAGGGACCAGACAGACAGACATGGAGAAAGCAGGAAAATAGGGCATACAGAATGAAAAGAAAAAAAAAAACAGTAGGTAAAAAAAGGCCTGAGACAAAAACATAGATGAATAGAAACAGGTTTTTAAAAAAGTCAAAAGAGCTAGTGGGACAAGCATAAGCTAAGGCCAGGCATTCCTAATTAATAATAAACCTCTGTGTGTTTATTGGGGAGCTGGTTTGTGGCCAAAGAAAAATTCTAACTACAATACGATTTGTTTTGATTTTCTGTGTTTGATATGTCTTTATGAGAAACACAGACAGAATTGTAAACAACAAAGAGAAGGAGGAAATAAACCACTGAATGCAAGAAGGGTGGGAAGAAGTCAAGAGTGAGACAGGGCTTGACAGTTTAAAGACCGTGTTAGTCAGAGGAAATACTGTTGATATAGCTTTCATTTTGTTTTCTTCTTTAAAACCTTTCATTCATCAACACCAAGGCCAGCAGAAAGGATGTCGGCCTTTCTGTAATTCCTGACTCAACATCTGCTTCTAAGAGCTTCAGTGGAAGGAGCATGAAGCCTTCCCTGAGGCAGAGCTGAACCGTTGTTCCGTGTACTGCTCTGGACTGAAGAGCAGGGGTTGTCCACCCTGAAACACAGCAGGCTAAGCACTTCTCACCACCAAGCTTGCTGAACCTCCAAGTCAGCTCCCCAGAGACTTTTTACGTTCTTCTTCACACATACTGAAAATATTCAGCAAGTAATTAAAACCATTCAAGTGGCCTCAAAAGGAAAGGCGAGGGAGAACTCCAACTCCGACTGTAATCGAAATAAATTACTCAGGAAGCTATTAAACTATATTATGAGAAACAAAGTGAGAAGATGGGATCAGACGGATGATGTAATGAGCGTGTCCTAAGCAACAATACGCCAGACATCACTATAGCAACTTTTTCTCTGTGTATTTTAGCTAGGGCAATCCAAAGTGCCAGCGTTAGGGATGGCAAGTTGGCTCAGTGAGTAAAGATGCTGCTGCCAAGCCTGGCGACCCGAGTCTGTGTGTGTGTATGTGTGCATGTGTGTGTGTGTGTGTGTGTGTGTGTGTGTGTGTGTGCACTTGCACATATCCCATGGCTTCCCATGTATGTGTGGAAATCAGAGGACACTTGGAAATCAGTTCTCTTTTTTTATCATGAGTTCTGGGTATTGAACTCAAGTCATCAGACTTCCATGGTAAATGCTTTTACCCAATGAGCCATCTCACCGGTGTCTTCTGTGTTGTTTGTTTTGTTTTGTTTGTTTGTTTGCTTGTTTTTAATAACACAATGAGTTTCATTAGGATTGTATATTTGGGCATGGGTGAGGGTCTGTTTACAGGAGCAGAGGCACCTATTAACCATTATGTCTCTACTTTTTCCACCAACAATTAATTGTGTGTGGTGGCGCATACCTTTAATCCCAGGACTTCAGAGGCAGAGGCAAGCAGATCTCTGTGAGTTCAAAGTCAGCCTGATCTACAAAGCAGGTTCCAAGACAGCCAAAGCTGTTAACATAGAAACAAACAAACAAACAAACAAAAAAACACAAAAAACATAAAAATCAAAACCCAGAAAAAAGCAAACAATAAAAACAAAAAAAATAATTATTTGTTTATGAGTCTTCAGGGCTCCCTAAACCTAACCCTAATTTAAGCTCTAACCTTAACTTGGGATTCTAGCCGCAACCCTAACCCCCTAATTCCAACCTGTGGTAATTTGAATGTAGTTGGCTCCTATAAGCTCATAGAGAGTGGCAATATTAGGAGGTGTGTCTTTGTTGGAGTGGGTATGGCCTTGTTGGAGGAAATGTGCCACTATTGGGGAGGGCTTTGAGATCTCATTTGCTCAAGTTTCCCTCAGTGTGACTGTCAGTCAACTTCCTGTTGTCTGCAAAATCTAGGACTCTCAGATACTTCTCTAGCGCCATGTCTGCCTGCATGCTGCCATGTTCCTTGCCATGATGATAATATACTAAACCTCTGAAACTGTAAGCAAGTCGCCCCAATTAAATGTTTCCCTTATCAAAGTTGCCATGATTATGGTATCTCTTCACAGCAATAGAAACCCTAACTAAGACAGAAGTTGGTACCAGGGACTGGGATATTGCTGTGATGGCTCTGGCCATGTGTTTATTTTGGAAGAATTTGGACTTTGGTACTTTGAGCTTGGAAATTAGTGGAATGCTTTAAGCACTGCTTAATGGGTCATACTAGTAGAATCATGTTAGACAACGGTGCTAATAATTATTTGAGATGTCAGAAGCTGGCTCAAGAGGTTTCAGAGAAGAATTACATAATTCTTGTAATATTTTGGTGAAGAAAGTGACTGCCTATTTTTCTTATCTGAAGAATCTACCTGAGGCTAAAGTGAAGAGTTTTGGATTAATTATATTGGCAGAGGAAATCTCAAAACATCCATATAGACTGTCCTATGGTTATTGGTAGTAACTCTAGTGAGGATTTATAATGAAAAGGAGTATGCTGAGCAGGATAAATTACAAAATGTAAATTTTGAGGAGAAAAAGAGCACCAGTAAGTGGCGTAGAGCTAAATTCTGTGTTCAGGGAGAAAATTGGATAAAGAAAAGGAATAAAATTAGTAGTGACCTCAGGGCAAGATATCACTCAGCTAAGTTTCCAACTTGTAAAAAGACCCGCTGAAGAGCTGAGAGCTGGGTGTGGAGGGGCACACCTTTAATCCAAGAACAGGGAAGGCAGAGGCTAGCAGATCTGAGTCCGAGGCCAGCCTTGTCTACAGAACAAGGTTCAGGACAGCCAAGCTTAGGGAGTTTAAGATGAAAAACTGGTGAAGATGTAATTGAAGGGGCCATGTTCCAGCCCCAACAAGCAGCAGAACTTAGCATCTTTGGCCACATGGTTCTGGGCTTAGAGTTAAAGATAAAATAAAGGAGCTATGGAATAAAGGCACTGAGGTCAGGCATGTGTCAGGGTGTCCCTGAATGGAGGCCTAGTAGAGAGGCCTTTGCAGGAGGCTGTGAAGGTAAAGCCTGGATTGCCCTTGAGAATCCAGGATATTAGAGACCAGAGCTGTGGGTACCTGCCAACGAGAGCTGCTAACAGGGAGTGAAATCAGCTCAAGAGAAAAAAGTATGCTGCATGCAATCAACAATGCTGAAAGGAGGTGGAGATGTGGAAAGCATTTTGACATCAGACATGGAGTGGAGTTTGCACAAGTAGCTTTCAGTCTTGCTTTGGTCCAGTATTTCCTCACAATGCTCCCTTCCTGCATTTTGGAATGGTAATGCATATCCTGTGCCATTATATGTTGGAAGTATGTGATTTTTGCTTTTGATTTTTACAGAGGGATTACATTTAAGAGATTGCCATGTGTCTCAGAAGAGACTTTGGACTTTAGACTTTGAAACAAGTTTGAGACTATGAAGACTTTTGAAGTGGAATGAATTTTTTGGCATAATGATATGGCTACAAGCCTCTGGAGGCCAAGGAGTAGAATGTGGTGGTTTGAAAGAAAATGGCCCCCAGAGGGAGTGGCACTATTAGGAGGTGTGAACTTGTGGGAGGAGGTGTGTCACTATTGGGGAAGACTTTGAGATCTTTTTTGCTCAAGCCTCCTTCAGTGTGACTATCAACTGACTTCAGTTGCCTACAAGATGTAGGACTCTCAGCTCCAGCACCACATCTGCCTGCACACCACCAGGCTCCCCACCATGCTAATAATGGACTGAAACTCTAAAACTACCGGTAAGCAAGCCCCTCAATGAAGGGCTTTCCTTATAAGAGTTGCCGTGGTCATGGTGTCTTTTCACAGCCATAGAAACCCTAACTAAGACGGCCCCAAGGAACCCTGTGGAGGGACTCAGACCACATCGATGCAGAGCCGAGCCACCTTGGAAAGGAAAGGAAGAGGCTCCGGGTTGACAAGTGTGGGGTAGCAGAGGGGAACTGGCCACTGTCTGACTCATCCGTAGTCACATTCAGAACACGGGCCTGGGCTTCTGCTACGAGACGAGATCTGTGTGTGCTCACCACCCCCTCAATGCCAGGAGAATGGGTCTTCGTTGAAATTCGACATTTCTTGGGTGAAAAATACATCTGTGTGGTTTGGATGAGGACAGGCATAGCTTGTTCAGCCTAGAAGGATGAATTAGTCATCGAAGGAAACGCTCTTGAACTTGTTTCAGATTCTGTGGTTCTGATTCAGCAAGCCACAGCAGTCAAACACAAGGATACCGAAAAAGTTTTAGATGACATCTATGTGTCTGAAAAGGGAGGAGTAGAGCAGGTTGATGAGTAAGCTCTAAGTTTTCAGGCTCCAGAAACTTATACTGAATTATAAGTATAATTTGGGGTGTCATTTGGAGCAATAAAAGACTTGTATTGTTTTTTTTTTTTAAAAAAAAAAAGCAGTTTAAACAGACTACAAATCAGCCTTAGGTGTTTGTTAAGTGACTTCGAGGAATATTCTTAACTCTGGCTGTGAAGTCCAGCCAAATCTCTAGTCTAGAATGAGAGTTTTCATCATATTACCACACACTGTGCGTGTATCCTCTAAGATGTTACCATTTTCCCTTTTTAACACTGGATCTCTCTATTGGAGAACCTTCCACATATGTTTCCTATGTGCCAAGCACAGTTAAATGCCATGTAAATATGTACCTGCTCTCATATAAATATGCATGTTTGGAGTATCACTCCAACCCTCTATGGTAGATATTACCGTTTCCACTTTACAATAGAGAAGTGGAGGAATACGAGGCATACGGAAGCTTGTCCTGTCTTCTAAGGAGGACGGCGGATGACACCCCAACAGTCTGCTGGGGTCTCCGGGGAATAAGCTAGGGCAGGTTGAATAAAGGCTATCAGAAGAGGAGGTGATGACTGTGTGTCTCTAGCATTAGCAACAGAGTAAAGAAGGGAACTTACTAAGTAGGAGAGGCAGCCAGGCAGCTATCCTGCAGGGTGCCCAGTCTGGGAGTGCTCCCTGTTCCTGGTGAGGAAGAAGATGGCAGGAGTCACTGCTTAGAACAGAGGCTCTGGATATCTGAGCTGTATTTCAGTAATAGACGTGTTAAAGATCATAACATGTGGGCAGAGGCAGACAAAAGGCATGTGGCTGGAGAACTGGCAATGGAAGCCCCTGGAAAGAAAGACTCTCTTCTTAGCATTCAGCCCTTGACCAGAATGACCGCAGGACACCACCTTTAAGACAAACAAACCCTGAAGAGTCTGCAATTTGACACCAGAATCTTTGTAAACCAAGTGTCACAGGACTAAAATCTGAAACCTCACCTACAGAGTATGTCTAGGTCATGAGGAAGAAATTTTGACTCAGAAGTACACAAGATTCAGTGAGGTCAAACCCAGGTCAGAGCCAGGGTGTAGAGGAGAAAGTAGACAAAGGCTCAAAGCAGCAAGCCAGACATCAGAAAGAATCACACAGGGGTAGGACCGGTCTTCCCAGCCTGACTTCTGAAGGATTCCCAAAAATGGGCAACAGTGTTCTTGCAGAAGACCTGAGTTTAGCTCCCAGGACCCACATCAGACAACTCTCAGCTGCTGGTAACTGCACCCCAAAAGGGGCATACACTCACACAAACACAAATACACATTAATTAAAATATTTTAAGGCTCTTTTTATAAATAGAGTTTCATGCTAAAGACAGAGAAAACATTTTCAGTAAAATTCATAGCCTGTGTTCCCACTGATTCTATGGGTAGCCATTTTCACACTACTAATTCTTCCAGAAGCTGGTGACTGCTTCTAGTATCTTCCTCTATTTCTTTTTATGATCTTTTTATTGTAAAGGTCTTTCATTTCTAGTATGTCACTTCCTTGGTTAGATTTATTCCAGGGCACTTGCTTGTTCTCGCATTTTCTCTTGCTCCTCCTCACTCTCCATCCCTCTCCCTCTCCCCAACCCCACTCTCATACTGTGAATGACATTGTTTTCTTGATTCCCTGACATTTGTTTGTCATTGGTATATAGGAAGGCTGCCAGTTTCACATATCCATTCCATAGTCCACCATTTTGCTGAAGGTATAGTCTTTAGAATCTCTCTCTCTCTCTCTCTCTCTCTCTCTCTCTCTCTCTCTCTCATCTTTTTGTATTTGTTCCCTGGTCTCATCACTCTAAGATTTTAAGCACTATATTGAATAGTATTAGAGAGGGCAACTACCCCTGTCTTGTTCCCAATTCTCATGATAATGCTCTGTGTTTTTTCCATTTAACATGACTCTGGTTATAGATTTATCTTATACAGCCTTTATTGTGTGGAGGTATGCTCCTTCCATTCCTAACTTCCCGTGACTTCTGTCATGGAGATCTGCTGGCTTTCATCAAAAAGTGTCTACCGGGATGATTATGTGATTTCTGGGTTTGAATCCATTTATGTAATGAATTAAATTTATTGATTTATGTATGTTGAGCCATCCTTGCATGTCTAGAATGAAACCAACTTGATCATGATGATTTTAGGGGGTCTTCCCTGTTTCATGAGTTTAGTTTAACTAAGGGTTTGTTAATCTTGTTTACTTTTTTTTAAAGAACCCACTCTTCATTTTATTGATTCTATTTTTAAAATATTTCAATTCTTTAATTTCTGCTCCCTTATTAATCATATCTCTACATCTACTGTTTTTGGAATGGGTCCATTCTTGTTTTTGCAATAAATCTTCCAAATGAACTATCTGTAGCCACTCCTAGAATTTATCCAAAAGACCCCAAGTGGATACATCTGGGACACTTGCACATCTGTGTCAATTGCAGTGCTATTCACAATAGCTAACTTATATACCAACCTAGGTGTTCAATAATAGAGGAACAGATAAAAGTAATTATTATATGTATATATGTATACATATATATACATATGTACATATATTCACACAATGGAATTTTTTCAGCATAAGGAAGAATAAAGGCATGTTACTTGCTATAAAATGAATATGGTTAAAGATAGTTATATTAAGTGCATTAAGCCAGCTTCCAAAAGACAAATGTTGTATACTTTCTCTCATTTGTTGTTTATAGAGTTCATATTGTTTCATAAAATCATGTATACATACATCAAATGAAAGAAGTTAAACTAGGACAATAAAGGAGAATAAAGCAGACAAACAGGAAGGAGACTAGAAAATAGACCTAAAATATTTTAAAAAACAGCTTCAAATTTTCACAAGGCCTCATGGCATAAACCTTTGATCGCAGCTACTTTGGAGGCTGATGCAGGGGGATTTCAGAGTCTTCATGTTCTAAAGAGTGAGTACAAGGTCAAAGGAAGCTTAACAAGTCCTTGTCTCAAAGTCAAAAATATATTTTCTCAAGTTTAGGACATAGTTTAATAGAGGAGTGTTTATCTACCATGTGTGAGCCCCTAAGTTCAACACATAGTGCCACAATAGATAGATAGATAGATAGATAGATAGATAGATAGATAGATAGATAGATGATAGATAGATAGATAGATAGACAGACAGACAGCTTTGCAGAAAACTAAGTAAAAAGAATGACAAAAGAAAATATAGATTTGACAAAAATATTTGCAAAGTAATCTGAACTTATTCTTGTAATTGCAGCACTCAGGCTGAGCATGGAGGATGATGTATCTGGACTACAGAGGGAAGCCTTGCCTCCAACAACAACAACATGACACACCTGGTAAGAACTGCTATAAACACACACACACACACACACACACACACACGAAGAATTGTGTGTCTTTCTGTCTGCCTGTGGACATTTGCATGTGAAAGCTGGTGTGCATAGAGGCACTGGGTTCCCCTAAACCTGGGGTTGCAGAGGGTGTGAGTTACCCAGTGTGTCTTCCGAGAACCAGACTCAGGTCCTCTGCAAGAACAGCAAGTGTTCTTAACTGCCAAGCCATCTCTGCAGCCCTTCAAAGATTAATTTAAAAGTCCAGTTTTCTACATGTGGTCAAAAGCCTTGATAAAAACCTTACCAAAGACAATTGATAGACAGGGAATAAGCATGCAAAATATGCTATATCATACGACTTCAAGAAAATGCTAATTAGTCATGAGATCTCATTAAACACTAGAAAGCTGAATTCCAGAACATGACAACAACAGATATGATCAAGGATGGAGAGAGCAGGTCTGGTGAGATGGATGAGCAATAAACGCCCATGTCCTGAGTTCAACCCGCAAACACAAGGTGGAAAAAGGGGAAGCAACTCCTAAGATGTTCTCTAACCATATATGTAGCATGGCATATGTGTGCCTGCATTCTCACACATGCACACACACACACACACACACACAAAACAACAACAACAGCAATAATAATATAAATAATTATTTAAAGGATAAAGAGTCTTTTATCCCTCCTTGCTCATACCTTAGAGCTAGAGCCAGCCCAGAAACTCAGCCTGCAGAGCGGCTCATCTCTGCAGCCTCAAAGATATGACTGGTGAAAAGGTGAAGGCAGCTGCCCAGACTGCTAGACCAGCAAAGCCTTGGTTCTCTGGCCAATGGGTGTGGGACCCAATCCTGCACCAGTATGTAGGTGACTGGCAGCTTTCATGAGGCCCAAGACCATGAGGATCCACAGCAAAGGATATTTCCCACGTGGAATCCAAGACAAACTTGAACAAATCATCTTTGGAACCTCTGAAAGCTGATAGCAGATCAGAAAAATTCAAACAAAAGTCACCTTTGGAGTATGATAGTTTATCCTGCCTTGCCTTCTAATGTCACATCTAAAAACTACAGACATAAAGGATCTTGGAGGGCAAGTTGAAGAATTCCTCAGCAAAGATATCAGATTACACATATTTTTTCCAATAAAAGGGAAATAAAGTGTATACAAACATTGGGTGGAATTTCTCCAAGTGCGGAATCTGCATTTACTGCAGAAACCACTGCACCTCAACCCAAGTATAATGAATGTTCCTTTCAGTCTCCAGACATAGTGTTTGAACCAAGGAAAGTGAGTGTTGAAAGAGCTCTTGGGGATTCTCGTTTTAATCCTGCTAATAGTATATAGTCAAATGCCCTATTGTAAAGAGTAAAGCATTTTCATATTGAGGACATTAGAAAGTTGTATGTACTCAAGAAATCATGAAAGAGAAGTAGGGAAAAGCTGGTATTGGAACACACAACCAGGAAGATTTTAAAAGCGTTTTTTCAAGGTTGAAGAGGTGAACCAGTCTTGACAGGCAGTTTCACCTTCAGCTGCTAGTATACCTTTCATAAAATATTCTATTCAAATGCCTTTGGTCCCATTTGATTAGATAAGCCACCTAGCATTCAGTGCACACTGAGGCTAAATTCAGAATTCATATGGATGGCAATAAATATGGTGGGACCCAGTTCAACACCAGTTGAAGGAAAGGACAGAAAAAAGGACATGGTGAGTGTTCCTTACAGAACTAAAAAGTTCTAGAACTTACCAATGGGAGACTGATGTTTCTTTAAGTCCAAATAATACTTTTCTATTACATCTTATCTTACTATCTTGACTGTAGTTTGCATGACAAGAATTATAAATACTGTGCATTTCTCTTTGATAGAAAACAGTTTTTGTTTATTTTGTGCTGGGGTTGGAACCTGGAGCTTTGCAACTTTTAGCTTAGTGTATTAACATTGATTGACATAGCCAATTTGAAACATTCAAAAATTGTAAGGGTCCAAAGAAAAGAAACCAATACTAAAAAAATAATGCTTATTTATTCAACAGATATTTGAATATAGACTATTTATTTACAACAAAGATGAGAATAAGATTGGCAGGGTATTTGAAAGGTGATGGAAAGTCCTCTGTCACAATATTTTGGGTCTACATAATTGCAAAAGTTGCTCATAATTTAGTAATAAGAAGAGAAAAATGGAAGGTGTTAGAGATGGTGAGTTGAGTTGCATGAGTGTGTTAGGTGAGGACAGTTGTTAGAGATGGGAACTATCTGAGCTTAGTGTCTGGTGTAGAGAGCAAAGCTTCGGCTCCATTGACTGTGTACCTGTGCATGGCAGGTACTCATTAATCTTAGCAGTTGTTAGGAGAGTTCCTAACTTTGAAAGTAGCTGCTAAACAGGCAAATGTGATGTACAGTTAGCACATCTGTAATGCCAAATCCGCAGGTAGGTGAGGCGGAAGGAACATTTGAGTGCATAACTCAAGATCAACATGACCAATATAGCAATAGTCCCACTCAAATAACAACAACAACAACAACAACAACAGCAATAATAATAATGACAATAAATGGTTGTTTTGATGTTTTGTTTGACTTTAGAAGGGCATATCAGGAAACTTAAAGAGAGAGAATAAAATCTGAAAATGCCGATTCATAAAGCATGTTTGTCTTCATATTTTAAAGTTAGAGTTGGATTGTTACTGGGAGGTGGTGGCACACGCCTTTAATCCCAGCACTTGGGAAGCAGAGGCAGGCAGATCTCTGTGAGTTCAAGGCCAGCCTGGTCTACAGAGTAAGTTCTAGGACAGCCAGAGTTGTTATACAGAGAAACCCTGTCTTGGAAAAATTTTTTTAAAAAATTTAAAAAAAAGCCGGGCGGTGGTGGCGCACACCTTTAATCCCAGCACTGGGGAGGCAGAGGCAGGCGAATTCCTGTGAGTTCGAGGCCAGCCTGGTCTACAAGAGCTAGTTCCAAGACAGGCACCAAAAACTACAGAGAAACCCTGTCTCGAAAAATCAAAAAAAAAAAATTTAAAAAAATCACCCATATTCAAAGTTGGGTTGTTTTTTTTTTGTTTGTTTGTTTTGTTTTGTTTTTGTTTTCCAAGACAGGGTTTCCCTGTGTAACCGTCCTAGCTGTCCTGGAACTACCTTTTGTAGACCAGTCTGGCCTCGAACTCACAGGGATTCACCTGCCTCTGCCTCCCAAGTGCTGGGATTAAAGGCGTGCGCCACCACAGCCCGGCAAAGTTGGGTTGTTTTATAGCCCATAGTGTATTAATACTTATCAGGACTTTTAGTTTTGCTTTGCTTATAGTAACAAAGAAGAAAATAAAGGTTTAAAAACAAAAATGTGCAGAGCAGCAGGAATACTATTGGTTCCCATTGTGAAAGAAAATCCATGCAGCCTCTCCGGGCAGGTCGTTTTAAGGTTTCTTATAAACCTAAATATTATCTTTTGTGTATGTGTGTTTTCCAAGACAGGGTTTTTCCGTGTAGCCCTGGCTGTCCTAGAACTTACTCTGTAGACCAGGTTGGCCTTGAACTCACAGAGATCCACCAGCCTCTCCCTCCGTAGTGCTGGGATTAAAGGTGTAGGCCACCATACCTGGATAACATACTCTTTTCAGGGTCCTATCAATTGCTCTGACCAGTACTTACCCAAAGCAATTTAAAACAATCTACATAACAACTTGTACATGGGTGATTATGGTACTTTTATTCAAAGCTGCAAAAATGGGGAAGCCATCAAGATATCCTTTAGTATGTGGATGGATAAATAAACTGCTACATTCAGAAGATAAAATATTTGGTGCTAAAAAAAAATAAGCCATGAAGAGACATGCTACAAACATTATTTATATTATTAAGTGAAAGGTGCCAATCAGAAAAGGGTACATACTTTAATTCCAACTATATGATATTCAAGAGAAAGTAGAACTATGAAGACAATAAAACCATCACTGATGGAACTAGAGAGATGGTTCAGCAGTTAAGAGCACTGACTGTTCTTCCAAAGGCCCCAGGTCCAATTCCCAGCACCCACATTGTGGTTCACAACTGTCTCTAACTCTGTAACTTCAGGGTCAGAGGCTCTGATATCCTCTTCTGGCTTCTCAGGCACCAATCACACATGTAGTACACAGGCATACATGTGAACTAAATACCCATACACATAAAAATAAAAATTTTAGAAAGATCAGTGGTTACGAGAGACTAGGAAAAAAGGAAGTGGTCAACAGTCAGAGCACAGAGGATGTTTTTGGCAGGAAGATTATACATCATGCTATAATAATGGTATGTGACATTGTTCCTTTGTAAGATTCTTGTATTTTAGTGCATGTAATAATACCCAGCCCATTCTTACTGCTGCACAGTGTTCAATTGTATTAACTCATAGCTGTCTACTCAATCTGTCTACTGACAACAGCATTTGCATTCTTTTCAGTTCGGACTTTGGTGAATAATGTTGATTGTGCCAATCTTTGGAGAATCAGCTGAGCTCATCTTGGGGAGTATATTCTTAGAAGTTGCAGTTGTCAAGTCATAGTGTTGGATGCAGGGGGGTCACGCAAAGATGAGAACACCACCAAGTCTAATAACCCAGAAGCAAACTTTATTCCAGAAACCAGATTCTAGAAAAACCAGAAGCAAACTTAGAAATAAAAATTAAAAATAAAAAAAAAAAACACCATGGGGCACAGAAGCTTATCAGCTAGCTGAGACCACAGCCAGAGATAGTGTTTGTTAGGCTGTGGCAAAAGACCGGTTTTTAAACCCACTTTTTATAGTAGGGGCACCAAGCATTAGCTCTGAACAAAGGAATTTTTACGATCTTGCTCTGACCTATTGGTCAGTCAACAGAGACCCTCGAGTGGGGAGTGTGTTCTAATGTCAATGGGTTACTAGGCAGCTATCATGAAATATGTTTCAGAGGAGAGTACAGTGAAAGTCACTAATTGCAAGAAAACAGATGTCTTTAGCAATTAGTCAGAAAAGGGACTGCTAGTAATACCAGAAGGTTAATAAATTAGGATTAACTGGTTCTTAGGCTGAGAATTTAGAAGATAGCAGAAAGCTTTTCACACTATCTCAAGGTAAAACTCAGATACAGATTGCCATACTTTATATCCTCCATTATCAGAGCTCATTAATTAAATCATTGTGTTTGTCCACTGTCTCCTGGTACCTTCAAGTGTATACTAGAGTCTCATGCCTCTCCTTTGGTGGTGCCAGTTTTCCATAACAGAGATTGTGCCTAACCCAGAGGTCAATATCTCTGTCTCCTAAAGGTTAATCAGTTCATATCTGTCGTTTATCAAGGATGGCCAGGACACTACTTTCAATTTGTAGGGAGAAGCTCTCTGGCCTTGTAAATAAAACAGCTAGTTGTAAAAATGAAATAACCTACGCTTCCCAAGCATCTGAGAAAATAACTCACTGTGAATGACTGATCTTTGATCTGCTGAGGAAGCTGCTGACAGTCTGTTCTCATTCTCCTAGACTTGCAACTTTATATTTCTTTATTTCTACATTCTTATTTTTGGAAACTACATTTTTATTTTCTTATTCTTAGACTCTTCAATAGATTGGTGGGTGTGTTCAAGATCAGAATATATGATAAAGAGGTTTTCAGAAGAGGCTTTAGCCAACCTACACTTCCAGTAGTAACAGATAAGACTGTAATTGCTCTTCACCCTTGCTAACACATGACAATGCCACTCATTCATTTTTGTTGTTATGTAAACATTCATATCTTACTGTTTGTGTTGGCTAGTGTCAACTTGCCTCAATTGAGAAAATGTATCTACTCAGCTGGGCTATAGGCAAACCTGTAGGGCATTTTCTTAATTAATGATTGATGAACGAGGTCCTAGCCCAATGTGGGTGGGGTCATCCCTGTGCTGATGGTTCTGGATTCTATGAGAAAGTAGACTGAGCAAGCCATGGGGAGCAAGCCAGTAAGCAGCTCCCCTCCATGAGCTCTGCATCAGCTCCTGCCTCCAGGATCCTGCCCTGCGTGAGCTCCTGTGCTGATTTTCCTTTGATGATGAACAGTGATATGGAAGCTTAAGCCAAAACAAAAACAAAAAACAAAAAAAACCCAACAACAACAAAAAACCCTTTCCTCCCAAAGTTGATTGGCCAGGGTGTTTTCAACAAAGCAATAGAACTGATACCAGGATAGTTGGGTATTTCTGTGGCAGACCTGACCATATTTGGGGGAAGATTGTGGCAGGACATGGGAACTTTAAGCTAGAAGTGGCACTGATTATTCAAAGTGTGGTGAGCTGCTCTGTAGCAGCTTGGAAAATAAGAGTATTGAAAGAAATGCAGACAGTGGAGGCCAGAGTTGCTTAAAGATTCTATCAGGGGTTTGCTATTTTGCCTTGAGAGTCCACGGTTCGAGTTAGCTGGGGCTGAAAAATCAGCTGTGATCAACAAGAAACCAGAACCACTGAAGTGAAAGCTTTGCTTTGCTGGGTCAGTTGATGCTGGTCATCTGGAGCCAAGGAATGAGTGGCGATGAAGAAGAGACCAGCATCAGTCACTGAGATGAAATCTTCTGAAACATGTTTCCTCAGAGTCAACACACCAGACCTGTGTTCCAGAGGCGGCCAGAGTTGTACCTCACACTGATAGCCAAACTTGGTGGAGGAGACACAAAGGGATCATGAAAATCTGCTGAGGCCTGGCACTGTGGGAGGCCAGGAGAAGCTATTGGTGAAAGTGCAGTCCAGCTGCAGCAGAGACCCCAACAGTTTGGAGATGCCTACACCGTGGGAGGATCCCCCAAGAACAGCAGCTGTGAAATCAGCTGGAGCAGGGAAGACAAACTGTGTGGGCAGCAGAAGGTAGAGTCAGCAGTAATCCAAGCGCTTTGGTTCTTCTCTCTGGAAGAAAGTATTTATTTAACTTGATTTGGGTTTTGGGTTTTTTGTTTGTTTGTTTGTTTGTTTTTTTACAGGAGCCTACAGTTGAGAAAAATTGAAATTTTAAACGCTATTTTGAATTTTTAAAGATACTGCACTTCTAATGTATTTGAATTTGTAAAGACTGTGAGGTTAGTTTTCAAACCTGAGACAAAAGGCTGAGGGGCCTATTTAACATATCAAAGGGGACCTTTCACCAGGTTCTCCCTGCACCCCTCAGTCCCTACATGTTATGGGGGCCCTCCTGACTGGCCACCCTGTACCCTAAATTTAGCCAGGAACTGGGCTGCCATTCCCCCAGTTTCTCCTCCCTATATAATCCAACCATTTTGGTTACTTGGCCTTTTTTGTCTACTCTCTTTTGGGCCTCCTGGATGCTGCAGCTGGTTCCCCTCTCTCCCATCTCCCTCCTCTCCTTCCCCATCCCCACCCCCACCCCCGGCCCTCACATGGCTCAGGGCCATGTCCACTCTGGACTCTCCCAGATGTCCCTGCTCTATGCTCTCCCTATGCTCTCCCACATATCTGGAGTAAACTTTCTCCTCCACCACACCTAGGCAGTCATGTCCTTTCCGTTCCTTTTTATTTCATGTGGGACTTCTAAAGTTAGGCTTTATATTGTGATATTAATATTTACGTGCCGTCTCGTGGATAAATGAGAAAGGAAAGGCTCTAGTTCAGAAGAGTTGTGTTTGCATGTCAAGCTGACAAGGAGCCCATTGTCAACCCTAACCCCGACATCGTTCTTAAGTTTGTTTTGTTGTAACAAGTAGTAAGATAGAGAACGGTCGCATAGTTTACTGGCTGTTATATTTTAAGTAACCGTTTGTTATTCTTTTGGTCTCTGGTCCCTTCAAGGGGCAAGCCACGCCCACTCCCAACGACTTCTGCCCTCTCTCTTCGCCATCTTTCTCTCTTTCTCTCTCTCCCTTGGCCTGTGCACACGTGTTTTCTGTTCTTTCTCTTTCCCTTTTCCTATTTCTGTCCTTCTTTCTCTTTTAAGTAATAAATGTTTAGCTTTATGTTCAGCCGTATGTCTATTTACTACGTCCTGTAAGCCTTTTATCCGCCCACTTGGGTGACTCTCCCCGCTGCATGGCAGCATCAGCCTGTCCAGGATGAGCCACCGCTCTGCTGCTCGCGGCCGGGGAATCTGCACCGCTCTGGCAGCCGTCTCTGCCTGTACTAGCAGCTGCGGTCACGGCAGCATTATATTTTTAAGGAATAAAAACGTTCACTACCTTGGCTTATTTTTTCTTTCAGGGAAGTTGTTGTCTGCCTCCTGCTAATTTGTGGGTGGTTTGGAGATGATATGTTGATGTGACAAACCCTTCCAGTGTGTTTCTTATCGGTTCACTTTGCGTGTATGTGTATTGTTGTAGTTTAGCGGCAACAGCGAGAATGAATCACACAATACACAACAAACCCACGTGGAAGTTTATGGCAGGTCAGGGAAAGAGAACTGTGACATGCCGGTCCACCGAGAGGAGTTTGGCAGTGGTGAAGTCAGGGCAAGAGTCAGATGGAGCTTGCTTTAGAGGGGGGCCCTTTGTGCACACGTACATAGCCTTACACAGTCGTGCAGGGCTTGATGTGGTGACAAAAGACCAGCGGTAGAGCCCTGGACTGACTAAGTATTTGCCTAAATACCAGCAATTACATGCTCAGCGTAAGACTCGGAGGCTGGCTAGGTATTTGCCTGAATGCCGACAAGTGCATCTTGTCAGGTGACAATGCAATGTTTAAATGCTAACATTGAAAGACCTGGATAAATCCAGAACCCCCTAGCAGGAAAAAATAGAGCCAAAAATCTAAGCAGGGAGAGAAGAATCAGAAATCGAGGATTAGCCGGTTCAGTGACTGTTTCAGGAACTAGCTGAAGATAAAGTTAGATTGTAATCTTGAGAATAATCTTGAGAAACAGGGAGTTTCCCCTTTGTGATTATGACTGGTATTTTTAGAATACTCTGTTTCAGGAACTAGCTGATTATAATCTTGAGAATAATTTTGAGAAACAGGGAGTTGCCCCCTTGTGATCATCACTGGATTTTCGGAATTTTCTATAACGCTCTCCCTACCCCCTTCGGATTACTGGGCTGTGGTTTCTTCCCTTAAAAACCCCTTCTCCCAGGGACTGGGGGTTGAACTCCTCCCCTGAGTGGGTTATGAGTTTCAGCCCCAGTGCACTGGTACCTGTCAATAAACCTCAGCAAGGACAGTCTCTCGTGAGTTATTGGGGGGGGGGTCATGTTATCCCGAGACTTGAGTGAGAGTCTCCCCACACCGGGGGTCTTTCAACGTGTATGATTTTTCTGAAGGGTTGTTTGTTTATTTGTACTGGTTGTTAATTGTTCTATTCTTGTGCCCATTTTCTTGATTACTTGACACACAGTTTGTGCCAGAAAAGTTTCTTTTCTTGAAAGCGTTTGCATGCTTGTGAAGGCTGGAGGCTTACCTCGGGCATTGGTCCTCAGGATGGCCATTCATCTTTTTTTTTTTCTTTTTTCTTTGTAGGCAAGGTCTCTCCGTGGAACCTGGGGCTTGCTGATGATGCTAGACTAATTGTCCAACAAGTTCCAGATATTCCCCTGTCTCTACCTCTGCCGCACTGGTCTATCCTTTCTTTTATGTGGGTGCCTTTTTGAATTTTTACTTCTTATTCGAGTGTGTGTGTGTGTGTGTGTGTGTGTGTGTGAAGGGAGGCTCACACCTACCACTCTGCATGTGTGAAGGTCAAAGGATAACTTTTTAGAAGTCAATTCTTTCCTTCTATCATGGCATCTGGGGATGGCACTTGGGTCATCAGGCCTGTGTGTCAAGCACCATTAACCACTGAGTCACATCTTGTCGGCCCAGGTTTTTCCCTTTTCTACCATTGTAGACAATATTTTTTGTCCCCAAATAGTAATTTTTCTTATTGTCTTTGAAAGTTGCTCTTGTGTTGCTTTCCACAATCATGTCTATAATCTATTGTCGCTGTGTGAGTCACTGTGGTACTAGTGGTGGAGAGTTTAAGCTACAAGGGCGCCACATGGATATGCAGGTGGCCTGGATTTCTTGTTTTAAACTGTCTTTACCTAGTGCCCGAAACTACAAATGTCAAAAGCCCAGGGACTGTGTACGTGCGGGTCATTTTCTGAACTGATTTTTTGAAGCTGTTTGTTTGTTGGGCTGCTTGTTAATCGTTCTATTCTTGTGTTCATTTCCTTGGCTCCTGAATACACAGTTTGTGCCAAAAAAGTCAAGACAGGTGTTTCTTTTCTTCTGATTACTAATTTTAAAAATAATTACTGGATGCCGCAGCAACTTTCTAAGATGTCTAATGAGTTTTGTTTTATACATCTCTCCCTTCTGAGTATCATTATAAAGCGATGGTTTTTATACATGCCTTGTACTTTTATAAAGTGTGGGCATTTTGTTGGATTTTAAATTGTCTCGTCTTTAGATAGCATGTCTGTTCATGGCAACTCCTGTGTGCATTTTTGACAATTCCTATCTTGAACTATGTTTTCACAAGTCAGACACTGAGAAAGAGGCTTGGATGTAGGTGATTTGCTAGGAGAGTATTCTAGTAAAGAGACTATAATAATAAAAATGAGTTGACCACGAGGCTGGAGAGACTTCTCAATGGTTAAGAGCACTTGCCGCTCTTGCAGAGGACCCAGGTTCAATTCCCTAAACCCACCTGGCAACTTCCAAGCTTCTGTAATTACAATTCGAGGAGATCTGATGCCTTCCTCTGGCCTCTTTAGGCACCATGCCTGCACATGGTGCACCTATACACATGCATACACATAAGCTAGAAATAAATATTTTTAAAGTTGACCAACGGTAATTTTTTATTTTCAGATTGACACATTTAAAGGAGTTATTTGTTTACTTACTCATTTATTTAGTTATTTACTGGTATTTTTTAGCTAAGATCTCTCTCTGTAGCTCAGGCCTGCTGTGAACTTGCTATGTGACTCCAGCTGGTCTTGAATTTACAGCAATCTTCTTGCTACAGCCTCCCAAAGTGCAGGGATTGCAGATAGTATCACCACACCCGGCTTAAAGAGAACATTCAAATGAGTCTGTGCAAAGGGAACAAAAGGATGAAACAGCTTGTGTCGATGGTTGCCTTTTCTCACTGGTGACAACTGGCCTTGGGAGCCCTATTTCCTCAAAATTCCCACTGTGCTGGTGTGACCGTTGAGTGGACTGCAAAGCCTCAGAGGAGCCACAGGGCGCGAAGCAAGAGACCTGCAGTATGAGTGGAGGGGACGTCCTCTCTGTGTCTGCACAGGACCGACAGAGATTGTGAGAACTATTCACCACAGCCGAGACAGAAAGAAGAGTTGGGAGTGTGGGAATATGGGAGTGTTTGTTGCCCAGGAGGTGCTGGACACCGCCCATCTTGAGCTGCGGACACACCTCTTCGGCTCAGTACTAGAAGGGCCTTCTTCAGTAGAGGGGCCAGGAAGCTTCTGAAAGGCATTCTTTGAGAGAAGCGATGGGACTCGCTGCAGTCTCCCCTGCTCAGCTGGCCTGAGGTTATGATTGGGACAATCATCATGTAGCCTAGACTCCCTCAGCCCCACTTCGGAAGCAACACGCTTCTGCGAAAGTTATCCACCCACCCCCCACTTCCCTCACATCTGATGTGACGCCTACAAAAGAACCAGAGTGGCTTTCTAGATCTTGTTTGCATGCTCAGACACAGAACCCAAGGAAAATGGGTTATGTAAGAAAACGTGTGTCGTACAATACCATGATTGTGAAATAAATGGACTAATGAAATTAGAAAATGCCTGACCTGACGCAGAACACCGTACTTGTAAACAAAAAGATTATGGCTCTTTTATCGGGTACCTGGGACCTTCTCCAGGTAGACCATATATATGCTAGGCCACAAATCAAACTGTCCACAATGAGATGAGGCTGGAAGTCTACAATAGAAAGAAAACCAGAAATTACTAATGTATTTTAATGTAAAACACTCTCTTGCACAACGAGTTGTTTGCCTTAGCACAGGCAGCTCCCGTCCTGGAATGGTTTCTGGTCCCTCCCTCTAGACTCTCTTGGCTTCAGGGGAAGGAGCAGAGGCTGAGATGACTAAAGTTGAAGTCACTCAACCTAAGGACAAGACAATATATTTTCAGGAAAACCAACGTCAAGGTGATCACAACCACGCTCACCGTTTGGCTCTCTTGCCCTCCTCAGAATTTCACCTCTAATGCACATGGTGATACCAGGGAAATATCTAGTACGTTTCTGTTGAAGAAGACGCTGGAAACACTATTGGATACTTAGTGACTATCAGCAGGAAATGCACAGCTAGTCTGAGTGTGGAGAAGGGCTACTGAACAGAAGTGAGTCCATGTTCAGAAGAGGCCTGTCAGTCTGCTATGTTCATCTTCAGTTTGCGCAGGTGGGAAGATAAACTGGCCCCAGAATAAGTATAGTTTAGGGAAAATTCTCCTTTCTCTAGGTAATAATCAAATTTGTAAATTCTAACATAGTCAGCAACACGATTATTGTGCCTATTTTGGAAAGACTGACAAAATAATTTTTTTAAAACCTGTACATAACTTTAAGAACACAGTTTTAAGAAAACAAAAGCAAACACTGGGGCTGGAGAGGTGGCTGGATGATTAGGGACGTCACTGGGCAAGCATGCCGACTAGAGCGTGACCATCAGCAGCCGCGTGCCTGGTGAGCTCACACGTACTCATCACTCCAGCACTAAGAGGAACCAATTCGGAGGACTGCTGGGGCTTAGAGCTCCCAGACTGGGCAGAAAACGGGAGCCTGGGGTTTAGCAAGAGAATCTGCTTCACAGGAACAAGAGTGGTAGTGTCCTCCTCTGGCCTCCTTATCTGCACATATACCACTCACTCACGAACACAATGCGGAACCCAGTCAGGACAAGCTCAATAGAGGCCTGAGTCTCAGTAGTTTACCCTAAGGCAATACCTGGTTCTGAGAAAGACCACAAACTGAGACCACCCAGGCAGCACCTAGGAACAGACCATCCAAAGGAAATTCCTAGTGTTCCTACCATTGTAGATAGGATCACCTGCCAGTACACACCCATTGCTTTTCACCAGAACACTCCTAGACAAATTTCAGCCCATCAGGATTGGACCCATCACCCACACCCTGCTAATGTAACTTTTCTGTGTTTTGCCTTCAAACAATACCCTCCAGAAGAGCGGGGTACCTCCTCTCGCTGCTGCACTGCTGAGGTCCCTACCAGCTTGTAAACACGCACACAATAAACCTTGCTTTTACATTTCAGTGAGTCGATCTCCCTGGTGGTCTTTTGGGGTCCCCATGGACTGGGCATAACACACACACACTCACACACACACACACACACACACACACACACACACACGTGCACACACATATACACAAGAAACCCTGGAGAGGTTAGGAGGTGCTTAGACATGATGAAAATGAGAACACAATATTCTCACCCCTCCAACCTGTGTGTGTGTGTGTGTGTGTGTGTGTGTGTGTGTTGTTAAAGATCAGATGTAGGGCGTCAACATTCTACCTCTGAGCTACATACACTCTGGCATGAGACTATAACCTCCCAAAATGAATGGGGTAGAGTAAAGGCAGCACTAGGGAAGAGAGTTACAGCTAAGAACTCTTGCCCAGAAAGATCTCAAGTCAGCAACCTAACATGACTGCTCTAAAATTTGAAGAAAAAAGACTAAATTCAAATTTACAGAAGAAAGAAAATAAATACTGTGGCAGATACTCAAATAAAGAGGAGAACAGTATGGAGGAGGTTCACAAATCTAAAAGTTGGTTCTTTGAGAAGGCTAATACAATTGACAATGCTTGGATTGACTAAGAAATAAAATAAAATCCTGAACTCTTAAATAAAAAGAGAAATTTACTGTAGATTTTACATAAATAAAGAGGTTTGTAAGAGAGTTGGCAGAAACATTTTACTCCAACAAACTGGATAACTGATACAGCTTTAATGTTCGTGTCCCTTCCAGAATTCTCATGAATTCATCCCAAGTGCAAGGGCATCATGAGCCATGGCCCTTAGGAGGCCATTGAGTCACGATGATTCACCTTCCTAATAGCATCCGGAATCATTATTACAGGGCTTGGTGAAGGAGTCACACTCTCCTCTTCCATTCCTCCTGCCATGTGAAGACACTGTGCTCCCCTCCTTTGGAGGAAAACCTGGTCCTCTTACCAGGCATCATACCTATTAAGTATTTCTTGATCTTGACCAATTCAGCCACCCAAATTGTAATAATAACCTTCTGTTCACAAATCACTCCGTCTTATTACGCCATAAAAGGTGTGGCAACACACCTATCGTGTGAAGATGTTTTATTATAGCATCCCTAATTGTTTATTATTATCAGCTGGCTGAAATGTACACTCCTGGGAAGAGACAACCTGCCAAAACTCATTCGTGGAGACATGGAAACCCGGAAGACTTACAGTCAGTAACTCTGACTTAGAAATCAAAAGAAAAGAAACCTAATAACTTCCCAATATAGAAAAGGCCTTCACTTAAAGGCTTCATAACAAATTCTGTCAAGTGGTTGAATAATTAACATCAAACTTTCCCAAGCTCTTTAAAGAAAAGTTGGAGAGGAGAGGATACTTCCTAAGTCATCTCATGAGACCTGTTACACCAGAAAGCTATAGACAAATGTCCCTTGTAAATACTAAAGCAAAACCGTCACCCAGCTACAGGCAAACTAAATCCAATAGCATGTTAGAAGTCAGATAATCCCTATTTTCAGATGATATGATATGTATATCATAGGAGGAACCACAAATTCCACCAGAAAATTTCTAGAAATAATAATGATCTCTTTTTTCCATTAAAATTTATACATATAGTGTATACATACATACACACACACACATGCGTGTGCATGTATGGTGTGTGTATGTGTGTGTGTGTGTGGTGTGTGTGTGTGTGTGTGTGTGTGTGTGTGTGTGTGTGTGATATGTGTGTGTGTTCCTAAATACAAACTGCTCAGTCTGGATAATGTTACTTGGATGTGTGTTTTCAGGAATGACCATTTGGTACTGGATAAGCAACTGGTGTGCTCTTCCCCTCCCAGCATTCCTTTGCTACCTGTAGATTTTGTGTAGGGCTGGGATTGTGAGCTTTTCTCATCCATGTTTGCACGTCTATTTGTGTCATCCTTGGTCATCTCATGTGTAGGCAGTCACATTGGTGAGACTTTATGAGTGTACCTTCTCATGACAAACTCCCTATTCCTCTGACTCTTACAATCTTTCTACCCTCTCTTCCTCAGTGATCCCCAAGTCTTAGGTGCAGGCGCTGTGTGGTAGATTTATTAGTTGGGACTGGACTCCACAACCCTAAATCTTTTTTATTGGTTGTGGGTTTCTGTAATGGTTTCCATCAGACTGAGAGTTCCTCAAAGGAGAAATAAAAATGGCTAAGAAATATTTCAAAGAGTGCTTATCAAAGTCAGGTAGCTGTGGCTCACCTCTTTAATCCCAGCACTTGGGAGTCAGAGGCAGGAGGATCTCTGTGAGTTCGAGGACAGCTGGGGCTGCACAGGGAAACCCTCACTCAAAAACAAATAAACAAAAGTGTTTATTGTGCTTATCAATTAGAGAAATGCAAATTAAAACATCTTTGAGCTTTCGTCTTATACCAGTCAGACTAACTGAAACCAGCAACACAGCTGGTGTGGGTGTGGGGAAGAGGCAGCCGTCACTCATTAAGGCTGGAAATGCAGATGGGTGCGGCCACTCTGGAAATCAATAAGAAGAAACCTCAAAAAAACTAAAAATAAATCTACCATGACCCAACTATACCACACCTTGGCATCTGCCCAAAGGACTTGAGAACCTCCTTCATAGATACTGGGTCAGCCATGTTCATGGCTACCCTCCTCACAATAACCAGGAAATGCAAATAACCAAATGTCCCTCACTGGTGAATGGGTAATTAAAATGCGGAACACATACACAATGGAACACTATTCAGTTGTAAAGAAAAATTAAATCATGATCTTCTTAGGCAAATAGATGAACCTAGAAAGATTCTATTGAGTGAGATAATCCAGACCCAGAAAGACAAACACTGCACGCTCTCTCTCATCTATGGTTTCCAGATCTTCAGAAGTGTGTACACAATATAGAATAAGCACAGAGACCAGGGAAATAGAAAGGTTGAGGGTATTTGGGGAGTGGCTTGAGAAAGAAATAGAAGAATACAGGTGATAGGAGGTGAGAAACAAAAAAACTGGGCAAGGGGCTCCAACTGGGAAGGAGAGGAGGGCAATACAGAAAGAGAAGTGGGGAGAAAGGACAAATAACACTAAGGTTGTTTGATGAAACTTCAAAGAATCTTATTATTTTATATTACCTAAAAATCAAACTATATGTGTATATAGGTATATATGTGTGTATACAGTATATAAATACATACATATATGCACATGTGTGTGCACGCACACCCATACACATGCACACACATATGAAACAAAATTTCTAGAGTGGCTGCACCAATCTGCAGTCCCAGCATGCCTCTAGCAGTGCTGAAGTATGCATGGGCAACTTGATTATTTTGGGTTTCATGGTCTGAGTTGATGAGAATGACTGACCAGGTCTCTTCCTCAAGGAACAGGTTCCACCAAGAAACAAACTCAGATCACTGAATTCAGAGTCCATATATGTGTATGGAAAGGCATGCCCTTAGGGCTAACAAGGCTTTCCACAAGAATCATAGACTAACAAAAACCCTAGTCCCAGGCATGTGAAATCTCCTTCAGGACGGTTGGTCAGGGTAGGTCCACGTGACTCTTAAAATGACACAGACTATGGATGTTACCCTCAGTTGCCTCGCAGAGGTTGAAGGTAAGGCCCCATTGCTGAGGACACTGGATGCTTAGGACACATGACTGATTATTCCAGATGGATCTAACCTGAAAGCCCTCCAGCAGTCTAGCTTCCATGGTACCAGAAAATATCCTTCAAACTGCCAAGAGAGAGAAGCAATTAAGAGCCCTACCCAGCTTCAACACCTATGAGCCTGTCTTAGTCACTGTTGTATTGCTGTGAAGAGACACCATGACCAAGGCAACTCTTAGAAAAGAAAGCATTTACCCACAGGCTTGCTTAGAGTTTCAGAGGCTTAGTCCATTATCATCATGCTGGGGAGATGGCGGCATGCATGGTGCTGGAGCAGCAGCTGAGGGCGACATCCTGGTCTGTAGGCAGAGAGAGAGGAAGCCTAGACCTGCCTGGCATGGGCTTTTGGAACCTCAAGGTCTACCCCTAGTGACACATTTTCTTGAACAAGGTCACACCTCCTAATCCTTCTAATACCTTCACTCCCTGGTAACTAAGCATTCAAATATATGAGCCTCTGGGGCCATTCTTATTCATACCACCACAGAACCACTATGACCATCATAGCAAGACATCCATAAAGGTGTAGTAAGTGGCGCTCACACGTAATAATCAACTGCTGTCTAATTAGACCTAAGGCCCACTCAATAGGAGGGAAATCATGCCTATGATTAGAAACCTAGCAAACTTACTACGGCTAGTGAGGTCTTGGGTATTAGAAGAGAATCTACTAATGCCCCTCTGCTAGGCCAGCAATATTCTGAACTACATTCTAAACCTTGTCCTTATACCCACAGGTAAGTGTAACTATCACCCCTCATCTAGAAGCTTCTCTTGCAGGGCATTGGAGGTGTGTGCCTTTAATCCCAGCACTTGGGAGGCAGAGGCAGGCAGCTATCTATGAACTGAAGTCCAGCCTGATTTACAAAGCGAGTTCCAGGCCAGTCAGGGCTACACAGAATCCCTGTCTCGGGGAACAGAAGCTTCTCCTTACAGTAAGTGGAGACCACTGCAGAAAATCACGACTAGATGCGACACATAGTCCACAGATCATGGAGATCTCAGCCCCGTTGGATACGTCTGCGTCACAGCTCCTGCATCTGTGGCTCAGGCAACATTGTGGAGGGCTGAACAGAAAGACCATAAGAGCCAGAGTACAGGATGTCTGCTGTGAGGCCATCTCCCCCAGAAATAACTCCATAAACAAGACCTGGGCGGGACAATATCAGTAGATATGCTAATGAGGAAAGAGAAGTCTCCTGGGCCACACCGCTGGACAGAGAACTACAGCAACTGATGGCTGCTGAAAGGGGGAAGAATCCCCTCCCAGATGAGCTCCCTAATCAGGTACCCAATGTGAAGTGTTCAGCCCTGAAACCACATACGTAAACAACAAGAATGGACTCGGCATGTAGTATTTATATATTTGCAGGTATATTTGCATAGATGTGTAACAATAATAATTGGGGAAAAAGGGACCATTAATTTGAGAGTGAGGAGGACATGGAAGAACTTGGAAGGGCTAGAGGAAAAAGAAGAGGGAAAAGTATGTAATTACATTTTAATTTTAAAAATATCTTAATATACAAAGGATTATAAACTCTCCTGATTTTACTTTTGTTGCCATGATGAACCGCTGACCAAAAGCGACTTGGGAGGAAATGGTTTGGTCCATCACTCAGGGAAGCCGAAGCAAGAACTGAAGCGGGGCAGGGGTCCGGAGGCAGGAACTGAAGCACAGGGGGGCACAGCTTCCTGGCTTGCTCTCAATTGCTTCTCCATTTGCCTTTTATACAACCCCAGGGGAGGCAGCAACCACGGTGAGCTAGGCCCTCCCACAGCAATTATTAACCAAGAAAATGTCCCCTCAGACTACAGGGCAATCTAATGGAGACATTTTCTCAATTGAAGTTCCTTCTTCACAGCTGAACCTAATGTGTCAAGTTGATAAAAAAAAAAAAACTAGCCAGCACATACACCATGACCAAGTAGAAGATATTCCACTATATATAGGAATGTTTTAATACATAAAAATCGGCTAATATAATTTACCACACTAACATGGGACAATGACATGAAACTTAATCACACAGTCATTTTGGTTGACGCAGAACAAGTATCTGACAAAATGATGCTGCTGAGAACTGAGCATGATGGAGCACACCTGTAGTCCCTGCACTAAGAGGTGGGCAGGAGCACGGGAGGTCAAGGAAGTACCAGTGGGAATTCCAAGACACATGTGGTACTCTGAAAAGACCAAATCTAGAGATAATAGGCATTGAAGAAGAAGAATCAGCCAATCAGCAGGTGGTGGTGCACGCCTTTAATCCCAGCACTCGGCACTGGGGGTGGAGGGGCACTCGGGAGGCAGCAGCAGGCGGATCTCTGTGAGTTCAAGGCCAGCCTGATCTACCGAGTGAGTTCCGGGACATCATTTTATGATTAAAACAATAAATATATAGAGTAGAGAAAGTATCCAGAAACCATCAAGAGAAAAACACCAAGCCGCTTACAAAGGCAGGCCAATCTGAATAACCACAGATTATTCAACTGAAACTTTAAAAACCAGGAGAGCCTGGACTGATGGATTTCAATTTTAAAAGAGAACAACCCTGATTATGATACTCAGCAAGGCTGAAAGGAAATTTAAAACTTGATGAATGAAAACAGGCTAAAGGAATTAATGAGTGTAGAGGACCGCAACCACATTCGCCATTCCAAGATGGCGCTGACATCCGGTTCCACCACCCAGTGAACAGGATAACGCGCATGTGTTGGTAAATTTCCAACGCTGTAGTCCCTGCCTCTCCCAAGGCGTCATCTGGGATGATGGGCAGCTGACCAATCTGAGAGTGACACGTCCGAGGCGGGGACTGTTTCCTATATAAGGGCTGGGTTCGCCTCGCTCTGGGTCTCCGCCATGTTGGCTTATGCTCTTGCTCTCAAGATGCATTAAAAGCTGTTCTGCAGAAGGATCCTACGTGTCCTGCGTCGTTCTTGCTGGTGAGACAGTAGCGCGGGACATCTGGTGCTGAATCCCTCGGGACGCTGAGGGACCCTGACAACTGCTCGCACCGCCGGAGACCCCTTGGACACAAGGAGGATTCAGAACTGCAGGTCTGTATACTCAGAGAGATATGGCTTTTCCTGGATTTTTCGGTTTTGAGCTTGACTTGTTTCCGCATTGGGAAGGTTTCGTAGGGGCCTCGCTACCTCTTTTAGTAGTCCTCTTATTTTTCGCCAAAGATTGCTTAAAAGATGAATCCTGCCAGGCGGTTGCTGCAACGGAGGAAGTCCAGGATAGCATTTCAGAAACTGAGTATAGTGAGAGGTTAGGTGCGCGCACAGTCTCAAATAAGGAAAAAAGACCCCCCAGTGGTTTTAAGAAAATAAGAATGGGGGAGAAGACTGATTTACAAGGTCGAAAGATTTCTGGAACCAACAATAAGAAAAAAGGAAAGGACAGTAGTTTATATCCTCTGCAGGAGCTTGAAGCTCTGCAAATTGAAAGTGACCATGAAAGTGAGCATGAAAGTTCTGGATCAGGAGAACAGCTATGGGGTCTTCAAATAGCCGCTGAGAAGGTCCAGATTACAGACACTGGCCAATTCTTAGGTTCTGTTATTCTTCCTGAAAAGATTCTACCACAAAAAAATAAAAATTTATAGGGACGATTTGCGAACATTAAATGATTTCCAAAAGTTGTTAGGAGATATTAATTGGCTGCGGCCGTTTTTAAAAATCCCCTCTGCTGATTTGAAGCCATTGTTTGATATCTTGGAAGGGGATACTCATATTACCTCCCCTCGGGCCTTGACGCCGGCAGCAGAAGCAGCCTTATTACTAGTGGAGGAATCCATTAAGGAGGCACAGCTGTGCCGTATTGATGAAACTCAACCATTTGTTCTATGTGTGTTTAAAACAAGAAAGCTACCCACTGCTGTGTTATGGCAGGATGGACCGTTACTGTGGATCCATCCGCATGCTTCTCCTAACAAAAGTATTGATTGGTATCCAGCTGCTATAGCTCAAATTGCCCTTAAAGGCCTTAAAATGTCTGTTAGTCATTTTGGTAAGCATCCAGCGGTTATGATAGTTCCCTATACCTCCTTTCAGATACAAACTTTGGCCGCCACCTCTGACGATTGGGCAATTTTGGTTACCACCTTTTCAGGAAAAATTGATAATCATTATCCCAAACACCCTCTGCTGCAGTTTGCTGCATGTCATCCCATTGTGTTTCCCCGAGTTACATCTTCTGCCCCGCTAAAAGACGGGGTGATGGTGTATACAGATGGCTCCAAAAATGGTGTGGGAGCCTATGTTGTGGATTCTAAAATATATACAAAGAACTTTTCTGCCGCCTCACCCCAGGTGGTGGAATGTATGGTGGTTTTAGAGGTTCTTCAAAAATTTCATTGTCCTCTTAATATTGTTTCTGATTCTGCCTATGTGGTTAATGCTGTTAAATTATTAGAGACCGCTGGAATTATAAAACCTACTAGTACAGTGGCAGCTCTTTTCCAGAGGATACAGGACTGTTTACTAAATAGGAGAGCTCCATTTTTTATCACACACATAAGAGCACATTCGGGGCTCCCGGGCCCCATGAGTTTAGGTAATGATCTGGCTGATCGTGCTACGCAGCTTGCTGCGGTAGCTCTTGCCTCCCTGTTACAGACCGCTAAAACCTTTCATGATAATTTTCATGTTACAGCTGAAACCCTGCGTAAACGTTTTTCTCTTACCAGAAAGGAGGCTCGTGATATTGTAACCCAATGTCACAACTGTTGCCAGTTTCTCCCTGTCAGACACACTGGCGTAAACCCCAGAGGGATTGCGCCTTTGCAAATATGGCAGATGGATGTGACTCATATCACTACCTTTGGAAAACTTCAGTATGTGCATGTGTCAATTGACACATGCTCTGGCGTTATTCATGCCACACCACTTACAGGAGAAAAAACCTCTTATGTCATTCAACATTGTCTTGAGGCATGGAGTGCTTGGGGCAAGTCCACATCTTTAAAGACGGATAATGGGCCTGCCTATACTTCTCAAAAGTTTAAACAATTTTGTGCACAGATGCAAGTCACACACATTACAGGCCTGCCTTATAACCCCCAGGGGCAAGGTATTGTAGAGCGAGCACATCGCTCACTCAAATCTTATCTACTTAAACAAAAAGGGGGAATATTGAAGGAATTACCCCCGACACCAAGAGTAGCCATTGCCATGGCTCTGTTCACTATAAATTTTTTAAATCTGGATGATAATGGCCAGAATGCTGCAACACGACATAGTTCGGATCCGCAGCGGCCCAAGGATTTGGTTATATGGAAAGATGTGTTTTCTAATGAATGGAAAGGCCCAGATCCCATCCTGTTGAGATCCAGGGGAGCTGTTTGTGTGTTCCCGCAGGACCAGGAAAATCCATTCTGGGTGCCAGAAAGACTGACCCGAATGGTGAGGGGTGACCCACAACACGCGGACTCGCCTGAAGATTTGGCTTCTGTTCCTCCTACCATTTTGCGGATGGATGACAACGGTTACGAAGGAGCAGGTTACGAAGGAGCAGCAATGGGGGATACTCTCAGCCTTCCTGAAGCCGACACCAGTCAGCCATAGAGTGGCAGTGTTTCCTTGGGTTTTTTTTTATTTTACAACCAATAAGACTCTGGGGCTCCCCTACCTTCTATTTATAAGCTTAGCCGAAGGATTCCAGTCCTGGGTTGTGTCCTTCATCTCCTACTTTAAGATTGGGTGGGGGCGGGAATGTTTGGAACAGCCCTATGCTGTGGATCAGTGTTTCTCCTCTGGATGGTCTGCTGACTCAAATCCCAAAGTCATAGGGACAAAGTGTGGTTATTGCACAAGCGCTGGCTGCCCTGGAACAGGGAACCTCTACTGATGTGGTTATCTATGCTGAAGCAGTAAGGTTTATGCCAACCAGCTCCTGCACCCCTAGGACACCTCTGTCCATTGCACAGGGTGGAGTGCTTGGCTTAGGTAGCCCTGAAGGTTGTCGAGCTAAAGAGCATCGCACAGAGAATGGCCCTCTCTGAGAGATATGTCGCCCTGCATAAGGGTTTCCTGCCGTATATTCCCTTTCCCAGAAAAATGGCAGAGGGCAGGCTGGATAAGTTCCAGGTGTCATGAACCTAGGGGCAGATTCCGTGCAAGCCCATTATAATGTTTCCACTTTGGGAAGTGCGACCTCTAACTTTGCCTTCTGAGGGAATTGCCTTTCTGCAAAGAAGTAAAAAAAGAAAGGGGAGATGTAGAGGACCGCAACCACATTCGCCATTCCAAGATGGCGCTGACATCCGGTTCCACCACCCGGTGAACAGGATAACGCGCATGTGTTGGTAAATTTCCAACGCTGTAGTCCCTGCCTCTCCCGAGGCGTCATCTGGGATGATGGGCAGCTGACCAATCTGAGAGTGACACGTCCGAGGCGGGGACTGTTTCCTATATAAGGGCTGGGTTTGCCTCGCTCTGGGTCTCCGCCATGTTGGCTTATGCTCTCGCTCTCAAGATGCATTAAAAGCTGTTCTGCAGAAGGATCCTACGTGTCCTGCGTCGTTCTTGCTGGCGAGACAGTAGCGCGGGACAAATGAGCATTAAGCCAGCTCTTTTAAAAAAAAAAACAAATTAAAGAATCCTTCAGACTAAAGGAAAGGCAAATCCATCTATGAGGGACAAGGAAAGAATAACTCATGATAGAATAATAGTTAAATAAGGGGAAAAGCAAGCAAATACTGCAAAAAGAAAAAACACAAAATGATAGGAATCAATACACGCTTCTCCTTTGACTAATAACTCTTAACTCTAAGCGTTAATGGCTCAGTTCCCTAATCAAAAGACACAGAGTACTATACTAAATCAAAAAGCAAGAATCACCTATTTGTTGCTTCCAAGAAATGTACCTCACCACCAAAGACTGCCACTGTGTCAGGGTGATGGGTGAAAAGGTGTGTTCCAAACAAATGAAGTTAGGAAACAAGCAGGGGATCCATCTTGTGATATTTAGCAAAACAGACTTTAAACCAAAACTAGTGAACATTGGTAGAGACCAGCACTTCATACTGATTAAGGAACAATCCATCAAGAAGATATTCGGTTCTAAACATACATGGCCCAAATAAAGGTACACCCAACTCCACAAAGAAAATACTATTAGATGTAAATAGTTATTACATCGTAATGCACAGATTAATCCTAGTACAGTAGTAGTGGGTGACATTAACACCCCAAAATAATACTTTCATCAATTTCCAGGCCTTCCTTGAAAAAATTAGTGGAAAATGTATCAATTAAAAGGTCATCACAGATCCAATGGACTAAAAGGGCATCTACACCACAAAATTCTTTCCAGCAACTGGCTCAGAAATTAAAAGCACTGGCTACTCTTCCGGAGGACCCAAGTTTGATGCCCCAATACCTGCATACTGGTGATGTACCCAGGGTTGGGTGACTCATTACCATTTGCACCTCCAGTACAGGTGATCCACTGCTTAATTCGGGTCTCTGTGAGCACCAGGCATGCACATGGTATATAGACATGCATGTAGGCAGGCAAAACAGTCATACACATAAAATAAATAAGAATAATTTTGTAAAAATTTAATCCATTCTAATGCTACAGACTATGCATTCTTCTCAGGAGTTAATGAGTTCCTCTCCAGAATAGATTGTGTATTAGAACACAGAATGAACCTCATTAATACAGAAAATTTTAAATAATAACTTATATCCTATCTGATCACAGCAGAATAAGATTATGAGTCAGCAGCAAGAGATATCCTAGACTGTACATAAACTCATAGCAATTAAACATGATAAATAATAAACAAGCTACTGAATAAATGAAGAAGTAAGATTTAAGAATCACATGAAAATTAAAACAGTATACTAAAATCTGTGAGATACAATGAAAGCAATCCTAAAAGGGAATAGCTCTAAGTTCCATCATTAAGAAATCAGAGAGCACCAGGTGGTGATGGTGCACACCTTTAATCCCAGCACTCTAGAGGCAGAGTCAGGTGGATCCCTGTGATTTCGAGGCCAGCCTGGTTTACATAGTGAATTCCAGGATAGCCAGGGATATGTAGAGAGATTCTGTCTCGAAAGAAAGGAAGAAAGAAAGAAAGAAAGAAAGAAAACAATAAAAAAAGAAAGAAAAAGAGAAAGAAATCAGAGCAATCTTAAATAAAGAGTTAAGAGGCCAGCCTGGTCTACAAGAGTTAGTTCTAGGACAGCTCCAAAGCTACAGAGAAACCCTTTTCAAAAACAAACAAACAAACAAACAAAAAACCTTAATGATATAGTTTAAGGACCTGGAAAAAGAACAAGTCAAACCTAACATGAGTAGACAGAAAGAAATTATTATGATTAGGGCAGAAGTTAATTTTTAAAAAAATAGAAACAAAAACATACAAGGAATAAATGAAACACGGAGTTGATTCTTTGAAAAGAAAAGGAAGACTGGAGGAAAGAAAGCCATTACATCAAATACCAATGAAATTCAGAAAATAATCAGGTCATGTCTTGAAAACACATATTCCACGAGATGGAACCCATGCCCAATACTGCTTGGTTGACCAAGAATCTGAGACTAGGTAGTCCAGAAACCTAGGGTAAAACCAAATGCTACCGCTCTACTGAAAGGATGTGGTAAAGGATGTGGTAGTCAGGTGGTGGTGGAGCATGCCTTTAATCCCAGCACTCAGAAGGCAGAGGCGGGCGGATCTCAGTGAGTTCGAGGCCAGCCTGGTCTACAAAGTGAGTTCCAGGATACCCAGAGCTGTTACACAGAGAAACCCCATCTCGAGGGGGAAAAAAAGTCATGCTGATAGACCAGTGGTTCTCAACCTGTGGGCCATGAATGCTGAGCTTTGGACAACCTTTTCACAGGGGTTACATAGCAGATACCCTGCATACCAGATATTTACAATGTAATTCATAACAGTAGCAAAGTTACAATTATGAAGCAGCAACAAAATAATTTTCTGATTTGGGCTCACCACAACATGAGGAACTACATTAAAGGCGGCAGCATTAGGAAGGCTGAAAACCACTATGCTTGCTCAGCGGTCATCTGAGAAGCTTCCTCCGGCAGCAGATGGGAACAGGCATAGAGACACGCAGCCAGTCATTACGCAGAGAGCGAGAGACTTTGGAAGACTCAGCCCTGAACGGGACGTCCATCAAATCCCTCCCCGCAGGGTTCTGGGAGCCCGGTGTGCAGAAGAAGAGGTGGAAAGGATGTAAGAGCGGAGGTGATGGAGGACACAAAGGAAACAAGGCCCTCTCAGTCAACCTGATGAACTCTCACCTGAACTCACAAAGACTGAGGCAGCACACACAAGGCCCGCACAGGCCTGCGCCAGGCAGGTCCTAGAGCTGAGTGAAGAAGCAGACGCATGCCCCCGTCCCTAACCCAGAAGTTGTCTCCAACTGATAGCCACTTGCAAATTTAAAAAACAGTTTTCATCAAGCGAGTCTCTCAATGGGGAAACAAACTCCTCTTAAGGGTAGGCATACGCCCAACAGTAGAGGTGGCCAACAGACAACAAACCAAGCGGCGGTTTTGGAGTTTCCTTGTCTCACAATATCATGAAAGTGTTCTCTTTTCTTTTTTCTTTTTATTTATTTCATTTCATTTCATCTTACTTATATATTTTTTTCTCTTTTTACCCTATAGGTCCTTTTCCTATATATTATGGCTTCCAGTTTAGCATTTTTTATGGAATACCTGGGTGTTCAGATGAGTGGGTCTCTGTGTCTATTTCTTGTGTCATTTCTTGGGCTCTTTTCCTTATATTTATTTTGTCCTAGTCTGATGTGTTACTTTTATCTTATTATATTTTAGTTTATTATTGTATTATAGTGAAAGGAGACAGAGAGTGGGTCCAGATGGGAGGGGAGATGTAGAGGAACTGGGGGGAGTAGAGGGAGGGAAACCAACAGGGGATATACAATGTGAGCAAAAAAAAATTATTTTCAATAAAAGAAAAGAAAGCAAACTGAGTGAGCCGTGGAAGCAAGCCAGTACGCAGTGTTCCTCCACAGCCTCTGCTTCAGTTCCTGTCTCCAGGTTCCTGTTTTGGCTCCTGACCTGATTTCCTTTCATGGTAGACAGCTATTGGTTCCTGCCAAAATATGAGCGCCACTATTGTGCCTTTAGAAGTATTTGCAGGCTGTGGTTTGTAGGCATCAAAGCTGGGTAGGACTGTTGACTGCTTTCCCTTTGGCAGCTTGTATAGCACCTTCTGGTACTACAAAAGCTGGTCCTCAGCGAGGAGGCTTTTTTTGTTGTTGTTAGACTTGTTTATTCAAGTATCTGAAAACACTCTTTCCACTTCCTCCCCTCCTCCCAATACCCTCCCGCTCCCCCCACTCCCTCTCCTCCTCCCTCACCATTCCCAAGAGCAGTCAGGGTTTCCTGTCCTGTGGGAAATCCAAGTTCCACCCCCCTCCCTCCAGGTCCAGGAAGGTGAGCATCCAAACAGGCCAGGATCCCAAAAAGCCAGTCCATGCAGACGAAACAAGACCCAGTGCCATTGTCAATGGCTTCTCAGTCTTCATTTGGACCTTGGGGGCTCAGTCAGCCCCCATGTCAGCCACATTCAGAGAATCCGGTTTGATCACATGCTCGTTCAGTCCCAGTCCAGCTGGCCTTGGTGAGCTCTCATTCGATCAGTCCCCTTGTATCAGTGGGTGAACGCACCCTTCGCGGTCCTGACTTCCAGTGCTCCAATGTGGGTCTCCGTCTCTATTTCCATCCATCGTCGGATGAAGGCCCGCGAGGCAGCTTTTATGTCGGATCCAGCATCCTGTATCTAAAGCACGTGGTCATCAGCAATAGGGCATTACCTTCAGTCTCTGAGAGACAACCAAGGGTAGCAATAATAGCCTATATTGTTTTGGCAGCCTCTTGGACTCCTCTGAACAACAACTAGAATAGAAGTTTCTCGTGCACGGTGCTGGAGTTTTTATTAGAATGTAACTCTTGTGGGAAGCATTGTCAGTCCAAGTAATAAAATTTCATTAAAGCTGTGTGTGTGTGTGTGTATTTGTACATACATTAATAATTGTTATTTGCAATCTTAGATAAATGTGTTTCCTTAAGACTTTTCCAAACAAAATTTTTATGTTAAAAATAAAGCTGCCATATTACCCAGATATGCTGCTCCTGAGTATAAATCCAAAGGACTCTATAGCCTCCTACAAAAATGCTCGCTCATCCATGTTTACTGCTGTTCTATTCATAAAAGCTAGGAAATGGGATCCCCTGATAAATGGAAAATGAAAATGCGTTGACAATGGAATGTTATCCTGCTAAAAAGAAAAAGCTATGAAATTTGCAGTAAAATTGATAGAACTGCAAAGTATTAAACTAAATGAAATAAGCCAGGCCCAGATGGACAAAAGCCGCATGTCCTCTCTTATATGGTGATCCTTGCTTCAACTTTCTAGATTCCTGTGTTTAATTTGGAGTACCTGTAGAGGTCAGGAAGTTAGAATGGGCCCATGGGAAGTAGAGGGGCCCCTCAGAGGAGAGGGGGTAGCAGAACACACGTGATACAAAAGTAGAGTAAGAGAATGCTGGGGGCATAAGTAGGAACGGGTGAAGGGCAGGGAGAGAAGAGGCTAAGAAGGCTTTAACTGGAGCTAAGAGTGTATGTCAAGCCTACTATTTCATAAGCTAATTTTTAAAAATAAATAAAATAGAAACATTCAAATTTAAAAAACAGCACAGGTACTTTTCATGGTTAGTCAATGTTTCCCCCAGAATACATTAAATAAAAATCTCAGTGCCAAGTATGGGATTCTTCCCTGAGCCACACCTCCTGCCCCCACAATAAAAACACAGGCTATTGCTGCCTCTCTTGGTTGCCCACCATAAGTACATCGTAAGGCCTTACTACTGAAGACACAGCACTTTGGCTGCAGGACACAGAGAAGTCAAACTGGAACTGACCTGAAAACTGTCTTCCTGTGGCCTATCTTTCATAATACAGGGAGGTATTACATACAGGCTGACAAATTATCAGTGGGATTATTCATATTTGAACACCAAAATGCTGGGTAAGTTGTCACTATGAATGTAATAATGATATGAAGTTTATAGGGTTAACCCACTGCTTTCTGATTGGATTTGAGTCCTAGGTATAACCAAAATGGCTTTGGGTGAGCACAGACCCTAGGACAGTACCTACTACTGCTGTTTTGCTAGATGGACATATTATCAAACTGCCTTCTGCATAGTTATGTTTTTCTCTATATAGAAGTGCTGCTGCCAACATTGGCTAAAGAAGCTTCTTTTGTTAGTGGGCAGCAGTTAATGTAAAGACTCATAACTAGTCAAAGTGCTGTAAATAAGAGATTGTTGATTCCTAAACACAACATCCATAGCAATCTCCCAGGACTCAGGGGACATTGGAGAAGAGGGGACAGGAACAGTGTAAGAGCCAGAGGACAGGGAGGGGTGCTGTACAAAGAGGTCCTCTGTATGCGATATGGCTGTCACACTCATGAACTCAGAGCAGCTCTGGCTACCTACACAAGACATGCAGAGAATCAAGCCAACAAGATCAGCCAATATACCAGCAGACAGTACGAACTAGACTCAGTGATTTATAGCAGAGATGGGGATGGGGCGGGATAGGGAGAACACAAGAAGGTGAGAGAGGACTACTGGAGTTGGGCGGGGGGGATATCCAGGAGAGGGAAATGAGAAGGAGGATTTAGGGGTGGATGAGATCAAGGTCCATTTTATAGGTGTATGAAATTGTTGAAGAATAAATTTGAAAAATATTTAAAAAATTAAAGCATTGAAAGATGTAAAGATAATGTCCTGGTTATGTCCAGGACATATTTCGTTATGTTGTCATGACGAAACACCATGACAGAGGAAATGTACAGAAGAAAGAGTTTCATTTGGGGCTCAGGGACCCAAGGGATAAGAGTCCATGACCATCATGGCAGGGAGCATGGCAGAAGGCAGGCAGACATGGAGCTGAAGCAATAACAGTGGGTTTACATTACTCTTTGAAAGTAGAAGGCAGAGAGACAGAAAAAGGGCAAGAGAGAGAGAGAGAGAGAGAGAGAGAGAGAGAGAGAGAGAGAGAGAGAGGAGAGGAGAGGAGAGGAGAGGGAGAGAGAGAGAGAGAGGAGACTGGGAATGGCAGGGCTTTGAAAACCCTCAAACCCTATGTATGCCCACTGCTATGCCTCCTCCTACAAAGCCACACCTCCTATACTTTCCCCAACAGTTCCACCAACTGGGGACCAAGCATTCAAATACAGGAGCTTCTCAGGGCTATTCCCATTCAAACCATCAGAGATAATAAGACTTTACAACTGATCAAATTAGGAAGAGAAAGGTAGACAGACTAGAAGGAGGAATCTAGTGTGAGTCTTAGATTTTCGGCTGTTGAAAGAGACTTCAAGAACTGGAGGGTGGTGAGCGAGGAATCCAAAGATCGACCTGGTGAAACAGGGTTTGACTTTAGGACTTAGAGTCAACCAGTAGAGCATAAAGATCAGAGCTAAAGCCTAAAAGCAAAGGAGTGCAAGTACATGCTGGGGTTTGTAGCGCTGAAGTGTGAGGAGCACTGCCTGCAGAGGAGGTGCCCGGAAAGATGACACTCTTAAGGAGCCCATTTATAATCTTGTTGGGGGACTGCACTTCTTCAGTGATAACGATACAACTTTGTGTGTTTCTTTATGGTCTCCATTTTCAATGATGTAAGAATTGCTTGCTAATGTGGAAACCACCTTCAAATGAATTCTTTTTATAGCCTTTCATGCTGTGCTAGGGAATCAGCTCTGTGTAAGGCAAGACGAACTGCTTTCTTTCTTCCTTCCTTCCTTTTTTTTCGGATTTTCAAGACAGGGTCTCTCTGTGTAGCCCTGGCTGTCCTGTAACTCACTCTATAGACCAGGCTGGCCTTGAACTTAGAGATCTACCTGACTCTGCCTCCCAAGTGCTTGGATTAAAGGCGCAGGCCACCCACTACCTGGCTTGAAAGAAGTTTTGAAAGTCTTGCTTACGACAGGATCATGAGGAATAAATATCTAGAAATACACTTGTGATCTTGGAGTGTCAGTCAGTGAGAGAAGGGGAGAGGAGAACAGTTGTGTGAAGGATGTAGCTCAGGAGGTAGATTTCTTACCTAGCACGAACTCTTGGGTTCAATCCCCATCACTGCATAATCCAGACATACTAGAACATATCTGTAAATCTAGCTAAAGAGGCAGGAGAAGCTGCATCTAGGGAGTTGAAGGTTAAGCCCTGCAGCAGGGGGCTGGGGAATTCAGAAGAAGGGAGAGATGAGAGAGGTAGATTCTGGGCATATTAACAAAACCTGAAAGCAGAAACTCAAATGTTCATAGGAACCTTATCCACAGTAGCCAAAATGTGGAAACAAGCTAAATTTTCACCATGAGGTGAATACATGAATTAAATACTTTATAAATATGCAATAGAATATCACCAAGCAAAAGAAATGAAAATCTGACACATGCTAGAATATGGATGAAATTTGAAAATACTGTAATTTATATTATTGTATTATTTTAAAGTTAATTTCTTGATACTTTGTTTTTAACTATTTCATTAAAAACTGTTTGATTCTAATAAAGTTAAGGGTAGTCAAAAATTATACTTTAAAAACTGGCTTGTCTTAATATCTGGATGCTACCATGATCCTTTTCTAAGTTCTGATTTTTCAAGGTTAAGAAGCATCTCAGGGCTGAAGAGGCGGCTCGATAGGCAAAGTGCTCCCAGCGCAAGAATGAGGACCTGAGTTCAGATCCCCAGGACTCATGTAAAATGCTGGGCGTGAAGGGGGCCACACACACCCACCATCTCGCTGCAGCGAGGGAGGATCTCGAAGGCTTGCTGGTCCATTGTCTAACTAAACAGGTGAACCAGCTCCAGGTTCAGTGAATGCTGTGTTCAACCCCTGAACTATATAAACCAGACATAGAGGGTAACCTGTAATCCCTGTGCTTTCAATGCAGAAGCAGAAGGATCAGAAGTCCAAGGTCATCTTTGGCTACCTGGCAAAGTTGAAGCCAGCCTGGGCTAAGTAAGATTCTACAAAAGAAAGAAAGAAAGAGAGAGAGAGAGAGAGAGAGAGAGAGAGAGAGAGAGAGAGAGAGAGAGAGGAAGAAGAGAAAAAGAAAAGAAAGAAAGAAATTTTTAAAACATCTTTGCTAGTCAGTCAGTAGCTATATAATTAAAATGACACACGTTTGCCTCATGACCTTTGCCTATAAGGAAAATAAAATATTCCTGAGCAGAAAGCCCCAGAGCAGCCTCTCCCAGACTGATGACTGTGTAGGGTTCCTCCCTTTCCTCTATTTCAAAACCTATATGTGTGAGCAAACTCCGGGATGAGGTCTGACTCTTCCCAGTACTAGTCCCCAAGCTGACAATGTAAATGTTTATTATAAAACCTTTTCTGAAAACAGAGCAGCTTTTCATAGATTCCTCTGCTGCTTCTTACCAGCCTGTGGGGGGGAAAAAAAACCTAAGTGCTAACATTCCCCTCCTGTCTTTAAGGGGTAAGAGACAGCACGGGACGGGGGTGGGGGCAGGTGCAGAATAAGGTCAGTAAAGGCGAAAGAACTACAAAGGTCATAGCATCTTAAACATTACAGTGGGAGTCATGCATTTCAAGGGACGAAGGGAACTCTTCTTGGACTTCTCCCCGAAACTATGCCCACCTGGTAGATTTTTGTCAAATGTGTACAGAGCAGATGACGGATGGATGGATGGATGGATGGATGGATGGATGGATGGATGGATGGATGGGATTTCTTTTTCTTTAAAGGTGTCCACTCATGTATGTACCACCCACCAGAGCCTTCTTTGACAGCAGGTGAGCAGTCCGTGGCCAATTGTCCCATGGATGTTGGCGGTGGTTCCCTGGTTGGCAAAATTCAGTGCTATACCTTCCCTAGCTCCCAGGACAGGAACTGTTTTATGTAGTAGGAAGTTTCCATTAAGAAGTCTGCCTGGATGGGCCAGAAGCCTGGGCTTCAGCAGCACACTCTTGAGGGAGTGCCCGTGGCCGGGCAGAGACTGTCTATGAAGCAGGGTCAAGGGGCGCAAAGGAAAGCGCAGTGTTGGGCTACCTGCTTGCGGGCTAGCAGGGTAGGGCCATCGGTGGTTGCCAGCGCCTGCAGCGGGCGGGGCCAGGCGGAGCGGGGTGCGGACGCCGGTACCTGCTGGGCACCAGCGGCGACATTCGTGACCGGACCTGACAAGTGGACACCTCTGAGGCTCGGAAAAGGTCAGAAGTTCCGCTGGGGCAGGGGCTCGGGGCAGGGGGAAAAAAGGAGGCACCGCCTGAGGGAGCTCCACCTAGGAAGGGAGGCGCGGATAGGGAGGGGGAACGCCGCCAGGAAGGGGACTGAGACGGATAAGGGGCACACTGGTTTGGAGGCCTCTCGGATGGAGGAAGGGTGCTGGAGTGCTGAGGATACCTAGTGCGTCTTAAGCGTCTCAAGTCTTAAGCCGTTGGTCGCCCCTTCGGGGCTGGGAGCAACCCTGCTCACCAGTCCCCGCCGAAGTTGCTCCCGAGGTCCTGGAATGATTCGGGACCACAGCGTTACCGAGAGGCGCCAAGGTGCGAAGTCCCGCATCCATTCTGCCTGGATGAAACAGGGGTCTCAATTTAGGTGGTGTGCCTGTTGCGGAGACCTCGAGTTGTCTTCAGGCTGCCAGCTTGGCTTGTGCTCACTTGAACCCCATTTGTCGCTCCTTGCTAGCTATGGATCCACAAATACAGGAAGAAGATACATTCCATAGACCAGGAACCTAATAAGGAGAGACAGTTGATACAGCCCCTCCAGCCATGGTTTGTCCTCGGCCTCTAAAGTCAAGGAGTAGAGCTATAAAATTGGCCCTAGTAAGGAGAACCTGAAAGGGGGGACCTGTCTGAATCCAGAGGGATTCACCTAGGAAACAAGGACCACCCTAAATGGGGAAACAACAACAACAACAAAACACGAATTTGTACTGCAGTCAGGGAAAGGTAGGGCTTCGTAAAATGAAATTTAAAAAGGTTAAGAGCAGCTGCCTCTCCTAAGATCTCAGCAACGGCTGCTTCCGTTCGTTCCATTCTCTTTGGAGCCTCTTCCCCGCTCTCCCGACACTGCTTCCAGTGTCACCCCACCCTGGGTTCCATTTGACTTCAGGATTAGCATAGCCATCAAAGCTGGAAGGCAGATGCATTTATCTAACTACACGCCCATCTAAATAGATACCACGGTTTATTGCTCACAAGCAACCTGCGCTTTTGTTTTTGTCAATACGTACTTTCTACTCAGTGGAGTCTGGATTTTGAACCCCAAGAAGTAGCTCTTTATGAGAGTTTGTTGGCTTAACGTGATGTTCTGTAGTTTCTGGAAAAGACATGGGAAAGATATTCCTTTGACTGTGAGGTTCCTTGGGTTTTACAAAATCGAGAGCCTGTGATAAGCAGCAAGCAAGGCTGTATCTGGTTGCAGGATGTTGTAACAGTGCAATAGAGACCCACCATTCTTCCTTCTTTCCAAAGGCTTTGACTTGCTCTCATTAAGGAAAGTGGAAACAGTACCAGTGCTGTATTTCCCCTTGCATTCTGTGGTCTCTTCCCCCCGCCTTTCTGGTGGATGCTGCCTGTGATGGCCAAGGTGAAGCTGTTGAGCATCACTTTATCTGAGGTCTCCCCTGCAATGCTTTTGGTTATAGCTATGACTTAATCTGGGGTCTTAAAGAGCTATGATGTAAAAATGGCACTTTGAGGGAAGCCCTGGAGCAGAGAGTAAGCAGAGGACTTCTGTTTCTTCCCATTGCTTCAGGATGGCATCAGATGCATGCTCAATTATTCAAAATATGTTGGTGTAAGGCATAATCAAAGGACAGCCAAAGGTTATCACGCTTTTCCTGGTTGGACACAGTAGGTAACAGCTTTACCACATGTGCAGCCACCTTCATAGCTGAAGTTCCTGAGATGGCAAACCTTTTTAGTTACAGGGAAACTAAAGTCACTGGTATGTTAAAAAAAAAAAAAAACAATAGGTAGCTATATAAAAATATTTCCTTTCTGTATGTTCACATATACAAATGGCCATAAGCAAAACAATAAATTATTTACAATAATAGAGCATACTAAAAGTGAACAACCAGCGACCACACACAAGTGTGTGATTCCCTTGAATTTCCTGTGGGTCCCTCTTCACCTGAACTCGGAACTTCCACCCTTTTAACCAGCCAGCTCTCCCTACACCTAAACCTTCTCTAGAACTGGAAATAGGCAAAATAGATTAAAGTAGAACTGTATGGGTTTCTTCTACTGGCCTCCTTTAAAAGTACATGAGTACAAGGCACATATTCAGAGGTCAGAAAGAAATTGGAAAGGATCCACCAGTCGCCTGTATGTGGAGCATAGTAATGCCGACACACGGCAAGCCACGGTGTTGCCCTGCCAAGGATTTGGTTTTCATAAAGCATCATTAATATCTTGTGGGTAGGACAGCAGAATGAGGATTTGTAGAGCACAGAGTAATTTATGTACTGGGATATAAGGGTAGGGTTCCTATTCCACATGCAAAACTGAAACCAAATCATTCTGTACCTGGCCAGGACTGTCCGTTTATGAAATAGTAGCATTGGAACTCCTACCTGAATGTTTTCTATAATACTCCAGTTCATACTAAGTAGTTTTGTATTACTATTTTTTTATTTTTTCCTACCAAATACTTAAACGTTTGTTTTTATATATTATTTATTCTTTGATAATCTCGTAGATGTTTACAATGTATTTTGGTAACATCCAACCCACAATTTTCTTCCTCCAACTCATTCTGGACCCCAACATACACACACAAACACACACACACACAAACACACACATAAACACACACGTATATACACACACACACATGTATACACACACACACACATACACACACATGCACACTTCCCTCCTAACCTTTCTCTCATCTCCTTTTTTTTTTAAAGTCACTAAATCAAACTAGTACAACAACTTCTCCCGTGGGTGTGGAGCCTTCTAGAGTATGACCAACCTACCAGAAGCCACACCCCTGAAGAAAAAAATGACTGTCCCTCCCCAGTATAGCCCAGTGGCCATTGACTGCTATAGTTCCTCAGCTAAGGATGGTACCTCAAGTGCCCCTCTACTATCCATGCTGGAGTGTTTTCTTGATCTTGTACAGGTCTTCAGGTTTTACCCACATAACCACAATCAGTGTGAGTTTGTGAATAGATTCATTAAAACAACAACAACAACAAAAACAATTCTCAGCAATTCTCCCTCACCTTGAACCTTGGGCTCTTCCAAACTTTCTGCCATTTCTTCTGTAGGTTCCCTGTACCTTGGGTGGGGAGAGAGGTGATATAGACATGTAACCAGTCCTTTCGTGTCTCACCAGCCAGCTTCTAAATAATGACCTGGAGGCTTCTTATTTGAAATCCCAGCCTATAGCTTGGCTTGTTCCTAACTATCTCTTACAGCTTAAGTTAATCTATCTACATTCTACCATGTGGTGTTACCTCTTTTACATCTTGCATCTCCTGTTTCCTCTCCTCTTTCTCTCCCCAGAAATCCCACCTATACTTCCTGTCTAGCTATTGGCCATTTAACTTTCTATTACACCAATCACAGCAATATACCTTCACACAGTATACAAATACCCCACAGCACAAACACCCTTTTAATGCTGAACATTCCATGGTTACTTATTCGTCGCATGTTGACCAATTGCATGTCTCTTCATTAACCACCACCCACTGCAAAATGAAGCTTCTCAGATGAGGACTAAGAGCTGCATTAATTTATGGGTATGAATTAAATTGTTTTGAAGGCAGTTTGATACTATATTTAGCATAATAATAATAGTAGGCTCAACCCTAAGGGTTATGATCTCTCCAGCCACAGATTCCTGGCCAGGTTTATACAAGAATGAGCTCCCTCCTGTGGAGTGGGACTTATATCCAATAAAAAGTTGCCAATAACTCCCATAACATTCATACCACTATTGCAACACCAGTAATATCTTTCCAGGCCAATCATTAATGTAGTTCTCAAGAATTCACAACTGGGTAAAACTATTGATGACTTTTTTTCCCTTGGTAGCATACAAAGAATTTTTTTAGCTAGTCAGCAGGGAGGAAGTGCCCAGTTCAGTGCTGGATTGATTATCTTATGACCAAAGTGTGTAGTGTCTTCACCAAGCGAGTCTTACCATCATGTTCTGATGGGTAATCAAGAGTAATGGTAATAACTTGTATTGTTTTAGGGATGGCTGAGCTGCTTCTCACCAACAACACAAAGAGGAGGATCCCATAACAGGCACTGGGATTTTTGTTTAATAACATATCACTTCTGGAAAGAGAATTATCCCTCCACCTAGGGTAGTTCGATTCAAACTTTTTAAATCATATTTTTCAGTAAGCTTATAAAATCGATTTCTATATGGCTTTTTCAAATCTCCTAAGTGTTAGTTATCCCTCCCACAACCCTTCCCTCTGCAATCCCACCCCTGTCTTTACATAACACCTCCCATTCTTGCCCTTTCCCCATTATATCCCATGTTCTACTATTCCCCTTCCCTTAAGATCGTCCTGAACCCCTGTGTAATTGCCCATTTCTAGCTGCCTGGCTTGCACAGGTACCCTAAGTTACACCCAAATCTAAGTCCAAGCTGGATCTACCTATGAGACAGAGCATGTGGCATTTGTCCTTCTGGGCCTGAATAACCTTACTTAACCGAATGTTTTCCAGTTTTAATACAATTCCTGCATATTTTATAATTTCATTTTTCTTTACAGGTGGGTAAAATTCCGTTGTATCGATTCCATGTCTTAGCTTGTGTGATTAGAACAGCAATGAGCATGAATAGGCAAGTGAGCCTATGATGGTTTAGAGGTTTTGGGTATATGCCTCAGAGGGCATAGCTGTATAACATGATACACCTGCCTCCAGCTCTTTGAGGAGTCTGAACACTGACTTCCAAAGTGGCTGCACCTATTTATCATCCGCCAGCAGTGGATAAACATTCCCCTTTCCCAACGTCCTGGTTGTCAATTATTGGTTTCGGTTTTCTTGATCTTAGCCATTCTGGATAGGGTAAGGTGAAATCTCAGTGTAGTTTTAATTTTTATTTCTCTGATTGCTGTGGGTGATGAGCGCTTTTTAAAATGTTTATTAGTCATATTTATTCTTTTGAGAACTGTGTTCAGTTCCAGAGTCCACGTTTTCAAATTGCACTGCTTACTTTCTTTGTATTTAGTTATTTTTATAGTCTACATACTAATCCTCTGTCAGATGTATAGCTGGCAGAAAACAAAACAAAACAAAACAATCCGTTCTGTAGGCTACCTCTTTAGTTGATTAACAGTTGATTCCATAGTATAACAACTTTTTAATTTCATGATATCCCATTTATTAATTTTTGGTCTTACTGCAAAATAGGGTCCTATTTAGTAAGGCCTTGTCTGAGTCTATATCCTGAAATGGACTCTCTTCTTCTTCCTTTCTTCTTCTTCTTCTCCTCCTCCTCCTCCTCCTCTTCTTCTTCATTTCAGACCTTTGGGTCTGGTATTCAAGTTATTTGTGCTTTTGGAATTAATTTTTGTTCATGGTGAGAAATAATCACCTTTCAGGGCTGGAAAGATGGCTTAGCAGTTAAGAGCACTTATTGCTCTTGTAGAAGATTCAAAGTTTGGTTCCTAGAACTCACATTGCAGCTCACAACCATCCATAAAAATGCCCTCTCTTGGGCTCTGCAGGCAATGCACAGATGTGATGCACATACACACATTCAGGCAAAACACTAATACATGAAAACTAGAATAATCTTTCACCAAAAATTTAAAGAATGAACTTTGATTCTTCTCCAGGAAGATATTCAGTTTTCATTCTTTTACAGGTCAATATCTAGCTTTCCCAGCACCATATTTTCTTCAATATGTATTTTAGTTATCTTTGTCAAGAATTAGGTTGTTAAATGTCTTTAGACTCCTGTCTGGGTCTTTAGTCTGTCCCTTTGACCAATGTGTCTATGTTGAGGTAGTGTTGTGCTGTCTGTCACTGTGGCACTGTAGCGGGCCTTGAAATCCGGAGTCTGACACCTCCAGCAGTATTTATTGTTTGGGATCCTTTGACTATCTGGCATCATTTCTGCTCCCATATAAATTTTAAGATTGCTTTTTTTCTGTGAAAAATTGGAATTCTGATGCAAATTACACTGAACATTTGGATTGACTTGGATACAATGACCTTTTCACAATATTAATCCTACCAATCCATAATCATAGGTAGTCTTTCCATCTTATGATTTCTCCTTCAGTTTCTTTAATATTTTAAAATTTTCATTTATAAGCCAGGTGGCACACACCTTTAATCCCAGCACTCAGGAGGCAGAGGCAGGTAGATCTCTGTGAGTTTGAGGCCGGCCTGGTCTACAAAGTTCCAGGACATCCAGGACTATTACACGGAGAAATCCTGTCTCAAAAAAATCCCCCAGAACAATTTTCTTCATTTATCAGTAATCCACTTCCTTGTTTAGGTTTGTTCTAAGGAATTTTCTTTTTAAGCTATGGTAAATGGGGTTGTTTCCTTGATTTCTTTCCTGGTGTGCTTGCCCTGGTAGGTAAGAAGGGCACAGATTTGGCTATGTTTGTTATGCTGAAACCATTCATCAGCTCTAGGAGTTTTCTGTTGGAGTTTTGAGGATCATTCCTGGATAGAATCACATCATCATCCAATAGGACTGCTTCCTTTCCTGTGTGTATCCGTTTGCCTACTTCTCCAGTCTAACTACTCCAGCTAAGATTTCAAGCGCTGTATTGAACAGAGAAGGAAAGAGTGAGCAGCCTTGCCCTGTCCTCAGTCTCAGTGAGAATACACTTCAGTTTTTCTCTATTTAACAAGATGGTGGCTATATGTATGTTGGACATGACCTTTATTATGTTGAGATATGTTCCCTCCACCACTAGTCTTTCAAGGGTTTTTCTCCCAAAGTTATGTTGAGCTTTGTCAAAAGTCTTTTCTGAATATATTGAGATGATCATGTGATTTCTGTTTTTAGTCCACTTATGTGATGGCTTACATTCCTTAATAGGTTATATTTATTGATCCCTGAATCCCTAGAATAAAGTCGAGTTGATTATGAGGAACAACCTTTTTGATGTGTTCTTGAACTCAGTTTGCAGGTGTTACATTGAGAATTTTTGTGTCTATGTTCATCAACGGAGCTGGCCAGTAATTTTTGTTATCAGGGCAATAGTGGCTTTTTTAAAGGCAGTGTTTGAACAGTAGAGAAAGGTGTGCAAAGGGCATTACTTGATAAGCAGAAGCTGTGGGGGTGCCAGGGCTGAATGGAGGTACAAGATGACGAAACCTCTTGCCTGGGTGTTATTTTTCAGTCTTTCTGTTCCAGGCTAACCTCACTGATTTTAACTAGTTCTGCCTTTCAGCAACTCTCGGCTCCTCTGCTGTGCCGTTTTCTGTGAGTTGGGACCAGCCAAGGCACTGTTTGCTCAGGTGTGGTTCCTGCAACCCCACCCTGTTGGCATGGGCAGCAGCTAGTGGAGGCACTGTTAAGAGGTTGCCTGTACTTCCCACGGTTTCGGTCCTCATGGATGGTGGTCCCAGTGGCAGTTGCTGGGGACCCCATAGATAAAAATCTAGATTTTGTGGATTTCCTGAGAGAAGTATGACAGCCAACTTCAGAGTCCCCATTCTTCAGTTGCTGTGGCCCCTGAACTGGTTGCTGTCCCGGCAGGTCCGTCAGTGGTAGAGAAGTTTGCTGGAGAGCTGATCAAGCGGATCCTAGCGACTGAGTGGCAGCTGATGGAATTCTAAAATATTCCAGACGCCGGCTTTCCTGGGTATGATCAGCCGTTCCTTACAACCTGCTTAAAATCTTCCACCTTATCCAGAAGTCTGCTTTGTTGGTGGGTGCTGTGGTTGTTGTTTTGGAGTTTTTTGTTTATTTGGTTGTTTGGTTGGTTTGATTTGGTTTGGTTTTACACAGAGTTTCTCTGTGTAGCCCTGTCAGTCCTGAAACTCACTCTGTAGACTAGATTTTTTTTCAAGCTCAAAAATCCCCCTACCTCTGCCTCCTGAGTGCTGGGATTAAAGGTGTTCAAAGACAGGGTCTCACTATGTAGCCCAGGTTAAAGTTTTCAATTCTCCTGCCTCTATATTCCAATTGGAGAAATTATCATTTTGAAATTCTTATTGAAATTAAATCATACAAAAATATAAAAGTATTCAATGTATTATAAAATCATTTGTACAAAGTAATGCTAATACAAACTGTTTGATGGACACTGAGCACTTAGTCTTGATTCTTAGAACTCTTAGAAACTAATTTAGAAATACTTTGTTCAGCCCATTTTATTCCCAGCTTTGGTGTTGTAGGGAGAGTGGTTTAGAGCTGCATAGAGTCTTAAAGATTATTAAATCCAATCTTCTCACTTTCCAAAGATGAAAATTAGGTTCAAGGAAAATCAAACAAATACCTCAAGTTGCTTTCTCAAATTTACTTCATTAAAGAATACCAACCAAGATGGGGTCCTCTGATGTTTACACAATTGCTCCTTTTGGCATGTGATCCCTGGATAATTTCCTAAATACATAAATCATATGACTTCTTTAGATTCGTTGTATTGGTCTGAGGTCTGCAATACCAAGCAATATTCTTCCTGAATTCCGGACTAAAATAAAGATGTTCCTTGATTTATGATTTCATTATATGTCCTGCAAAACACATTGTAAATGGAGAATGTCATAAGTCAATACATCTACTGTACTGTTCCATGACCATCTACCTTAGCGGCACAGAACGTGTGACTTTTGATTTTCTGAGTTGACCATATGTTTGAAACTTGATCTTCTCTTGTAATGCTGGCCAGCAACAGGAAGTGACAGCTCCCAGCAGCTATGACATCACAACAGGCAGCTATGACATCACAAGGGCAAACGACCTACACTCCACAGCATTCTGTGCCGCTAAGGTAGATGGTCGTGGAACAGTGCAGTAGATGGATTTTTGACTTACGACATTTTCCATTTACAATGTGTGTTGCATACCTGTAATCTTAAAACTCAGGAGGCTGAGGCAGGAGGATTGTAAGTTTAAAGCTGGCCTAGAAAACATAGTGAGTTCCAGGACAGCCTGAGCAACATAGAAAGAAAAGGGAGACAAAAGAAAAGAGAGACTGAAGAAGACAGAAGGAAGGGTAAAATGGGAAGAAAAGAAAAAGGCAAGCATCGCGGCCTGTGAACTCAGTTTGTACAATGGCGGGGTTCTTTGTGTGGTAATTAAGGAGGCAGAGCATCCTTTTTGTTGGTTTTTCATTAAATGTATAATTAGTTTCTCAGAAATAGCTCTTCTCCAGAAGTTTATTACTTTTCAAATATATTTTACATTTGTGTGTATTTGTGTGTGTCAATCTATGAGTGCTTGAACTTGCCACAGTGCACACATGGAGGTCAGAGGACAATGTGCCAGAGTCGGTTGTCTCCTTTCACCATGTGAGTCCAGGTGTTTTGGTTGGTTCTGTGTGTCAATTTGACACAAACAAGAGTCATCCGAGGAAGGAGGCTCAGCTGAGGAGATGCCTCCATGAGATTCAGCTGTAAGGCATTTTTTCATTTAGTCATCAATGAAGAATGGCCCAACCCAAGGTGGCTGATATAGAAGAAGACTGTTTGTTCATTTTCCAGTTGTTCAGACCCGAATAATCACATAGAAACTATATCATTACACCTCTGCTTGGCCAATGACTCAGGCATATTTCTAGCTAAGACTTATAGCTTAAATTAACTCATTTCTATTATTTTATATTTTACCATGAGGCTCATGGTTTGTTACCTCTTGCTTCTTGGACAGCTGCCTGGCATCTGTCTCCTTCAATGGCCCCATGGTGTCTCTCTGGCTCTATCTACTTTCTCTCTATATCTCTGTTTGGATTTCCCACCTGGCTTTGCTCTACTAAGCCAGTGGCTGAAACAGCTTCTTCATTAACCAATGGCAATAAAGCATATACACAGTATGCAGAAGGAAATCCCACATCAGGGTGGTGCCATTCCTGGGCTATTGGTCCTGGGTTCTATAAGAAGGCAGGCTGAGCAAGCCAGGGGAAGCAAGTCAGTAAGCGGCTCTCCTTCATGGTCTCTGCATCAGCTCCTGCCTCTGGGATCCTGCCCTGTTTGAGTTTCTGTCCTGCCTTCTTTCAGTGATGAACAGCAATGCCAAAGTAGATGCTAAATATAGCCTTTCCTCCACAACTTGCTTTTTGGTCATGTTTCTTCACAACTGCAGAAGTCCTAACTAGGACAAATTTGATACCAGGGGTGGGATATGACTATGACAGACCTAACCATGTTTCGGGGAAGAATACAGAAGGACTTTGAGACTTTGAGCTAAGAAAGTCATTGAGCATTGAGACCTCAGTGGGATGTCCTATGGGAACTTGGAAGATAAGAATGTTAAGAGCAGTGCAGAAAAATGGAGACCTGGCTTGCAAAGTTTCAGAAGGAAGTCTAAAAACTCTATTAGGGCCATTTTTTATTTTGAATTAAGAGCCTGTGGTTCTGGTTAGCTGGGGATGAAGAATCAGCTGTGGTTAACAAGATACCTGAATTACTGAAGTGAAACCTTTACATTACTGGACAATTGATTCTGGTCAGGTGGAGCTAAGAAATTAGTAGTGATTTAGAAGAGACCAATAGTACTGAGGTGAACTCTTCCAGGAAGTGTTTCCTGAGAGTACAGAGAAGTTTTGTTCCAGAGCTGGCCAAGGTTGTACCCCATGCTGCAGCCAGACTTGGTAATATGTAAGCTTGTATCCTGCTTTTGAGTTTGTACACCATACATTTAAGTCAAGGCAGGGGCAGTTTTTTGCCCAAAGACCAATTTTACCAAGAAGAAAACAAACTCCAAGTGGAACTCTTGGGAATAGGTCGGTGCTGCCAGGAGCAATCGTCACGTCAACAGAGGTCAGTACCCAGGTGGTACTGGTTTTGAAGGCTTGAAGGAGTCATGGAGAGCAGCTGAGGCTTGACACTGTGAGAGGCCAGGAGAGGCCATTGGTGAAGGTGCAGTTGAAGACCCAGGACAGAGGGGTCATTTAAAGAAGTTGAAGCTTGGCACCATGAAGAGAGGCTATGAGAAGCTATTGGCGAGAGTGCAGCCCAGTTGCAGCAGAAGACCCCAGCATTTTGGAGTTGTCAATACCATGGGATGACCACCAAGATCAGTAGCAGCCGTGGAGTGGAGCACGTCAGAGCCTAGAAGACAGGCTGTGTGTGCTGCAGAGGATGGAACTGGAGATGTGACCCAAGCCCATAAGAGGAATTCAGAAGATCATGAGTGAATCCCAGACATCGGATGGTAGGAGTTTTGTTTTGCTTTGGTTGTGACCCTGTCCTGATTTTTCCCTCGTAGTAAGAAAATGTTTTACTGGAGCCTGCAGTTGAGAGGCTTGAATTTGAAAAGACTTTGGTTTTTTGTTTTTGTTTTTTGTTTGTTTGTTTGTTTGTTTTTTAAAAGACTATTTTAAAGGGACTGAAATGTTAATGTTTTTGAATTTGTAAAGACTGTGGGACTTTTAAAGTTCTTTAAGATCTTGGGGATGAATAAAAAAGGCAAGGTTGTGGCTTCGTGGTGATGTGTTTGTAAACTGACAAGGAGTCAGTTGTATTGCGTAGTTTTATGTGTAAACCTGACACAAGCTGGAGTCATCAGAAGAAGGAGCCTCAGCTGAGGAAATGCCTCCTTGAGATTCAGCTGTAAGGCATTTTCTCATTTAATGATCAATGTGGGAGGACTCACCAGGGTGGGTGGTGTCATCCCTGGGTTCTATAAAAAGGTGGGATGAGCAGGTCAGTAAGCAGCACTCCTCCCTCCAGCCTCTGGATCATCTCCTGCCTCTGGGATCTTGCCCTGTTTGGGTTTCTGTCCTCCCTTCCTTCAGTGATAAACAGCAATGCTGAAGTATAAATCAAAAGAACCCTTTCCTCTTTAACTTGCTTTTTGGTCAGAGTGTTTCATTGACAACAATGGAAATCCTAGCTAAGACACCAGGTATTGAACTCATCAGGCTTGGGAGCAAATGCTTTAATCTACTGAGCCATTTTGTGGTTTATTCTTGTTCAAGAATAGGCCATTAATTTAGATTATTAGCAGGATGCAGTGTGTAGTAGTACCAAAGAGTTCCACAATAGCCCAGAATGAAGTATAACAAAGGTTTATTTATTTGGGAATAAACTCACAGTAAGAATAACAATCCACAGCATATGCTGGGAACTGAAACTGAATCCAGCAGAAAAGAGGGCTATGCATGCTTTTCATCTGCACTTACAGTACATGAGACCATGTCCAAGGTGGGCCAGTATCTTAAAGGCTACTGGCTGAAGGAGTTCCCACAACACCTCCCCTTTTGTCAAAATAAGAGAGTTCTACCTAATACAAAACTATATACAATAAGAACAAATATCAAGTATTGTCCAGGGAAATGAAGAGGCAAAAACATACATAAAAATCAGAATTAGAACCAGCATAAACAACATCAAACAAGAAACATATGCTAAATGTGTCAATGGTTATCCTATCCTAAGGAGTCTAAGTCTTATATTAAAAATGGCTTGGCTAAGTCATGAGAGGAAAGTAACTATGACTATCTAGTCTTCAACCCCATTAAAGACCTGAGAAGGGAAATAATATTACCTGAGTAAACAGAAAGTACAATCAGGCAACTTCCAAAAGGTACAAGAAATGACAGAGGCAATCAGCTAACAGGGCAATCACCCAGAGTCTCAATGTTGGGGCAACCTACTTTGGCTAAGGCCTAGAATATTTGACAGACCATTTTTAGAGGCAGGAAAATTTGAAAAACTATCATACCCTTTGTCAGTCTTTTTGCTTGTATCCTGCTTGTTCAGTTTGGACACCATGCATTTTGTTAGTAGTCAAGGCAGGGGTAGTTCTTTGCCCAAAGACCAGTTTTGCCAAGAAGAAAACAAACTCCAAGTGGAACTCTTGGTAATAGGTCGGTGCTACCAGGAGCAATTGCCACGTCGACAGAATCCTAAGTTATTTTAATGCCGTATTTTTAAATTTGAAGTTCTTTGAAGTGTTTGAAGATTACCTGTCTATGTAGAATACAATCTCTATGCATCTAAAGAACCTGACTAGTCTAACTCTAAGTATGACAAACATGGATGACTATTTACCTGTGATTCTTAATACCTCTATAGCTTTAAAGACAAGGTTTCATATTTAAAACTCAGCAATCTTTAAACAAGTGTGCAGCAAATGAGGACAATGACCTCAAAATATAAACTATATATATATATATATATATATATATATATATATATATCTTGATCAGAGATAGAAATGTATAATGCAATATGATAAATATATTCTAAAATTGCATCAATATACAAAATATCTTAAGCAGAGGTAGAAATATGCACGCATACAATATGACAAAATAACTTTGCATAGGTGCACAAATATTGTAAACGGAAATAGGAGCATATTCAATATAACAAATATAATTTGAATTTTTATCAATATACAAGAATCTATACCAATGTAAATTGTCTAAAAAGAATAGCTCGCAAGTAATACGCTAATCTATCTATTATCCCTTCCTATCAGTTTTCTTTTTTTTTTTTCAAAAGAGATCCCTGAGCCTACTTCATTTCCATCTCAACCCTTTACCACTTTCTTTTAACTAACACTAATAAATGTCCCTAACACTAAGGACAAACTTGGTTGGGTGAAGGGACATCGTTTTTTAGCTATCATTTCAGCTATTATGGGGGTGATGCTATTTCTATGGGATCCTGTAAAATCTAAAATGATGTAGGAGGAGGGGAGAGAGTGGGAACTTGGCTTGGTATTTATAATGAAAAAAGAAGATAGTTTATTTTATTTTTAAAAAATAAATAAATAAAGGAAAAAAGCTAAAATGATGGTTAAGTTTCAAGATTACTGTCTGGTACAACTGCAGAAAGTCTCTGAGTAGTCAGTAGTGTCTTTCTGAAGTTCTTATTTGGAGGTCTGGCCAGAACATTGTAAGAAGGTGCATCATCTCAGCTAGCCAAGTTAGAATCATCTTGAGGAGTTTGTAACCCAAAACCGATCTTTTTTTTTTCTTGTTGCTCTTTTTTTTAAATTGATTTTTTTTTTTAGCTCTACATTTTTCTCTGCTCCCCTTCCTGTCTCTCCCCTCCCTTCAACCCTCTCCCAAGGTCCCCATGCTCCCAGTTTACTCAGGGGATCTTGTCTTTTTCTACCACCCATGTAGATTAGATCTATGTAAGTCTCTCTTCAGGTCATCATTGCTGTCTAGGTTCTCTAGGATTGTGATTTGTGGGCTGGTTTTCTTTGCTTTATGTTTAAAGACCACTTATGAGTAAGGACATGTAATAACTGTCTTTCTGTATCTGGATTACCTCACTCAAAATAATGTTTTCTAGTTCCATCCATTTGACTGCAAAATTCAAGATGTCATTATTTTTTTCTGCTGTGTAGTACTCCATTGTGTAAATGTACGACATTTTTCTTATCCATTCTTCAGTCGGGGGCATTTAGGTTGTTTCTAGGTTCTGGCTATGACAAACAATGCTGCTATGAACATAGTTGAGCACATGTTCTTGTGGCACGATTGAGCATTGATGCGGGAGAATTATCTGTATTCTGTCAATCATGTTACAGAGCATCCTTTGGATATATACCCAAAAGTCGTATTACTGGGTGTTGAGGAAGATTGTTTTCTAATTTTCTGAGAAATAGTCACACTGATGTCCAAAGAGGATGTACCAGCTTGCATTCCCACCAGCAATGCAGAAGTGTTCCCTTTACCCCACAACCTCTTCAGCATAAGTTGTCATCAGTGTTTTTGATCTTGGCCATTCTTACAGGTGTAAGATGGAATCTCAGAGTTGTTTTGATTTGCATTTCTCTGATTACTAAGGTTGCTGAACATTTCCTTAAGTGTCTTTCAGCCATTTTAGATTCCTCTGTTGAGAGTTCTCTGTTTAGGTCTATACTTCATTCTTTTATTGGACTATTTGTTCTTTTGATGACCAATTTCTTAAGTTCTTTGTATATTTTGGAGATCAAACCTCTGTCTGGTGAAGATCATTTCCCATTCTGTAGGCTGTCATTTTATCTTGTTAACTGTGTCTTTTGCTTTACAGAAGCTTTTCAGTTTCAGGAAATTAATTGTTTCTTTCAGTGTCTGTGCTGCTGGGGTTATAATTAGGAAGTGGTCTCCTGTGCCAATTTGTGATATCAGCATGTAGAAGAATGAATAGACCCACATCTATCACCATGCACAAAACTCAAGTCCAAATGGATCAAAGACCTCAACATAAAGTCAGTCCCACTGAACCTTAGAGAAGAGAAAGTGGGAAGCACACCAAAACCAATCTTAAAGCAGTACCGTCAGCATAATGGCATCATATCAACCAGGTGGAATCGTTGTTGTGGGGCCCCATCTTCTTCCCGGAGACTGCAAAGATTACTGCAGGCAAATTTATTGTTCATTGTGGAAAACTCAAACATTATTTATATTAAAACAGAAAATTTGAATTTCTATAGAAACATATATAACAAAAGATACCATAGAGGCAAAAATAGGTATGGGGAGAAGTAAAATTTTTGAGAGCAGAGTTTTGATAACCTTAGTCCTTAGATTTTATCTTCCTCTGTCCCACACCAGGTGGCTCCTGATATGAGATAGACACTCTCAATTTTTTTTAACAACATGCATGGATTTAGAGAAGGATAGCCACCATCCAACTCCAAAGTCAGCTTTGATTTTTAATTGGCAACTACCATTATATGTATGTAAATAAGATAATACCCTGCAGAGGATATTGGTGCCATAAGTTAGATTTTTCTTTGCTTGGTGATTTTTTTAATAGCTATCTTTTCTTCTTTAAGCATTTAGATGCCCAAGGTCTCTTGACTTTTCGAACATGGGTGTTTTCCTGCAAATACAAATACCCTGCCCCAACCCTTATGAGGTTTCCTTACAACCTGTTGATGGTCACCTCTGTGAATGAGCTGTCATTTCTCTTTATCAAGAGGTTTCTCCTTTTTAACCCGAATCTTGATTACCTTTGACAGTATCCATAGCTTTTCTTCTCCTGGGGAAACTAGAAGTTCCCACAATAGTGGTGGCCCGTGCCTGTGCTCTCAGCTACTTGGGAGGCTACAGCAAGAGGTTTTACAAGTTCAAAGTAAGCCTTCGAAACTTAGCAAGGCCACCTGTCTCAAACTTTTTAAAAAGGGTCTAGAGGAACAGCTCATTTGTGGAGTACTTTCTTCTCACGCCCTAGGTTCAATGCTCAGTGCCGCTAATAATACTTCGTAGGTTTGATTTTTTAAAAAACAGTATAATTCTATCAGTAGTAGGATTATTGCGGTGTCAAATACCTGAGATAATCCTCTTATAAAGAAGTTTCTTTAGGCTCACCACGAGGCAAAACCACTGTGGTCTATGATCAGTTGTCCTGTGACTTTGGACCTGTGGTGGCTGGCTCATCATGAATAGAAGGCATGTCAGATAAGAACAGCTGACCTCATGCTGGGATGGGACAGAAAAGAAGAAGGAGCCAGGATGCCTATCCTTGTGGAAAGCCATCCCAAACAACCTTCCAATACCACTACACTGTGAACCTAGCCTTTAACACACTGATCTTTGGAGACACTGTAAGCTCTAACTATAGCAGGTCCAGGCAGACACACAGCTGTTCAGCAGGTGGATTCTGTTCTTGACTCTGCTCCTACTTTAAAGTTGCTGATATGCTTCTGTGTTTCTTCTTTCCTATTGAAAAATGTGAATTATATTTAAAAACAAGATTTCAAAGCAGTGAAACCTCTTTAAACACACGACAAACTGACTACTTTAGGGTAAACACTTGTAAACCCCGAATGAACTTGCCAGTCTGTTATTTATATATTAACTTCTTTATATGTGTGTAACAATAATAATTAAAGAGAAAGCGGCCATGAATTTCAGAGGGAGTGGAGGTAATGTGGGAGGATATGGAGGGATAGAAGAAGAAAATGATGTATATATAGTACACATGTGTTAAATTAAAAATGAATAAATAAAGTATTGTTACGCACATATAATGGAATAAGTTAATAATTAGTAGGTAATAAGTTCTAGTTCTGAATAAATTAGGACCTTTGGAGATATGACATATCATGCCAGAGGAAGATTAAATTAAATGGAAAGACATGGTTTGAGGTGGGGTATTTAGCCAGTCCTGGAAGCTTCCAGAAGACTTTCTAGAGGAGAAAAGGGCTGAGTATTGAAAAGTGAGTTCCTATGAGTCAGCTGGAAAGAGCATATTAGATGGTAAGAACAGTGAAAGCAATGGTATCTGTAAGGTTCATGATAGAGCCAACAGGTCAGTGAGTCAGTGAGTGGGAAGGAACTACGTCTTGTATGCATACAGCATAAATTGATGCGGACCACCTCACCTGGTAGGCAGTTTGTGAAATGCTTTACACTTGATTGTAGTGTAGTCAGGTTTATTATAGGTGATGACTAGACAGAAGGAAGTTTGGTGAGGAGCAGGACCTGAGGCACTGTAAGTAGCCAAGACAAGAAAAACACAAACAAACCGAGGAATAAAATGAGGTTATTGTTGCCAAAACCGAAAGAAAGAAAGAAACGAGAATGCTAGAATATTTAGGGAAACAAAATAAGCAGCATTTTGAGTGTAGGTGAATGTGGCATAGGGAATCAAGAGAGGATGATGAGCCCAGGAGTACTCCCAGGATACTGGCTTTAAGAGTCCTCGAGTTTGGGATATAAGAAGGGAAGCCAATTTGGCGGCAGGGAAGATGGTGAATTTGATTTGGGACACACGGGCTTTGAAGGGTCTAAGAAACATCTATATGCTTCTATGTATCTGCCACATTAGCAGAGTGTCAGGTTATGAATCTGATGCACTCGGGCTAGAAATGAAGTTATAGGAATTAGCAACATAGATATGGTACTTAATCTACAGCTATACACTTTTACAAGGGGAATGGGCGACGGAAGGAAGCTTGCATGTAACAAATGACCCCCGAGAAAAAGAAAAAAATTAGCAGAGCAGCCTGCAGAGGGAGAGAAAAACTTTTCCAGCTGTTCATCTGTCAAGAGGTTAATCTACAGAATCAAATAATAAACTCAAATAATAAAATCAAATAATGAACACCAAAAGAAGTGATCTGCCGTCAGGTACATGCCTGTGCGCCGTCAGGTACATGCCTGTGTCCCAACACAGTAGGCAGGAACCGGAGGACAGAGTGAGTTCAAAGCCACTTAGGTGAGTTCCAGACCTGGTGGATTACATAATAATAATACCCTGTCTCAAAGCAGACAGACACAAGAACAACTAACAAGTGGCCAAATGATCTGGACATTTAAGGACCTCAGAGATACGTGTATTCACAGCCTGAGAATTTGACTTGATGACTTTACAGAGATATTTTCATTATCACTGCCCTTTCTGAATTCAATGTAGTCTTTTCCTTAGCTGACACAGAGAGAGAAAAACCAAGAAACCAAGAACAAACCATCAAACTAGACAGGAACTGAGCCCTCCTTGTTCATGGTATTTTTGTTCCAAATGATGATGATTAGCCATTTCAGACTCCAGTCTGGTCTGACTCCTTCCATGCATGTTGTTCTTGAAAGGTGGTAGTGGCTGCCAAGTTTTAGAGGGCAGTGCACTCTAAACCTGCTTCAATGGGTCACGCTGCTGTCAGCAGGGATGGGCCTTAGTGGACTTTATGATCATGGCCACTTAGGAAAATCATGCAGTGTGCAAGTAATTGTCCACAGTCTGTTACTAAGCAACGCCCAGAACAGTGCAATCAGCAGGACTGGGTGTATTCCAGATTAAACCTGAACAGAAAATACTGAGTTCCTGTTGCAAAGGACAGACTCAAAGTAAAAAATTCATTAGTTAGTTAATTTAATGTATATGTATTCTGGGGCTGAAAAGATGGCTTAGCAGTTAGGAGTGCTTGATGCTCTTGAAGATCCTGGTTTGGTCCCCAGTCCCCATATAGGGTGGCTCACAACCACCTGTAATTACAGCTCCAAGGGGTATGACACCACCTCTTGGTTTCCTCAAACCACACACTCACACAGACACTTACACATTCACATAAAAATAAATCTAGAAAATACATGCACCATACAAACCAAATGTACACTCCATATCTATTACAAAAATATCCTCAGCATCTCCGTCTTGGCATTTGATGATATGAAACAGTATTTGTTACCCTTCAAGGGGTCAGCTACTGAAAAGCAATAGATGATAGTTTTTGTTCAAATCCAGGTTTCTCCCCATTGGTACTGGGACCAGGTATTAAAATCACCAGATTAAAGAGGAATTGCCCATTTATAAAACATTTACTCTAGTTAATTCTTAGTTATTTTCAGCTAATTCTCACACTATTCCCCCACGATGGAGGTGTGATATAAGTAGATTATAAGCAATGCCCTTCACTATAAGTAGATCCAAATTAGAATCACTTAGACATTCAAGATAGAATTCAATGGAGGACATCCCAACAGGTTAACTGATGGGAAAAAAGCCATCCTGGATGTGCATGGCACCATCCCACGGGCTCCTGTAAAATCAAAGGGTAAAGGAGCCCCAGAGGGCTGGAGTTCCTTTTCTCTGCTGCCTGGCACTGACCCATGCCTGAACTGCTCTTTGCAGCCACGCCCTGGCTGCCATGGTGGACTGAGGCATCCAAGCAAAGCAAGCCTCCCTCCCCTGAGTCGTCTATGGCAGACATTCTGTTTCAGCAAGGAGAAAATGGATACAGTGGGAGTCCCCGTTTTACAAATGCTGAGAAGCACAAATCCAGGAAACGTGATCAAAGGGTTTTACAGCAGAAGTGGCAAAACCAAGATTGAGTGTCCGCCTGACACTCCACACTTCATGCTTTATGACTGTGTTCCTCTCTAGGGAAACTCTGGGAACCCGGGTGTCTTCAGGAAATAGGAAGCACGTATACGTGATTTCACACTTCACTTCGCTCTTTTCTACCTGGCTTTCTTGGGCCATGTGTGAGTTGGTTTATACACTTTCCCAGAGATCCTTGGGCATCTAGGATCACTGTGTCTGTCTGATTTGACCTTTCAGTATACTCTTTTATCAAGTTCCAAATTTCAAAGTTTAATACCTGGTGAGCCCAAGGAAGATGGTGACTCATGATCTTTCTTGCTAAATGAGGTGAGAGAGCAAGGACGGCGAATATAGGCACTGTTCTTCCTACACTGATTTGCCCTATCAGTAATCAACTGCTAATATCTGCCAGGCTTTGCAAGGGAAATGGGCCCTTCCTGGAACCCCGCCCACATTAACTGACTAATGCCTGCCTGATTTTCAAGGAAGCTTTTGAGACATTTCCTGGCTATTGTCTTTGTGTCATTTCCCCCTGAGTGACAGGAATCCTCCCTTTATTTTCACTCTTTCTAGACTCTAGAAAAGGTTTTATTACATGTGTCATGCTGGATTAACTAATCTCACATCAACACAGCTTGGACAGGTTAAAGGCAAGGTCCTCCCTTGACAAGTCACAAGATGTGCTTTCAAGAGTAGACAGCTGGGGCTGGGAAAACAGCTCGCTGTTTAACACGCAAGCATGGGGGCCTGCGTTCAGATCTCTAAAACAGATGGGAATTCAGGTATGATCGCGACATAGGAGGTAAAGACAGGAGAATCCCCAGAAACTAGAGGGGCAGCTAGCCTGGCATGCAGAGAAAATAACAAGAAACCTTATCTTAAACAAGGTTGAAGGAAAAACTGAAGCAGAAGGTTTACAGAGTTGGGGTGGGGGAGGGGGGAAGGGAGGCAGGGAGGAAGATCTTTAAAAAAAAAAAAAGTAAAAAACAAAACAAGGTGCCGAGACAATTCATTGGGGGAAAGAATCAACTCTTCAACAGGTGACATTGATGTGAAAGAACGGAACTGGAACCTCAGAAGTGGAACAGAAGTTAGTTCAAAACAAATCAGCTACATGATACAGGCACTAAAAATATAAAACTCTTAGAAGTAAGCATAGGAGTGAATTTTTCATGACCCTTGGTTAAATGGATATGATATCAAAACTAAAACCAACAAAATTAGAGAAGATAAAGTAGAACATAAAAAAAATTGCCATGTGTGGTAGCGCTTAATCCCAGGAGGCAGCGGCAGGTGGATCTCTGTGAGTTCAAGGCCAGTCGGGTCTACAGAGTGAGTTCCAAGTCAGTCAAGGCTCCACAGTGAGGCCCTGTCTCAAAAAACTAAAATAAAAATTTCGGTATATCAAGAAACCATTAAGAAAGTGAAAACAGCCCGGCGGCGGTGGCACCTTTAATCCCAGCACTTGGGAGGCAGAGGTAGGCAGATGAGAAAAAAGAAGAAGAAAAGAAAGAAAGTGGAAACATAACTTACATAAGCAAAGAAAATATTTGCAAATCATTCTCTGACTTGTTTGTATCCAAAACACATATTAAAATTCAACAACAAAATGACAACCCAACTACAAGTGGACAACACAACTGAAAGACTTCTCTCCAAAGAAGACGTGCACACATGAAAAGCACATAAAAACAGTCTCCGCGTTAGCAGCCATTTGAGAAACAAAACAAAAGTGAGATACAACTTCATCCACTTCTAGGATGGAAAAAAATAAAAACAAAAGAAAAAACAAATGTAAGTACCGGCAAGAATGTGGAGATGCTGGAGACCTTGGCCGTTGCTGCTGGGGTTGTAAAATGGGGAAGTCACTTGGGAAAAACCCTGGCAGTTCCACAAAGGCTAATGGTAGGACTGAGGACACAGCTGAGTGGTTCCATGATTACCTGGTATCTCAGAGCCCAGGTTTCCTAACACCAGGAAAACAAACAAACAAACAGAATTATAAGGTTACCATTGGAGTTGGGTTTTTTTGAATTTGGGGAAAATCTTAAGAGTCCTACAGGGGTACTGGGGGTGGGTCAAGGAGTTGGGAGAAAACAGTCATTGTCAGAGGAAAGAGTGCTGGGGCAATCTTTTGTTGTTGTAGCAACAAACCAAAGAATGTTTTGGATAGCTAAACCATTTATAAAGTGTGTTAGAGGAGGCTAGGCAGGAAAGCATCAGATTAAAGAATTTTAAAAATTAAGTTTCACTTATTTGAGAATTTCGCATAACATTCTCTGATCATATTCCTTCCTCTCCCCAACTCCTCCCTATCCTCCCTTACCTCCCTACCCACCCAACTTAAGGCTGTAAAGATGGTTTTTATTTGGGTTGTCACTGTTTTCTTTAAAGTTAATTCCGGTTGACTGATACAGTAGCTCTAGAGTCTATGCCAGAACAATTAATTGGCAGGGATTAGCAGACCAGATCTTTCCCTACAGGTGACAGCCTCTCCATTTCGTAATAAATCCCTGTGCTCAGTCTGTGGATAGGCCACATTATTAGGTACTGTCTCTAGCTCCGTTTTGTTGGTTTTTTTTTATATTTATTTATTTATTATGTATACGATATTCTGTCTGCATGTATGCCTGCAGGCCAGAAGAGGGCACCAGACCTCATTACAGATGGTTCTGAGCCACCACGTGGTTGCTGGGAATTGAACTCAGGACCTTTGGAAGAGCAGGCAATGCTCTTAACCGCTGAGCCATCTCTCCAGCCCCGTTTGTTTGTTTTTGATATATTAGCAGAGGACTAGAACTACTGGCCTTGCATGCTTCCTTGTGAGTGAGTGTCTCTCAGCTTCTACCTTGACTTGATGCCAGTTGTACGCAACCCCAGTCTTGAGAGAGGACACACAGGCTGCAAGGGCAGACACAACTTTAAAAGAGAAGCGCATTGGTTGGTTAGATCTAAAGTGTTGGGTTCTTTGAATAACTGGAACGTGGGAGGAAATAAAAATGGCAAAGAAAGATTTTTTTTTTTTTTAAAGATATTCGTGGTGTCTAAAGGCAGAGGTGATGCCTGGCATACAAAAGAATGAATGATTCCACCCTGAGGAGTAAGCAAACTCTCATGTATAGGTCTAATATATGAAGGAGTTTGCCAGGGTTGGGGATTTAGCTCAGCGGTAGGGTGCTTGCCCAGCAAGTGCAAGGCTCTGGGTTCGGTCCTCAGCTTCAGAAAAGAAAAAAAGAGGAGTATGCCGCAAAGACTATAGCCCAGAACAGGCATCTCAGCATCCCAATCTATCATTGCTTACCTGGCTGGCTGGGGTATCTTCAGATAAGGAGTTCCCTGGAGTGCCCTGACTGAGACAAGCTGCCTGGGTCTCCTAGCACAAGAGCGGCTGTCGCAGGGATGTCAGGTCACAAACCAAGAGAGAGAGAAATTGGCTCTATTTGAAAGGCTTAAGTAGCCAGGCAAGGTGGCACACCTTTAATCCCAGCATTTTGAGGACAGAGGCAGGAGGATATCTATGAGTTCGAGGCCAGCCTAGTCTACTCAGTGAGTTCCAGGCCAATCAAGGCTCCACAGCAAACCGTATCTCAAAAAATAACACAAACTAAAAAGAGGCTAAGAAAACCCAATATGCTTTGGTTTGCAATGCTCTGACTCTCCACAATCACTAAGGTTCTAGTCCACGTCGAATGTTTACAGGGATACAGTATTTTTCTGGGAACTTTAGTTTATAGTTCCCATTATCCAAACATCACATTTTATGCATGCAGAGGCCAAATATTCCATGTCCCCTGGTGTGAAGATAGCTTATTCCTAAGATTTGATTTAGATGAAACTGAGAAGACACAAAAGCAGTCTCGGGAGGTAGAAGAAGCTGGCAAAGCAACTAAGGAAAAAGTTCCTGGATCACATCAAGTGTATTGGCCATCATAGTACAGATCTGAACTTTCTCTTCTGGGCTCTGTATCTGATATAGTATTTACATGTGATATATAACAGAAGTATTTATCTAAAGTTAATTAAGAATTTAGTGCGACCTAAGGAAGCAAAGACAGATAGTAGGGGGTATATATGAAATTGTGAAAGAATCCAATTTTTTAAAAAAAGAGCTAAAGGTAATAGCCGAGAGAAATAGGCTTTTTGTTTTTGTTTATTTAATCAACTAAAAGTGCATTTATGCATCAGTTTTATTTAGGGTACTGTATTTTAAGTTTTCTTTATTGAGAAAAATTTGTCATACAATAAACTCTAATCATAGTGTCCCCTTCTCCAACTCCTCCCAGATCCTCCCCGCCCACCCAACTCTATTCTCTCTCTCTCTCTCTCTCTCTCTCTCTCTCTCTCTCTCTCACTCTCTCGTGGCAACAACAAAAACCAGGATTCTTTTAAAAAGGAGAAACACACACATACGAAAAACAAAACATAAAAACACAAAATTGGAAACCACAATATACAAACAAAAGACCTGTAAGCCAAAAAAACAAACAAAAAATGTCCAAACAAAACAACATGAGACAAAAAGTCTACAAAAATAGCACTGAGTTTGTTTTGTGTTGGCTTCTACCGCTGAGCATGGGGCGTGCCCTGAAATGGTTAATAGGCCAGTGAGAAACAGTCATTTTCCATAGGAGAAAACTAATTTTTTTCTTTGCAAGCAGATGTTAATTGGAGATAACTTCTTGATTAGAAATAAGAGCGTTTATGTCTACTTCCCCTCTCAACACTGCACTTGCCTGTGCACGCTGCCAGGCTCTGTGAGTTCATATGTTGGGTACTGAATTTCGACTTAGCAAATTTAAGAATCTTTAACTATCATCAACTTTATTATTTCTGTGACATTTCTTTACATTCCAACTCTCATAACCTTTTCTACAATACACAAAACCTCTAGAATTTGTCCTAATATTTTTTTTTCTTTTTTTTTATTTGTTCTTTGTTTTTTGAGACAAGGTTTCCCTGGGTAACAGTCCTAGCTGTCCTAGAACTTGCTCTGTAGACCAGGCTGGCCTCGAACTCACAGAGATGCTTGCCTCTGCCTCCCAAATATTGGGATAAAAGGTGTGCACTTATCACCTCCTGGCCAAAAATATTTTCATTTTGAATAATCTTTTCTTTTAGGACAAAGTCTTATTTTACTATATAAAATTATTCTCATCCAAAAGCATTTTTCTTTTTCACTACCAACAATAAAATTCATATATATGGCTTTAGATCTCTTTTTCTTATACAACAGTTCCTTTCTATTTTTTATATCTTTCTTATCCTGAAAATATCTTTCTCAATAACGCAATTAATTATATTTTAAGTGATAACTCAGAAAACTGTACTTGAAACAAAGAAAACAACACACACATGCTTTCCAAATGCTTAACAGTCATAAACACAGGCAAAACATTAACGTTGAAAGCATAAAATAAAAATTATATAATGGAACACTATATAAGATAATTATATGATTATATAATTAAAGTTGAAGTTCATAAAAGAGAAATTATATAATGAAACATATTAAGATTATAAATCTCAAGATGTCTTCATTTTTTTCAAGTAATATTATCCTTGAGAATTTCATGCAATGTATTTGGCCATATCTGTGCTCTCTACCTACCCACCCACCTCTCCCCATCCCCCCAGCACCTTGATCAAGTCCGGTTTGTGTTGCCCAACTACTCCTGGAAGTAAGGCTTGCCTTGGAGCATGGTTAACCTACATCACTAAAGCAAGCCAGCTCTCCCTCTCCCAGCAGATAACAAATGCCAGCAGCTACTCAGCTTGTAGTGGGATTTGGGTGCCCATGTTCCCTCCTCTATTCTGGGATTTTGTCTGACTCGAACATGAACAGGTCACATGCACATACTATCATAATTGCTAAGAGTTCATATGTACAACTGTCCTGTTGTGCCTGCAAAAATGTTTTCCTTAATGTTATCCAGCACCCCTGTCTCCTACAATCTCCCCACCCACTCTTCTGAGAAGATTCCCTGAGCCTTGGGTAAGGAATGTGATATGGACATCCCATTTAGGACTGAGCATGCCACCGTCTCTTTTCCTGTACACATTTACCAGTTGAGGCTGTCGATTGTATCTTCTGTAAGCCATACCTCCTGTTGTAAAAGGCATGGTGGCTTTGGACAAGGACAGCAGCAGGCAGCCAGTGCCAGGTCAGGATCAGAAAAGGAGAGGAGAAGGATACAAGGACATTCTTACAGAGTGAGAGGAACTCCTAGAACGAAGAGCGGTCCTGAAGGCTTACAGAGGAGCCGAAGGCCTCTGTAGCGTGCGGATGGGGAAAACAATGAGCACAATCTTAACGTAAGGGACCTGCTAATGGTTTAAACATTTTCCACTCCAAAGAAGGCAATGAGGTCTTTAGATGAGAGACACCTGTTTGTTATGCCCAGATTGTGGAGTTCCCCCCAAAAACCACAAGGAGACCAAGTACCATATGTAAAAGCAAGGAGCCTTTATTCAAGTTCGAACTTGGACTCTCTGTGTGTCCAACACATTGACACTATCAGAGAGTCTTGAACTCAGTTGGGGTAGGTTTTTATCATAGCAGAGGTTAGGGTGAGGAATTTTTAAAGTTCGGGATTCCTGATTGGCTGACATTTGTCTAGGGCTGTTCTGGTGAAAGGTGATGGGTGTGGGATGGACTAAGGGGCACCAGCTGATCCTGTCTACAGTGGTTAGAACGTAGGTACTTTCCCCTTGAATGATCCATTCCAGGGTGGTTCCTGGGTGGTCTAATCTGAAACTCAGGCCTCTATTGAACTTGTCATGGCTGGGTCCTGCACTGTTAGGGAGATTTTTGGGAATCAAGCAGGTCTAGAAAAGAGAAAAAAAAATGTCTCAATAACTTCAGGGTCTCTTTTGGAAATGTGGTCAAAGCCACAAGGGAGGCTGAATTCCTAGCACCCCAGGACATCAGCAGGTCTGAGCAAAGCTTGGAGAGCCTCTGAGTCAGCAGCAATGGGAGTTTAGGTTTATGGTCAGTTTGGGATTATGGGTCAAAGTCCTTAGTGGAGACCTGGGGAAATTCACCAGCCAAAGGCCAAGGAAGGCTAGGGAAGGGCAAGAGGCACAGATGGGGAACAGGTGAAGCTGAAGTTTTGATGCTGAAGCTCTGGCAAGAGGCAGATGGACAGGACCCTGATAAGGAAAAGTAAAAAGCTTTGGCTGAAAGGGCAAGAAGCCTATGTCAGGGAAAGAAGAGCACACAGCAGCAAGGGCAGGGATGCCCCCTGCCCAGGAGGATCCACTGAGGCTTGCCTCTCAAGCTCTTAACCAAACAAAAAAAACTAAAAATAGATGTAGGGAACACAACAAGTACAAGCCTCCTATAGGGTGATTTGCCTCAATTAGTCTTAGTTTGGGGAAGGGAAAGGAAACATGGGGACTCAAAAGTCAACTTGTTCTGCAGGGAAGGTATTTATTAACAGCTGTCATGGTGGGGGTCCAAGGCGAGAGGCTTCGGTTCTGCCAGAAAAACCAACTATGACCCTAATTTGTCATAGTTAGGGTTTCTGTTGTTGTAATGAAACACCATGACCAAGGAGCAGGGCTGGACCTGGAGGCAGGAGCTGATACAGGAGTGCCGATTGCTGGCTTGCTTCCCATGGCTTGCTCAGCCTGCTTTCTTACAGACCCCAGGACCACTAGCCCAGAGATGGTACCACTCATCACGGGCTTGGCCCTCCCTCAGTGATCACTAATCGAGAAAATACCTTACAGCTGGATCTCATGGAGATATTTCCTCAATTGAGTCTCCTTCCTCTCTGATGACTCTGGCTTATGCCAAGTTGACATAAAACCAGCCGGTGTACTACTTGGTTAATACATGGCCCGTGCTATGAAACATGCATGTCTTTGGCTGTATGACACAGATGAGACAGACACGAGATAGAGGAGTGAAGAGGGCTAACAGTGACTGCAGCCAGGCTGCCTTAGACCCAGTCTGGCAGGGGCCCAGTTTTGTTTTCCACCCTGTTCACAGTCCTCTTTTCTTAAGGCCTAGAAGTTCCCTAGAAGTTCTGGGTTTTCTAACTGGCAAAGCTACTCCCAGTATTTTAGAAGATGAGGCCATCTCAGTTTCCGAAGGCCAGGATCCCCCAGGTAGTGACCAAAGGACAGAGCCACTCTTACCATGAAGCCAAAAAGGATTACTCTCAAGCCTTAAAAGCTAATGGACTTTTCAGACTTGAGACCCACAACTTTCTTATTTATGGTCCCTCCTGTTGTAATGGCAATGTTCATTCTATGCCTATTTAGAAAGCAGGTAACTTCTTATTTTAAAGCATCCCAGGGGGGCTGGAGAGATGGCTCAGTGGTTGAGAGCACTGGCTGTTCTTCCAGAGGTCCTGAGTTCAATTTCCAGCACCCACCTGGTGGCTCACAGCCATCTATAATGAGATCTTGCACCCTCTTCTGGTTTGTAGGTATATATGCAGACAGAACACTGTTTACGTAATAAATAAATCTTTAAAAAAAAAAAAAGCATCCCAGGTGGAGCAGAGTTCTCTGAGTCTTACCCACAGCCAGCCAAGGAGATTTTCTGGGGTTCTGAAGTCGAAGTGTGTCTTAGTGTTCTATATCTGTGAAGAGACACCATGATCAAGGCAACTCTTATGGAAGAAAGCATTTAATTGGGGCTTGCTTACAGCTCCAGAGATTTAGTCCACTATCACCATGATGGGAAGCAATAGTGTAACACAGACAGACATGGCGCTGGAGAAGGAACTGAGAGTTCTACATCAGGAGCTGTAAGCAGCAGAAAGAGAAAGACTCTGGTGTAGGAACAGGCTTTTTGAACCCTCAAAGCCCACCCCTCATGACACAACTTCCTCCAACATGGCCACATCTACTAGTCCTGGCAAATAGTACCACTCCACGGTGACCAAACACTCAAATCTTCGAGTTTATGCAACACTTCTCATTTAAACCACCACAAGAATGGAATGGGCTAAGATTTCAACACTGTTGGGATGAAGTGAAGACATTTTGCATATGAAAAGGCATCCCAAATGTAAAGGGAAAATTAGGCAGGATATGATAACATAAACTACATTCTTCAATTTTTTTTTTCTGAAGTCCTGATTCCTAGTACCTTAGAAGGTGGCATTTGGCAGTAGGGCCTTTAAAAAGCAATTATGTTAGATATGAGGTCATTGGGTGAGCTCTCCTCTAATACAACTAGAGTTCTTACATCAGGAATGTTTGAACCCAAGCACACACAGAGGGAAGGCTGTGTGATGAAGACAGAAGAAAGACATGCATCTGTAAGCCAAGAAAAGAGATCCCAGACCCCCCCCCAAAAAAAAGAAAGAAAGAAAATCACAACTTCACAACTTTTATTTTGGGTTTTAATTTTCAGAACTGTAAGAAAACAAATTTCTATTCTTCAACACCCCCACCCCCACTGCAGTACTTTGTTGTGACAGGCCTAACAGACTGTACAACCAGTTCAGTTTCATATAGCGAACTATCCAACAATAAGAAGGACTTATTAGGATTGGGGATGTAGCTCAATGGTAGAGGGTTTGCCTCTCTTATGCACTGAATTCCATCCCTAGTCTGGGGTGGTTAGTGGGATAGAATTATTCCCAAGTGTGTCTGTCAGTCACTTTCTGTTGCAGTGATAAAACACCATGGCCAAAAGCAACTCATAGGACAAGAGTTTACTTGGGCTTATGGTTCCAGAGGGAGAGTTCATAATAGTGGAAGAAGCAGGAGAGCAGGCAGACAAAGCAGGGAGCTGAGAGCTCAGAACTTCAGCCACAAACATGAGACAAAAAGCAAACTAGAAGTGGGTGATGGTATAAACTCTCAAAGTCTGCCTCCAGTGACATTCTGTCTCCAGTGACATACTGCCTATAGCAAGGCTACACCTCCTATACCTCCAAGTAGCACTACCACCTGGGGACGACTGGGGATCAAGTGCCCAAGTATCAGAGCTTATAGAGGGCATTTCTCATTCAAACCTCCACATTCCACTCCCTGGCCATATCATAATGCAAAATGCATTGAGTTCAACTTCAAAAGTCCCCATAGTCTTTCACAGTGTCAGCATTGCTTAAAGGTCCAAAGTCTATTCTTGAGACTCAAGGCAGTCTTGTAACTGTAATTCCATGAAAATCAAAAAGGAAATTTTGCACCTCACAACATATAATGGCACTGAATATACATTACCATCCCAAAAGGGAGGAATTAGGGCCCACTGAGGAAATAGTAGACTACAGCGAAACCAAAACCCACCAGAGGATCCTTCTTCTTTCTCATATCTTCTACTTTTTCATCCATGGAGTTCAGGACTATAGACTGGGGAAAAGAGTAAATTAAAAGGAGTACAGGGAAATGAAGCCAACCCCACCACTCCAGCTGTGCTGTCCTTCCAACAGTCTCCCTAGATAAACAGAAAGCGACTGCCGCCTAAACCATCAGGCAAGTTCTCACTGCGGCCATCCCTGAAACACTGGGACGTGATTAGAAAAGGCTAGAACATGGATTGAAACAAGAAAGCTGGGACGATCCCTTTGTGAGCGCATTTTCTTGTGTTTGTTTCCCTGTTGGTGAATCTTTCATTCCACTGGGAAAGTCCTGTGGTGCGGTGGCCACTCTCTTCCTGTGTACATCACCAAGCACACTGCTGAAGTACTTACTTTTTTTTTTTTAATCTGGTACTTATTTTAAAGAAATACATAGTATACATATGATATTGAGAAAAAAACAAAACTTACTAATCAAAGAACTCATTTTTTTTTTTAATGAAGCAGTTCCCCTTATTTTAGAGGGTGACAGGACAGTAGAAGGAGACCTCAGTTAGAGAGGAGACCACTCAGGCCTTAACCTATTTACTTATTCAAATTATTAGAAATCTCTTTCTAGTTAAGTTAGTCATTGCCTGGTTTCTTCTTTCCTAAAATTGGCTCAGTCTATAAATGCCACCACTTGTCCTACAATGCAGCTCATCCAGTGAGGTAAGCCATTAATCTGTGACTGGGAGGAATCCTCCCCCTCCATCTCTACCCACAATCAGGTCAAGGTGCTCAGCCTTCCATGGAGGCCTGGCTTGCACCAGTGTGAACTTTAGACCAATTAAAAAGCAAGGGCAGAGCTTGGCAACCTGGTACCAAGAGCACAGATGCAGATAAGGCCTCAGCGTTTATATAATCTATTCAGGAAAAAACTAAGGAGGGCCAGGGAAAAGGAGAAGCCAGTTCGTCTCCAAAGCTCCACCAGGCACTTGCAAAGCTGGTTTTTCTGCACCTTTAAAGTCAATAAAATGGAGTATCACAGGCTTGATCTTAACAAGAAACTGAGTTAACCATTAAGCAAAATAAAGGAAGGAGCCTTTGCAGTTATATCAGAATGAAGATATGGTAGGTAATTTTGACTTGCAAAATAAAGGGGGGAAAGATCTAACTATACACATTAGATAAATCTGTCAAAACCAATCACTTCATAAAATTGGAAACTACCAATTGTAAGCAACAAATTGAGAAACATTTATTCTTGGAAAGCTTCTGTCTTCAGGTAAGAACATTAATGCCCATAGATAACACACTGGTTCAGTTGATGACTTTTAAGTAAGATTAGCTTACCATGAAAATGTTTACACACAAAGACTAAATTCCAAGTGATGGCTGAGGGGCTGAAAAATTTTTGGCTTTACTGAGCATGAGAAATGAACATATAATGAATACTCAGGAATGAGGAATTAAAAAAAACAGCTTTGCTAGTCTGTCACTGCAGTCCCACTCATGGTGAGCACCAGACCAATGAGGAATTAGCAAGGAGTTTTGCAATCAAGTTATAAAGAAGGATTGAGAAAATCTCTCTACACATCCCCTATTAACATGTTGAGGCGACCTGAGTAATTCAAGTAACAAATGAAGGTCTAGGAAGACAGGAAAACTGGCCTTCTCTAACCCATATACAGAAGGGTTGGCATAGACTGCATGCCATGCAGAATTAAGGTACTCAAGCAAACCTCTACCCAAATAATTGGCTCTCAATTATAGCTTATGAAAATAAGGATGAGCTGGGCAGTGTTGGCACATGCCTTTAATCCCAGCATTCTGGGGAGAGAGGCACACGAATCTCTGATTCAAGGCCAGCCTCGTTTATAGAGAGTTCCAGGATGGCCAGGGCTACACAGAGAACACTGTCTCAATAAACAAACAAAAAAAGATTCATGCATCCTCATTATGGATCTGGAGAGATAGCTCAGTAGTTAAGAGCACTGACTGTTCTTCCAGAGGTACTAACGTTCAATTCCCAGCACCTTCATGGCAGCTTGCAACCATCTACAATGGAATCTGATGCCCTCAACTCTCTGATACTCTCTTCTGTCATGCAGGAATACATGCAAACTCTCAGATATATATATATATATATATATAGTATTTATGAATAAATAAATCTCTTTTTAAAAGGGTATAACCTTTATGAAATTAAGTTAATAAATTAAAGGAGAAGAATTACAGCTAAACAAAGGCGGAATCTGCACATCATGCAGGAGACAGATTCCATAATCCAGGCAAGTCACTAGAGTTAGTCTAGAGCTGCTACAAGCCATAGAAAGTAATTATGAACTACTTCAGCAATCAAAGACAAAGGAAACGGGACCAAATTCTAAAGGGCTTGAATGCTGTATTTAATAGGGATCGACTTCAATGCAGTTTCTAAAAGTATCTTCAGAGAATTGAAACTGTTCAAAGGATTAAAGGAAACTATAATGAAAATGACTTGCAAACTACAAAAAGAGTAGAAATTTTTTTTTTGAGACAGGGTTTCTCTGTAGCTTTGGAGCCTGTCCTGGAACTAGCTCTTGTAGAACAGGCTGGCCTCAAACTCACAGAGATCCGCCTGCCTCTGCCTCCTGAGTGCTGGGATTAAAGGTGTGTGCCACCACCATCTGACAAGAGTGGAAATTCTAATACTGATAAGTACGATCACCAAAGTTAAGAACCCATGAGAGCAGGGCATTGTGGTAATGCACATCTGTGATCCTAGAATGTGGCAGGAGGGTGGTAGTTCAAAACCAGCCTGGCCTGTAAAGTGAGACCTATTTCAAAGGTGAGGGAGAATGGTAAAGGAGATGGAGGAGCGGGAAAGAGGAGGAAAGGGGAAAAGATAGGGTGAGAGAGAAGAAAGGGGACAAAGAATCAAGTAACTGGAAACACTTTTTAAAAATCTAGTTTGAGGATCAGAGTAAAAAAGAATGGAGACAAATAACAGAGTCAGCAACTCATGAGAAAATATTAAGTTTCCCCACATACATTTAACATGCACTCCAAAAGAAGGGGGCAGGGGATGAAGAAATACTAAGTGAAATACCTCCCAAACTTGATGAAGAACTTTACATTCTAGACCCAAGAAGTTCAACCGACATCAAATTTTAAAGGTAGAAACACCAAAGAGCCAGGCATAGTGGTGAGCATGTGTGACCCCAGATGCAAGGGCTGATGTTTAGTTCAAGGCCAGCTTGTCCTACACAAGACCCCACTTCAAAACAAAACCAAAACATACAGAGAACCACTCACACAGATGAAATCAGAGGCATGGCTGAAAGCTGCTGCCAGCAAGGAAATTCTGAAAAGCGGCAGAAAAGGACTCATTTAGAGGAATTATAATATGATTGGTGGTTGATTTTTTTTTAATCAGAAAGTAACACCAAAAGTATCATGACCTTGCACAGCCTTAGAGACTGGTCTAACTGGGATGATGGGAAATGAAGAAATGACGCACATACAGAAAAGCTTGTGGGCAATGTGCTCAGACGGAGTTGTACCAAGAGTAACGAGAAGACTTGGCTCATTTATTTTATACATCTGAATTGGGGAAGAGTTGGCGTTATTGCATACAGTGAACAAGAAGTGGGTTTCGCTAGACCTCTATAGGGAGCAATTACCAGAACACAATTCCAAATAACTGCTTTAAGGAAGCACAGTAAGCTACAATAGAATAGATTGATAAAGGAATCAGAATATCGATAAGAACAAAACAGGAAATCCAACAACAAGAAATCAGATGGGAAGAGGCCCAATGAGTGAATCATCAACCCCCATTCCACCACTACAGCCACCAAGTCTGGCAGTGAACCAGTTTGGCGTGTGTCACGGCTCCAATTCCCCTGCCCCCAAGAAAGGATTTCTCTGTGCAGCCCTGCCTGTCCTGGAACTCCCTCTGTTGACCAGGTTGGCCTTGAACTCTAGAGATGCCGTGGCTGCCTCTGTTTCCTGAGTGCAGGGATTAAAGGGTGTGCCACCACTGCCCAGCAGCTCCAATCTTGAATAAAATGATAGCAACAGCAATGGTCAAACAATCTGCTTCATTAAAGGTGAGAAAATGAAAAAATGCAAGGAGGGTCTGTATGAGGCGTGCAGAAATTTCATGTCCTAGTTAGAAGGCCAGGCAGAGGCAATCTCCCCGACAGCCCGACAGCCCGACCGCCAGAGACAATGGAATGTAGAGAGGAGAGGCTAGAGCAGGATTTCGCTGCACTGCCGAGCTTTGTTGCTGGTCTGGGGAATTTAAGCAGTCAAGAACTGTTTGTTCATTACGCACTGTGAACATGAACAGTGAGCCTGCACGCTACTATCAACAATCCTTTTCCCCTCCTCCATGTTCTTTCCGTCACCACCCAGTTCCTAAGGAAAAATAACACATTCTTCAGAATAAATCTTCGTTAACATTCAGAATTTTGATAAACGAAATAAAAGCACATCACGCCTGAGCTTTCACGACAGACCTTCCCAGTTGTACGAACACAGCGCTGTGCTTTCAATTGCACCTCTCTAGTTTAACCATCAGCTTGTACACGGAGTGAATTATGTCTGGTGACCATGCCTATGGTATTTCCTTACTAATCTGTAACGGCTGGGGCTAGAGAAATGGCTTAACAGTTAAGAGCACTGACTGCTCCTCCAGAGGATTTGGGTTCCATTCCCAGCACCCACATGGCAGGTCACAACTAACTGTCTATAACTCCAGTTCCAGAAAATCAGACTTTCTATCAGACATGCATACAGGCAAAACACCTGTACACACACACACACACACACACACACACACACACACACACATTAAATTTAAAAAAATAATTTTAAAAATGTGTAAGGGCTTTATAATGTATATGGATGCCACAGTTTCCTGATTCCTTACCTTCCCATCTTTTAAATTTTCTATCACACCTGTGTTTTCCTGGGAGTGTGTGCCATGGCATGCATTTGAATGTAGGAGGGCAGTTGTGGGAGCAGGTCCTCTTCCACCAAGACTGGACTTGTCCTCAGGTGTAGTGATGAGGCAAGCAGGCCTGCTTTTCGTCCCGCCCTAGCTCCCGCACGGCTAGCTTTACACCTGAAATAACAACACACAAATTGCATTCATTTAAACACTGCCTGGCCCATTAGCTCTAGCCTCTTACTGGCTAACTCTCACATCTTGATTAACCCATTTCTATTAATGTGTGTATCACCACGAGGTGGTGACTTACTGGGAAGATTCTAACCTATGTCCATCTTGAGCCGGAGCTTCATGGCATCTGCCTGCCTCTGCTTTCTTTCTCCCACAATTCTGTTCTGTCTTCCCAGCCTACCTATGTTCTGACCTATCAGACCAAGCAGTTTTTTTTTTATTAATTAACCAATGAAAGCAACAGATAGATATAAGACCCTCCTACATCACTCGGGCTCAGCAGCAAGTCGGAGCCATCCCACCCACCTGCTTTTCATCTTTTTGACATGTAAAATGTGTACACAGTAAACTTTCTTTTCTCTAATTGTCTCCTTCACATCTATGCCTAGGAAGGTATTTTTACACTGAACTCAATACCTGTCCTCCATTTCTCCCACACCATTTTTTCTTAACACAGCCTCAGGGCCAGTGGTTTTCTCTCCATCCTTGAGTTACCTGACATACAATATTTTACAGTGATGTAAAGGCTTTCACATAAAGAGTTGATCCTTGTTGGTGTTGAAAGATTCACTGCGGCACGACCCTGGCAGGTCCCCTGGCAGGTGGGAGACCACTGTAGGTAGGAGACAGTCAGATACACCATGTGGACAGAGCTTGGATATAGAGTTTATTTAGTGGGTATTGGAAAGGGTATAAGGGTAAGGGGATTATGGAGGGAAGAGATAGGTAGATAGGTAGGTAGATAGATGGATGGATGGATGGACGCATGGACGGACAGACAGACAGACAGACAGACAGGAGAGAAGTGGGAAAGGGAAGGAAGGAAGAGGCAGTGGTTACCATGGGCATAGAGAGAGAAGATGGAGAGAAGGTGCAAGATCAGCTTGCCTAGGCAGAAGTGGGTAGGGGAGATTGGGGATGGGCAGAACTTGTCTCTTAAAAGGATAGGGTACCCAGGTGACAGGAACAGTCAGCAGAATGATAACATTTCCATTTCTCTCTTATAATAAAAAGGCGAGGAGTTAGGCATAGCAGGTTAAGAGGATGGGGACGTCAGGTTCTCAAGATTGTTTCCTGTTTATTTGTGAACTTCCAGAATCTTGGGAGACCTGAGAAAGCTGGGTGCTGGACATGTCCTTGGGTATCTAGTTGCTTAACTCCTGTCCAGGATTTGTGGTGTGGAACTGTCCAGTGTCTCTTGGACCTGGCAAGGTGTTGGCAGAGCAGAGGATAAGGTTAAGTTTAAGAAACCAATGAAAGATTCATGCAACTCTGGTAGGTCCCCTGATTGGAGACTGTGGTGGGTGGGAGACAGACAGATATGCCATACAGTGAGAGCTTGAGTATAGAGTTTATTTAGTGGATGTTGGAAAGGGTATAAGGGTAAGGTAATTATGGAGGGAAGAGATAAATAGAGATAGAAAGAAAGTAAAAAAAGAAGGAAGGAGAAAGGGAAAGGCTATGGTTACCCCTTCAGAAGAAGGACAGACAGAAAAAGAGAGAAGGTGTGAGATCACCACGATGAACTCAAACTACATATAGAATGGAAAGACTTTTCATTCATGTAAAACAGCTTGGCATGCTGATGTTTCCTCGTGATCACAGTGCTAGGGAGACAGGCAGGTCTGCAGAGCTCACTGGCCGGCCGGCCTAGCATAATGCACTCCAGGCCAGCGAGTCCTGTGTTAGAGGGAGGTTGCCCTCCGGCCTCTACACACACACACACACACACACACACACACACACACACACACACACACACACGTCTATATGTATGTGTGTCTTCATCATTCAGTTACCTAATAGCTGTCCCCATCTTTTAGGTGTCCTAAGATACTGATGGCAAACTTCAAGGGCCACGCTCTCCCAGGGAGTTTCTTTCTGATATTTGGGCTATGGTGGTCAGTGAAGTACCCACTGAAGTACTTTCATCAAAAGGGCTTGAAGAAGAACAGACTGAGCCAGCAGCAACAGCGCATTGAGATCATCGAAGGTGCAGTCAAGACTGTGTTTGCAGTCATTGGTAAGAACAGAATTTTGTCTATGGTATCTCCTCTCACACCCAGAACCTTCAATCCATTTCCTGGATCCTGTGAAATAGATGTCTTCCTAGCAGGCACAACAGGGCATGATCTTAGGTGACTGCTTGTCTGTTTTATTTTACTAGCCATTGTGTATGAAGCTTTATACCAATAGCTAATAGGCCCTTACATTAGTGTACACCCTATGGAAAACTATCAAGTAAACCAGGTTTTGCCCTACAGAAGTCATAGAAACACAACAAATACTATGTGAAAAACAGAAAACACAAACTAAAATGGGGGTAATTTTTTTAAAACAAAGAAAAACACTACATAGGATTTAGTTTAAAATAAATAATCTTTCCCCAAATAGTCTCTTTCTAGACCTCAGAGTGGTTAACAGCCACCTCACTGGCATACCTCCCACCCAGGAGTAGCAAGCATTTACTCCTTATTTTCTCGGCCCACCAACCCCACCTATCTCCTACCCCTCTACTGCCTAGCTATTGGCTGCTCAGCTTTTTATTAGGTTGATAGGGTGCCTTAGGCAGGCAAGGTAAAACAGCAACACATCTTTATAGTTAAACAAATGCAGCATAAACAAATATAATACATCTTTGCCTAGTTAAAGTCATATTCCACAACAAAAGTCACACTCTCACCTATGGGGAAATGCTCTGTTTTATCTCTGCTGAGGAACTCCCTGGGGACCAGTATGTTCTGTTTCTGTCCTTGCGTCTCCCCCATCCTCAAACCCTGAAGGAGCATCCAGGGCCAGGCGTTTCCATCAGCTTCTCAGAAAAATTTTATATGGCAGTAGTTTTGCAGTCAGTCTGCTGACCTTTGTCCACTATCACCCATATCTGGACCTGGCTCATGTCTTCAGGCAACTTCTGCTAGCGTGTCTGTCTTATTGATACCTTTGCCATCTCATTTTTTATTTTTACTTCCTGGCAGGGATCCTGGCAGAGCAGTTTGTTCCAGATGGGCCTCACCTCCACCTCTACCATGAAAATCAATGGACAAAGCTAATGAATTGGCAGCACAGCACCATGTACCTATTCTTTGGTGTCTCAGGAATCATTGACATGCTCACCTACCTTTACTTCAACATTGTGCCCCTGGGGGTAGACAGACTGATTTTGGCTATGGCAGTATTCAGTGAAGGTAACTTGGAGACAAGGGAAAGAAAAATGGACAAGTTGAATTTGTATCCAAATTTAAAAGAAATAATAACATATGACCTTCCTCAGAAAAATCAATTCTCAACATATTATATGTGCATGTATGTGTTCCCTCATTCATCCAACTGCTTACAACCCAGCACCATAGCTGACCTACTACACCCACTCTGGATTGCTTGTCATGGAGTCTGCACACAGACACATTCTTTTATATTCTCAAGAGACCCACAAAACTAGCAGTCTGAATGTGCTTGCTGCCAGTGGTCAAGTCAACTGGCTTCCTGAATGCTGAAGAATCTTGATTTGAGACAAGTATAGGGGAAAAAAATTCCAATAATTGGGAAAAGTTAATCTTCTTAACTGGAAACAAGCAAGTTTCTGATGGTTGTCATTGGTTTGCAACAGGTTTTCTCTTCTATTTCCATGTTCACAACCGACCTCCACTGGACCAGCACATCCATTCACTTCTGCTGTTTGGTTTGTTTGGAGCGACTATCAGTATCTCTTTAGAGGTGATCTTTCGGGATAATATTGTGCTGGAGCTTTTCCGAACCAGTCTCCTCATTCTTCAGGGAACCTGGTTCTGGCAGGTATCATTCAAACTCCTCATATGGTCTGGGTTGAAAAGTCCCCTTGAAAATGCCCAAGAAAAGTTCCTAAGTGACTTGTCTGAAAATGCGGCAGATTCAGTAGGGGTAGGGGAGTGAGGGCATGGTGTCTGGCCTAGGTGATCTTTTAATCTCCACACCACCCCTTGACCTATGCAATTTTTCTCCACTAATAGCTTGCTGGTACTCTGTATTTACTAAAGTACTCATATAAAGTGAAAGCCCTAAAATTTAGCTATTTTTAAATCATCCTATGAAGCAATCAGACTTAACTTCCCTGTGTGAACAGGGCTCTCGGTGTAACTTGTGTAGGACCTGTGAGATCATGTAGAACACATACAGCCACCATGTGGGCCATGGAGACGACAGGGTTGCTTCTTAGACAATCAACCAGAAACGTTCTCCTCTACTCCTCCAGATTGGATTTGTCCTGTTCCCCCCATTTGGAACACCAGAATGGGACCAGAAAGACATGGACAATATCATGTTTATCACCATGTGCTTCTGCTGGCACTATCTGGTTGCCCTTTGCATCACGGCCATCAACTACTCTCTTGTTTACTGGTATGTTAAAAACCAATGCTGTCAAGTTTTCTCTCCCAAACCAGGCTCTAAGTGTTGGTGGTTCACTCCTACTACTTAATTACTGCCAATTTTATGCTGAACTCTGTATGAGGTACCCTTCACTTGCAGGGCAATTACCACAATTCTTACTTGCCAGAGAGTGTAAGGAGGCTCAGCTATGTTAAAAGGGCTGACTGGGGCATGCTAAACCTAGGTTTCAAGTACAGTTCAGACTTCTGGAGAAAAAAAACAAAATCAAAAACAAAACAACAACAAAAAAAACCCCTCTGTGTAGCTTTAGAGCCTGTCCTGGAATTTACTCCGTAGACCAGGCCAGCCTCGAACTCACAAGAGTTCCTCCTGCCTTTGCTTCCCGAGTGCTGGGATTAAAGGCATGGGCCACCACTGCCTGCCTGGCCTCAAACAGATTTCAAACTGGTACATAATAGGTACATAATAGGAAAATCCTCGAACCAGCAATCTGTCTGGGTTGATGTCCCTACTGTCACTGGTTTGGTGGATCCATCACTTACGTTCAACTTGTTTTGCTTCTCAAATATACAGACATCAAACTATGTCCAAGAGCAGAAAGTGCTTTCTGATTACTTTTTAACATAATATAGACTATAAGAACTATTGACTGCCTGCACTTACTGCCCCAGGCACCACATGTTAACTCCTTTAACCCTCATCACTTTATTATGTAGTTTCATTTGTTCTTAACAAATGGGGAAACAAGGCTTCAAAAGTCTGAGTAATCTGACCAACTACTAAATGGAAAACTAAAATTTGGCATGTGTTATTATGGAGATCTGTTGCTGTGGAAGCTGCCCCTGCCTTTTTCCCCCAAATTGTATTTCCCCTAGATTCAAAGGAGATATATTTCACCCAGGAAGAACCCCAGATCCAAAAAAAAAAAATTTCCTCCCGCTCTACTTTCTGGTCAGTAAAATAGTTAGATGGCAAGAGGCCTAAATCTAGTCTCAATAATAATATTTTGGTTACCACTTGATTTTTTTTCCTCTTCTGTAAATAGAATCCTGGAAGTCAGATGTGTAGATGTGCTATAACCATGTTTAACAGATACCTGAAAAAAGGCTCTGCCATTATTTTACATCATGGAATTAGTGAACAGAGGACTTCAGGCTAATTCAATGGTTCTTATGTCTGCTGCAGCTTTCTGACTAGGGTGAAGAGACATGCAGAAGGAGAAATCATTGGGATTCAGAAGCTGACATCAGATCACACTTACCAGTCAGCCCTTTTGAGTGGCTCAGATGAGGAGTGACATCAGGCCATGGGGAAGTGGAGACCTCAGGTCCTTTGTCAACAACAGCTGAACAAAAAAGCAGTTTGTCCCCTCTATTTAAGGCTTGCCCTACTGTGCTCTTAGGGCTCCAAATTTGCATTCCTCATCTAATACAAAGCTAAAGACTAAAATACAGGAAATTGGACCTCAGGTGTTTATGTACCATGCTTCTTGGATTTTTACACATAATTTAACTTATAAAGTCCATATTAGAGTAATACCATTCATACAGAAAACAAACACCTTTCAGTAGCAAGCCTGTTCTTGTAGAGAATTGCTATAAGACTCTGAACACCTACAACAGAAGGTGACCGTGTGGATGAAGTAAATCATCAGTCTGACAAGCCATCATATGCTGCTTCTGACAACTTGCCCCTCTGTTCTCAATCACGCAGGTATTTTCTTCTCAAAAATGTATTGAGACTTAGTGAATGACAACGCAGTACCTTCAGTTCAGAGCCAAAATTCTAACGCGTTTGTTAAATAATAAAGAAACTCTCAAGCTTTGGTATTTTAAGTGCTGACTTTTGAAACATTCTCTAATAAGTCATACCAGAGTACTACCTTTTGGCCTTGATCAGAGACAAAATTAGGTGAAAGATGATTTTCTTCAAAGGAGCTAGTTTCAGTTTCAGCTGAGAACTGAAAGTCCTCTGATCCCTCAACATTATCCTATTGACGAACACTATATGGCAAGTCTCTAGCTCCTAGATACAGAGGGGAAAAATCAGATTATGAAAAGGCCTCCAATTTTAAAACAGCTAAAACCAAAGGGTAAGGATTTCGAATTTTTTTTTATATAGACTTGATACTGTACTATTGATTCTGGACATGTTGTTTTGTAGAATTTATTTTTTTTTAACTTTCCTCATCAGGTATTTATTAAACAGCCACTTCCCTAGCACTGAAACATTTGTAAGAATTAATGAGATATCCATCAAGGAATGGACAGTAAGAGAGAACTCCTGAGGCTATAATTAGGCAGTGTGATGTGTAGCAAGATTAAATAAAAACCCAGAGACAGATATTGAGTTCAACCTAAAGGTCAGAAAAGCGAAACAGCCAGTCACTGGTTCTTACCTCTACCTCAGTATGAAATGGCGATCCATCCTGCCTCCAGAAATCCTCAGAATGAGACTGTGTGAGAGTTGTCTCCTTCCGTTTTATATTTTATATTCCTCTCTAGTGGTGGGATTAAAGCCATGCACCACTACCACCTAGTTTCTACGGCAAACTTGTATGGCTATTAGGATTAAAGGTGTGTGTCACCACTGCCTGGTCTGTAAGCCTGACCACGGTGGCTGTTTTACTCTCTGATCTTCAGGCAAGCTTTATTTATTAAAATACAAATGAAGTATCACTATAGTGATGGACACTGTTAAGAAGTACAGAGGCTGACAGGGCAGTGGTGGCACACACCTTTAATCCCAACACTTGGGAGGCAGAGACAGGTGGTCAAAGCCAGCCCGGTCTACAAACTGAGTACCAATAAAGCCAGAAACCCTGTCTCAAAAACAAAACAAATAAACAAACAAAAACAGACACATGGGCCTAGAGAGATGGCTCAGCAGATAAGAACACTTAGTGTTTCTTCAGAGGACCCAGGATTGATTCCAAGCACCCATATGGCACTTCACTACTGTCTAGAACTCCAGCTCAAAGGGATGTTATCTTCTGACCTCCAGGGGCATCAGGCACGCATATGGTGCACATATATACATTGAGGCAAAACACCCACATACATAAAATTAAATCTGATAAAAAAAAGTACTATGCACAAACCACAGAGGAAGGAGCAGAGGAGAAATGGGGAGTTGGCTCTTTAGAAAAGGTACACCAGGTATGGGAAATAGTACATGCAAAGCCACAATAGAACATTAAGAACTAAACATATACATTAGTTTCTGTGTAAAAATGGCATCTGTGTTGGCTGAGATTGAAGGGCCTTCAAGACCAAGACACACTTTCACTGTGCAGCACTCTGATGCTGGGATGCACTACCTCAGTGGACCCGCACAGCCTCTGCAATTGAAGCATGTGATGTCCTCCTGAGGTTGGTCAGCAGAAGGTCAAAAAGCTATGAACTGGCAAAATCCATCAAAACTGTGACTGGAAAGTCTGGTGTCTTTCTCACATTTCATACCCCTATTTTTCATAAACACCTAAAAGAGAAACTTACTCAAGTTCTGTAAAGCCACATGTAGGGATTAGAATAATCTGAAAATATTAAGTGTTATAGAACTTTGGGCTCCCTTTTCCCTTGGTTTGCCAGTTGAGAGGAACCCAACCCATTCAGAAAGTATTTAAGGACTCATTCACTAGCAACAATAAAAAAAAAAATTGCTTTCCTCAGGTCTAGGTTGGAAAAGGAACTTATTTCCTGTTTTATTGTCATAAAAAAAGATTCGAGACGTCTTACATTGGCAGAACTAAGAAACAATATTCTTGGGGATTGATATACAACTATTAAATATAAAATACTAGAATTTATTTTTTGTATCTCTAACCAGTGATTTGAGATACCTTTATTGAAAGATCTTCCATGGCAAATATTCACCAGTGTTAAAAGTATGAGCCGCAAGGCTGGCAAGCACCTCCTGCTCTCCCAGACCAGAGCTCAGTTCCCAGCTCCCACATCTGGACTTCTTCTCCCACCAGTTCCCATACACACTCACACAAATACAGATACACATAGAGAAAATAAATCTTAAAGTACAAGTCAAACAGAATGCTTTTCACTAAATCCGGTCTTGGGTACATGGTCTGAGTAATTTTACCAATCTGTCCAACAGAAGCTCAGAGAATCAATGATGCCACTGTATTACAAGAGCTGTTCCCTGCAAAACTAGACTTTTGGGAAGTCAACCACACAAACTGGCATCATTAAATAAGTTTTAAATCTGTATTCGCTAGGATATACGATATATTTGCATGTACTAATCAGATAGGTAATCATATACCCTCAGTATATAAAAGTCTGGAGTAGATCTGAAGCCGAAGGCAAGACTGACTGACTTTTATGGGATTTGCTAAGGAAAATCAGAAGAGGTTTCAGCCAACAGTAAATATCTGACAGAGAGTATCTCCTACCTTCCCTTATTGTTGTCTGGGAACTATCACATCATTTTCTGTGTGAGTATGATACCCAAAAATATAAAACACACAAGTAATTTTTATTCCCCTCCCTATAGTCCTTCCACTTCTCATCATTTCAGTCAATTCCCACGCCATCAGGAGTGCGATTTCATCTCATCCTGTCGCCAGCAGTTTGAGAGCCAGGCTTCCCAACCAACTCTAATTACCCACCGATTTCACCAGGACACCTCAGTGAGTCTTCCTTGAGAGTACAGCACCCAAGGGACCTGACTTGGGAGGACCTAACTTTCTGCTCTAATGTAGCACCAGGTGGGTCTCTAGCCAGTTGAAGCAAGCCAAGTACAAGTGTGAAGTTCTAATCCTCCGCTCCTATGTCCAGAGAAGAGATTACACTACAGGCCCATGTGGCTCTAACATCACACTTTAGCAGCACTGGGAATCCAACCTGCTAGTTGGTGCTCTCTCCCCACTAAGTTACACCTCTAACACTGGGGCCTGACTTTGGATTTCAAGACCAGGTGCTCATCTTAGTTTCCTCTAATTCCCACTCAGATTTATATCTTCTCAATACTAAAGAGGATGACAATTCTAATTGTCAACATTGCTATAAGAACCAAATGAAATTGTAAAGTCATTCTGTAGCTAAAAGCACTCTAACCCTTTTCTGTTTCTCTGCAACTTTCTAAACAACCCAGTTTCAACCAACCCACTTACCACTTAAACCGGCCATTTCCATTCTATGTGGCCTCTGGCTCTACTTCCCCATAAAAGAAAACAATTAAAGGCCCAGAGATGAAAGATAAATTTTTAATAATTTGGATACTTTCACAGAGAGACAGGGAAGCCCTGTCCCTACAGAAAGGTGTTCCCACCCACCCCTGCACCACAGCAGGATACGGAAGGTGTGACCAGTGCACTAAGTATGTAGGACTTTAAAATCATCCTTCTGAGCTGTCTGCAGCTGGGAGTGGTTGAGAAGTGTGAAATGGTCAGGAATAAAAATTGCATACTCAGACTTCTCCTAACACTGCCCCACCTCCACCATTTCTCTATGTTCCAATCAGGTGGCCAGCTTCAAGGGTCTGGTTTGCAACTGCTGTTCTACAGCAGATAGCATCTCTGGGCTGTACACAAGTGCACTGTGAGAGCAGCAACTCGGCCAGCATCCCCTTCTCTCTCGTTCAACAGCTCTGAACTTCGTTTGTCAAGGACAATCCCACAAGTGAAGATACAGGGACGACCAAGACCCTGACACCCACCTTTAGTAAGCGGAACCAAACTAGTCTCACTTGACCTCAAGGCCTACATTCCCTACTAGGTAACCGTTCATTACCAAGTAAGCCACCAACCTGTTAAGATGCTCTCATTCTGGCCAAAGGAGTAAGGGTTCAGTTTAGGGGCACTAAAGCCCGCATTTCTATTTGATAAAAGATGCACAATAAGTGTTTTAAAAAAATAAGTTACACAAAATTTTCTCGACACAAAACTCATCTGGACAAGTCACCAAGAAGGTCGAAAACTAAAAAGTAAAATCCTCACACAGAATGAGGCTTATTCGCTGCTGGCCCACTCCCCAACTGGAAGGCCTGCTCCCTGCACATCCACCACTCAGGAGGTAAACTCTGGCTTTTGTGACTGTGACCTCCCATGACTTTGATGTTCTCTCCTCCTGGACTAGACAGAGCAGCCCTGAAACCCTAAAATGGAACCTTGTCAGGGCTTCATTCTGGAGTGTGGCTGCAGAACCTAGGCCACAGTTGGCATCACCCTCCACCACTCTGCCTCAAGTAGGAGAGCTCAGAGGAATGAAACAACTTCCCTGCTCCCTTTCTGTCAGCCAAGATGCATGAGGCCTGATCTCTTAAAGCTGCCTCTCTTTCTCAGTCACTGTTGTTCAGGTGCTTGTTTAGGAGAAGGAGCGGTGGTCACAACAACAGTGGAGACCGCTTTGGAGGAGCCAGAAGCTGTGCCCTGTTGGAGATGGGATGCGGGAACAGTCTGGATGCGCACCTGCGCACAAAGAGAGGAGATCTGGTCAGTGAACTGCAAGTAGGCACATCAATAAAGAAAAGCAAAGGAAACAGACAAGCTGAGATGGGCAAAAGTCAGCGTTAGACCTTACCTGTGTGGCCTGACCTTGTTGCTGAAGTTGCTGCAACTGCTGGGCAGTGAGGAAACTCACTGGCTTATTGCCAGCAATGAGCTTAGTACCTGCTGGCATGGTTGTGAGGATGATGTTGCGACCCAGCCCACTGAGACTGTGGAAGGGAAACAGAAGTAAGGTAGGACCACATTGCTCTGGCTCAGACTGAAGCTACATAAGGAATGAAGGACAATAAAAAGGCCTGGTGCTCATTAAAAACCTCAGCATTCTGAATTCAAATGGAATCTCAAACTAGGGCTACCTTTCTTCTAAACTTTTATACTTTCCGTGGCTGGAGCCTCCAGAGTAGTGGATAAAATACTCTAAACTCTATACTCTGCCCAGTAAGAGACAGGAACCATGAGTCCCTGGCAAAAAACTCTCCCAATTGGACACATGGGAACGAGAGCTGAGAGCACTGCAGAGAGTACAGGTGTGAGGCAGCCTCAGCAACCAGCAAGATCCCCGTCTCTTAGGAAAGAAAAAGGCCACCCCCACAACCCCAAACAGCTTCATCATGATTAAGAATGCTCAAATGACTGCATTAATCTTTATCCCTGCTTAAGTCAGGGCCAGAGAAAGTCAACATTCACCAAACTGTCTTAAGCTCAGGCTCAGCTTTTATCCAGCAACATCTTCCAACCATCCCACCCCAACACCCTGTCCCTCCCTCATTTTCTACCACTCAATATATCCCCGCTTTAGTACTCCTGTTGTATTCCTCCTACTCTACAATAGAAGCCAGGCACAGAATGGCGCTTTTATGTCTTAATCGTTGCATCCAAAAACAGTACTGGGGATTCGATGTGTATGACTGATGGAAATGTCAGGCATCAAGCACCTTCACAATCTGCAAAACTGCATTTGCTCTTCCACAAACAGCACTCACTTGGCTCCAAGGTTGCCTTTGATAATGGGGGCTGTAACGACACTCTTGCCCTTCATTGGCTGGCTAATCACAGAGAGAGGAACTGTGATCCGTGTAGGCAGCTTCCCCTACAAAGAAAACAATCAGCATTTGTGGGCTAGAAGGAGATACAGCAAACAGCTAGTTCCTACAGAGAAGACGCGAGAGCACTATAGACAGCTCCAATCCTCATTCCCCCAAGGGTTCCAATATGCCTGCAGTCAGAACCCCAGTAACTCCAATAAACTGGCTTAGACGTTAAGTTATATGTCTGTTTATCACGATGAGCTCAAGCTCTGAGTTTGCTTTAAGTCTCAGGAGACTCTGAACTTAGAAGTCTAGGGGGAATGAAACTTGAGACTTGGGTCTCTCTCTATACAGCCCAGGCTATACATCAATTCAGTCTTCCTGCCTCAGCTTCTCTAGTGCTAGGAATGCACCATACACTCAGCTAACAGACAGGGACTTTTGAACAGTGCTGGAAACTGTTACGTGTGTAATAGGAGTCTTTGGGGACAAAGGGTGCAATGTTATAGTTTAAGTATGAAATGTTCCCACAGGCTCATACACTGATTACTTTAGAAGATTGCAGACACTTTTAAGAGGTGAGTCTAGCTGGAGGAAGTAAGAGCAGTAGTGGTTACTCCTGGTTCTCACTGACACTTCCTCTCATGAGAGAAGCCTTAGACATGTTCGCTCCCACTATTATGATTTCCTGCTTCACCACTGGTCCAGAATCAACAGAGCTAAAGACTGGGACAGAGACTCTACGTCCATGACTCTAATGTTTCCCTAGTTTATGGCAGATATTTTGTCAGAGCAATAGAAAATCTGACTAATAAAGTGTATAATTCTTTAAAAATTTTTTTGATTAATTTTATGTGTGTGTTTTACCTACATGTATGTTTGTGAATTGCATGTGTACCTAATGCTAGTGGAAGTCAGAAGAGGACATTGAGTCCCCTGGAATTTGAGTTACGGATGGTAAAGAGTCACCATAAGGATGCTAGGTCCTCTGCAAAAACAAACGCTCTAACTACAGAGCCATCTCTCCAGCTCCTGGGTATAATTCTTTATATACTGCTGAATTTTTATGAACTTTTCTATCCAGATTCATGAAAGTTGTTGGTCTACGGCTTTGTTTTATTGTAATGTCTACATCTGGTTCTGGTATAAGGATGACACAAGACCTCACAGATGAATTAAATAACTCCACTGCCTCTACTTTTAGAAGAAAATTTAGACTATTGTTAAATTATTTCTTTCATAAATATTTGGTAGAAGCATCAGTGGAAACACTTTAACCAGTTACATTTCCTAAAGAAAGTATTAGCTCAGTTTATGAGAAACAAGTCAATTGAAATTATCCACTTCTTCCTTATGTGGCTTCTCATAGTTTATATCTCCATGGAAACAAACACTCCTCACTAAACCACAAAGTGTGTGTTCACGTGGCAGTCCCAGATTCTAAGCCTCTTGGATTGGTGAATCTATTTGTCTAAGTATCCATAGCACATAGTATAGTGCTGGACACGCAGAACTATATGGAGAGGAAGGACAGAGAACAGCATCCAAGTGGGATACAGGCACACAGGGGTGAGCAGCAGGACAATCTGATAAGAACAAGTCACACGTCTCCAGAAATAAGAGAGGTTAGTTAGGGGACACTAGCAATAAAATTAGCCAAGTGAAAAATAATCTAACTCCAAAGTTAGTAAAGGCCCAAGAAGAAAAATAAAAAAAAAAAAGAATGTATCTATGTAGGAATGCAGAAGTCAAAAATCCCACCTCACTGGAGGAAAGAAAAGTCACTATAGCACCTACTCTTAGGCTGCCTAGTTTTTGATGTCTGATTAGTAACAAAATTACCCACCCCACCCAGTACTGGTCTCCCACATGCTAAGCAGGTGTTCTACCACTGAGTCACACACCCAGCAGATAATTTATAACCATGTGTAAATCTTGCTTGTTTTTAAAAAATAGAAGAGATGGTTCAGAGGTCAAGAGCAGTAACTGTATTTTCAAAGGACCCAGGTTCAACTCCCAGCACCTACATAGCAACTCACAATTGTCTATAACTCCAGTGCCAGGGGATTTGACACCCTCACACAGACATACACGTAGGCAAACCACTAATGCACATAAAATAAAAATAAATTTAAAAAATACAAAAAAAATAACTGATAGAATGCTTTAAAAAAGGAAGGTGGGGAGACAACAATGGACATTTCCCATGAACAGGTTATTTGTAAGGAAATCAGAGACGGATACAAAGAAGCAGGTTCCATACTGACTCAATACAGTTGACTCACTATGTGTAGGCCATTAAAGAGCACTACAAGATAGCTGGAGATAGTGCCTTAAATGGATCTGCACATGGCTGTTCTCTGAAAAATGCAAGAAGATCTCACAGTGATCTATACTCTGAGCTTTGCATTAGGTCCTGCAAAACTATTTCAAATGACTAACAAACTATATTTTTTTCTTACACTTAAAATTTTGTGAAAATAAAGGCTAATATTTTTTCAAGCTGGAAAAAAGGCGGCACAGGTACAAAATCTTGAAACCATTAAAGAAAACACTGGTAGAAGTAATCAGAGAAAACTAAATACTCAGTTAAAAAGATGACAGACTCTGATTTCCCTCCCTGCTTCTTTATCCTTTGTGTATAGGAGGGCAACTGATTTTTTGGAGTTGATCTTGTATCCTGCCACATTACTAAAGGTGTTTATCAGCTGTAGGAGTTCTTTGGTAGAGTTTTTGGGGTCGCTCATGTATACTATCATATCGTCTGCAAATAACAAGAGTTTAACTTCTTCCTTTCCAATTCGAATCCCCCTGATCCCCTTATGTTGTTGTATTGTTATTGCTAGAACTTCTAGCACTATATTGAAGAGGTATGGGGAGAGTGGACAGCCTTGTCTTGTTCCTGATTTCAATGGAATGGCTTTGAGTTTCTCTCCGTTCAGTTTGATGTTAGCTGTCGGCTTGCTGTAAATAGCTTTTATTATATTTAGGTATGATCCTTGTATCCCCAATCTCTCCAACACCTTTATCATAAAGGGATGTTGGATTTTATCAAATGCTTTTTCAGCATCTAGAGCATTACTGTAGCACACTGGCAGCAGTGAAAACAGAGCCCTCAACAGAAGCTCTCCTGTGTATTATTAACATCACTAAACAGGGCTTGGTCAATATCTGAGTATGGCCTACAATGATCCCCAAGACATTCTTAACTAGGTGTATATACATGGAGTGCTCGGGGAAAGGACTGGAAGGATAAATACATTATTCATTAACCCTTGTAAGGACAAGAAAATTTTGTATTTTACCCTATACTTCTGACATTATTCTTTATATTTTAAGGATATATATGTGTATATGTACACACACACACACACATGCTACGCTTTTCTAAATTGTATTCCAAAAACAAACAACCCAAATCTATATCAAATTGAGTGATATGGACAGATCAGTTTCCTAGTTCTTAAGTGTCCTAAGGGACAGGGCCCAAACCTGAAGAACTTTTCCAGGCGGGCCTTGACTGTACACACCTGCAATTCCAACACTTGATTGATTGAGAGAAGAAAATCAACAAATGAGAAGTGAGAGTCAATACCAGCTTAGGCACATAACAAGTTCTAAGCCAGCCTGGATTATAGCAAAATTCTGTGTCCTGAATAGTTTTACCAACTTAATACAAGCTAGGGTCATCTGAAAGGAGGGAACCTCAATCAAGAAAAATGTCTCCAAAAATCCAGCTGTAGGGTATTTTCTTAATCAGTTCTTGATAGGGGAAGCCCTAACCCATTTTGGACAATGCCATCCTGGGCTGGTGGTCCTAGGGTATATAAAAAAGCAGGCTGAGCAAGCCATGAAGAACAAGTCAGTAAGCAGCAACTCTCCATGGCCTCTGCATCAGCTCCTGCCTACAGATTCCTGTCTTGCTTGAATTTCTGTCCTGACTTCCTTCAATGATAAACAGCAATATGGAAATAAAAGCTGAATAAACCCTTTCCTTCCCAACTTGCTTTTGGTCATAGTGTTTTATCAAAGCAACTGAAACCCTAACTAAGACACCCATCTCCTTCCAGAAAATAGTTTCCTGAGCAGAAGGCTAAAATCTTTACCATCAACAATACTCACAGACTGGGATGTGGACACAACTGTAGTGTTAACAGGGACCTGTCGCACCGTGGGGGCTCCAGTCCCAATGCTGATGGGGGTGCTCGTTGCCCCAGAAGCCACAGCCACAGTCTTAGATACAGTAGCATTTATACTGGGCAAGGACACCGTTGAAGAATGGACAGTTCCAGACCCACCAGCGACAGAGGCTCCTTGCTTTGCATGTGCTGCAACAGTAATAGTCTGGCCTGCTTTAGGAGGCATCACTCCCAGACCCTGCACAATGCGGATTGTGGCAGCAGGTTTTGCTTCTGAAGAGGCCACTGTGTTCTTTCCCTTCTGATCTGCCACACTCACACCAAGAGCAGGCATCAAACGAAAAGCTGGATTCGAGGTTTCTGTTGGCTTGAGATCAGGAGTTACTTTGACCACGGTAGTACCTGCTGGAGCTGATGAAGGAACACTAGCTGAAGGGGCCTTGGCAGGGCTGTCAGCTGCATGGACAGGGTTGGAAGTGACATGTAAGGTGGCGGAGATGCCTTTGCCTGCAGTGCCACTTCCCGTCCCAAAGAGATCCTGAGTCAATTTGACTGTGGTAACCTGAGACTTGGCCAATGTGGCCATCATGTCCGGAGTGATTCTCAAAACCGTCTGGCCCTTGGCGTCTGTGGTGATGGAAGAGGGTGGCAGGCGCAGTACATCCTTACCCTGGATACGGAAGTTAGTGGCTGTGAGAGGAATGCTGCTGCCTGTCTGGGGCTTCACACCAAGCTGCCCAGTGATTGATACCTGGACAGGGAAACATAGTATCAATGAAAAGATTCACAGTGCTAAACTGGTGTCATGGATTCAACTCATAGGCATATACTTCATGTATCTTTAACTTTTCATTTTCAAAAATGGTAAACACATACAAAAGTAAAGAAGAATATAACAAACCATATACCCTTTACCCAGCTTCAAATGTAATTACTTTGTCAATCTTATCTATCCTTTCCTGGCTTTGGCAAGGAATGGAAGAGATTGAGCTGGCATTTTGGCAGAGTTACCAGCGGTACAGGTAAGCTGGGAGTGAGACTTGCCCTCACAAAGGGTTCTAGAAAGTAAATCCAAGGCCTCACCACTAAATTACATCTACCAGCCCCATCCCACAAGAACTGGAATATTTTAAAGTAAATCAAGATACATTATTTTTTGAATGTGTGTGTGTCTGTGTGTGTGTGTATAACTTACTTAGCAAAGGATTTTGGGTTTTTTTATTTTCATTGTCTTGTTTTTTGGGTTTGTTTGTTTGAGACGGTTTCTCTGTGTATCCCCAGCTGTCCTGGAACTCACTCTGCAGACCAGGCTGGCCTCGGACTCAGAGAGCCACCTGCCTCTGCCCCCAAAAACTGGGATTAAAGGCATAAGACACCACCATACGGTGTAAAGGATTTTTTTTAAGCTAAAAATATTATTCACAATGCCATTACAATGGAGTAAGTACTGTCAGCACGTATCTGATCATCCCTGCCCCACACCACCCTCCAGTAACTCAAATCCATCTATTTACAGTTAGCCCACGTGTTTTGAGCACTAGCATGATGCACTAGCTCCAAGAAGGAGCTCTGGAGTCAGAATCACGGTACCCAACACGTTAACAGCCTGACCCTTTGGTCTACTCAGTGTCTCCCTCTTGGTAGCCCTTCTACTGGACCACTATCATAGAAAGCAAATTCGTATGATACTGGCCATCAGAAGAACAAAAACAAAAAAATCAAATCTGATTGTTTCATGATTTACCTGCACACAAAACTCTAGCCCAAATTCTATGTTGTCTTCAGAAGCAACATTTCTCTTTAAATTATTCATATTTACTTATTTCTGCTTCCTCACCTGACATTCCCTTTAACAATCCAGATCCTGGTCCCAGTCACAGCTGTTCAATGGCAACATACAGTGAATCTCATCCATACTTTACCACATCCCACACAGGTGCTGTCCAATTTTAAATCTGTATGTCCCAGATTCTCCATACGCCAACTTTATTCCCTCTCATTATATGATACCATTATACCTAACTATTCCATCCAGAGCCCACAGGAACACTTCTTTTAGACCCATATTCAAGCTACCAGCAAACCACACAAGCTACATTCCGTTCTTGCCACAACTAACAAGCACCCTCCATCCCTCTCACCCAGGCTGCTGCAGCTGCTCTATCGTCTCCTTGCTTTCATTCTTGTTCCCTAAAGATTAACTACAAACCAGATCCAGTACCAGATGAGTTCACAACCTGCCTGTGTTCACCGTCACATCAAAGCTTGACAGACTGTGACAAATGTCAACCTCACCAAATGCACTACTTGTGCACTAAGTTCCCTGTCACTCCACGAAAGTGCTCCTGATGTACCACACTCAATTTCCAGTCTACACACATAGTACTTTATCTCCAGGTCACCACATGGCACAACGACTTCATCCCCTTAAATGTCACTTCTTCAGAGAAGCTCCTTCCCATCATCACAGCTAAACTAACACATGATGTCCCATCCATCTTCCATCTTTACCCAAATCACCACTATTTTTTTTGGGGGGGGGGAAGTAATGATTTTTCAAGAAAGGATTTCTTTGTAGTTTTGGAGCCTTGTCCTGGTACTCGCTCTATAGAGCAGGGTGGCCTTGAACTCATGGACATCTATCTGTCTTTGCCTCCTGAGTGCTGGGATTAAAGGCATGAACCACCACCGCCTGGCTCGCTCTAGTGTTTCTTATTATCTCACACTGATCTAGTTATTCGTCGCCTATTCCTATGACATATGAGCTCCACAAAGGGGCTTGGTCTCTTTAACACAGCCTAAATTCCTCAAAGACAATACATACCTGTTAAATAAAAATGTTATTTTGTAATTGAGTGGATCTATTTCTTCATCTACCTACCCACAATGCCATGACAGACTGGCTAATGTCTATACAAAACACAGTGGGGTAAAGTCGACAAGAGGCACTGCTCTAGTACCAGGTGTCAACAGGCTTCACAAGTTTGAAAGTGCGAAGATCACAGTCAAGAAAAAAACAAAAGTTTATTCCACCTTTACAAGCGACAAACTAAAAACTCTGTAAAATATGCCATGGGAGCTAACTACATAACTAAGGAAGCTACCCCATAAATCCAAACTCCGGCTACCAAATATTGAAATACACAAAAAGAGATGAGCATAAAGGTTGCTTCTGGGGTGGAGGTGGGGCACTCACCTGATAAATCTCCAAACCATGAGTCAAAGGCAACAAAGCCCGATCCATAGGCACCCCGGCCGTTCAGGATCATCCCACACCACCAGTCCTTTGCTTTTAGCTTCAGGACACCACTCAGAGTCAGGTTCACATACCTGCTTGATGATGTTCTGTCCTGTGACATTCTGGATGACAGCTGTCGTGGAGGCACTTGGAGCAGAGTTCCCGGGAGAACTCATGGCTGGTTTGCTCACTGGGCTGACTGCAGCAGGGAGATTTGTCACTGTAAGCCCTGTCTGCCCAGGTCCAGGCCGCTGTACAGAGGCCGCTGCAGTTTGCCCCTTGACTGGAACAGTTGCCACAACTGCCTAGTTCAGGATGTGATGTCAAGAGACCAATTAGACACCAAAATGGAATCAGCAGTCATGCAAGGGCCCTGCACAACTCACTCAGAAAGTATTCTGAAAGTACCCTTGCTATCAGAGCCTGAAGCTCACCATGCCCTGGAATGTACACTGTATCTCCTATATTTGTATCATGTTCACAATGTTTTACATTTAACCTCTTATTTCATTTCCATATGCTGAAGACATTTTACATACAGGAAAAGAAAATGAGACAAAAATACGTGAATCTTTCAAACAAGTGATCAGTAGCATGGCTAAAGGCACACTGGAAATGTAGAAGCACAATTCTTCTTCTACAGGACCTTGATATGACAATGTAGTTCTTGTTTCTGACATGCAAAACAGAGTACCTAAAAGTACTTTTCCAAGCTTTGAACATTTCCCTTGCAACTTTGAACATTAAATGAGTTATTTCATTGAACTTCATCACTAAAACCAACAATATATGACTTCCAGGTCTTCCTCGAGCTCTACTTGTTTGAGTCATTGAGTAGCCCACTTCTAGGTCTATATAGTCCCTGAATCCCAGTGACATGCAGCATCCACTCACCTGGGGTACTACTTTGGTTTGTGTAGTAGTGACTGGCACACGAATCTGTGGTCCTGCTGGCATCTGTGGTAGTGTCTGTGCTGGCCCTACTGACTGCTGGGAAACAGCAGGAAGGCTGGGCTGGGCTACCACCCGAACCTGGGGCAGTCCAGCTGAGCTAGAGTGGCTTACAACCCGAGCAGTGGCCTGAGAACTGGGTGGAGTCTGGATGGAAGCTGGGGAAAGCATCGTTCCTAGCTGTGGCATTGTTGGTGAGGACACCAGAAGAACACTATATGAAAAATCAAGGGGGAGAAAACAACACAAAAACTCAGGACATGCATACAGAAAGACTCTAGAGGGAAAGAGCAAGAGAAGGAACATAGTACTTACCCTGAGCTTGACTTAGCTGGCTCAGAGATAGTGGTAGAGCCACCTTTGCTCACTGCTGATACAGGTGGAGGAGATATCGGGGTGGTGGGCAGTGCTGGTGTGGTGGGGGTTACAGGTGTAACTGGGGTAGGTGGCATGCTGGAGTCACTGAGGCTCATCTGGCTTTGCTCAGAAGGGCCACTAAGACCCTTCATGGAGCTCTCCTTATTACTGGACTTCTAGAAAAGAAAAAGGGTCTACCTCAGGCATCATGAAGGCTCCTGATACACTCACTGGGTCAGGTAAAAGCCGAGTGTCTCTGCTGGCATGCCTCATTTCAGAACCTTTAACGTAAACGCCCTCACGAGGTAACTTACCACCTTGGATGGTGGCTTGGGTTTTTGCTGAAGAGCTTTTCTGGCTTTAGCTGCTGCTGCTTGAGCTTGATGGATCCGTTCTATAAAGAAGAACTTATACAGTTTAGGAAATTTGGCCTTAGCATGCTTAATGAGAAGATCTTTGCTAAAAACGAAGGCCTCTCCAAATAAAAATTGTAATCCCACTTCTCAGGAGCCTGAGGCAGGGAAACGGTAAAGTCAAGGCCAGCCTGTTAGCAGGCTAGACTCTGTCTCAAAGCAAAGCAAACAAAACAAAAAGCTGGACTTGACTATGCACAATTGTAAGTCCAGAACTGAGGAAACAAAGACAGAATCAACTCAAGTTCAAAGCCAACTTGCCCAAACAGCAAGTTCCACATCAACTTGGCTATATAGCAAGATCCTGTCACAAAAACAAAGTAAGACAACCCAAAGCCTTGTTGGTGGACTGGATTCTGCCTCCATAATCCTATCCTAACTGAATGCTACCAGAGTAACAGATCTGGAACAGAAGACAGAGGCCCTGAATCTAGTCAGAACTCTGAAGGGCTCACATACCAAATTCTTCCTCGCTCCGGTCACGATGCAGGTAGATCCACAGCTTTCGTCCAATGTCATATTTCACACAAGGGTCTTTTTCATAATGTAGTCGATCCAGTGCGCCACTCACTACAGTGTTCACCTACGAACAGAGCAAAAGGAGACATAGGGAAAGTCAACCAAGACAATAAAAGTTATTTGGACTCCCAGGAAAAACTAGCAGATGTAAGTCACAGAATAACAAACTAGATCCCAACCTAGTTCTGTCCTTTCACTGGCTCACTTTGAAAGGAATGGTGTACAGCTAAGATACTAATTGTCTTCACTGTAATGCATCCTGTGAACTAATTAACTGTAGAAACTTTTCCTTTATTACAAGAAGGCTGGAGAGATAGATCAGCAGTTAAGAGCACTGCTGTTCTTGGTTCCCAGCACTCATATCAGGTGGCTCAACCAATGATAACTCCAGCTCCAAGGGATCCAATGCCCTCTGCTGGCCTTCACGGTCACCTCCACTCACATGGCATGTGTTAATATAGACACACATACACAGAAATAAAATTTTTTAAAATATATCTTTAAAAAAAAATACAGTTGTGAATTACCATATGGACACTGGGAATCAAACCTGTGTCTTCTGGAAGAACACTGTTCTTAACCATTAAGTCATTTCTCTACCCACTTGGTCACAGTATTCTTATTGGATTATTTTATTGTTCTTACTATATGTATGATATGAATATAGTCAAACATTTGCCATCGTACATATGTGGCGGTCGGAAGACAACTTTCAGGGCTGCTGCTCACCATCTATCTACCTTGTTGAGACACAATCTCTTGTTGTTTCTAACACACTGTGTATTCTAGGCTAGCTAGTCCAGAGAAAAGGTGAGTCTCTCTTGCCTGATTCCACCCTTACTTTAGAGATGCTGGGATTAAAGATCTGTCACCTCATCCAGCTTCACATAGACTCCGCAGAGTGAAGTTAGGTCATCAGGCTTGCACAGCAAGTGTCTTTGCCCACTGAAAAATCTCCCCGGCCCATTGATTTTTGAGGCAGGAGTCTTACTATGTTATCTAGGCTTCAAATTCAAAATCGTCCTGCTTCAGCCACCCAAGGTAGCTGGTATTTATTATAGGTACATGTCATTATGCCTAGACAGCTTTTATTCATTTGATTTTATTTTTTGTTTTGTTCTGCTTTTTTGTTTGTTTTTGATACAAAGTTTCTCTGTGTAGTTCTGGCTGTCCTAGAACCCATTCTGTACACCAGTCTGGCTTCAAACTCAAGAGATCCACCTGTCTCTGCTTCCCAGGTGCTAAGATTAGATGACTTATTCATTTTTTTAAAGATTTTATGTTGGAGGAAGCACATACAGCTCCTGATGTTTGGTACAAGACTCCGGGTTCAACCTTGGTAGCACAAGGGGTAAAAAAAAAAAAGCGTAACTTACATTTTCTAATAGTTTTTCTCAAATACATTCTGAAATGAAGCCAAAAAAGAAAAAAAACTATTTCACTAACTCACCTGAGTGCTGGTGACATCTGGAGCAAGAAACTGAGAGTCCTTGAGCAGTTCGCAGATCTCTGCTCGAGTGCCTTCTCCATTAGGCAGCCGAGCTGCAGCATCCCGAACTGGTATCAGAAAATGCAAAATCCAGGGGTCAAGCAAAGCTTCCAGTGAATACGACATTTCCTGACCTGTTCTGGTGGGACTGAGCTCCCTAAAATGAGGTCTCTGAGCCTCATCTACCAGGCTAAGGCACACTGCCCTCTAGTGGCTGTAAACACTGCATGAATTTACACTTTTAACATACCTACAGGCAAAAATCAGGTCCATGAATACCTTAGAACTGAGTGAAGTGGTTCTCATCTCCAAATAGGACATGACACCCACCCCTCACCAAGGCTCAGGGAATGTCATGAAAAAGTGGGTGGAAAGATTTTAAGAGACAGAGGTTAGGGAGGATTACAGGAAATAGCACCTTTTGGACATGGAGGGAGTTAAACTCATGAACTCTCGAAAGCTGTGGTCACTGCACAAGACCTGCACAAGATCTACCTAGTCAAAGCTACAGGCAGTCAGGGCAGCCAGTGGAGATAAAGTCAGTTTTCTTTGAAGGACGGACAGGTTACCCATGCTACATGAAGTCCTACACCCATACCACACATACATGCAGATGACAAATGAACTCATCAGTAGGACACGCACATATATAATATACATTTTTAGTGAAAACATAAAGTTGGGAGGGCATCTGAGGTAAGGGACCAGAAAGGTGTTGGAGGAGGGAGTAAGGGGTGAGTTAGAGAAAAATAAAATGAATTCATGTATATATAGGATAAAAGATTAAGTAGTTCTATAAACTTGATTCTAAAAAAGTATTTAACACTTCCTTCAATTATCAACGAACATTATAAATCACATATTGATATTACTGTACTGTTACAACAGAAATAAAATACTTTTTATGTTACAGGTATTGAAGATAACAATTCAAAACACTTACATTCACCCCATTGGAAGCTAGAAAATTTGAAACATCTGCTACTGGGTCATATCATTCAATATCATAACCAAAACTGTTTTGTATTTAAATTTGTTTTAACGTCTTAATAATTACTAAAATATGACTGGCTTCTTCTGCAACTCCAAGTATTTCAAAAATTTAAATGCAGCTGGGTTGGGGAGGCACATGTCTTTAATCCCAGGAGAGGCAGAGGCAGAGAGATCTCTGAGTTTGAAGCCAACCTCATCTACAAAGTTCTGGGATAGCTAAGACTGCATAGAGAAACCCTGTCTCAAAAAAAGGGGGGGGGGATTTAAATGCATAATTCTAACTCTAGGAAGGAGTTCAGAGGTCTCATTAGACTAACAACAGGACTCATAACACAAAGAATTCTTTTTTTATTTTTTTTAAAGATTTATTTATTTATTTATTTATTATGTATACAGTATTCTTAGTATTCTGCATATATGCCTGCACACCAGAAGAGGGCACCAGATCTCATTATGGATGGTTGTGAGCCACCATGTGGTTGCTGGGAATTGAACTCAGGACCTTTGGAAGAACAAGCAGTGCTCTTAACCACTGAGCCATCTCTCCAGCCCTTTTTTTTTTAAAAAAAAAAAAAAAAAAGATTTATTTATTTTTATGTGCACTAGTATTTTGCCTGCATGGATGTCTGTATGAAGATGCCAGATCCTCTAGAGCTGGAATTACAGACAGTTGGGACCTACCATGTGGTTGCTGGGAATTGAACTCAGGACCTCTGGAAGAGCAGTCAGTTCTCTTAACTGCTGAGCCATGTCTACAGGCCCTCTTATTTTTTGAGACAATATCACTAAGTGGCTTTAAACTCACTATGTGGTGTAGGCAGTCTTTAAATTCACAATAGTCCTCTAATCTCAGTATCCTAAGTACTGGGGTTACAGGCATGTGTCCTCTCTCAGGGGAAAAAAAAACAAACCCTCTTTAATGAAGCAGAGTGCTATACCTGATGTAACTATCAGCTTGTGAGCTGAGTTCATCAAGATGAACATGGCTTCAAAAAGAAGTATCAGTTCCTGGCATCCATCTCCCAGCACAAAATCTACCCTGCCATCTCTTAGATTTGAAAACTTATGAGACTGATCCTCAATGGCTGGAGTGTGCGAGGGATTAAGGTTTGGTACAGGAAATATAGACTTCATCTGAGGAAAGTTCTGGGGTAAAAATAAGAAATTTCTAGTAATAAAGGCATGCATGCCACATACCAAGAGACAGAATGGTGACATAGGCAGGTCGGTCAGAACGCAGCAGGGAATGTTCACGAGCCTTGTTGAGGGAGGTCTCCTTGTCAAACACACCCTTCACTGGCCCCACCACAGACTCAAAGCCATGCATGCGAAAGGTAAATGCCTTATGAGGTTGGCTATACCTGTAACGCTCCTACCAAGAAAAAAGTCAGAAAGTTACCATGTCCCAATTAGTGGAGTTCTTTCTAGCACTCCCTTAAAATAAATGGATCAAATGAGATGTTACAATAAGGAGGAAACAAGCAAAGAACTACGACCCAACCACAGTGGGAAAAAAGACAGTCCTCACAACTGGTCTTCCTAGGAAAAGGAAGTAAAATGCATTCTGCTACCTGGAAAAAAAATGTTTCTTTCCCGCCAGGTAGTGGTGGTGCACACCTTTAATCCCAACTCTTGGGAGGCAGAGGCAGGCCAGCCTGGTCTATAAGAACTAATTCCAGGACAGGCTTCAAAGCTACAGAGAAACCTGTCTCCAAAAACCTAATAATAATAATAATAATAATAATAATAATAATAATAATATTTCTTTCCTGTTTACCAAGTCAGTTCTATCCCAACAAGTAAACTCAACTATCTAAGCTGAAGGACGTGAACATCCAAGGGGCTGATATCAAGGAAAACTCGGGCTCAGTGCTTCTGAAGAGAGCTTACCTGCTCTTGAAACACGCGTTTCTCTTCTCCTGTGCTAGGCCGCACTACATAGTCAGTTCTTCTGGAACATAAAGAATTCTACATCATCTCTGAGAGCAAGGGGTCATGAACCATTCCCTTAGCTACATGGGAAAATGTCCCTTCAAAAGTACTCGTCCTATTCAGTCTACTCTCCAGTTCTTACCATAGAAGTCTTGTTGATATTTCCCATGCTACCCCATTCTTGGGATCCTCAAGTGTTTGGAATAAACAGAAAGAGGATGGCATCTTTACCTACTGTTTTCAGTATTGCTAAAAAGTCAGTTGAATGACAAAATGTCATTCTTGGTAGAACAAAGCACTTCAAGTATATGTGATGACAAGAGTGCTATTTCTGCCTTCCAAAGAAGTTGAGTTCTAAACCCCCACTATGTGAACGTAAGCACGCATGTAAAGGCTACAGTAAGGACGGGCCTCTGAACTCCAGTTTAAACAGGCAGGAATCAGGAACATGAGACGACTTAGCATGAAGAGCACTACTAGAAGGCAAAGGATCTGAACTCTAGTCAGGGTCCAGATATCACCTTTAGCAAGTCACTCAACTTCATGGATTTCTTTTTACAGGTAAAATGAGGAACTTGAATTAAATTAATTATTCTGAAGTAGAAACCAGGAAGGGTACACACAGAAACTGCCCATCTACAAGGCAGATCATCTTTAGACTACCGTGGTCAGGAACCATTCTTACTAAGAAGCGTCTATGTCCTCCTCAAGTAAGTTGAGGCATATGAGTCCATGGACTTCTAGGGTCTTCCAGTCCACTACAACTCAAACACACTAAAGCAGCCAGCAGATCCACAGCAATAATGGTAAAAGTCATGGCTTCATGGGAAACTACCCACCGTAAGAATATACTCACACTCGAGGAACAGGTGTCATGGCATCTGAGCTGTCTTCATTTTCCTGCTGAAGAAAGAGAAAACATTAATCGGTAAATGAACTAGACAATTTTTACTAACTTAAACGCTCTAAACACCCACGTACTGAAAAAGTAAGAGACGTACCTTACAGAAGATCTGGTCTTTGGTTTCTAACCACAGGTGGAAGAGGGCAGCTAATTCCTTTTCATTATCTTGAGACTGAACTGTGGGGGTGTGGGTACACACAAAAAGTAAGAAATTTAAAGTATTATTCAGAATCCTGCTTTCTCTTCACCAGCTCTATCCATGCTAGAAAGAGAACATGTCAGAATCTATCACTGGTCCTTACCACATGTTCATGCCACTACCCTCAGTGCCTGGATTACTATCCCAGGATGTCACTGGTTCAGATCTTTTGAATAAGCATTTACAGAGTAGTCACTGTGCACCAGGCACCTGGATGAAGTTGAGACTTTTTTCTTGGTAGGAGTGTTACAGGTATAGCCAACCTCACAAGGCATTTACCTTTCGCATGCATAGCTTTGAGTCTATGGTGGGGCCAGTGAGGGGTGTGAACATGGATTAATATAAATGGGGTGATTTAAGTTAAAAGAGCAGTTAGAAATAAGCCTAAGCTATAGGTCAAGCTTCCATAATTAATAAGAAGACTCCATGTCATTATTTGGGAGCTGGCAAGCAGGACAGCAAAAGACTCATTACAGAGTAATGAGTTCATATAAAAATCAATCCTACAAGAAGTAAATGTCATATGGATGCTACAGAACTTTACATGAGGGAAGGATCCTATTCTTGTAGGTGAGAAAATGTACTCTTCACACTGGCAGAGCAGTAAGAATACTTGAGGTAAGAAGAAGCTTAACTCTGTGACCGCCTAGAAAGACTGAATTCTGTTACCTCTTCTTAAATTCTTAAGTCACAGCATATGCAAACCCCAAAACGGAGTAAAGACTTGATTGCAAGGCTTTAGCTTGTAAGAAAACATTTGGAAAGGCCCTACAGCCTTAATCTTGGTGAGATTCTTTATATGACATCAAAAGCAAAGGCAACAATAATGAAAAACACAAGTGGGATTGCTTCAACTCAAAAACTATGTACAGTAGAGAAAACACCAGAAAGAAAAAGGCAACCTATAGAATGGAAGAAAATATTTATAATCTACCTATGAGCTAAGAAGTTAACCGAGCTGGGTGTGATGGTGCACACCCTTAATCCTAGCACATGGGTGACAGAGCCAGTTCCAGGACAGTCAGGGTTACACCAAGAAATTTGCCTAAAAATAAACAAACAAACAAACAAAAAAAACAAGGGGATGACTTAGTAGTTAAAAGCACTTGCTGCTCTCCCAGAGGACCCAGGGTTCCAGCCTCAGCACCTACACAACAGCTCACAACTGTCCGTAGCTCCAGTTCCAAGAGATTCAATGCTTCTTCTGACATTCTTGGGCACCAAGCACATTTACAGTGCACCGACATACATGCAAGCAAAACACCCACACATAAAACAATAAAGAGTAGTTTGCCAGGCAGTGGTATAACATGTCTTTAATCCCAATATTTGGAAGGCAGAGCCAGGGGCCAATTCCTCCAAGTGGAGACCAGCCTGTTAACCGAGTAAGTTCCAGGACAGCCAGAACTACACAGAGAAACCCTGTCTTGAAAAACTAAAACCAAAACAAAAAAGTTAATCAAAATTTATAAAGAACTTCTACAAACTGATTGCAAAAATATAATAACCTTACTTACAAAAATAGATCAAGATCTAGACATCTTGCCAAATGACAGTTCACAACAGCCCAAAGAAAGTACAGGAAAGGGACTCAGTATCTTTAACCACAGAGAAAATCAAAACCACTAACAGAAGCTACTATTTAAAAAGAAAAAAAAGACCAAAAAGTATTAGTGAGACCAGTATGGTGGTAGACCTAAACTCCAAGCAGGAGGCAGACTTCTGTGTGCCTAAAACAGGTTGGTCTGCAAGGGGAGTTCCAAGGCCAGTTAGAACTATACAGAAAGAGCCTGTCTCCAAAAAGAAAAAAGTGCTGGCAGAGATGTGAAGAGAACCCTTGTACACAGCTAGTGAGAGTGTGAACCGGTATAGCCACCATGCAACAGTGTGACGGCTCCTAAAAAATTTAGAAAAATGCCCTATGGTCCAGCAATATCACTTCTTACCAAAAGAAAACTGAAATCAAGATCTCACAAAGTCCTGTCACCCTTGCAATTCCGGTACTTGGGAGCCAGAGGCAGGAGGATCAGTTCAAGGTCATCTTAGCTACATAGTTAAGTTAAAAGGTCAGTCTAATATAGATGGTCCTGCCCTTAAAAATAAAAACAAAAAGATCTCAGTGATCTGCACTCTGAGCTTTGCATCATGCCCAACTATCATAATCAATCACGAACTATCCAATCTCTATTCTTCTAGTGAGGTATCTGATGACAGCCAGAAAAATCAGTGAAGAGCAGACAGAGGATGCCACAGTAGGTAGGAAATAAAAACTACCACGGGCCATCACAGCTCTCACTGGTCAGTTTCACACTCCGTCTCCAAACTCTCCTTCCTTCTGACTTACAACAGACATGAGCTCCCTGTTGTGGAGCCGCTAGCCACTTTCCTTCTACCACTACAAGAAATGTGGCACCTCCTCAGAAATTCTATGACACATTTCCCCTTCTCTCTTGAATTTCCAAACCCTTCCTTTCTGATATTCTTCCCATCACTGACTGCTTTCTCTCATTAAAAAAAAAAGAAAGAAAGAGAGAGAGAGAGAGAGAGAGAGAGAGAGAGAGAGAGAGAGAGAGAGAGAGAAGGGGAAAAAAGTCTCTTAGGGGCTTATAATACTTACCAAGTAATTTCCACTGCTGGGTTTTCTCTTTGAATTCAACAAATGGAGAGAAACTAGAAGGAACTGCTGCAAGAAATGGAGCACATGAACAAGACATACATCAAGGTAAGTATACAAGTAAGACAGTGTTAGCCTCAGAGTGGTCTTCACCCTTGAGCTCTTGGAGAGCTTCTGAGTTTTTGTTCTTTTTCTGGTGTGTCGAGAAAGGGTGTGTCTGATGCAAATGTACTATTGTACAAATGAGCAGCTACAGTTCACTGCAAGGATTAATTCTTTAGACAAAAGAGGGAAAACATGATGAACCGCCACAGAAAAGATCTCACCTCGGCTTTCTCCGGCAAGATACTGCAGAGCAGGCAACACTAACTCAGCCCAGTTGGGGGCGGCAGAGAACCAGCTGTTGAGGGAGCTGGCTGGAGAAGACTGCCAGTCCAAAACTCGATCCTCCAGCTGAGGGAGAGGGAAAGAAACAACCTTTTACACCAACAATCCCAGGATGTGTCAGAGCAGCATGGCATGTATATCATTTGCCAAATTTCCAATGTAAGCTAACTGAAATGATGTAGGAGGAATCCAGCTGAGCTCTTCTTCCCAACAGTGCTAGTCAGTTTGTCAAGGTGACACAAGCTAGTCCTCTGGGGAGAAAGCACCTTCCTTGAGAGATAGCCTCCATCTGACTTCAGTGGGCAAGTCTGTGAGGCATTCTCTTGATTAATAACTGATGTGGGAGGTCCCAGCCCATTATGGATAGCACCACACCTGGGCAGGTGGTCCTAGGTAATACAGGCAGAAAGCTGAGTAAGCCATGGGAAGCAAGCCAGTAAGTAGCATTCCTCCTCGTAACTACCTTGACTTCCCTTACTGATGGACTGGACTGTATGCTGAAATAAAGCCCTTTCTCTTCGAGTTGCTTAGTCCATGATCTTAACCACAGCCACAGAAAGTAACCAGAAGCAGAAGCTAGAGAACACTCAAGAGTGTAGCAATTGCAAAACTTGAACACCTCTTAAACTCTTACCACAGGAAGGCTAGCTTGACCCTCCAGCAAGATTTCTAACAGAAGAGAGAAAAAACTGGAAAATAGCTCATTGATCCCGAGGCAAGGCTTGATGTCTTCCAGGGGCCTAACAAGGAGGGAAGAAAATGTAAGTATTTGATGTCTGGGCCCCACACAGTAGAAGGGGAGCACCAACTATTCCAATCTGTCCTCTGACTTTCACATATATAACATGGGCATGAGCACGACACGCGCCCCCCCCCCCCACACACTGTTGCAAAGTGTTTGTTTTTTTTTTCTTCTCCAATGTAGGAAAAATCAAAATGACCAAGAATATATGCCAAATTGGTTCAGGTCCTCTGAGCCTCCTTATAAGAAAAAGAAAACATGGTGCATTTTCCCAGCAAGATCCTGGGGCTCAGCACACACAGTCAGCTCACACAAGTCCCAAGCCTAGACACAGTCTGTACTTAACTCCCTCCTGCCCAGCAGAGCCAGTTATCTCTGTGGCCCACTCACTCTTCCTTGATAGACGATATTGCCAGTGGAGAGGGGGCCTGTGAGAGAGCTGGGACCCCTTCAGTATTGCTTAGAGGTTCAGCCAAATCTTCTGCCTCCGATTTAATCAATTTTATTTTTTTCTTCTTTTCTTTTTCCTTCACCTTTTTTTTAAGAACAGCCAAATCATATAAGGCTAGGAAGGGGGGGAAAAAAACACAACTCATAAAACTGCATTATGAAGTGAAAAGTCTTTATCTGCATTTGCTTTCTCAAAGCCTGTCAAAGACTCAATAATAAGACACTTAGATTTTTTTGAAAACCAAGCTCACTACATGACTTATAATTTAATTTTAACACCTAATGATATGCTGATTTGGTCTGATTTTATTTTATTCGCGTATTCATATGTATGGTACATGTGCACGTATATGCATGTCCATGTGTAGTGGCGTATGTATGTGTACATGAAGGCTAGAAGTTGACATGGAACATCTTCAATCACTCTCCACTTTGATTACAGAAACAGGGTCTTTCTAACCTACCTAGTCGACTTGCCCAGGAGATCCCCTCTTGGCTTCCATACTGGAGTCACAGCAGGCTGTGATACTTAGCCAGCTTTTACATGGGTGCTAGGATACAAACTTAGGTCCTCACACTCGCACAGCCAAGTACTGTATCCACTGAGCCCTCTCCCCACACCCTGCTGTGCTAATTTTACATTCAGAGGGCAATTACAAAACAAAGGTGGTCAGCATAAAAAAAGTTATGGTTCCACTTATTTTTATCACAGACAGTATGTCAGAAAATAACATTAGAAGTCAGGTGAAGGTATCTAAGAGGGGACCCATAGTCCTTTACCTGCTAGAGAGCCCTTCCTGCCAGCATTTACTCGAGTCATGATGTCACTGAGGGTCAGGTCCCCTGTCAAAAGGTCTGGGTGATCCTAGATACAACATCAGAGATCTGGTTATAGAGATCCAAAACAGAACCCCAAACTGATGCTGACTGTGCCCGTTTACCCAATGGATACAGTGTTTCAGGGACACCTGAGGGAATCATGCTGAATTAAAATATACAGAAACACCAACTACTGGTCTTCACAGTGGTGCACAGAAAAGCCTGGCCCCCTTTCTGCTGTAGGGCAGCTGCAGTCCATAAAGCCCTTCTGCATTCTTTCACAGGCTCATAAAATAGTTTAAATACTATTATAGATTACAAGTCTGAAAATAAGATTCTGAAGACTCAAGAGGTCTGCTTGATATCTGTGTTAAGTGGAGAAGACATAAAGAACTCAATTCTTCCTCCCAAATCTTCCTACTTCACCCCTCTGCCTCAGATGGTGTCTCTTCCACTGCCATTTCTCCACCTTGTTGTGTCTTCAGTGAAATGACAATGGAGGCAACACAAAACTAAGAGCATAAAGTTTGACTCTTGGCACTGCCATTTACTGGCTCTGCAGGACCAAAGATAAACTCAGCCTCTGGGACTGGGAGAGGAGATCATGATTCATTCACACCCCAGTCTAACCACAAAGACTGAATGAAGCTCACATTGTCAACCATGCCTTACAAAGCGAAAGCATTTGACTGGCCTCTCATACCTCTGATGCTAAGTAGCCTCTCTTGCTGCTCCTATCTCTGACAGTGACTGCCACTGTCTCAGGACAGCCTGAAGCATCAGACTGAACATTACAAACAGCCACTCCCACCACAATCTTACTGGTTGATGTTTCCGCTTCTCATGGTGCTTCTTTAACATTATCTTCAGGTCACTGTCCCCCAGCTCTATTTTATCTGAAAGTAAATGAACCAAACCACATGGACCAGATCATTCACTATGATGATGCTCTACCTTAAATCTGCCTAGTCACTCAAGACATTCAAAAGGTAGCTACTTTTGATTCTGGGTACTATAAGCAGAAAGGTCTTCACAGTTCCAGGATCAGCATTCCATCATTTCTCTACACATTGCCCAACAAGTGACTTCAATTAGGTAGCAGATCCATACACACACTCAGAAGGCTTGGCATTCTCCTACTTCCTATTCCAAATTCAAGTTTTCTTTGTCTTTACAGCCTAGGGAGTTGCTATGGGTCTGGTTCTACATTCTACTGCTAGTTCAAGCAAGACTATTCTTTTTTAGCCCAAAATAGCAACTGATCAGCTCCTGAGGACAATTTCATTTCAAAATAAAGGAAAACAAGGAAGCCCACCTCTAGAAGGTAACAGCACTGCACGGCCCCACACTTCTAAGTAGCACTGCTATTTCCTAACAGGCAGGAATCTAGTCCCTACCTCCCTAAGGGGCTCTCACTTTTCTACACCATGATGTCTTGAAACTGCAGTAGCAGCAGCTCAGTTCTCACCTGCAGTTTTCATATCCGTAGTGGAAAGCGTGGGCACCACCCTCAGGGGCACCGCAGGACTAGGAGAGCGTGCTGGAGAGCTTGGAAGCCATGAGCTGAGATCTTCAAAAGAAAATTTTTCTTGTAAATCCAACGTGGCTGTGGACTCCAATAGGGGAGATTGGGTAAGTGGCCATTTGGGTTCAACAGGACTAAGCCAACAACATGGAGGCCAGGGTTCCACATTCCTTTCTGACCCTTCCCCAGATGAGCTGGAGCACACTTAGGTCATTTAAACGGCTCTTCCAGGAGAGAGACTTCAACAGAGTGATGGGGTCGCATTGCAGCAGGCCAACAGTCACTACTACTCTCCTGTAAGGGGAAAAGCAGTTCTCTCAAGTGGCACAATGGGACCAGAGGAAAGGCCCTGTCCTGCAGGGGTCTGTCCAAGATGTTCTCATCTAACCTAAGTGCCACGTGAGCACGTGAGGAAAGAGGGCATGGAGTCACTCTTAAACACAATGTCTCCGCAACTCAACCACCAAGAGCTGATGAGTCCCACTCTCCACCCCCAAACAAAACAACTCAGAGGGCTCCTTTATTGGAAATACATGGCTACCACTGGCTCCAGTACCCTAGAATCCCAGAAGTACCCAAAGACACTCACCCTCTTCATCAGAAGACAGGGCAGTGTCACCACACTCCTCCTTCACTTCCCGCAAGACCTTCAAGTAACGCTGCTGGGTTCGCCACTCGCGCTCTTCAGGGCTTCGGGATGGTGAATGGCGCTTGTGGCGAAAGGGAAGGGCAGGGCCACTCCTACGAGCCATCTCCAATAGATCCTATCAAGAGTCCAGAGAGGCCAGGCCATCATCAAATCTTGCTCTCTGGACAGTCTCCAAGTTCATGTTTATTTTCTTTAATGTTAAAAAAAGAGCCTAATTCTCATTTCTCCAAACAACAAAAAAATAAATGATATGATTATGTATAAATAAAACGTATCTAAATTTCTTTGTTTGATCATCCATGATATAAAAACAAATCTGAAATTTCATGAGTACCAATACAATGCCACAAGTGAAAATAGCTGTACTGAATCTATGTCATAGACTGAAGCCCAAGAAATACGCTGCAAATACTTTGCAAAATCACCTTCAGTCTATATATATGAGCTTTGTGTCAAATCTAATTTTATTTACAACTGTGTCTTAGCCCAAAAAATATATACAAGTATTCCAGACCTCTGAAAAAAATCTTAAATTCAAAACACTCCTGGTTATAAGCACTTCAAGTAAGAAACACTTACCAGGCAGTGGTGACACACATCTTTAATCCCAGCACTAGGGAGGCAGAGGCAGGCAGATCTCTGTGAGTTCTAGGCCAGCATAATCTGCAGAGCTAGTTCCAGAACAGCCAGGGCCACAAAAAACCCTGCTCCCCACTGCCCAAAAACAAAAAAATTTTAAAGGAAAAAAAAGAAACACTCAACCCGAATCACATGATAAAAATAATCAATTTTAGTGCTGACCTGTTCCACTCAGAATTAATACTTATATTAAACATGTGGTATTTCTATACTAAATCTCAAAGAACAATTCAAATTGCAACAGGTTACAGTAAGTAAAGACACTTGTCACCAAGCCTGACAAGTTTGATCACTGGGACCTAAATACATGACAGAAGAAAACAGACTCTATTAATAAGCTACCCTCTAAGGACCACAAAAGTTCTGTGGCACATTCACATATAAGCACACACTTGCACACAATTAAGTAAATAAAAATGTAATAAAGTTAAGAACTCCTAATAGCTCTGCCTCAGAGAATTCTCAAACTAGAAGGGATCACGAGGCCACCAAATTCTGTTCTACATGTATGTGACAGAGTCAGAGCCAGCATGTATTTGTATATCAATTCCAAAAGCATCCTAGACAGCCTCAATAGCCAATGAGTCTGAGTCCCTTTGCTGATTCTATGAAGTACTTTGTTTTTCATGTTTCAACATCTCTGAAATCTAAACAATTGCTCATAAGAGGATAAGAGAAAGCCCAACTTTTGTTAATGGTTCTCTTGGCTTTTACATCATAACCACTATAATTAAAGCAAATCTTGCCAGGTCACTGCCCATGCTGAATACCTAGTTCTGAGCATTACTTACACTTCTGGAAGCAAGAATCTGTTTTAGCAGCCGATGGAAATACTGCTGTTGGGAGTTGAGATATCGCTTGTACTGTGACTTGAAGCAGAGCTGACGATACTTGACCACTTCAGGGTTAAAATGTCCATCTTAAAAACACAGGTACAACTATAAATGCATTAGTCCACACATATGTAATGAGTATACAAGAGATGTGGTTGTAGCACCAAAAATAAAAAATAAATAAATAAAAAGACTAAGAGAATCAAGAGAGAGACCCAAAAATAAATGAATGGTGAAAAACAATGATAGCTCAATTAAAGCTGGAAACCATAGTAACCCCAGTAACACAATTATCTTCATTAAAACTAGAAATACAAAGAGAAATACATAGTCTCTAGTCAGAGAAATACACAGAAATCTGTCTCTTCCTCCATCACTTGACTGTATACAATCATACTGTGTGGGGGATGCACAGCAACACTGCCCACTTACATAAGAGCCCTTATACAGCCCTCTAATTCCTGCCAGGGACCCTACTTTGTTTTGCTTGAGAGAAGAGAGTGCCCTCCCACCAGAGACCTGAGCAATAGTGAAATAGACTGTTACCAACCAAAGGAAAAATTGTCTTTAAATTAATAACCATCAAAGGAGAAAACAGCTGTGTATAGATAGCAGCGTGCCTATCACCCCAGCCATTTGGAAGGCCAGGTAAGAGGATTATAAACCCAGTTAAGGGTTACTCTGGACAACAAAGTGAGGACTATTCTCTTACAAAAATAAAGGAGGCTTTGATCCAGGCAATGGTGGTGTATGCTTTTAATCACAGCACAGAAACAGGCGGATCTCTGTGAGTTCAAGGCCAGTCTGGTCTACAAAGCAAGAGCCAGAACAGGCTCCAACACTAGAGAAACCCTGTCTCGAAAAACCAAACCAAACCAAACAAAAACCCACAAAAATAAAGGAGACTTGGGCTGCAGCTCAAGGGTAAACCATTTGCCTAGCATGTGTATGTGAGAATTCAATCTCCAAAATCTCCAAAACCACTCAAAAAAAAAATACAAATTTAAAATCCACAAGAAAACAAGAGATTTGAAATGATAGGTCTGTTCTCTCTAGCCTTTAGCCAATATCAAGTATTTCAGTTTAACATAAGTTAAGGAAATACCACTGCCCTTTTTGGCAAGTCTGCCAAAACGAAGTCAATTGAGAAACAAGGAAGCGGCTCCGGCTTTCCTCCATATGTCAGAGAGCAAACTGTGAATCTAAGAGTGACCTCAAATTGTCTTGGAATACTTGAAGTAATAGCTGATTCAGGCAAACATCACCACAAGAGTTTCTGGCCAGTCAGGACTACATAGTAAGAGAGACCTTGCCCAAAATAAAAATAAAAAATTAAAAAAAAAATAGGGAAAAAAAAAGCAAGGAATATCTATGTTATTCATTCAGTGCAAATTTTCTTACAGTCAGCTAACAGGACTATGATTATGTGGGAGATGATGTCCTTTGTGAAAAGATACACATGACACATGCTAAGACAGGAGTGGGGGCTGTGTGTGAAATTCCAGGTAGACTAAAGCAAAAGTACTGTCCTAAACTCAAGGTCATCCCAGGCTACACAGTGAAACCCCATCTTTAAAAGAGAAAGGTGTACACGGTGGTGAGATGTCATGCTTTTCTGTAAGGAAAAGGAAAAAAAAAAAAAGAAGAAAAGAAAAACCCAGGCAGTAAGCTGGTTTCTTTTTTTTTCCCCAAATTTTAAAAATCAGTCATAAAAATCTTTGGGATGCTGGCAATATTTTCTTTTCTTTCTTTCTTTTTTTCTTTCTCTTTTTTTTTTTTATTTTTTGTTTTGTTTTGTTTTTCCAGACAGGGTTTCTCTGTGTAACAACCCTAGCTGTCTTGGAACTAGCTCTTGTAGGCCAGGCTGACTTTGAACTCAGAGATTCACCTGCCTCTACCTCCTGACTGCTGGGATTTCAGGCGTGCACCACCACTGCCTAGCAATATTTTATTTCTTATGATGGTTACATAGCTAAGTTCTATTATGTATTTCCTATCACAAATCAATACAATCATATTTTTTTAAAAATAGCGCAGACAGCAAACAAATACACAAAACCACTCTCCTCAGAGATCACATTAGTATAAGAAAATCAAGATAAAAATGAAAGGTATATGTGCCTAAGTGAATGTGTACTCAACTCCAACAAAAACAAAACACTGAGCTACAGACCTCGGAAAAGCTTCTGGGCAATATGAAGAGGGTTTCCAAAGCGGAAGTTCTCCCCACTGAACAGGGCAAGGATGAGCTCATTCTGCTGCTCCACATTGTCTGTGGAAAACTGAGGCAGAAACTGCTGGAGATGTTGACGCTGAGAATCACTTAGGACTTCCTGCCATGTGGAGAGGCTGACGACATCAAAGAATATCTCAGGCTAGGAGAATTCGGAGAAAAAGTAAGCAACAGATAAATAGGCGTCTGATGTTTTGTGTCTATGCAGCCAAATTCATAGAGCATAAAACTTACCATTTTATCACTGTCAGGTACACAGTTCAGGAGTTTTAGGTATATTCACATTTCTTATGTAGCCATCATTATGATCCTCAGGGTTTTTTTGTTTTTGCTTGTTTATTTTTCAGTTTTACAAGACAGGGCTCCTCTGTAGCTTTGGAGCCTGTCCTGGAACTCGCTCTTGTAGACCAGGCTAAACTCAAACTCACAGAGATCCCCCTGCCTCTACCTCCTGAGTGTTGGGATTAAAGGTGTGTGCCACCACCACCCGGCTATCCTTAAGTTTTGTTAAACAGACTAAAATCCTAACGACCTTGACTCAATTCTAAAAATCAGAGATTAACTGGTTATGGCAACACATACCTGTAATATTAGCACCTGGGAGGCTGAGGCAGGAGGACTACGAGTTTAAGTACAGACTGGGCTGCATGGCAAGACCATATCTCAAAACAAAATAAAAGTTTATTAAAGACAGCACACAAACGACAATACAGCAGTATACTCCAGAGGAAAATTATACCCAAGAGAAGCCCATCTGGAAGCTATCTCTGCCAACTAGAGTATGATGGCAGCCATGTGAATTCAACTTAAACTAAGCTGCAAGAAAAAAAATTAACTGGGAGAGGGATGTCTAAGAAGAGGTGACTAAAAAATCTAAAAAAAAAAAAACAGAAAATAGAATTGACTTCAATTTTTTAATTAATATATATTTTATTTTACTTTGAGATATGTAGTCTTGGCTGACTGGAACTTGCTATATAGATCAAACTGGTTTTGAACTCAAAGGAATACACTGACTCTGCCTCCCAAGTGCTGAGATTAAAAGCAGGCACCAAGTCCAGCATGGTTTTCACTTTTTTTTTTCCATTTTATTTGCATTGGTGTTTTGTCTGCATGTATGTGTGAGGGTGTGAGATCTTGGAGTTACAGACAGTTGTTAGCTGCCATGTGGCTGCTGGGAATTGAATCCAGGTCCTCTGGAAGAGCAGTCAGTGCTCTTAACCGCTGAGCCATCTCTCCAGCCCCTGGTTTTCACTTTTAATTCACTCAATATATACTGGATATATATGTACCAAATAACAAGCACAACACACAGGTACAAAGTAATTCAAGAACTGTTAAAGTATACAGAAGTACACAGTTCAAGAAAGTCTACCTGAGATAGTTAAAGGGATAGGAAAGAGGAAAAATACGCTGGAAAAAGAACAAGCCAGGCGGGTGGTAGTGGCACACGCCTTTAATCCCAGCACTCAGGAGGCAGGAGCAGGTGGATCTTTATGAGTTCGAGATCAGCCTGGTCTACAGAGCTAGTTCCAGAACAGCTAGAGCTGTTACACAGAGAGACCCTGTCTTGAAAAACAAAACAAACAAACAAACAAAAAAACAGAGTTAGAACAATGCCATAGAAGCAAAAGAATTAACAGCAAAGAATAATTATCAATTGAGGGAAATGGAGAGGTAATAAAGGTAAAACAGAGAAAAATACATAGGGGTTTCAATGGCATTAATTCTGTCCTACCCTAGATGGGATCTACATAGTTGAGCTACATAGTTTTGGGGGAGGTGGAACCTATTGTTTTTTGATGGTTTCATTTTTAAGATGGTCCTGACCTAGTGAGCTCAAGTGATCTTTCAGCTTCAGCCCCTAAATATGTAAAAATACCAGTGAATGAATTTACTTACACCTACAGATATGCAAGTCTTATCACTACTTTAAATGTAAACATAATACATAAATGTGCCTATACACAGGAATTTGTTTATGTACACTTCTCTGTATTTTTTTTATTTTTTAATTAACAACTTCAGACCATGTTTGGCTGGACCAAGGAGAGGAAAGGTGTGACAGCAGACAGAAAGACACACATAAGCCTGGTAGGTAATTGTGACTTTACCCTAACAACAAAACACAGTCATGGAAATTTAAGCAAGAAGCTACAGGATAATTCAACTACCAAACACCCTTTCATGAATGTTGCCAAATCACCTTGAACTCACTATCTAATATCTTTTCCTCAAAACTCATTTTTGCACTCAATTTTAGTTTTAGCATCTAACCATGTCTGGCATGAAATAAAATAAGCATCTGATGATAGAATGGAAGTCATAAAGAAATGTCCTTGAAAGAGTACACAAAGAAATTACAAATAATGGTTGGAGATGAAGTTCAGTTGGCAGAATGCTTGTTTCTGGGCTGGAAATGTAGCTTAGTTGGCAGAAGCACAAAGCCATGGGTTCTATCTCCAGTACCACATAAACCAAACATGGTGGTACCATCCATAATCCCAGTGCTTGGGAAATAAAGGATAGATCCCAAGTTCAAGGCCATCATCAGTTACGTGGTAAAGTCAAAACTAACCTGGTCTATGGAGACCCTATGAGAGAGGGAGCGAGGGAGAGGGAGCATAGGAAAGCACTCTCTTAACAGTTAGTAGCCTCCTTACCAATGATGACTATATAGCTGACCTGTGAAAGTCAAGGTATGCTGATGTTCTACCCCAAGCCACATATTACTCATGACCAGAAGGTTACCTACCTTATGGGCATAGGGAAATCTGGGTTTGTTTAATGATTCACAACAGGAAATCCATTTTTAGGGAAACATAATTCTGCTCTTAAACTATTTAACCTTTTTTTCTTATTGGTGAAAATTATCTGTTATAATAGTGTTGACTATTATTGCTACTATTATTTTGACTTGTTGATCAAACATGCAATTACAGTTTATACTGTCTTCCTTAATCAGAATACTAACTACACTACACTTTTAAAGGTAATAAGGGAACCCTTACTGGAATGTAGTAAACAAAAGGGAGCAAGAAAGGCAGAGGTACAGAGGAAAGGATTCAGAAGGGGTGGAGGGAAATGACTGCGAAAACGTTATCACTCACATCCTCCAGAAGGTCTTCAGGCAGACTAACCCTGGTACCACCCAGAAGGCAGTCTTCCATGATCCGTGTACCATGGCCATCTCCACAGGGACCCAGCTCCAGGGGATCTGTCAGCATGTGATCCAAAGAATCCATTGTTTCTTCTCCACAGGTATTCTACACAAAAGTATACACCTTGAGACAGAAAAGCAGAGATCTGGTTGAGGCAAACATTCAATTTCAAATCTCCAAGGCAGGGGAAGGGTCTCATTCTGCATCCCAAAATGGCCAGGAAATCACTATGTAGCCAGCTAGCCTCAATATGCACCAGTCCTCCTGTGCCAGCATCCAAGTATTACAGTGAGTAATCATTCCTGGCTCTACTCTCTCTTACACTCCATCCTCTCCTTGAACCATGCTGCTCTCCTCCCTCCCTTTCAATAGCCCTTTTCCAACGAATGTTCAAGTCTTACCCAGTAAGACTTTTCAAAATGCTTTTATAACAGCTCCTAAATTCTTAAGTTTCTTACACTTGCATTTTTTAGAAGAAAAAGACTCGGGAATTGAGTGATAAACGAGACACGGTGAATCAAGAGCATAATCCCAGCATTTGGGAGGCTGAGGCAGGAGAATCACAAGTTCAGGCCAGCCTGGGGTATGACATGAGGCCGTAGCAAAAAACAATAAATAAATGACAGATTGTGGTCCATAACTACAAGTTCCAAGGTCAATAATCTATTAGAATATAATGTCTTTAGTAACTGTTGAATTGTTAAAAAGTGCATTAGAAATGCATTTGCAGAACTGGCAGGACACCCCAGAGGCTAAAAGTGTGTGCCACACAAACCTGATGTCCTGAGTTTGAGCCCTAGGTCCCACCACAAAAGGAGAGAACTCCTGAAAGCTGTCCTCTGACGGTCACAGGAATGCTGTGACATATTTGCACACTTATGTACACACCTTTTTTTAATTTATTTTTCGAGACAGGGTTTCTCAGTCCTAGCTGTCCTTGAACTAGCTCTGTAGACCATACTGGCCTCAAACTCAAAGAGGTTTGTCCACCTCTGTCTCCCAACTGCTGGGATTAAAGGTGTACACCACCAACACCCAACCGATGACAATATTTTTAATGTAAGATTATTTTTAAAAAGTCATAAATTCCACAAACATTAGTAAAGCTCAGATACTAACTTATATAAGCTATTTCTCGAGGACTAGGTGCCACGTCTCACATAATTCTTACAACTGTGCTTATTATACCTTTCTTACAGATACTAATACTGAGGCTCAACGTATGGAAATAATTTGCCCAACTCCAAGTGGACCTGCCTACAGATGGTAACATCACACACAATACCCACTATACCTCTTGTATATACTCTCAATTAAATTATAAAAACTGCTTGACATGATTTCATTTGCCCACATAAATTCCCGAGGCGCCAGTCACCAGACCGTTAAAACTAGCTGTCAGTGGCCAATCTACTCTTCAGATCCATGTAAATTAATGCAATTCTCCTCTTTCCTGCACTAACTCAACAGGGCTGGCCACTCTTTTTAAAAACTAAATGCAAGAAAGAACATGTTTAGAGAGCATTTTTCCAAAGCTAGAATCAGGCGTGAAACCAAGGCCACAGCTCATAAAGGGTCAACCCACAGTGAACTCACCCTACACAGACTGGATCCATTCTCTTATCCCCTACTACCACCACCAACAACAAAATAAATAAATAAACAAACAAACAAACACACACAAATGGAAAGATGAAATGGATTTAACCAAAATACCAGATTTCTACCCTTGTGCTGTCACTAATCTGGGGCATCTTACCTCACCAGGTATCAGGCTCCTTACCTATAGGTAGATGGAGTTGAACCGGGGCCTCCCTACCATTATTTCAACTCTTGGAATCTTACAGTGAAGAATGGGCCGCTAAATGAGTTTACATAACTTTGAAAATCCTTTCCACTTCCCAAGTTCTCAAACGATAAAGTGCAGGCCAGTGATCGACCTAGAATAAAGTACTCTTCTGCGAAAGGATTTCAAGTTCTGACAACATTTCAGACAGAAAGATACAGTGTTACACGGACGCAACTGTGTGGTCCCCAGGCAACTGGGTGATCCCAACATCTTCAGCCCGCTACGAGATGAGGGCATCCTGAATGCATGTGGCGGCTAAATAACTGAGAAAGGAACAAGATAGGAAAAAAAAAAAAAAAAAAAGTAGAAGCAACTTGATGCTTGGACCTAAATCCGCTTAAGGCAAGTGGCATAGACCAGCCTACAAAGCCAGTACCTCATCTGACAGGTGCACAGTTTACACAACTCACTCACAAGCTTCTTCCAGTGCCGACGGGTGGTTAAGCTAAACGTAGTACCTAGTGACAACTTCAGCCTTGCCACTTATTCCGCACACGAACTCAAATCAGAAACGCAGGCGGCTACCTGCGAGGTGGAACCCCGGAAGCCGTGGACTTTTAAGTCTTGGGGTGTCCGGGACTTCCTCGCTCATCAGGAAGGCCTCCTCCCTGCACCTGGGCTAGCCTACCCTCCAGACCCTCGCGAGGCGCCGGCAGGCAAGGCTCTCGCTCGCTCGGGCCGTAGTCCCCGGTTAGCAGCCCCACCTGCGCGCCGCGCGCCGCGGCCCCGCCCCTCCCCCACCCGTCCTCACCCTAACCCTCGCCCACCCGGCTGCCGCAGGCCCACGCGTGGGGCTAGCCGCGTGCCTACGGCGACGGAGATCTCGGAGTGCCCCTTCTTCCCTCCGTTCTGCTTCTTCCCTTCACCCGGCACCCTCCGACTCCCGACGCCAGGGCTCTCCCTCACCTCAGTCCGGTCCGCGGGTCTCCCCCGCTGGCTCGTCCGGCCGCGGGCTCCGGGACGCGCTCGCTCCCGCAAAGGCGTCTGGGTGCGCGCACGCTCAGGGCTCCGGCAGCGGAAGGGGCGGGACCTGTGGGGCGTAACCTAAACGGCGGGGCGGGGCGTAGTGAGCGGGACGGGCAGGGGTGGAGCCTGAGGCAGCACCAGAACAGCTCTGGACCTGTCCCTAGGTCCCTTCCACGTCTTTCATCCTTTCCACCCTTTCACGGGCTGCTAAAGCAGAGCACAGCGTAACCAGGAGCCGTGCTAACCACTTGTTGTGTGACAGAATTTGTCCTAGTTGACGTCTGCTCACCATAGGGATCCAATGCCACCAAAGTCCAACTTGATGAACCAATGAGTGTTATTGGGGTTACTTACAGGAGTATGGGTGAGGGGGCTACTTATAAGAGCAGAAATGACTCAAAGACAGCTGCATCACCAAGGCCCACCCCAGCATGCGTGACAGCTCACAAAAGCAGGGAACCTGGGACACACTACATAGCCTGCAGGCAGCTCAACAGGCTGGAGAATGTCCTTTCCAGCTGCCTCAGTTGCTCTAAACCTCTTCCAGGTGAGCTCAGCTGCTTTCTGCTTCTTTCAGGCGGCTGGTCTGGTCTAGAGTCTTTGCAGCTCCTTCCCTCTCGGAGTCCTCTTTGCAGCTCAGTCTCCTTCCACCTGTGGGGGACTCTCAGCTTTATCGTTTGGTCTAGTGGAGAGGAGCCTAGGGAATCTGGTCCATTTCAGGGACTTCCTGAAGCTGAGAACTACCCTGCAGGAGGAGAAAACTTACAGCAGCACCGCTCTATGCAAAAGGCTTTGCTGAGCCCACCAGAGAGTGGAGAAACTCTTGCAGTGTGAAGGTTGGCCAAGTAGAATACCCACCCTCGCTGGAGAAGCACAAACATGGAAACCCGTACTCTTCTCACTCATTGTCACTGCTCCTCTTGACTAACTGCGTCTTATTTAGAAATAGCATCTTCTCAAGTATCTCCAGCTTTACTCTCTAGTCCTATAAAGACTATCCACAGTTCTTTTCAGTTTAGTAGACACGTCAGAGGAGCAGGGCATGCCGTGCTAATGTCCTTCCCTCAATGGAAAATAGTGCTTTTCAAATATAGCTGAATCTTTGTGCCCCTACTGGCTCCACAGATATTCGTAGATTCTGTGAGAGTTATAAACCAAGTATAATGAACTGATGAACTATGAAATGTACATAGGAATAAAATGAGCACTATGAAAACCGTATGAAGCATCGTTCTGCGTGACCAGACAGGACAGCATCAATACATTACCATTTACGTCCGACTTTATTTTTAGAGCAGTTTTAGGGTCACTGCAAAATTTAACGAAGAATAGGTTTGCCACAAATTCCCTGCCCCTGCCCACACTCAGAATCTTCACCCACACAGGTGGGATACTTTTTTTATAATTGATGAATCTATGCTGATGAATCTGAGTGATAATTGTTTCGCTGCCCGCCCGCAAAATTAAGCTATTTTCATTAATTAATTTAAAATTTTAATTAATCTCTTCCCCACCTACTCATCTTTACTTCTCTACTTCCGCAACCAGCGATCTTTTAACTGTCTCCATCACTTTGCCTTTAAGCTTGCCATCCCTGAGACGTCCTAGTGCTGCTAGAGCCACTGTGCCACCATTCTTCTCTTTCTGAGACAGTAAATAATGTGGTTTGGGTTTGGGTGGTGGGGATCCGATGTAGGCACCCTGCCTCTGAGCCACACCCAAAGCCTTGTATTGTTTTGATATTAATTTGAAGTTCCCTGGTGATAACAAACATGGAGTGCATTTCCATATGTTCATTTGTTATTTGTATATTCTTTGCTAAGGTGTCTTGGGCCATTTTACACTAGGGTTGTTTGTTTCTTTTCTCTTTTTTATTTATTTTATTTTTCCATTCAAAAATTTACACTTCCTCCCCTCCCTCCCCCTCCCTTCTTTCCTCTCTTTTTGAGTTTATGTTCCTTTTCTATTTTGGATAACGATCCCTTATCAGACAAATCATCTGAAAACATTGTTGCTGGGTCTGACTCCCCCTTCCCATCTCTTGCTCTCACTCTCTCGAATTCTGTCTTGGTGGTAAACATCCTTAAACTGTGTTCTGTTTGGTTTTTCTTTCTTTGTTTTGCGCCAGGAGCCACGTGACTTCTTCATGGGACAAGGCCTGAGAATAGCACAAATTCTTGTGATTTGTTTTATTTTACAGTACAAACACGGGGCCTTGTACATACTAGGCAAGCGTTCTACCCTTGAGATCTCTCCAGCTCAAGTCATTTCTTCCTGACAGCTGGACAAGATGTCCTGGTTAAAAAGAATTTCTAGAGGCAGGCCTTTAGTGAAGCGCTAAGTTGAGGGGGAAGTGGGACGCACTCTAGGGCCCTATGACTTGGCTTTAAACGTTCTCAGTATTTACTATGAGAACCTGAGGAGCAAATGAAACATAGGACCCCTTCCTTCCCCAATGTTTTGATGATCTCCTGGAATTTTTGAAAGTATGTGTGACTGTGTGTGTATGGGCATGTGCACAGAACAGGTGTCTGAGGAGACCAGAGGTATCCGATCCCCAGAGCTCCAGTAACAAGTGGTTATGAGTCACCCAACATGGAGTTTACCTTTAAAAGAGTCTTCCAACCCTGCCTTGGAGTTTTTTGCTCTCAGATTTCTCCACACTGAGCCTCCAATCATTCATCTTAGTTAGGTTTTCCTATCCCAACTGGCCTTGGTTCCCTTAGAGGGTTTTACTCTTGAGGATGGGATTTTCTTTTCTTTTTTGTTTGTTTGTTTTTAGAGACAGCGTTTCTCTGTAACCTTGGTGTCTGTCCTGGAACTAACTCTTGTAGACGAGGCTGGCCTTGAGCCCACAGAGATCCGCCTGCCTCTGCCTCCCGAGTACTGGGATTAAGGTCATGTGCCACTACTGCCCGGTTATTTCAAAGTTCTTGAATGGCAGATTAGGAACCAGAAACTAAAGGGTAATATTTTGAAGAGGGGAGTGTTAGGCCAGGGTTTCACTCTGTAGCTTAGATTAACCTAGAACTCACTATGCAGGCTAGGATGGCTTGTGCCAATAGGTGCAATATTTAAAAGAAACTATTTAACCACATCAGTAGTCCCTACACACACACTCTCTTACACACACACAAACAAGAAACATAATTATTAAAAAAATATTTATTAATTTTTACACTTGCTGGGTAGCACAAGACTATTAACACTATAACCCACTGAATATACAATAAATGTTCACATTTAAATAACAGGATAGAATCAATACTTTCAACCAATGGGCCAGCTTCAACATCTCATTAGGTGTTTTTTAGCTCTCGATGTTTTGAGATTTTTTTTTTTGAAAGGACAATTCCAGGTCAGAAAATAATTCAAGAACATCAAAACAGAAAGTCTTTCCAGAAAAACAGGAATATTACATGATGAACTATCCATTTCTCTGGGCACAAACTAAACAATAAAAATGTTAAAAATCTATATCCGACCCACTTCAAAGTATTCACACTGTACTGAATGCAGTCTACAGTGTCACGGTATCTGAGGAAAGATTACCATGTAGACACTGGAACATGCATATTCCCCAATTCAGGCTGTCAGAAGGATTACACTCTGCCATCCCTTCTGATACCTTGGGATAAATTCATAAAATACCTGATCTTAAAGTGGTGATGTCTTCACTGCCACCCACATCTCTGGCTGATGATATAGTTATGGTATTTATTTATTCCATATAAGAACCAAAAGAAAAAAGAAAAAAATTTAGAAGGGAAAAAGACAAAAGTCCTTCAACAGTATTTTTCCTCTGTGTATTTTAAAACTTCAAAAATAACTAACCCAAAACCAACATTCCTTCAGTGATTGGCTTTTTTATTTTAATCACTGGGCTATTCCTGAGAAGTGGGGAAGATACTCTGCTGGCTCAAATTAAAGAGAATCCAACAGGTCAAAATTATTTGTTTATTTATTTTGGTTTGTTTATGTTTTCCAAGACAGAGTTTCTCTGTATAGCTCTGGCTGTCTTTGAACTCTTTGTAGACCAGAGTGGCCTCCAAATCAGAGATGTACCTGTCTTAGCCTCCTGTGCTGGAATTAAAGATGTGCACCACCACGCCAGCTCTAATAGCCCAATTTAAATTACAGGAACTAGAACTGTGCCTTCGAGATGGCTGAGACTCTGTGATAGTTAGCTATTTATTACACTCCAGGACTTTGGGAACCAAAGTCTTACATTCTTGTGACTTGGAGTCAACATTTTATGTTGAAAATATTGTTACCTTTTTATTATCAAAGATACAGAGTTCATTTTCAGTTTCCACACATTTTTGAGGTAATTTTCTCAAGTTCTTTTCATGCCCAAATCTTCAGACATAAGTCTATGAACGAGATCTCAAAAGGAAAGTGCAGAATCTACATAATAGTGATTTCAAAACCAAATGTTTACTTTTCAGGAAGGTGTCTTTACCACACAGAAGATAGTCTATTTCTTAATTCACAGACCCAGTTTTTCCTCAGAAATGTAAATAAAATAAATTAGTTAACTTCATTTGAAATGAACTTAGGACTTCCTGATCTGGAGTGGTAAATTCACTCTACAATAATTATTTTTAAAATGTATGTCACAAAAAGTTGTTAAAATACAAGCTTTTAAGATGTCTTCTGAGTACAACTGGAATGTAAAAAGAAGGGCAATACTTCCCCACTAGATCCACAGCAAACAAGACTCCCAAACAGGACACATAGAAGACAACTATCACACAGAAAACTGCTTTCCTCTCCCAACCAATGTTAATTCTCCTCCACACCCATCCTTTACCTCATTATTACGATGGTCCCCTTATTTTTCTTTGCCCTAAGTGGGAAGTTGGTCATCTTATAACAAGATCTGGGTGAATTACAATATGCTTAAAGTTTAAAAAGCTTAGGAATAAGAAAGACCACCTTTCTACCCAAGTTCAAAGACTCTTCATTTTTAAGACAGTACTGAAAGTACTAAAATACACCCAATAATGTGAACACAGGTGTGATGCAGGGACCAGCATTGTAGGTCAATGTTGGAGAACCTGTAAAACATGCAAGAGGCCCTGGGTTTTGATTCGCAGCATCACAAAGTGTTATACATACACCTGATGAACCCAGTAGGAGTAAGGAACTCAACCTTTACTAATGAGCAGTAAATGAATCCTGCCAGGCAGGGCAAGGTTTCAGCTCTGTCTGTCTGTCTTTCTCTCTCCATATGTATATGTATGTGTATATATATATATGTATCTACATATATATGTATCTACATATATATCCTAAATTTATATTTTTAGTAATTTTTCATAGAACTAGTATTTCCTTCTTAAACACAGCTATATATAACCAGAAGCTTGGAGGCAGAGCTTTAATGTAGGGGCTTTTTAAATCCTGTTGAGATCATGCAACCTTTTGACTTCCAGGGAGTCTATGCTTGTGGACCGTGAGGCCAGATCTGCTGGGGTCAGCATCTGTGAGGAGCACCACCACTGCCCCTTAGGTTTTCCCAAATAAGAAAGATTAAAAACAACTGCCATGATGGGTGCCTGACTGTAGTCCCAGCTACGTAGGAGAGGCTAAGGCAGGAGGATCTCACGAGCCCATGAGTTCAAGGCTGTACTGGACAGCACAGTGAGCCCTCATATAGGAGAGAGAAAGAGAGAGATCAGCAATAAGAAAATTTTAGATGACAGTTTCTCCTTCAGAATACCACCATCAAACCTTTATCTTATCATTTTAAAGTCTTCATCCAATAAGCTGCCTTTGTTAAATTACTGAAAACTCAAATGCATGAGATAAAGTGGTTCTGACCTAATCACACCCATGAAGTAAGTACTCCTTCTCTTTTGATGCCATAGCTTGGATTTCAGAAGTCCAATGACCATGGACTTGGAACATCCTGTGTCCACCTTTGGTATGAACATAATATGCCACTTAGTATTTCCACAAAGGGACAGTAAGGCTTGTCAGTGTGTTCAAAAATGAAAACAAAACAAACAACCAGCTCAAGAGCAAGGCCGAGTTTCTCCATCTGGAAGTCAACTTTCCCCTGAAGGAACTGCATTCCATGGCAGAAATCCCAAGGGTTTGAAGAGTCAATTGGGTAAAGATGACCTTGGCAAAAATCACCCCTGGCATATGTGTGTCAAAATTGTAGTTTTCAAACTCTTGATGAGTAATAAATCTTTAAAAAGAGGTCTAGGTGTTTGAAGCTTCAGATTTCGAATTAGAAGACGTGATGTGAGCTCTGGATTCCAGGGGTGGGATGAAATCTACGGTTTGGTGATATGTACTTCGCTGCTCCCGCTCCCATTGGTGGTGGTCGTGATGATGTACTGTGTGGTCTGCTGTTGGCTGGGGCTTGTGGAGTCCAGGGAGTCACTGTGTGCAGAGGGTTGAACCTGGACTGCACCAGAGAGGGTAGAGGTTTGCTTTTCCTCCAATTCTGGTTGACTTTCTGCCAATACATAATGACCCTAGAGCAAAAGAAAAAGATCCTTTAAAAGAACTGGAATCTGGAAGAAAGCAAGGGAACTACTGGAAGAGAGGAGCAAGCATCCAAAGCAATGCTTCAAGGGGACCCAAACAGGTACCTCTGAGAGATGCTTTACCTGCGTCCTTTCTGGAGGATGGCTAAGTCACAGTAAGTGGCTCCAAAGGTAACTCAAAGCAGCACCTTTGCTGTGTCATCAGATAACACAATGAGGAACCTTAGAGACTGTGAGGCATGCTAGTACCTTACTTGGCAAAAAAGTTTTTTTAATGAAAATAAAATAAAATATGTTTTTTTAAAAAATTGCTCCTAAGAATTTAGAAACTTAATGCCAATTAAGTGTTAAAATTCATCCAAAATGAATGATAAGGTCTCTGTAAAGGGGCAGCCTGATATTTAAGACAGGTCTTCAACATTAATGGTTCCCAGCTAATAGAATTTCAAAGTCTAATAGCATTTTAAAGTAATGCTAATGGGGCTGAGGAAATAGCTCTGTCAGTTAAGTCTTTGCTGCCAAAAGCACAGAGAACTGAGTTCAAGTCCTAGAACTGGGCCCTCCACAAAGTATCAGGGCACTCAATGTACTCCCAGTGTTATGGAGGGAAATAGAAGTAGATTCCGGGGCCCTAAAATCCATGAGCTCCAAGTCAGTAAGAGACCTTGTTGCATTAAACAAAGTGGATGACTCCTGAGGAATAACACCTGAGGTTGACCTCTGACTGTCCCCCAACACACACACACACACACACACACACACACACACACAAACTCACACGATATATTAAACGAGTCCTAAGTTTTAGTTTTCCAAGTAAAAACATTTAGAATACTAGAACAAAGGCTGGAGAGATGGCTCAGTAGTTAAGGGCATATGTCCTCTGTTCATAGAGAGAACACAAGTTCAGTTCCCCACATCTGTAACTCAGCTCCAGAAAATCTGATGCCCTCTTCTGGTCTCCTCGGGTACCTGAATTCACATGCAGGTAGTCTACTTGCTCCCACAAACATACATTATTAAACAATATTTTTATTTTTTTTAAATATTTATTTATTATGTATACAATATTCTGTCTGCAGGCCAGAAGAGGGCACCAGACCTCATTACAGATGGTTGTGAGCCACCATGTGGTTGCTGGGAATTGAACTCAGAACCTTTGGAAGAGCAGGCAATGCTCTTAACCACTGAGCCATCCCTCCAGCCCCTATTAAACAATATTTTTAAATATCTTTAAAAATAAAATAATTTGCTACCCTCATCAAGTATGTGCTTTCTACTTGAGAACATAGGAAAGGGGTTAGGAGTGCAGCTCAGCAGTAGCATGCATGAGGTCCCAGATTCAATGTACAGCACGCACACAAAAAATAAATAAATATTAAAAAAGAAAGCATGGGAAGAATATAGTTTTAGAATATAGCTCCTTGCACTGAATAAATTTAAGGGAACTCTCACATTGTCTTCACTTTTTTTCTCATTTTTTCCCTTTGATCATGAGAATTTCATACATACAAAATGGGCATTCATTCATTATATTAATTTTTTAGATGCAATCTTATTTAGCCCAGGCTAGCCTTAAACTCACTCTGTAACTGAAGATGACCTTGAACTCTTGATCCTTTTATCTCCACCTCTAAAACACTTGGATCATAGGCATGCACCACTACACTTAGCTTTGTATTAGCATTTTTAAAGAAATAACATTTCAGACAGAAGGGCAAGATGCTATGACAGGGACAAGCGTCCCTGTCCCTCAAGAAAAGGTTTCTCTGGGTAGCCCTGGCTGTCCTGTAACTCACTCTGTAGAACAGGCTGGCCTTGAACTTAAGATATTCGCCTGACTCTGCTTCCTGAGTGTTGGGATCAAAGGCATGCACCACCACTGTCTGGCAAGATCCCCCATGTTTTAAAGGTTTGGTCCCTAGGTGGCAATCTTGGGAGGCAGTGGAACCATTAGGATGTGAGGCCTCATGGGAGGTTCTGGGGTCACTGGGCACAGGCCCTGAGATACCCGGCCCCATCCTCTTCCTTGAGAGTGACTCACTGAGCCAAGCACTCTCACCATGTGCTACCGAGGCCCAGAGCAACAGGACCACTGGCTCAATCACAGAGTGTAACCTCCAAAACCATGAACTGAATAAACCTTGGTTATTCATTCTCTCAGGTTATAATAACATGAAGCTAAACAAAGGGAAAAAAGAACTCAGAGAGGAAAACTCAGGCAGTCTTTCCAAGCTTGTTCAGAAAACAAGCTATAGCAAATAACCACTGACTCACCTAGGGCTGAATTTCTTGGCCCCTACCCTGAAGCAATTTCAGATTATGATTTACTTTCCTGTGGCTCTTCCTCTGGAGTAGGGGCTGTTTATTCACCTAGGACCCACTAAGCTTTAGCAAAGGAACATTTTGTAGTGAGAACATTTAAGATCTGGTCTCAGCAATTTTCAAGTAGCCACCATGAAATACACCAGATCTTCAGAGTTTTTTCCCAAAAAAGTTTTTGTTGCTGTTCTGCAATGCTAGAGACTAAACCCAGGCCTCACACAAGTTCAGTATGTGTGCTGCCACTAAGCCACACCCCTACTTCTAAGAGAATTTTTCTTTTTTTGTTTGTTTTCTTTTGTTGTTGTTGTTTTTTCAAGACAAGGTCTCACTATATAGACCAGGCTGGCCTCAAACTTACAGAGACCCAACAGCCTCTGCTTCCCAAGTAAAGGCATGTGCCACTACCCACCTACCCCAACCCCTGCCAAGAAGTCTCTTAACTGAAATATATATATATATATATATATATATATATATATTTCAGTTAAGATATACACACACACACACACACACACACACACATATATATGTGGAGAAATGGGCTGGAGAAATGGTTCAATGGTCAAGAGTACTGATACTTCCTAAAATACTTCCTGAAAACCCACATTCCCAGCATCCACATGGCAGCTCACAAACGCCTATATCTCTAGCTTCAGGGAATTCCCTGCCCTCTTCTGGTCTTCACAGGGACTGGATACTTAAGTGTACAGTGTGTACATACATAATGTGTATATTATGTATGTACATAAATGCAGATACACACATAAAATAGTCAATCAAATTTTGAGAAAAAAATCTTTTCCAAATAACTTAGAGATAGGCCAGCATAAACACAAAAATAAAAACATAATACATACAATCAATATGGTTAAATATTGCTCAAGTTAAATAAATATGCTAATTGATGGCAACACCTCTTTATGTAGTTAAATGATGTAAAGCAGTTCGACACTAGTCAAGCATGGATGCTCATGACTGTCATCATACAAGTTCCAGGTCATCTGGGGCTATATAGCAAGACCCTGTCTCAACATTCCCCACCTCCCACAAAAGCTCTGTAAACCAGGGATGTTAGTGGTACATGCCTGGAATCCCAGTACACAGGAAGCTGAGGAAGGAGGATTGCAATTTTAAGGTCAACTTGGCTTACATAGTTAAACCTTGTCTCAAACACACACACATACACACACACACACACACACACACACACACACACACCATATAACTGATTGATTATATTATTCTTTCCCAGCTAAAGTCTTGTAAAATTTATAAGAAGTCCATAAAATTATAATCATATGAATAGATCTAGGAAGTTTGTTGTAGTTAGGAATTGAATCAACATTCCCTGCGCATTATCCTCCTGAGCAATGAACTAAAGATAAAAAAAAAAAAAAGACCAGCTTTCTGAGCCATCAACTATGAAAAAACAGACTAAATCAACCAGTTTAAAGAAGTAGGAGGCCTGGGGAGGTAACTCAACGGTAGGTTACCTACCCAGCATGTCTGCATGTACAGGTAGCTCTGGGTTCTATTCCCAGGACTTCAAAAGGAAGGGAGAGAGGGAGAGCAACTATGACCACGTTATAACACAGTCCTGGCAGACTCACCGGAGTCACTGCTTTCACTTGCCCGGAGGTGACAGGAGTTGCCACACCACTGTCTGTGATCACAAACTGACCTGGGGGCAGCGTCATCATTTGAATTTCAGATGCTGAAAACAGGAAATAAACAAAATTCAGTGGTCTTCAGATTTTAGTGTAAGTGCTGAAAGAAACAAATGCTTCTGTGCTTATCTTATGGCTTGCACCCAGTAAAGTCATGAACTCAAAAGACAGGGAGTGGAGTATATTTTGTGAACACACACAAATGGCTAGGTACTGTAGCACACACTCTAATCGATACTGGGGAGGCAGGGGGATTTCTATGAGTTCAAGGCCAGCCTTGCCTACATCATAATTCCAAGATAGTCAAGACTACAAAAGTAGACCCTGTTTCAAAAATAAAGATTTATATATACCAAAAAAAAAACCCCCAACACACATAAATTACTAAGTGTTATAGCTTAGTCCATCCTATCCTAACATATTTAGAATCTGCATAGCCACAGGGGACAGATCTACCAGGCCCAGTCAGAGCAACAAAATAAGATCCCCACCTGAAAAGCAGGAACCCCAAATGGTGTATGGTTGTGTTCTTGCCACACCAGCATAATCCTATGCTGAAAATCTTAAATGCACTAGGCCTGGTGGCATAGGTCTCTAACCTCTGGAAGTTAACACAAGAATTTTCTTTTTTTTTTCAGATAGGGTCTCTATTCCAGGATAGCCTCACACTTACTATGTTATAGAGAATAACCTTGAATTTCTGGTTGTCCTACCTCCCATCTCCTGAGATTATAGGCATGCAATCCCATGCCCAGTTTATACTACGCTATGGATTACACCTGAGGACTCCTGAACACTAGGCAAATGCTCTACCAGTTTAGCTAGATCCCCAGCCTTGGCTACATAGTGTGTTTGAGGCTTGCCTCGGCTATATGGGACCAAAAGAAGATCCTAAGTGCCAAGTTGGAGAACTGTCAGTGCTCACACTGCTACTGAGACAGTTCCCAGGTTTTCCATGCTTGCAAAACCTTATGATGGTGGTCTTGCAATCTGATGCCCCCATTTTGTTTTGTTTTTTAGACAGGGTTTCTCTGAGTATCCCTGACTGGGCTAGAACTCAATCTATAGACGAGGCTAGCCTGTCTCTGCCTTTGGAGTACTGGGATTAAAGGCGTGCACCACCACATCTGGCCTGATATGATTTCTTTCTTTCTCTCTCTCTTTCTTTAATAAACTTATTTATTGATTTATTTTAACTGATTTCTTGAGTGAATGGACCCCTTCACAATAATTACATGTGTGTGAAGAGACTGATACAGAGGGATAATATATACAGGAAACAACCAGTGCCTCCTCACTCAAAAATGGCTTCCAATTGCCACCAAGGTAAATACTCAACCTTTTAATCCTTAAAAAGAGTTATAAAAGTTTCCTGGCTTAGTATTTTTATCTTTTATACTCACATTTGAATTCATGACACAAATGTATCCACAGCTACCTGGTGATCACAACCGAATAACCAGCAATATTGAGGCAAATTAGAAATGAAATTTATGCTAGTGCCCTGTTAGTAGTCGCTAAAGAATATTTTCTATAAAATGGATGAGAGATGCTTAGGAGGTTGAGTGGTGCTAGCTCTGGGCAGGGATGGAAAATGAGCTGAACACTGGGTCTTCCTAGCACAGGAAAGGGTCGCGTGTGAGATACAAGTCCCAGTGTGAACAAGCAAAGATGAGGTAGCCTAGACACCCAAAGGGAAACAAAAGCAGTAGGCTCAACCACATCATGTGTTACATGTGTTACATATGTAAACTTTATGAGTACAAAATAACACACACACACACACACACACACACACACACACACAGAATGGTTATTTTGGATAACACAAGGAAACTGACTTACTACTTTGAAAACCAGTAAATATAACTGGTCAATCTGGCATTTAAAGTATTCTATTCTGCTTTTCCTATTCAAATCTGTATCTTTGAATAATTTTATGATTAAGACAATTTTTTCTTTTCTTTCTCTCCTTTTTGCTTTGCTTTCATTGTTGTTTTTAGACATGGTTTCACTATGTAACTGTCTAATCTCAGTTAATTATGTAGACCAGGCTGGATTCAAACTCACAGAGATCCTCTGCCCCTGCGAGGATATGTAGTAATGGTGTCTTCCCATGTAGCCCTGGATGGCCGGGCAGTCCTCCTGCTTCTCTGTCCACCAAGTGCTAAGGTAACAGGCTGTGGTTACAGATGTGAGCTACCATATCCAGCATAATCTCTATCTCTTTATAAAATGTTTCTACCTAATAATGAGTAGGAATAACAGATCAAATTAGAGAATCACAACTTTGCAAGTCCTGATGAAATGAAGAAGCTAGAGACTAAACACCAGTGGCTCCTGACACCACAGGAAGAGAAGCAGTCCACCCCTTTATCAGCTGAGTGTGGGGTTTGATATGAATCTGACCTTGAGTAAGCCTCTAGATCTAGATGCTAGTCTACAGGAAATAAAAGGAAGAAAGTACATTAAGCAACAACATGAGGATGCTGCCATCAAAATCCAGAGTGTGGAAACTACAGGACATGTGACCAGTTTTTCCCACACAGGCACACCGGTTGCAAGGGGAGAGCAAGGACATGTGAAAAGAAACTCCAAAGATGCAGTCAGCTGCAATGGATGGCCCTCATTCAGATCCCACTTCAGACCCCAATTCGAACAAGAAATTTAAAAAACTTTCTCAGGCAATCAAAGAAATAAGGATACTGATTGGGCATTGGAACTGTACTTGACGATGTTAAAGAATTATTTCCATTTACACGGGAGGTGAAGGGAGAGCAGATTCCAGGATATCCATCTTCCTCTACATGGTATGGAGCAGCATATCTTGATGATAAATGAAGTCTACCACATACGTACAGGAATGGCCCTCCCCAATAGCTGATATATTAGAGAATATATTTCAGTCCCTAAAAGTAACATGTTTGTGATAAGACAATGTTGTGGGACAATGGTCTTGTTCTCTATAAAGATTTGTCATTTGTACTGGTTTAATAAAATGCTGATTGGCCAGTAATAGCCAGGCAGGAAGTATAGGCAGGGTGACTAGGACAGGAGAATTCTGGATGAGGAAAGGCTCAGTCTGCAGTCATCACCCAGACACAGAAGAAGCAAGATGAGAATGCCTCACTGATAAAAGGTATCAAGCCACATGGCTAACACAGACAAGAATTATGGGTTAATGTAAGATGTAAGAGTTAGTTAATAAGAAAGCCTGAGCTAACAGGCCAACCAGTTTATAATTAATGTAGGCCTCTGTGTGTTTCTTTGGGAGTGAATGGTTATGGGACCCAGCAGGACAGAAACCTCTGTCAAAGAGAATAACAGCCTGTGACAGCTGCTGCATGGTCTTTGCTCTGGGCAGTAAGACACACACACAGCTGAGGCTAAGCTGTCTGCCCAGAAGGAACTTTCCCATGTAAGAGCAGAATTACAGTGGGGGAAAAAAACGTGGATGCTATCCTCAGCATTCACCTATGATTTTGTGGGGAAAATATGAAAGGGAAAGATGAGATGTAGGAATGACATAACATATTTTATAGCTGATAGAAGGCATGTGAAAGAGAATCTCAAACTTGGAACCCATGGGAAGAATTAAACAGCAAAAATGAAGAAAAGGAATGGAAGCAATAGAAGATCCCTTAGGTCTGACCTTTAATACAGAGGAAGAGAAAATCCATGACTCAGCATGTGGATGGGTGGGCTTAACAATGGCCAATACAGGAAACTACAATGACCAAGAATTTCTCTGTCTCTGAGTTGCTTGACTGGGAAAGACTTTTAAACAAGGACTGAAATAACCTGTCTCAGTCTGGCTCATGAAACTGTGGGATATAGGGATAGACTGAGTGCTGCAAAAAGAGAAACTAAGAACTAAGACTGCTCACCCTTCCTTGAAACAAAGACTCTACAATCTAACACAGACGAAGGAAATAAGTGTTTCATAGGCTGGCTCATACAAGCCATCAGAGACATTTGGTCATTACTGTTTGGGGTTTCCATCAACACCAGGAACCAGAGGTCAATAGCAGAAGGACAGTTATTACTAAAAAACTGAGTATGAGAGAGGTAGATGCTCAGTTCACTGGTCCACTATTGTGTTCACTAGAGGATTAAGAATTCAGGGGCTGGAGAGATGGCTCAGAACTTAAGAGCACTGGCCGCTCTTCCAGAGGTCCTGAGTTCAATCCCCAGCAGCCACATGGTGGCTCACAACCATCTGTACTAAGATCTGGTGCCCTCTTCTGTCATGCAGGCAGAACACTGTATACATAATAAATAAATCTAAAGAAAGAAAGGAAGGAAGGAAGGAAGGAAGGAAGGAAGGAAGGAAGGAAGGAAGGAAGGAAGAAAGAAAGAAAGAAAGAAAGAAAGAAAGAAAGAAAGAAAGAGAAAGAAAGAAGTTACTTCAGCATGGACTTTGGGACTGGTAGAAAGTTTTAGTGGCTCTGGCAGATCTGAATGACTTAGTCCAGCAGACCCATCAGGTTTATAAAGTATAAAAGCAATCAAGAGCAGATGAGAGAGGAACAAAGCGGACAAAGGAGCCTGTTGAGTCACTCAAATGCAAATGCAGAAAGGTGACATTCCTAGTGTGAAATTAAATGTTGTGCTAGTGAGCCTGGAAGGTTTTAAAGCCAGAGCAATGGTTCGCAGAAGACATAATGACAAAAAAAAAAAAAAAGAAAAAAAATGAAGCTTATTCCAGGGGAAACCTAGAATCTATCTAAGTAAAATATGCTATATAAGTTGTTCCCCTGAAAGAAAAGTATATCGGATGTGGAGATTATCCACTTAGCCTTGACAGGTTCAGCAGCCAGATGTGACCAACATAGAGTCACCAATATAGAGCCACAGTGCTGACCTGTCAGAACTAGAAAGTCAGTTCAATAGCAGGCATAACAAGTTAGAATGGGGTCCTAGTCTCCACTTAGGCCTGAGTCTAAGAACCACCAAGACTTCTGGGGTTGGGGATTCCATGCAGTAGCATTACCCAGGGGTTTTCACTGAGGCAGGAAATCATTGTGGAAGTAAGTCCATTGAGGGCATATGGAGTAGTATTCTCCTCCATGTTGCTACACCAACACTGCTCTTTCCACAACCGGTGCCAGTGACGGAATTTTCCATACTATATTAGGCCTTTATAGTGTTTCTTTTTAGCGTCCTCTTAGTCAGTCAAGACCAACTAGCACTTGCTTGGAGTGGACAGCAGCAGGCCTTGGAGCTCCTGCATGCCCTCTTAAAACATTGGTTCTATTACATAAAGACAACTTTGAGCATCTCACACATCTAGAAAAACACTTAAAAGGACAGTGAAAGTAGCAGTGAAGCCCAATGAAGGTACACTGCATGGGTGGGAGGGGGAGCTTCCTCAGAGCTATGGTTATGGAGCAGAAGTTCAATATGAGTTGTTTGCCGGGTGGGGGTGGGGAGGGTGTTCCTAGAGACCCACAAACCATAAGGCTATTGCCACCACTGTTGCTCGCATGCCATAAGTAAGTGGTAAGATCCTATTGCTTAAAACACTGTACTTCTTGGCTCTAGGGCACAGAAGGCTGGAATAAGGGTGGAAGTGCCCTTCTGCTAGCTGGCATTCGCTGTTCGCACTCCATGTAAGGCCCAATACACGGAAGGAACTTAAGCCTGATACTGTAAGCCAGGACAAAATTTGTGACTGGGGAGGTCATAGACCCTAGCGAGGAAGTAAACAGATGTGATGCATCTGGGGCTAGTACTTACAGCAGAGAATCCTTACTGGTCAAACTTCTAAGACATTTAGTGTGCTACTGTGGCCTAGTAGCTCAGCCATAAATGAAAGAAAATAATCAGGCATTTCTATCACTTGTTCCATGACTCAGGAAACATGGTGGAAAGGGGCAGAAAGAGTGTAAGAGCTGGTCAAAGGTTTAAGTGTTGTGCAGTCAAGGGAAACTCACAAGACTCAGAAGCCATGACTACAAGCTCAGCAGGCCTCTCCTCTGAGTTACAAAAGCAGTGAAAATTGATGGGGAGAGATTCTCTCCAATAGCGCTGACTACAAATTGGGTAGAGAGCTCCAGGGATGCAGCTCTTGTGAATCATCACCCAGGCTGAAATGAGCACTCCTGCAGAGAATCCCAGCAAACACACTGACTCACTACCTAGAGTTGGGCGGAATCATTTCTTTGAGCTGTTGTTGGTGCCCAATCTAGGGTGAATAGAAGATTGTTCATGTCTCCCCAGGAAGAGTTACAGAACATCAACCAAGAAGTCATCAGCTCTCACCTCTGACAACCAACCTGCTCATGCTTCCAGAGCATAAACCTCAGGATTCCAGAACATACTACTCATATATATCAACCTCTCTGCTACGTAGTAATCTGAAGGCCTTTAGGAGAGGCAATACAGCAAGGTGCTTTAGCATGTAAGTTCTGGATCCAGAAATCTTGAGTTCCAATCTTCTGTTGACTAGTTAGGTCTCTTGGACAAGTTATTGTATGTACAGATTTTGATGTGCCTGGGTTAGAATCATTTCTGCCACACAAGAATATTTGAATTAAGCTGTATGAGGTTATTTAATGAAGTAGCATGGGGTTATTACTATGAATATCAATATTAACCTTTACATATTATGATGATTTGAATGAAAATGGCCCTGATAGGCTCACAGATTTGAATACTTGGTCCCCAGTTGGTAGAGCTCTTTGGGAAGCATTAGGAGGTATGGCATGGGGATGAGCTTTGAGATTTTAGAAGTCCATGTCACTCCCAGTTAGCTATTTCTGCCTCATGGTTGTGTTTCAACATGCAGGCTCTTAGCTACTACTCCAGCAGGATGCCTGCCTGCTGCCATGCTCCCCACATGACAGTCATGGACTCTAACCCTCTGGAGCTGTAAGCCCCAAATTAAACACCTTCTTATATAAGTTGCCTTGGTCATAGTGCTTTGTGATGAAAATAGAAAAGTAAGACACATATACCCAGGGTCAAGCATAGTAATTAGTACATAAATAGGCATTCAGTGAGACCCTGGGTTTGATTCCCAATATGAAAGAAAAAGTACTGGTAAAAGAGATGAAACATTACCATCAATATATCCCCTATTCATCCTTAAGTCACCTCATCACAGCTTCCAGTAACATATGTAACATTTCTGAAAATAAGAGACTGGCATTCTGGATCAAAGCACTGACCTAAATTTTGCTATGAAATTCATTCAAATACAAGTACCATAGAGAACTGAAAACGAGCCAGGTGGTGGTGGCATATTAATCCTAGCACTCAGAAAGCAGAGGCAGACATATCTCTATGAATTCGAGGCCAGCCTGGTCTACAAAGCGAGTTCCAGGACAGGCTCTAAAGCTACACAGAGAAACCCTGTCTCAAAGGAACCAGCATAGGATCAAACTAGACCCTCTGAATGTGGGTGACAGTTGTATGGCTGAGGCAGACTGCGGGGCCACTGGCAGAGACACCAGGATTTATCCCTACTGCTTGGGAACCCATTCTCTTTGGATGAATACCTTGCTCAGCCTAGATATACTAGGAAGGTCTTGGACCTTCCCCAGAGCAATGTGTCTTACCCTCTCTGAGGAGTGGATGGGGGAGGAGGAGAGGTAGAGGGGATGGGAGGAGGGGAGGGAGTGGGAACTGGGATTGGTAAGAGAAAGAGAGAACTGAAAATGAGAAACTGATACATCAATCCAAAAACCTATTATAAAGCTGATGAAATTAAGACACATGGCCAGAGGTATCCCCACCCATGGACTATCCCGTTCTTCTTACAATAACCACGGAAGGAGTTCCAAGCATTGGGGAGGTATGTATGTTGTACAGAGGAATTCTGCTGCTGTAGAGTCTGCCCCTGTGTGGAAGAACTGCCTTGGATATGGGTGGGGCTAAGCCCCTGCTGTGCTTGCTGAGTGGTGGGGCTCAATGGCTGCCCAGCTACCTAGGGAGAAAGAGAAAATTAAAGAAGGAAAGGTGAAATCCCAGTAGACTTAAGACTCATATTTAATATTTAAATAAGAGTAGAATTAATGAAATGCAATCATAACTCTGAAATACTATCTTGTTTTCAAAGGGTAACCTTCAAAGATATTAAAACAATTCATTACAATAAAATTGCCAGGAAGGCAAATGAGCAGCAGTATGCAATTGCTTCCATTAGCTAAGCTTAAAGCAACAAAGGTGAAACAGTTTGCCTGGTCACAAAGGCAACCACTCCTGTATGCAAACACAGCCGAGAAGTCATGATTTCCATTGAGCTGCCTTGGCAAATCCACCCAGTATAGAGCTAAGGACAGGCGCACACCAGCCATCTGCTGGAGACGCTGTCTCTAGATTTCATAACATGTCCACATGCCACTATTTGCCATTCAAGGCCTTCTGTAGTCCAATTCCTAACTATTTTCCAACTCTTTCCAAATATCACTTCTTGCTCCTAAACTGAGTAAGTTTCCTATAAATGTGTTATAATTTTCCATCTTTTTGTATTCAAAATGTTATTTAGAACAAAATGCCTTCCCTCAATGTCAGTGCCAAACATGTAGCCCTCCTTCAAGACTTAATTAAAAGAAAAGAAAAAAGACATGTTCTTGGTTTCCAGCTAACCAGAATTGCTCCTCCTCTGAATTGCTATACCTTTCTCTACCTCCATGAGACAGGTCTAACCTTATTCCACAATCCTTGTCCCAACACAGAAGCAAGTGACCTTCTCCTGTAGAATGGAAAGGCTGAAGTTTGTTTTGATTTTAGGATCATATACCACAGAGCCCCCCTGGGAAGCCAGTAACTTAACACAAGAATGTTTGCATAACAACATAAAAAGTAAGGGCAACAGAAAAACTGATAAAGAACAAATATAGTGATATCATCTCAAAGGTCAAGTATAATGAATTCCCAGCTATTAATCTGATGGTCCCAGGTGTCACCTCAACCCTCTGCATCATCTATGGGGAAGTATACCTGGGATGAAGATGGAGCTGCAGCGGTGGGCTCTGTGACCTGGATGTGCTGCACCTGGATGGCATGCTGTGTGTAGGTCTGCGGATCATGCAGCTGGCCAACATCCACTGTGGACTGCTGAGACTGGTGTGGGGAAGTGGCCTGGAGGGAAAAAAGAATGGGTTCCAAACTGACTACATACTAATTAAGGTTAAAAGAGATCCCTAGAGAGAAAGTTCACCTGGGAGGCAAAACTGGAAAGAGGTTTTGAGTTTGAGGCCAACTGGGGCTATGTAGTGAGACTCTATCTTCAAAATAATAAATTAAAGTCTAGGTGTGTAGTGTATGCCTTTAATACAACATTCAGGAGGCAGAGACAGGTGGATCTCTGTGTTGAAACCAGCCTGGTCTACTGTTGAGCTCAAGGCCAGACAAGGCTACATCAGTGAGCCCCTATTTCAAAAAAGCAAAACAAAAATGAAAAAAGACGAAACAAAAAACCTAAAATAAATAAATCACATAAGAAATTGTGAATGACAGGATTACAATGATAACTACCAATTTTCAAACATTTAAAACTATATTAGTTTCAAATTTTTAGACTAAATTATTTGAAAATGATAATGTTCACTTATGTCTAAAGTCTACTTTCTCTGTACTGCATAACTAAAGGGAACACCAGTTCTGGGAGACATCCTTCTTTCAGTCCCCAGTAAGAAGTCTAGTAGAGGAACACAGTTAACAGCTTTATCCCAAATGGAGCTGACTGTGGCTAGAGAGATGACTCAATGAGTAAGAGTACTTGTTGCTCTTCCAGAGGACCCAGGTTCGGTTCCCAGCACCCACATCTCACAGTCAACTGTAACTCTAGTTCCAGAGGATCTAACACCTTCTGACCTCCACAAGCATCAAACAGAATGTGTATATGTATGTGTGTGTGTATGTGTACGTATATATATATTCATTCATTCTAAAGGAGCTGATTGATGAAAACTGAATCAAAATTACTCCCTAAAACTTCTCACTGGAATAATTATTCAGTGCCCACATAGTTATTTCTCAAACTAGCTCATTAAGAAATACTCAGTCAGGATACTAAGAGAAAAGATACTCTAGAGATACCTACTTCTGGAAGCAGTATCCCTAGAGCTATACTGGCTGACTATGTACAGGAACTGAGACCTTCTGACTATAGTAGAAACCTCTTACTCTAAGTCCAGAGCCATCACGAGGGGCAGAAGGAAGAAAACAGTGGAGACGATATACTCCTAATGCCTCAAACCCAGCATTTCTAGGCAGCTGCTCCTTACATAGAGCCAATGATGCTTTTGTTGACTCCTGCTACCACACTGACCACTGGCAATATGGTGTTCCCAGAGGTAAAGAGAAATAAATGTCACAGTACCGGAGCCACCTGCACCACTTGAAGCTGTATGTGTTGAGGTTGCTGCAGACCAGATGCCGACTGAGACACAGGAATATACTGAATCCTCTGGTAGTCCCCCTGAGGTGTTCGGTAATCTGTCGTTAAGGTCTGGGAGAGTTCTGTCATTGCCTGCGTTAGCAGGTCTGTTGTCTAGAAAGAAAAAAAAATCACAACATATTAGCAACAACACTGTGGCAATTTCAGTGTTCTTAAATCCTACAACAATTCAGTTTGGCGCAACAGTGCATCATGGAAATACAAACTGGCCTGAGAGCCTGACTCTGGGCCAGTGGACCTGCTCTGGAGTATCTGACATTATCACTGTGAAGGGTAGCATTGAAAGTGTCCTGTTCCTCCTTTGGCAGAGAGATTTGAAAAGCACTGGCAAGAAGACCCAAGCATAAATATCGGGCTGAGGGCAAGTGGCCCCAGCTGCATCAATTAATAAAATGCTTAGCATGCATGGCGTTGGTGTTTAAAGAGAGGATGAGCCCTGAAGGGATACCACACGCTTCCTAGTCACCCACTTACCACCACAGTCTCTCCAGTGGCACTATCTGTGGTTAAGACAGCTGGGGTGGCGCTGATCACAGCTGTCGTCAGCGGTGTGTGGATGGTGTTGGGGAGTTGGGCATACTCTGGATGCTTCTTTCGAATGTGTTGGACCATCTTGGTCTGGAAAATGAAGGAAAAATAAACAATTACTGTAGCTAAAGCACGAAAAGGATAAGCTTAAGGCCAGCCTGGGCTAGATAGCAAGAACTTGTCTCAAAACAAGGTAAAAAAGACAATGATCAGAATTAGCCACTTTCCTATATGCAAATCCTCCAAAGGTTCTTAAAGCGTTTATTGGTTGCCTTTAAAATGTTGTCTGTTTGTTTCACCAGGCACAATGGTTTCTGCACATAAGGCTCACCTCCTTGGGAAGCTGTAGCAGAAAAGATCACTTGAGCCCAGGAGTTTGAGGCCAACCTGGGAAATACAGAGAGATCCTATCTCCTACTCAATAAAAAAAAAAAAAAATCAAAGCATCACGAACAACACTTGAGAGGCAACCACGCTGTCAAAAGCAATACAAGGGTAGAGGATGGGGAGAAGAGGAGAATAAGAAGAGGAAAAGCAAAAACTAACATGTTTCTATACAATCAAGAAGGATCCAAAAACCGTACACTTGTTCCCAGGTCCCATGAATGCCGGAAGCAATCAGTCACTCTTGGTAAACAGAAGTGATCCCCTTTCAAGACCATCTCAGGTCCTGAATAGTGACTACACAGGCTGAGCCTGTAAACTGTGAAACAAGAACACTCAAATATAAGGCCCTGAGCAGGCCAAGGTAAAGGAAAGCAGCTAAGTGCTCAGACTAGTAAATAGCCGTAATTTGGAGAAGCCCACAACATTCCTACCCTCCCTTTTTTCCCCCTGTGGTCCCTGCCTTTATAGGTCTTCTAAAGCCCACCAATTCAGCAGCAGCCACGCAAGACACCTGGGTGAGAAGTGTATTAGAACACACTACTGGTGTAAAGTTCTGAGTCATCCTGGGTCAGAGCCTGCACCATACCTTGCTGCTATACTGCTTGGAACAGTGTGGGCAGCAGACAGGAGGGGTGGCGATGGTGCCAGTCAGCTGGGTGTGGGTGCTCAGCATAGGGTCAGGCTCTCCAGGGCCAGCAGGACGAAGTTTCCGAATGCTTGGTGGGAGTTCAGCTCCTGGGTGGTTCTTCAGAATATGGGCTTTGCGTTTGCTGGCACTCTTATAAACCTGCAGTTTAAATATTTGACCATGAAAGCAAGGTATGAGTCCACTTTCTTGCTTAAAGTAAAATAAAATAAATTCATTCTAAGGAAAGGAGAAAAATGTACTGGTGTAGCCCCAAATAAAACAATCAAGAAGCTATGGTATATGGCAGGACATGCCTATAATCTCAGCTCCTGAGAGACTGCAACAGGAGACTTCTGGCTGACTGCCATTTTGTACTATTCCATGAGTCTAAGGCCAGTGTGAAGTAGAGTGAAATCCTGCCTTAGGATAAGAAAGGCTGCTGGGTATGATGGACCACACCTATAATCCCAGCTCTCAAGAGGCAAGGGCCAGCCTGAGCAATATGGCCAGACCCTGTCCTAAAAAGACCCAGAGTTATGGGATGTGGGTATTATATTTTAGAATAAAGTGAATCTAATATAGATATGCTAGGCAATTTCCTTGAATTTTCTGTATACATCTAAGACAATAACTATAAAAATACCCTTTATCAAAAGTTTAACAGATAAAAAGCATACCCAGCAGCCTTCTGTGTGACTACAACAGTTCAAACAGAGAATTCCACCACAAACCTTTTCACACCCCACTCAATCTTCTAGGAACCCCAATCTACCACCTGTCTTATAAGCTGACAGACTGTTTAACAGCTTGGAAATTTCAAATGAGTTCATATTCTAGGCTCTTGGTTAACTGTTCTCTATTGTGAACATCACAGACAGAAGTGATAATAAGAAAACAAAATCAGTAAATATCTTGGGAAAAAATGGCTTACATTTAATCATTTTAATTAATTTGGGGGGGTTCAAGACAGGGTTTCTCTGTATAGCTTTGGTGTTTAATTTTTTTGTAAAAAAATATGTATACACATGTATATCTGTGTATGTGCATCTATAATTGCAAGTATCCACAGAGTCCAAAAGAAGGTATTGGGTTCACTGGAGCTGGAGTTACAGGCAGTTGTGAACCACCTGATGTGGGTACTGGGAATTAAACTCAGGTCCTCTGCGATGGGAGAACAGCAAATGCTCTCAATTAACCATCTCTCTAGTCCCTAAAATATTGTGTGTGTGTGTGTGTGTGTCTGTATCATCCTGTCTATAACTGCTTCATATTTGTACAGTGCACATGGAAGACAGGAAAGGGCATCAAATCCTTTGGAGTTGCAAGAGATTGAGCTACCCAACACAGACAAGGGAAACAGAATCCTCGGCAATAGTAGTGAGTGCTTCCTCTTAACTATGGAGCCATCTCTACAGCCCTCGGCTTACAAGGAGGCTACCTTTCAGCTTTTCCTGTCTAAATGAAAAACCCCATAGGCATTCCTCCATGAGGTAAGCTTCTATTATGGCAGTCCAACCAGGAGGGTATTATAAACTTTTACCTTATCACAATACTGACAGAAGTAATCACGGTTGGGTTTTATGATGGGGAGGGTTAACTCAGGCACCTCTTCTATCTTCATGTCTGGATGCCTCTTTGATAAGTGATTCACCTGGAAAAGAGAGAAAAAGACACAGAGAGAGAGTACCATTACAATCAGAAATTAAACAACAGCTTTTAGTAATGAGTGCTAAAAGTTAAAACTCTGAAGCAAGGGCTATAGAGATAGCTCAGAGGTTAAGAGCACTGGCAGCATTTTGAGAGGTCCTGGGTTCAATTCCCAGAAACCTCATGGTGGCTCACAACCAGTTATAATGAGATCTGATGCCCTCTTCTGGCGTGCAGGAATACATGCAGACAGAACACTGTATACATAATAAATAAATCTTACATGAATTTTCTGAAGAATTAATCTGATGTAAACCTGGCTTTCATTATTCAATTATCTTACTGAGACTGCTGAATGAATACAAATTAACGTTCTATATTTTAACTACTATGGTGTAGGAGGTTTTTCTGTTTGTGTGTTGCTTTCATTGGTTGAATAAAGAGATTGCCTTGGCCTTTTGATAGGGCAGCCCTTAAGTAGGCAGAGTAGACAGAACAGAATGCTGGGAAGAAGGAAAGTGTGACAGATGCCATGAATCTCCGGCCTGAGACAGATGCAGGTTAGAATCTCTCCTGGTAAGCCATGACCTCATGGTGACATACAGATTATTAGAAATGGGTTGAATCCTTGATGTGAGAGTTAGCCAATAAGAGGCTAGAGCTAATGGCCAGGCAGTGATTTAATTAATGCAATTTCTGTGTGGTTATTTCAGGGGTTAAGCTAGCCAGGTGGTGGGACGCAGCCCACCACTCAACCTACTACACTACTATGACTCTTTAACCACCTTGAAATTCTGAATGAAATCTATGCCCTGGCAATGCTGAAGCATGCATGGGCAGCCCGTAAATAGAGGCTCTGTTGAACTTGTTCACATTGAGTTTCATGGTCTAAGTTGATGGGGACAACTGACCAGGTCTCTTCCTCAAGAGGGCATTAGATCTCAATTCAGATGGCTGTGAGCCACCTAGTGGTTGCTGGGAATTAAACTCATGACCTTTGGAAGAGTAGGCAGTGGTCTTAACCGCTGAGCCCTCTCTCCAGCCTTTGCAACTGCACTGGTCCAGCTGAAAGCAGTGAAGTATCCTGATGTTTCCCCTAATCTAGGACCACACTCCCTGCAGTGAAGGGAAGTTTCCTTATGTCATTGTTTCCTGAACAAAGAGGGCACTGATAGGGAACAGCAGGAAGAAGATAAAGACCCTACCAGAAAGAATATTCAACTAATGAGAGGAGGGAAATAAAACAAGACAAGACCAGGAAATCAAGGTAAAGAAAAACAAACTAATAACGAAAAAGGGTAGAGGTCTAGGGATGTAGTTCAGTGGCAGAGCACATGCTAAGCAGGTACAAGGCCCCTGGGTTCCTAGCATCAAAAGGGGGAAAAGGAAGGGCATGGAAAATTTCTTTCAAATCATCCTAACAGTGGTTCAGAAGGGTTCTGTGTCTGTCACAGAAAGGAAAGAAGCTCAAATTGGGGAGACTGCTTTTTATCACCCCTAGCCACTAACTGATACACCCACAAGTCTACTTTGTTAAGGTGCATTGCCACTGACAGGGAGGGGTGGATCTGGAGAAAGGAATTTGCTCATCCAGCACTGACCAGCATGCCTCGCCTCCGGAAGCCCATCATGCACAAACGGCATTTGAATGTGAAGCTGTCGTAGTCTGTGGACGTGATGCGTGGTTTAAAGGTCTTGGAGCGGCTGATGCGGTCAGCTTTCTTGGCCTCCCTTTCAGGGTTATGCATCCTTTGCATGTGCTCCCGGAGTTTGTCTTTTCGCTATTTGGAGAAATTTTGTTAAAAGCAGTGTAGGAGCAGGGATAGAAAAATTTTAATTGAAGGGTAATTTTTTTAAAAAAAATTAACACTGATTCCTGGGAAACCCATCAGCCACACCAGCCAGTAAAGTAGGTAGGCTAACTGCAGATAACCTCTTCCTCCTCTCCTCCAAATCCAATGCCCAGTCTCATCCTCAGCTCTGTAGCAGACCATCTACTTGGACATCCTCTTCCTCTCTGCCCCCATCTCCAGTGGAACAAACATATCTTCCCCTGCAAAGTCCCCTCCCCTCACCCAGACTTATCCCATTATCCCAGCCCCTAATTCCAGCAGGCATTCTCTGGGAAACCATCAACTAAGCCTGCCAGAGCAGACCAGCAAAGCAGGTGGGCGAGCTTCATATCTTCACTCCCCCTGTCTTTTCCATACCAATTCCCCAGTCTCAGCCTCAGATCTGCAGCAGACTACCTGCTGTGACCCTCCACACTCTCTGCCCTCATTCCCAGGGAACTAAGAAGATCCTGGTAGAACACCCTGCTTTCCTCCCACCTGTGGCCCCTACCAGTAAGGTTCTGTCTGGCATCTGGCATCTGTTTCCTGTGGCAGCTACATGGCTTCTCTTTGACTCCACCCACTCTCTCCTCCTCTATCTGCTTGGAATTCCTGCTTTGCTCTATTCTGTGCTACAATAGGCCCAAAGTAGCTTCTTTATTTACCAATGGCATTCACAGCATACTGAGGAGAATCCCACATCACCTCCCCCTTTCTGTCAAAATAAAAAGGTTTTAACTTTAATATAGCAAGATTACAACAACAAACCAGTTATGAAACAAGAATTATAGTTACAATATTTATATCTACTTTATCTTTTATCATAACTAAGGAAAACCATAACTGTAACTATCTGTTATTCAACTTCATCAAAGACTTCAGAAGGATATAATATTACCTAAGTGAACAGGAAGTGCATTGTAAACAACTTCCAAAACTCTAAAATTGGCACAGACATCTCGCTGCCTGAACAGCTACCCAAAGTTCTTTTGTAATGTTGGGGCATTCATCTTCAGCCAACAGGCCCATAGTTTCTGACAGACTTTTCCATGAAGCAGGAAATTTGAAGTTCTCTTATGCCTTGTACTGGCAAAGTTCATCAGTTGCTTTCTTCTGTGTCCTGCAAAATGTCTGGCAGTTCTCCTCTGTATGCTGTGAATGCCACTGGTTAATAAAGAAGCTACTTTGGGCCTGCTAAAGCACAGAATAGAGCAAAGCAGGAATTCCAAGTAGACAGAGGAGGAGAGAGTGGGTGGAGTCAAAGAGAAGCCATGTAGCTGCCACAGGAAACAGATGCCAGATGCCAGACAGAACTTTAGCGGTAGGCCACAACCATGTGGCGATACACAGATGAATAAAAATGGGTTAATTTAAGATATAAGAGCTAGCTAGAGTCATTGGCCAAGCAGTGTTGTAATTAATATACTTTCAGTGTGATTATTTTGGAACCAAACAAGAAGCCTCCACCAACAATCTTCCTGAACCCATATGCAACTGAAGGAGAGAGATCAAGGGGATACAAAATGGAAAGGAAGCAGTCAAAGTATCTTTATTTAAAGATGATATGATATAATACATAAATGACACTAAAAATTCTACGGGGAAACTTCTACAACTAAAAATCACTTTCATCAAAGTAAGAATCCAAAACACCTCAGCAAACTAATTTCTGCACAGGCAATGGAATGACCTTTCCATTCCTCCACACCAGGAGGCCTTAGAGCAATAACACTCACTCTTTGTTCTCTCAGTCAAATTTACATAGAGTCAATTCCACAAAATTACACAGAATTTTCTAAAGAAGACACCTTTGATAACAAACAAATCTGGGTGTCCCCAAAGGTGGATATCACAAAAGAGATTGGTGAGGAGAATAGCTGAGTCCAGGATTCAGGAACATTGTAGTAACTTTATCTAATGGTTTGGAATGTCAGGTATTTCCCCTTGGATGCTGGCTCTTTCCTGGGTGGTGTCACCTGTTCCGGAGTACTGCTTTGTCAAGTTCCACCTGCCCTCTTGTGATTTTGATATATACACTATTATAGTCTTTGCCTATGGAATTTTCAACTATGTCTGCAAAAACTAGAAACTTCGTGGAGATCACCCTTCTTTTTTCTTCTTGCTGCTTCTTTGTACAAAGGAATAAAGAACATGTAGCCATAAAGTACTAAGTTAATTTTTTTACCTTCAGATCTTCCCTTGCCCTAGACATCCTATTCTGAGCCCTGAGGGGGTACTGGGCTGGTCCTCAAGGTTCCGGATAGGATGCATAAAGACAAATTCAAATAGATCCATACTTATACCCTGCACGAAACTCAACTCCAAATGGATCAAAGACTCTGACATAAAACCAGATACACTGAACCTGACAGAAGAGAAAGTGGGGAATATCCTTGAACTCATTGGCACAGGAAAAGACTTTCTGAAGAGAACACCAACTTAGTGCACAGGCACTAAGAACAACAACTGAAAATAGAACCTCATGGATCTGAAAAGCTTCTGTGGGCAATGGACATGTCATCCAGACAAAGGGGCAGCCTACACAGTAGGAAAAGATTTTTACCAACTCTACTTCTGAAAAAAGGCTAATATTCAAAATATTATAAGAAGATCTAAATGAAATCGCCAAATAACAAGGGAAACAGAGCCCCAACTAGACATCTTATTATTAAATAAAGTTTCCAGTATCAGTAGTAGGTTACAGCTAATTGACTTGTTAGCCAAAGGGGTCCCATGAGAATCCCCAACAACCTGGCTGTTGCTAAGACTATAGGTTGCTCTATACAAACTGACAAGGCCCCATTGCTGAAGACAACACCTACACAACTCCTTGAACACAGTGAAGCCGAGCTTGTGCCTATAAAGAGCCTTTACCCCTACATGCTAGTGCCTTTGGTACAGGAAGGTTCTCTGCACACTACCAAAGGAAAACATAAACACCAACCCAGCCACAAACCCTTTGTCTACAATGATGTCCTGCCTGCAAGATGTGCTTGTGTAATGGTGGCACAATACTTGTGGGAGTAATCAATCAGTATCTGATTTGACTTAAGGCCCATTCCAAATGAGATCCAACCCATACTTGACACTACTTGACTGACCAAGAACTTGAGATTAGATAGTCCAGGGACCTAGGGTAAAACCAAATACTAGTGTTCAAAAAAAAAGTAATAAAATGACTCCTAATGATATTCTGCTATCCTCATAGATGAGTACCATGATTATGATGGCGACATCACCAGAGAACCCACCTCCTACAGCAGATGGGAATAAGCATAGCGACCCATAGTCAGACATTATACAGAGAATAAGAGATCTTGGAACACTCAGCCCTAAACGGGATGTCTCCATCAAATCCCTCCCCTCAGGGCTCAGGAAACCTTGTGTGCACAAGAGGAGGCACCAAAGGCATAGGAGCTGGAGGGGATGGAGGACACAAAGGAAATGATGCCCTCTAAATCAACAGGACTGATGCACATATGAACTCACAGAGACTAAGGCAGCACATACAGGGCTTGCATGGGTCTGCACCAGATGGGGCCACAGAGCTGAAATAAGTGGACTCATGCCCCATCCCTAAGCTAGAATCTGACTTCAATTGATAACTACTTGCAAATAAAAAATTACGCTTTCTTCAAGGGATTCTCACTGGGTAAGTAAACTACTCTTTTGTAATTTATTTATTTCTTTTACTTTACTCAAGGGGAAAGCATGAACACAATCCCCCATTATCACAAATTCTGCAGTCAAGTTTGCTGCATTTGGAGAAATCACAGGGGTCAGCTCATCTGGAGTGCAGTGGATAAGCTTCACCCTGGGAAAACCATCTTTGTGATCATGGTATCTCCCCTGCCAGGTAAACAAACCATCTTAAAGGTAGGCCGCATGCCCAGTAGCTTTTTGAGACAGCGTTTCTCAAATGTATACCCAGACTGGTCCTTAATTTGCTACATAGTCTAAGCTGATCTCAACCTCATGGCAATTCCCCTGTATCAGCCTCCCAAGTACTGAGATTTCTGGTAGATGCCTCCATACATAGCTCATAGTGGAATTCTTCAGCGATTTCAAACATGACGATATACTGTAAGCCATCAAAATAAATTCCATAATTGATCTACAGTGGATGTACCACAAAGCTTAAGCTTTTTCTCTTCCATGTTCACATTCCATATGAACATACCTCTTACTTGTCCCCTCCCAATAATCTCCAGTTTCTTTCAACTTATTTAATTTTATTGATCATTAGTGTGGCAAGGACATTCAAGTACCACTAGCACACTTGAAGGGCAAAGGACAACTTTTAGGGATAGGTTCTCCCTTCCACTGTGGAATTCAAATACAGAACTCAGATTCTCAGGTTTGTGTGGCAAATGCCTTTACCCACTGAACAAGCTCACTGGCCCTCTTCCCAGCAGCTACAACAAGTTAGCCTCGCCATGCTTAGCAATGCTTCTCAACAACAAATACCTCCGAGTTTCCTGCAGACTTTCCCTTCATTTCTTCTTAATTCTAGGCAGATTACTAGTTTGGGTTTCATTTTGTTTTCTTTTGTGTTCACTATGTAGCACAAACTGGCTTGCCATTTACTATATAGCTTAGGCTAGCCACAAATTCAAGCTCCTTCTGCCTCTGCCTCCTCAAGACTGCGATTCCATGCCAAACTACTTACGTCTTATTTGAGTCCTTGAAATCACTGCATTCTCCAAATCTCATCCCTCTGCCCCGTCCCCTCAGACATCTTTCTGTATGTTTCCCCTCTCTGCTGAAGACCTTGCTTAAGTGACTTACCTGCAGGTTCTCATCTGATAAATATTTAACAACAACAACAACAGCAACTTCTTGATTTAATTAGTACATAAATAAACTGGTCTCTTAGGCCTCCGTCAATAACAATCTAGTTCTACTATCCATTACTTAGAGCATGTGCACAAAGCTATGAAACAAGCAGGTATCTGTCCTTAGCCTGACTTAATCCTAGGCTGGACAGTTCCCTCTGGCTGCAGGTTGACATCCTACCTTAAACTGCTTCCCACAGGTGGAACACAGGAAGTCCTTGCGGTCGGAATGCCGGAGCATGTGCAGTCTCAGCTTGTCAGGGCGACAGAAGGCCTTGTCACACTCGGTACACTGGTAGATCTTTTCAGAGTGGAAGCTGCGCACGTGCTTTTTCACCTGGCAGTAAAGACCAGGGGACGCTCAGGCCAAAAGAAAGAACCAGAGGTGGCTATGACGCTAGAGGGCACCAACACACCACTGAGGACTTTGAGGAGCCTGGTCATCATCAAGTAACGCAGGCTGTGCTTGTCACAAAGAAACAGCACAGGCCAGAGTCCTAGAATCTGAACCTCCCAGATAACTCATAGGGAGAAAGAGCACTGCCTTGATCTTTGTACAATTTTCTTTCCTTTTTAAGAAGGCTAAAATGTAAGGTTGCTTTGGGTTTTAATGAATCTTGCTAAATATTACCTATAAGAAAACAAAAGTCATTTGTCCTCAGTTTTGATTCTACACATGTAGAGGTAATTCTATATCATTAGTAACTGACCCTTTCATATCTTCCTATAAAATCAGGTCTGGAATACAACTCTGTATAACACAATTGCCTGCAGCCACACACACTCAAGGCCCTAGGTTTAGTCTCAGCACTGGAAGAAACGAGTCAGGTTCTAAAGAACGAAGGACAGGGATCAGATGACATTGGCAATACTACTTGTTCATTATATACACAGATTTCCTTCCTCCTCAGCTGGGCCATAGACCCTTCGTTTTCAGCTAACCGGACAGTTTTACCCTGGACTCAACTCCAGGACTTCAGTTGGGGAGGAGGGTAGAGGACTCAGGTTCTGATCTCTCTCAGCTATAAACAATGCATGAAAAGGCTTTGGGAAGGGATACGGCTCAATAGTACAATGTGTGCTTAACATGGAGGATGCTTTGAATCCAAGAGCCAGCACTGTGTGGGTGGTGGGGGTGGTGATGGTAAGTAAGCTGTAGACAGTTTAGTAGAAAATCTACTGAACTGTTCCTTTAAAGCACTTGGCTTCCCCAACATCAGAGTTCCTTATCCATTGCATTATGCCTCAACAGTTTTCTAACTATGTGGAGAAAAACTTCCCAAGACTCTCATTGTTAGAAGAAACACAATTACGCCAGGTGGTTGGTGGTGCATGCCTTTAATTCCAGCACTTGGAAGGCAGAGGCAGGTGGATCTCTCTGAGTTCGAGACCAGCCAGGTCTTCAGAGCTAGTTCCAGGACAGGCAGCAAAGCTACAGAGAAACCTTGTCTTGAAAAAACAAACAAACAAATAAACAAACAAACAAAAAACAACAAAAAAGATCTATGATTAAATCACAGTTCTTTTGCTTTTGTAATTTCTAAAGAATATTTTATGAGATATTATGATTTAATTATTTACTGAATATAAAAATATTTTTACTCAAAATTAAATTTTGCCCAAGTACTACAGAAAAGATAGTAGACACAGCAGCATCTTATATGCCAACTCTCTGTTTCTTTTCAAGAAAACCTTAGTAAAGTAAAACAGAAAACCAGAATGGTAGCGAGATGCTTCCCATACAGATATAAAGAAATATGTTCTAGAGAGTATATGCTATTTTATGAGTAATGGATATTTGACAAAGATTTTTAAAAGAACTTTTTAAAAATAATAACCAGATTTGGTATTTCCAAGATTTTTTTCTTACATTTATTTTTAGTGCATGTGTACTACGATGAACATGTGGATATCAGAGGACAATTTGCAGGGGGAAGTTCTGTTACGATTCAGTCACAGCATGGCTGACATTTCCAGGTTCTAGGGCCACGCATGTGCAGACAAGCCTTCAGGCAGAAGTGCCTAATGGCCCCAGGTATCTTAAAGGACCCCGCCTGACCCATGGTTGCACCATCTACATATGACGCAGCTGTGTGAGCCCTTGTGCACATATGTGAGCTGCACATATGTGAGCTCCGTCATCTGCGTATGTACGCATGTCCCTCTGCGCATGCGCTAGGCAGCCTTTAAAAGCTGGATGAGCCATCTTCAGCTCTCTCTCTCTGCACACCAACCTCACCAGATCTGCATACCGCCCCCCTAATAAACTCCTAAGCAGGTCTGTTGCGTGTTCTGTGTTTCCTTCTCACTCACGCCAGGTAATTTCAAGTTCTCATGTGGGCTCCAGGGATTGAACTCAGATTTCTGGGCTTGATAGTAAGCAGCTTTACCCCCTTGGCTATCTTGCCAGCCCAAAGCTCATGTTTATTACTAGAAATATAACTTAAGAATTTAAACAATACCGATCCTGAAAGCTAAGGAAAAAAAATATTCTGTATGTTAAAAGTAGTTTGAAAACTATTGCAGAGATACTTAAAAAAATTTTTTTTAAAAAGATGGAAATATAGGTGCTGAATGGCCTCGGTTTTCCAAAAATTGAAGTTCCCTTTACAAAAAATGGGAAGCAGACAGGAATCTCAGGCGCAAATACTCACCTGGATAAAATCTGGGAATCGTTTCTTACAGGTTGGGCAGGTGAAGTAGCCATCATTGATATGAATGGCCACATGATCTTTCAACAAATCAAGGCGGTCAAAGGATTCTGGGCAAAAAATGCAAGAATAAGTCTTCTGGTCGGAATGGAGCTTCATGTGGCTCTCCAGGGAGGCGCTGCTGATGAAGCCCTTGTTACAGAGATCACAGGTCAACGGGCAGTTCCCCTCCCGCCCATGGAAGCGCAAGTGTTGGTCCAGTTTGTCCTTTTCCCGGAAGGCTTTCCCACACTGCAGACATTTAAAAGGCCGGAAGGACTTCCGGATAAACAGATGCTGAAGAGCTGCATTCTGAAAGACACAAACAGGACCATGTGGTGAGGCCCAAGAGTGACAGCCACAATCAGACTTCCTAGAGAAGCTGAACTCAGCTCACACAAAAGGAGACTGACTGCTGAGAGCAGTTCAGGCTGAAGCTATCCCAAAGAAGTTGGTCTTGAAGAGACACCGTTTGGGGTTTCACTTTATATCTCTATGTGTCCTTCCTTTTAAAAGGATATAAGTACATTTCAAAGCTTTTTTTAAAAAAACACAGGGTCTCACTATATAGTTCTGGCTGTCCTGGAACTCACAGAGATCCGCATGCCTCTGCATCCCAAGTGCTAGGATTAAAAGCGTGCGCCACTACACCCTGCTTAAAACCCGTTTTCAACAGAAAACTAAAAGAAAGAAAACAAACCTAGAACAGAACAAACAAAAATTGGAAATTTGGAAGAAAGAACGCGGGTAAAACATACATGTGTGAATGAGACTAGAATATGTCAGTTAAAAGTCCTTGATGAAGGAATCTGAAACATTTCACAGTAAAATAACAGGAACTGAAGAGCAATCAGATCTTTCAGGGGATTGGGGCGGGGGGGGCAGAGAAAGAAATAGGTATGGAGTTTCTTTGGGCATAAAAAAATTGAATCAGTGGATTTTATGCAATGTGAATTACTGATATCAATGTAAGAAAATAAGGTGAAAGGGAAATGAAGATTTATGTGAATGTATTTGTGGGGCGTGACATAAACATACCATAAATTGAATATTGAAATATATATATATATATATATATATATATATATATATATATTCAGAGGTTAAAGAATGTGGAGGACCAGTTCCCCCCCGTAGTTGGTCAGTCCTAGCTAGAGTGCCGCCTACCAAAGCTGTGCTCCCTGCTGTGCTTCCAGTCTAAAGAGCTCAATTTTGCTTTTTCCTTTTCAGAACGAATTGCCCTTCTAGGGCTGGTCAGCTATCTTGCAAATCCATGCAACTGTCAGAGGGACTCCTGGCCAGAAAAGATAGATAGATGCTCAGTGGAATCTGTCACAGCCGCTAGACAAACAGCTGGCGCTCCACTGAGAGCAAATACCTACAGAAACCTTTCACACAGAGAATACAGAATCAATATTTATTTGTGCTACAAGGAAGATTCATTCCTATGTTCCTCAAAGCGAGGAGGGCAGAGGTCTAGATGGCTTTATGGTGGGGAATCCTTCAGAACACACCTGTAAATGGGTGCTCCTGGGCAGCTTTAAGGGAAGAGTCACTGAAAGATTAATGGGGGACACAAAATGTTTATTTTTGATTCACGGAAATTTCTGGGCATGGTGCAGTTCACATAACAGGAAACTGTCTCTCCAGCCTTCACTAACAAGGTAGGAGAGACATTTTAAGGTGTACCTAGTCACTTGCGAGGTGAATGACAATTCTGTTGTCTGCCTAAATTGACGGGGACTGCTTGAAGCATAGGAGTAGGGCCCCACATTTTATCCCTTTTTGTGTTTAGATACCTTAATAAACTACTTAGTCACAGGAAGTTTCACATATTGACTTGAAAATTAATAAAATATACTTCAAATAAAGCTCTAGAGTTATTCCTAGGTCCTTTCCTACAGCATCCACGAAGATCCTGAAGAACAGATCTTTCATGAATCAGCCACAGTTGCTTTCATTTCCTTAAGCTGCTTGGCAGCAATCTAATCTTTTCACTTTATCCTGACACACTCTTGGCACGGTTCTTCCTGTTTCCTCTCCTCTCAGAATGCTATGGCGAGACGCCAGGTAAACAGATGCTCTTCTCAAGCTCGCTGAAGATGCGGGATCTGAAGCAGGTCTACCATATGAAAATCTCTTCCTTAATCAGACCGCAGTCAAGTTACCAAAGACAGACCTGCTGCACAATAGTGGGTGTTCCCACAGGGGACTCCATTTTTCCTGGTGCCAAATCCAGAGGTCGGCTTCACTTTGCTCCGTTATGCTCCCCAGTCTCCTGTCACTTCTGATTAGCGTGAGAGCCTACAGGCACCTGATTTGAATGGAGCAGCCACCTGGTCTCCTTCCTTAGTTCCATCGCAACTCTTATCATCTGTGTTGCTTGCACAGAGCCCTGCACACTGTCTGAGTGCTCGAGAGCTGGCCTGCTTCTATAAGAGCTAATGGCACTCATGTTACAGGGCAGTGAAAGTACTGGACTACCCCCACCTTTGACCCACTTACAGGCTGGCACTGCTCTAAGGTAGTTTCCCTGGCACACAATGGGCTACCCCCACCCTTGACCTACTTGCAGGCTGATTCTGCTCTAAGGTAGCTCTTTTGTGCATAGCCATACCTGGGCCGCTTCTAGAAGAAATCATCCCAAACAGGGAGGCTGCACACAGATGCATTACGGGTCTTCTAATCCCTGAGCTCTGTTAGTCAGTGTCACCACATCTTATAGTACATTAGCTGCTCAAATACTGTCAAAACAGTATCTTCCTTCTAGCTCGACTACGTGACAGCGAATTCTGAGAAGATTCTTCATTTGTACAATGGTTCTAATGTTTGAAATAAATAGCTGAGGGAAGTCACACTATTGATTTATTTTCATATTATTTTGATTCTGAGTCTAAAGGCAATGAATCAGCTTGTTGTTGGGTTTTGATTATGGTAAAAAAAAAAAAGCAAATAGAACAAAAAAATCTTCAGTTTATTATGCAACTAACTTTCAAAACCTCCGGTGGGCTAACCCTGCCCAACACACCTCACTCTCCACTCTCCTTCACCTGACACCCATACCAGAGTCGAGATACTATTTGCACTTGTCCCATAAGGGCACCGAGCACATCTTGTGCCTGGGCCTCTGATCCTATGGCTGATTTCCTATGGAGTTATCTACCTTCCACAGGAAGATAGTTTCCCAAGGGCCTGTCTCCTCCTATCTACAGATTCTTTTCTGACTTCCCCATATTTGGCCCTTTATTCTTCTCATTTCCCAGAGCAGTCATGGATTGCACTTGTATATTTGACACAGAAATGTGAAGAGTCCTCTGTGAACGCTGGCTCCTTGTTAGCCTACAAGCCCCTAGAGGCCCGAGCTGTGTTGGTTGCCCAGATACTGCTGAACATGCAGTCCAAGTCCAGCACCATGACAGAGATCACTGAAATTGTTCCACAGCTGGAAGGGGCCATGGAGATCACTTAGTCCTAGTCTTCATTCGCACAGGAAGACTCTGCAGCCCACAGTTTACTCATTCGTCTATTTGCAAATAAATTCTCATTATTCATTAATTTGCATTTAGAGAGGCATCCAAATTGTGTTTTCCATCTGGATTTAGTAAGTACAGGATGCAAAGAACAGCAGGTCAGCAAACACTTAAATAACATTCTGTTATGTGAAACACAGGAAACAAACCTACCTGCAGCTCCAACTGAGCAGGCAGCATTAGAGGAGAGAAAAATAGTTACATTACCAATTGGATTGGAAGACTTCCCTTCAGTTGGTCATTACCAATCTGGATAAAAAGATGAAAAAATATACAGCCCTACATTTTAGAATGTATGAGGGGAAAAATCAAGACAGATCAACTAATATTAACCTCCAAAGGCTTCACACATGTGGCTTCTGCTTCGATGTAAAGGAACTTGTGTTGGAACCAGTACCCCGCCTCTTGAGAACCAAAATGCACAAACAGCTATTCTATGCTTGCACATTCCCAGCTTGACTACTGTGTAAGCTTTTCTTTGTTTTCCCTTCAAAACAATTAAATGGAGCAAGCATTTTCCCTCAACTTGGTAAGACATCTGAATTACCACAGGTCAAGTAACGGTAAGTGGGCAAGAGGACAAGTGTAAACTGGGAAGTAATATAGAGTGATGAATAAGAAGACACAATTTCTGTCTTTGGTCACACAATTTCTCTTCAGGGCCTATATTCATGAATGCTTGAAATTATATATAGAGAGACAAAAGTTAGATGTATTTCAATTATCATTCATTCACACGATTTTTTTCAGGCCTTTATGAAATTCTTGAAGTGATACAGAATGAGCTGAGAATTGTATATATTTCAATTCTAGGACCCTCATAAAGGATATTTAAACAGTTTTCAGAGCCCTTTGAGGCTATCATGTGAAGAATGTGTAAATATACTAGTAAATGAAATTCATTTCCTAGGTCCCTTCTAGCTTACAGGAAAGAAGCAGACCAAAAGAGGGAACGGACCCAGTCTCTCTCATTCACAGCAAGACCGCAGCCAGGAGTCACTATCCCTGTCTCTGAGGCACACCTTTAATGCCTTGACTAATCACCGTTAGAAAGAAAAGAAGAAAAGACCAGAACAAACCGAAGCTAATGATCATCCATCTAGAAAATCTAAAAGCTAGAAAGTTTTACATGTCTCTTTTATGGATAAGACAAGCATCTTCAAATCTTTTTACACACTAGCTGCCACAAGCACAGGCTTGTATCATTGTTGTCGAAATAGACATCGCACCAAACCATACTGCTTCCTATACCCACTGCAGTTCCTAACTCAGGCTCAAATGCAACCCACAAAATAACAATAAAAAAAAAGCAGGTCAGAAATGGAAGGAATGAACCTCTGCAGCACACAGTCTGAAGACGAGACACAGGCCACCCAGCTGATATACTGACCAGCTCCCAAACGTGATGCTCTGTTTTAAGCTGTACCTGGCATGTACCCTGAATCTGACACTTGCTGGTCTCCCTAGGAAACCACAAATAACTACATCTAGTTACTCATAATTTCCTTGAGAGTTACGATTAGACAGAGATGAAGATGGCTGAAAATACTAATATTTTAGGTTGGAAAATAGAGCTCAGGGGAATAACCCCTGTTCAGCCTGTGTAAGGCCTTTGGTTCAACCTATAGCATGAGAAAGAAAGAAAAAAAGGAAGGAAGGAAGGAAGGAAGGAAGGAAGGAAGGAAGGAAGGAAGGAAGGAAGGAAGGAAGGGAGGGAGGAAGGAAGGAAATTAAGTAAAATAAAAATAATTATGGTAGTTAAATATACTTAAGTACCTATTTTGAAATTTTGAATTCAGAAATATAGGGATCTCTCCTATTTTACATATACTAGTCTATGAGCTGCCCAAATGCAGGCCTCTGTGTGTCATAGCTATGCTGACTCTAGGACAGTCATGTCAGCTTGCCATGAACAGAAACACTGAGAAAAGCACTTTTGCAAAATAAGGCAATATAAATGGCATTTAGAAGGCTAGATGCAAGATTTTGAAGTGAATGGTCAACAAAGGTCTTGAGAGAGCTGGCAAGAGGAGGAGGGTAACCTGCCAGCCAAAGACTGCGTACTTGCCCACTTACTCGGATGCGTTTGGCCCTGCGCATGTCATCCGCTGTCAAAGTGGTCTGGGCAGGCAGTACAGTCTCTTCTTGCTGTGGCTGCAGGTGCAAGGTGTGTGTTTCTGGTTCCTGCTCCAGAGAAGATGGGGTTTCCTGTGGCAGCTGGGGGATTGGGATGGACGCTGGTTCTGGTTGATCCAGTCCGTTCAGGGTAGCTGGTTCAGCCTCATCAAACTGCTCCTTTGTGGGGAAATGCAGCAAGTCCTGAATTTTGCAAACACCAGGAATTACCTCCCTATCTACATAAAGATCAGTAATACAGGGACTATTGGCTCAAATTCAAAATCATTACTATTTATTTACTTAAGAGATAGGGTCTTGCTACATTTCTAGGCTGGTCAAAACCTCCTAGGCTGAAACAGTCCTCCTGCTTCAGCTTCCTGAGCAGCTAGGACTACAGAATATGCCGCCTAGCCCAGCTACAACTTTTTAAAAATTGATTAGCATTATTATGCAGAAAATAATACTCTCCCTCTGAGATAATTTGTTTTGACTATCTAGATAAGTAAGTGCAGAATGCAAAGCGTAAGACATCTGTGGTTCCAGAACAAGGAAACTCTCTTTCTGGAATATCAGTTACTCCAACAGGTTAAGTACCCAAAGCCCTCCCAGAACACCTCCAGTCAATTCCAAATCTTTAGGACAGCAAAGTTAAATCTGTATTATAAGCAACAGTTGAAAATATGGTTTTTGGACCAGGCAGTAGTAGCCCATGCCTTTAATCCCAACACTCAGGAAGCAGAGGCAGGCAGATCTCTGTGGGCTTGAGGACAGCCTGATCTACAAAGCAAGTTCCAGGACAGCCATGGCTACACAGAGAAACCCTGTTTCAAAACAAACAAACAAACAAAAAACCCACAACAACAACAACAACAATTCCACTGTTCCAATCCTACTTTAGTTAACAGGACAGCACTCTAAGACAGGATTGTAAACACAGGAAGGTATTTCAATCTAGGCACAGTGAGGACTCCCCAAGCAAGCGTCTATGGAGGAGCTCCTCGGACCCCCGTACCTGTGTCCCGTCGTCACTCTTTTCCCCATTTTCACTGGTGATTTCCAAGCGGATAAATTTTGGAGGACGCCCGGGCCGCCGACCTGGGCCAAATCTCCTCTTGCCTCGACCCCGTCCTCTACCTCTTGTTCTGGGGACAGGAGATTGGGTTACATCAGCACCACATGGCACCCCACAGCATCACTCCCTAGGTTGGTCTTAGTTCTTCTACTGTATCACTTCCCCTGGTTCTTTTTTCTAATAGAAACCACTGTTTTGCTTATGTGTGCTCCTGACATTTCTCATCTTTTCTCTACAGACCAGAGATGTCTTAAAAATTTGGGAGAAAATAAGGGCTGAAAAAAACTGACAACATTTTGCTTTTGAAAGGAGGTGAGAGACGCAAACAGGACAGGACATGCTTGCCCTACAGCTTGCTCCCAGGATTCAGTCCTTTCTTCTCTTTCTTCTTTGCCTCGGCTCCTATTCCTTCCTAGAAATGTAGCTAAATTCAAATAACAGCCCTGTTTTCCACAGCTTTCTAGATAGTCAAAACACCAATTCCTAATTCAACTGTTCTTGAACAAGCCAACAACAAATTTAAAAAGTCCCCTAGCCGGGCAGTGATGGTGCATACTTTTAATCCTAGAATTCAGGAGGCAGAGGCAGGTGGATCTCTGTGAGTTTGAGGCCAGCCTGGTCTACAGGCCCAGTTTCAGAACAATCAGGGCTACACAAAGGAACCCTGTCACCCTGTCTCGAAAAACAAAGGAAAAAAGTCCCCTGTAACTGAGTCCCAATAGGCAAAGGGTCCCTATCAGATGAGCCTCCTAGGCTGGGGATGGAGTTTAGTTGTAGACTGCTTGTCTAGCACACCTAGGACTGCGTATGCCAGATATGGATGCACACTTGTAATTTCAACACTCAAGAAGTGGAAGCAGGAGGATCAGAAATTCAAGATCACCCCCAGTCACATATGTTCAAAGCCAGCCTGGATCATATCAAACTGTATCTCAAAACAATGAGAGGAGGAAGAAGGGGAGGGGAGGGAAGGAAAGGGGAGGGAAGGAAGGGAAAGAGAGAGAGAGAGAGAGAGAGAGAGAGAGAGAGAGAGAGAGAGAGAGAGAGATTGGATTGTAGCCAGCAGCAGAGCGCTTGCTCAACATGTGTGAGGCCCTGGTTGAGGCAAGGAGTGGGGCAAGTGGAATCAAAAAGAGTATTATAAACTTATTTTGGAAGATATGTGTGTTGGCTCACCCCGACTGTCAACCTGACTAGACTGAAAAGCATGTAGGACACAAAGCACACCTTTGTTGTATGTGTGACTGTTTCCAGAGAGGGTTTACTAAGTAGGAGAGAGCTGCGCTAAATGCAGAAAGCACCATCCCCCACACTGGGGGTCTCAATGTTCTGAAAAGAAAGTCACTAGGACAGGCATTCTCTCACGGCTGTTTGGCACTGTGAGGTGAACAGCTCTGCTCTCTTGTGCCCTTTCCACCACAGAAAACTGAAACTACAAACAAAACAATCCTCTCCCCCTTGAATTATTTTTCTCATTTATTTTGTCATAGCAATAAAGAGCTAACACAGTGTGGTGAGATTCATATAATATTAATAAGATCATGTTTCACTCTTCCATGCAGCTATTAAACAAATATATATTTTCCAGGATTCTTTTTTCTTATTTGCTTTTTTCTAAGATGGAGTCTTACTACGTAGCCTAGGCTGGCCCAAAACTCCTGAGCTGAAGGGATCTGCCTCTGTCTCCAACTGACTTGTCACTACAGGCACCCAATACCTCACCTGGACTCCAGGAACTTTTAAAAGATTCTTTATTATGGAAAATTCTAGATATAGGTAAATGGAGAGAAAAGAAGAATGAGCCAATATATTCATACTCAGTTTTAAGGTTTATGAGCAATCTTATGCCATCTATATCCCCATTACTTCCCTACAAATATACCCATTAAATTTCAGGCATCCTTTTATCTGTAAATACCTCTGGAAGCATCTCCAAATCCTAACAATTCTACATATGTATACATGCACATAAAAGCATGATGCCATTATTACACATAAAAATTTGATAGTTGCTCATTGTTAGTAGAATATATCCAAAACTGGAACTTTCCTGGTCGTGATAAATTTATTTTAGCAGGTAGTTAGTAAACATTTTGTCTATGTGTCATACACTATGCAAAGCACCAAAGACAACACAATACGTGTGACAGCTGCTGCCCTCGAGATCTAGCAGACTGTAGGCGTGCAAACCAAAAGTCAGAGTGTGGTATAAAATGTTACAGTGAAGCCATGGACACACTTTTAGGGATACTCAAACCTGAGTGACTTGAATCTCATTGTGTTGTCCCCTCCCAAGACACTCACTCCTGTGGTCATAGCCTTGCCCTTGTCATTCTTAGTATAAAGTTCCATTATCCCAACTCCAAGCATTGCCCACCTGAAATTATCTTCTCGCTGCCCAGATCACCATCTTTGGTATCCACTTCAGCCCTGTCCTCTCTTCTTCCACAGCACACACTCCCAGAGCTATCACTATCACTGTTTGCTTTTGCTTCCCCACCCCTATTGTGCTTATGTTCCCCGTGTTGATGTGTGTAAGGAAACCACAAGCCTGTGTCAGCTCCCGGCCCTCTCTCTACTGGTACTGTCGTAGCTGGAAAATAGCACGCACGTTTGCTGTGGTCTCTTTCCTATTTTGTGACCATAAACCCAAGATGGGTACTCAGTGTTGCAGACAACTACATGGTTCCTCCCAAGGCATCTTTTTTCCCATTTTTCTAAATCTGGTTTTATGTCAGTGCCTCTTTCCAAACCCTGTAAAAGTAGACCTGTCCTATTACTACCACCCTTCTCTACATAAGTATCACGAGACTCCCTGTATTAGCTAGACTGAGGTCCTCAATGTACCCTGAAGGCCTTCCATCATACTGTTTATTAAGTTAAATTTTGTACCATCTGATCTGGCTCTTGCCTACTTTATCTTACATGATTCTCCCCTGTCTCTTTTCTAAACAGTTTAATTAAGCATATAATTTATTCTTGTGAAAAATCATAGTACTGGGAAAAGTGTGAAAATCAGGGATGTATATTACTTCAAATGTATATGCTGCCTTAAGAATTCCCAATTCAGGGGGCTGGCTTACTGACTGCTCTTGAGAACACTGTTCTTCCAGAGCACCTGGATTCAATCCCTAGGACCCACATGACTGCCAATGAAGGTCTATAAACCAGTTCCAGGGATCTGACGCCCTTTTCTCGTCTCTGACACCCTTTTCTGGTCTCTGCCAGAGCACACATATGGCGCACAGACAAGCATTCAGGCAAGCCACCAAATAGATATAAAATAAAAATAATAAACACTTAAACATTCCCAGTTCAGAATCTAGTTAAAAGAGATTTAACTAGGGTAACAGAATCTCCGAATGCAGGTATGGGCTATTTTAAAAAAAAAAATAGCAAGGGCTGGAGAGATGGCTCAGTGGTTAAGAAAATTGCCTGCTCCTCCAAAGGTGCTGAGTTCAATTCCCAGCAACCACATGGTGGCTCACAACCATCTGTAAGGAGGTCTGGTGCCCTCTTCTGGCCTGCAGACATACACACAGACAGAATATTGTATACATAATAAATAAATAAATAAATAAAAATAAACTATAAAAAAAATAGCAAATAAAGAAGGTATTTCCCAAGGTATTCAGCAGCCTACCTGGTTATCCGTACATACATGGATTGTGTATGTACACACACACACATGCCCCCCCATGCATGTGTGCACACATACACACATTTTTACACATCCACCAATGATTGAGAACCATTAAGAACCAAGTCTGCGAGTCTTTGCCTCATACACCTACCTGGTAAACACATCTAGTTTCTCATCATGAGAATTGAGGTGCTGCTGCAGCTGCTCTGAGCTGACGAACCGGCGATTGCACTCATAGCAGGGCCAATTCTTCTCTTGCTCTCGAAGGACTACAGCCATGAGAGAGAAATCATAATTTATGGCTACGATCAATAGACACCAGGAAGACACAGCTCCTGCTGTCTCCACCATCTTATTTCACTGTAGACAGCAACTGCTATTTGAATTAATTTCTTGTTACCAAATCAGAGGCTGAAGTTCAGCAGAAAAGTGGTATGTAGGGTCTTATTCTCTACAACCTTCATGCAAAACATCAAAGGATTCACACATCACACCACCCTCGACACATAAAAAAAAATCTATAAAGGAGATCTGTGCTTAGATAACTTCCTGTTTCAGATCTAAGTCTCAGAATTATGGGAATGCCTTATCACAACAAACTTATCATAACAAATGTCTAATACAATCTAGCAAATGTCCAACCCTACCTTCCAAGCCTGAATTATGTGCACACCCCATGACCCAGTAGCAATCCCTTTCCTAGCTAGACAGCCAACCAGAGTGTGCACAGACACCCCTAAAACACACACACACACACACACACACACAAGAGTAAATACAGTTGCACTCAAGACGTCACAAACTGTCAACAGTTGTATAATGAAAAAAAAATCTGATCGCCCTTATGCCTGGCCCTTTGGAGGTAACCTCTAAGTCACTGGAATTTCCTGAATGATAGGGCTTTCTTTGTTTTCATTATTACTACCTGACTTTACCCTGAGATGGCTCAAGGTGGGAGCTGATCTGGCTAGAAAAAAGGACCCTGTGATTAGAATTTCAGTGCTTTGAGCTTGCTGGTGCTAGTCTTCGACAAGTCAAGGAAGGGAAGCTAGAGACCGAGTTCAGTCACATGGGCGACCATTCCTTGAGTCATGCCTATATACTAAAACCTCTGGACAACACTGAGCCTTTATGGTCGGTCACAACACATCACTACCCCAGGAGGGCTTATGTCTTGGGGACACAAATACTTCATTCTCAGACTCTGTATGTCTCTTTATTTGGCTGATCCTGGTGTATATCCTTTATTATAAAACTCTAATCATTGACTTTAGTACTTTCCCGGGTCCCATGATTCATTCTAATAAATAATGAAGCCTACAAGGGTATCGAAGTCCGTTAAATTGTGGATAGAAGTATGAGTGTAGTATTGGGAACCACAGAACCCTGGAGCTGGTGTCTGAAGTGAGTCTTATGAAAGACTATGCCTTTAACCCTTTCACCTATGAAATGTGACCTAATTCTGAGTACTTACCACCATAAAACTAAATCTATAACAAGGTAGACAAACTGTTACATGGTCAAAAGTAGAGAGACTAACAGCATTGATAATACAAAATTAACAATCTAGATAACAATGTGGATGTATTTTTAAACTATGTTCACCTAGAGGTTAGGGGTTTGGCTCAGTGGTAGAACACTTACTGAGCAAGTCCAAGGCCTTAGGTTCAGTTCCCAGCTCCAGAAACAAAGAAAAGAGTATGTTCAGGCAAAAGATGCCCAAACACAATAAAAAAAAAATGAGCATGTAGCACAACATTGTTTATGAACAATACACTAATAAGCAGTTAGTGTGGGATATTGGAAATCAGGACAGGACGTGTGGGGATTTTTCACACACTGTGAAAATTAACCAAGTGGGATACACTTCATTATTCGTGTACCTTTCTGTAGGTGTATTATACTTTACATTATCACATTTACAATAAAAACAAGGTCAGTTCTTACCTTGCTATGTGTTCAGATATGATTAATTTCAGATGGGAATCTTCCTCTGACTCTAAGGTTCTCAATGGTAACGGGAGGATTTCATTATATTAAATACTATTTTCTAGTATCCAGGGAAGAAATGCAAAACTGTCATTGTAATTTGATCCTAGGATTAAATGGAGATGTGTAACTCTGAGAAACCTACTCTTGGGAGATACACTGAGATGGGAAAACCAGATGCTACATAACAGTATTATATTCATGTAAAAAGGCACACGCAAAAGGCCAGGCACCTTTCCTTTCTTCTTCAGATATGTCATGGATTTTCTGGTTCACGAACTCAGCATAGGATGCAGCATACCACACCTGTAAGAACCAAGGACACCATCAAGACCCAACAGATGTCACCAGCTGTGCTTTGCATGCTTAAATGACGTCTCCTGCCTGCATATATGGGTATTTCACTAACACACCCGTTAACAACAGCAGCCACATTGGGCCCCCATGATACCTAGCGGGCAGATGGACCCATCAGGACATCTAGGATCCGGATGCATTGCCTGTTTTCTTCTTCCTTCTTAAAAAATGTTTTTGTTATTTAAAAATTTCACAAGGCTTAGTACCTTTACCTAAATAAAACATCCTTTTAAAATTCTACGTTTAAATATGGCTTTTTATACAACTGTAATCATAGACACTGTCACTCAGCTCAACGCTGGAACAGCAGGTGGGGCTATATCAAAAGCTCCTGTGTTCTTCTCGGGCTGGTCTTCCTTTCTGTCCTCTTAGCTTCTGTTTCTGTTCATTCTCCCTGGCTGTCACCTTCCTCCAGCCCTGTCCCTCTACATACTGCTGCCCCTCAAAGCTTAGCCTAAACCCTGAGTCCTCTTAGTTTCCCCTGGTGTCATACCCATTTTCAAATAACTCCATGTTAACAACTCCTAAATATCTCTAATTTTTTTATTTTTTATTTATTTATTTTTTATTCCCCCCCCCCAGAGCCTCATGTTCCCTGCCCCCAGGCTGGCCTCACACTCAATAAGTAGTTGAGAATGGCCTTGAATCTCTGATCCTCCTATTCCTAGATCCTGAGTGCTGGGATTATAGGCTTATATACCATATGCCGTTTATGTGGATTTGAAGATTGAACCCAGGAATTTGTGCATGCTTTGCAAAGAGTCTACTGCTGAGTCCCATCCCCAGCCTTTTTATATTTTTATTTTTAGACAGGATTTCACTATGTTGCTCAGACTGGCCTCCAACTTGTAATCCTGCTGCCTCAGCCTGCTGAGGAACTATGATTCCAAGTTTGTACTACCACACTTAGCTTCACCTCTAATACTTAGGCAAGAATGACTTTTGCTGTTTTGTTTCTGTAGTGCTGGGAATGCAATCCCTTGTATGCACTAGCAAAGTGTTCTACTGCTGCCAGCCTTCACCATCTCTGGTTTTAAATGTTGTACCTCCCAACAGGTACTTAGACTTAAAACCTAAGGTATCTTTTATTTCTTTTTTTTTAAATATTTATTTATTATGTATACAATATACTGTCTATGTGTATGCCTGCAGGCCAGAAGAGGGCACCTCATTACAGATGGTTGTGAGCCACCATGTGGTTGCTGGAAATTGAACTCAGGACCTTTGGAAGAGGAGGCAAAGCTCTTAACCTCTGAGCCATCTCTCCAGCCCCTCTTTTATTTCTCCATTTGCTTCAGTATCTTTATTAAGGACTGTCCTCAGATGTGACACACTATCTATGCAGTGTTTCAGCTACTAGGTTCATGCCAATATCATCTCTTGCCTAGATTACCACCTGACCTTCTAACTACCTTCCCTTCTTCCTTGCAGTTCCCATTTCTGAAATAGTGATCTTTCTTTTTCTTCTTCTTCCTCCTCTTCTTCTTTCTTCTGTTCTATTTTGTCTGCATATCACATGTGTGCTTTGTCTGAAAAGACTATCAAAGACCCTGGAACTGGAGTTACAGATAGTTGTGAACCATCATGTGGTTGCTGGAAATTGAGCCTGGGCCTTCTATAAGAACAGCATGTACTCTTAACCCCTGAGTCATCTTTCCAGTACCACGATGCTCTTCTTAAAAATACAATTGGATTTTGTTGTATGGGTTTCCATTTGACTTCTTGCTTTATGATAAACCTGAAAAGCATAATAATGATCTCCAAAGAACACTGTAATCTCCTTGCTACATTGCTACACACCAGCCCTTGTCACTACCTACTGGCAGACCAAGAGGTCCTACCCAAACAAACCCAGTGCTTGAAAGCCTGGAGCTGTCCTGACTCCAGGAATGCAGTGTTGGTCCCTCCTGTTCCGCCATCCTCAGTCTTCATCTCCTAGCCAGTCTTCCAATCCAGCAAATCCAAATTGGTCCTTGCCCTGTTACTTGCTCTCTTTGCACCATAACACTTACTCTATTTAATACTGTTTGTTTTACACCTTTCTGTTTACCTCTCCCTCTAGATATAAGTCTGATAAGCACAGAGAAAGCCTGCTTTTTTAAATGTAGGAAACACACAATATGTATTAACGGCTAAATGAGTTAATTGTGCATAATTTTATGTGCATTAAATATATGAGGGTATTTATATAAGGAGAACTTCTATAAAACAATATTTTGTACAATGTGTGTTTCACAATTAACTATGCCCCTCTCATTATAGTTTTATGAAGTCTGCCATTTTCCTATTACAAGTCAGGCAGTGGTGGTGCACACCTTCAATCTCAGCACTTGGGAGGCAGAGGCAGGCAGATCTCTGAGTTTGAGGCCAGCCTAGTCTACAGAGTGAGTGCCAGGACTAATGCAGAGAAACCCTGTCTGTGTGTGTGTGTTGGGGGGGAGGAGCCAAAAACAAAACAAAACAAAAAAGATCACCTGGGCACTTTGCTATTGTTAGAAGAGGAATCAGAAAGTATCTCACATCCTGGCACCCAACAGCCTTGATGCAACTAGTGCTAGGGACCTGCTTCCCATTTCTGCACAGGCCTAGCCTGATCCCTTAGGCTGTCCTCGCCTCCTCCTGGGCTCAGTGACTTGTACACAATTGCTAAGACATGCAAGCAAAGTCCCCAAAACTGTCATTTCCCCCAAGAACGGAGTCAGGAATAAAAACTTAAAAGCAACACAAGGTTGGTGAGCATCTGCTGGCTCTCACTAAGTTACCAAGCAGAATCGTCAGGAAGTTCCTGATGGTTTGATCAGAGACCTCATTAATTTCCATGCACAATTCAATTCAGGAGAAAGTCAAACAAATGGGAAAATGCAATGTCCAGCCTTGCAGACAGGACAGCAGTGTGTGGGCAAATATTCCGGAAGCAAGAGTGTGATACTTACTTTGAAAATATTTCAGGATGTCCAACACTGTGGGCTAGCCTGTAGTCCCAGCACTGGGAAGCCGTGACAAGAGAGCTAGGCAGGCTGAAGACAGGAGGGGCTACACAGTGAGTCCCAGTCCATCAGACAGATACAGTAAGACCCTGTCTTAAAAGAACAGTACTTGGGACTAAATGAGCCCAATTATTCATGCATTGGTGGGGCATAATCTTTAATTGAATTTTAATCAAATATAAAGTAGTTTCTTTTATAATGATGAAATAATCATTTTATTGATTTTATGAAGGAACTATAAGAGAAAAATTGACAACAATTTTCTTAATGGAGCATCTTAAAAGCTGTTAAGTCTTAGAGTCGGGAAATAAAGTATTATTGTGTTCTAATATATCTAGTTTTATCTGTTTTGTAACTGTTTCCTCAGATCAACTGAAGGATTTGTCTCACTTGGACAAGAATATTTTTGTACTGACTCACAAATACTCATATTCTACAAAGGAATCTAACTCTATAACCAAAGTCTGTTTTATTTGTTTATTTTAGTGTGTGTGTGTGTGTGTGTGTGTGTGTGTGTGTGTGTGTGTGTTCAAGTGCAGGGAGGGATATATGTGCAACAGAGGTCAGAAAATCCCTCAGGAGCTGGTTCTATATTGCCACCTTGTGGATCTAGGAACTGAACTCAGGTCACCAGGCCTGTGTCTAAGTGCCTCTCTCTACTAGTCTCTACTAGTCTCTACTAGTCCCTGGTTTTCGTTTGTTTGTTTGGTTGGTTGATTGGTTTTGGTTTTTTGAAACAGGGTTTCTCTGTGTAGCTCTGGCTGTCCTGAAACTCACTCTGAAACCCAGGCTGGCCTGGAACTCAGAGATCCACCTGTCTCTGCCTCCCATTGCTGGGATTAAAAACGTGTGTAACCACTGTCCAGCTTGATGTCTGTGTTTTAAAACCTTCATCTTCATTATACCTTACCCATTTATTTCTGCTAATTTAAAGTAACAAAGATAGTAACTCAAATTTTATCTTCTGTGATACTGAGGATTCTAACTTAGAATGTTACACACAGTAGGCAAACATTCTCCACCAAGCTATAGTTTGAGCCCTTTAAGCACTTTTCAAATTACTGTGATTTATTTTACCAGGTCTTTACTATTTGTTTCTTCCAAATAGGGTCTCTTCCTGCATTTCTCCGTATGCATCTAGTGAGGCTGAATGTGAAAAACACTCTTCCAATTTTTACATGTAAACATATAAACTGCATTACAAAAATCTCCATTCAATTGTTTCCTTGATTGGGATCCTTCTTTCTTTCCTTTTCTTTTCTTTCCTTTTCTTTTCTTTCTTTTTTCTTTGAGGCAGGGTCTCCCCATGTAGCCCTAGCTGGGCTATAACTAGCTATGCAGACCAGCCTAGCACTGAACTCTGCCTCCTAGTGCTGAGATTAAAAGCATCCACCACCACACCCAGCCTTGTTTTATTTTGTTGTAGTGCTAGGTATCAGATCCAGAGTATTGCTTATGCTAGGCAAGTACTCTACCACTGAGCCAGATCCACCGGCCTTGGTTATTTATTATACCTAACAATTCTAATTTGGTTCTGTCCATCATCACCCCTGTAGTTCTATTTGCTGTTTCCAAAGAGAAAACAGAACTCGGGATGCAGCTCAGTGGTTCTTTACCCATCACCTAGAGAAGAGGGGGAGAAGCATCTTTTCAGGCCTTTTTCTTTATTACAAATGTGTTAGAGGCTACACTTGGTAGTATGCACCTGTAATCCCAGAAGTTGGGAGATGGAAGGAAGAGACTAGAAATTCAAGGTTATTTCTTAGCTACATAGCAAGTTAGAGGCCAACCAGAGCTACATAAGGTCCTGTTTCTTAAAGGTGTGATTTCTAGTAGACTGGCCACAATCCAGTGGATGCCCATGCCCTAGCAGAAACGGAAATCAATGAGTTATTAACTGTTTTGTGGGGTAGGGAGATGCAGGCTGAGCTGAAAAGAGCTAATAGGAGGAAGCGGGAGTGGCTATGGCCGAAGTGCACTGTATGAATTATCAAAGAATTAATAAAAGTATTTTTAAAGACTCTAATGCAAATAAACAAAACTTCTATGTCAATTGAGCATAGTGGAATATGCCTATAATAACAGTACTAGAGAGACTAAGACTAGGAGAATCTTAGTTTAAGGCCAGCCTGAGTTGTGCAGGGAGACCCCACAGGCTGGGAGTGTAGATGAGGGGGTGACCGCTTGCCTGTCACGCACAAGTACACAAATTCAATCCCCATCAGTGGAAAAGAATAAAAAAAACCAATATTCATCTACATATAGAATCGTAGCACAATTTTTATTATGTCATTGAGTTCATAAATAAGTTCTAACAATTATTCCCCAAAATTATTTCTGAAATCAGAAACCAGCACATAAATTCTTTGAAAAAGTTAAGTTTTTATTTTATTTTTTTATTTTTCTTTTATTTATTTTTTAATTTATTTATGGTTTTTCAAGGCAGGTTTCTCTGTAGCTTTGGAGCCTGTCCTGGAACTAGTTCTTATAGACCAGACTGGCCTCGAACTCACAGAGATTCACCTGCCTCTGCCTCCTGAGTAATGAAATTAAAGGCGTGCACCACCACCGCCCAGCTGAAAAAGTTTTTAGATAAAGAAAAGGAATCTTAGACATACGTCTGAATTCCATTTTACAAAATCTCCCATTTCTCAATTCTTCCTTAGTACATACAATGGCACGCAACTTCAGTCACCCCACCACCACTACCAGTCTCCCCACCACAGTTATTCAATGCCTTGCTGTAGGCCCTTGAAGAACACAAAAGTAACCTATTTTCATACTGTTTCATTGACAGGATTATTGAAAGTATTCAGTGCACAGTACAGTTAGCCCTGCTGATTCAGGGTTCCGACAACAACAGAATGAAAATATATGAATAAAATCACTATCCATACTGAAGTGAAGATTTTGCTTGTCATTATCCCTATACATTAAATATAATGACTATTTACGCAGCATTTATTTAGCAGTAGATGTTATAAATAGTCTAGAAATTATCTGAGACATCTGGGAGGACAGTCATGGGCTCTGTACATATACTTTCATAAGAGGCTTGAACATCCACAGATTTTTTTGTAATTGTGGAGGAGAGGGATCCTGGAAGCAAAAAGGAAGGCTGAAGTCACCCAATAAAAAAGAATAACCAGGAAAGGATCCTTCTATAGAAAAGAGCCCTTATCACCACTCTGGCTAGCAGGCTGCTGAGGATCCAGTTCTGTACCTTCAGTTCCTGCTTGGGCTCCACGTTCTTTATTGTCGTATAATACACATGGTGGCCATATTGGTAAGCTACCAGGTTCTGTTCTAAGTGGTTCTGGGCTGGGCGCACAAACATCATCCAGTTACAAAGGGTCTCATCAGACAACTCAAACCACAGGTCTTCATGCAAATCCCTGTCTTTTCTGTCTCCTTTATCAAGAGAAACCTGTAACCAAAGAGAAGATATACTGAACTGGAGTCCTCTAGAAAAGCAATACACCTTCTTAACTGCTGAGCCATCCCTCTGGCCCTGATGAACTATGCTTTTCTTTTAAATATATTTTTAGTTTGTTTTACGTGTGTGCCTGAGTATTTGACACCACATGCATGTAGAAGCCCACAGAGGTCAGAAGGAGCACACACTCCCCTGGAACTGCAGCTATAGATGACTGGGAGCTACCATGTAGGTGCTGGGAATAAAACCCCGGTCCTCTAAAAGAGCAGCAAGTGCTGTTAACCACTGAGCAGTGTCCCTCCACTGCCATTTTCTGTGAACTATTCTTTACCACAAAGAATGCCACAGGTTAGACCCATTCCAAGACTGAAAGTGTCTTAGTGCAACCATTTCAGCACACACGGAGTACATATAGCCACAGGATTCTCTGTATCCTAGTTAAAGTCTTCCTTTGGGATATAGGGTCTGGAAATGTAGCCCAGGCTACCCTGGAATTCGCAATCCTCCTGCCTCAGTCTCTCAACTACTGGGATTATAAGTGTGTGCCACCACACCCAGCTCTAAAGTAGAAATTTTTTTCAGCTAGGCTCTCCTGTAGCCCAGGTTAGCCTCAAACTCACTGTGTAACCAAGTATGACCTTGAACTTCTGATCTTCCTGTCTCTGTATTTTGAATGTTGGGATTACAGGATAGACTGGACCACATAAGTACATCTCCAGCCCTCTACCATCATTTTGTTTAGAATAGAAAATACAGTTGGGCATGGTGGTATGTGCCTTTAATCCTAGCTCTTGGGAGGCAGAAGTAGGTAGAGCTCTAGTGAATTTGAGGCCAGTCTGGTCTACATAGGAAGTTCCAGGAAAGTCAGGGCTACGGAGAAAAACCCTGCCTCAAAACTGAATGAATGAATGAAATGAGAACATATACTAAGGGTTCTGTTAAGAGTTTAATTTTATGTCCCCCCACCCCAAGCCCTAAAAAAACTCATTCAGGAATCCTATAACCCTGATTCCTCAGACTATGACCACATTTATGTCAAGACCTTTAAAGAGGTGATTAAGTTAACATGGCTAGCACTGTCAGGAAAGTCTGTAATCCAATAAGAGGGAATACGAAGACAAACACAGGGTAGAACCTGTGAGGACACAAAGTGGCAGGCATTTGAAAGCCAAGGAGAGACACTGCAGAAACCAATCTTGCCAACATCTTGATCTTTGTCTGGCAGTCCTCAGAGCTTTGAGAAGTACATTTCCATTATTTAAGCTACCTAGCAGGTTTGTGCAGTGTGCACATGTGTGTACATGCATGTGTGAGCCAGAGGGTGATATTGGGTATCTTCCTCAACAGCTCTTCATTTTATTTTAAGGTAGTGGGTCCTGAGCTTGTTAATTCAATTCAGCTAACCTGTTCCAAGGATCCCGTCTCCACCTCCAGATTACTGGAATTACAGGTGGATCACCATACTTTCTAGGCTTTTTATTATTATTTACTGCATGTGTGTGAGTGTTTTGCCTGCATGTATGTCTGTGCACCACGTGAATGCCTGGTACCCAGAGAAGCCAGAAGAAGGCACTGGATCACCTAGGACTAGTATTCTAGATGTTCGGAGCCACCATATGGGTGGTGAGGATCTGAATTCTGGTCCTTGTGCTTGCATGGCCAGTGCTTTGTTCCCACAAGCATCCTGTGATGTTTTAGGATGAAGGCCCAGCATACTACTTCTAGCTCCCAGGACTACTTGTCTCCAAATGACAAGGCCTCAAGCAGCAGCCACTATCATCTCTAGGTTTATTGAGGGCAAAGAGCAAGCTTCCTAAGCAACTTAAAGCATGCCAAAAAAACTACTAGCAAATAGCTGGTTTGAAGTGGAAAGAGATGAGTGCCTCTTGGAAAGTCTTAGCAGAACAAGCGAAGTGGGAAAAAACTCATTACCTTGAGATGAATGTAGCAGTCTTTCAGCTCCGACCCCCTGACCAGAGGCCCCTCTACAGGGCCAAACTGGGTGCGCTTGGGAATCCGTCTTTTGGAGAACACTCCCCCAAGGAACCTGTCTATGTAGAGGACCAGAGGCAGACTTGCCCTTGCCCGAGTGAGCACAGGCCGGTTAGGGATCGGATGCAAGGGGCCATGCTTTGGGCACACAGAAGAATGTGCGTTGTTACACTCTTCACACCCTGCAAGAGAAAGATTGAAAAAGTCAAATGCCTCAAAACTTCTTGATTCAACGATAAAGGGATGACCTTAAAAAAAAAAATTCCCAAACCAATATTTTCAGGCCAAACTTCAGTTAACCCCCTACAAGGGTTTCGTCATCTCACGGTAAGGCAGTACTTTCAATAGCCCAGCAAGAATGCTGAGATTTCCTCCTAACATCATGCTAATCCCTTATACCTGCTAAAGGTAATATGCAAGTCATGACTTATCTCCCTGCTGGATAGTGGCTCAAACAGTAGACACAATTTACAAATCAATTATAAGAAGAAGAAAAAAAGAAAAGGTTACTAGTTAAATGTTGAGAAATCTGATGAGACAAAATTATTTTAACAAAGCTGTTGGGGAATCAACCCGAATCCACTTCCTCCCAGTGAGTTTGAGAATCTATAACAGTCTAAAGAAAACAGCGCTGTCCCCGTCAGGTTGCAAGGCCTGAGGATGCTACATTGAGCATTGCCAAAATGCCTCCTTTATTACTCAGACAGCACCATTAGTTTAGCCCTAGGGACACACATTCTCAGCACAGGCTGGAATTCTCCATTCGCCTCAAGCCAGGTAGGTATGCTCACTCCCTCTGCCAGAGGAGCTCAGAAGATATACTCAGGGCCACAAACCAGAGGAACCAGGCCAAACAGAGTTCATACTCATCACATCACACCCCCTGCAGCTATGTGATGACCTGGTTTAGATATCCACAATTTCTATAATTTTCAAGTAATGGAGACTAACTTTGTATTAATATTTGTAAGATAAAGTAGGTTTCAGTGCATTTGATTAAAGGGTTGCCTTGAAAATTTATAAATTCAAAGAAAAACAAAATGAAGTTCTTTGTTACACGGGGCTGTATACTGGCCCCACACAGAAAGCATTACCAACACAGAGAACCTAGGAGGCAAGTGCAAAGCCACAAACTCTAAAGGCCTTAGTCACTCAAGTAAATGAGGTCAGTCTTTGCCACATGGGCACAAAAATCCACAGAAATAAACAATGAGCTGGTAGGTAAACACAGAGGCCTGAGCAGGCAGGGCAGAAGGACAGTTTAGGTGAGGCCAGCTACCCAGAGCTAGAGTCCAGATCTTCAAGGCACTCAAAGTTATGATATTGAGAAAGAGGCCAGCCTATAAAGGCTGTGGAGTGCATCTGCGTTCCAATGCCTGAGAACACGTAAGTATTCTAAAATGATTCCATGAAAGAAACAAGCAACACAGTGCAAAGACCCAACCGAGACTGACTCAGTGTAGCAATTTCAGAGCCCAGGTGTGGATGCCTGGTTGTCTACTCACTTGACCCTACCTAGACAGGCACCTAACCACCTCTGGGTTTCAGATTCTTTATCGGTAAAGGGAAAAAAACAGAAACAATGGTTATGACTTCCTTCCAGGCTGCTGGGAAGACAGAGATACCGAGCTGGTATATGGGATGGACAATTGCTGTGCACATATTTACACTCACACACATCTTCCTGGGAGAGTCCAGGGCCTGCACTTACACAAATCATGGGGGTCAAAAGGCCGGGGTGGGTCAGGCTGCCAATCATCCACATCAGTGTCTTCAGCATCCTCTTCCTCTTCTTCCTCTGAATCCTCATCCTCATCCTCTTCCTCATCCTCTTCCTCTTTTGCATCTAGTCTAGCAATTGGGTTCTGCAGAGTTGCCAGAGGGTCAGGGTCGGAACCGTCCACACTCTCAATGGAAGGCAGCACCTGGTTACATACAGGTAATGAGGCTTGGACATAAGCTTAAGGGACAAAGCAAGCAGGTACCTCTTTTAAGTCAATTGGGACCCACATGCATGCACAACAAACACATGCTTGGCAGGATCTATTTTTCACACTAATTTCTTGCAAGAAAAGTTTCTGAAGAAAATGGCTTCTGTCCATAGGTTGCAAAGGAAAGTGTACCCACCTTTCAGATGTCTAATGCCCTTATCATTTAAGCTCCATCCTCCCTCCTCCCTTCTGTCCCATGTCTGGGCAGATTGAGAAGCCTTGGTCTCTCTTTGACACACAGGTTCAATCTAGTTTAAATCTGAATCTAACAGGTTCAAATCTAGTTCCTCTCCTTGCTTGTATAAGACAATTCACATTGGCTTAATAGACCTCTTCTACCCTCCCTCCAGAGCCGTTAAGTGCACACACAGCATTTTTCCATTGCCTCCTTCAGAGGATATATGTGGGAATTTCAGTCCTTATATATGAATTAAATATGGGGCAAGAGTCCCTCATTCCTTTTAGAGGTGACTACCATGCAGGAAAGGGAATACATGGCTTTTTCAATTACTTCGCTTTTCTAGAAACTTATATGTTTGTGTGATGTACACATATATATGTGCATGAGTGGGTACACTTACCTATGCATGAGTATGTGGGGGTTAGATATAAACATTGAGATGTTGCTTTGGTTTGGTTTGGTTTGGTTTTTTGAGACAGGATTTCACTGTGTAAGCACCCTGGCTGTCCTATAATTAGTTCTATAGCCCAAGCTGGTTTTGACCTCACAGAGATCCACCCGCCTCTGCCTCTCAAGTTCTGAGATTAATGGCATGTACTATCACTTCCTGGAAAGATTTTTTTTAAATCACTCTCCATCTTTTTTAAAATTATAAATATATACATGAATCAGGTGCCCACAAAGGCCAGAGATGCTGTATCTCCCTGGAACTAGAGCTATGGGTGGTTATGAATCACCTGATGTGGGTGCTAGGATTTGAACTCGGATCCTCTGTAGTATATGTTCTTAGACACTGAGCCAAGTCATCAATATCCCACTTAATTTTTGAGGCAGGGTCTATTATAGAACCTGGAGCTCATTAATTCAGCTAGACTGGCTGACCAACAAGCCCCTGATACATATCTACTTGTCTCTGATGCTGGGGTTACAAGCACACACCACCACAACCATTTGTATGTGGGTTCTAAAGCCCAAACTGAGCTTTCGTGCTTATACAACAAGAATTTTTCCCACTGAGCTCCCCAGTCATGCTTGTTATTTTTTCAGAGACAAAATTACTATGTTGCCCAGGCAAGCTCTCCAAACTTCTAGAGTCAAGTGATCCTCCTGTCTCCTAAGTAGCTGGGACTAGTTCATTTTACCTTAGTGTTTTGTTTTGTCTTGTCTTCAGCGCTAGGAAGGGAACCCAGATCTTTCTACATACTAGGCAAATGTTCTACCACTAAGCTACATCCTCACTTCACTTTTAAAACTAAATATAGGGTATTACAAGTCAGTACAATTTCATAGCTGATAGCTCTCCTTTGAAACACTTGGAGAGGCTTAAGTGTTTTGGAAAGAATGAAAGAGGTAAGTGTTTTCTTGTACTCGAGTTAGTGTTGCAAGGAAGCAAACATTTAGGTGACATACAGGATTTAAAGTTGCTCAACAAATATGCAGAAAACAAATGGCACCCTACAAAATGAGTGCTAAAGTTTTATAAACTACCTGGTCATGTTCAACCCATGTCCTTCTTAGTCACTGCACCATTTAAATGTTCCCTCTCCTTTGTTCTTTATCTTCCCATATGCAGCTTTCCTCCGCTAGGATGCTATTCCCTTGCCTGCCTTCTAATGCAACCATGTTCCAGTTCCCAACAAGTCACATCTGGTGCCTTGACCCTCCTGTGCTTTGAAAATCAGCAGCAGTTGGAGACAGAGTCTAGTTCTCCAAGAACTATGGGCCTCATTTCCTCCCCAGGCAGTCAGAACATTTAGGAACAGCCTAATGACATCTCCCCATACACATCTTCTGTTGTCAGAACCCAGGCCTTTTCCCTCAGAACTCGATTTAAAAAAAAAAAAGAGTCTAATCTTTCCATGATACAAATATCCAAGGACTCAGAATTCCCAATTCATCCCATCACCTTTCATACAGTCAGACTTCAAGCTGACCGTCTTGCCTGTTTATTCCCTAGCGAGTTTACATGTCTTTTCTGTTGTTTTGCTGTTTTTTGAGACAGGGTTTCTCTGTGTTGTCCTGAAACTTGCTGTAGACCAGGCTGGCCTCAAACTCACAGAGATCTGCCTGCCACTGCTGGGTTTAAAGGCGTGCGCTGACACCACCACCCAACTGATGATTCTTGTTACCACCTCCCAAGTAGCTGGGATAACAGGTATGCAGTGGCCTACTTGTGTTTTAACCCAAGGTCAAGACTTTAACACAACATTCTATCTCTATACCTTGGTGACTTTCAGAAAGTTTTTTTTTTAAATGGGGGAGGGGAAGGAAATAAACACTCTGCACAGACACCTTCTGAAGGTAAGAAGAGGAGCGGGATTTCTGGCAGTGCAGACTCAGCCTCCTCAGCACAACCTGCAAGAAAGCAGCTCCCTTCTCCCCCAAGCAGTCTACTATAACTCCCTCCACTCTAGGCCACTTACACTTGGTGCTGGTATTAGGGATGCATGTCACCACACATTGAACCACAGCACACATAACCTCTGCTCCTTGTAAAGTCTTCGCTCTGTAGAGCCCACCAAAAAGATGCACTCAACAACTCAGAGTTACTCTAAAGTTACAGCAGTAAGTTTTTTCAATATATAAAGTTACGAGAATTCTGTTTCAGCAAGGTTGCCGGTGGCTTTGACACTGCTGAGAAAGCTGGCATGGAAACCTTTCCCTGTCCCCCATTTCTTCATTAGCTTTGAGGACTGGTGCTGAAGCAGGCATGACACAGAATACCTGAAGCACAACCACTATGGAAAAAGCAGGAGAGGCATCAAAGAGCATTTCTATTGTAAGAACTGTCTATTTGTAGATAGCACCGACCTGAACACACAGTGGGATGGTCTGCAAATTAGTTTATTTCAAGTTCACCTGGTATTTACTGAGCACTAGGTAAGCATCTGAGTTCCCAGAGACAAGGTATGTTATCAGCCCCTAAGCTGCAGACATGAAATTCAAGTTCTGCCACTACTTGGTTTCTCCACTGTGTCACAACAGCCCCTGAGGAATTTAGTCTATTCAAGGAAGGCAGCAGAGGAGATAAACACCACTACCTCACCCCTCCCTGAATGCTAGGCAACAAGTTAATGCATGCATGTTCCTGGTAATGGTCAGGCTGTGGGTAAGGGACTTGTGTGTGCCTGGTTTACACAGAATAAAGGAATTTAAAATGAAGCTGTTAGTCCTGTATATTTTACCACTGTACAATCAAACATAGGAAAAGGAAAAAGAATTTGCTAAACTTAATGTACACTTTCTTCCCACTTAATGACACCCTGTGATTAATTCCAAATGTACACAATGCATTTCAGGACGCAATTCATCTGAGAAGTACTGGACACAGTGAATATGATAGAATGCTTTGTGACTCCAGTACTGTACTGGACACAGTGAATATGATAGAATGCTTTGTGACTCCAGTACTGTACTGGACACAGTGAATATGATAGAATGCTTTGTGACTCCTACTGAGCCCAATTATTCAGGGAAGCATATTTTCTTCTCTCTGTGTGGGGAGTCACACATGCTCACTTTTGGGAATAAACAGGAGTGGGTGCTTCCATGTCTGCATATCACTGGTACCTCTCCTAAAGACAAAGGAATGAATACATAAGAAGGGTTTCAAACAGATCTTCCATCACTAAAGACAAAAAAGAAACCTTTCAGCTAAGGCAGGAATCAGGAAGGAAGGAAGGAAGGAAGGAAGGAAGGAAGGAAGGAAGAAAAAATAAGGAAGGAAGGAAAGACAGAGAAAGACAGAGATGGTGATGTAGCTCAGTGGTAGATTGTGTGTGTTCCACAGGTTCAAGGCCCTAAACTTGATCCCAGAATGAAGAAGAGGATGAAGAACAAACTCAAGCAAGGCTCTAAGTCAACAACTACAGTCACACTAACTTATAATACCAGGGTTCACAGAGCTATCTAAGCACAACTTTCCTTTCATACAAAACATCAAAGGATCAGATTGTTTCTGGAGATTGAGGAAGATGAAGGGCCCTTTGAGGTGTAAATGGAAACAAACCCACCAATTAAAACATGTCTCAATAGTAAAATAACAAAATATCATTTGCCGTATCAGATTGGCAAAATCTGAAAAGAATGTAAATATGACAGTAGTAGAGTGTTGAAAATGGGCATTTTCATGTAGTTGGCAGGAATATAAATTTCCTCAGTACAACAGAAGCAATTTACACAGAACTGTCACAATAGTTTTCTTAAACAAGGCATGGTGTCTCACATCTGTAATCCTAGACCATGAGAGGCTGAGGCAGGAAAAATAACATATTTAAGGCCAGCTTAGGCCACATGACTAAGACACTGTCTCAAACAAACACACTGTTTTCTTGTTTATAAGGACAAATCTCAAATGCATTAAACAGACCAATGCAACAAACTTCATATACGTGCCATTTAGACTCAAAACAACAACCAATCTCCCACACTCTTTACTTCTCACAATTATTGTGAAGCAAAACCTACATATTATATGTAGACTGTTATCTTTAAATAGTTCAGTGTGTGTATATGCATTTACATATAATAACCTTTATAGTTTAAATACTATCATTTCTAAACACTTAAATATTCTTTAGTATAATTAAAAATCCATTAGTACTACTATTTTTCCAATTGTCTGCCTCTCTTTTTACACTTAATTTTATCAAATCAGGATCCAAATGAAAAACATGTACAGCATTTACTTACTGAGACATCCAAGACTGTTAGTTCCCCTCCTCTTCTTTTCCCATGAAATTTATTTGTGGGAAAAGTCAGGGGTTATAGTGGGAGAATGCTTATACAAACTAAAACAAAACAAAACAGCAACGAAACTCAAACAGGTTATCTGGCTGGGATGTGGCTCCGCTAACACATGTGTGCACAGCATGCACAGAAGCCCTGGGTTTGATCCCCAGGACAAACATACTGAGTGTGATGGTGCATGCCTGCAATCCCAGCAGCACACAAGAAGTGCAGGTGAGAAGATCAGAAGTTCAAAATCATCTTGGGTTCCATAGTAAGTTCAAGCCTAGCAGCTTAGAATACATGAGACCATTTCAAAAACAAAAACAAAAACAAAAAAACAAAAAATAAAAATAAAAAGACCCCAGACCATTTCTCCTGGAGTCCATGGGCTAGATTTTACCAATAAGTCTTGCAGGCCTTTTGACTTGTTCAGTGTGTCTACCATGTATCCTGTCAGCTGCAGAACACTCTCCAGACTTGGTCATATTTAGGTTTGATTTTCTGGGATGAATACTTCACACAATATGACACAATAGAAAGTATACAGCACTAGGAAGCATATACTAAACAGTCATCTCTCTTTCGTCATAGGAAAGCCACTTGCTACCATCTGGTTTGTTCATCAAAACACTCCCCATCACAGTCTTTTTCAGGCTACTGTGACAGCAACCTTCTAGAACCATACTTCATCAGGGGATGAAAATGGCACTGTGTTTGCTGTCTGGAAAAGAAATTTCTCTTCCAAGTAACTCCAAGAGTGTCCATGGTGACAGACTTGCCAGCTTTCAGAAGGTATAATGTTGCATCAGTCTCTGTCTCTCTTTCCACGTCACTCCTGACTCAGAGACTAGCTATGTAGCTCAATCTGGCTTAGAACCTGAGACTTTCCAGCCTGCGACTCCCTGGCCTCTGCCTCCCAAGTGCTGGTATTACAGTGATACCAGATCCCCACCACCACCAAAAGACACTTTTTAAACTTATGTCATTCTTGCTGGGCGGCGGTGGGGCACACCTTTATTCCAGCAATCAGGAGGCAGAGGCAGGTGGATCTCTGTGAGAAAAAAAAAACTTATGTCATTCTTTTATTGGAAAATTGAACAAATATCCTGTTTGTTTGTCTGATACAAAGACTCACTATTTTGCCCAGGCTGGTCTCAACCAGGAGGACTCAGCCAATTGTCCTGTCTCATCTTCCCTGTAGTATAGGCTTACTGCTTAAAACTGCCTTAACCAAGGGCTGGAGAGATGGCTCAGTGCGTAAGAGCATTGCCTGCTCTTCCAAAGGTCCTGAGTTCAATTCCCAACAACCACATGGTGGTTCACAACCATCTGTAATGAGGTCTGGTGCCCTCTTCTGGCCTTCAGGCACACACACAGACAGAACATTGCATACATAATAAATAAATAAATGAATATTTAAAAAACAAAAACAAAAAAAAAACTTCCTTAACCAAACACTTCTTATTGGCAAGCTATTCCAATATACTGACAGCACTGTGTTATAGTATTATATTCTGTTTTGCTTTGTTTCCATTAAAGAAGTTAGATAGTGTACATTAAACAAAGACTCAGAGATGACATAAAGGTAGAAGGACACTGCAGGAACATGACAGCCACTATATTACTCCTAAATGGCACAAAGGGTTTTGTTTTTTACCTGTTGAGCTGTGGCATCTTGCTGGACGTAAGCTACCTGAGCTGGGTCTGTAAACAGAGTCTAAAGAAAAACAAAAAAATCTATCAGTAGATCTTTAGACTGTTCATCTACACAGGAAAATTATTCTTCTCAGTACCAACTCTTAGGAGAGTTATCTGGAGTCACAGTTCGTAATCTTTTATTAATGCAGGAGATAAAGACAGTGTTCTTGCACTTGCCTGGAGTCTTTACTTCAAAAGGCTCCAGAGATTGAATAAACAGCCATCCCAAAAGGCTAACATACTTCAATATTCTACTCTCAAGCAAAGCCTCTCTTGAGGCTGAATGTCACAGCTAATAAAAAGGCATGACATGAAAACATAAAAGACACGTCATGAAGAAAGTACACCATTCACAGTGAACCCTACTCACAGAGGAGATTTGTGAGTCAGTAAAAATGGATTGAGAGTTGGGAATTACACAGAGGCATATCAGGAACACAGGTTTATCAGTCTTTACAATATGAACACTTGTTTGTCATCAGAAAAGTACAAAGAACATAAATTGAATATATAGCCCACAGGTTCTTCAGGTTAGATTCTTTCCTTTTTTTATTTTTATTTTTATTTTATTTTATTTTTTTTTTTAGTTTTTCCAAACAGGGTTTCTCTGTGTAGCTCTGGTTGTCCTAGAACCCAGTCTGTACACCAGGCTGACCTCAAACTCACAGAGATCTACCTGTCTCTGCCTCCCAAGTACTGAGATTAAAGGTATGTGCCACCACTATCTGGCCATAGTTTCTTTCTCTCTTTTTTTTTTTTTTTGATAAAGCCAGCAGGTATAACAATGATAATAAAGAAACTTAATCATTATAAACACATAACAATTAGATAGGGAAAATGTCCATACTGTTACAGCTAAGATATGGTTAGTATCTGCAATCCAGAAAAATAGTCTCGCTGCTAAATCTTTTGAAAGACTTTAATTTGTCCAAGACTTTGGTAAACCTATGGGACTAAAATATAGAATGGGCCACACAGAGAAACCCTGTATAGAAAAATACAAAAAAGAAGGAAGGAAGGAAGGAAGGAAGGAAGGAAGGAAGGAAGGAAGGAAGGAAGGAAGGAAGGAAGGAAGGAAAAGAAAAAACTGGTTAAATCTGAATTCCAGAGGAACATGAAGAAAAGCTGTAGGAAGTTGAAATTTCTTCACTTTGACATTTAAAATATTATCAAAATTCAAACATTTAATAACATTACAATAAACTAGCAGTTAAGTATAGACCATCTTTTACATACACTCTTTGGTTGTACTTTATTTTGTTGTTGGTGATGGTTGTTATTTTTGTTTTGTTTTCTGAGACAGGGTTTCTCTGTGTAGCCAGTTTTTATTTTAGGTATAACAGCCCTATCTGTCCTAGAGCTCGCTCTGCAGACCAGACGACCTCAAACTGACAAGAGATCTGCCTGCCTCTGCCTCCCAAGGTGTGCACCACCACCACCACCAGGCTTAATTGTACTTTTTTCTTTTAAAGATTTATTTATTTATTCATTATGTATATAGCATTCTGCCTGCAAGCATGCCTGCAGGACAGAAAAGGACACCAAATCTCATTACAGATGGTTGTGAGCTACCATGTGTTGCTGGGAATTGAACTCAGGACCTTTGGAAGGGCAAGCAGAGCTCTTAACCACTGAGCCATCTCTCCAGCCCCGGCTTGGTTGCATTTTAAGAAAGTCAGAGAAATAACATTAAGCCTAAGCACTCCAAAAAGACCATGTGAGCATTTGGCAAGTTCATTTCTATATAGACTAAAAATGTATTCACGAAGGGAATCTTATTTTTTCTTAGAAGTCATATGAGCCTCTTGACGAAATATTACACAAGGACAATTTTATAACAAGTATCCTACTATGAAAATATGCATTAAAAAAATGAAACCAGGGGGCTGGAGAGATGGCTCAGTGGTTAAGAGCATTGTCTGCTCTTCCAAAGGTCCTGAGTTCAATTCCCGGCAACTACATGGTGGCTCACAACCATCTGTAATGAGGTCTGGTGCCCTCTTCTGGTCTGCAGACAGAATATTGTATACATAATAAGTAAATAAATATTTTAAAAAAAAAATGAAGCCAGGCAGAGTGGCAGGTGCTTTTAATCCGAGAACTTGGGAGGCGGGGGCAAGTGTCTTTCTGTGGAGCTAAGTGGACCTCTGTGAGTTCGAGGCCAGCATGAACAACATAAGAGTGAGTTCCAGGACAGCCAAGGCTATGTAGAAAAACCCTGACTCAAAAATAAATAAATAAATAATACCATTTAGTGGCTGACACTACAGACCACTGGTAGAGCATACACTTAGTATGATAAAGGTCTGGGTAAAACACAAAATAAAGAAATAATAGTAGTACATTATATTGCAAACTTTCTATATCCTCAGCCTTCATTAGTATGTGTGAGTATGGGAGTGAGGGTTGTGCATATGCGCTGTAAGTAATACATATGTATGTATGTAACACATAAATACTTTGTACATTGTTAAATGTCAACAATATTTGTGGAATATCTGTGTCACTCTTTTAGAAACTCCAAGTCAATAACAAAAACAAAAGCTATATTGTAAAGCTTTTGTGAGAATTTTGGTTTCTGCTACAGTTCTATATATCAGTAAGTTACTGGCAAACAATAGTATAAGCTGATAGAATCCTTTGCTTACACATTTAACTGAAAGCATCTGTATGCTTTCATTGAGCCAACTTGATTTAGCCAAACACTGTGCAGTACACAGAACAGAATGCTTAGTCTGGGTACTCAGGAAAGGTAACACATTGATAATCGCCTCACTGCACTGCAGGGAAAGCCTGACATAAGACTGGGGCTCTAACTCATTTGGCACTCAATTTAAATAAATGTACCACTGTGTTCATTGCTAAGTTAGTTATATGCTCCTTGATCGCACAAATCTTATCTGAACATTTACTGAATCAAAACATCTAGGATAACAACTGAACCATAGCAATCATAAGTAATTAGTGTATTAATCCAGATACAAGTCAAAAACAATCCTTCACATGCCTGTGCAGCTTCCACCGGGTGGATGTACACCAGTGTGTGCTCTGGACCATCCACTGATGTGTAGGAGGCACCATCTGCTGTGTACACCACCTGCTGGGGTGGACGAACTTGGTCATCAGTGTATACAATCTGAGCCACAGTTCCAGCATCCGGAACAAAGTGCACCTGGGGGGAAAAGCAGGCATGTATGTAGCATCTATCATCATAAAACAAAACCAAACTCACAAAGGCATATGGCCAACCAAGAACAACTGAGCTGAAATATCCCTTAATGTAAGAAGGAAGACTGATATACCTTCATCCATGATGAACTGGAGACCTGAAGTCAGAATGCATGGACCTTGTCAGTAATTTACTGCTTAACATTAGAGAGCTAACTTGAATTCTTTGCCTTAAAAACCCAATGCAAATAGATAATTTCTAGCGACTCATGAGGGGGCAGTTAATTGATCCTGGAAAAGCAACTGCAGATTTCTGCATGACACCACTGACAAAACAAAACACACATTGCTCTGTGATGTAGGCCTAAAAGCAATTGCTTTCAACATATCATAAAAATTCTATCTTATAATGGGTAGTGCTTTCAGCAGACATATTAAAATAAGGTCACTTTTACTCCTACACGTTATTTCACATGTGAAGGACATACTGCCATGGAGGCATATCAGGAAATATCACTGAATCAATGGGTGTGATGCAACTCTCCCCTGCTAGCTAAGTAAAGAAGCTGAAAACTCTAATGAAGTACTGTTAAACGGTTCTGGTCAAGTAGTTCAGCTGTCCCCAGGGAGATAATTTTCTGTGTCTTAATACATAAAGAACTAAAAACAAAACTGAGTTGTATAAAATCCTCTCTGAGTGGTCAGCAGTAGAAGATTGACTCTGTGAGGTGCCAGCATGCCATGTGCCTAGTGCTTTTATGGAAAGTCTGCAGCAGATGAGCAAAGCACTCATCTGGGGGAGAGATGACTGATGTGCCAATGGTGCTGAGTGGGCATCCTTACTCCTTTCCTGACTTATCACTACGGCAGTTTTCTCCAGTGGGAAATAACAGATTTCACAGATGACACATAAACTAACTTAGTGCCCAGAAAGAATGCCAGAGGTCAAGTATAATTGAGCACCACAGGAATACACCGATTTCCTGCTGAGTGATTAGTCTGTCTTCTATATACATTCAATTTACGCCTGAAGACAAAGCACACACTTGGGGGAAATTAGGTTCACAGTGTATCTGCACGTCGGAAGGCAATCCTATGACTTCACATTTATAATCTTGCAATTTTCAGTATTCTTATTCATACCAAAGCTTTAAAATGGGGGACAGACATTTTCCTCAAAAAAGGAGAAAGTGAAGCCTTTCTACTTGGTTTTCCTCATGGAAAGTCTATAAATAAGAATTGGCAGAACTTGAGCAGAAATAACTGGAAAGAAGGGGTGCAGTGGTGTATACTGACCTCAGCTCCCTAACAGGCAGGAACCCTGGTCAACATAGAACTTTACAAAAAAACTTCCTTTTGTTTTACTCTTTTACTTTTCTTTTCTTTTCTTTTTTAAAGACAGGGTTTTACTATGTAACCCTGACTGGCTCAGGACTCACTAAGGAAACCAGACTGTCCTTAAACTCCCAGAGAACTGCCTCTACCTGCCCAGTTCCTCACCTTGTATCTTCCTTTCGGATAAACACAATCTATAAATTCATGAAAGTAGTCATCACCAGCTTCCATGAGAAAAGCAGTGTTCTCAGTTATTCTTCTGAATATATCTCTGGAATCACTTTTCTCTGAATTTTAGGTTTTTACCTTTAAATCTTATAACATAATCATTATTACTTATTACAGCATTGATTATATTGCCTAAATTAAGTAAATATTTGTACATTTAAATATTTCAAGGTTAACTTTCTGATTTTGATAATAGTACTAGGGTTATACAACTTAATGAAAATTTGGATCAAACCTTTATGTGTATCCTACTGTTTAAAAATGAGCTTATAGGCTAAGTATGCCTCCCACCATCACTTGGGAGGCAGAAGCAGGCAGATCTCTTTGGTTTGAGGCCAATTTAGACCATCTAGAGAGTTCCAGGACAGCAGACAAGACCCTGTCTTAAAAAGGAAGAAGAGCGCACTCACTTTATAAACACACCTTAGGCTTCCTTACTTGTGGAGAATTGAACCCTACACTGGTTAATACAAAAGGAGTCAGCAAAGGGCTGAGGTTTTAGGATCAATAGCAGATAAAGGAGGGTAGTTAAAGAGCTTCTACCAGCAAGGTGCAGAGGTGAGGCCTATGGTGGCGTAAGTCCATCTACCTCACAGAACATCTGTCAGTGAAGCAAAGTACTGACACTTTTCATCTTCTCAGGGCAAATTCTCACTTTGGCTCCCTCCCTCCCTCTTACTATAGAGACACAGGCATTTCTTCAGCTGTTGCTCATCCACACACACACACACACACACACACACACACACACACCCGCCGCTAAACACTGCTGCCAACAGTGAGCTGGAAGAGGCCATCCTTCACCTGTGCAGTGTTCTGGTCATGGTCTGCTGATGTCGGCCACACGTGGGAGCTTTCATCTTTGGAATCCATCTTCTTCTCCTTGTTGGACAGCTCAAAGTCTGAGCCACCTACAGCAGCAGCACAGGACAGAGGACACTCATCTGTCTTGTACGTCCTGTACACACATGTTCATGGAGGCAGGAGGATCTCTGCAGTGTGCCTGAGAAAAGACATGAAAGGTTTAAGTGGATGACTACATTTTAATAAATTAGTTTCAACAGACAGAGGGGAAAAAAAGTTTCATTAAAAGGCAACACACTTAGGCAAAAGGGTAAAAATAATATATTATTTATGGCAATAATATAATGTATTGCATGCCTACTATAGTTTGGATAATCATTAGATGTATGTATGTGTTTATACACGTGCACTATAGATAGAATGTAACTCTCATTAAAAATATTGAATAGTTCTTTTGAGAAAAAAGTTTTTCCATATATTAGCTGCCAGTAAATGACGGGCTTATGCTCCAGTCTGATTGCTGTGTAGCCCAAGACTTTTCATGGCAGATATGACCTCATATACCACTACCACTTCTACTCAAAATGAAGAGTCAAATAATAAAAATGGCAAAACAAGGGAGAAGCAGCTGATGAAAGAAACTGGACTGCCCAGGCCATAATTTGGTGAATGCAAATGCAAACCTTGTCTCCCATCCAGTCGGTACAGGACCGAACAGTGGGCAAGTCAGAGCTTTCCCCAACATCAACATGCAAAAATCCCTGCGATTTGAAACCTCTTCTACTTTCTAGGATAAGACTCCTTAAAAACTTATTTTTTAAAAGATTTACTTATGCTGGACAGTGGTGGCACAGGTCTTTAATCCCAGCACTCGGAAGGCAGAGGCAGGTGGATCTCGTGAGTTCGATGCCAGACTGGTCTACAGAGCAAGTACCAGGGCAGGTTCCAAAGAGAAACTCTGTCTCGGAAAAGAAAGAAAGAAAGAAAGAAAGAAAGAAAGAAAGAAGGAAGGAAGGAAGGAAGGAAGGAAGGAAGGAAGGAAGGAAGGAAGGAAGGAAGGAAGGAAGGAAGGAAGGAAGGAAGGAAAGAAAAAGTTAACTTACTTATTTATGAATATGACCATTTTGCCTATATGTATATAAACTACATGAGTACCTGGTGCCTGAGGAAGCCAAGAGAGACCACTATATTCCCTAAACTGGAGTTACAGATAGTTACGAGCGACCACGCAGGTTCTGGGGACTGAATCCAGGTCTTCTGAAAGAGCAGCAAGTGATCTTAACCATTAATCCATCTTTATAACCCAATAAAATAGGCCTTTTTTAAGGTAGCAATCTTCCCTTTTGATGAGAATGCTAAAACACTGGCATCCTACAACATCACCACTTCTTTTTTGGGGGGTATTGATTTTATTGGGCTCTGCACTTTTCTCTGCTCCCCTCCCTTTCAACCCTCTCCCATGGTCCCCATGCTCCCAATTTCCTCAGAAGATCTTGTCTTTGTCTACTTCCCATGTAGATTAGATCCATGTGTATCTCTCTTAGTGTCCTCCTTGTTGTCGGAGTTCTCTGGGGTTGAACATCACCACTTCTAACCACTTCACTTAGCATTCATAGCCAGGAAGGCAGCAGTCAGACAGGAAAGACTGCTGGCCAGCATCCACCAGTGTTCTCTGTTATTAATAGAATATGCTGAGAGGCATGTTCCTAGACCACACACACTCCAATCTTTAAACCAAAACAAAGCCTGGTGAAGGATGCCATACTTCCCTGCCGGAAACTAACCTGAACTCTGGAGCTGCCACGTGCAAACTGCACATAGCCACCTTCAGCGCCCGTGAATAGCCTGTTGCCGCCTTCCTCACCCCTGCCCTACCTGGCCCCCTACCATGTTCAATGGTACCTGAAATATTGCCAAACAGTGAAATTTAAAGGGGCATGGGGAGCTTCCTAGAGAAATGGGAATATCCTGTTTCTTAAATCTGGACTGGGAAGGTTGTTACACAGGTAATAAATGTGTCAAAAATCTTCACAGAGATTCTTCACATAAACTTATTTACCATGTTTCCTTTCTTTTCCTGGTGTATGGTACATGCATATTATATATTAGTATATAGTTACTAATGTATCAGTCACTTCTCTGCTGCTGTGATAGACACCATGACCAAGGAAATCTACAGAGGAAAGAGTTTGTTTGAGCTTTCAGTTTCAGAAATTCCAGTTTCAGATTAGAATCCATAATGGCAAGGAAGAGGCAGCAGACAGGCATTTGGGCTAGAGCAGGGTGCCAAGAGCTCACTTCTTGAACCATAAGCACAAAGTAGAGAGAGCAACTGGAAATGGCAAAGCAGCTCGAGTCTTTAAACTCTTCAGTGACACATTTTCTTCAAGGCTACAAGTCCTAAACCTCCCCAGAGAGCACCCTAAACCTCCCTAAATAGTTGTACCAACTGGGGGTCAGATGTTTAAATACAGGAGCCTATGTGGGACATTCTCTTTCAAAGCACCACTACATGCTTGCATGTGTGTGGGTGCACTAGCACGCACATGCATGTAGAGGTCCAATGTTGACACTGTCTTCCTTAATCACTCCCCACTTTAGTTACTGAACACATAGCTGACTAGTCAGTTTGTCCTGGGAATTCTGCTTCTACCTTCCACATGCTGAGACTGCAGGCTGCCACCACCTATGCTGGCTTTTGTGTTGGATTTGCAGATCCACACTCCAGTCTTCACATTTACAAGAGCTGTTTCACTGCACCATCTCTGCAGTCACTTCTTTCTTTCTTTTGTTGAGACAGGATTTCTCTGTGTAACTGTCCTGGTTATTCTGGAACTCACTTTGTAGACCAGGCTGAGCTTGAACTCACTGAGTTCTGCCTGCCTCCCAAGTGCTGGGATTAAAGGCATGCACCATTACTGCCTGGCTCTTTTCTCTTTTCACCTCAACCATTTCAGAGTAAATTACAAACACTACTTTGCCTTTTTTTTCCCACTCTTGTTGTGGGGTCTTGCAAAGTTACCCAGGCTAGTCTCAAACTCCTGGGCTTACATGGTCTTCTCTTGTTGGTCTCATGAATGACTAGAGTTACAGGTGCACACCATCCTCCAGCTTACCTCCAAACTCTTAAAGAACTAGTTCCTAAAACTGAGGGCATTCTCTTAGAGGCACAGGACCATAATAAAAAACCACAAAGAAGACACGGAAATGGCAATTCTACTTTACCCACAGACTTTCCTGATAGTTTGTCAACTGTCTAATTCACCATCCTTAACAGCCAAAGGAACATTTTCCTCCCTGGCTTCAATCCAATCTGGCATCAAGCACTGTTTACTGTGTGTGCTCACTGTCCTGTCCTTCCATCTCTGTCAGCCAAAGAGTTCCTGTTCCTGGTCTTCTGTGACCTTGACACTTTTGAAACACACAGAATGGTCTTCAGCTTATCTGAAGATGTTTCTCCATGGTTAGATTCAAGCTATGAACTTCTATCACAAAAGATATGCACTACCCCCCCACCCCGACACATACACACGAGAATTAGAGAATTTCAACTTTATCCTTCTAAATACTCAAATGCACCTGGCCCTGGGAATACTTCATGGACCTATGTCCTTCCAAAATGTAACAGCCAAGTGCCTGCTCTTTGTTTGCATTTCTAGAAAGATGCTTTGTACTTAGAGGAAAAGGTGTGCAGGGGCTGGAGAGATGGCTCAGTGGTTAAGAGCACTGCCTGCTCTTCCAAAGGTCCTGAGTTCAATTCCCGGCTCACAACCATCTGTAATGAGGTCTGGTGCCCTCTTCTGGCCTGCAGACATACTTACAGACAGAATATTGTATACATAATAAATAAATAAATAAATAAATAAATAAATAAATAAATAAATAAATATTTTTTAAAAAAGGTGCAAGCACTCACACTGAGCTAAAGCCTAGCCTATTCTATTTCTTTCATCTTAATTTTATCTTTGTCTGGCTTAATAAGTATAAAATACAATAGCTGAAAATTGAAAAGACTACAAAGAACACAGTGGACAATCACCCTCCAGAATCTCTTAGCCATTCTTCAGGAACAATTCACAGGATCAGTTTCTTGTTTTTCCTTCCAAAGGCATTTCATTCACATGCAAGCAAATACATGTACAACATGTTTATCTCTCCGACCACAAACCAATAAATTATTGATTCCTTACAGGGTAACAGCTCCTCTACATTTGTCTGTCCTGCGCAACAGCTTATCTTGTGCACTGTTCCATCCACATACATCTTCTTCAGTTTTTTATTCCAGCTGCATAATTTTTTTGTGTGAATATACTGTAATTTACTCAACCATCCTTATGTCAATAATTGTCTATGTTTTGGGGACCTGGAAAATATCTTAGTACATAAAGAGCTTGCCTAGTCAACATGAAGACCTAAATTCAATCCCCAGAAACCATGTAAGAAACCAGGTGTTAAGCCGGGCGGTGGTGGCACATGCCTTTAATCCCAGCACTCGGGAGGCAGAGGCAGGCGAATCCCTGTGAGTTCGAGGCCAGCCTGGTCTACAAGAGCTAGTCCCAGGACAGGCACCAAAAACTACAGAGAAACCCTGTCTTGAAAAAACAAAAAAAAAACAAAAAACAAAAAACAAAAAAAAAAAAAAGAAAAGAAAAGAAACCAGGTGTTAGATTGGTAAATTCTCAGCCAATGAAAGACTCTGGGCTGGGAGGTGGGAAGGTAATCAATCTCTCAGGATTCACGCCCAAGGTCCTCTGGCCTCCATAACTAAGTTGTGATTCTAAGCATCCACATCAACAGCCAATGCTCACATACAAATGAGTATTGGGTTAAAGACATGCACCACCACACCTGGACATTTAGGTTTTCTCTGATATTTTACTATGACATATAACATGATGACATATGTATATATAATTAGGACATCTATCAGGATTGTAGAGGTTAGTATATCATATTCTTATTTCCAAGAAGATGCAAAGCAGTTGGCGTGGCTGTGTACAGTAAGATCATTATTAGTTCTAAACTCCCACACCGGTGCTCATCCACCCTGCACCTTTAATTCCTAGCACACCTAAGGCATAGGTGTGCTCACAAGTGCCAGGGACTGCTTCAGCTGGGAGAAGCACTCGGAAGGGTGTGGGCGCTTACCTTGGGCAAATCTCAAAAGGACTTTCTCTTTTTTTCTCTGTAAAATGGTGGTCATGTGTTTATTGAGAGAGACATAAAACAGTAGGTGAAAAGCGCTTTTGCGTAATGTTTGCTACATAATAAGCAATTGATTTTCAAAAAGTTATCCAATCCGGTTACAGTCTCCTCCCTGCTTACCTTAAGCCTCTAAATTCCTAAAAGTCAAGGGGTATTTTGTTAACTGCTGACTGAGGAAGGACTTGGGTAAGTAAGGGTTGTTAAGTGATTTAAAGATGTCCTGCTGTGCAGGGGTGGGGGAGTGAGGGAGCTGGGAAGGCGGACAGAGGAGAATGCCTAGCCCAGAGGTGTTCTGAGATCACTTCCTAAAGGAGAGGAAATGTAATAGATGTTGGGAAGAAAGCAAAAACCAGGAGTAGGCCAGTCTGAATGTCACTGTTAAATCTGACTGGATCAAGAAGCAGTACATGATGTAAAACATCCGCAACTACATAAAGCAGGGTTTGGGAGTGGCTGGGGGGGGGGGGGCGGGGAAGACACGGAACAGTCACTTTGTTTCTAGGAAAGTAACAGCAGTAACCTTTAGCAATAAGGATGAGAATCACTATCCACAGGGGCAGTTCCCAGTAAGCTCAGTATACTGATAGCAAATAAAACTCAGTGTGGTATAGGAAATACACATTTGGCCTGTCGCCTTTACCTGGCAGGTAAATCTTAAATCCCTGGCCTCTCCAAAGGGTGCTAATGATGCGGCTGAACCTGGGAAGGTTAAGGATGGGTGCTAGCTGCCAGAAAAACAGTCGAGGCAAAACTAATAGATTGTGGCTTCTGCTCTCTGCACGTTGTCATCTGTCCGGCCTCCTCAAATACCTTCTCAGTCATTTTTAGTTCCCGTGCTGTCATTCACTCACTGTCCTGTCCCAAACTCTAAGAAAGTGAGGGATGAAACAGATAACAAACTAAAGATTAAACTTAGCACCAAAGGCCAATGATTTAATCAATCTTAAGTCTCCAAAATGATAGTTTAGCTCGCTTCAGGATAGCTTCCTGGGAATAAGTACATCTGGAGAGTGCAGGAAGCCCTCCTCCTACCTTGCCCTGTGTAGTAGGTTGTCATCTGGGGTTCACTGCATCCTTTATAATATCCTTAACAACAGTCAGTAAACATTGTTTCCCTGAGTTCTATGAGTCACTCTAGTGAAGAAATGGAAGTCCTAGCTTCTATTCTCAGCACCCACATGAAGGCTGTCAACCATAGTAACTTCAGTTACTGATGCCCTCTTTTGGTAACCTCAGGCACCAAGCACATAAGTCATGTACACATGCACATGCAGGTAAAACACTTGTACACATGAAACAAAACAAAAGTATATTAAAAATAATAATAAGTACTAGGGAGAGGGCTCAATTGATAAAGCACCTGCCACTGTACATTTACAAATAGTTAAGTGGTAAATGCTTTTTAGATATGTTTCCCATAATAAAAAGTTGAAATAAATGTTCATTGATAACCAGTAATAATCACTGTTCCACTTCTTCATGGTAGAGATGGGATGTGACAGGTCTCTTTTCTCATGATAACCATGAATGAATCCATGGCCAGCCACCAAGAGGCAAGATTTGGCACAATCAATAACAGCCGTGCCTCCCAACCCTTCCTCTACCCAGCCAAATTGGCATTGTTCACTCACTACCATTGCAATCTCCTGGGCTCAGGTCTTGAACTGTGATCTTCTGAAATTCTTAGGGTCCAATCTGCTGCTCAGGTAGCAGGCTGACTGTAATATCAATGAAGCTCAGCACATAGTAGTAAAGAGTAGGGACCAGTGGCAGCCAACATCACAGCATGTAGTCTACAGGTTTAATCTCATCTGCACCCTTTACTTCTTTGTTGTATTTGCATCAGAGCATGAGACACTACAACTACCTAAGGTTCACCTCTAAGACCTTTTGAGGAAGAAGGGGGGGGGGAGCCCGCAGTGGGCTGTAAAGGTTGCTCCTATCTGGCTCACTGAGGACATGTGAGCACAGGCATGCTGGGAACCTAGTTTAGCAGCCCACTCCCATACCCTCACCCTCACCAGGTTTCTTATTTCATAAATTCTCAGGCTTTGGTGCTAAATTTATTTCTTGGATCTCTGACTACTGACCTGATTTGCATGGGGGTTTTGTTGTTGTTTCTTTTTTATGCAAGATTTAGGAAACTCCTTGCCATGGTTTGAATGTGAAATGCCCCTCCCTGCAGGCTCCTATGTTTGACTACTTGATCCCTAGCTGGCAGTGCTGTTTCCGCAGGCTGGAAACCTTTAGAATGTGAAACCTAACAAAAGGAAATAGGTCAGGTTTTATAGCTTGGCCTTGTTTTCTGTCCTTTGTTTCTTGATCAGCTGAGATATAAGCAAGCAGCTGCCATACACTACCCCCACCATGGAGCCATCTGCACAATGTCTTTCCTGCCATGCTGTCCCTCCATGATACATTTCATCCGCTCAAACCAAAAGGAATCCTTCATGCTTTCTGTTGCTTCTTTGAAGTCAGGTATTCCATCAAAAATAAATAGTCACTACTAAATACAAGCCTTTCCAGGGTACCCAGCCCTGCGGGGGTGGCCAGAGGGAGCAGTGGGCTCAGTACCGATCACAAGGACAAGACACTGAAGAGAAATAACTCAAATTCATCACATTCGGGATCCAAGGAGCTCACACTGATCAAATCAGTTCATTAATTTAGTGCCCACATCAAGCCAAAGAAGTTGTTTAAAACTTAGGTTCAGGAAACATAAAACAGCAAGAAGTCAGGCAGGAGTGACAGCCTCACGAGTAAGAAGCGCCACATTAAAGTTGAGAACAAGTACAGTGAACATAAAGAGCTTTTGTTCTGTTCACATTTAGAATGTGAGCTAAAGCTTTTACATCTAACTGATTGCTGGAACAAACAACCTTAGAATTCAGGAAAGAAAATGTACTAAGCTTAGCTCTAACTTGTGAAAGGAAACTGAAGCAGAAATACAATGAACAAATAACAAAATAATGCACATTTCAGTACAAGTTCCCTATTCTTGCTATGAAATGCAAGCCTATTAGATCCTTTGAACATGTGTTGACCAGTTTCATGTCAACCTGACATAAACTGGCATCATCTTTGAAAAGGAAACCTCAGTTGAGAAAATGCCCCCCCACCAGATTCTTTATTTTCTGTGCATTGGAGTTTTGCCTGCATATCTGTATGAGGGTCTCGGATCTTGAAATTACAATTGTTAGCTATCATGTGGGTGTTGAGAAGTGAACCCTGGACCCCTGGAAGAGCAGTCATTGTTCCTAACCATTGAGCCATCTCTCCAGCCCCAGTGAAGCATTTTCTTGATTGATGGTTGATGTGGGAGGACCCCTGGACTGGTAGTCCTGGAGTGTATAAGAAAGCAGGCTGAGCAAGCCATGAGGAGCACTCTTCAATGGCCTTTGCTTCTGCTTCGGTTCCTGCCTCTAGTTCCTGCCCTGACTTCCCTGGATAATAGTGTTATGGTTTTCGTCTCTTTAAGAGACAAGCCACACCCACTCCCGGCAACCCCTGCCCTCCTCCCACCATCTTGAATTCTCACTGTCCCCTCTTGGCACGTGCGCGTCTCTCCTCTACTTCTCTCTCTTTCTCTCTCCTCTAAGTAATAAATATCCAATTCTATTCTGTACGATGTGTCTGCCAATGTGCCTTCTACCCGCTGCCTGCTAACACCTGCTCACATGGTGGGACCAGCGTGCCCCACAGCAAGCCGCTCTCCCTGACCCACCGTGAGCAGTTCAGGATCCGCCAGGCTTGCGGCTGCTCTGTGGGGGATCTTGCAGCATTTTTAAAATTGGTGCCATGACTCAGATAGGCGCTCCTGCCTGAAACTCCTCCCAGGGTCAGGATCCTGAACCCGGTTCTTTTTCCACTCCCACCACCGGCTTCCCAGCTTCAATCTGTGAGTCTCCCCCAGTTCTGCTACATTTGCTCCCCTTCACCGGAATCATGTTTGGACTGACCCCTGGGTCAGTCTGCCCACGCGTTTGCACTGTACACTCCCAATGCAGTGCATTCGACTGGAGGCCCAGGGTCTCCCATTTTCTTCATCTCTTTTTTTCCTTTTTTTTTCTTTTCTTTCTCTTCTCTCGTCATCGTAACCGCCGCCCAGAGCGCCTCCAGCCTCTCTGGTTTCTGAGTCAACCAACCAGATCCAGGTAGGCCATCATATCCCACTTGTGGTCCTCGTCCACAAGTCCTGGGTGTTCGCGCCGATTTGCATCCTGCCTATTTCCGAAGACGTTTTGTTATAGGCCTTGGGTGCTGCTATTTCACGGGTTTTCGCGATTTTGGCTCTGGATAGCAACCGGCTCCCTGGCTTTTTTTTTTTTAAATTCCAGCCGGCTTTTCAATTCCAGCCATGGCATGGTGCAGTTTTCTCGGTTCCAGCCTTTTGCCCCCCTCTGCGGCTTGTGTTGTGGCATGGTGGCTCAGCAACAGGGCAGGTCATGCCTTTAGATCCCTCTCATTAAGCTTAAAATCTTTACAGCTCAAAAATTGTGACTTTTTTCATACAACACGTGGCTGCTGCCATGTTGACTGGGGTCAGGTGACTTCGCCACCATCTTGGCTGAGAGCCAGGTCACGTGACCAAGCTCTCCCATCTTTACTTCAGTATACCCTGCCTTGTCCCCCGGTTTTCACTAAATTCCTCTTGTTGACTCTGTTACATGTGTTTTGTGCAGTGGCATGCCTTTGATGGGGTCCATCAAAAGCATCCACATTCCCCAATTCCTGTACACTCTTTCTGTGTATAATAATTGTTCATTACATCTCATTTCAGACTACAAAATCACAAGTCTCATGTTTTAAACTGGTATGTACTTTTAAGTCTCTTAAAAATATATTAAGCTATTCTCTACTATTGTCAGTTCTGTCATTAACCTTATATTGCAAACAGCTTTTTTTCCTTCTTTCTGCCTTTTGACGAGTGTAAATCTTGCCTGTTAAGAGCCAGTACAGTCAAGCTCAGACTCAACTGTTATTCTTTTGGTCTGGTCCCTTTAAGGGGCAAGCCACGCCCACTCCCAGCCACTTCCGACCTCTCTGTCGCCATCTTAATTCCTTCCTTCTGTTTCCTTTCTTGGCGTGTGCACATGTGTCTCCTCTATGTCTCTTTGTCTCTCTGTCCCTCTGTCTCTCTGTCTCTCTGCCTCTTCTTTAAGTAATAAATGTTTATCTTTATATTCAGCCTTATGTTTATTTATTATGTCCTGTAAGCCTTTTATCCACTGCACCTGGTCACCTGCCCGCCTGACTCTCCTGGCCGCATAGCTGGTACCAGACTGTCCGGGATGAGCCCTCTGCAGCTCGCCACGGGGAACCTGCACCGCTCTAGCCGTCTCTGCCTGGACTAGCGGCTGTGGTCACGCCACATTATTTTTTAAAGAACAAAATCAACCTTCCAGACAGATTCTATACTGCAGTTATACCTAATAAACAGCCCTCAACTGTTCAGAGATCTGGAAAATATGATATTTAAATATTTAATTATTAAAAAACTTTTCATAACAAAAAGAGACAGGTTGGCTCCTAGCAGCAGCTCTCTATTTCCTCCAAAGAAGACAGAAGACAAATGGGCACACAACAACGTCCATCCGCAGTTCACTTCAACTGCCGAGCGCTGACCATTGGGAAAAACTGCCTTTCATCTAAACTAAGGATCTCCAGACATGGACAGAATCACTGGGATCGACAGCCTAGCTGCTCAGGTCAAGGTAGGCCTGTCTTCCTACAGATTTCTTAGCCCACAAGGTCTTTTGGAGCCTGGCAGGACCTGAGCTAAACAGCAAAGATCAAGTGCAACCTTCAGTGACCATGGAGGACCCAAAAAAGAGTAGCTCTGGGTGCCAACCAAGTAAGTTCTCTTTCATTTTTTAATCAGTAACTCAAATAAAATCTTATCTTTCTCAAAGATCTCTGATACAGTCTGATAGCTGAGAGGTTTTGTCAGGTTACCTCATCAAACTTTATTTATTTATTAAAAATTTCCACTTCCTCCCCACCTCCCCCTTCCCCTCCCTCTCCAGTCCTAAGAGCAGTCAGGGTTCCCTACTCCGTGGGAAGTCCAAGGTCCTCCCCTCTCCCTCCAGGTCTAGAAAGGTGAGCATCCAAACAAACCAGGCTCCTACAAAGCCAGTCCATGCATTAGAATCAAAACCCAGTGCCATTGTCCTTGGCTTCTCAGTCAGCCCTCATTGATAGCCACATTCAGAGAGTCCGGTTTGATCACATGCTCCATCACTCCCAGTACAGCTAGCCTTGGTGAGCTCCCATTAGATCAGTCCCACCATCTCTGTGGGTGGACACACCGGGAGAACATGAGCAAGGAAGTCAGGACCAAACAAATTTCAAATCAACTTTCTTATGCTGCCTTTCATGGTCTTAAAAAATACTTTTCATTGTACAAAAATATGCCACAGTCATTATGTGTCTAAAACTTCTGTTTTCACAAACCCAAGGAATTCTTGTGAGTTCCAGGGAGCCGAATTAAAGGATCTACCTTAACAGGTCAGATACCCCCTCAATTCCCTGGTCCTAAAATTTTTTTTTTCCTTAGTTTAACTTTGTTCTTTGTTCTGCCAATACCTTAAACAGGATAAGAGACACCAGACATTTCCATGCCACAGACACTGGACAGGAGCAAAGAGACCAGCAATGCCAGGATGTGGCCAGCACCCAGCCTTCTCAGGTTCCCCCCCCCTCAAAGACAACGCCCACAAATAAGCCGGAAGCAGTTTTGAGAATCCATCACCCCAATTCTGTCAAACTGGTGTCTAATCTCCTGATTTTTATTATTAAAAAGAGCTGGGAATGTTATGGTTTTCATCTCTTTAAGAGACAAGCTACGCCCACTCCCGGCGACCCCTGCCCTCCTCCCGCCATCTTGAATTCTCACTGTCCCCTCTTGGCACGCGCATGTCTCTCTCCTCTTCTCTCTCCTCTAAGTAATAAATATCCACTTCTATTCTGTATGATGTGTTTGCCCATGTGCCTTCTACCTGCTGCCTGCTACCCGCTACCTGCCCACACCAGCTCGGGACCAGCGGGCTCTGGACCCACCGCGAGCAGCTGGGGACTGGCTGGGCTTGCAGCTGCTCTGTGGGGGATCTTGCAGCATTTTTAAAAAATAGACTACAAGCTTTAAGATGAAATAGACCCTTTTCTTCCCAGCTTCCTTTTGGTCATGGTATTTTAACACAGCAATAGAACTCTAACAAAGACAGTATAGTCTCTCAGTTTTGAAAAGAATTGCAACAAATTGCTAAAACTGCTATGGAAATGAGCAGTCACATGTATGTGAAACAAATATCACTACCTTCCTGCTTAGTGAGGTTTTCAAGCACCTTGAGAGACCCTATTTCATCTGCTCCTCATCTCAACAACTGAAAAAGTCTACTGTAGGTGTGACCTTGGAGAGTTTCCTCTCTGGACACTCAATAGCCTAAGGGCTCTCCACCCACACAGCAAGGCAGTCCACCAAACCACTCTGACTAATGAGCTACTGGAAACCCAGAAGTGGGGTAGGAGGAAATATGGCTAAAATATTTTTCAACTGCAGTAGAAAGTAAAATGTAGACAATTTTAGCTAGGCTATATATACCTGAGAAGCTGAAGGCTTTCATTAAGGATTTCAGCAAATTAAAAAGGAAAAAAAAAAAGAGGATTGGGGAGTACTGCTTAGTGGTAGAACACTTGCAGAGAGGGTTTAATCCTCAGTACTGCTGAGAGACTATGCCTTTGACTAACATAATTTTATTTGCTTCTTTGTTTGTTTTTTTTTTTTAAATTTAAGACTTTATAGGCTTGGCTATCTCTATATAAACAGAGGTATAAAGTTAAGATGAGTAAGACCACAACAGTTTAAAGGCTGCTGCCTGTATCTACTGAGGGCTCATTTAACAACTGCTGTAAATGCCAACGATGAAGCTAAGAGTGAATGTTCCAGTTGTAAAAACAACAAAACTACTTCAGAAATAAAATTTAATGCCATTGGTGGGGTGGGCATTCAGAAAAGCATTCAGACACTGGCAAGTGAAGGAAGATTAATTTTGGAGTAAACAGCCTTTTGATTTTATGACAGTGAGTAGTTTCAACTCCAAAACTGTTCTATAAAGCATCTTAAAGAAATGTTCCTCGGGCTACCTGTTGCTCCTGCAGAAGTCCCACACCTACACGGCAGCTCACAGCTGCCTATTACTCCAGTCTTGGGGATGCAATATTCTCTGGCCTCCATGGGAGCCTGCAAACATGTGGTGCACATAATGAGCTGCAGGAAACCAGAAGTGGGGTGGGAGGAAATACAGCTAAAATATTTTTCAGTTGCAGTAGAAAGTAAAATGTAGACAATTTTAGCTAGGATATATATGCCTGAGAAGCTGAAGACTTTCATTAAGGATTTCAGCAAATTAAAAAAAAGAAAGAAAGAAAAAAAAAAGGGAGTCGGCACACACATAAACAAAATAAGAACTAAATAAAAAGATTAAGATCTTTAAGGAAGGAAAGGAGCAGGGGAGGGAACAAAGAAGATGAGGGAGGAAAGAAGGAAAAAAGTAAAGAATGGAAGGGAGGGAGCAAGGGAGGGAGGGAAGAAGGAAGGAAGGGAAGGAGGGAGGGAGGCAGGCAGGCAGGCAGGCAGCCCTGTCAGACCTCAGGACTAGAAAGATGTCAGTGATTAAGAGCACTTGCTGCTCTTACAGAGGACCTGGGTTTAAGCTATCAGCATTCACACAGCAGCTCACAACCAACTGTAAATGTAATTCCCAGAGATTTTACACCTTTTGGCTTTGGCAGGTACTTCACATACATGGTATATTTACATACATGAAGGCAAAACACTTATACACATAAAATAAAATCTAAAATAAAAGAAAAAATGCTCCTAATTGATTCTCTGACCACCATCAAGAAAGATATTCTAGCTGGGCAGTGGTGGCACATGCCTTTAATACCAGCACCCGGGAGGCAAAGGCAGGCAGATCTCTGTGAATTCGAGGTCAGCCTGGTCTACAGGCTTCAGGACAGGCTCCAAAGCTACAGAGAAACCCTGTTTCAAAAAACTGAAAAGAAAAGAAAAGAAAAGGAAAGAAAGACAGACAGACAGACAGACATTCTATAACTACAAGAGTTGAATTACTATTTAAAAATAAACAAAAAACCAGATTGGAAAAACGAGAAGAGAAGCAGGGCCAGACAAGGTTCAGGAGTGAGCCAGGGTGGCCACTCCTTCTCCACTCTTAAGTCCTTCAAGTGCTCCACGCCAGGCAATAGCTCCTTCCTTTCCTTGTGCACAAAAGGCTTCTAGGACTATCAATTAAAACTTTTCTTTTAAGAAAGGCTCTTTTTTTCCAGTTAGAGGAGTTAGAGCACTCTTTTCTTCATAATTCAAAGGAAGAAGCAGTAAAACTTTCTGTTAGCACAGGGAATGTGGACTTTCCCCCATCTAGTTCAAATAAGAACTTTTCATGTACCAAAAACAAGGTAACTCCTCCCATCCCATTTGACAGTCTGTTCATGAGGCAGTAGGGCTCAATCAAGTCCTTCAAAGGAATCCCTACCATTCACTCAAAGAAAAGGAAAACCCAGGTGATGAGACTTGTTGGGGGTCTGTGTCTGTCAAACGCACATGAAAATTCTTGAGAGTTCAAAAGAGCTCTGTGTGAGTTCTAAGGGATGACAAACCTTGATGTCTGCCTTTGCCTTTTATAAGGAATAACTGCTTGGCTGATAAAATGTGACCACAATGTCAGAGAAATCCATCATGGGGGCTCTATTCTGTTCTCAAGAGCCTTAAAGAGGCAGTGTGTCATATTGCTGCAGAACATAGCATCTGAGTTAGGATGAATTCATAAAGTGTGTCCAGCTGGTGGGAGAGATGAGCACCCTCTCGCGGGGAACGCACTGTCTTTCTTCCAGGCCTACTGTCCTCTGGCAGACTACAGGGGCATGGTACCTCAAGTCCTGAGCTGTTTCATGGCTGGTCTGTGGTTGGGATGGATCCACCTGTGGGCCAGCTCTTCCAATGTAAAAGGGGCAATTTCAAAGTATATTTAAGGGAACTTGGACCTCAGTTTCCATGTGTCTGGTGACAGAAGACTACCAAACATCTCATTCCTCTATTCACCTGTGTCCAGACTTCCTGCTATGTCTCTAGTTCTGGAATGTTGGTCCCTGTGCTCTGACTGCATCAGTGGCCTTTCCACTCTAATTGCTGACTTTCCCAGTCTGGTGACATCACCTAAAGCTCTGCAGGCTTCTCTGCCTCTCAGCAACTACTGACAAACTCCCCAGCCCCACAGGGAGGAAGTAGTACCAGAAGCTGGGTTTGTTTTTCTAAGTATCCCCTTAGTATCTCCAGTAGCTGACCAGGACTGCGCTACTCTTGCAGGAAACTGAACTCGATTTGAAAGTTGTGTGCTGTGGTAAATACTCCAGTTACCTTATGACTGTGTTTATCAGAAACTTTTGAACTTACCAGTGCCAGTACAGGTTGTCCCAGACAAGAGCAACACTGCTTTATGGCCTATCTTACATAACAAAGTAATCAAGATACAACTGGTATCCTGGAATAGTCTTCTCCTAATAAAGAAAAGGAACAAAAAAGCACCAAGAAAGTCTGTCAACAGAAGTGGTGTCTGAAAATGCCCTACTATTAAAATATCATGTAGAGTGATCTGGTTCCAGGTTTTTATTATTAAGACCAATTAGAATTTGCGCTACATCATCCTAACTTTGAAATTGAATAGTAATAGTCTTCTCTGTGCATAATTTTTCACATAGCAGACAAAGGGAGAAAGTACTTGAAAAGCATATGTCTAATAAAGATTTATATAGAGAATAAAGAGTAAATAATAAAACTGGGCATTGGTGGTCCATGCCTTTGATCCCAGCACTTGGGAGGCAGAGGCAGGCAGATCTCCGAGTTCAAGGGCAACCTGGTCTACAGAGCTTACCCTGTCTTGGAAAAAGAAAAAGAAAAAAAGAAGTAAATAATAAGACAGGACTAGACACGTGGCTCAGCAATTAAGAGCACATACTGCTTTTATAAAGTTCAGGTGCCAGCACTTACATCAAGAGGCTTACTACTCCAGGGATATCCAAAGCATCTAACCTGGACGGTAACTCACATACACAAGATAAACACGTAATTAAAAAATAATTAAATAATTAAAACAAAATAACAAAGGATCTGAGTAAACATTTTTCTCAGATATTTACAAATGGGTAATAACATATTAAAAGATGTTTAAAAGCTAAGGGCATAACTCAGTGGTACAGTAGGAACATATATGTGCAGAGCCCTACATTCAATCTTCAACACAAACACACATACACACAGTATCTCAAAGGGAATAAACACACACAATGCCCAACGGGAATAATATGACATGAGATGTTACACAGTTGAACCTTTGAAAATATAGTAAGTAGGACATAATGGTACATGCCTGCAATCCTAGCACTCAGGAAGGTTAGGCAGAAAAACTGCAAGTTCAATGACAGCCTATATATATGTGTGTGTATATGTGTGTATGTATACACACACACACACACACACACATATATATATAGAGAGAGAACAATAAAAAGAAAAGGAAAGGAAGGAAAAAACTACAATAAGTGAACAAAGTCAGTCACAAAAAAAAACACTTATTATCTCTTTAAAGTCCAGAACTGTAAGTCTATACAGACAAACCGTAGATTAGTGATTTTACAGGCAGGACTGGAAGGGTGGAGCTAAGAGGTACATGTTTCCTTGAGGTGATAAAAATGTTCTAAAACCAAACATATATGTGGGATATATTTTTAAATAAAATACTGAATTAGAAAAAGTTCTGATAGAATTGTTTTAAATAAAAAATAAAAGCTACCCTCTCCCTTCCTATCCCATCTCTACATGTGGCCACCGCTGATATTCTCTTGTGAATCCTCCTGTTACACAAACCCAGCACACAGAAAACAGTTATGTCTATAAGCACATGCTTAAGTAAAACCATACAGCATGAGTCACATTTTAAAATGTTGTGAGCATCTCTTAAGATACTTAAAGTATTTGCAGTAAATACTACTTTTAACATGGCAATGTAGCAAAAACTTACTCAAATATTTACCTACTAAAGGACTTTTTTTGGTGGTGGTGATTCCAGGGCTAAACCCCAATGCTGGGCAAGCACACTACCAATGAACAACATCCTCCCTTAATATTTTCACTTTTACCCTTATTGAAAATCAGTATGTATGATTGGTTGTGACACGGAAAGACCATCCATATATTCAAACACAAGGAATGTCTTCGAATGAAAGGAAAAGTATCTGCTCAGGACCCCCAAGACCAAGTTCTCAGCACAAAGGGGATTTATCTGCCCCAGAGGATTAAAGGGCAGGGAATAAGAGACAAAGACAGGAGACAGAGGATGAGAAAGAAGGGAAAGAGAACAGGGAGAGAGGCAGGGGTATTGTCTCAGAGGTGAACAAAGGACTGCCTCTGGATAGAGAGGAGACAGGCGAGGGCCCAAAGGAAAATGGCAGCTTATAAAGGTACAAGGGGAAACCCCGTGTTGGAGTGAGGTGTTTAATTTTAATTGGGTATGTTAATTAAGTGAGCCAAAGGGGGCTTTTGATTACTGAACTTCAATACTTAGATAGCTGGGCCTTGGTAGTCAGCCTGAGGGAAGAAGTGTTCAGATAAGGGAATAGATCTTGGAGGCTGGCTTTAGGAATGCAATGATTTTTAGCAAGGCAGAGGGGATCAAGGAGAAAGGCAAGGCCTGCCAGAGCCATGCCTACCATGCTCAAGCTGGCCAGAGTCCCTTCACTTAGGAGCTGGACAGCTTACTCAAGGGACTGACTACAGAGCATTTCTAGAACCTAGGAGTTTGTGGCCACCTTCAGCAGTGTAGGGAGACCCTGCCTGGTTAAAATACTCAAAATAAAGCCAGGCAGGGTTGCACACGCCTTTGGTCCCAGCACTTAGGAGGCAGAGGCATGTGAATCTCTGTGAGTTTAAAGGCAGCCTGGTCTAAAAAAATAAATAAATAAAAATGAAAATAACTTAGACAAAGACTAACCATATACATTTTCATTGTTCATGTGTGTACAGGTAGTGTGTGTGTGTGTGTGTGTGTGTGTGTGTGTGTGTCAAAGCTGGGTATTTTTTCTCATTGATCTCCACCTTAATATTTTGAAACAGGGTCTCTCGCTGAACCTGGAGCTTATCACCTCAACTGTACTGGTTAGCCAGGAGGTCCCGGGATCCTCTTGCCTCCATCACTTAGTACTTGAATTCCAGGCGTGCACCACTGAGCCCTACTTTTATGCAGGTAATAGAGCTCAAACTCGGTTTCTCGCGCTTATGCAGCAAGTAACTAACTGACGAGGCCATCTCCCCAACCCCACTGTACTTTTATTTATCTTTAGCAGGGTTGGGCTCAGACCGGGGTCTGGTGCAGTGTTCCCAGTGAGCTATGTCCCTAGCTCCACAGTGACTATTACTTAACTTTCTCACAGCTTTCGGTACTTTCTGAACCTTTTCCTTTCTTGTCTGTTTTTTTGTTTTGGAACCAGGTCTCACTACGTAGTCCAGGATGCCCTTGAACTCACCATTCTCCTACTTTCACATCCTGCGTGCTAGGATTATAGGGTCATGTCACCATGCCCAGCTTTGAATTCTTTTCAAGAGTATTCAGTCCGTTTTCTTTGCTTGTTTATTTATTTATTTATTAGGGTTTTTTTGTTTGTTTGTTTTGCAACAAGGTCCCATATAGCCCACGCTAACCTCAAACTCAGTATGTAGCAGAGGATGACCCTGAATTTGCGATATTCCTGCCTGTAGTATTCATTATCACAAATTATTAAATTCTAATTGTTTATCATCATTGAGCGAATCTTACAGAGTTACTCAGCGTCCATAGAACGAAGGTAGCTTAGGAAGGATTAGACGCAGTCCCATCTAAAGCTGAGCAGACCTTGTTTCTACACAATGGACGCTGACACTGCACCATAAACAGCTCTGTGGCAGCCGAAAACATTGCAGCAATTAAACATTTTTACTGGATTAAATCTCCAGTCCAACATTCTGGAACCCTCTTAGAAACTCCCATCAGCCTTTACACACTCAGGAGGAAACCCTCTCTGGGTACTGCCCCGTTTCACTTTGGGTTTGGTGCCAGAGATCAAACTCTGCCTCAGCAAGGCTAAGCATTCACTCTACACCTTAGCCTCGCCCCAAGGCCCTGGTCCCAGTTCCATGAAGCAAGAAGGATCTATGATGAGCGCTCGAAGCTGCATGAAGCCTGGTCCACCTCTGCATCATGTCTGTGTCCCCCCATCACTCACCACCACAGCTGTGCTTTTGAGACAGGGTCTTTTCACTGAACCTGGAGCTCAAGTGATCCACCTGTCTCTGTTCTCCCTTGCTCTGGGATTACAGGCACTTGCTGCTATTCTGAACTTAGGTCCTCATTGACTTTATCCACTGAGCCATGTCCTCACCATCCCCCCCTCCACACACACACTTCTTTCCTTCTTCCTGCTCAAAGTGGCTCCTACCTCAACTCCCACCTAATAAACTTATCTTACATGTCACCGAGAAACAGATCCCTTCCGGGCCTACCAACACTCACTAACCCCTTCCAGTAACAATGCAGGAATCATCCCCAGTCACACCAAAGACAAGCCACGAACCCAGGTGGCTCCAGAGCCAGGCCTTCTTGGGCCCTGAAGACCTCTTCTTTGTCTATCCTACAGTGTTACTTTCTTTCCCTTTGGGAATATCCACAACAGCAAATATGTACTAGAATTTCCTATTTTTATTGAAATATAAAAGCCAGGCCTTGTGGGGCATGCCTCTAATCCCAGCATTCAGTAGAACACACACACACACACACACACACACACACACACACACACCATGGGGTTTAGGGATGAGGGCTGGGTTTTAGGTCAGTAATAAAGCCTTTGTCCAGCATGCATGAAGTCCTTGGTCCAATCTGATCCTAAGTACTTAAAAAATAAGTTTGAAGATTTCTAGGCATTATATTGCTTGTAGTGATATTTCATTTGTATTTTAATAAATAAAGTGTGCCTGAAGATCAGAGAGTAAGACAGCTGTATTGATTAGTCTTACAGATCAGGCAGTGATGACACACACTTTTAATCCCAGTAGCCACACTAGTTTGTCATAGAAACTGGGTGGTGCATGCCTTTAATCCCAGTCTTAAAGAGGAATATAAGATGGAGGAGATAGCTCTCAGACACAGTCTTATTCTGAGATTCTGGAAGGCAAGATCACCATTTCCAACTGAGATAGACATTTCCAACTGTCATCTACCCTGGAACTGGAGCCACAGAGAACCAGAGGCTGACTGTTTTGCTTTTCTGACCTTCAGGTTGAAGCCCAATTTCTGTCTCTAGGCTTTTATTAATTTGCTACAATTGTTGATGTGGAATGACCTTCGGTATATGTGTTGCTTTCATTGGTTGATGAATAAAGCTATTTTGGCCAATGGTTTAGCACAGTAAAGGCATGTGGGAAATCTGAACAGAGATAGAGAGAGATAGGTGGAATCAAGGAGAGGTCATGTAGCCACTGAAGGAGAAAGATGCCAGAACATTGCTGGTAAGCCACAGCCTCGTGGCAATATATAGATAAATTGGAATAGGTTAATTTAATATGTAAGAGCTAGCTAGGAATATGCCTGAGCCATCAGCCAAATAGTGTTGCAATTAATATAGTTTTTATGTGATTATTCGGGTCTGGGCAACTGAGAAGTGAAAGCATAATCTCGTTTACACACTGTATTCTGATAAAATGTTTACAATGAACAATGTTTCCCTTGGACCCTGTTTCCTACCCAACTACCTGTGTATCTGTCCACTCCTTCTCACTTGTACCAAAAAGAGTTCATCTCCATTGTCTCATTTGAGAATATACTTTTTAAAATTTATTTTTATTTCCTGTTCATTGATGCCTTGCCTGAATGTATATCTGTGTGAAGGAGTCATATACCCTGGAACTGGAGCCACAGAGAGCTGTAAGATACCACACAGGTGCTGGGAATTGAACCTGGGACTGCTGGAAGAGCAGCTAGTGCTCTTAATCACTGAGTCATCTTTCCAGCCCCAAGGATATACGAGAGAGAGAGAGAGAGAGGAGAGAGAGAGAGAGAGAGAGAGAGAGAGAACACACATCCCAGATCCCAGGCAGGCTTGGAACTCACTATGTAGTCAAGAATGACTTTGATCTGATCTAAGTTCTAAGATCATATAGGCATGCACCTCCACCAGCGGTTTACGTCATCCTAGGTGTTGCACCCAGAGCCTTGTGCATGCGAGGCAAACACTTTGCCAACTGAGACTACATCCCCAGCTGAAAGTACTTTTTCAAATATATGTGCTAAAGGCCAGGTTTACTCCACACTTCTCATCCCACTGGGCCTTTCAATGGTATTCACAACCTCCTGAAAACTCTGCCCTGATTCCCTTCCTGTGGCCTTCCTCCTATGTCCGGAGCATCTGCTTCACAACCTCCTGAAAACTGCCCTGATTCCCTTCCTGTGGCCTTCCTCCTATGTCCGGAGCATCTGCTTCACAAGCCCTCTGCTGGTTGGAGCTGCAGCAACTGTACTGCTCAGGTTCTCTCTAGGTCCCTCCTCCCCAGTAGCTTTATACCCTCCCCAGGCTCCTCTACTCCTAGGACAAGGGCAATAGTTGTCTCTGCCTACATACTTTGGGCCAATATTATAGAAAGCCTAATTATTTTTCATCATCCAGATGCCAAAGTCACTGTTGTTACCTCCTTGGGCGACCATTTTACACATTCTCTCCCACCTGACTCTCCTTTAACACTCTCGTAGGCTTTAAAAGGACTGGGGATCTAGGGAATTATGTAAATGGAAAACACTAAGTGCCATAACTCATACACAGAAAACCATCAAAAAACGTCCCTTGTTGCTGAACGGTGGTGGCACGCGCCTTTAATCCTAGCACTCAGGAGGCAGAGGCAGGCGGATCTCTGTGCAGTTCAAGGCCAGCCTGGTCTGCAAGAGCTAGTTTCAGGATAGGCTCCAAAGCTACAGAAAAACCCTGTCTCAGAAAAAAAAAAAAGAAAAGAAAACAAAAAAAGAAAAAAATGTTCCTTGTCATCAATGTCGATATTAATAAAACTGTTAATAGACCCTAATAATTCATGTTCATCCTAGGATTAAAAGAAATTAAAATAGCCATGGGGAAAAAACATAACCATAGATTCTTTCTGCTCTTGCATATGCAAGATATACTCAAAATTCAAAGCATGCAAGCTACAAACTATAAACTCCCCAATAAATGTAAAGGTTTGTCCAGTCAGAAAAACAATGAAACAGAGAGCTAGGAATTTAGTTCAGTAGTAGAACGTTGGACCAGTTTATATGAGGTCCTGGGTTTGATTCCCCAGAATATTAAAAAAAAAAAAAAAGAAACAAAAAGAAAGAAAAGAAAAAAAAGTTGAACATAGGTTTGTAGGTTTGCGGACTTGAGTTTCAGCAAAATAATGATAAACTGCATCATCTAGTGCGCTCCCAATCTAAGGCCAAGCAACATTTTTCAGGCCATGTTGCTGCATTACACGAAAAGGATTCTGTTAATGATATTCTAGTTTCTGTTATCCTCATTTCAGTAGGGATATCTTCATTTTCTTACATTTATTCTAAATTTGTTATAGTAGATAAGAACAAATGGTGAGAATACAGAGAAACCAGGGCCTTCATATGCTTTTGGTGACATAAAACACTGTAGGCACCTTGGTAAAGAGGCTAACAATTGATCAAGAGTCTAAACAGGTGGCGCACACCTTTAATCCTAGCACTTGGGAGGGCAGAGACAGGAGAATCTCCGTGAGTTTGAGGCCAGCCTGGTCTACAGAGCGAATTCCAGGACAGTCTCCAAAGCTACACAGAAAAACCCTGTCTTAACCCACCCCCAAAAAAAGTCTAAACAGTTACCAGATGACACACTGGTTCCTTATGAAGCTATAATAAACCCTAGTAGAATAACATATTTCCCCAAAGAACTTATACATAAATATTCATAGTGTTATTCGTAAGAGCTAAAAACTGGAAACAATCCAAATACCCATCAACTAATAACAGGATGCATAAAATGTGGAATATCTATATACATGCCCATAAAAAGAATGAAGAATTGGGAGGTTAAGGCAGAATGCCAACAAGGACTTCACAGACAGGCCATATCTCAAAAAAACAGCTACCCATGCTCCTATAGCAACCCTAATTAAACTCAGAGGGTTGCCAAAAACTGAAATAAGGAAGAAAGGAAGGAGGGAAGAAGGGAAGGAAAGAGAGAGGGAAGGAGAGAGGGAGGGAGGGAAGGAAGGAGGAAGTAAAAGAAGACAAGACAATGAAAGGAAGACTGACTGGGAAAAGGAAGGAAATCAAAAAGAGGGGAAAAGAAAGGATTAGGGGGTAAATATGTTCAAAATATGTTATACAAATGTATGCAAACATCATAATGAAGAGCAGTATTATGTATAATTAATATGTATTAATTAAAAAAACAAAAAAAGAATGAAGAACTGATGTGTGAATGATGAAGGGCCTAATGGATGAAGCCTGGAAATATACTAAGTGAAAGAGCTGGTGAACACAGAAACATACAGTGAACGACTGCACTGATACAAAACACGCGAAAGAGAAATCCGTAGACACGCAGTAGGGATATAGATTGAGAGCAGGGGTGGTTATGAGAAGGTTATAAAGCTGGTCGTGGTGTGAGTTGCATAATCTGAAAATTTGAAAGTCATTAAGTTATATAATTTAGATAAGTGGATTGTACAGTACATGAATTATAGCTCAAAAAAGCTTTAAGTGTTGTAGATGGAACTTCGGGCTGTGTGTACACTAGGTAAGAGCTATAGTACTAAACTAGTCTCTAGTCCAAAGCTGTTTTTGTTTTTTTAAGACATGGTCTCACTCCGTATGTAGCCCAAGCTAGTCTGAAACTTAGGTAAGTCTCCAACCTTGGCCTCTTGAGTGCTGGAATTATAGGCATGAACCACCTGTTCAGCTCCAAAGTCTTTTTATGATTAAAAACATGGAAGTTTAGCCAATATAAACTTTTGCAAAGAGAGAAAGTATAACTCTTGCCACAAGAGTAAACATGGGGGCATTTCTGATGGGTTTCTTGAGAGTTCCTGGACAAGACTAAACAGAACAAAAGCCCTGAGGAAATGCTTAGGACCTAGTCACTATGAGGAGGCAGGGGACAAAACAAAACATCCAGAGCTGGGGTGATGACTCAGTGGGGAAAAGCTCTTGCTATGAAAGATCAAGATGAAATTCCTAGAACTCAGGTGAAGTCCAGAGCAGGCCTGTAATCCCAGCGCTCCTTCAAAGAGATTCCAGGAGAATCCACCCACAGGCACTAGGGTCAACCAGTCTGGTGCTCAGTATCAGTCATGGAAGAATGCAAGGACTGGTACCTGAGGGTCTCCTCTGCCCACCACATAACATGCCATGTTTGCATTTACATACACAAAGCTTTTTTGTTTTTTGGTTTGGTTTTTGTTGTTGTTGTTGTTGTTGTTTTAAGCATCAAATGGGCTGGAGAGAAGGCTGTGTGACTAAGAGCTCCATGTGTTCTGCTCCCAGCTCCAACATGGCAGCTCACAACTGTCTATAACTCCAGTTCCAGGGAATTCTATGCTCTCATCTCACCTCTGCAGGCATCAGGCACCACATGATATACAGATATACATTCAGGTAAAACATTCACATACATAAAATAATAAAGTCTAAAGGGAAAAAAGAAATGAAAGCATCAAACAGTGGTGAATGGGTCATAATGAAAGGTAAAAATTTTAAACTTCATTCAGTTGGTTTACCTAGTTTCAAGGTTCAGGAACTAGTTTTTCTGGTTTCAAACAGGGAGCAGGTGAAAGGCAAATTCCAAGGTCTGACCCTTGAAGAATCTCTCCCAATCAATAGCACAGAGAGGGGAAAGCACAGAAATCTTTGAAAATCTCCAGGTGATCCTTATGTAAGCCAGATCTAGTTCCTCCACAGTAGGGAAAGAAAAATGCACAATCATCCTAGAAGTAACTTGAGGGCTGATTACAATGAGGCTTCTAATAATCATGAGGCAAAGAAAAGAGCTCAAAATTCTTTGCCATCTTAATGATGTGAATAAATATTCTTAAACAAACTTACAAGAGCCAAAGCTCCCGGAAGGAAGGAAGGAAGGAAGGAAGGAAGGAAGGAAGGGAGGGAGGGAGGGAGGGAGGGAGGGAGGGAGGGAGGGAGGAAAGGAAGGAAGGAAGGAAGGAAGGAAGGAAGGAAGGAAGGAAGGGATGGAAGGGAGAAAGGGAGGGAGGGAAGAAAGGAAGGAAGGAAGGAAAGAAGGAAGGAAGGAAGGAAGGAAGGAAGGAAGGAAAGAAGGAAGGAAGGAAGGAAGGAAAGAAGGGAGGGAGGAAGGGACAGAAGGAATGGAAGGAAGGAAGGAAGGAAAGAAGGGAGGAAGGAAGGGACAGAAGAATAGAAGGAAGGAAGGAAGGAAGGAAGGAAGGAAGGAAGGAAGGGAGGGAGGAAGAGAGGGAGGAAGGGAGGGAGGGAGGGAAGGAGAGAAGGAAGGAAGGAAGGGAGGGAGGAAGGGAGGGAGGGAGGGAAGAAAGGAAGGAAGGAAGGAAAGAAGGGAGGGAGGAAGGAAAGAAGGGAGGGAGGAAGGGACAGAAGGAATGGAAGGAATGGAAGGAAGGAAGGAAGGAAAAAAGGAAGGAAAAAAGGAAGGAAGGAAGGAAGGAAGGAAGGAAGGAAAAAAGGAAGGAAGGAAAAAAGGAAGGAAGGAACGAACTTGGGACTGTTGATAAAGCTCAGCTGATAAAAGTGCTGGGCACCAAAGCTACCACCTGACTTCAATCCCAGAATCCCTACCAGTTGTCTTCTGACCTGAGCATGTGCACTGGACACACATGCACATAGTTAAAACCTTTTTTATTGCTAAACAATAACTTAAAAAGAATATTTCCATCTTCCTTCAAAGTATGCAACTCACTGGATTCTCTAATTTAACTGTGGGTCTTATGTCTTAGAATCCTGGAGAAGGTGGGGGTGAATATACTTTACCAACCAGGTGGTTTTCTGGGGATTTACTTTCCAGCTTCCCCTTACTACATGGAAACAAGCAAATCAGTATCAGACACCTATGAGGATACCTGAAGTGAACTTTGAATGTAAATACGGACTCAAGGAAGTCATTTGAAGACTGAAAACTGGCTGACTTGCTGACTAATACCGGGCCACTCTGAATTTACAAAGATCTCAGTACTTTCCCTCATGCTCCCTCCAAACAGCAGCATCACTTGCAGACAACTTGCAGGGAGATCGATGATCGATGCCACTGGTGGTGTGGGTATGCCTCTGCATGGATTGGTACATGCCCTGCTTGTTTCAAACTCCTTAGTTAAAGTAGCAATCACAATAGCGAAGTAGAAAACTTGCAAGCTGGTCTTCTGCAGTCTGAAAAGCTGCAGGTAACTAAGCCTCAAATATAAAAAAAAAAAAATCCAACCCCAAAAATAAAATCCGAGACAGTGTAGACAGAGGCACAGTCTGAAGTAGTAAGCTGTTTCCTCACTAAGTGCACTGGGGGAAAAAACAAACAAACAAACAAAAAACCAACCAACCAACCAGTCTTGTTCAGAGACTGAACTATTTTACTCTGACGCAGGACTAAGAAGCTAATTGATACTGGTTTGAAGCCATTCCAGTTACAGCTAATCCTCAGCCCTTGTAGACAGGCTAATGAGGGTCTAACCTGTCTTTCACCTCCACATTTTCATTCCTCAACTATTTTCATAGTTACTCGTGAAATGGGTAAAATAAGTATTTTATTAACAAGGTCATCAATCCAGATAGATAACATATTGAGGCAGTTACTGCTTTTTAAAAACTCTTACGTTAGGGATATAGATAGCTCAGTGGTGGAACACTTGTCTAGAAAGCACAGGGCTCTGGATTCTATCCCCAGCATAGCAAAAAAGAACAACAACAACAACAACAACAAAAAACCTCTACAGCCAGGTAGGCATGGTGATGAACGTCTTTAATCTCAGCACTCAGGAGACAGAGGCAGTCGGTTTGCTGAGTTTGAAGTCAGCCTGATATGCGGAGTTCAAGGAGAGCCAGGGCCATACAGAAAAACCCTATCTCCAAAAAGCAAAATAAACAAAAAACCTCTATCTTGAGGATTAAGGAGATGGCTCACTCAGTAAGGTGCTCATCATACAGGCATGAGAACCAAGTTTGGATGCCTATAACCTACATAGAAAGCCAGGAATGGTAACACATGTCTGTAATCCTAACACTGGAGAGGCAGACAGATGGGATCAATGAGGCTTGATGGCTAGCTAGTCTTGTTGAATTGATGACTCCAGCATCAGGAAGAGACCTTAACTCAAAAATTAAGGTGCAAAATGGCATAACTGGTTGAAAGAGAACAACTCAGCAGTCTGCTGACCTCCACAAGTGTGCTTGCCTTTGTTCAGGTGGAGCCTACACGCTAGACTCATTTATACATGCACTAGAGGAATTAAACAAGATCACAAAATTGGGATCCCTTGACAGATGCAGCTCTTCATTTTAAAAATCAGCATAATCACAGTTCCACTGGTTCAAAATGCAGACTGTGGAAATTCAGTGTTACCTAAGTAAACAAGGAGTGGGACAGTAATAATAGAGTGGCTGCCATTACTGAGCAGCCTGCAGGTACCAGGCACTGGGAAATGCCCTTTAAATAGCAGCTTTTAAAAAAGTCCTCACCACAACCAAGAACGGCTGCTTGTCCAAGGTCAAAACACTACGTGGGGCTTAACTCCAGACCCGTGACCACAGAGCCTGGACCTCTTTCCCTACTGTAGCAACAACTTCCACCCCGGCAAGGCTGCCAGGACCCAGTAGGATTTGCATTTGCTTCTGTCTCCTGGTTTCCACCAGATGATGAAATCACAAGGCTAGACTGCATCTCAAGGGAAGTAGAGGAGGCTGTAATTTACTCAGTCCACAAAGAGCTTTAGTTGAGCAAATTGTTCAAAAGCCAGAGAGCTAAGCAACTACAAAGACATAGTGAAGAGTTCCCATTGGGGAAAGAAGGAAACTCTCTCTCTCTCTCTCTCTCTCTCTCTCTCTCTCTGTGTGTGTGTGTGTGTGTGTATACATGAGAGTGTATACTCAAGCATGCACTTGTGAGTGGACATCAGAGGACAGGTGTCATTTCTCAGGCACTGTCCACCTTTTTGGTGTTTCCTAAGACAAGTTCTCTCACTGGCCTGGATCTCACCAGTAGTGAGCCTCATAGATCCTCCTGTGTTGGCCTCTTGTCTTTGGGATTACAAACTCCACTAGTGTCTAACTCTATTTTATACTTTCTTAATAATGCTGCTTTCCAAAGTAGCTGTGACAAAATAATAATAATAATAAAATAAAATAAACACTCCTACCAGCATCGTATGAAGATCACTACTGTTCAGCACCCTTACAATTTGGAGTTGCCTACTTCAACTTGGGTGTACAGGAATTGTGGATTTAATTTATTTTAGTAATTCACAAGGTTGAGCGGATATATATATAGAGAGAAATAGTTATAGAAAATACAGATACACCTTAGACATGTGGGTATCTCATTTTCCAAGTTCTGTTGAAGACTTTGTCTGTCACTCCATTAGCACACGCAACACCTTGCTCAAGAGTCTCTTCACTATGCAGAAGCCATGCATATACTCTCCTACATTAACTTCCAAAAGCTTTCTCATTTTGCTCTTCACCTGCTTCCTGGGTGTTTGAATATGTATGAGCCTATTTCTGGACTGCTTATAGTGTTCCACTGATATCTCATTATTAATTTGTCAAAAGCACTATTACATTGTTTTAAGTATTAGTTCTTGGTTTCTAGCAGAGAAGTTTCCCAGTTCTCTTTCAAGAGTAGTCTGCCCGTTCTTAGAAGCAATTAGTCTAATTCTACATTTTTTGCTGGGCCAACACTAAGCACATAAATGTTTCCAGAGTATTAACACCTTTGAAACACTGAACAATCCTTGAACTTCTGTGGTTCCATATAACTCAAAGTCACTTCAGAAAGCTTTTAAACTTTTTTCCTACAAAATCTTACACATGGTTTGCTGAATTTAAATTTTATCTGCAGGGCAGAAGTATAGACTAGTAGTAGAAGTCTAGCCTGCCACGTGTTAAGACCTGCATTCCATCACCAGCACCACAAATATACAGATGTATCTGCTACGGTTTACAACTGTTGAAAACCATGGATATGGAGGTAGGGGTATGAAAAGATATTTTTATGTGAAAAAAGAGAAAGATGAACAGATGGTTGTGGCACTCACTTTTAATCCCAGCATTAGGAAGACAGAAGCAGGTGGATCTCTGAGTTCAAGTCCAGCGTGGTCTACAGAGCGAGTTTCAGAATAGTCAGGGCTACACAAAGAAACCCTGTCTCAAAAACAACAACAACAACAAAACAAAACAAAAAGCATGGGAGGGAAGGGCTTAGGTAAAAGTCTCCTAAAGAAATACTGGGTGCAGTAAGTGGCACCCACATGGTAGTGGTAACTGTCTAATTGGACTCAAGGCCCACTCAACAAGAGAGAAATCAAGCCTGGAACTGAATACCTAGCCAACCACCCAGGATTAATGAGACCATGGATCTTAGGAAAGAATCTACTACTACTACTTTGCTAGACCAGCATAAACTCCACTGTAAATCCTATCCTGACAGTCTCATCTTTTGAGCGCCTCCTTTTTGTTTTTGAGACAGGGTCTCACTATGTAGCACTAGTTAGTCTGGAATTCTTGTAGACCAGGCTGGCCTCGAACTCACAGAGGCTCATCATCTGCCTGTCTCCTGAGTGCTGCTGGGATTAAAAACATGCACGACAGTCTGGGTGTAGTGGCACACATCTTTAATTCCAGCACTCAGGAGGAAGAGGTAGGTGAAACTCTGTGAGTTTGAGGCCAGCCTAGTCTACAAAGCGAGTTCCAGGATATTCAACACTGCTACACAGAGAAACCCTGTCTTGAAAAACCAAAAGAAACTCACACAAACACACAAGCAAACAAACAAAAAAACAAAAAACCCTGTGTACTATGATGCACCCAGCACACATTAAGAATTAAAGGTAAGGTTGAAGAGATGGCTCAGTGGTTAAGAGCACTAACTGCTCTTCTAGAGGTTCTGAATTCAATTCCCACAACCACATGGTAGCTCACAGACACCTGTAATGGGGTGTGGTGTCATCTTCTGACCCACAGGGACACATGCAAGCAGGACACTGTATACATAATAAATATGTCTTTTAAAAAATTAAAAGTAAAGTTAAAAAGCTGGTCAAGGGGGATGAGGCAACAATTCAGCAGTTATTGCTCTTGCAGAGGACCAGAGTCTGGATCCCAGCACCTACACAGTGGCTCACAACTGTCTATAACTCCAGCCTTAGTGGCTCACACACCCTCTTCTGACCTCCACTAGCAGCAGGCATAAACATGGTTCACATACATACATCTAGGAAAAACACATATAAACCTAAAAGAGATTTTCTTTCTGGTTTTTTTTTCTGTTTTTCTTTGCTTGTTTGTTTTTGTTTTTCAAGATAGGGTTTTTCTGTGTAGCCTGGACTGTCCTAGAACTCACTATTTAAACCATGCTGGCCTCAAACTCACAGATATCCGCCTGCCTCTGCCTCCTGAGTGCTGAGATTAAGGGTGCACACTACCACCTCTCAGCTAAAAAAACTTTTTTAAATTAAAAAATACATATATGGTGGAGAGTTACAGAGGAAGACAGTTATTGTGTGCCTCTAGCTTCCACATGTGCACATAAAGGAACATGCACCTGTGCACATGAAACCACAAAGACAGACACAACAGATCTCATTTTATTATTAAGTTCAAACAATGAACTGAATATACATTAATTCAGTAACATTTAACACAACTATTAGGAAGTGATTCTGAGACTAAGATGCACTACAAAGAAATACTTGTGGGTTTGTGAGAGCTATCATAACCGCTAGAAAAACTAACCATACCTACAAATTAGCGATGGATATTAGTTGACAGCAGAGGAGCCTAAAGATAACAAGCACATTGTAATGCTACTGCAGAACACCTCGCCCTAGCAGGCTTAAGCTGAGTTGTTCGATAAAAATACAGGAGCCATATCATTTAAAGTTTCCAGTAAGCATGCTGCTTAAAGCAGAAACAGGTGAAATTATGTTATTTAACTACCTAGTCCACATATTATCATCAGCATTTAAAGTATTATTTTTTCATGCTAAATCTCAAAATACTGATGTGTACATTTTACACTAGCATAAGTGTGATATTTCAGAAGTTTAGCAGACAAGCTGCTGGCTACACAGGCTACTATCTATCCAATGCTGAGCTAAGGTAACACTTCAGGAGAGAGACTGTATAAACCACATCAGAGTCCCTGAGGCTGAAAGACAGCATATAGCTTCAATATCCTAATTTTTAAAAAATTTTGTTACCTGTTTTCCTTATTTTTGGGCATGGATGCATTATATGGCATACCAGTGGAGACTAGAGGACAGCCTGGGGAAGGGAGTTATTTCCTCCCGCCAGGTGGGTCCTGGGGACTGAGCTCAAGAAATCAGGTTTGGCACCATGTGCCTTTACCAGCTGAGCCATCTCTTCAACCACCACCCCACTCTAACTCTGAAGCAAACGAGTTAAACTTTAAAATAAGCCAACAGTAACTGGCTATTTCATCAGATTGTCAAGAACCTTCTGGCAATCCTTGTTTGGAGTCAAAACCCATGCAGTATTAGCTTTGTAACACCTGTTTTCAGGACATTTTAACTAGTCTTGTTGTCATTATGAGGTTAACCATAACTTCCTTCTTCCCTAACCAGTTCCTCACACATTCATCCCCCTAAATTCACTGTTTCAAAGTTATCCAAAAAGAAGCTGCTTCTGGGAGCTGAAGAGATGCTCAGGGTTAATAGGAGCATTTGTTGCTCTTACAGAAGACTTGATATGGGTTTCCAGCACCTATACAGAGACTTAGAACCATCTGGAACTCCAGTTTCAGAAAATGTCACACCTTCTTCTGGCCTCTAGGGACACCCGGTATATATGTGGTACACATACATACATGCAGGCAAACATTCATAGATGTACAAAAATTAATAAGCTTAAAACGGAAAAAAAGGAAGCAATTTTCAGTCACTCCTACAACCCGAACAGACTTTCAGTTATCCAGGCTTGAGCAACAGGAAGACAGCAAATGATCTCAGAAAGCAGGGAGGAGAATTAAGCTTCAGAATCAACAGCATGGTGGAAACTTATGAAAGCTACAGGAAATAACTGGAGTTGCGTCAGCTCAGAGAATTCCCAATGAGCCTTCAGTTGGTGTTATAATGATACTTCCAAAGGAGAGGGACCAGATACGCTTCCACCCACCTACATGGTGATTCAACTAAACCACATAGACAGAGTAAGGAAGCCAGACTGTGGTGGTGCACACCTTTAATCCCAGCACTCAAGAGAAAGAGACAGGCCAGGGTTACAAGAAAAGGACAGCCAGGGTTACACAGAAAAACCCTGTCCTGAAAGCCCAAAAAATTAAAAACAGAAAGAAAAATATGGACCAAATTAACGAAGAAAAGGACCCTATTCATTTTCCTGCCCTATCCCACCTGAACCCCTGGAGAATCGCAATGGAACCACTCTGTGATTTGGTTGACCCAAGCTTGTATGAGTGTGTTGGGGGGGTGGGGCGGTGCCTGCCATGCACTGGGGACTGAACTCAGGAGTCATACTCTGCCACTGAGCTATATTCCTAAGCCCTAACATTTCATTTTTCTTATCTCACTAGGTTAAATTTCCATTTGTTAATATGCCAGAGATTAACAAATAAACAGAAACAAGTTCACCATGTAGGACAGCAGATACCTGAACTGGGAGCTCTACATTTCTAGAATGTGTTCAAGTATGCTGGCATTCAAGGGAAAAATAAATTACAACAGGATGCTTACTGGTTTCTACAACATGATTTTTACCAAATGAAATCATACAGCCGCCATGCATTTACGTCTAAAACTGCAAACTTAAAAAAAAAACAAACTGCAAACTTAGTAAGGAATGGAAATTACAACTCAGTGCTTCTCCATCCTTTACAGTCAGTTCTACTTTTCCAGAAACCTATCCTTCTTCATTGTGTGCATGTGTGAGTGTGTGTTTACTGGCCTGACTGCACATGTGGAGCCCAGAGATCAAGTGCCTTCCTTCTTCTATTGCTTTCCACCTTATTTTCCCTTTTTGTTTTGTTTTTTGAGACAGGGTTTCTCTGTGTAACGGCCTTTGGCTATGCTGGAACTTGAAACTTGCTTTGTAGAGCAGGCTGGCCTTGAACTCACAGAGATCCACCTGCCTCTGCCTCCCAAATGCTGAGATGAAAGGTATACACTTAACATTTCTCCACTTTATTATCTAAAACAGGGACACTAACTAACTTGCAGCTCACCCATTCAGTTTGACTGGTGGAGCTCCAAGCCCCCAAGATCAACCTGTCTCCATCCCAAGCACAGCTGTGGTCACATGGACACTGTGTGTACCTGGCTTTTATGTGAAGACTAGGGATTAGAACTCAGATCTTCATGTTTACATAGCAAGTACTATCCACTGAGTCCCTGGTTCCAAAGTTTTGATTGTCTTTTTTACTTTTTGTTTTATTGCTTTTGTTTTGTTTTGTTTTTGGCTTTTCAAGACAGGGTTTCTCTGTGTAGTCCTGGCTATCCTGGAAATCGCCGTGTAGACCAGATTGGCCTTGAACTCTGAGATCCACCTGCCTCTGCCTCCTGAAGGTTGGCAGTAAAGGCGTCCAACACCACCCAGCTCTTTTTACTTTTTAAAAGCAAATCCTGGGTCAGCGAGATGATGTTAACCTCAAAAGATGGGAGGAGAATGCCCCCTGACTCAAATCATCATGGCCAAATTAACTAAAGCAAGCTTTTTTATTCATGTTCATGGGCTGCTTCCCCCGAGGTGGGGTTCAGGAGGTCAGCACTGGATGTGAGGAAGACAAGGCTTTTATAGCTCAGAGGTAGGAGGTTTCCAAATGGGGGATTTGGTGGGCAAAATAGGCGGTGTTACAGAAGCAGAACAGAAGCATAACAAGTTAGTTATAATGACTTCCTGAAACAAAGATGTGGTTGTAGGGAAGGCATGACAACAGGTAGTCATAACAAGAGTTATAATAACCTTTTGAAACAAAAGTAGGGTTGTAAGATGGTTATAAACAACTTTTTGAAACAAAAATGTGATTGCCATTCCTAGAACAGGCAGTCAAAAACCATTTGTAGTTAAGGTTACAGGTGGGGCATAGCCCAAACCTTGAGAAACATAGGTTTAATCACAAACAGAAATGAATCTAGTTTGTCTTTACTGTAAGGTGGATTTTAAGCCTAAAATGGAGAGGTTCTTCAATAGCTAAGCAGGTAAAGCTGCAATACTTGAAGGCCTTGGTGCCCTGAGTTTGTTCCCAGGAACCCACATAAAGGTAGGAGAGAACCAACTCTTACCCCCAAACAGCTTAAACTAAAACAAACAAACAAATTAATGGATACATAAATAAAAGCTGGGTGGTGGTGGCGCATTCCTTTTATCCCAGCAGTTGGGAGGCAGAGTCAGGAGAATCTCTGAGTTCGCGGTCAGTCTAATCTACAGAGTGAGTTCCAAGACAACCAAGGCTACACGGAAAAACCTTGTCTCAGAAAACAAACCAAAAAAGTAAAATGAGGCAGTGGTGCAGGCAAACACCTTTAAGCCCAGGAGTGGAAGCAGGATCTCTTTGAGCCAGGCCAGCCTGGCTCAATCTGAATCAGTGGTTCTCAACCTTCCTAATGTTGCAACCTTGTAATAGTTGGTGTTGCGACCCCAATCATAAAATTATTTTCATTGCTACTTCATAACTGTAATCTTGTTGTTATGAATTGTAATGTAAATCTGTTTTCCAGTGGTCTGTGAAAGGGTCATTCAACCCCCAGGTTGAGAAGCAAGGCTCTATAGAGTTCAAACCAACTAAGACTGCAACCCTGGCTCAAAAGAACAAAACAAAGCTAGGAGCAGTTTAGCGGTGCTCAATTTTACTCTCCTTTAATTCCAGCAGAGACAAGCAACTCTCTCAGAGTTCCAGAGCAATCTAGTCTACATAGCAAATTCCAAGTCAGCCAGCACTTCTCAAATCATTTTCAAGCAAAATGAATACAAAAATTACTCTTTCAGTTTAGTGGACTTCAAGTGGCAAATCACCATAAAGTATTTAGGCACCCATTCGTCACACAAGGTGCTCACACAAATATTCTGTGCACATTCATAATTGCACACAAACATCTAAAACACACCGATAAATTAGTAAGGATTTCATCTAGTCATTATACTTTAGGGGTTTTTACTTCTTAGTGCTGTTTCTACAATGATCATATATGATTGTTAAAATTAGAAAAGCGGGCGGTGGTGGTGCACGCCTTTAATCCCAGCACTTGGGAAGCAGAGGCGGGTGGATCTCTGTGAGTTCGAGGCCAGCCTGGTAGTCTACAGAGCAAGTTCTGGGACAACTAATAACAGCTAAGGCTACACAGAGAAACCCTGTCAAAACAAAACAAAACCAAAAAAAACTAGAAAAACAAACAAGAAGAAATTGACCAGTGCCAGTCAGTTATATTGAATTGACATTCCCCGATCACTCACCTATGCTCAGGCCTGCAATATAATGTACAAAAGACTTTTGGTAGACCATGTTACAAATCTTTAGTAAAAAGACTTAAAATGAGAAAAAAAAAAACTTGAGAAAAAGGTAACTACTTCAAAAGGTTGATGCTTGTGAAATAATTGAGTCATGAGTGAAAAAAAAAATCTTGATCCAAAACAAAAATGTAAACCTACTGAATGACAGGGAATCGTTCCTGTGAAAATGATTTCGCCTCTATTTGTAAAATGTAAACCTACTAAAGTTACTAAATACACCAGATTGAGCAAATATTGTATGTTGCTTTGTCCCCAACGAATTCTGATTTTATGTTTTCTGAATACTAGGGCAACAAATAAGTACAATTCAGGAGTGCAGAAGATCTTGGAGTGGCAACCATGGGGGTGGATGGGTACAAAAGAATACAATGTAACGCTGCACACCCTCTGGCCTACAAAGAGCTGACTGGGGCAGTGGCGCGAACAGGACAGAAATTGAGGTTAGCCACGAGCAACTTTGCTTTTAATGAAAAGTGGATACAGCTGGCCTTAAGCACAAGTCTGGTGGGAGATGGGCAGGCAAACTTTTAACCAGTATAAGGATTCGGGGCATGGGATTTCGCTGGATGAATGTCATCAATGACACCACAAAGCCATCCCTACCCTCTAACTTAAGTGTACATATATACTGGTTGAAATCCAACTAATACACATAACACGGATAGAAGAAATGGCACCCAGTGTTAGCAGCCTTCGTGCGCCCGCAACTGTTTCATTTTACCTAGTACTTAAGTAATCTAGCTACAGACTTTTGTTTTAGCATTAGTTCAAGGGGAGCCCGGCTCCCAAAAGACTGGACTCGCCAGCTCTGCAGGTCCTCGGCCTCGGTCCTACCCAGCCCGCCACCACGGTTGCAGACCGACCCGCAGGGGCGGGCGGGGCGGCTGGGGAACCCGGGCCGGGACACCAGCACCAGAACCCAGGGCCACGCGAACCGCCACCCCCCCGCACGGATCCCGGCCGGCGGACACCCGCCCGCCCAACCGCCGCCCGGCGCGCAGGCAGCCCAACCGCCGTCCCGGCCCAACCAACGCGGGAGGGGAGGAGAGGAGCGCACGGCCGGCGGGGCAAGCGAGCCGCTCGGGGGGCGCGGGGCAGGCTGCGAGCCGGGGAGACGAGGCGGGCGGCCCCGAAGCCCGCGCTCGACGCGGGGCCCGGACGGCTTCCCGGAGGGGCCTTGCCCCTTTTCGCGTCGAAGGTGCCGATGGTTTGACCCCCCACCCCGAGCGAGGTGCCTCGTCCCAGCCCCGGCTGGACTGTACCATCGGGCGGTGCCGCCGGGATTGCTCCCCCCCACCAGTACCATCAGTTCCCCCCCCACCCGGGTCCGCGGTCGGTTGGCCCCGGCCGGGCGCTGAGACGCAGAAAGAGCTGGGCGCCATTTTGGGTGGGACTAAGCAAAGACGAAACACTCTCCCAGGCGATGGGATACTCCGGACCCTGGTTTATCCGGTTCTCTTAATCCTTTAGGTACTTACACGACGTTGGGTGAGGGGAGCTGGAAGATCAGCGGGTCCCGGATCCTCTCTCCCTAGGGGTGATGGAAATCAACCCCCCCCGCCGCCTCCAGGTGGTTCTTCCCGCCGCAGAGTGGGAGCAGCATAAAAGGCGGGGTCTTATTAGCATAATCTGCCTGGCAACCTGATCTCAACGTTACGTGATTGGCTGAACTCTGAAAGTCCCATGCTGTGCCTAGAGACCTGGAACGCTGGGCAGAACTGACAAGCCCAGATTTAAGAGTCATGACGAAAATCCTGGGACGCTAATTCAGTCGGCCGAGAAGGCAAAAGGAGATTCACACAATGGCCCAATGACTGAAGGCCTCTTTATTTCGTGCTCTGCTGTTCATGTAAAACCCAATAGAAGAGCGAGTCTCTGGCGGGGCTCGCCTGCGTTTGTATTCTAAGCCAATCAGAAAGCCCCACTCTTTGCATTCAGGGTCAAGGCCCATCTGAGAATCCTGGCTGGCAAGTGGAGGGACACCGTCCAGCGTGCATGAGTGTCTACCCTGGAAATCCAGTGCGCACCCAGGTTCCCAGTCCACCTGTCCCCCTATACTCGGCTCCTGGGGGGGGGGGGGCCTCTGGACGTGTGGGCGGTGCATCTACCCGCGCCACCGCGGGTTTGCAGAGAACCGCGTGCGCCCTGGGGCTCAGTATGACTGGAACACGCCTTTCCGGGGCCACAGAAACCGGTTAAACACCCTGCCCGCCTTCTCTCCCCCCCCCCCGCCCCCCCGGCCCAGGAGTGGCCTATCACCCTTCCGGAGCAAGGGGATTCTGTCATCAGTCCTTGCCGTCCTCTAGAGCGCCTACACTACTTTTCTCTTTTCAACACTCTACCATTCTGGAAAAGTGCTTTGCAGAAGCAATCTGGGTGAGGTTGTGCCTCGGTTGGTAGAGTGCTTCGAGTGGCATGTACTAAATCCTGTGCTCAGTCCCCAAAACCTCATAATCCTGGAGTGGCAGTGCACCCAGGAGAGGGAGGCAGCAGGAGCAGAAGTTCAAGACCAGCTTGGACTACTGAGACTGCTGGGGGGAGGGGGGGCGTTAATCAACACTGAACAACCAAAAATGACTGGACTCTCTTCTTTTTTAACTGAGGATATCCACATCCTACGGTCCTTTACGACTGCCTTCTCAAGTACAGCCAAGTGCATAGAAAAAGCCCAGGCTTTGTAATGATAAAATGGAATCTCCCCACTGACAACACGAATAGCAACCAAATGTCCAAATGTCAGAGACCTTTGCTCTTTGTGTCTACAGGGAATGGTTTCACTGTCCATGACCTGTACTTTGCTGTGTTGCTTTGAAGATTAAATGAGTTCATACTTGTAACGTTCTCTCCCAACTCTGAAACTTACATTCGCATAGGGTTAGTGATGGTAAAGCCTGCAGAGTGACTTGTAATCCCAGCTCTTGAGTGCAAAGGTAGAATTGTTGAGGGTAACCTGGCCTACGTAGTTCCAGGCCGGCCAGCAGTATACAGCAAGATTTGGTTTCCAAACAGAAAAACCCTGTAAAACTACTGGCTAACAAAAGAAAGAAAGAAAGAAAGAAAGGAAGGAAGGAAGGAAGGAAGGAAGGAAGGAAGGAAGAAAAGGAGGAGGAGGAAGAGGAAGAAGAAGAAGAAGAAGAAAAAGAAGAAGAAGAAGAAGAAGAAGAAGAAGAAGAAGAAGAAGAAGAAGAAGAAGAAGAAGAAGAAGAATCCATTCAAATATATTGGTTACAGTTTTGCTTAAATGACTGAAAACTGAAATGTTGAGGCCAGTGTCCTGTTTTTAAAACTCAAAGCCATGACAGCCTTGGGAAGTAGGAACCGATGAAGATGTCACGAATTCTTGTTCTGTAGATCCCTTTGGGAGCTGTGCTGGGCCTGAAATAAGGCTCTCAGTAACTGAGCCTGAGCTACATTGAAAAGCAAGGCTGAAAGTGAGGCTGATGAGGACTCAGATTTGTCGAACGCAGCGCTATTTGCTGTCCTCTCTGAGTCTATTAAGACGCCATTTGCTTTTGGGCTGGTTACAGTAGCTAAAGAAGACTCTGGGATGATTCCTCAGTGCTGTGAGTCGGCATCGCCAGAGGTCGATGGGTCCTCTATGGCCTTGGAAGGCTGCCATGCCCTGTACTGTGGCCTCTAGAGATCTCTTTGAGACTTAACCAGATTATATCTTCTCTGATGGATTAAGAGTCTCAGAGGTCAGGTTATCAGAAATGACACAAAGGCAACTTACCAGGAGAAGTGGGACAATCTATCTCACTGGGACTTAAATAAATCCTCTAAAACTTTTTTCTTTTTCATAACCAGTGTAAGATTACTATGATAGATGAGGAAGCCAATTTTTATTTCTGTGTATTTCTTTTTCTTAATGTCTTAGTTATTGCCACATTTGTAGATGTCTTTATTACTGTTCGTGTTTGTGTGTGTGTGTGTGTGTGTGTGTGTGTGTGTGTGTGTGTGTACTGTTAGGTCTCAGTCATGGACAATGGGTAACTGAGGTGTCCGTTAACATATCAAAGCAGATGGTGCCCACCAGGTTCTTCCTTCATCCTTCAGTCCCTACCTGTTACAGGATGTGACTGGCATACCCACCCTCTACTTCTCCAGCCCAAAGGCTGGGCTGCCATTCCCCCAGCTGCCCTTCCTTATATAATCCATCCATTTTGGTTATCTGCACTTTTTCCCCCCTCGAGACAGTGTTTCTCTGTGCAGCTTTGGAACCTGTCCTGAAACTAGCTCTGTAGACCAGGCTGGCCTAAAACTCACAGAGATCTGCCTGCTTCTGCCTCCCAAATGCTGGGATTAAAGGCATGCAACACTACTGCCCGCTCCCTGCACGTTTTGGGTTACCCTTTACTCTCTTGGCCAGTCTCTTGGCCCAGACCACCCTCTAAGGCAGCAGCTACTCTCCCCTTCTCCCTGTCCCCACCTCACATGGCCCAGCTCAATCATGTTCTCCCTGGGCTATCAGATATCTCTCCAGTTGCGCTCTCCCTTTTATCTACAATAAACTTTCTCCTCTGCCTACCTAGGAGCAGTCATGGCCTTTCCTTTTTCATTTTTTTCATTCGTGTGTGTGTGTGCGTGTGTGTGTGTGTGTGTGTGCAAGCAGACGACAAAGGCCAGAGGTCAGCTTCAAGTGTTATTCCTCAGGATGGCTACCCATCTTGTTTTCTAAGGTACATTTCCTCCCTGGGACCTGATACTTACAGATTAAGATAAGCAATCTGGCCAGGGAGGCCCAGGATCATTCCCATCTCTGTCTCCTCAGTGCTGAGGGTGACAAGGGGGCACTAGCAGGCCGTGTTTTCTATGTGGGTTCTGGGGCCTGTGATCCTTATGCTTGAGCTGCCCCCACTGAGTGGACTGGGTGATCTCCCCAGCTCGAAAACATTATTTATTTATAGTACTTCGAATTGAACTTGGTGCCTCATGCCTGCTAGGCAAGAGCCTTACATTGATTCATATCCCTAGCCGTCTTTTTAATTTTGTAATCTTCAGGTAGAGTCTCATTAAGTCCATGCAGTTGCCCAGGCTGGTCTTGAACCCACTTTGTAATCTCCTGAGTAGTTGGGATTGTAGGCCTGTTCTGTCAGGCCTGTTCTAAAGTTTTGATGGGCACAAATATTTCAGTGACGCAGCAGTCTACCAATTTTTAAAGTTTCTACTGTGGGAAGTCTCAGAAACCTGCTTTTTTTATGTGGTTTTTAAAAAATGCACACATAATGAAATTTCCTGTGTAGGAAGTATTCACGGAATATGTACCACGTGCCATTCACTGTTCTAAATAATGAAGATAGGAGAGAACAGAAAAGCACTCTCATTTAGAGTCCAATTAAATGGAGGCAAGCGAACAAAATTCACATATAATTCCAGTGATAGTGTTACAAAGAAAATAATGCAGGGAAGTGCAGAGAAAAAGGAAGCTGTGCATGAAAAAAAAAATCCCTCCCAGTATCGGATAACGGCCCTATTTTATTTTCTTTTGTTTTGATTTTCCTGAGACAGGGTAGCCATATAGCACTAACTATCCTGAAACTCGATATGTAGACCAGAAGGGCCTCAAACTCACAAAGATCCTACTGCCTCTGCCTCCCCAGTGCTGGGAATAAAGTCGTGCTCCACTATGCAGGCTAGGTGATAGCTCTGTTATTAGAGGGCTTTCTTTGCAAAAACAGAGGCCTGGATTTAGTTCCCAGAAATTCAAAGATTAAAAGATCTCTAGTACCTCATAAAACCCAGACGGGGCAGTATATGATGGTGATCCCAGCTCTGGGGCTAAGATACAGGGGTTTCCTGGGCTCTCTGCTGAGCTTCAAATCAATGAGACTTTGTCTCAAAAGACATAAATGGTATTCCTGAAGATGAACCCAAAGCTGTCTTCCAGCCTCCACAAGTGGCACACATATATACTTACACACACGTTTAACAAAAAGTCCTCCTAAAATGCCAGTAAGAGTGGGGACTAGAATAAGGCAAAAGACCAACGATGTTAAGATTTGGGGAAACACTCCAACCTGTGAAAATAGCCTAAAAGTTAAAGGAGAAAAAAGACTCACTAAGCTAGTGAGATGGTTCAACAGTAAAGGCACTTGCCATGTACGCCTGATGATCTGAGTTTGATCCCTGGATCCCATCTCATCAGGTGGAAGGAGAGAATTAAACTCTACAGTCTCTACCCACTGACTTCCACATGTGCACTGTTGCAGGCATAGTATGATACAACACCCCTTCCTGTCATGCAAACACAAATAAATGTTAACCGTGGCATGCATGTATTCAACTATTCTTTCATTGTTAAGGTGTTCATTGAGGGCTTACTACACATGCCAGGAGGCACTGCGTCAGATGCTTTGGAATTCATCAGCTGACCTCTACACAAAAGGATAGAGCATAAAAGCACATGGCTTTCTGGAGCTCCCTTCAATCAGCGTGAAAAGGAATGAGAAAGGCCAGGATTGCTGGAATACAGGACAAAGAGCAAAATGTCACCAAAAACAACCTGGGAAAATAGGTAGGTGACATCATACAGGCCTTTGAGGCTATGCTATTGTTAGATGTTTTGAATGCATTTTAGACAAGGGAATGAACCTTTACCCCTTTAAAGGCAGCTGCTTCAGGATGCTTGTTTGTTGGGGTGGGGGACCGAGTAAGAAATGAGACAAGGACTCTCTTGCTGCTTGAAGCAGGAAATGATTGGTGGTGACTAGACTTACAAATGGACTAGATGTGAGACTGGGTGGTGGTTGGTAATGACAGCCGGTGATCAAGACTGACTCACAAAGTTAGATCTGAGTGACTAAAAGGCGATGCATTAACAGAGAGATAAGGAGAGAAATGCTTAGAAAATTCACTGTTCTCTGGTGTTCAGGAGAAATTTGAAAGCGCTTGTCCAGGTACTGGGGCATGGTGTTACTTCCCTGTCATCCCGGCATTCCAGAAGTAGAGGCAAGGAGGATTAGGACCTAAAGGGTAGCCTGACTTACATGAGATACTAACTCACAAATAAATAAATGAAGTCACGTTTGGTAATACATGCCTTTAATCTCAGCAGGAAGGAAGGCAGAGGTAGGTGAATCTCTGCAAGTTCAAGACCAGCCTGGTCTACAAATTGAGTTCCAGGTCAGCTAGGACTACACAGTGAGTTCCTGTCTCAAAGAGAGAGAGAGAGACAGAGAAACAGACAGACAGACAGAGAGAGAGAGAGAATATACAAAATAAGTGAATGAATGAATGAATGAATGAATGAATTTTTTTTTCAAATTAAGGAAACACCCTGTGGCTATTGGGATTCAAGGGAAAGACTGGGTTTAGAAACACAATTTTAATATTCACCAGATTTTTTTAGACGCGGTCTCTAACCCAAGCTGCTCTCTAACTCCCTGTATAGCTAAGGATGACCTTGAATGGCAAGCAGTCTATCAACAGAATTACATCCCTGGCCCTATTCACCAAAGTAAATTGGGTTTAAGGGTATATGATTGTGGCTGGAGTCACAGCTCAGTAGGAGAGTGTTTGTCTCAGTATTTAGGATTAGATGAGACCCAATTAGATACAGCCCTTTACTGGTGATTATGAAGCTGGCAGGGGAGGGAGTGGTGCAGGAAGATACGAGTGTCTACAGCTGATCTCTGGAACTGCTGAGGTGGGCAGGGGGATGCTGAGCAGGGCTGGGTGCAATGGTCCATTCCAGTCCATTCCTGTAATCCCAGCACTTGGGTGCCTGAAGCAAGATCTTGAGTTTGAGGTCAGCCTAGGCTACACAGAAAGACCCCACTTGAAAATGGGAAGCGTCTTAGGAACTAGGAGAGGCATTGTTCCTCGTGTCTTAAACTCCTTGAGACTCAGAAGGACAGGACAAAGCCCAGGGATTCAAGACTAGCCTGAGAAACAGGGCAAAATCCCTGTATCCAAAAAAATTCAGCTGGGTGCTGTGAGAGATGGTTCAGAGGTTAACTTGCAGAGGACCAAGTTAACGTCCTAGCATCCATATATGAGAGCGCACAATGGCTTGTAACTTTAGTTCCAGGAGATCCAACTGCCTGTTCTGGCCTCTTCTGCCTCTTGCGCTGTAGGCAGATATCCTCACACGGACACACATAAATGCACAATTAATTGTTTGTTTTTGAGACAGGGCCTCACTATGTAATCCTAATGACCTGGAACTCACTATGTAGACCAAACCGACCTTACATTTATAGAGATCAGCCTGCCTCTGTTGGGTTGCTAGGATTCAAGACATGCACTACCACACGTGGTTCACAATTAATGTTTTAAATTCAGTTAAAATGGCTGAATAGGTGAATAAAGCAGGCGAATCAAAAGAGGGTCATGTCCCAGAAACCAGGGGACACAAGGGAGATGTCGCTGTTGGCTTCAGCAAATGTTACTGAGAGATAAAAGGAAGACAGGCCTGTCCCTTAGATAATGGTACCCTTAGGGGAAAATTAGGAAACACAGTAGGAGATGTCTGAGAAAAGCAGAAGACCGGTGAGGGACATCTGTTGCCAGTTGTATAACAGATGAGACACACTACCAACAAATCGATTAACCTCTCCCACCCATCCCTGCCTCCAGAGTGCTGGTCAAATCAACCAACCTAGGTGCAAGGCGGAGGCAGGAAGAGTTCCAGGTCAACTACAGGGCAAACCACTCTGGAGAGACAAGAGCTAGAGGGAGGGAGAGAGGCAGCAGGAGAAACGGGGGGGGGGGGGGGGGGGGAGAAGGAGAGAATGAAGGCGCTACATATGCTATTTATAAAAGCTTCTTTTTTACTGTATCACAAAGCCAGCCCGAGAGGGTCTGCCTAAGCATGCATGACGTTCTGAGGATCCCCAACACAAAACAAGCAACAGCGACAACACAAAACAGCAGAGCCACCTGGGAAAAGGGCAAGTTCTGATGGGGGAAGGCAAACTGAAGACTGGAGGGAAATGTCACTGGGCAGTGACCATAATCATGATTAAAATTTCCGCCAGTCTTGGTGTCATATGCCTGTAATCCACTCAGGTGGAAGCAGAAGACTGTGAGCACAAGGTAAGCCAGGACTACCATGATGGCACTCTATCTCAAAAACGAAAAATTTAGTCAAGCATAATGTCACACAGCATGCTGGGAGCGCTCAGGAGGCAGGGCCCTGAGCACAGTCCTGGGTTTGAATTCTACCTAGGCTACACAGCAAGGCCTTTCTTAGAAAAATAGCAAAGCAAAGCCTTTTTCAAACAGTATCAGTGGACGCTAACACTATGGGGTCAGATGTTGGCACTTTTGTATCAACACAGTCGGCATCAAATCCTCCACAAAAGAAAATATTTGTTTTTCTTTTGGAAAGCTGATATCAGAAGCAAGAACTTCAGCATGGTAGGCAAGCTCTGTAACACGGAGCTACGTCCCCAACCTCACAAAAGACATTTATTAGCTCTAAAGGGACAAGGAGTGACTTCACAGTGAGAGATTTATCAACTAACTATCTTCACCTATGATCAAGGCTCCCATGCTGAGTGAGGAGGCTAAGGCAGGAGGATAGTTTGAGCCTAGGACTAGCCTGGACAACACAGCACGGCCTCTAATTTAACATGCTTAGGGACGGACAATAGGTCGTGTGTGCTTCTCCAGACGATCCTGGGAGAGCTGTGCAGCTCCTCTTCTGAGACAGAGACTGGAATTAGCAGCTGGAATCTAATTCTAAGGAAACAACTAGCAACCTGAAATTGAGGGACAGTCTCTGTAAGACCCGGCCTGCTTGTTCCTTTAAAAACGTTAATGGAGCCTTTTGTGGCTCATAAGCTTGATGATTGGGTTTTTATGCCACATGTGAGATCTCCCTGGAGCCTTATTATGTGGGAACATGACTCATCTGATATGGAAAATGTATGAAGATAATAAAAGGCAAAGCCCAAGAAACTTCTCCCGATTAAAGAGACTGAAAAGACATAATTTGATACATTCTCTGAACTGGCTCAGGCCAAAAACATGCGTGTGTTAACATATATATATGTGCACCCCCCCACGCACACAAAAGTGTAAGAGAAAACAAGGGAGGTGAAGTGTAGTTTGGTTGGTAGTGTCTTGTTTGCAGGCACAGTTAGCTGTGCTCCATCGCAGTGCTGCATAAACCAGGACTAGTGGGGCACACCTGAACCCAGCAGGCAGGCGGTGAGGCAGGAGGATCAGGAATCTCAAACCATTCTTGGTTACATAGCAACTGGAAGGCCAGGCTAGAATACAAGAGGAGAGAGAGAGTGTGGAACACAGAGACATGGACTGCGGTGAGGACCTACGAAACAGGCGAAGATGGAGACCACGGCAAGGATCACAGTGAGGATCGAAAAGGACAGGCAAAGATGGAGAACATGCTGAATTCACATCTCTGTTTCAGACATTTTGTCTCTAGAAGTCAGAAGATGAAAAATTTATGTTGTTTAGAGCCATAGCCATCCATGATACTTTTTTCTTTTCGTTTTTTCCTTTCTTTCTTTCTTTCTTTCTTTCTTTCTTTCTTTCTTTCTTTCTTTCTTTCTTTCTTTTTCGTTTGAGACAGTGCCTCACTATTCACCCTGCCTAGCCTGAAAGTGGCTCTGTAGACCAATGTGGGCCTTGAACTCACAGAGATCTGCCTGCTTCTGCCTCACAACTGCTGGAATTAAAGTTGTGCACCACCACCTTGTCTGACCTCTTATGCACACTTTGTCAGATCCCCTGGAACTGGAGTTATAGACATTTGTGAGCTGTCATATGGGTGCTGGGAATTGAACCTGGTCTTCTGAAAGAGCAGTCAGGGCTCTTAACCGCTAAGCTATCCCACCAGCCTCTGGTCTGACTTTCATATGATACATTTTTATGCCTGCTGTCAGAAATTAATTCCACATTGCAAAGTTAGTGAAGAGGTTGGTGATATGGCTTAGTGGGTAGAGGTACTTACTGCCAAGCTTGGTGACCTGAATTGAATCCCTGGGACCGACATAATGAAAGGAGCCAAATGATCCCACGGACTGTCCTCTGCAGATACACATACACCATTACACGTGTGTGCACACACACATGCACACGAAATAAACAAAGTGTAACAAAAACTTCTTAAAAAAAAAAAAAAGCAAGTGAAAGCCATTACTGAGACAGATAAAAGCCACTCAAATGAGAGATAAGAAGAACAGACTCAAGACAATGGAAAGGGGCCCATAGGGAGCAAACTTGCTTTACACCCTCACACGAAGACATAAATGGTGTCCCAGGGCTCATAAGCACAGACCCAGGGATTAAAAATACTTCAGCTATCAACATATCCTACTAACCGATGCAAGCAAGAGTCAGCCTCTATTCACCAATTAGCTGCCTACAACTAAGCTCAGACACTGGCCAATCAGGTTGCCAGGCTTGGTGGAAAGTACCTTCATCTGCTAAAACACCTTGACTGCCCATTGGCTTTTTTTTTTTTAATGTGTGTGGGTATTTTGCCTACATGTATGTCTGTGTGCCACATGAGTACCTGATGCCCAGAAGAGAGCATCAGATCTTCTGGAACTGGAGTTACCTAGAGCTGCCAAATGGGTGCTAGGAATTGAATCCATGTCCTCTGGAAGAAGCAGTTTGTACTCTTAACTACTGAACTGTCTCAGCAGGGTCCCCATTGGCTTTCTCAGTGTGGCTCCTGGGATTGAATTCAAGTTCTCATGATTGCAAAGCAAGCACATTAGCAGCTAGTTATCTCTCCAGCCCTAAACGGCCAGGACCTTTAAGGTCACTGTAAGAGCTACAAATAGCCAAACTATTTTTCTTGCCTCCACACACTCAATACAGTCCAAAGGCTTTTGTGTCCCCAACATGTACCCGGCACATCTCCAGTAGATACCAGATGGGTACCCTTCAATTTAGTCCTGGCATAATCTACCTGGAGATGGGGTCAGAACCCACAGGTTGAAGGCTCAGTTTCTAAGAGGCCCCCTTTTCAGACATCAGTCAAGGTTCCCACAAATCATCATTGGGTTCTATTTACTAAACTGGTTCACAGAACTCAGGAGGGGTACGTATGCTAGCTTAGCCCTTAGACTTAGTAGGCTAAGTCACGAGGATCACTGTGAGATTCGTGTCAGGAGAGCTACAGTGAGAGACCCTATCTCAAATAGTTAACAGCAAAATTTGCCAGCCTATTATAAAGAAAATTACAAATGCCTCTGATGAGCATGCATATAGAATAGATGCATAGGCAAAGGGCATGGACAAAGATTGGTACCTGCTCACCGTAGAATAGATGCATAGGCAAAGGGCATGGATAAAGATTGGTACCCACTCACCATAGAATAGATGCACAGGCAAAGGAAATGGATAAAGATTGGTACCCAGTCACTGTAGAATAGACTCACAGGCAAAGGGCATGGATAAAGATTGGTACCCACTCACCATAGAATAGATGCACAGGCAAAGGGCATGGATAAAGATTGGTACCCACTCACCGTAGAATAGACGCACAGGCAAAGGGCATGGATAAAGATTGGTACCCACTCACCGTAGAATAGATGCACAGGCAGAGGACATGGATAAAGATTGGTACCTGCTCACCCACTCTTGGCTCATAGCCCTCTAGGAACCTCCAAAGATTCAGAAATACAGAACCTCTGAACCAGCCCCTTGGTGGGTTTGTGGAGGTTTTATTATGTAGACAGGGTAGATTCATGAGTATGTCACTGGCCATTGATGGTCAATTTACCCTTTAGTGAGCAGCTTCGTCCCTCTCGCTACCTCAGAAGTGGAAAGTGGGCCTGAAAGTCGCAGCAGTATAGGTCTTCCTAGAGGTTAGTCCCATCCCCAAGCAGCTAAGTCCCCCATTTATCTCATTGGCATACAAGACATTTGCCACCCCCACACGCACTCCAAGGGTTTTAGGACTAATGTGACAGTAGACAGGGACGAAAGCCAGAGACACATTTATGTCACAAGAGCGCATCACAAAACTGGACCACGTTCATTAGAGTCATAGATGTTGGAGGAAGAATCGTAAAGACGAGAAGAGGCCGGGGAAATTAGTCAGCTGAGAGCAAAGCCATGTAAAAGCTTCCCAGTCAAGTTGCCTCTCTCCCCATGAAACAGAGTCAAAGGAAAAGAACAGAAAGTGCATGAAATGAAAAAGAACTTCCTGGGGCTGGAGAGATGGCTCAGTGGTTAAGAGCATTGCCTGCTCTTCTAAAGGTCCTGAGTTCAATTCCCGGCAACCACATGGTGGCTCACAACCATCTGTAATGAGGTCTGGTGCCCTCTTCTGGCCTGCAGACATACACACAGAATATTGTATACATAATAAATAAATAAATAAATAAATAAATAAATAAATAAATAAATAAATAAATAAAAAAGAAAAAGAACTTCCTGTCAAACATTTTACTTCAAGAAACAACTCTGTGGACAAGATTCGCTCTGTTTCAGAAAACAAAAGAATTCCCTGATTCTAGAATCAAATTTGAAGTCAATTTTTTTAAAAAAGCCAAACTAAAAGCCTTCTTTGGATATGATTCAATATGAAAGACTTTTGAACCTTAATTTAGATGTCAGTATGAGGGAAGCTTTTGATTTATACTAACAAGCTTGGCAGGTGTGTGTGTGCAGAGAAGGGCAAACCCTTTAGATCGAGACTGTTACCTGAAAAACAATCAAAGCAGAATTGCAGTGTTGAGACTTTTTGTCCCATCCCCTAAAAGTTAAGCCAATCACCAATAAGTAATCCATTATGCCTCTATAGTGAGACCTTCATAAAAACTCAAAAGGACAGAATTTGGCTAGCCAGTAGAAGTGAGCATATCCTTGAAGGGTAATTCATCCCCCTACCCTGCCCTCTTCATGTCCTTGTCTGGACTTTACCTTTTCAGCATCCTTTACAACAAGCCGCTAAACATCACGTCCTACGAGCTGCTTTAGTGAAGAAGTGGAACCACGGAGGAACTGTGGGAATGCCAGCTTAGAAAAGGCCATCAGAAGTGCCGGCGAAACATCCTGGGATTGTGGCTGGCATCTAAAGTTGGCAGCAGCAGGACTGGGCACGCACCCTGTGGGACCGGAGTTGTATCTCGGAAGATAGCATCTGAGATGAACTGGATTTGAGGATCCTGGCTCAGAAGTGCTTTCTTGCCTGCCTGCCTGCTTGCTTCCTTGTGCCATGTGTATGTTAAAGGTCCTAGCATTTTGTCACAGAAGTCTACTCTGTTGCTTAAGAGTATGGCAGGAGAAACTGAATCTGGAGGTTTCCTCAACAAATCCTCAGAACTGTGTTCTCGTTATAGCAATCTCAATTAAAGGGGGGGGGGGGGCTGTGTGAGGAAAGCCTTCATCAGAAAGATGTCAATTGATTGCTGAGAATCAACCGAAAAGGGAAACTGAGGTAGGAAACATACTTAAGAAATAATGGGGACCTAAGAAGGGAAAGGGCCTCTTCAACTTTCCTAGTTCTGGTCTCTTACTCTGGTTGGCTGACCAGGCATCTCTAACACTGGCCAGATGCAGAACTCTACTTCTTAAGAGAAAAACCAGAAAAAAGAGTGTTAAAGATGGCTAATAAGGGGCTCAGCAGTTAAGAGCACTGGTTGCTCTTCCAAAAAAACCCAGTTTCAATTTCCAGCACCCACATGGCAACTAACAACTGTCTATAATTCCAATTCCAAGGGATCTGACACCCTCACATGGACATACATTCATGTAAAGATGTCAATCGGTACACCAAAAATAAAAATAAACAAACCATTTTTTAAAAGATGGCTAATGGTGAGCTGGAGATATGGCTCAGTGGTTAAGAGCACTGGTTGTTCTTCCAGAGGTCCTGAGTTCAATTCCCAGCAACCACATGGTCACAGCCATCTGTAAAGGGATCTGATATTTTCTTCTGGAGTGCAGGCATACATGCAGACAGGACACTACATACATAATTAATAAATAGATAAATCTTTTAAAAATGGCTAATGAACTAATGTGTGAGTCCAAGCTCCTTGTGACATATTAACAAATGGTGATAATCCCCTTCGACTGATGTTGTATCTCTGCTGTGAATCCTTTCTCCAAAACAGTCTCCTTTTCAAGGACAGAAGTCTGAGAATAAGAAGAAAGGACACACCAGTCCATAGTTCCCCTATACCTAAGCTTAGGTGCAGATGAAGAAGCTTCGAAGCTCCCAGATCACAGCCTCCACAGCAGCCACTGCTCTTTGGTGGGTTTCTCTCCTAATACCTTCATTTGCCCCCTTCAGGTGCTCCTTGCCTTTCTGCTCAACCGCTAAACCCCCTACGGGTCCTTTATTCTGAGTCCTTCTAAAATTCTTTCCTGCGACATCCAGAACCCAGCTCCACTCGAACAGAGTTCCCCATTCCCGAGGGGATTCCTCAAGCACCCAGCAGGCAAAAGCCAGCTCAATTTCTTGCTGCCAGTGCCAAAGCCTCCGCCTGTGAGGAATGCTGGAGAGCATCCAACTGAAACAAAGCCCTCAGCGACTCAAAACCTCATATAGAAAAGAAATGTATGGATGCTACAAATGTGGAAAACTCCTTAGCTAAAGCAACACCTCCTAGATGTGAGCAAACTGTAAGCAGGGGAGAAAGAACATCTGTAAGCATTCGCTCCTTCCCCCAAATGGTATTCTCTCCATATATGCATTTTTCTCACTGTCCTCTGTCTTTCTGAAAATCAAAACTTAGACCTGTGGTGTGGTTCTACAGCTGGTCTTCCTCCTCCGGTCGCTGAATGCTTTCTCGAATCCCACCACCCGTTCTACATTTAAGAATCCATACAAGCCAGGCCCCGTGGCGCACACCTCTAACCCCAGCACTCAGGAGGCAGAGGCAGGTGGATCTCTGTGAGTTTGAAACCAGTAAGGGCTATATCTGCAGTGAGACCCTGCCTCCAAAGTAGGAAAAGGATTCCACCCACGAATGATCAGCATGGAGGCGTGCCAGCTACAGCGGAGCACCTCGCTCTCATCCTCCTAAAAAGCCTCGCGTCTGCGGGAAAGACGCTATTTTATTGTCGAGCCTCTTTAGCTAGAAGCAATACCTCATTAAAGATAGAAGCATTTGTACTGGGAGGAAGCATTGCGAATGTAATGAATGCAGCAATCTCCAGCCAGAAGAAAAACTTCCTTGTTCATCAGCTAATCCAAACAAGGAAGAATTTTTAATCTCATAGGCATGAAAAGGCTATTCATAAAAAGAAGCCATGCTTAGGGCTAGGGATGTAGCTCAGTGGTAGAGTGCTTGTCTAGTTTGCCTCTCCCTAAATTAAACCGTCGGAAACACACACACACATACTCTAAACACACAGAAGATTCATTCTGGAGACAAACACTGTGTGTGTAAGGAAGGCAAGAAATCACTCGATAGCAAATCAAAACTCATTTGAAATTTCATTTTTGTGGTTTACCCTATAAAAATATTTGTCTTAGTTGGGTGTGACAGCTTATGCCTGTGCCACCAGTACTTGGCAAGTACAGACAGGAACATAAGTGAGGTCAAGGCCAGCCTCCGCTACGTCAGAGTCTGTCTCAAAATGAATCAAACCAAACCAAAGAATAGTAGTGAATATGGCTCAATCGTGAGGAAATCATGACCAGTGTAACAATGATCCTGAGGAAGTACTCTGCAAATGTACGAAAATCTCTTGTTTAATTACATTGCTTCTTGTGCATGCAAGAAACATACGTGTAACATCAAAGTCATAGTGGTGCACGCTTTTGCTTATTTGTTTGTTTATTTTGTTTTGTTTTGTTTTGAGACAGGGTTTCTCTGTAGCTTTGGAGCCTATCCTGGAACTCACTCTTGTAGACCCGGCTGACCTCGAACTCACAGAGATTCTCCTGCCTCTGCCTCCTGATGGCCGGGATTAAAGGCATGTGCCAGTTCTGCCCAGCTATACATATGTATATATATATGTGTGTGTGTGTGTGTGTGTGTGTGTGTATTCACATATATAAATATTTTATATATTAATTATATGTATATGGTGCATATCTGCTTGTAGGGTTTTTTTACATATGTAAGAATGTAGAGACCCTTGAAGTCCAGAAGAGGGTATTGAATCCCCAGGAGCTGGAGTTACAGGTGATTGTGAACTTCCTGACCCAGGTGCTAGGAATCAAACTGGTTCTTTGCAAGAACTTTAGGTACTCTTCTGCTCCATCTCTCCATCTCCTGCCTCAACCTAGATCTAGCAAAAGATGGCCTTGGTCTGATGTTCCGATGTTCCTGACTCCACCTTTCAAATGCTAACATTACAGGTATGGACCATCAGAGCTGTTTTTATTAAGGTTAAATTTTAAGACTTATTCCACTTAACCGTCATAAACAAATGATGTTACCTACTGTACTACTGCTCATTATCATGCTGTTTTGCTTTCTAGGAAGTTGAAACATTTCATCCTATAGGAAGCTCCGTAAGTAGAAGGTAAACAACTCGAAGTATCTGCAGGAAGTCCCTGAAGCTGACCAGATTCACTAAGACTCTGAGCTGCACAGAAGACTGAGACAGCTGAGTTGTCGAGACTCAAGGTGAGCTTCACAGAAGTCTCTCAGAGGAGAAAACCTGCAAATAAGACTCAGACTTGGCCAGTTGCCTGGAAGAGGTTTAGACCAACAGAGGCCCCTGGGAAGGACACTCTCCAACCATGGAGCTACCTGCACACTGGATGATGTGCTCCAGGTTTCCAACTGTGTGAGTCATTTCTGCTCACTGTAAGTAACCTCTCACCCATATTCCTGTAAGTAACCCCAATGATACTCATTGGTTCATCAAGTTGGGTTTTGATGGTACAGATACTTTGGTTTATTTGGGGTGAATAGATGGGTGTGTTGCATATCCCCCCAAATTTTTCTCATACAATACATGGTGAGGAGTTGTTCCACAATGAAATAGATAAATCCAAAGACTGTAAGAATGAGGGAAGAAAAATCAAGATTTTAGGCCTTCATATCATATGAACAGATTTCATTCTAGGAGATTGTGGATGTGATTCTCAGATGGTAGAATGCTTGCCTAGAATTCATAAAGCCACAAAGTCCTGATCCTCGGCTTTACATTAACTAGCTTTGCATTAATGCAAGCTTCTTAGTCTCAGGGCTTTGTCAAGAAAGACAGTCTAAAGCCAAAGAAGAAACCCTAAGCGGTAAGTGTGCATCACACCTTGCTTTATTAAGGGATTCTGTATTTTATTTTATTTAAGCAAATATAGAATAAATAAAAATACAAAAATAAATATTTTTATTTTAAAGTGGGAGTGCTAGTGAAGTGACAGAACCCATAACAGACCAAAGTACCAGTACCACCAAAGCCCACTAGCCTAGCATGTGTAAGTCCCCAGGTTCAATCTCCAAAACAGTCATACACACACACACACACAGAGAGAGAGAGAGAGTAAGAAAGCATGGTGTTACATGCCTGTTACCTCAGCACTGGGAAAGCTGAGGCAAGAGGATTCACATGTTTGAAGCTAGCCTGGGCTACATGGTAAGACACTGTTTCATAAAAACTAATTTGCTGTAGAATAATCCTTTTGTACACTGTGAAGATCTGTCACTCAGATTGGTTTAATAAAAAGCTGACTGGCCAGTAGCCAGACAGAAAGTATTGGTGGGACAACCAAACTAAAGACACTGGGAAGAAGGAGGGTGGAGCCAGAGGAGTCACAAGACAGAGAGCAAGCAAGACATGCCAGAGAGATAAATGCCATGAGCCTTGGGGCAGCACATAGATTAGTATAAATGGATTAATTTAAGTTGTAAGAGCTAGTTAATAATAAACCTGAGCTATTGGCTGAACATTTATAATTAATATTGAGACTCTGAGTGGTTATTTGGGAGCAGGCAGTTGGGACAAGAACTCCACTACACCAATTCCTAAAAGGATGTGTACAGAGTATGAAGACAAGACTAGAGATAGCTTTGATTCATTCAAATTAAAAGCCAAATAGAAGAGCCATTTATAAAATTAAATTACACAAAGATGAATACAACTCTACTGGATGTTTCAACCTTATATGAATTTTATAAGCAATCTGGAGAAAGTATAGAACCTTGAATCATTCAGTGATCACCTTGCCCTTCTACTCTTAAGTAGTAAGCAAAAACTCAAAGTCTGAGTCCCTTAAAGATTTGTATGTGGGGACTGGAGAGATGGCTCAGTGGTTAGGAGTACTGGTTGCTCTTCCAGAGAACCCGAGTTCAATTCCCAGCATCCATGTGGCAGCTCACACCTGTCTGTAATTCCATTTCCAGGGCTTCTGACACCCTCACACAGATACTCATGCAAGCAAAACACCAATGACTACAAAATAAAAATAAATTATTTATTTTTTATTCACACATGGATATTCACAAGACTTTTGTCTATCACAGCCCAAACACTGGAACACTCCACTAACAGCTAAAGGGAAAGAAAGGGAATTTTCGTCTTTAACCAGGGCTAAAATGAAGACTTTTAGGAGCTGGCGTAGCTCAGTGGTACAGTATGTGCTCAGTACACCCTGTCCTGATCCCTATCACCAAGACAATGTGTATAACATTAGAGTTTATAGAAGACTATATACATTTTTCTCCAAAGCAAAAGAAAATTTAGAGAATTAGCCAGATTGCAAAGATGGTGAGTGGGGGGGGGGGACAGGCAAATTTCCTGGACTGGGGAGACATGTGTGCAAGTTCATAGCTCAGGATATTTGATTTTGTTGTTTTGTTTGTCTTTTCAAGACCAGGTTTCTCTGTAACTTTGGAGCCTGTCCTGGAACTAGCTCTTGTAGAACCAGGCTGGCCCTGAACTCACAGAGATCCCCCTGCTTCTGACTCCCATGTACTGGGATTAAAGGCGTGAGCCACCACCGCCTGGCTATTGCTCAGGATATTTGATGTGCAGGGGCTACGTAGAGAGACAGAGCTCCACAGAAAGACAGGCTTCTCACACAAACTGTGGGAGTGGAGTGGAGTAAGCCTTACGTGTGTGAAGTCCTGAGTGAATATGTGTGATGTTGACATGTGCCTGTCATGTCCAGGACCCTGGAGGCTCAGAACCTTGGGAAAATGTCAAAGCCTTCCCCCAGCGGGGGTGGGGCTCAGGGGGAAATGGCAAGTCCCTCCCTCTGGGCTGTATGCAGATATTAATAGTGTATGCAGAAAACTTCCACCATAGTGTTCGGCCCTGGATATTTATAGTCTGAAGACTGCTCCCCTCTCACAGTTCTCCTACCTAGCTTAGCGAAACCTGTCTCCTTGATACAGCTGTATCCTTGTTTATCTTGGTGTACTAACCCTGCCTTTGTCCAGCTGTATGCAATAGCTCCACCTCTGTTAACTATAAACAATAAACACAATGAGTTTCCAGGGTGCTGGGTGCTGAGGTTTCTCCAGCAGGTCCCGATTAACCTGACCCCAGCTTTCTGGCCGTGTGTCCATCTGTCTGTCTTTTCTTCATTCCTTCACCACCCCACCCCCATCAAGTCCGAGTCCCTGGAACTATGCAAGGACTTGGCAGTAAATTATGCAAGCGAGACAGAAACAGCACCAAAGAAAATATGTATGTGTTGAAAGGATTCACATGACGAGATGATCTATATCAGCAATCATTAGGAAAACACAATTATTTTTCTGGGAAATATCATGGTGACACTTGTTAGACTATTCGATAGACTGATCAAATTAATATTGAGAAAGCAATGGGGAAATTAAGCTGAAATACACCACCAGAGAGAATATGAAATGGAACATGAGCAATTAGGAAATATTTGACACCTTTTAAAGTTTTTATTTTTATTATTTTAAACTTATTTTTATTATTATTTGTGTGTGTGCTTGTGTGTGTGCGTGTGTATGTGTGTTAAGTTCATGTCCTAGGAGGCAAGATTTTCCTGGTGCTGGCATTAGAAACAATTGGGATTCGCCCTACTAAAGCGCTGGGGAACCAAACTCAGGTCCCATGGAAGAGCAACCAGCATATTCTCAACTGCAGAACCATTTCTCCCAGCCCCTATTCAACACTTTCTTTTTTTTTTTTTTAAATTTATTTATTATGTTTCTGTGTGCGTGTATGCCTGCAGGCCAGAAGAGGGCACTAGACCTCATTACAGATGGTTGTGAACCACCATGTGGTTGCTGGGAATTGAACTCAGGACCTTTGGAAGAGCAGGCAATTCTCTTAAGCACTGAGCCATCTATCCAGTCCCTATTCGACACTTTCTTAAACCACCCTTTTCCCTAAGCCTCAGTTCTACTACTGTATAGTAGTATTACAAAAGAGAAACAAAAGTACATGTCCATATTAATATGTGTACATGAATATCTGTAAAAGTTTTATATGTAGCTGGGTGTGTTGGATTATTCCTGTAAAACCAGTTCTTGGGAAGTAGAAGGAGAACCAGGAGTCAAGGTCATCTTTAGCTACAGATGGAGTAGAGGCCAGCCTGAGCAACGTGAGATCCTGTCTCTATATACCGAGGCCGGAGAAATAGCTCAGTGGTTAAGAACTGACTGCTCTTGCAGAGGACCTAGTTTCAATTCCTAGCACCCACACGACAGCTTAAAACCATCTGCCAGTCCCAGGGGATCCAATGCCTTCTTTGGTCTTTTAGGGCATTGGGCACACATGGTGCAGGACATACACGCAGACAAAACACCCATATACAAAATATAAGTAAACCAAAACTAAAAATTTTTGAATAATAAACAAAAATTTGAAAGACTTGGTTGTAATAGCTCCAAACTGAAATGTCCATTATCTTTAAATGGGAATTATACAGTCATACAATATAGTACTTCTAAGCAATAAGGTAAATTAGCAGTTTATACATGCAGCCACATAGATTACCCTCAAAACAATGATGCTAACTAAAATCAGCAAGACTCCCACAAAGTTCCTTATGGCAAGAGTCTATTTAGATAAAACTCCAGAAAAAAGTGAACTGATTAGTAGTGATAAGAAACAAATCAGGGGGGCTGGCGAGATGGCTCAGCGGTTAAGAGCATTGCCTGTTCTTCCAAAGGTCCTGAGTTCGATTCCCGGCAACTACATGGTGGCTCACAACCATCTTTAATGAGGTCTGGTGCCCTCTTCTGGTCTGCAGACAGAATATTGTATACATAATAAGTAAATAAATAAATGTTAAAAAAAAAAAACAACAAATCAGGAGGCCAGGTGATAGTGACCTTTAATTCTAACACTTGGGAGGTGGATCTCTGTAAGTTTGAGGACTGGTCTACAAGGTGAGTTCCAGGACAGCCAGTACTGTTACACAGAGAAAGCCTGTTTTGAAAAAACAAAAAGAAAATAACAAAAACAAAAGCAAAAAAGGAAAAGAAAGAAAAAAAAAAAGAAAAATAAACCGGTAAGAACAGGGCTTGCCTGAGTAGGGAGGGTGAACAAACAGAAAAGAAGAGTGACTGGAGATAAGTACGTTCACTTTCTTGACTGCAGTGACAGATTCATAATATGTACATATTTCAAATCCTATTAAGCTGCCTACTATAAACTGTGCAGTTTAAGGCATGTTCTACCCCTAAGAGTGCTTTTTTAAAAAAAATTCTGAGAATTATAATAAGCTCAGTGCATTATAAAAATAATTTATAAGTACATCTCCTTTTGTAATACATTTAAGATTTATTAAGATTTCTTAGATTGTCTCCCAATTTTATAAGACACCAAAAAATACTATGGTCTGGAGAGATGACTCAGTGGTTAAAGCACTTGCTACTCTTGTAGAGGATGTGAGGTTCAGTTCCTAGCACCACGCCCGGTGGCTCACAGCTTCCACCAGGGGATCTGACATTCTTTCCTGGCTTCTGAAGACACTGCATGCCCAGAGTGCATATAAACAGTCTTACACACATGCACATGCAATTGTGTGTGTGTGTGTGTGTGTGTGTGTGTGTGTGTGTGTGTTCACATTTGTGGAAGCCAGAGGTCAGCAGTAGGTATCTTCCACAATCACTCTCCCCTTTACATCTTTTTAAATCATTACATTTATTTTTAGCAGGGAGGAACACACACCCTGCTGTTGGTCATAGAGATCAAAGGACAGTTTTGGAAGTTGGTTCTCTTCTTCTACCATGTGGGTCATAAGGATCAAACTCAAGTTTGGCAACAAGTTCCTTTACCCATTGAGCCACTTCACCTGCCCCCATCTTAATTGTTGAGACAGAGTCACCCACTGAACACAAAGCTCATTGATCAGGATCCCCCACTTCTCCAGTGCTGAGATCACAGTTGAACTTGGTTGTTTTGTTGTTGTTTAATGTGGATGTGGAGATGGAGATTGAACCCAGATCCTCAGACTTACATGGCAAGCACTTTACCCGCCAAGCCATCGCATCGGTTCCTAAGATACAATATATTGTGAATAAGAAGAAAGATCATCAGATCATAGTAACTGGATCCAAAAGTTACGTGGTAGTTTGAATATAATTGGCCCACGTAAGTTCATAGGGAGTGACACTATTAGGAGGTGTGGCTTTGGAGGAAGTGTGTCACTATGGCGGTGGGCTTTGAGGTTTCCTATGCTCAAGATACCACTCAGTGAGATAGTCCACTTCCGGTTACCTTCTGATCAAGATATATCCAGCACCATGACTTCCTGCTCCCCAGCATGCCTCCCACCATGGGATATTTTCCTTTAAAAGAGTTGTGGTGGTCATGGTGTCTCTTCACAGCAATAGAAACCCCAACTAAGACAACCTATGAGAACAAAAATGGCAGTAAATGTCTTTAAATATGTTTTTAAGATTTATCTTATTTTTACTGGGGGAGGTGTAAATCTAGGAGCCCACAGAGATGCTAGATCCCTTGGGGCTAGAGTTATAGGTGATTGTGAACCAAGGGTACACAGAGAAACCCTGTATAGAAAAAAAACAAATGTGTGTATATGTATATAAAACATCGAGGTTGTACTGTCTATTCTAGATATAATGATGAACTTTTCCACAAAGATTTAAAACCGAGGAACTATAATTGCCTATGGAGTTTAAATTGGATACAAAAGGAATTTTTGTTGTTATGTTTTTTGTTTTTATTTTGAGATGGAATTTCTCTGTGTAACTGCCCTGGCTTTCCTGGAACTCAACTTGTAGACCAGGAAGTCCTCAAATTCACAGAGATCTTCCTGCCTCTGCCTCCTGAGTGCTGGGATTTAAGCCCTGTGTCACTATGTCTGGCCACAAAAGGAATTTTTATTTTATTTTGCTTTTTGAGACAGGGCTTCTCTATGTAGCTTTTGGAACCTGACCTGTAACTTGCTTTGTAGAACAGATTTGCCTCAAACTCCCAGAGATCCTCCTGCCTCTGCTTTCTGAATGCTGGGATTAAAGACATGTGCCACCACTACCCAGCTCAGAAAGAATATTTTTATAAATGTAAATAGTTACTTTGACCATATATGGCTTAAACTTTGGTGAAAATATATTTAAATTTGTGCTATAGAAAGTAAAGAGTAATATTTTCACAAAAAAAATGTATATGGTGATAAAGATTGGGCCAGGGACATCATACATGCTGAACACATATTCTACCACTGAAGGACAGTCCAACTCCTTAATATTTCTTAGAAGTTCTATTCAGTGGTAAAATAAGCAATATAAATATTCAAATCCTCATTAAAAGGTGCTCAAACTTTATGCATCATAGAACTCAAAATTAAGGGAATTAGATGTCATTGTATAATTATTAGAGAGAAAACTGTTAAGACCAGCAGTACCTGCTGTAGAGTTCTTGGGTTTATACTGGGAGCAATATGAACCAGTTCAACCTCCTTGGAAAGCAATATAGTAGCATCCATTAACTATGCTATAAGAATATAAACGTTAGCTGGGCGGCAGTGGTGCACGCCTTTAATCACAGCACTTCCGAGGCAGAGGCATATCTCTGAGTTCAAGGTCATCCTGGTCTACAGAGCTAGTTCTAGGACAGCCAGGGCTGTTACACAGAGAAACCCTGTCTCAAACAAACAAACAAAAACAAAAAAAAGAGAGAGAGAGAATATAGATGTTATAGGAGACATCTATGTTGGTCACCCTAAAATATGGAAATATGGCACTCAAGAAGCTAATTAGTTTAAACTAGAGGTCCTCAATCTTGGAAGAGACTTTACTTTGACATCCCTGTATCTGCCTAAAAGGAGACTCTCCAAAGAATACAATCACCTTTGCTTCCTTCACCGAATTTTCATTAACTAACCCCTTGTCTTCAGGAAGAGAGACAGAAGAATGGACTCACATCTGGATAGATTTTTTTCACAAACCATTGGCTCTATCCTAAGCCCATTCAATTTCCAAATTCAATCCTTCACTAACTATTTTCTGGGTATGGGGTTCATTTATTCATATAATATTATTTACCACTCCTCAAATAGTCATCTTTCCCAATCTCCCTGCTCCCACAAAGAAGGCAATATAATTATCTAGAGCTCATTGGTTATTGGGTAATGGCCCTTCTGTGCTTGTTTCTTGTGCGTGTTGATAGATGTGTTTATCTTTTTCTCCCATTAATCTTCCATTGTTGTCTCATTTCAGAAAATCATTGGAAAAGGCTGGGGAAGCTCTTCCTCTGCCCCATAGCTACATAATCATTCAATTCAGCTGGAAAAAGGAAAGTACCAATACAGAGCATTTAATGAATCATTTTCCACCATGGAAGGGATGAAATTAGAGGCGATCAAATGATAAAAATGCTACAACAGTTGTGTTCAGTGGTTAAAGATAATGATCTATTGCCTTCTCCATGGGCTTGGAATGACTTTCAAGAGATGAAAAGGGCGAAATGAAAAAGCATATTGCTTTTTTTTTTTATCTTATTCTTTCCTTTTTTCTTTTTTTTTCGAGACAGGGTTCCCCTGTAGCTTTGGAACCTGTCCTGGAACTAGCTCTTATAGACCAGGCTGGCCTCAAACTCACAGAGATCCGCCTGCATCTGCCTCCCGAGTGCTGGGATTAAAGGCATGCACCATCACTGCCTGGCTTGGAAAAGCATATCGCATGAATCAGTGCTCCACTGGAGGAACAGAACCAGATGGAGACATCTGGAGGGACTTTTGGGATGAGGGTGGGGCAATAAATCTGAAGTACCAGGCCATAGAATGGAGGTGCGGCAGGTGATGCCCTCTGGCAGAGACTGCAGGCCTCTTCCTCAGGTAGTATTCTCCTCCCCTTCCCCCAAATGACTTAGTTCTGCTGTTAAGGGTTTGTCCGTTTCTGGTGGTTGGTTAGCTGGCTGGAGCTGTGATGGACGATGGGCACTATGCCTGGTAAGCCAGTGTTCTGTTACTGTACTACACTCCCAGGCCCTCTGAACGCCTTTCAGCTCGTTAGATGCCTGATGACTGAGAACACTCCCCTTTCCTTTGGAGTCGGCTGCGCGTGACTTCAGGCACATATCCAAACACCTTCACGGCAACACCAAAACAAATAGGTGACGGAACAACCCAAAAGGCATATGTGTTCCTCCGCAACTGACCGGCAGAGGTACAATGCTTCTCTTGTTCCCTTTGCACGTGATCTAGCCACAAGGCCCACAAGTGGCTGTTTAATTTTTATAAGCAAATAATGAGAAACCCTACATCATACCTTCCACACCACCTTCCCCTTATCTGGGCTGCCACTTTGTGCTGCTCCTGCCAACCACGGCCCACTGATAGCAGAATTCATGGGAGTTTCTTCCTCCTGCGCTTTCACTGATAGAGGTGCCGCTTTTATGTAGCGACTTCAGCAGACAGCTCGTTTTCATTCCTCATTAAACAGATAGCGTCCATCTTTCCATTTAAAGGGAGCTCCAAGAACAGATTCTGTGAACGATTGTTCCCTAAATAGTGATCACGAGCGTGGGAAAACATGTGTCTGCAGTGAGTCTGATTAGATGTGATGACCGAGTTAGGAAGATTGCATCTCTGAGGGCAGCGTTTCTTCCCAAGGCCTGATCACCTTGTGTCAGTTTTGTCCGGGGTCTGTTCACTTGCCAAGGTTACTTGGGGTCCTCTCTGTATCCCTCACTGACAGCTGGGAACACAAATGAGCAGCCTGTGATTCTCTTTTCTCTCCTTTCAACCTTGGCAGTAGCTCTTAAGGAGCATTTCAGAAGCCCAGCCCATGTTTCTGCCTTTTCTTCTTTCTCTTTTGGTGTGTGTGTGTGTGTGTGTGTGTGTGTGTGTGTGTGAGTGGCAGAAAACAAGAGTACCTGGGGTGTTGGCTGTTCCTTGGAGGCCACTTTTCAGCCGTAAGTCCAAAGTCCAGCTCCATATTAACTAATTTAAAACTTGTTTTTACAGGCGTGAAGGCTGGAGAACGGAGATGGCTCAGCAGGTAAGAGCCCCCGACTGCTCTTCCAGAGGACAAAGGACCCAGGTTTGGGTCGCTGGACCCACTTGACAGTTTACTTAATACGTAAATGAAGTCTGGAGGTGGTGGTGCATGCCTTTAATCCTAGCACTCAGGAAGCAGAGGCAAGAGGATCGATCTCTATGAGCTTCAGGTCAGTCTGGTCTACAGAGCAAATTCTAGGAAAGCTAATGCTACCCAGAGAAACTCTATCTCAAAAAGCCAAATAAATAATGAGATAGGAGCTGGAGAGATAGCTCAGAGGTTAAGAGCACTGACTGTTCTTCCAGAGGTCCTGAGTTCAGTTCCCAGCAACCACATGGTGGCTCACACCCATCCATAATGAGATCTGGTGCCCTTCTTCTGGCCCGCAGGCATACATGCAGACAGAACGCTGCATGCATAATAAATAAATACATCTTAAAAAAAAAAACAAGTAATGAAATAAAGCAAGAACTGGTGGTGAGATGGCTCACCTGGTAAACATGTCCGTGGCACAAGCCTGACAACTGGGGTTCAGTAACACAGAACCCAGGGTGAAAGAAGAGAACCAACTCCGGAAAGTTGTCCTATGACCTCCACATGCATACTAGGGCATGTGTGTGCCTGCAAGAACACACACTGCCAATAAATGAAATAAAAATTGTATTTAAAAATTAAACAAATGGGGCTGGGGAGATGGCTCAGCGGTTAAGAGCATTTGACGGTTTTTCCAGAGGTCCTGCGTTCAGTTCCCAGGTTATAGGATGGCTCACAACCATCTGTGATGGAACCAGACTCCTCCTCCTGGTGGGCATGAAGACAGAGCACTCAGATACATAAAATACGTGAATAAACAAATCTTTAAAAAGAAACCTAAAACAGCGGCCGGCTTCCCCTCTGTGTCTGAGTTGGCTCCAGCTCTAGCTGAGCAAAGATGGGGAAATGACAGACGGAAATGGTAGGGACAGAATGGAAAGACAGTTGCCAGATTTGGTCCCGTGGCTTGATTGTTTCCAAACAAAAGTAGAAAGGCAGAACTGAGGAGCAAACTGGGGCGGGTGGGGGGGGGGGGGGGGTGAGAAGATGAAAAAAAAAAAACAAAAACTTTTGTAGGGGGAGCTGGGAAGATCTGCCTGACTAGCTTCATAGAGGTGGTCACCAGAGACCATTAAAGGAAACACTTTCTGGGGCTGGAGTTGTGGCTCAGAGGTTACGAGCACTGACTGCTCTTTGGAGGACCCTGGTTCAGTTCTTAGCATTCACATGGCAGCTCACCATTGTAACTCCAGTTCCAGGAGATCTGACACCCACACACAGACAAACATGCAAGCAAAACACCAATGCACTTAAAAAAATAAAAAGGAATGGGAGGCAGAGGCAGGAGGATTGGTGGGAGTTCAAAACCAGCCTGATCTACAAAGTGAGTTCCAAGACAGCCAGAGAAATCTTGTCTCGAAAAAACAAAAAGAAAAAGGGATCATCCAAAATAAAAATTTAATTATAATAAAAAGAAAACACTTTCTAAGAATTTTCATAAACGAAGTATAGAGATACCCTTTTTCAAGTTTATTTAAATTTTACTTTCTGAAACTCAATGCAGGGCAAGGTATCTCTATTTTGAGTAACTCTCTGTTTTTATATAAAGTCCCACAGCTTGCCCGGCCTTGTCCTTGCATACAGCTCTATCTGAGCCACAAGGAATTGCAAATATAGTGACCAAATGTTAACGAGGGTGAATCGTCAACTGAAAGGGAGAAAAGAGATGGAAATTTTTTAGAAAACAATAACCTAAGCCAAATATAGCAGAGATTAAGATCCACAGGAACAGGGCTTTGAATATTTATGGGTAATCCTTGAATAATCCTTAGAAATAGATATCACTGATGCAAATGATGAAAAAAAAATTGGATGGGTTTTTCCATCACATATGGCAATAAAGCCTATGTGTCGGCTAAAAAGACAGTGGATCGGTACCAGGGTCATGGATGCACAATTCTGAAGGCAGGGAGGAAATAGGCGTAACACCGGTCCCATGCTCCTCTGATTATTAGCAGCAGGAGGCAGGGCTGGGAGCGGACTGTGTGCAGCGATTGCCTAGACCTTGAGTTTGATCCCAGCATGGTGAAATAAAAGAAAGAAACGTCAAGGAAGGGAAAGCAGGCCTCTCACCACAAGTTAAAGACTACAGAGACCCGGGGTTTGATTTTAAGTTGTTAAAGCTTTTCACCAGATCCTGCCTGCATTTGAATTTAAGTGAGACCTTTTCTCCTTAACAGCTTTTGTTATTTACTTTACCCCAGTGGTTGTAGAAAGCAAACACGCTCTTAATTGTATATTTCTTGATCACATTAAAATAACACTCAGAAAACGTGAGGACTAAGCAGAAGTCTTTATTTTCAAATTCTAATACAGCACAATTAAATTTTTTTTCCCCAGGAAGGAACATTAAACCCAAACATCTCCAACAATTTGTGTTCACAGCCTAGTCACAAAATCCATCCGTAAGCAATATGTCTAAATTCCAAAGTGCCGAAAACAAGTCTCTTGATGGTAGTCAGACTATGAATCCCTCTAACATTTACAGAAAATACAGTTTTCTGTAAACTGTATTACAGACATACAGAGGTCATGTGTACACGTCTTTTGATGAGTGACATCATACTTTCAAATATGGTCTCCAAGGCATCCAGGATCCCATTAAGGCAATTGTCATAGGAAAAGCCATAGACAGGACTTCTGTGTTAAAGTCCGAAGGTGTTTGGGGCATGCATTTATTTATTTATTTGTTTATTTATTTATTTATTTATTTAGTGTGTGTGTGTGCTTCAGTGCTTGCTTTTTAAACTTTGTGGTGGTGGTGGTGGGGTGTATTTTGCATGATGGCAAGGGTAGACGGTGTACATGCCAGGATGCACACGTACAGGTCGAAGGACGGCCTGTGGAGTTGGTTCTCTCCACCTTCACATGGGCTCTGGGATCACTTAGACCATCAAGATGGTGCAGCAGGCATCTTTACATGCCCTTTCCATTTGTGTTGCTGCCCTGCTTGTTTTTGTTGTGGTTGAAGGGTGTCTATTTATGGAACCTATACAAGCCTAGGAGTTATAATCTTTTTGCCTCAGCCTCCAGAATGTTGAATTATAATTGAGCATGTACCTCCTCTGTAAACTGTTTTCTTTTCTCTTTCTCTCTCTTTCTTTCTTTCTGTTGTTCTGTTGGGTTGGTTTTTGTTCGAGCTAGGGTAGTCCTGGCTGTCCTGGCACTTCTATGAGGTTGGCCTCAAACTCATAGAAATCCTCCTGCCTCTGCCTTCTATGTGCTGGGATTAAAGGCGTGTGCCACCATCACCCAGCTCTGTAAACTTTCTTAATGCAGCAAAACAATTTTTTCCTTTCCTTTCTTTTCTTTTTTTTCCTCTATTTCTTCCTTTTCTGGGGTTTTGTTTTAAGACAAAGTCTTTTGTAACCTGTGCTGGCCTGTGCTGTGTAGTTAAGAATGAACTTCCACTCCTGACCTCCCCCTCCCCCCACCTCTGTAGCAGGCTTTCTTTCAGGCCACCAACCAGCTCCCAAATCACAACATGAAGACTTACTATTAGTTAAGAATGCCCGGCTTTATCTTATATCTTATACTTGTTTCTTGCCTGCTCTAATAACTTAATTTAAACTGTTTCTCTTAATCTAAATTTTGCCTTAGGGCTTTTTACCATTCTCTCATTCTATGTGACCTACTCTGAGTCTGACTTACAGGTGGCTGCCTGGCTTCTAATCCCAGGTGTCTCCCTTTCTTTCTCCCTTGTTCTCTCCTTTTGTTCTCTTTCCTTGAGCCTAGGTTTCTCCTCCTAGATATTCTCTCTGCCCACAAGCCCTGCACATCCCCCTACTGCCTAGCTATTGGATGTTCAGCTTTTTATTAAACCAATCAGGTGTCTTAGGCAGGCAAGGTGAAACAGCAAAACACCTTTTCATAACTAAACAAATGTAACATAAGCAAATGAGACATAACTTTACATAGTTAAAGTAATATTCCACAACATAAACAAACATAACATATCTCTATGTAATTAAAGCAGTATTCTACAATGTACCTCCACTTCCCAAATACTGGGAGTACAGGCACCTGTCGTTACTTCAACCTTACTATCATTCCTCTTGTGATATCTAGCTCAAACCCAGGGCTTTTGTGCATGCTAAGCAAATGCTTGCTTTCCAAGTGTTATTTTGAATACCATCATCATATGGGAACCCTATTTAAAATGTAGTCTGTGAGCCAGGCGATGTTGGCTTATGCCTTTAATCCCAGAAATTTGAAGGCAGAGGCAGGCAGATCTTTGTGAGTTTCAGGCCAACCTGGTCTCCAAAGTCAGTTCTAGGACAGCCAGGACTGTTCGACAGAGAAACCCTGTCTCAAAAAACAAAACAAAAAATGTAGACTGTGATTCAAAACATCTAGGCTAAGTAAGACTTACTTATTTGTACTTCTAATAAATTTCAGATGATGTTACTGCTGGTCCAGAGGCTAAAGAGGATCCGAAGTGTTTAGAAAACTTCACTCACTAGCATCTGGGAGAGGCTGGTCAGTGGAACTCAGTCAGTACTGGCTTCTACCACACTTAGGAGAAATTCACAATATATTCATGACAGGAATACCCCTCACAACTGCTTAAAAGCCTGAAGCTGTTTTTCATGAAGACTTTAAATCCCCAAATTTTAGTTGCATTTATTTCTCCACCCATAGATTTGGTATTGCAGGAGCCTAAAAAAAAAAAAAAAAACTGTCTATCCTTCAAGTACAGTGATGATGCTCCTGGTCACCTTTTTAAGCCGTTGTTGTCGCTGGGTATGGTGACCCAGAGATGTCATCCCAGCTCTGCAGAGTGATGACTCAAATGGTTAAGAGCACGGATTAACACAGTAGTTTGAATACCTGCCTGTGTGCTTGTCAGATTCCCTGGGACTGCAGTTACGGATGGCTGTGAGCCACCGTCTGGGTGCGAGGAATTGAACTTAGATCTTCTAGATGAGCAATCAGTGCTCTTAAGCAGTGAGGCATAGCTCCAGCCTCTTTTGGGATAATTTCTTTGCAAGGATTTTGGTAGATTCACAAATTTGCATTTATTTTGGATATGTGATTTGCTTAACAATGAATGTCATAATATGAATATTTTCCATGTTAGTGCATTGGCTTTTTTGTGGAACTACTTTATAGTTACATCACTTTTTTTTAAAGATTTTATTTATTATGTATACAATACAGTATACTGTCTCCATGTATGACTACATGCCAGAAGAGAACACCAGATCTCATTGTAGATGGTTATGAGCCACCATGTGGTTGCTGGGAATTGAACTCAGGACCTATGGAAGAACAGTCAGCGTCCTTAACCTCTGAACCATCTCTCCAGCCCATTACATCACTTTTTAAAAAGATTTATTTATTATGTATACAGTGTTCTGCCTGCATGTATGCCTGCACACCTGAAGAGGACACCAGAACTCATTATAGGGGTTTGTCAACCACCATGTGGGTGCTGGGAATTGAACTCAGGATCTCTGGAAGAACAGCCCATGCTCTTAACCTCTGAGCCATCACGGTAGCCCAGTTACATCATTTTTTAATTTAATTTTGTTTTAAATCAAACCCTGGTCCTGTGCAGACTAGGCAAGAGCATTCTGTCACTCAGCTACATAGACAGCCCTAAATTACTAAAATTATTTTTAAAATTTGTGTGTGTGTTGTATGTCTGTGTCTTTGTGTATGCTTGTAAGTGTGCAGGTGCCCACAGAGGAAAGGACTGACTGTTCTCTCGTTAGCTCTATGTAGGTGCTAGGATATGAACTTAGGTCCTCTGCTGGAGCAATATGCTCTTATGACTGCTGAGCCATCTCTCCAGTCCTCTATTTTTTAGTTTTATTTTGTTTTTTTTAAGACCAATTCATAACAGCATAAAATTTAATTGTTTATAGTGTGTCATGGGATGCTTGGATACATGTACACATTGTATATTGTTCAAATCAGGAAATAACCTACTTCCTCAAACATGCACCATTCTTTTTATTTACTCATTTATTTATTTTAATTTTTTGGTTTTCTGAGACAGCGTTTCTCTGTGTAGTCTTTGCTATTCTGGAACTCACTCTGTAGACCAGGCTGGCCTTGAACTCAGAAATCTGCCTGCCTCTGCCTCCCAAGTCCTGGGATCAAAGGTGTGTGTCATCACCGCCTGGCTTAATCATTTCTTTATCGTGAAAACATTCAAAAGTCCTTTTACTCAAGCATTTAATACTCTACATTTGTCACAAAATATTTAAGACGCACAAAAGTTGCAAACAATAATATGAAATGACATATTGTGAGTCTAGCGGTGTAGCTCAGTGGTAGCGTGTATGTATATGAGGTCCTAGATTCAGGGAGAGACAGACAGAGGTTGGGGGAGGGGCATTACCAACACAAGTCTTACCTTTGTGCAATCCTCCTCTCTTGCAGTTCTGTCCTTCTAACATACTTAGCCACTCTCTGGAAGTTGGTGACTATTCAGCCATGCATTTTTAATACTTTCACCACGTAATATATTTATGCATGTGTGTGGTCCTGAGGAAAACATCATACTACTTGCATGCTTCAAACCTTTCATCTCTTGTTTCATACAATATATAGTCTACAAGTTGCCGTGTAGGCATATTTGTGGGGTTTGCCCTAGTTGGTTCCTATTTGCTACTTCATACCTCCTCACGTAAACATATAAAATTGCTCTTATTTTCTCTAATTATCTAATATTGAGGTTGTTTGAAACCAGAAGTAAAATTCTGATAAATATCTTTCAGCATACTGTATTTGTTCCTGATTTAAGATTATTCCCTAAGTATAGGAGTCAGAAAATTGTCACACCTTAGAAAACATTTTGCAACATTATGCTTTCCATAAAGATTGTGCAGCTTTTATGTTACACACACACACACACACACACAGAACACACATACACACTCAAGTTTTTCATTTTTAAAGATTTATTTTTTGGTTGTTTTGTGTATGTGTGTTCATGAGTGCAGGTGACCTTGAGGACAAAGGGTCCCCTGAAGCTAGAGTTAGTGTGGTTGTGGGTTTTGCAGTGTGGGTGCTGGGAACTGAATTCTGGTCCTCTGAAACAGCATAAGGTGCACTGAGACATCACTTTGTTTTTATTTTTTGAAACAGGGTCATCTATGCAGGCCTGGCTGAGCTAGAACTTGCTATGTAGACTAGGATAGCCTCGGATTCACAGCGATCCATCTACCCTGCTTCTTAAGTGCTGGAATTAAAGATGTCTACCACGGTGCCCAACTCCTGAGTTCCTCTTTTTTAAAAAATGCTATTATGTATTTTTGTGTCTGTGTTTGTGTGGTGTGTCTGTGTTAGAATGTAGCCATGCCACAGCACACTGTGGAGCTCAGAGGAACCCCTCAAGCATCAGTCCTCAGCTCCCTCAGTATTTTGAGGGGTGTCTTACTGACTGCATGTTGCTGCATGGCATACTCCAGAATAGCTGGCCTGAGAGCGTCTGTGGGATTCTGTCTCCACCTCTGAGCCTGCCATGGCATTTCTGGAATAATAGCATGCACTGTCAATCTGGTTTTGACGTAGGTCCCAGGGAAGTAAAGTCAAGCCATCAAGTAAAGGGTCACCTTGGTCCAGGCTCCTCACTTTGTCACATGTCACTGTGGGATGATATCACTAGCTTTGTTTTCTTTTTTGCTCACAAAAGACTGATACTTGGATTTGTGTTGATCTTTCCTACCGGGTTCTTTATTAATCATATTGCCTCTTTCCTGGTAGCATTTTCACTTCTTTGCCCAGCTCCCTCTAAAAGTTTCTAAGTTAACCCGTGGTCTAATTTGTTAACAATTGTTTTTCCTAGCTTTAAAGGAATGCTTTACAAAAAAAAAATGCTTTTATTTATTTACTTACTTACTTATTTATTTTGTTTTTTCTTTTAAAAACCTATTTATCTTTATGCTATGAGAACTGTGTTTTGCCAGCATGCATGTCTGTATGGTGATGATGGCAGGTCTGGAACTGGAGTTACACACAGCTGTGAGCTGCCATGTGGGTGCTGGGAATTGAACTCAGGTCCTCTGGAGGAACAGCCAGTGTTCTTAACCACAGAGCTATTTCTCCAGCCCCTGGTTTGTTTGCTTTTTTTAAAAATAATTTATTTAATTTTATTTTATGGGTATTAGTGTGAGGCACTGAGGTTCCCTGGAACTGGAGTTATAGACACTTGTGAGCTGCCATGTGGGTGCTGGTAATTGAACCCAAGTCCTCTAGAAGAGCAGCCAGAGCTTTTAACCAGTTAGCCATCTCTCCGGTCCCTATTTTCGCTTTTTGAGACAAGGTTTCTCTGTGTGACAGCCCTGGCTGTCTTGGAACTTGCTCTGTAGACCAGGCTGGCTTTGAACTCAGAGATCTGCCTGCCTCTGTCTCCCAAGTGCTGTGATCAAAGGTTTGTGCTACCACCACCCAGCTTCATTTTTTAAATAGTATACATCTTTTTGTAATTAAAGGGGGTTTAAATCCACTGGCTAACATGGCTGGTCATACACAATAGTATAGGACTTTATAATTATAAAACCATTAATACATTGTTAAATTTGCAGGTTGCATGCTAATCTGAAATGTCTTAAAATTTATAATTCTCATGGTTTCATCTCACCCATATTCTGGAATGTCATGGGTTGGTGGAACTGTTAAAGGTACATCCTTGTGATTTGTGAACTATAGGAAGCCTACCATATCCTATGGAGGCCTTTAAGGGCAATTTCCTGGGAGCTAGAGAGATGACTCAGCAATTAAGAGCACTTGTTGCTTTTGCGGAGGACCCCAGTTCAGTTCCTAGCACTCACAGAGGGCAGCTCACAATCACCTGAAAGTCCAGCTCCAGGGGATCTGGCACCCTCATCCAGCCTCCACAGGCACCAAATCTGTGTGTGTGTGTGTGTGTGTGTGTGTGTGTGTGTGTGTGTGTGCACCCACACCCACCAAACAAAGTCCTTTATGTTTCCTGACTTTGTCCTTTTTGTTGGGCACACAAAATGCCCATGTCTAAAACTTTAAAAGCATAAGAGATTTATTTGAGTTCATAGCTTTTAAGGCTAAAATGTCCAAGCTTGAGTAGCCAGATCTGGTGGGGACTTCTTAGTCGCTTGTGTGGTAACTACCACTAAATACCTAACAAAAGCTACATGAGGAAGGGGTTATTTTGCTTATGGTTCTAGAGGACACAGCCCACTGTGGCAAGGTGTGGCAGCAGAATCATATGGCGATTTCACATGGTGGGAGTGCGGGAGAAGGGGAGGGAGAGGGAGAGAGAAGCAACCTGTGCTCAGCTCAGTTTCTCCGTTGCATTCAGTCCAGAATTCCGGCCCCTGGAATACCATCACCCTCACTTCGGATGTGTCTCCCCATCTCAGCTAACTTAATCTCCATAGTCTTTCACAGACATGCCCACAGCCGTGTTTGGCGGCTGATTTGAAATGGCGTCAAGCTGACAGTCCAGATTAATCATCACAGACCTTGCACTGCACTGTGTCTTCAGAGAGTGTGACTGAGAGCTGGGACAGCGCCTTCAGAGGAACAAGCAGAGGTGTTGGTGGGGTGGGGGGTGTGGGTTCTTCACAGTAATCCACCTCTTGGTAACTAGTCCAGCCTCCCCAAGGTCTAACCAGTTCCCTCGGGATGGCGTTAATCCCTTCTAAAGTCAAGCCTCCAATGACCGCATTACTTCCTCCAGGCTACATATTTGAGGGATTTCTTCACCTTTCAGTACACTAAATACCGAGCACTCAGCCCGCAGCATATGAACCTTTGGGGGTCAGCCGTAGATCAAGAGTATAGCACTTACTCATTTTTTTTGTAGTATTTATCAGACTATACAGCCCTCGTGTGTACCAGACAAGGGCTCTGCCACTGATCTTAGCCCCAGCCCTTTCCTTTATTTATTTACAAACTGGAGATTGAACTCAGAGTCTTATGTGCGCTAGGCAAGCCTTCTGCAACTGAATTATACCGTCAGCTTTAATTTTTATATTTTCTTAAAACAATAACTAGCAAGACAGCCAGAGATACATAAAGAAATCTTGTCCGGAAAACCAAAACCAGCACTCCCCACCCCCCACAAAAAAAAAAAACAAAAACAAAAAACAAAAATGTGGTGGTACACGCCTTTAATTTCAGCACTCAGGAGGCAGAGGCAGGCAGACCTTTGTGAATTTGAGGCCAGCCTGATCTACAGAGTGAGTTCCAGGAAAGTCAGGGCTACACAGAGAAATGACCATTAATAATCTTTTAAGTTGGGCTGGGCATGGTGGTACACTTTTTTAACCCCAGCACCCAGGAAGCAGAGGTAGGCAAACCTCTGTGAGTTCCACTACAACCAGAGGGATATAGAGAAATTCTGTCTTAGAAAAAAAAAAAAAAACCAGCAACAACATTAATGAAGCCGCAGGGCGATCGGTAATGAAAAGTCCCCAGACTATCTTAATACAAAATATACAACTTTAATAAACAGAAGTAAGACTTACACCAGCTTACACCAGAATCCAAAGTATCCGTCCGGATGCAGGAGCCAAAGATCTGAGAAGGAAAATAATCTTACTCAAGCAGCCCGGAAGTACAAGCGGGAAACTTCCGAAATGTGCAACGAATGGAAAAGACAACTGAATACCTGGGCAATCACCCAAAGTCTCGTATGCAATGTTGAGTCAACCAATTTTGGCTAAGGCCTGATGTAACTGACATGCCATTTTTTAAAGGCAAGAAACCTTTTAGGACTCTCTCACCCTGTCTTGGCAAGATAAGACAATCCTGCTTTTATCCATTTACGGATATTTTGTAATTCTGTCAGTGGTCGAGGTATGGGCTTTTTCTTTGCCCAAAGGCCAGTTCTGCCAGGAAGAAGACAAGCTCCATGTGGAGTGTCTTTGGTGCTCAACGTTCTCTCGGGAGTAGAGCGGTGATGCCAGGATTGATTGTGTCTCACTACTATAGAACTATGAGTTAGATTAAAGGCCATTTTCCATAGCTCTTTGAAGAGGTTGAAGATTATACTATCTATACTAAGTATGTACCTAAATAACCTGATTAGCCTAAATATAATAAACATATATGACTATTGATTTTTATCTATCTAACTTGAAGACTAAGAGAATGAACAACTGTGCAATGAGTGAGGACAATGACCTCCAAAGGTAAACAATGTGTATAAATATCTTAATCAGAGGTAGGAATGTAAATATTGTATATATGTCAATACAAATAGAGGTAGAAGCATACTCACATACAATATTCAATATATCAATGTACAAAAATCAACACCAATACAATTTTCTAAAAACAATAACTCACAAATACCATCAATGTACAAAAATCAACACCAATACAATTTTCTAAAAACAATAACTCACAAATACCAATATATTATTATCCCATCACCAATCACATTAACAACAAAATCTTCCAAGTTACTTTCACCATACTGCCCAATATTATGAAAATTGGCACTTAATTTTTTTTTTCTGGTTTTTTGAGACAGGGATCCTCTGTAGCTTTGGAACCTGTCCTGGAACTCACTCTGTAGACCAGGCTAGTCTCAAACTCACAGAGATCCACCTGTCTCTGCCTTCCAAGTGCTGGGATTAAAGGCGTGCACCATCACTGCCTAGCCTGGTACTTAATTTTTATTTCACTTTTTTGTTATTGTTTTGTTTGGTTTGTGTTGTTTTGTTATTATTTGTTTGTTTGGTTTTGTTTTTCCAGACAGGGTGTCTCTGTGTAGCCTGGCTGTCCTGGAACTCACTATATAGACCAGGCTGGTCTTGAACCTGGAGATTCACTTTCCTCTGCCTCCCCAATGCTGGAATTAAAGGCATATGCTACCACTGTCTGACTTATTCACTTTCCCTTTTTTTTCTTTCTTCCTTCTTCTTTTTTTTTTTTTAACAAAAACAAAAAGACAAGGTCTTACTGTGTAGGACAGGCTAGCCTTGAATTTATAATTCTTCTGTTGCAGCCTCCCAAGTGCTAGGATTACAGGTGTGTACCACCATATCCAGCTTCCTTGTTATTTGTCAATGAATTTCTCCTGTTTTGAAGCATAGACACTTGTACTACCTTAAAATAAAGATGACCTTTAAAAAGCAGTCAAGATGTTGGCTGAATGAATCAGTGACTCCACTTGGGGAAGAGTAAAAATAATCATCCATTTGCCATCCTTATTCCTCCACCGCCTAGAATAAAGGCGGAGAATTTAGGAGAAATCTGGGAAGCCGTATTGAATGAGTTTTGTTCTTGACAGGCCAAAGCAGCCGTCAGTCTAACAAGAGGTCTGTGTTGAACCCTTGCTTCTCACTCAGGCCTGGAGCAGATGCTGGAGTGGATGAGGACGGAGCAATGGCCTTTCAAATGGAGGAGGAGGTGAGTAGTGAGACATCAAGCAGCAGGTTGTGAGTCAGGTCTCTTTGAATCTGCTACGGAAAGCGGGTTTTCTTGCACAGTAATTGACAGCCTCGAACTTTTTTTGTTTCTTCCCTTGGGTCAGCCCATAAGCCAGCAGCCATCTCGAAAATGCACAGATAGAGCCGGGGAAGTGTAGTTTAGTGGTAAAGTGCTAGTATAGTATGGATGAGGCCTGGGATTTAAATGCTAGCAGTATGGGTATAAAAATAAAGATTAGAAAAGATGCGTTTGAGACCAGGTAGAGTGGCATGTTTCTATAAAGCTGACACTCAGGAGGGAGCAGGAAAGTTAGGAGTTCAAGGACTGCCTAGGCTTCCCAGTGAGAGCCTGTCTCAAAACACGTAACACATACATAAAATACATACATACATACATAGATTAGGTAATTAAAATTATTATTATTATTATTGGTTTTTCAAGACAGGGTTTTCTCTGTAGCTTTGGAGCCCTTCCTGGAACTAGCTCTTGTAGACCAGGCTGGCCTCAAACTCACAAAGATCCGCCTGCCTCTACTTCCCGAGTGCTGGGATTAAAGGGATGTGCCACCACCACCCAGCTATTAAAATTATTTTTTAAAGACTGATTTACGACAAGGATTTAGCTCGGTAACCGGGTACTTCCTATCACATGCAATGGTCCCTGGATTTGATCCAAAGCCCTGCAAAAGTAAATAACCACACAGAAATGTATTGCTGTTGTCTTATTTGCAATGAAATGGCAAAACGCCATTTTTTCTTTAAGTTAGCAAAGAAAGCACATTAGACAGGTAATTAAGGAGGCAGCGTAGGCATCAAGCTGGATCAAGGAAAGGTGCGTAGAGAGCACCACCGCGAGACTGATTGATTGCCCTAGTTTAGGAATGCTGCGAGGGAGGTCTGACGTTACAAGGCATCACGCCATGCTCCGTGGGAGGACAAAGCTGGACGAGACACAGCCCCTGGTGTCAAGGATGAATGAGAGGAAATGCCAGGCTCTGTGCTTGCTTACCCTAGCATACCTCCCCTAGCGTCAGACAGGAATGAGACAAGACGGGCTTTTATTAAAAATCCTAGTACAGGCAAATCCAGAAAGCGAACATTTTTACTCCATCTTCTCAATCTGACGATGTCATTCCCCGTGTCTTAATAGACTCTGTCTGAATGCCCAGCTGCTGGTGTTTTGACAGATAATACACAACCAGGCGACGGGAGCAGCGCATGCAGAGGTCGCCTTGACTTGTTAGCAGATGTGATTTCAGAAACTACTTGCTGACTCAGAGGCAAGAAGGAAGTAAAAATCTCTGTGGCTGGCCAAAGAACTGCAAGGCTGTCAAAGTCTGAGTGACGCGGGCCTCTTAACAGCGGCCAGCTTGCTCATTTGCCACGTTCATTAAGTCTAGACTGAAGTCTCTACTCAAACTCGGAGAATGAATGAGTCACGTGAATCACTTCCGGGCCTCACACCCTGAACCGCGTGACAAAAGGACTAGCCGCTTTCCCTGGCCCGAGGACCCGTTATCCACCTGATTTGTTACAAGACCACAGTCTGGACTAGAAGAAAGGCCACTGCAGGATCCTCCCGTGCACCACGCCCATCTTTGTTCAAGAAGGTAAACACCCAACCAGAGCTCATCCTGTGGTAGAAAGGTAGAAATGGGCTGTGGAAGCAGGTTAGGTTGAAATGCTGGCTTTGTCAGGGCAGAGTGGCTGCCTGCGAGTTAGTTAACCTCTTACAGACACAAGTTTCTCACTTCCCAGATGAGCGCTCTCTCTCTCTCTCTCTCTCTCTCTCTCTCTCACACACACACACACACACACACACGTCTGCACAAAGAGTTGTGTGTGAATTTCCATGCCTATTCATAGCTAAGCAGCAGACATATGCTAAGTGAAAGAAACCAGACAAAGGAGAACAAACACCTCGAGAGTCTGTTTACATAGGAAAGACAACTTGACAGGGCTGAGGACAGAGAGTAACAGCGAATGCATTGCGGGATCATCCTAGGGAGATGGATGTGAAAGTATACCTTACTAAAAGTGGTGAGAGATTATGCTATATAAACTAGACTGTAATGAAGCCATTAAGGCCGCAGAGTCATCAGCGGGGTGAGGATTTTCCCCACCATGCTTCAGGACCTGAATTCTAGCTCCAGAATCTACACCGTGTGAGGAGAACTGACTCCTCGGAGTTGTTCTCTGACTTCCACATTTGTGCTGTGGAGATCAAAATAATAAAATGTTTTAAAAGAAAAATTAAAAATCTGCTGAGCAGTGGTGGTGCACACGTTTAATCCCAGCATTTGGGAGGCAGAGGCAGGCAGATTTCTGAGTTCGAGGTCTACAGAGAGAGTTTCAGGTTGGCCAGAGCTACACAAAGAAACCCAGCTCAAAAAAACCCTCAAAACAAAGAACTCACTAGTATGTAGTAAGTGCTTAGTACTATAGTGACTAGCCAACACGCTATGAGCATTTATTGGTAAGCAAGCATTACCTTAGCTAATTTTACCCCTCTCTCTTTTTTTCCTTTTCTCCCTTCCTCCCTCCCTTTCTTCCTTCTTTCTTGTGCTGGGACTTAGGGCATTCTAAGCCCATGAACTATACTACTTCAAAAAAATATATATATATAGTTTATATGTATTATTATAATATATAAGTTATATATAATTTTATATGTTATTTAAGTTTATATATTATTTTTATGTGTATGAATATTTTCCCCACACGTATAAGTGTACTTCCTACATGCCTAGCCCCTGTGGAGAACCTGGAACTGGAATTATGGAGAGTTGTAAGCTACCATGTGGATGCTAGAAACCAAACTCAGGTTCTCCGTCAAGAATGCCACATGCTCTCAACCTCTGAGCCATCTTTCCAGTCCCTTATGCTATCTCCTTCTAATTTTTGCCACTTTGGCTGTAATTATTTTAAATATACAAAGACTATTCATTTATTTCTACTTATTTAGTTTCAGATTCCGGAAAGACCAAGACTGTGGTGCTGGCAAATTCAGTGTCTGCTGAGGGTTGCTCTCTGCTTCGCCAATGTTGCCTTGAGGGCTCTGTCCTGACTAGAGAGGCAAAAGGGCCGCTTCTCTCTTTCCATAACCAAATATTTGCACGATCGTTAATCTGTATTTTGCTTGAAAGCACTATGCTTATTCATGAATTTACTAAGTTCAAAGTGCTGGAGGCAGGACTCATGCTGAGTCCTTAGGATCTCTTCCCTAGCGCTGTAAAAAATAAACAAGTGTAACCTAGTATCACCGTGGTAATAGAGAAACAGTAACATTTGCTGTAAGTTGCACATACTATGAAAGTGTATGTAAGATACCCAGAGGGCTAAAAGTTCCCACCGGACACTAAATGTGTTGTCTTGTAAAGGCTTGCTTCCTCTAAGTGACAATGACAGAGACTGGACTAAAGTCTCATGCAATAGCCAACTTTATTTAGAGCATCAAACAATTTATCCTCTGAGGATTCAGAACAGTCACCTGAGTAAAGTATATAATCACAAGGACAAGTCACATGTTACAAAAATGTATTTTTCCATAAAGGCATATGAACAAGTAACACTAGCCAGTTGTAATGAATAATCTAAAGTGGACTCACTCCTGTCTGAGACATCTGGGAGGGGCACTAGAGCACATTCCAAGAACAATTCTGTGTTTTGAAGACACTGAGGTCTCCAGACTCTTGTTTGCTTTGGGTTTTCTCACAAACACTTAGAATTCTCCTCACACGACTCTGCTCTTGGACCGTGTCCAGCAGTGGGTCCCTTGCCATCCTACCTTCCCCTCAGAGGCGAAAACAATAGAGGGGGGTGCCTGTGTAAAGCTTGTCACAAAAGCCGGAGGCCGCTTCTACTTTCTGTCACCAGCACCAGAAGTGTACCCCCCAGCCACTCAGGAGACTCAGGGTTCTGGCTCGTCAGACCTGGACAGGAGTGAGATAGCGTGACTTGGGGGTTCAGAGCTGAAAGTACGGACAGAAAGAAAGACACTGCTGCCTCAGTGAATGAGGTAAGGCCGAGGATGCTCGGTGTGAACCCCAAAGTTTGGATGTGTATATAATTCTATTTGTGGGCACTGGGAACTTAGGACAATTGGTATGTCCAAGCTAGGGTGATCCTCCCAGGTCAAGGAGTTATATGACGGTTAAAGGCCTTGTCCCAATACTTATGTTGGTACTTGTGGTGCCGTCTCAGTTAGGGTTTCTATTGCTGTGAAAAGACACCATGACCATAGCAACTCTTATAAGGAAAGCATTTAATTGGGGCTGGCTTACAGTTCAGAGGGTTAGTCTGTTATCATCATGGGGGGAAGCATGGCAGCATGCAGGTAACTAAGAGTTTTATATCTGGATCAGCATGCAGCAGAAAGTTACCAAGACACACTTCCTTCAGCAAGGCCACACCTCCTAATAGTATCACTCCCTATGAGCCTGTGGGGGCCATTTTCTTTCAAACCACCACAGATGCCTAAGACCAGAAAGGCATCAAGATTCACTAAGAGGGCCTGGAGAGATGACTCAGTGGTTAAGATCACTTGCTGATCTTGCAGAGGACCCAGGTTCAGTTCCCAGAACCTACAAGATGGCTCACAACCCTCTGTAACTCCAGTTTCAAGAGATTCAGTGCTTTCTTCTGGCCTCCACCCGCCCCACGCATGCATGTGGCGCCCACATAATGGCTTACAACCATTTGTTAACTCCAGTTCCAGGAGATTCAAAGCTCTCTTTAGGTTTCCAATGGCACCAGGCGTGCATGTGGTACCCATGCATATGCCCAGGCAAAACCCTCACACATATTAATAAAAATAAATGCATCTTTTTTTTTAAGCCAACGAGAGTGGGCAGGGGAAATCTCTCTGTTGGTAAAGTGTTTGCCACACAGCATGAGGACCTCAGATGAATCCCCAGCCTCATGTAAAAAGCTGGATGCTGTGGTGCTGGTCTGAAATCATTTGGGAATGGAAAGATTGGAGGATCCCTGTTACTTGCTCTGTGGCCAGTTCAGCCAATTGGTGAGCTCCAGGTTCAGTGAGAAACCTGTCTCCAAAAAAAAAAATACTAAGGTAGAGAACAGTAGAAGAGGATACCTAACACTGAATTCTAACCTTCAAATATATATTTATGTGTGTGTGTATATATGTATGTATATATGTATATATACACACACATATGCACACATTCAAATGAACATGAGAGAGGGGGAGAGGGAGAGGAAGAGAGAGAGGAGAGAGAGAGAGAGAGAGAAAGAGAAAGGAGAGAGAGAGGTATTATAGCCAGGAAAGGCCTCATGGCGCTTCTCTAACAAGATGAAATATTTATGGAGGGGATATATTTGTCCGTTTCATAGAAAAGAAACTAGAGAAATTGAGGAAAGCAAGAGACAAACTTTAATTTGTATGTGAGAGGTTAGGAGCCCAGCTCAGTGGTAGAACACTTTCTTAGCGCAAATAAAGCCCTGGACTCCATCTCCAGCACCGCCAACAGCACTGGTAGATTAGACTGGATTTCTTTTAAACATTTTGTTTGTTTGCTTCATTTTGTTTGTTTGAGACAGGTCTCTCTCTATAGTCTTAGCTAACCTGGAGCTTGGTATGTAGATCAGGTTGACATGAATTCATATGTACCCTCTTGCGTCTGTCTCTTGAGTCCTAGGGTCATAGTCATGCATCACCATATCAAACAATTGGCTTTTTTCTTTTAACTACAAGTGTCCTGACATTTATGACTCTGCCCAAGAGGTGACTAGGGAATATTTGCTTTTTCAAGTTAGTAGCATCCGATCAATAGAGAAAGCACCAGGAAACAGAATACTCTTTCCTTCTCAGGATAAAGGCGAGAGACTGAGGGCTACAGAGGCAACATGATGACTCAGGGACTTTTTGCCCTGTGCTTGATTCTGAATGTTCATTAAACTCAGTCAGTGAGGATTAAACGTTTTCAAAAGATCTCATTTTCTGACCCCAGCAGTCTGGTGGCTTCAGTGTTCTGGGACGCTGTCTTGGAATGTGAGGATCTGTTTGCAGACCCCTCCTCTAACCCTGAAGCTGCCAACTGGGGTATGAGAATATAACAGGTTGACCCCAGGCTTCCTCTCAATCTCCATAAACTCTGGTCTGTCTTTCCCAAACTGTGGACATCTGTACCTCCATATGCTTAGTCCAAATGGCCATTTTCTCTTAGTTTATCCTCCTTCCTACCCTCCCTCCTTTCTTTTCATTTGGTTTTTCAAAACAGGGTTTCCGGGAACTCTCTCTGTAGATTAGACTGGTCTGAAATTTCAAAATCTGCCTGCCTCTGCTTTCCAAGTGTTTGAGATTAAAAAGAGTGCACCAGCTAATTTGTCCTCCATTTCTGTTGCTTTTTCTTTTATTGTTTTGTTTTGTTTTTTGAGACAAGTCTCTCTTTGTAGCCCTGGCTGTCCTGGAACTTGCTCTGTAGACCAGGCTAGCCTCAAACTCACAGAGATCTGCCTGCCTCTGCCTCCTGAGTACTGGGATTAAAGGTGTGCACTACCACTACCCAACTCTCCATTTTTTCTTCTCACGCCCTATTTTCTTCTCGGTTACTTATTTTCTTTCTTTCTTTCTTTCCTTCTTTCTTTCTTTCTTTCTTTCTTTCTTTCTTTCTTTCTTTCTTTCAAGACAAGTTCTTGCTGTTTCAGAGGCTGTCCTCTGCCTCAACCTTTCCAGTAGTTGAGACCACGGGGAATTGCTATGTCAGGGTTCCTGCTCTCTTCCTCTTTTTTATTTTGTTTTTACTTTTATTCAGACAAACAAACAACAAAAATAACTACAGAGGCTCACCAAGTAGCCCTGGCAGGCCTCAAACTCAGAGCTCTGCCTGCCTCGCTTAAAAGTGTGTGCCACCATGCCTAGCCCCTAGCCCATTTCTTGACTCTTGCGTTTGTTCAGCGAGGAGTCATTCTGTCCAGCACTTTTGTTCTCTATTGAAGGCAGAAGGGTAAAATGAAAAGTCATAAGGGACTGCGAGGATAGCTCAGTCAGGAAAGGGCTTGCTTTGTGGTCCTGAGAATGACATACACACGTAACCCCAGCTCACGAGAAATGCAGACGAGTGGATCTCTGGGGTTCACTGGCCCACTACTAGACAAGTCCCAGGTCAGGAAGAGCTCCTGTCTCGAAAAATAGAAAACTGAAATGCCAGGTTGTCCTGTGGCCTCCACGTATACACATATGTGAACTCGCTCTGACTTCCTTTGTCTCTGTTTCTGTGTCTCTCACTCTCAGCATGAGTTACCCCAGGATACTGTGTAAGGCAATGTGTTGAGATGCACTGCCCAAACTGACTAGGAGGACAGCATTTGACTTCAGGTTCTGCTTTATGGCTTTAGCCTTGGACAAGCCCCCAAACTTTCCCCACCTTCACCTCATGGTGTTAGGGATAGAACCACGGACCCCATGCATGCTGGACAAATGATCTACCAATATATGTCTTTTACCCTTTTTGAAGCAGTCTGTGTTGCCGTAAACCACTACCATGAGTCTTTCCGTTTTCTGAAATCCATCCCTTATCTAAGTGGGGTTGGTAATATCTGCTCTCCCAGGTTACTGTGGACCTGGAATAGTATAATGTAAAAGAAAACACAGACACACACAGACACACACACACAGACACACACACAGAGACACACACACAGACACACACAGACACACACACAGACACACACACAGACACACACACAGACACACACACATACACACACAGACACACACACACAGACACACACAATGACACAGACACATACACACACATACACACACACATACACACAGACACACACACCATAGTGCTTCTCTCTCTCTCTCTCTCTCTCTCTCTCTCTTTCTCTGTCTCTCTGTCTCTCTTTCTTACCCACTTTGTGCTGGGGATCAAACCAGGGCTTTGCAAATGCTAGCCAAGTGTTCTCTGCCCAGCTAATCTTTTATCCCAAGAGAGTCCAAGAGAGTGCACTAAAAAGTCACCTTTTGTTATTGTCGGCATGGTTTGTTTTTATTTTATTCCTAAGTTGGTTTTTTTTTTTTTAACATTTGTTGACTCACCGCATGTGTGCACCCCACCATGTGTGTAGAGGCCAGAGGACAACCCGTGGGAGCGAGTGTCACTTCTTTCCTTCTACCATGTGGGACCCAGGAATTGAACCGGGTCTTCAGGTTTGGTGGCAAATGCCTTTACCCGCTGAGTCATCTCACTGGCTGGGGAGTGGATTTGATGGGGCACTTAAAAAATATATCCTAATGTATTTTAGCATCTTACAGATGAAAATTAAATGAAAAAGAGTAATTTGGTGGTACATACCAGCAATGTAAACAATAGAGAGAGGCAGGAGTCTCAGAAGTGTGAGGTCAGCCTGGGCTGTACACCACGACTCTCATCTCAAAACAACCCCCCAGCTCTCCAATGCAATGTGATTTATCGTGACTTTCAAAGCACACACATGTTCCCCAGATTGTTCACAGGTGCGTGCATATGTCAGAAGAAGCACTTAAAATGGGTAGAAAGCACCGTAATTCATGTTAATGGCTACTCCGGGAAGGAAGGGGCAAGTGGAGATGGACTGGGGACTTCAGCTAAGCTGAAGGAAGGAAGGGGCGGCGGGAGGCGGGGGGGGGGGGGGGGGAGGGAAGAAAGGGGTGGGGGAGAAGAGGGAAGGAAGGAAGAGGGAGGGAGAAAGAAAGAGGGGAATGTCAAAAGCAAATAAGACAAATGAGGATTTATTAATCCAGTTTGTGTGTGTTGAGTATTCACTGTATGAGCCTATTTTCTGCTCTTCTTGATAAAAAAATAGTATTCTATCCTCATGTGTATGCTCATATGGAAGTGGGACATGGATGTCTTCCTCTATTCTTCCCCACTTCATTGTCTGAGATAGAGTCTCTCACTGGACGTGGAGCTCACCAACTGGCTAGACTGTCTCCACAGCCCCAGCATTGGAATTACAGGTGTGTGCCACCATAACTGGCTTCTTTATTTATTTAATGTAGCTGCTGGGGATTTGGATTCTGGTCCTCATGTTTGTACAGCAAGCACTTTCCCCACTGAGGAGTCTTCATGGTCCACCCCCCCCTCCAGCCCACCTCCTCACAGCACCCCCATAAAAAGTGTTTCAAGGCTGGGCATGATGGTACACACCTGTAACAGTTGCCGTCTGTGGGCAGAAACAACAGCAAGTTCAAGGCTAGGGTTGGGTATTTTCAGAAGCTTTGTTTCAAGAAACAAAACCAAACGCATTTTAGCTCAGTGCTGAAAATCTGGAGGAAACACAGAGGGTTACCAATAGTAACAGCAACCGCCCAACCTAACAGCAATAATCACTGCCGGTGTGCTTGGCATATCCATTATCCATCCTTTTCTTCATTCGCAGACACAAATGCAGTTTTAAAACAGTTGGATGGCTTTATTTTGTGATCCTTGGGCTACCTGCTGGCAGCTGGGTTAGACTGCCTTTGGCCCAGGTGTCAAACAGCAGGCTTCAAACAAACAAAACAGTTTTCAACCCCTTTTATTATGGAAGTTTCTGGTTCGTAGACTTGCCCTTCACGAAAGATCTGCTGTGTAGTGTGTAAATATTTAATTTAATCCACATCCACTTAGGCCTTCTGGTGTTTGTTATTCATTTATATTTCACCATGCTACATAGTGCCAAATTTATCTGCCTATTCACTCCATTCCATTTCTTTGAAGAAAGGGAGGGAGGGAGGGAGGGAGGGAGGGAATCAGAGTGGTTTGTTGGTGGTGTAAGGATACCAAATATTCAGGCAATCAACTACTCTCTTTCTATTGTCTGCTTGGCTTACAATTAGATGTGCTTTTCCTCCTACCTAAATAATAAATGGGGATATATTTTTCTCTTTCCATTCTTTTGAGTTTTTAACAATCGACTTGCTTTTCTTTGAATGCAAATCCAAAGTTAAGTTTTGAAAACTCAGTCAAACAGCCTGGATTTGGCGCCTAACATGTGGGAACCTTCCCTGGCCAGGATAGTAGTCACTAGCTAGCGACTATGTAAATTGAAGCTCGTTAAGACTAGAGTTGCTGGCCCTGGTGGCACCCACCTTTAATCCCAGCACTCGGGAGGCAGAGGCAGGTGGATCTCTATGAGTTTGAGGCCAGCCTGGTCTACAGAGCAAGTTCCAGGACAGGCTCCAAAGCTACAGAGAAACCCTGTCTTGAAAAAAAAATAAATAAATAAAAGAAAAGAACCTGTCTCAAACAAACAAAACAAAACAAAACAAAAAACTCCAACAAAACAAAAAACCCCCGACAAAACCAAACAACAACAAACAGAGCTGAAGGTATAGTTCAGTGCTCAGTGGTGTTGTTTCTTGTCAGTATGCCAAAGAATTGGGTGTGACCGCTAGCACCCCAAAATGAATAAATGGGTGGAAGAATTAAGACAAAATTCAGCTCTAAACCACACTAACTAGTCCTACTTCCTTTTTTTTTTTTCTCTGTGTAGCTTTGGAGCCTGGAACTTGCTCTGTAGACCAGGCTGGCCTTGAACTCAGAGAGATCTACCTGCCTCTGCCTCCCAAGTGCACCACCACTGCTGGCTAGTTAATCCTACTGTTTTTCTTTCTTTCTTTTTTTCCCTCCTTTATTGGGATTGGTGCTAGGGATTGGCTGTTTCCAGGGCCTTGCACATGCTGACTACATGCTCTACATGAGCTGCCTCCCCAGAGCATTCAGCTTCCACCTCGCTTTGGAAACCTCTGCTGACTCACTGTGGTTGAAGAAGATGCAAGGAACGTGAGGGATGACGGCAGAGCCTACCGGAGTCCCCTCTGATCTTTCCTAGAGAAGGCTGTTTGTTGCTGTTGCTCTCTCTCTCTCTTTCTCTCTCTCTCTGTCTCTGGAGTGACACAGGATGCCAGACCTTGAGCATGGTAGTTAAGCACTCTACCTACCACTGAGCTAGATCCTGGGCCCATACTTTGAAATTCAGACTCTGATCTTTTCTCAAGCTAACAATTCATGGTGTGAATTTTCTCTTGTGAGTCTGGGCATCAGCAAGCAGCAGAGCAGAGTTCCTAGTCAGCCTGAGACCAGGAGAGGAAACCGCCAAACTCTGTTGTTTACCCTGCTAGGCAACATCATGTTATACATCATGTATATTAAACGCATGTTTGAGACAAGGTCTCACTATGTAGCAGAGGATGGATTTGAACTTGCGATCTTCCTGCCTTGCCTCCTGGACGCAAGGATTGTAAGCGCACCCCACCATACCTGCCTTTAAATGTGTTTCTCATTTTTTTAAAAAATTTGCTTATTTATTACGTATACAATATTCTGTCTACGTGTATGCCTTCAGACCAGAGAGGGCACTAGACCTTATTACAGATGGTTGTGAGCCACCATGTGGTTGCTGGGATTTGAACTCAGGACCTTCAGAAGAACAGGCAATGCTCTTAACCACTGAGCCATCTCTCCAGCCCCTGTGTTTCTCATTTTTGACATGTATTTAACTTAGAGTGCATGTACACGCATGCAGATGACTGGGCCTGGGCGGAGCTCTGAGGACAAGTTTCAGCCCTCAGGTCTCTCCTTCCAGCATGTGAATTCTGGGGATCAAATTCAACGCTGATGGCCAGGATTGGCAGCAGATATCCTTACCCTTAAGCCATCTTGCCCGTTTTTGATACACATCACTGTAGTCCTCACTGGCCTGGTACATGCTTCAGTCCAGGCTAACCTGGCTAACAAAGCACACTTCCTGCCTCAGTCTCCTGCGTACTGGGATTACAGCAGTGTGTCACTATGTCAGACACTAAATGGATTCATTGTTGCTATTTTTCCAAGCACAGTCTCAAGTAGTTTGAATGCCCAGGCTGTGTCTTGAACTACTTTTTGTTTATTTGTTTGGTTTTTTTTTTTTTTAAACAGGGCCCCACTATGTAGCCCTGGCTGGCCTCAGATTCACAGAGATCAGCTTGTCTCTGCCTCCCAGTGCTGGCATTAGGACATGTGCCACCATGCCCAGCTGGGTCTTGAAATCTTTTGTTTTTTGCTTTACAAGACAAGGTTTCTCTATGTAGCCTTAGCTGTCCTTGAACTTACCCTGTAACCAGGCTGGTCTCAAACTCACAGAGGTCTGCCTGCCTCTGCTTCCTGAGTGCTGGGATTAAAGGCATGCGTCTTGAAATTTTAGTCATCTGCTTCTACCTCCCAAGTATTAGGATTATAGGTGTGCACGGCCACACCTAGTCCTCTACGTGCACTTTTCACTTATGGGTAATTTGTTTGTATGTTTGTTTTTGTTTTTGCAGTTCTGGCTATCAAATTCAAGACCTCACAGACACTAGGCAAGCATATCACTATGGATATGCTTATCCATATCCACTATGGATGGATTTATATGCCTACCTGGTGTGGGAGAATTATCTGTATTCTGTCAATCATGTATTTTAATAAAACATTGATTGGCCAGGCAGGAAGTATAGGCAGGTCAACCAGACAGGAAGTAAAGGCAGCGTGATGAGAACAGGAGAAGGCTAGGAAGGAGGAAGCCCATTCTTCCCATTTCTGCCCAGATCACCAAGAAACAAGATGTAACCTGCCCAGTTGGAAAAGGTACTGAGCCACGTGGCTAACATAGATGAGAATAATGGGTTAATATAAGCTACAAGAGATAATAAGAAGACTGAGTTAATGGGCCAATCAGTTTATGACCTAATGTAGACTCTGTGTGATTTTCTTTGGGGCTTGCCGGCTTTGGGGTACTGGGCAGGACAGAAACCCCAACAAGCAGGCCCCTTCATGTTACACCTGCCCCAGATGAAACTTTCAGTTTATGTTGGAGTTATGGGGACACATATTGTCAAAGTGCATTTGTATTTCCTTTCTGAAAAATAAATGAGTGATTCTCATTAATGCAGTGTATAGAAAGCAGGAATTGTCCAGTAAGTGTTCCGTGGTTTTATACGGCCCGTACGTGGTTCTAGTACAAAATCATTCCTGGTAGGGCATGTGCTACTGAAAGAGGGTAGACATCTTGATAAATTAACACCTGCTAATCTTCGCATTGAGGAAAAAAAAAAGTAGCAAATGAAATTTCCAGTGAAAACGTCTTTCTAGAATTCAGGAGGGGTTGTAGTTGTAGCTCAGGGCTAGAAGGCTTGCCTAGCCAGCGTGAGGTCCTGGGCTCCATCGCTAATGCCTGGCAAAACCAAAACCAAACTAAAGCAAACTAAACTGCTGGCACTCCCTGTGACCTCTGTGAGGCGCTATTTAATGTTTTCATTCTCCTGTAATTTTCCGTCGGCTTTCACCAAGGTGGGCTGTGTTGCCATTTGTGAATGACTCAATATGCCATTTAAACCTTAAATCACCTCATTTTATTAGAACACCTACAAAGTTTTTATGATTTCAATTAATAAAAGTATATCCTTTGCAATAATTGCCTTGGACCGTAAGCGCCAAGTTAAAAACACTCAGGAAGTTATGTAAAACCGTAAGACCCTTCAGCAAATGACAAATGTGTGCGTTAGGCACTAAGCCATTTCAAATAATTTTAAAGTCACTTTCACAAAATACTCTCAGCCAGAGAGGTCAACTGAAGAAAGAAAATGCTGTGCCAAACTGTAGAAAAAGCCAGGCTGGGGCTCCACCAAGATTGGAGTGGAGAGGCAGTTGAGTAAACAAGGCTGTCCAGAGTGAGGCCTCGCTCTGTAAGGAGAACTCAGAGATGTAGGTAGGCGGTAGGCGTGCTCTCAAATCTCAGATGGCACAGGGCTGCAGCGGGAGACAGCAGTCACCGGGTAACAGAATCCCAAACCACCAAGGTCTCTAATTAGCATGGTCAACTTGTGAGGAAGAGAACAGGCAACTGCTTCTGACTGCCCACCACCACCCCACCACCCCGCCCCTGCACCCCCAAAGACACTTTAGTGCACACCTGCAGAGTTTCTGAGGTAAAGGAGAGAGATTCAATTGATGTAATACACGTCTTCCTCTGAACTGCACACCAACACTAGGGTGTGTGCCTCACCACGTCCTCCTCGCAGCCCTCTGGGGCTGATCATCACCAGCTCCTCACCTTTGCCTCTTTGTATTAGCAATAATGAGCTCGGGGAGCGCTTCTGAGAAGCTGTGCTGATTTTAATCAGCCACGCCGAGTCACTAGTCACAAATAATCTCATTGTGGAAGATATTTTTATGGCCGCACTCCGATCCCCCCAGTAAGAACGGTTGTGTGCTTATAAAAAGCACATTCCCAGGCCTCACCCAGGACCCAGTAATCAGAATCGTTACAGAGAGGCACCAGAAATCGGCATTTTAATAAGTTTTCTTTGTAATTCTTTATATACATTAAATTTTGAGATTGAATATATGGAAGTTTTTTGTTTGTATGTTTTTCTTTTTTCTTTTTCCTTTTCTTTTCTTTTCTTTTCTTTTTTTTCTTTTTCTTTTTTTCTTTCTTTTTTTTTTTTTTTTGCGACAGGGTTTCTCTGTGTAACAAGCCATAGCTGTCCTGGAACTAGCTCTGGAGACCAGGCTGGCCTCATACTCAAAGAGAGCCACCTGCCTCTGCCTCCTGAGTACTGGGATTAAAGGTAGGCACTACCACTGCCCAGCCTGTTTTTGTTTTTTTCCGAGACAGGGTTTCTTTGTGTAACCTAGCTGTCTTGGAACTCACTGTGCAGACCAGGCTGCCTCTGCTGTGCCCCACCCCCACCCCCACCAGTTCACATACACACACACCCCCACACACACACACATGAGCACGCACACGCATGCACGCACACACGTACCCTGCCCCTCCGCCCTTAGTGCTGACAGTAAATGCCACGACACCACCACCACCCGGCTGGATGACAGACATTTTAGAAAAGTTTTTTAATTTGCTTTTTACTCTATAGAATCAGGTTTGAAATTCAACAAAATCTCTGGATCAGAATAAAGAAAAAATAGTAATTATGCAACAGTTCAGGGCCAGAAACAGCAGCTGTAGGCACAGTTTAACAGTATAAGGACTTCTAGAGAGTTCAGGGAATTGGCAAGCCCTGGGCGATGATTTAGCTCTGATTTTCAAGCTAGCGGTAATTTCAAATCCCATATTCCATGGACTGAGGGTTGCTCAGTGGTACAGAACTTGCTTACTGTGAAGAAGGTCTGGGGCTCCATTCCTAGCACCACAAAACGAACACAACTGTGTTCTAGTAGTTGGAACTGTCGGTGAGTTTACATGTTTCCTTTGTGCATGTGTGAGTATATGTGCGTGAGTGTGTAGGTTTGCATGCCTGGCCATAGTATGACACTGAGTGTTTCTGTCTATCACTGTTTGCCTTGAGGTGGAGCCTCTTTTTTTGAGACAGGGTTTCTCTGTGTCGCTCTGGCTGTCCTGGAACTTGCTTTGTAGATCAGAAAATAGAAATTTCTATCCTATATACTACAGAATGGATTTTATATAGGTAGATTAAATGAGAACGCAGTTTATAAGCAATAAATTTACAATCATTAAGTCTAAGGAGTAGAAACTTGTATTGTTCTTCTACTGACTAATGCTTTATCTCAAAAAAAAAAACCCACAAAACAAAACAAAGCAAAAAAAACCCAAAAACATTCACTAATCCAATATTATCCTCTGTGAATTAGGGCCATGTCTGGGTCATGAGTGAACTCTACTGTGGAGCAATGCATTCATTTTCTTTGGATTGGGTTAACCATGTGGTGATTTCCAGTAATCGTGGCGTCTTCAGGACCATTCACAAGCACAGACACAACTGAAACTCCCGGCCCTCTTGCCGTTTGTTTTCTTGGTCTTTTGAGACAGGGTTTCTCTGTGCAGCCCTAGCTGTCCTGGAACTCACTCTGTAGACCATACTGGCCTCGAACTCACAGAGATCCTCCTGCCTCTGCCTCCTGAGTGCTGAGATTAAAGGCGTGTACTACTACCACCCAGCCTCTCTTGTCATTTTTCTTCACATTGTTTCTTTTCCGCTCTTCATTTAATGTTATTTATTCGGTTTTTGAATAAGTCATCCATTAGGAAATGTCAAAACATATACAAAGCTACAGAAGAGAACATCACTTTCTCTTTCTCCTGCCCATTTACCTAGTTCCCACCCCTACGGTTGGATTAGAAAATCCCTACGGTTGACTTCATGTGTATATTTTCCAACTTAACTTTATTTATACACAGACATAACTGCATATATTCTCCTATTTTTTATTTCTTCTCTCACACATGCTAAGCAAGGACTCTGCCACTGAGACTCATCTCCTAATTAAAAGTAGCTACTGCACTTACTTTGTTTTGTGCGTGTGAATGTGTAGAGGTCAGAGGTCAGCCTGTCAGAACTGATACTCCCCTTCAATCACATGGGTGGTAAGGATGAAACTCAGGTTATCAGGCTGACAAGAAGTAAAGAAGTCCCTTGTACCCAAAGCCACCTCACTGCTACTCCCCTTTCATCTTTTAACACAGTGGCAGCATCCTATATACAAGTTCTGTGCCTTTCTTGTTTCGTCTAACAATAAACCTTGGAGCTCTTTCTGTAATAGAACCTTCTAATGTTTTGAAGTAGGGTCTTGCTATGTAGATCAGGCTGGCCTTGAACTCTGGCTCTTCCTGTCTCAACCTCTAGACGTTGCTAGGAATGCAGATGTGTATGTTCCACTGTGCTCCTGCTCTTCAATCTTTTCTTAAAATTATATCTGAGGTGAGTTCATTATAGAGATGTGTCATCATTCGTGGAAGGCTTCCAGCCTTTTGCTTTCATTACAGAGCATGAGCTTCACTCATTAGGACTCATTGTGTGAGTGTGTCTGTAGGGTAAATCCCACCTGGCTTGTTTTCCAGCCTCTGAATAGTTTGGTTGAGGCTATCCCAAAGCTATGCACATCTTTCTCCTATCAGGAAGCAAAATTGTACACAGTACTCTACAAGCAATCTCTACAGTCCTGAATACAGGAAGATTACATTCCTGTCCTTTTGTTCTTACAAATCAGCTCTGCCAGAATTATAAAGCAATTTTAAAATGGCCTAATAACGACTCCAAACTAAGGCTTATTAAAAATAATGGCCTGCCGTTAATGGAAGGATATTACATTTCTGAACAAAGTGATTTTCAGTTTTCTTGGACCACTAAATTTTAGACTTCTTTTATTCTTTAACACATGTTCCTTTTATTGATCCCCTTCTTAGCGGAAGTGTTTGATTAAGGCCAAAATTGCTGAATACACAATAATAAAAGCAATTATAAACAAAGAGCATAATGGGAAATACTATAACTGTCAAGAACGCATGGTGGCTCAATGTTCTAATATAGAGCATTTCATCTCAGGCTGGAGAGATGGCTCAGTAGGTAAGAGTTCTGGATGATCTTCCAAAGGATCTGGGTTCTAGTCCCGCCGTCCAAAGGGTGGTTCAGAACCACCTGTAACTCCAGTTCCAAGAAATCTGAAGCTGCTTCTGGCTATGTAGTCACCAGGCATGAATGGTACACAGGCACGCATGCGGGTAAAACACCCATGCATAGAACATTTCTAAGTCTTTAAAATTTTCGTCCCAAGTGGGTGGAACAATGGCTCAGTAGTTAAGAGCATTTGTTGCTCTTGCAGAGGACCCAGGTTCTAGTCCCAGTACCTGCATCTTAGTTCACAAAGGTTTGTAACTCCAGTCCTTGGGTATCTGATACCCTTTTCTTGCCTTCACAGGCACCTGGCATGCATGTGGCACACATACATACATACATACATACATACATACATACAAAACACCCATACACATAAAATAACAGTAAATACATCTTAGAATATTTCATCGTATTATCAGATCATATCTTCCAATTTAAAGCTTTAAGAAATATAATCACAATAAAAATGTAGAATTTTTACTGTTATCTTTTGGAACAGAGTCTCACGGAATCCAGGCTGGCCTTGAACTTGCTGTGTAGTTGGGATGACCTTGAACTTCTGGTTCTCCTGCCTGCTACCTCCCAAATGCTGGGATTACAGGTGTATGGCAACATATTAGACATCAAATAGAGAATACTTTAGTCCCTGAAATAGTCTGTAATCTATCAACATCTAAGGCAGTGTTTCTCAACCTGTTGGTCTTGATCCCTTTGGCAAACCTCTCTCTCCAAAAATATTTACATTACAATTTATAATAGTAACAAAGTTGCAGTTATGAAGTAGCAATGAAAGTAATTTTATGTTTGAGGGTCATCACAACATGAGGAACTGTGTTAAAGGGTCGACGCATTAGGAAGGTTGGGAATCATTGGTCTAAGGTATCAGCAATTGCTTGAAAGTTTGAAAATTTCCAGTTTTTCTTAAAAAAAAAATTTTTTTTGGTGGTGTCTGGCTGACCTCAGATTCACACGCCTCTCACCTCAGTCTCCTGAGTGTAGTATCAGCTCTACTTTATTGCCAATTAATTCCCAATGATTCACTAAGCAGCAGAAAGAAATAAAACTAACTCTAAAGTCATTTTAAAGAATTTATGGGACCTTCTCAAAACAAACGCACTGATTTACTTTGCTAAGAAGCAGAACTTCCACTAGGCATGGTGATGCACTTCTTTAAACCCAGAATTTGAGAGGCTGAGGCAGAAGGATCTCTGAGTTCCAGGCCAACCTGGTCTACAAAATGAATTCCAGGAAAGCCAGGGTTACACAGAGAAATCCTGTCTCAAATAAATAAATAAATAAATAAATGAATAAATAAATAAATAAGTAAATAGGTAGAAATTCCTTAATGGAAAACCACAATCAACCTCCGATGTTCACTTTAATTAATTGTCTCGGTGTGACGTTCTCAGTTAGTACTGTGTGTTTCTTCTGTCATCAGGCCCAAATGACCTTTTACCATGATTGCTCCAACAGGAGTGAAATAAGACTTGGGGAAAAAGTATCTGCTGGCAGTTCCTCAAGGGAATGTCTAAAAAGAAGGTTAGTGGGTTGAGAAACTAAGGCAGAGTTCTTGAACAGCACGTAAAGTAGCTGGATGGTTGTGTTTTTGTCCATCCATTATAATCAACACAGAACACAATGCATGGAAAACAAGAGAACTGGAGACTGAACACCAGAGAACGGCTTATCAGGAATAAACAAATTGGGGTTGTAGATGAGGAACTGGATGGAAAGCCATTCTTTATCAATTTTTAAAGACATAAACCCTCCCATTTCTGACACTGCACCCTTTGTCACTGTAGGTTCAAGTCAATACCTAGGGAAGCAGCCAAGAGCCTGAGACGAAAACCCACACAAAAGAATAACCCCCCTTTGCAAGGATGGGCGACTGCCCCACACATCAATCTTTATGGCACAACGGTGCTAGAGCCTCATTTTCTCTGGTGACATTAACTTGGTCGTGAGAAATCCCACTACCACATATCTTCACCTAACGTGTGTAGTTCTCCGTATGAGTGACTCATTCTTTGTCTTTCTGCGCTCTGTGCAAATGAGTTTTACCAGATTTGAAAGGTGGCTCTTAAATCACTGGGGCGGTTTAAGAAGCAGCTATACATTCTAAACTACGTGTATTAAATTTTCACTTGTCTTCATTTCAAAGTCTCCCTCCCTCCTTTTCCTTCTCCCTGACCCCGCCCTGTGCATATGTGAATATATTGTTTATGTGTACGGGTAAGAACTCACAGAGGCCAGAAGATGTCAGGTGCCAGGTCTGTCAGTTGCCACCTTACTCTCTTGAGACAAAGGTCTCTCACTGAACCTGGAGCTAGGCAGGCAGTCAATAATCCATAATCCTCCTTTCCCCCCCACGCTCCCTCCAGCATGGGGGTTCTACTTTGTTTTTTGGTTTTCACTATGTAACCTTGACTGTCCTGGAACATACTATGTAGACCAGGCTGGCCTCAAACTCATAGAGATCTTTCTGCCTTTCTTTCTCTTGAGTGCTGGGGTTAAAGGCATGCACCACTAACCCAAGTACTTCATGCCCAGTTTTTTTATGTGGGGGCATGGACCTGCACTCAGGACCTTATGCTTGGACAATTAGTCCTAAACACTCAGCCATCTCCCCACACCTTTTTTTGTTTTTGTTTTGTTTTTTTTAAATTTTAAGATGCCCGTGAGTGAGCCCAGCACTGAACCATCTCCTCAGCTCCTCTCTGGCTCTTCTTCTTCTAAAGGCAACCTTTTACTTTTTATTTCCATTCTAAATGCTTTTTAATTTGCATCTCAAAAGCGGGGAAAGTATGTGGTGGTTTGAAGAAAATGGCCCTCCAAGGGAGAGGCACTAATGGCAGGTGTGCCCTTGTTGGATTAGATGTGGTCTTGTTGGAGGAAGTGTGTCACCGTGGAAGTGGGCTTGAAGGTCTCAAATAAACTCAAGCCACGCCCAGCAAGACAGTTCACTTCCTGCTGCCTGTCGGAACCCTCAGCTACTTCTCCAGAATCACTTCTGCCGGCACAATACCATGTCCCACCTTGATGATGATGGACTAAACCTCTGAGCTGCAAGCCACTACACTTAAACATTTTCCTTTATAAGAGTTGCCATGGTCATAGTGTCTCTTCACACAATAGAAATCCTAACTAAGACAAATTATTTTATCATGGAACTATAACACATTGTCTCTGCTAACAAAGTTCACGAACGTTCTTAGGGTGAGAATTGGGGAGATGGCTCAGCAGTTCAGAGTGTTTCCCAGCACCTACACCAGGTGCCTCACAGCTGCCTGAACTCCAGTTCCCGGGGATCTGATGGGTTCTTCTGACTTTTGCAAACACTATTACTCATATGCACAGTCATTCCCTCTACCACATACACATAATATTTTTTTTAATTCACAAGATGAGCATAGTAACTTAGATGTGAACATAAGCACCACACCTCTGCTTTGCTGACAATTTCTGGCAGAAGTCTAGACATCCCAAAATGAGCAATAGCCAAAGGCGTGATGGTAGTGTTAGTTACCATGTGGTTACCAATGCCTCTCCTAACCTACAGCTCACCTCTGTTGGAGCAAAATCCATCTTACTGTAGCTGAACTGGAAACAGCTTAAGCCTCTCCTGAAGCTCCACCGTGTACGACGCACCAGCAGATTTAAAAAGCTGACGTTGGAATATGTTCCTGGCCCACTGGATGCTGAACTCTTTTTATCTCAAAATAGTATAGCCACCATCAAAGCCTCTGTAGGGCAGGCATCCAGGGGCTGATCTGAGTGCTGCTGACTGTGTGTTTGAGGAGGTGTGCCAGAAAGCCTGATGCTGAAGCAGTTCTCCTCAGCAGTCAGTACACAGGGAGCCAAAGGAAGCCCCTCCCCCTGCTACCAGCATAGAAACCAGGCCACTGTTTAAGAGTAACACTGTAGCAGGGTGGTGGTGGTGCAAGCCTCTTTAATCCCTTCACTGGGGAGGCAGAGGCAGGTGAATCTCTCTGAGTTCAAAGTCAGCCTTGTCTACAGAGTGAGTTCAAGGCCAGCATGGTCTGCAAGAGTGAGTTCCAGGACAGTCAGGACTACACAGAGAAACCCAGTCTCGATAAAGTAAAAAGGGGGGAAAAAAAGGAAGAAAGAAAGGAAGGAAGGAAGGAAGGAAGGAAGGAAGGAAGGAAGGAAGGAAGGAAGGAAGAGGAAGAAAGACTAACACTAAGGAGGTTTAGAATAGGCTTTCATGGCTGATTTTGGTTGTCAGTTTGACGCCTGGGAAGAAGAAATCTCTAGTAAAGAATATTTTCCATCAGATTGGCCTGTGGGCTCATTTGTGGGATATTTTGACTGCTGACTGACATAGGAGGGCTGTGACGTGTTCTTCTGACACCTGCAGGCATCTGCACACATAGGACAGACAGACTTGGACTGCATTAAAGAACAAACCCAAACTGGCCGAGCAATATTCCTTCATGGTTTCCAATTCAGTTCCTGACTCCTGCTTTGAATTCCTGCCTCGAGACTCCTGCTTTGAATTCCTGCCCTGCCTCCCTCAAAGATGGTCTGAAACCTGTAAGCTGATATAAACCCTTTCTTTCTTCCCCAAGTTGTTTTTTTTTTAATCATGCTGTTTTTCACTGCAACAGAAAGCAAACGAGGATAGGCAGCAAGAGTCTAGTCTAATGTTTGAGAGGAGAGTTCTAGAGAGAGGCAGACCTGAGTTCAAATTCTGGGTTTCATTTACTTTCTATGTAATGGAGAACAAATTCTTTCATTTTTTTTTTAAAGCCTCAGAGCATTGTGTGAGTATGAAGTTTGCCATTAACATTTTGTCAGTTAGTTCAGGGGCTGGAGAGATGGCTCGGCAGCTAAGAACCATCCATATTTACTCACCTTGCAGAGGATGAGCGTTTGGTCCCCAGCACTCGCGTCTAGTGACTCACAACTGCCTGGAACTGCAGTTCCTTGGGCACCTACACTCACACATGAGCGTACTCCCTCAAAAAGCCACAGAGACGATTAAAAACACAAAAAATAGGGGGCTGGAGAGATGGTTTGGGATGAGACCACTTGCTGTTCTTGCGAAGGACCCAGGTCTCGTCCCAGCACCTACACTGTGGCAAAACACGCACACACATTAATAAGAATAAAATCTTCTAAAAATTCTAAAACAACTATTTCAAAAAGAAACTGGCAATTAATATTTCAGTTTCTCAGATACCTTGAGAATGAGGTGTTCGCCACGTGGGCCACTGTGAGCATTATGGCTCCAGAAATCTGTAACTCCACTGTGAGTTGATATGTGTCTTTAGTTCTTGATGACAAAATTACGTGTCTTGAGATTGTGCTTTTTATGTAGGTGTGGTGGTAATGAGATAAAATCACATGCTACCACAACAAACAAATAGCAAGAAAATCAAATTTGTGTGTACTAGGCTTTGTTTTCCTAGTGAACTATATTCCCAGTCTACGTCTGTATGTAACAGGAACTCACTATGTAGCCCAGAATGGCACTGAATTTATGACTCCTGAATCAGTCAAAGTGCTGGATTATAGTCATATGCCAACAGTCCTGGTCCAAAAGTATATTTAATAACCCCAAAGACAGGAGGATCACTGGCGTGGTAGAGGTAACTGATGTGTTTCTCTGGCCTATATATGTGTACATACCACACACACGCACACACACACACATACACACACACACACACACACACACACGCACACACACACAAACACGCAAGTAAAATTGGACTGGAGAGATGGCTAATTGGTTAAGAATGCTGGCTGCTCTTCCAGAGAACCTGGAAGTCAGCATCCATATGGTGACTCACAGCCATCTGTAACTTGAGTTCCAGAGGACCCAAAATCTTCTACTGGCCTCCAAGGGCATCAAGACCATGTACATAGTAAGAAGACATACATACTGCGGGCAAAACACCCATATACATACAATAACAACTAAAATGTACCTGCTGACCAATAGGCCAAATTAAAAAAAAATATGTACTGACCATTCTATGCTTTATCTTCAAGTGGAAGATTTACTAAGGTAATTTAAAGCCCGGGAGTTTTGTAAACTCTACTTAGTCCGTGTATATTCAATGATCACAGAATAAACTAAGAAATAAGGATCACAGGAGTGATCAGTTAGACTAATAAGTGCCAAATTAAAGGAACTATTGAGATAGTGTGAGGAACATGGTCTGTCGCCTACTTAGCATCCTTTCCCAAGGCATCCTTCCTGTTTGATAATTCATTCATTTATCTACCCTTCCCCCACACCATTCCTCCAGTTCCCAAGAGGACTTAGATGGCTTAAGACACGGAGTACATTTTATTTCCACCTTCTCCTCCTGCCCCAACCCCTGGATATCGATTGGGGTGAGCATGTGACCTAAATCGTTCAGCCAGAAAATCTTAGGACTTGTTCAGAAGGCTGTGAAGAAGCTCTCTTTTCTGCACAATGCCCTGTGAGGATACAGCACGGGACCTGAGCCCGCACACGGCCTGCCACACCAGGTGCTGCCCGTCACATCAGAATTACAAAGAGGATCCAATAAAGATGGAAATGGACGGCTGAGATGGCTCAGCAGGTAAAGGTGTTTACTGCCAAGCCTAACCCCTCAGTTTGGCTCAGGGACTCACATACTGGAAAGAGAGACCCGCTGGTGACCTTCACATGCCCACCATAAATGAGCATGTGCTCTCATGCATGTGCGCACACTGTAATAAAATATAGTCATCTATTCATTTGTGTACTTATTTAATGTATTTGAGTATTTTGCCTGGGTGTGCCTGGTGCCTGAAGAGGCCGAAAGAGGGCGTCAGATTCCCTCCAGAACTAGAGTTACAAATGATTGTGAGCTGCCATGTGACTGCTGGGCATTAAACCCGGGTCCCCTCTGAGAACAGCAGGTGCTTTTAAATGCTTAGCCGTTTCTCCAGTCCCTATAATAATTGTTTTTGATATGAAAAAAAGTCCTGATTGGGATCAAGCCTGGTTTCTTCCCCTTTAAGTAAGACTTTTCCAACAAGTATATGAATACTGTTTCTATCTCCTTTTTCCTAATACCAAGTGTTATGGTTTAAATAAAATGCTGCAGGTCCCCGAGTGGCAGCAGTGGGCAGTGGGTCCTGAGACCATAGCAGGGCCACGAAGGCAACCAGTCCCAGGCAGGGATCCCCTGAGTGGCCTGCGGACCATGAGGCAGGAGCCACAAGGTGGGTGAGAGACTGAGAGCAGCAAGTCCCAGTCAGGCAGCCTCCAGGCGGGTGAGAGACTGAGATGGATAGGCATGCCATGCAAAGTGAGGTTGGACATTTACTTAGTGGGCTATGGAAGGGAAGGGGAGAGGGAGGGAGAAGGGGGATGAGGAAAGAAACAGGAAGGGGGGAGAGGAGAGGAGCCACAGCAGCAGCTACCTCTTTGGGAAAAAGATGGAAAGGGAAGGGATTGGGCTGTAGGCAGGCAGGAAGATCTGGCTGCCTCAGCAGTGGACAGGGGAGGGAGTGGGCAGGGCTTGTCTCTTAAAGGGACAGGACAGACCATCACACTGAGGATTGAACCCGGAGTTAAACCAATGAGATGCACCTTAGCATGCATTCTTGTTTAAGTCAGTTTGAGTAGATCTTTCTGTTATTTATACTGAAACAGCTAATGAGACAGGGCTAGCTATCATCCTAATAAATTCATCCCAAAAGAGTTATAATGGCTGGCATGAGAAAGTTCCAGAAAGAGTTACAGCGAGTACATTGATGGCAGCATTAGTATTTTAAATGGAATTTATAGCAACTACCCTATGTACTTAGCAATGGATTGTTAATAAAACAAAGAGAAACAAAAGAGAAGAGATCCATCTCTCCCGATATTAAAAGAGTAATACGTGTTCATTATAGAAAATATAATATATCGAGGTGTCTAAAGCAACTGTTTATAATTTTACTATCTAGAAGATAATATGTTGGTTTATTTTCTTCTAGTCTACTTTAAATGCATAATTAAAAATACTCTATGTAGGCAATTTTCATTATGTTTTAAAATAGTTTATCATATCTCCTGGAGTCTGGTGACTCATTCCTGCAATCCTAGTACTAGGAGGCAGAAGCAGGAGGAACAGGAGTTTGAGGACAGCCTCACCTATACAGTAAGCTCAGAGACAGTCTGGGTACATGACTGTTATGCCCGGTCTGTGGGTACCCCAAAAGACCACTAGGGAGACCGACTCACCGAAATGCAAAAGTGGAGTTTATTGTATGCACGTTACAAGCCGGCAGGGACCTTGCCAGCACAGCAGCGAAGGGAGATACCCCACCCTTCTAGAGGGCACTATTTAGAGGCAAAATCCAGAAAAGTTATATTAGCTGGGTGTAAGGTGATGGGTTCAATACTGATTGGCTGACATTTGTCAAGGAGTGTCCTGGTGAAAAGCAATGGGTGTGTGCTGGCAGGTGATCCTATCTACAATTGGTTGGAACATTAGAAATTTCCTTTGGATGGTCTGTTCCTGGGTGGTGCCTGGGTAATCTCAGTTTGTGGTCTTTCTCAGAACCAGGTATTGCCTTATGGTGCGGTACAATTCTGTATTCTGTCAATTATGTTTTAAATAAACGCCGATTGGTCAGTAGCCAGGCAGGAAGTATAGGTGGGACAACCAGACAGGAAGTAGAGGTGGAGCAATGAGAACAGGAGTATTCTGGGAAGAAGGAAGCTCTTTTCCGAAGTCCTGTCTAGACATCAAAGAAGCAGGATGTGACCTGCCCTGCTGAAAAAGATACTGAGCCATGTAGCTAACATAGATAAGAATAATGGATTAATATATGTTATAAGAGCTACTACGAACCCTGAGCTAATGGGCCAAGCAGTGCTTTAATGAATACAGTTTCTGTGTGATTATTTTGGGGCTAAGCTAGCCAGGTGCCAGAGTAACAAGCAGACCCTCATGTTACAGCCTTAGGGTAAACTACTGAGACTCAGGCCTCTATTGAGCTTGTCATGGCTGGGTCCTACAATAACAGTACTTGTGTCTATGGAAACTAAGAACTAGGAAGAGAGTTTACTTTCATAGTGCTTGCCATGTCTGCAAGAGGCTCTGAACTCAGTCTTCTACTTCAAAAGAAGGAAGTAAATAACTAATCTCTCAAATGCATTTATTATTGAACATTTGTTCTCATCTTAGATTATTTTCTTAGGCTAGAGTCCTGGAAATGAAGTGAGTACAGGGTGCATATGGATATGAAACTACATAATGTATACAAAAGAAATCTGTAAATTGAAAATCACTGTTCAAAATGAGCTATTATTGATCTTTTGCCATCTCTGAACCCTAACTTTTTCTACTCTCCCAGACAATGATATATGACTTCCTGCCATCCTGTATCAAGCACTTACTAAGAACTGTGTACAGAGCTAACCGCTAGCTAAAATTCCTTCCCTTGGGTTGAGATAAACAAGGTCTACCCGGTAACAGTCTCCTCCTAGACTGAAACATTCCATCCTGCAGGGAAGCTTTTTAAGCAGCTCAAAATAGCTTCAGGAAGTCCCCGAAAGTGATCAGATTCACTAGGCCCCTCCCAGTCAGAATTGGGGGGGGCGTGGAAGCTGAGAGCCCCACCTCAGACAGAAAGAAGCTAAACCCAAAGGAGACTCCAAGATCAGCGCGCTGCCTGGAAGGGCTTTAGACCCACCCAGGTACCTCTCCAAACTGCTGAGCTGCTGGCAGGCTGTGCAGTGTGCTCCAGGTTCCCAGCTGTGTGAGCCATCACCCACGCTGGGTGGGGGGTGCATTAGTGAGGCTGCTATCTTGGAGTCATTTCTGCTCCTGTAAGTAACCTCTCACCCATACTCCTGTAAGTAATCCCAATTAACACTCATTGATTCATCAAATTGGACTTCGGTGATATACCCATACTTTGGTCTGTCATGGGTTCCCTATCTGGGGTAAGTAAATGTACATTGCGGTTTTTTTTTTTTTTCCCGGAAAAGGTATGTCATACAATACCTCCCTTCTTCCCCTTCTTCCCGTCTTCCTAGTCACTCTAACTCCTCTGCAAGGCCGTGTGCAATTAAGGCAGAGCTGAATAAACAGGAGGTAGGGAGTTGCTAGATATTCAAGGGAGGGTCGCCTGACCCTTTCCACCCTCCAGGAGGGGATGTAAACATTCAACAAAGGCAGCTAGATAATTCTTTTGCAAACTGACTTAGCAGAATTCCCCAAGATGGTAGTTGCTTGGTTAGGGTAGTTACACACAACAGCATAAGCACTTTCTCCATCATCATGTGTAATGTTTATGAAAGAAACCCTTGCTTAAAAGGTGATATCATGGGGCTGGAGAGATGGCTCAGCGGTTAAGAGCATTGCCTGCTCTTCCAAAGGTCCTGAGTTCAATTCCCTGCAACCACATGGTGGCTCACAACCATCTGTAATGAGGTCTGGTGCCCTCTTCTGGTCTTCAGACAAAATATTGTATACATAGTAAATAAATAAATAAATATATATATATATATATATATATATATATATATATATATATATAAAAGGTGATATCATTCTAGTTTCTAAAAACAAACATCACTTGGGAGGCAGAAGCAGAGACAGGAAGAGCTCTGTGAGTTCCAGGGCAGCCTGGTCTACAAAGTGAGTTTCAGGACAGCTAAGGCTGCACAGGGAAACCCTGTCTCAGTGTGGGTGGGGGGGAGAAAGAATGCCAACCTTGATTGAGATACATACAGCCAGGAATGACAGAGCAGGGACAGGGGTTCTGAACTGACCTGAATCTAAAGTTCATCTGCTGTCCCACTATGCATCACACAGCTCTCAGCTCACCTGAACACTTAGCCCTTGCATTTCTTCTGCATCCCCGAAGACACAGACTAAGGGCAGCTTCTAACTCCTGTCATTCCTGTCTCCACCCTGCTTCAGATTCCTATTACGTGGTCTCTAGGTTACAGCAATCTCTTGTGCAATCTCTCTAATCTGTTCTTTAGCACAGAATGATCTTTCTAAACTGCACATCTGACAGCCATTTAATGGTTTTCTATAGCTGTCAAAATTAAATGGTAAAATCTTTGTCCCTTGGGGTTCTTCTTCTCCTTCGTCCGCGTGTTGACACACTGCTTCATGTCCCGTGTCGATGCCTATACAGATGACTTTGTACTTTTTAAATTCCACATTTTAAGGTCATGATTAGAAGGTTAGAAAGTACGTAGAGGTATAAGGATAACCAGAGTATCTGGAGACATCGTCATGGTCAAAATAGTTAAAGAAGGGGTCATATTTATATACAAAGGAAAGGCTCTGAGAGTGAGGGGCACGTGGAGAATGACAGCGCCTTCGGAGGTATGAGGAACATCTGCTCAATAGAAAGACAAAAATTTGGAGGCTGGGCATGTAGAATACTTGATAGAAGACGTGCCTAACACCCACAAAACCCTTGGTTCAGGCCTCAGCACTACATAAACCAGGTATGGTAGCACAAACCTGTGGTGCCAGCCCTGAGATAATGCGGAGACAGGAAGATAAAAAGTTCAAGGTCATTCTCAGCTACATAATCAGTTTTAGCCAATTAAGGCCAAATGAGACCCTATCTCAAAATAAGAGACATATTTCAGTAGAACTGTGGGTTTTTTCACCTTTTCATTACATATGTTGTAGCTTCCTTGTTTTTCTTTAGAGACTGGGGTCTCAAGACATTACCCAGGAGAGTCTTGGACTTCTGGGGTCAAGTGATTCTCATCTCCCGGTCTCCCTTCTGACAAGATTCCCAGTGTTCACCTCTGAGCCCAGCTTCATTATGGATATTGTAGAAGGGATTTCTGCACCCGATTGAAAGATGGCCTAATGCTTTCAGTTAGGAATATTCTTAAGACGAGCCTCTCCACCGACGCAAGTAATTCCAATCAGACCAAATTAGACCGAATCGATGCCCACGTTTACTGCAGTGCTCCTGGGTGGCTGGGAAAGCGTGGTGGGGGAAAGAATAAAGGGGAGGGGGGACCACGCAAAACCCCAAACCACGCATTCTTTTTCTCGGCAGCCTAAAGAGCCTGTGGGAGTGGTCCTGACCCTCCCTGGGGATGGGTCAGTGCTTGACAGGCTTTTCTGGAGGTGGAGTCCAGACCAAGGCAACTCCTGGGGGAGGGGCCTCGAGATGGAGCTTTGTGCTCCATTGGCACCCCAAGGATGAATGCCAGGGGCTGGGGTGACGCTTTCAATCAATCACTTTCAAATTCTTTGATTTGGGTATCTCAAAGTGAGGGCCTTCAAGTGTCATATAGAGATGACCATTGATACCAATTTACGGTGGAGGCAGCTCCTGCCTTCGAGATTTTCATCAGCATTTTACATTTCTGCACTGGAGGCTGAAGATCATTCTAATTCTTAGAATTAGATCAAAAAAAGAACCCTAAGAAAATGACGTTATTATGGACAGCTGAGAAAAACAATCACAACACGGAGGTAGAACAAAGCAAGTAAAGTACAAGCTCACCTTCTTTCAAGGGGACTTGGGAGCAGCATCAGATGAAAGAAGCCAGTCAGGCTGGCTTACCCACATGGACCACCCCCCCCCCCATCACTAGCAGCTGGAGGCAGTTTTTCTGTAGAGCTCACAAACACTAAGCTTCGAGGCTGCCCTTTTGCCCCAGTCTTTTTTCTAAAGCATCAGTGAGAGCCCTAGCAATCTTGTCCAAGATGCCTTAAAACCCAACCCAAACCAAACCAAATCGTTTGCTTCAAGCCTGCAAGCCAGCATCTTAGTGGAACAAAACAGCACATTCATTGCATGTTTTAAGTGTTATTTATCTTCAGGCATTTGATCTTAGACATACCTACATATCTAGGATATATTTCGACTCTAATTAGTGCCAGCAATGTTATCGTTGAAAACAAACAATAGTCACATGTTTACTCTTGGGCCTCAAATTTGGGGCTATACCCTGATAAAGAGCACTTGCTATTTGTCTGGTTTGACAAATCCTTGTTCTAGTTTAGAACAGCAGGAATTAGAAGACAGGCTTTGTAAATTAAAATCGTCACATCCTAATTATCCACTCCTGTGGTAAAGCTGTGACTCACATAAGGCCAAACCTGCTAAGACCAAACCTGTTCTACTTCAAGTAGCTCCATTGTTTCCCCGAGAAGTAATTCCACCTACTGGGCCTAGTGGCAGAGCGAACACTGAAGCCTTCTAAGCTGGAGAGAAAGATAGGCTGGCTAGATAACTTTCGAACACCTCCCGAGTCACGTTTTTAATTAGCAGTAATCACTCCTGGGAGAAACCTCATTGGCTGTGATACCGTCAGTGTACAAAGCTCTGAGTCATCACTATAGAGGTTTCTCTGTTTATTATTAGAAGTGTGATTTTACAGGAGATCACAAAGCCGTATTCAAATGTGAGAGAAAAGAAAGGCAAGGCGTTGATAGATTTTCACATGCCCACTGAGGGATTTATCCGAGTGTCTTTTTGACAAATCAAAAACCAAGCAGGGAGCATCTCTAAGAGATGGCTCTACTTGTTAGCGCTTCTCACTGAACAGCCACTTACATCTCCTACAAGTAGCTTTTCTCTTTACAAAGAAATGACTGACCAGTGATCACGTCTCCAAGGTCAGCAGTCCTGTTCCCGTCTTCATCCTACTTGATTTTGTCTAGTTTTCTATTCTCTGCTACCCTGCCTGACATTGATTGGCTAGAAAAATAACATCTTTCTGATCTTTTTTTCTGCTCCTCTTGTTACATTGCCTATTAGCTCTTATGGATTGAAGTGATGAACTTTGTGTAGGTAACTCCTCAAATTCTAACCCCGACTCCAACATCCCTCTGGGCATCGTCCTCCAAGTACTTAAGGCTTCTTGTATGGGCACCGTCCCTGGGATGTCACATCATCTGCCTCCCATATCATAATCACACTTTTTCTATTTCTGCCAATGACATCAGCAGCAGCACATTTTCCTAGCTGCTCTGTTTGGACATTTGAAGTTCTGTTTATTCCCCCTTCTTTACCTCCACTGTATACCATGGTTTCTCAGGCAGCAACTGGACAAGAGTTTCCTTTTGTCCTTGTCTCCATCCAGTCCCAGTGCGTCTCTATCATATTTCTATGTCCTTATTCCTTCCCCGGAGTTACAGCCTCTACTTGATTCCTTATGAAGCTGTCACATTCGTTCTGGCTTAAAAAGGCCAGCTCTGGGGGAGCTGGAGAGATGGCTCAGAGGTTTAGAACACTGGTTGTTCTTCCGGAGTTCAACTCCCAGCACCCACATGGCAGCTCACAACTGTCTTTAAGGGGATCTGAGGCCTTTTCCTGGTGTGCTGGTGTGCATGCAGACAAAGCACCAGTATATATGAAATACATAAACAAATGAATCTAAAATAAAGCTCTTATTGCGTTATTTTTGTTTTGTATTTTTTGTTTGTTTGTTTGCTTGTTTGTTGAGACAGGGTTTCTCTGTGTAGCCCTGACTGTCCTGGAACTCACTCTGTAGACCAGGCTGGCATTCTTATCTATACTTTCTTGGGTAAACAAATCAACTCTCCTGTCTTCACTATGTATTAAAAACTCTCCTCTCCAATACAACGAAATGCTCATATACTCCCTGACACATTCCCTGGCTTCCCAGGGCCACACTTGGCTTGCATTGTTTCTTCCATGCTTCTTGTTCTTCCCTGACATGGCTTTTGTACAACCTGTGTGCATGCTCACTGTACATGCCCAGGAAATCTCTTGTACCCTCTCTTTTACACTCTCTGGCTGAGGTCCTCAGCACAGGTGTGACTAACTTCCTCCTCCTTCACACTCTCATCTTAAGAAACTTCAGTTTTCCTCTTAGGTTGGTTATGACTCCCCACCCGGCACAATACTTATGCGTGCTTAATTTTTCTTCTCTCTGCCAGATTTTAAAGCTCAGTAAGTTAGACATCAATTCACCAGTTTTATGGGAATGGAACCTAGGATCTCATCCATGCTAAGCACACGCTGTGCCACTAGCTATGCCTCTGACCTAGCAAATATTCTTTGAATGCTCATTGAGAATAATCCCTATGCTAGACTCTGAAGGTAGCTCCCTTCAAGAGTGTGTGGTATCAACAAATGGTGTAGCAGGGGTAGGTGTATGTCTTTGGAGAGACACTAAGGTGTTCTAAATTCAGCAAGGAAAATGACAATGACCAAATTACCCCAAAGGAAACAATATATGAACCAAGTCTTAAATACTGAATCAGCCAAAGAAATCAGGAAGAGGACAACATGCAGCGAGAAGCAGATGTGTGAAGGCTACCAGCATTAGCCAAGGAATATTATTACTCATCTACATTTCCTTCCCTTGCTGCAATGGCCCCAGCAGCAGTTAAACAGGACTATTCCATTAGGAACATCCACAAGCATGATTTGTAATGAAACAACAAGGGCATGCAAGGGATTATCAGAAAGTAAATTTTTCTTACCCTTTTTGTTGTTAGCTGCTCTATAATAAAAACCGTGGTGGCAACATAGCTATAGCTTAGTCATAGAAAATGCTTTCCCAAAGAAATAGGGTCTCTATGTTGCTTGAGGTGCCCTTCCTGCAGTTGCAGAGCCAACGGATGCCTTGCCTCAGCCTTCCGAATAACTGCAAGGACAAGTGACGCCCCCTATGTTCAAGTTATGTATGGTAATTTAATGTTCTAATTTAGAAAGCTAAAAAAAAAAATCCGCAAGTTTGTTTCCAATTAAAATTATTTTTCCGAGGTTGGTAGTACAGGCCTGCAAAATCACAGCACTTGGGAAACAGAAACAGGACTGTCCCAAGTCTGAGGCCAGCCTGAACTGCAACAAACAACAATGTTGTGGGGCGTTGTTGTGTTATTCCTGTCCACCATATCCAAGAATTGAGAAACCCATACTTTGGAGCACCAATTCTTTTCTTTTCTCTTTTTTTCACTTATCAATCCATTTTTTAAAATTCTTAAATTCCTCTCACTCTTACATTTCTTAGAGACAAACAGAAATAAAATCCATGAGCCAAAAGCCCAAGCAACACTAAAAGCAGGGGAAAGCTTATAAAACTTAGTATGGATCCCAGCATTAACAGCTGAACAGAGAATGTGATTTTCCTTTAAATTCTTAGCAGATGATAAAGTGTAGAAACTGGACACTTATGGATTATTTCAAGTCTAGAATCACTGGCCAGAAATCACACAGTTGAATCATGGGAAAACAGCAGGAGGAGGTTACAAGCAACCCTCATCCTCTACTGGTCTAGCTGAGTGCTGATCCTTACTTAGGAGGACTAGTGGTTTGGAGGCTGTAGCTGAAGACAGAGTATCTGCAAAAAAGAAGCGTGCCTGGTGTGCTCGGAGTCCTGTGTTCGGTTACCAGAGCTAGAGTAAATAAAACACTAGTGAATTAATTTCCTAGGAAGCTTTATAAATATATGCATATTTTGATTCCCTTAGATCATCTTAGCCTTAGAGAGTCAGAATTTCTGAGGTTTGGGTTCTTTTTTGGGGGGGGGTGAGGTGGGAGTTCAAGATAGGGTTTCTCTGTGTAACGGCCATGACTGTCCTGGAACTCACTCTGTAGATCAGGCTGTCCTTGAACTCACAGAAATCTACCTGCCTCTGCCTCCCGAGTATGTGCCACCACCTGTGGCCCACGGAAGTTTGAGTTCTTTGTAATAAAGATCTTAGTTGATTCTGGAAAACAGTTTCATTTGGGAGCAGCAGTCATGGACAGTCTGCATTCTCTCTATATGTTGGATACATGCATGACAGATGAATGAAGAATCCTGATAGAGTTAGAAGTAGAACCATGACCCCTGGGCTTTTCTTTTTCCAAACAAAGAAATGCACATGTCTTAAATGTACTCGGAGGATACTGTTTTAAGAGAAAGTCTGTCTCTTATGAAAATAGCATAAAAAGTTTATCTTAGAGCCTTTTACTTTTGTGCACAAAAGATAATAAAAAAATAAGATCTGGCACTCTTAAACTTTGGTCATTGACACAAATATAATTTGGGACAACAATTTATCATATGAGAGCTTCAAGACCAAGTACACTCCAACAGCATCACTTAATACAAACATTTTAGAGTCCAGAATATTGGTGAATGTATCAATCACTTTTCATGAACACTTTTTAGTATTTAGAACTTAAAATATAAATAAAGTTTTTTTTCAGGACCAACTTGTTTTAAGCTGAAGACCCATAAATCATTTCCTATATTTCATTTTCTCTCCCACACATTGGATGCCATTAACTATGTCTTCGTAAAGGACAGAGAGACAGAGGAAAGAGGGGGAGGATCCCAAAAGGGGTGGGCAAGCTCTTCAGTGCCCTTATCTCTTCTAAGGGCTACTAATCCCATCATGAAACGCCCCCCATCCATGACCTCAGCTAAACCTAGTTACCTTCCAAAGGCTTCATTGACAAATGTCACGACATTTGTTCAATGTATAAATGAGAGCGACAGCAAATTCAGCATTAAACTCAAGCCAGATCTATGGCCGCTGGATTGAATAACACAACACTTATTGGATGATGTCCCCATCTGGAGAGGCACTGGGCACAACACACAAGTCTTGTCAGTGATGTGAGACATAGAGACCTAGCTCAAGGAGGTGGGATACATACAGCCCTCTCAGCATTTTGAGGTGGGTGAAAAGACATCTGCATGAAAGAATGACGATGTTTCCTGTAGGTGGATAATGGAGGACCGCGGGGATAGAGTAGGAGCAGGAAGGGCTGTGCAATGGAAAGGTGCCTGGCATCTTTGGAGAATGAGGCAGAGCCAGTTTCACCACAGCGGGACTGCTCACGTTGGCACGTAGTTGCAGAATGCATCTGTAAAATACAGGGTCCTTACTGTCCTGCTCGGCCCACCATGGACACTCTCTCTCAGGAACCCGGTTCTCTATTTGGATGAAGCTAAAGAAATGAGTCCAGGTCTCTGCAGAGGGTGGTACATAAATCACCCGCTACGGAAAGGAAACAAAGCCAGCAGAGCCCTCGTGATGGGGAGGACAAGGTGCCAGTTGTGAAATGGGGCAGCAGGCCGCTTTCCCAGGAGCCGAGATGCTGAGAAGCATGAAAAGAGAGAGAAAGCGGGTCTTTTGCTTTAGAGATCTCAAACTGAAGAAAAACGATGCCAGAAGCCTATCCTGATACATGAGAAGAGGGGGGGGGGGCTTGTGTCTCAGTGGTCCCGGCGCCCCTGGCCTCGGTGGAAGGCCCCTCTGTGCGGCAGGGGCTGCGGCGAGGCAGAAGGAGCTGGGAAAGGACCTAAGGAGCAGAGGTCAACAGCGTGCAGACACTGCGCTGTTCAGGGGCGAAGCAAGGGCGCAGCGGTCTGGAGGAAGAGCACACCCCGTGAAGCGCTAGGGAGATCAGAACGCTGGCTCTCATTCTCCCGGGCCTCGGGGATGGTCCTCTGTAAACCGTCCTGGACTCCCAACAATTCATCCTGTTTTTAATTAAAACATTTCCAGAACCCCCCAAAGAGGGCGGTACCCAAAGGAATATGGAAAATACCCCGCCGAGGTGGGGGAGTGGGGTTTGCTCGAATCCCGAGGCTGAGGGCGGATGAAGCAGAGCCACACGGACGAAAATCGCACAGGAGCCTTCTGCCCTAGGAGCAGCAACCCACAACCCGCCCCGGGAACACTCGTGCTCCCCCCGGCCTCGGGTCCGGAGCGGGGGCGGGGCTGGCCGCTGATGGGGGCGGGGCCATGCGGGGGCGCGCTCTGGGCGGGGAGGGGAGCGGGCGCGTCCATGCCCTGATTGGACCTGGGCTGGGCAAAGGGCGGCATCTTAGGCCAGTTATGCGGATTTGTATTGGACCCTGCTGAAGAGGGGCGTGGTTTTGTGAAGTCAGTTCCGGTTGGTGTAAAACCCCCGGGGCGGCGGCGAACGGGCTTCAGATGTTTCTGGGTCGCGGTGCGGAAAGCGCTCTGGTCTGATCGCGCGTGAGAGCGGGAGAATCCAGCGCCACCAGCGCCACAGCTACCCGGAGAGGGATGGCGGCCACTGGGACCGCGGCCGCTGCGGCCACCGGCAAGCTTCTTGTCCTGCTGCTGCTTGGGCTTACAGCGCCCGCCGCGGCTCTGGCTGGCTATATCGAGGTGAGGACCAGGCGAGCGCAGGAGTGGCATGTCCTCCGGCCGCCGGGGAGCGCGGCCTGCGGGCGGGTGTGGGTCCGCGGGCGGGGGCGCGGCGCGAGGTTCGGCGCTGCTGCGGGTGGCCGGCCCCAGCCCCCCGCCCGCGCGCCTCAGCTTGGCGCAGAGCTTAGCTCTGAGGTCGGGCTGCCTCCGTCGCCGCAGAGGCCAAATGAAAGGCGTCGGGGCTGCGGGGCCGCCCCAGCCCCCTACCCGCCGGCGGCGCCGCCGCATCCTCAGGGACACCGCACCGCGCGCCCTCCCTCCCTCGGGACGGTGCGCGCCTCGGCCGTGCGCCTTGCGGCTCCGCGGCGCTTTAGATGGGGGCGGCCGGCGCGCTGTCCCTGGTCCCCGCAGCGGTCGCGGGGCCTCGGCTTCGGGCTCGCACCTGGCAGCCGGCGCGCAGCCTTGGTTGTCCAGGTGGACCTGGCAGCGGGGATGCGGCTCCAACCCTGGCGAGCGGCCGAGATGCCGGGGAGACGCCGCCGGGACAGCGGGACGCCCTGCGCCCTCCTCCGCCTCCCAGCCGGTTGCCCAAGTCTGGCAAACTAGGGAGCCGGGCTTTTCTGCTCCCACGAACGATGAGCCTTTAGGGAAAGTACCCGCCGACACATCGGAAAAGCCTTTCAGGAGTACTTTCCCGGGGTCAGAATCCCTCGGGTTGCTCTGCACCAGAGGTCACCCCTGTTAACATCTTTGCTTGCCCTGGTGAAGTGCCCGGGGTCCCTGGTGGTTGGCGGGGAGTTCAGGGCGCTGGAAGAAGCGGGTGTGGACCGCGTACTGCGGCGTACTCTGCACCTAGCCTCACCGCAAGAACCTCTGTCGCCGAGGGAGACTGGGACTTTGTTTACCCTCTTTCACGAATTAGGGCTTGAGCCGTCGGGCTGGAATGTGTGTTTCTGGTGTAGTTTATTTCTTAGTGCCTGCTCGTTTTTAAAAACCACCGTGGCTTTCTGCATGTTGAGCTAACGTCAGAGATTGCGTTTGATTAAATAGGGATTACCTGAGAACTTTGTGAGTAAAACCCCAGCTTAGAATGTATTCATTTCTACAGAATGTGTAAATATGTCTTTGGGTAGAAGAAATCTAATGAGGAAAAATCCTCCTGGTGGAACAGTTCAAGAAAATCTTTGTATACATCCTGCTTAAAACTTTTTGGCTGAGGTGGAGGAAAAGATGTTAAGTGTTAAGTGGAAAATAGCTGATGTTCATATACGTGAACTTTTAGATTATTTTACCCTCCACACAGTAGGCAGGCGGTTTCTGTGATCCCGGATAAGCTGTCTTGTGGAAACAGCTACATAAAGCAGGGTAAGAAGAGAAGGGGTGAGGGGTAGGGAAATTGAGTTTTATATATTAGGTGGGACGTAATGGGTCAGGGTGTCAAAAACCATTGTTCACACTCAGCCTCACTTCCCAGTGGTGTGAGAAACCTCAGGCATTAGTGAGTTCGCAGCACAGGATTCACCAGTTTTAAAGAACCCATTAACACGTCTCCAGGGGAAAATACCATTATCAGGGTTTGTTGTTACAGGGATTCATTTTGACTGTTAGCCACACTGGTCAGTTGAAAAGTCTGGCTAAACAAAGTAAGAAACATTTGTGCAAAGCGCTTTTTAAATGGTGTTTTTTGGAAACTTCGTTTCCTTGGAACTGTATTCATTCACACTGTCATCTTTTCAAGTGGTCTTTATTTTTTGCTGACTGGCTGAATTTTATTCACGTGTGTAATTTGTGCTTGGTATTAGGCAAAGGATTGCTAAAGCCTTAATTTAGATGAGAATGGCTTAAATCAGGATGTCTTTGAGAAGGCCCTTATTGAGATTAGCCAAAGGGATTCTCGCCAAATCCCTGATCAGGTTGCTTGGCACAGAATTATTGATTGGCGAATCTTTACTGTTGCTTGGTGGTGACTAAATTAATCTTTTACACCTTTTTTTTTTAATACCTCTCTCTGTTCGGTGCATTTCCTTTCATAAATCCCAGGGCAAGTTCTCTTGTGTTTAAAGTCCCACTTAGGAACCTAAGGATTTGTGCTTGTACCCAAACTGTTCCCTTTACTATGGATGTTGAAGTGTCTGAGAGCCAGAACTTGATTGCTCTGCTCCATCTGAAAGCAGTCTTTGGCTGCGCAGTGTCCAGGAAAGCTCAAGTACAGCAACCAAGGTGGAAAGACTCTGGAAGGTGGTGTGGACTGTCGGAATCTACCAGGGTACTGCTTCTGTTACAGCTTTACTTTAAAAACACTGCTGGCAGCAGAGAAACTCACTGAGTCTTACCAATCGGTCCTCTTTTATAGAAGGGAATTATTTCATTTCTCTCTAAAACTGAGCAGTCACATAGTGTGACTGGCCACCAGTGATGTAGAATCCTGCTTGCTGCATGCCTTATATGGTTGAGTAAAGAATTCTTCATTGAAGTGTATATTTGCAATTTTGAAAAAAAAATCCTTGAAATATTTTAAAAGGTTTATTTTTATGTTTACATATGTATCTTTGTTGAGTTTAAGGCATATGTGTACACTTGGAGGTCAAAACAGGTTGTTGGATTCTCTGGAGCTGGAGTTACAAGTGATTGAATGTGAGCCACCTGATGTGCATGCCGGGCTCCAGATTCAGGCCCTTGGGAAGAGCCGGAAGTGCTCTCAATCACTGAGCCATTTCTCCAGTCCCTCTTTAAAATATTTGTAAGAATACATTCATTTATTTATTTTGTGTATTGAGGCCCACTTGTGGCTGTCATAGGAGAAAGTGTGGGAAATACTTCTCTACTTTGACTGTGGAGGTCCTGTAGAACAAACTCAATTGATCAGGCTTGGCAACAATGCTTTTATCCACTGAGGTATCTCACTGACTGGGAAAACAAACTCTGAAGAAGCTTCATTTTCTGAATTTGCTTTGAAAAGTTTATTTTATGAGATAAAATGCCAGTCAGGTATTTTCCTATGAAACTGTAGCTTCTGAATTGAGATGCGCTGTGAAGTAACATATTCAGTAGGATGTGAAGACTCAGTATGAAAACTTACAAGTATATCAACTTTTATATTAACCAATTAAAATGCATTTACATTACTTTTCAGTTTCTTTGCTCTGATGTGACTGCTAGAGAACTGATTGCCACCTATGTAAGCCCCTTCATAGTTCTTGTGCACAGGTGTGCTCAACTGCTCACGACTGGTCCTGCACGTTGTCAGCACAACTGTCAAATATATTGCAATTCTACTCCCACCCCATAGTCTTGCTTCAAGTTGTTGACATGAGCCCTAGTTTTGTGGGGTTTTTTTGGGGGTGTGTGTGTGGCCTCTTCTTTTTAAAGCACAATTTTGAATGTTATTTTTTCCCCTTACTAACATTTTTCTTCAGTTCAAATTGTATTAGAAATGACCCCCAAGCTTACAAAAATGCAAAACTGTGCAAACAGCGCTCATGAAATTTACCTGCACTCAGCATCAACATTCTGAATATTTAGAATTTGCTTTCACATGTGGGTTGTAACTCAGTGGCATAGTGCCCAGCACCCTGTGGAGAAAGGATGGCTCATTTGTTCTGTTCTCGTTATTGTGTTTGTCCCTGCTATGCTTGAAAATCAGTTGCATACGTTACCCACCCTCTTTGCCGCGGTACAGTGTTCTGTGTTCTGTGTATATATCAGTTTGTTGGTTGATCTGAAAGGCTAATATGCTTTTGAACTATTGGTATTAGTATGTGAAAGGTTGTGTAACTTTCCAAATATAAAGTTCAGATTTTTAACTTATTCTTAATGTTTTGAATTTAGGAAGATCAAATATAACTTTTCAAGGTTCTTTACTCACTATTACTGAAATTCTTTAGGGTTTTACCCTTTTTTGTTGTTGTTGTTTTTGTTTTGATTTTTTGAGACACGTTTCTCTTTGTAGCTTTGCAGCCTGTCCTGAAACTCGCTTTGTAGACCAGGCTGACCTCGAACTCAGAGAGATCAATCTGCTGAGAAGTGCTGGGATTAAAAGTATGCGTTACCATCGCCTGGTGGTTTTTTGTTTTTTTTTTTCCTTAAAAAAAAAAAAAAAAGACAAGGTTTCTCTGTGTAGCCCTGAAACTCATTCTGTAGACCAGGCTGGCATCGAACTCACAGAGATTCTGCCTGCTTTTGCACCTCTTTAGTTGAGTGCTGGAATTAAAGGCGTGTGTCACCACTGCTTAGCCAGTTTCACATTTCTTGCTTATTTTAGATGTAGGTGTTGTTACTGTTACTTTGCGTTTCAGACTGGCCTAAATCTCATGATCCCCCTGACTCAGGCTGCTGAATGCTGGGAGTACCAGCACATGCCACCATACCCAGCTTGCATTTTATCCTCTTTAAATCATCAGGAGAAAATTTGTATAGGTGGTGTGTACTTAATGTCTAGATGTTAAAAACATAACAAAACAAAAAAAATAGTCTGAAATTATACCATTCAGGGAAACCTGGAAAAAAATTTTGGTGATGTTTACATTTCCAGATATATGATGTATAGAAACTTTGCAAAAGTGGCACATTCTGCATATTGAAACTGGTATCAGCACTTATTTTTAATTCTCTTAAAATGAGTTACTTACAGAAAATAACTTTTCTGTGTGACTAAAGCTAGGGGCTAATCTCTGTTAGACTGCAGTTGCCATGGAAGGGCCAGTTGAGAAGAGAATTCTAAATTGCCTCTAATTTGATTTTCATGTTGTTTTTTAGTGTGATAAACTAGATTACTTCAGAGCTTAATTGAGTTTAGTATACTGTACCTTGATTTATAACTTAAATTGAAAAGTAGACCATGTAGGTGCATTCAGATAGGAAGGGATTCCAGTTCTGTGTATCAGGTATAACAAATAATTACTTTTGCTGAGGGAATAATTTTTTTTAATACCATAGCCATCTTGAAGTGTTGTAGTTTTGAGAAGTGAGTTTTTGTCTTTTTTTTTTTCTTTTCTCTCTTTCTCTCTTTTTTGAGACGGTTTCCACTATATAGTTTTGACTGGCCTGGAACCTTGGTATGTAGACCATGCTGGCCTCAAACTCACAGAGATCTGTCTCTGGCTGTCCAAGTAATGAGATTAAAGGCATGCTACCACGACCAGCTGAGAAGTAATTTTTTTTTTCTGGTGAGAAATGAATGTTAAGACCTAAAAGCATGCTAGAAAAATATGCTGCTCTGATTCGTATCTCCAGCTGTTTTTATTATTTAAATGAGGTTGTCTTAAACTGTATTTGTTTTAATTATTATTGCTATTACTGTATGTGTATGTGTGTTTTTGCCTGGATGTACATTTATACCTTGTTCATACTTGCACTCGAAGATGCCAGATTAGGGTTCCAGATCTTTGGGAACTGGGTGGTTGTGAGTCACTTTGGATGCTCGGGATTGAACCCATGTCCTCTGGAAGAGCAGCAGTGCTGTTAACTACTGAGTCATCTCTCCAGCCCCTGTAATCTGTTTTTAAAATAGGAAGCTTAGAAGCTGACTGTTCCTTTATTATTTGTCTAGTAGTACTAACCGCTTATTGGTTCTGTGCAGGATGCCAAATGATGCAGTAGTGGAAGCTGCATGCATCTGTTGCTTTCTGCTGTCCAAATGCACTTGCATGCATTTTCAGGATTTCATTGACAGCATCAGGTAACTGAAATAGAGAAAATACTGTATCAAATGAGCGATGCTCCCCACACCAGTTTTGTCTGGTGAAATAGGTATTCTCACTACCATCCAAAAACTGAATCCAGTAGATTCCAGGGTTTGATGGTCAGTCTGGCCAGGGCATGAGTCTGTCTGTTTTATTCTAAGTCCACTGTTTTTCTCCCCTAATGTTTCTGGCTCTAGGTTTCTGTAAATTCATGCAAATTATATTATAATATAATTATAATACACACCAACCTCAACAACTCTTTAATGTCATTATATTATGGAGCTTTGCCATTTTATATTTTTCCGTTGATTATAAAAACCTTTCAGTAATTTTTTTTATAAAGTGCAAACTCTTTTATAGTAAACTTGTTTTTTTATCTTTGTGTTCTAACACACACACACACACACACATATTAGCATTATTCACTGTAGGATGGTGTATCAGAGTCGGCGGTGTGGCTTTATTCAGGAAAGAGGCTGTCAGCTTAGGATGTATTTTACAAATCTTGGTCAGTGAGCTGTGTAAGTAGTAAAATTGAGGTTCAGAAAGAAGTTATTTAAATTTTGGCATGGGATAGCTGTAAAGCTAGTTAATTGAGCAACTCATCAGCAACCTTTTTACTCCGCCTTCCTGAGACTCAATTCTCTGAAGATGGTAGTGTCCAGAGGACAGAGTTGTCTTGTGTCTCCCTTTGTGGCAAAGAAACATTTCCCAGTTTGCTGGCAAGAGACTCCTTAAATGTCACTGGCCAAAATTAGTATTGTTTGCTTTGAACCAGTGCAAGGCTGTGTAGAAGAAGGATAGGTTAACTTCAGTAGTCTCTGATCCCTTGGACCTGCTTTGGAGAATAAAGCAGCCTTCAATCAGATTGTACTTGGTTTGAAGAGATATTGATGGTAGCAATCCAGTGTCTGTTACAAACGGTACTCTCCACTTGGGAAGCTCTGTATGTGAGTTGTCTTAAAGAGAAACAAGTATTCCTACCTACTGAATTACTCTGAGTTAAAAGTTAGCAGATGAGATGTAATACTTTGTTTACTGATGCAATGCTCCTCCTTATTTGAACCTACTGTGAGGATTTCGTGAGGTAAGAATGTGGAAATCACATGTCAAAGTGCCCACTCACTTGCTGCCCTCCCTAGCAAGGCTTTCACAAGTCTTTTGTTGTTGTGACATTTTCTGAGAGAGCGCCCCGGTCCACCTGTGTGCACGTGTGTGGGGAGGGGCGGGCAGGAATCAGCTCTCTTTCAGCACATGGATCCCTGGGTATTATACTCAGGAGCAAGTGCCTTTACCTTTGGACCATCTCAGTGCTGCCCCTCCCCCCCACTCCAGGTCTCCGCCCAGACTGGACTTGAATTTCCTGTGTAGCAGAGGATAACCTTGACTTTTTTTGTACTGGTTTTTTTCTTTTGGGCCACCAACCAGCTTCCACTGAGCTGACATGGAGTTATGAATAGTTATGAATAGTTATGAATGTTCGACTTTAGCTTATGCTCGTTTCTGGCTAGCTTTTTTTTTTTTTTAACTTAAATTAACCTGTTTCTCTTCACCTACATTTTGCCTCGGATTTTTACCTTTCTTTCTGTATGTCCTGCTCAGTATCTGCTGGCTGGCAGCTGCCTGGCTGGCCCTGGGCATCTCCCTTTCTTTCTACCTTGTTCTCTCCTCTTGATCTCAGATTTCTCCTATTTATTCTCTCTGCCCCGCAGTCCTGCCTATTCCTCTCCTGCTTAGCTACTAGCCTTTCAGTTTTTAATTAGACCAATCAGGTGCCTTAGGCTGGCAAGGTGAAACAGCAGCATAGTTAAACAAATGCAGCGCAAACAAATGTAGCACATCTCTGCATTGTCAACAAAGGCAGCAGAAACAAATTTAACACACCTTTGCCTAGTTAAAAATATTCCACAGCCCCCCCCCCTTTTTTTTAAATAAAGAAACCAAGTCTCATTGTGTATCCCTATCTGGCCTGGAGTTCCTTTGTAGGCCAGGCTGGCCTTGAACTTAACAGAAATCCACTTGCCTCTGCCTCCCCGGTACTGGGTTTAAAGGTATGCAACACCACACTCAGTTTAACCTTTGACTTTTGATTCTCTTGCTTCTACTTCCCTTTGCTGGACACTCTGAACGTGGCTGGCAACGAAGGCTGACTGAGAAGCCAAGGACAGTGGCACTAGATTTTTATTCTACTGCATGGACTGACTTTGTGGGAGCCTGGTTTGTTTGGATGCTCACCTTTATAGACCTGGATGGAGGGGGGAGGACCTTGGACTTCCCACGGGGCAGGGAACCCTGACTGCTCTTAAGGCTAGAGAGGGAGGGGGAGGGAAAAGGGAGGCGGGGAGGTGGAAATTTTTAATAAATAAAAAAAAACAAACAAAAAAATAAGTGTGTGCCACCAGGCCCGGTTTATATTGTAGTGGGGTTGGAACCTGGGTCCATGACCATACTAGGCACATACTCTACCAATTGAAATTTGGGCCCAGCTGTCCCTTGCTTATTTTTGAGCTTTTAAAAGTTGCAAATATACAAAAGAAAGTAGATAAGCATATTGTCATGAATCACTTCCAAGGTCAAAAAAAAAAAAACCCACAAAACACACCCCCTTTCTGTCCTCCAGAAGTAGCTCTCCCCAGTATTAGGTATTTATGCTTTGCAGTCTTAGCAGATGTCCTCATTGACATTTCCTTTTTCATTTTTTAAGATCCATGTAAATGGAATTACTCAACATATTCCTTACTATTTGGTGTCTTTAACTAAACTTGTTTTTGAGAGTTGTTTGTATTGAACAGACATGTGGCTCATTGGCTTCTGTTGCAGTATTGTCTGAATAAACCACAACTTACATTGCCCTTGGCAAGTTGAGTTGTTACCACTTGGAGTTAAGATGTGCTTTTTACTGAGAACATTTTTGTTTTCTCAGGCACTGGAAATTGAACCCAGGGCCTCTAGCATGGCTAACCACATGCTCTACCACTGAAGTAATCAATCCACCACAAAGGATTTATTTTTAAATTTTTTATATGCATGAGTGTTATTTCTGCATATGTGTTTTGTGCCTAGTGCCCTCTGAGGACAGAGGAGGGCATCAGGTCCCTTGGAACTGGAGGTATAGCTAGTTATGAGCTGCTATGTGGGTGCTGGAACTAGAACTGAAGGTCTCGGTCTGGAGAGATGGCTCAGAGGTTAAGAGCACGTGCTGCTTTCCCAGAGGGCCTGGGTTCAATTCCCAGCACCCACATGATGACTTACATCTGTAACTCTAATCCCAGGGGACTCAACACCATCTTCTGGTGTTCTCAGACACCAGACATAAAGTGGTACGCAGGTATAGATGCAGTCAAAACACCCATACACATAAAATAAAAAAAAAAAATTAGAAATAGAACTGAAGGTCTCTGCGGAAACAAGTGCTCTTAACCTCTGAACCATCTCCAGCCTACCTACCCCTTACTCTCTTAATGCTTTTGAAGAAGTTCTGCTTTTTTCCATTAAAGTATCCAGTGTGTTGTACAGAAAGTGAGCCCGCTGTTTACTGCCAGTGTTGGCTGTTTTCCAGTTTCTGGTGGTGTGGTGGTGGCGATGGATATTGGTCCCAGGACTTTACATGTGCAAGACAAGTGTGTTGTGGCTGAGACTGTCTCAGACCTGTTCATTTTTTGTTTTGACTCAGGGTCTCGATAGGTACCCAGTTTATTCTTGAACTTGTGATTCTCCTGCCTCAGTCTCTTGGTGCTAGAATTGCAGACCTGTACTCCACAGTGTCTCTTTATTAAGTGCCTTTATTTTTGATTCTGTTTTAAATTTCTGTTTTATTGTCCTCTCTACTCTTGTGCTAAGTAATAAGTTTCACATTTACTAGAACAAGCCCTTTGCAACTTGGTTATTTTATCTGTTTTTCTTTTTTAAAGCCTATTTCTTTGCATGTTTACCACATCACCAAATACATACCTGTTGGAATTTGTTTGGAATTGCACTGAGTTTATGGATCATTTGGGGAAATTTGACATTTCTTCCATCACTGTTGATAAAGTAAAATTGTCATTTTGTCCAATAACTTTGCTTCTGTCCAAATTCTAATCATTTACTTAGGAATAGATTTTGTGATTTGTGACTGCCCTATGTTCAGTCCATATAAGCTTTTTTTTTTCTTAATTGCACTGGCTAGAAAACTCTAGTAAATGTTTTATATAGGTGAAAAAGCTAGAGTTGGTGGAGTATCTGTTATCACTGGTCTCAGAGGGAAGCAGTGTTTACCATTTATATGATATTTAAAGATCCCAGATAAGAAGTCTTTGACTGTAAACTTACAAAGATGTTTGGTATGAATGGGTGTTTTGCTGTGTGTGTGTGTGTGCGCGCACACACACACACTATGGGTGTACACGTGCACTATGTGTGTACATCATTGTCTGCAGAAACCAGCAAAGGGTGGAACTGGGGTTATACACGGTTGTGAGCCATCAGTTGGTACTGGGAATCAAACCTGGGTCCTCTGGAAGAGCAGCTAGTGATTTAACCACTGAGCCATCTCTCTAGCCCTGTGAGTATCCTTTATTCTCCTTCCCTTTTCCTTCCCCCCAAACTGTTACAGTCTCAAAGTCTTCCTCTTTCCCCCACTGTTTTGTTTTGTTTTACTTATTTTTTTGGATTTGTTTGCTAAAATTTTGTTTAGGATTTTGCCTTCATGCCCCAAAATGGGTTTGACATATAAGCCTTCTCATTTAAATATATTGCTTAATTTTCAGCTATGTGGCGCTTTTTGGTTGTCTTTGTTATTTTAAACTTAATTGTATTATGGTCAGAGTGTTTGGTCTATTTGATGGTTGCCTTTGAAATTTCTTGAAATATCATTTAAATTTTTTTTTATTTTATGTGCGTTGATATTTTGGCTGCATGTGTGTCTGTAGGAGGGTGTTGGGGCCTCTGGAACTGGAGCTACAGACAGTTGTGAACTGCCCTGTGGGTGCTAGGAATTGAATCCTGGGCCTCTGGAAGAACATCCAGTACTCTTGACCACTGAACCATATCTCTAGCCCCGAAACATGTATTACAAGTTGTATATTTTGTTTATACATGTTCTAATCTTGTTTTCATGTTGTTTGGATTATTACAACACACATACACATACTGTTTTGTTTTTTGAGTCGTGATTTTTCTGTGTAGCCCTGGCTGTCCTGGAACTTGGTCTGAAGACCAGGCTGGCATTAAACTCACAGAGATCCGCCTGCCTCTGCCTCCCAAGTGCTGGGATTAAAGGCATGCGCCACTGCTGCCCTGCATATTTTAACTTTCTGTAACTGAAAAATGCATATTTAAAAAATTCTCATTATTAGCCGGTGGTAGTGGCACTCTCCTTTAATCCCTTTAATCCCAGCACTCGGAGGCAGAGGCAGGCACATCTCTGAGTTTGAGGTCAACCTGGTCTACAGAGCTAGTTCCAGGACAGGCTCCAAAGCTACAGAAAAACCCTGTCTCGAAAAACCAAAGGGAAAAAAAAGTTATTGTGTGTGTGTGTGTGTGTGCATGTGCACATGCACGTACCATGTATGTCCAGTCCAGGTGCCCGAGGAGAGCACTAAATCCCCTGGCATCAATGCTGAGGCACTTGTTAGTCACTGGATATAGGTGCTGGGAGCCAAACTTGGGTCCTCTGAAAAAATACCAAGCATTCTTAACCACTGAGGCATCTCTCCGGCCACACCACTGTTATGTGGTGTGGAGAATTGTCTGTATCTGTCAATCATGTATTTTAATAAAACGCTGATTGGCCAGGCAGGAAGTATAGGTGGGTCAACCAGACAGGAAGTAGAGGCGGGGCGATGAGAACAGGAATATTCTGGAAAGCAGGAAGCTCCCTCTGCGATTCCTGCAGACCACCGAAGAGGCAACATGTAAGCTGTCACACTGAGAAAGGTACTGAGCCCTGTGGCTAACATAGATAATGATAATGGATTAATATAAGTTACAAGGACTAATAAGAAGCCTGACCTAATGGGCCAATCAGCTTTATAACTTATAGAGATCTCTGTGTGATTGATTCTCTGGGACTTGCCGGTTGTGGGGTACCGGGATGGACAGAAACCCCAACAAGCCGGCCCTCATGTTACAGTTGTGATTTATTCCCCACCCCCATTTTTTTTAAACAAGTTTTGCTTTCTCTTTCTGGAAGAAAAAAAACTGCCTTCATACTTTAAAAACTTTTACTTAGTAAGTTTTTGCCTTTACCGGTTTTAAAAAATACCAAACACGTGTATATATGTGCATACATGTATGCATTTGTATGTACAGACATATGCTAGAGGTTAGCTTCAAGTATCATTTCTTAGAAGCTGTCTACTTTGCCATTTATCTATCTGTCTATGTATCTATCTATTTATTTATTATGTACACAGGGTTCAGCCTGCATGTATGCCTACAGGCCTAAGAGGGCACCAGATCTCATTATAGATGGTTGTGAATCACCATGTAGTTGCTGGGAATTGAACTTAGGACCTCTGGAAGAGCTGTCAGTGCTCTTAACCTCTGAGCCACCTCTCCAGCCCATCTACTTTGGATTTTGAGATAGGGTTCCTCCCTGGGGCCTAGGGTTTACAGTTCAGGGTTGTCAGCAAGCCTCAGGGATTCTCCTGTTTCTGCTCTGCAGTCCTGGGATTACAAACCTGCGCTGCTACACCTGCCCACTCCCCCTCTGGTTTTTTGAGACAGGGTTTCTCTGTGTAGGCCTGGCTGTCCTAGAACACGCTTTGTAGACCAGGCTGGCCTCAAACTCACAGAGATCTGCTTGCCTTTGTCTCCCAAGTGTTGGGATTAAAGGCATGCGCCACCTTTAATTCTCCACTGCCCAACCACACCTGCTGACCTTTTTATATGAATTCTGGTGTTTCAACGTGTGTCCTCATGCTTGCAGAAAATTACTGAAAGCAAGGTTCAGCAAGGAAAGCTTAAAAGTAACCAGAGAGTCTCTTCAAAGAATTTAACTAACCGTCAATACCCAGAAGTGAAATATGATCTTTCAGATGATAAAAGAGCTGGCATGATGTCTTGGTGGGTAAAGTCCTTACTATACAAGCCTGACAAGCTGAACTTGACTCCCCAGAACCCATATTAAGTTGGAAGGGGAGAACCAGCCCTACAAAGTTGTCATCTGACCTCCACAAACATTCCACGACATGTACATGTTTTCCATCATACACACAACAGCCTTAATAATTTAAAGTGATAAATAGAAATTCTGTTACCAACCTGTTGTAACAACAGTGATGGATTAGCAGGTAAAGGTGCTTGTCACTGAGCTTTTGTGACCTGCAGGACCTACATGGTAGGAGACAACAGACTCTTGAAGTTGTCCTCTGACCTCCATGCCTATACTATGGCACATACACACCCATCCACATTCACATAGCACATACATACACAAATGTTAAAAACTTTCAGTTACACTGGTACCAGGTGTGGCAGCTCTTTTATCAGAGTCCATTCCTGGTACTGAATGCTTCAGATCACATACGTAAGTCACTGTTGTCTGAGCCATCTCCCCAGCTCCTTTATCAATATTTTGTTCCTATGTTTCTATTCTTTTTAGTTTTTCAAGACAGGGTTTCTCTGTGTGGCTTTGGATCCTGTCCTGGAACTTCCTCTGTAGATGAGGCTGGCTTTGAACTCACGGAGATCCACTTGTCTCTCCTCCTGAGTGCTGGGTTAAAAGGCATGCACCACCACCGCCCAGCATTTCCATTATTTTTTGTTGAGTTTTGCTCTTAAATATTTTTCTTTTTTTAATTAATTTATTATGTACACAATATTTTGTCTGTGTGTCTGCCTGCAGGCCAGAAGAGGGCATCAGATCTCATTTCAGATGGTTGTGAGCCACCATATGGTTGCTGGGAATTGAACTCAAGACTTTTGGAAAGCAGGCAATGCTCTTAACCGCTGAGCCATCTCTCCAGCCCCTTAAATATTTTTCTACTGTATATTTAGGTGTGATTTATTTGTTTATGCATTTATTTATTTTTATTTTTAAGATAATCTCACATAGCCCGGGATGACTTTGATCTTACTCTGTTGCTGATCCTCATTCCTCTATCACCTGGCTTTTAGGCATGAGGTCTGCATGTGGAGCTCTTTGAATATGTGTGATTTGGTGTCTTTCGTTACTTTTTTAGAAAGTTTTCGGCCATTATCTCTTAAAAAATAAATACCTATTTAAATAACTGATTCTGCCTAATTATCTCTTTTCCTATAGGACTCCAAAAAATATCTTAAGACATTGCCCCACTAAATTGCTGTTTCCTTTTCTCTTTGTTTGAGGCAGGGAGTCATGTAGAGCAGGCTGGTGTCATCATCTCTGCTGCTACAGTGAGCTTTGTCCTCCTGCTTCTGCCTGTTGGGTCGATGCCACAGTGCCTAGCTTGTGCCTTGCTGTGGGTGAACCCTGGCCTGGTACATACTAAACAGGCGCTCTACCTCCTGACCTCTCTTTCCAGTTCTATTCATGAAACTGTCTTCGTTCCTTCCTTTCCTTTCCTTTCCTTTCCTTTGACAGGATTTCTCTGCATAGCACCGGCTGTTCTGAAACTGCTCTGTAGACTAGGTTGGCCTCGAACTCTGTCTGCCTTTTATCTCCTGAGTGATGGGATTGAAGTCATATGCCACCACAGCCTTGTTCATCCATTGAATTCTTAATTCCAGTTTTGTAATTGAAAATGTTATTTTTAGGTCACAGTTTGTCTTAGTTAGGGTTTCTATTACTGAGATGAAACACCATGATCAAAAAGGAGGTTGGGGAGAAAAGGGTTTATTTGGCTTGCTCTTCCATCTTGCTGTTCATTATTGAAGGAGGGGAGCTGCTTGCTGGCAGCCCAGGGATGGCACCACCCACTATGGGCTGTGCCTTCCCCAACTGATCATTGATTGAGAAAATGCCTTACAACATGGTGGCATTTTCTTAACCGAAGTTTCTTCCTCTCTGATGACTCTAGCTTGTGTCAAGTTGGCACACAAAACCAGCCAGCACACAATTGAAATTTCCAATATTGTGTTTTATCTTTGAACATGTTTTGATGCCTTGGGCAGTCTGTCTGAAATTATGGTATTTGTGTGTTGGGGCTGGTATTCCTGTGAATCTTTAAGTAATTAAGAAAGTAGAAATGATTAGCAGTCTTTTGTTGGTTGGACAGTTACAGTGTCTGGTATTTTTCGTGTATCCACTGGAGCAGGACAGGAGTTAGGATTATCTGTTCTACAGATGTGTGAGCTGAGGTGAGTGCACATAACTAACTTAACTGGTCCGGACGAGTAAGTGTGAACTCAGCTCTGTAATTGTGCTGACTGGAGGACAGTTGGCCTTTGAGGTAGGGTATCTCAAATCAGTGTGAATACCAAGACATTTGGATAAGCCTAACCATTAGGCCTCATCATTTAGGCGATCATTAGTCATATAAAATGAAGGAAAAATATGATTTTTCAGTTTTCTTACCAAATCACTAGCATGTTAGAAATTCAGGTTTCCCATAGTAGCACAATACTTCTTGAACCTGTGTGAAGTACCTCAGGTTATACTTGCTTCTTAAAATGTCTTGTTATAAATACCTAGAAAGGACTGGGTTGCTGTAGCTCAGTGCTTAGCATGAGCTTAAGTGTGTGCTAAGTGGTGTTTGGGTGCATACATGCCTGCAACACATGAAAAGTTTTTAAAAAATAGATTCTTCTCAAGTGATTTTTGTGATAATTTAATTCCTTAATGATAAATCTCATTAAGGAAGAATTATGTAGTCGCTATGAGCAATTTAAATACTGATAAGCAAAACAAAAACAAAAAAGTAAATTGCCGTCCAGAAAAATAGCCTATTTTGTTTTCTGTCCATTCTTATTTCTCAAATAGTAGAGTCCCCTTATATTTTTGCAACTCATTTTTTCCAGTTAACATATTGAGTAACTTTGCAGGACATTAAATGTTTTAAAGCATCGCCTGGTTTGAAATTACTTTTAATTGACTCACTCTCACCCTCTGGAAATTTTGGAGCTGAAATTTTAAGTGGACAGTACTCACCCTCTGAAGTGCCTTCCATACCCTCAATTCTGATTCAGATGCATAAACTTCGCATAAATACATTGAGTGTATTTTTAGAGAAGGGCTTGCCACCATCAAGTAGTTGGCTATATTTTGATGTATTTTACACATATCTTATGGGTGTGTGAGAACATGACAGACAAACGTGCTATTTTTAAAAAATACCAATGAAAAGCACTTGGTTGATTGTTGCTTTTTTGGTGCTTTCTAGATGGAAATCTTGAATTTGGTGGTCATGCACAGTGGGTACATTATATAGGGATACATTAAAAACTGTAAATTTTCAAGCATCCCCCCCCAAACACTTGAAGTAATTGAGATTTGATAATCTACCAGCATGCTAATGGCAGAAGACCTAAATGATGAACATATCTTTGTAATTTGACCATGTGGTGTTTTGTTTTGTGTTGGGAGTGGTGACCAAAGGTTGGTGTCTTCCTCATTCACTCTCACCGCAGTTCTGAGACAGGGTCTCTTACTGAACCCGGAGCTCTCAAATTCAGCTAGTTTGGTTGGTCAGTGAGCTCCAAGGACCACCCCTCTGTCTTGATAATTCGATCGCAGATAGCTGCTACTGTGCCCAGTTTCATGTGGGCCTGGGTTCCAAACACAGTCTTCATGATAGTGCAGCAAGTGCTCGCAGCTGCTGACCCCTCTCTCTATCACATATGTTCCTAACGTTTCTCTAATGAAAATAGCATGTAGTGGAATTTTACAGTTCTTTAAGCTATAACTAAAATTTTTAAAGAATATCTGGAGGACTGGAAAGATGGCACAGTGGTTAAGAGCATTTAGCAGAAGACCTGAGTTCCAGTCCCAGCACTCACATTGGGAGACTCACAAACACTTGCAGTCTAGTTCTGGGGGACTTGACACCCTCCTTTAGTCTCTGAAGCCATCTCCACACACATGGTGCATGTACTGAGAAGCAGGCGCACACCAAATAAAAAAATGCATTTGCATTTTCTTTTAAAGGACTTCTGGATTTGACTGTTTAAAAGTTGAAGGTGTTGGCGTGGTAGTTGGTTCATTTGAAGTTCTGCATAGTTAATCTTTGTTAGTGAGCATGAATTGAATTTCTGTGCAAGGTGTTATGACAGAACATAACTGAAGGCACCATAGTTCCTGAGATGAGTGAAAAATATGATTCTGTGCGCAAAATGGCAGTCAATGCCTGTTCAGTGTTTTAATATGGGATATTTTAATCTATCTTATCCCTCTTTCTTTACTGATTATATAGGTTTATTTCATAATAGTTTACATCTTAGCCAAAAGATACAAAAATTCTTTAAATCATTCAATTCAAAATTCCACATCATTGTGAGTTTGTAGTTATATATATAAAATGGAAATTTTATAATTTTAAAAGTTAACTTTTTATTGTTGGTAACATTTAATGTGAGATCTGTGGATATGTATTCATATATTGGCACATGTATGTCTGAGTGCACATGTGTGTAGTTATCGTCCTTGTTCCTCAGGCACCTCCATCTTGTTTTTTGAGACAGTGTCTCTCATTGGCTTGCCAAATAGGCTAAGTTGGCTGGTCAGTGAGCCCCAGGGATCCGCGTGGCCCCCACCTGTTCTGTGGCATTTGTAATGTATGCTACTGTCCCTAGCATTTTTTATGTGGGTTCTGGGGATCAAACCCAGGTCTGTATTCTTAGGGAATACACACTTTGCCTGCCAAGCTTTCTTGCTAACACTCTTAAAATATTAAGCACACAATACACTGTTAAGTATTAGACAGAGTTGTATAGTGGATCTCTAGAACTTATGAAGAAACTTATAAAGAAACTTATACCTGTTGAATAGTAACTTTTTCTCCCTCCCTTAACCTCTGGTTACCACCATTCTGGTCTCTTTTTCTCTGAATTTTACTACTTCAGAAGACAGTACTCTAGGAGAATCATTCAGTTTTGACCTCTCACTGGTTTATTTTATGCAACAATGTCTTCCCTGCTAACTAATGTTGTTATAAATAAAGACATGGTTTTCCCCTTCCAGTTCCATCTGTTCCCACTCTTCTCCTCTCCCTTTTGGTTGTTTTACTCCTGGTTCTCCTGCCATTCAGTTCTGGGATTACACTTAAATTTATAATTATCTCCTGTTTGCTTTTCCTTGCCAGGCATTGAAAAGGGGCTTTGTGGGCCCTGGGATAGTGGGGTACACTGTTTTGCATGTTGGTGCTACAGTGGGCACTGTCCAGATCATGCTCTGATTCCCTTGGCCATGTAGCCATATGTGGGATTGCTGGGTGTTTGGCAATTCTGTTTTCATTTTTGAGAAACTGCCAAACTGTTTTTACACAGTGACTCTACATTCCACATTCCCATTAGCAGTGGGCAAAGGTCCCTGGTTCTCCACATCCTTGACAATGATTCTTTTCCCCTCAAGAGTCACTAGTTCTCAATAACAGGCATTCTAACTGTGGAGCTGCATCTTTGCTGTGGTATGTGTTTGTTAGTATGATAGCTAGTGGTATTGAATGTCCTTTCTTGTTGGCTTTCTTTGAAGAAATGTCTTTTCAAAATGTTTCTCAGACTAGACATTTTGATGCTGTTGAATTGCAGGAATTTTATTTTATTTTATCTGGATGTGGATCAGAGCAGTGATTTGCAAATACTGTCTCATGTCTTTTCACTCTTGATAGTGTCCTTTGATGTACAGTTTTTAAATTTGGTAAAGTGAAACCTAGAATTCTGTTTCTTCCCTGTAATTAGCTGTTTTAATGTCATATTTGAGAAATATTGTCATGGAGTTTTTTTCTTAAGATTTCTGAGAGTTGTAGCTTAAAGCTTACATGTTCCATAGTTTTGTGTTAATCTGTGTGAGAATGTGTGTACATGTGTGCCTGAAGAAACCAAAGGAGGATGTTTAGTCCCTTTTAATGTGGGATTCCCCTCTGTATGATATGAATATGTCTTATTACCATTGGTTAGTAAAGAAGCTGTTTTGGCCAAAGGCTTAGTAGTGTCAAGCCAGGAGGGAAATCTGAATAGAGATATAGAGAGAAAGTAGTCGGAGTCAAGGAGACACCATGTAGCTGCCAAAGGAGAAAGACACCCTGCCAACCAGAACCTTACCAGTAGGCCACAACCTCGTGGTGATTCACAGATTAATAGAAATGGGTTAATTTAAGATGTAAGAGTTATCTAGGAATATACTTAAGCTGTTGGCCAAACAGTGTGTAATTAATATAGTTTCTGTGTGATTATTCGGGTCTGAGCAGTTGGGAAATGAATGAAAATTTCTCTCTCTACACCCTTCCTCTGAGACAGGGTCCCTCTGAATCTGAGCTCAGTGTCTCAGCTAGACTGACTGACTGGCACACTCCTGCCTCGTCCTCCCAAAGCTGGGTTCCAGGTGTGTGCAGCCATGCTCCAGCGTTATGTGGGTGCCGGGGATTAGATTAGATTGTGAGTCCTTTGCTTTCCCAGTGAGTGCTCTCACTCCCCATGCCCTTTATTTTATATGAAATGTAAGGTAGGGTCCAGTTTCATTCTTAGAGGTTGCTGTCCACTCAGGACCATTTGTTTTCAAAGAGTTTTTCTTTTCCTGTCACATGGTTTTGACATCTTTGTCAAGAATCAGTTGGCCATATATATGGTTTATTTCTGAACTGCTCCTTTTCAAGGTTCTGAGATCCCATAATGCCCTTTACGCTGGCCTTTTCTGTTTCTTTAAAAAGCTCTTGAGATTTGATAAGAGATTGCACTGAGTCTGTAGATTGCTTTGGGTCGTAGTGTTATTTTAACAATATTAAGAGTTCCCATCTGCAATTGTCAGAATTATCTTTCAGTCTTGAGAGTGAATCTCTAGGGCCTTGCACATCCTAACCATACACGCTGCCATTGAGTTACATCCTTGGCCCCAAATGCTAAGGTCTTTAAAGTTAATCAGTATAGTAATTTTGTAATCGACAGAATCAATCAAATTCTAATTTATACTTTGCCTTTTGGGTTTGCCAAATTTTGTTCTTTTAGATCATCAGTCCTCTTTACTCTAAAGTCTTGTATGTTAAATTTAGGTCTTAAAAAAAGAAGAAAAGAAAAGGAAAGGAAAAAATATGCAGCCTGCAAACAGAGTGTGGTCTTGTACTTATGTTATTTTGTCCTTACCTTGTTAGACTTAAATGTATTTAAATTCTAGGTACATATTTTCATTTTCAAGTAATAGGAGTTTTAATGCAAAAAATTCTTGCCAGGTTTTGAAGAAATGAGGCTATCTGACAGCATGAGCCAAGTAGAAACAGGCTTCTTTTAGTCAGTGAAGAAATGCTGTGGTTCATCTCTCTTGTTTTCTATTTGTTATGTATAAGGCATTTGATTTTTTTTTCAACTTTTGTTAAAAAGGAAGAAGGAAAAGTTGATTTAGACATTATCTCACGCTGTGAGAGATCTGTTCCAAAATGTGCAATGGATTCTTGAACCTGCAGAGCCCTGAACTCTGTTTTTTCCTGTACACACACACACACACACACACACACACACACACACACACACACACGCACACATCTGTGATAAAACTTAATTAATAAATTAGGTGCAATAAGTTATACTGGTAAGTAGTAAGCAGGATAAGTTTTAACAACGCCGTGAATAAGTTAGCATGAATGTATCTTACTGAACTGAACTTGTCCCTTGTGATAGTGTGTGATATGGTATGTGAAAGGAACATTTTATGGTGTGCATGCTTGGTCCTTGGTTTAATTGATACCAAAAAATAAGTGAATGGAGGGAGGAAGAAAGAAATAAGTAGGCTTGAGTTGCTACCATCACCGCTTTTGTTCTAGGTGGAATAAAGGTTACTTAAACACCTGCTGTTACGTAAACACATTGCTGGAACAGTTTAACTGAGACAGCTACTAAATGACTTATGGGGTAGCAACATAGAACAAAGGAATGGTTTGTGCCCTAGGCAGAGAGAAATTTCATTTTGTAACTCAGAATGGTAAGCAATTCAGAATTTATGAATTGTTTATTTCCAGAATTTCTCTTGTAATATTTCTAGTCCACAGTCTCTGTAGATAATGGAAACCATGGAAAATGAAACTTCAAGTAATGAGCTGCTGGTAGTTTTTCTCATTCTGCAGTTCACCGCATTGTTGAATATGCTAGACATGGGCTACCCTGAGCCATAATTTACAGCAGAGCCTTTGGTGACTTTTTAAATCCCCCTCCCACCAATATTTCTGCTTAACCTTGCATGTTTTTTGTTTAGATCAACCTAGTTAGCTTTAACTGTGAAATTAGCACAATCTAGTGTCACCTGAGAAGGGAGTCTGTTGAGAGATTGCCCAGATCAGATTGCCGTGTGGGCAGGTTTGTGGGGGATTGCCTAGATTGCTAATGAATGTGGGAGATCCAGCCTTTTATGGACAGCTGGTCCAGGCTTTTATAAGAAAGCTAGTCAAGCATATTCTTGGGACCCATGGTTTCTTGCTGTATTTCCTAGGCTGTGTGTTCCAAGGTTATAGATAGTTCTGTATGGTTTCTATAGATAGTACCTGCCTGCGTTCAGGTACGTGCTTCAAATTCCTACCTTGATTTCCCTCAATAATGGACTGTGATCTGGAATGGTAAGCCAAATAAATCCTCACCTCCCCAAGTTGCTTGTTTTTTTGTTTGTTTTTTGTGGTTTTTTTTGTTTGTTTGTTTTTGTCAGTGTTTTTAATCATAGCAGAAGGAAACTAGAACAAATCTTACTCCCTTTGTCTTACAGAGACTATTAGAGAAATGGTTATTTGAGGCTTTGCTACCTTCTTCAGGGTCTACATTAAAAAACATCCTGCTGGGTATTATTATTTTGAGCGATTAATCTTGTGCATTGATAAAAGTTATAGAAACTGAATGGTGTTCAGTGTTTTATAAAACAACAGAAGTAATACTCAGGACAGATTAAAATATCTTTAGTATTGATTTTAAAAGATTGAATATACAGCATGGCCTCAAGCCTCATGAACTCCTCACCAAGCAGAGCCATTGTGAATTTGTGGATATGATGTGTGTGGGTGAAGATACTGAATCTGCATTAGAAAATGTACCAATGAGGCCACCATCATAGACCATTAGTGCCAATTTGAACCAGGACTTTTTTATTTCTACTGTTTATGATGATAGGGCCTTATAATACTGAGAAAAAAATCAATAGGAGTGAACTAACTGAAAGAAGAGAGGAAGAAAAAGAAGCTAGAGACTTGGTCTAGGAAACCTTAAGGACTGGAAACATCAGACTGCATTTGGGAAATTGTGCAGGCCAACTAAGAGCTAGGTCTGGTGACAGACAGAGGCCACAGCAAGGCACACTAGGTTGAAGGTAAACAATGCTAAATATTGGGAAGGTCGGGAAAAACAGGCCTGCCCAGAAGGCTCTTATCTTAGCACCAGTGCCAGAAGACCTCAAATTCTGAGGGAAAATGTAATTTCCAGACAGAACTTACTACTTATGTATATTACCCAAAAGTGTGCACATAAAATAAAAGCCCTTTTGAGATCTGTTATGTTTGAAGTTTTTTTCTATTTTTAGGTGTTTTTTGAGGAAACTGTGAGCTCCTAAAACGGAAGTTAGTCAAGAAAGACAAAAATAGTGAGGAAACCAGAGGAAAGAGGAAGGAATCTCAGGACTGATGACCTCAGGCCTAGAGAACAGTGGGTCCAGATGGAGTAGGGAGGTGGAAAGTGGGAGGGGTGTTGGCTTCAGGAAAAAAGCAAAAGCAGCAGACCTCAGTGTGTGCACTGTATGCTGTTCATGGGCCTTTCTGGCAGTTTCAGGTCCGTGTATGGGACACCAAGCAGATAAAAGGAGAGATACGGTTGGTAACTCCAGTGTGGCGATATGAATAAGAATGTCCCCAAATGCTAAGTCATTAGAAAGTCACTACTATTTGAGAAGGGTTAGGGGGTCTGGCCTGGAGAAGTGTGTCACTGGAAGTGGGCTTTGGGGTTTTAAAAGCCCATGCCAGGCCCAGTTTTCCCTCTTCTGCTATCTGCAGCAGATCAGATGTCTCTGTTCCTTCTCCAGCAGCTGCCTGCCCGTGTACTGTCATGCTCCCTGCTGAAACTATAAGCAAGCCCCAAATTAAATGTGCCCTTTTATAAGAGTTGCCTTGATCATGGTGTTTCTTCACAGCAGTAGAACACTAGCTAAGACATCTAGGGAGAAACAGATACCCAAGTATGGGCTGGAGGCATGGCTCAGTAGTTACGATCACTGTTTGCTTGTTGAGCGCACCCAGGTTCAATTCCCAGTACCCATGTAGATGGTGGCTTTCAGTCATCTATAATTCTAGTTCAGGCAATCTGACATCCTGCTTTCACCTCTTGGATACACACACATGCCATACAGAAATACATGCAGGCAAAACACCCATATGTAGAATAAAAATAAATCTTTAAAAAAAATTGTAATCCACAGCACACATATGTATGTGCTGGAAATGAGTACTGCTTTAACCAACAGGGCAAGGGAATAGATACTTTAAGATAGTAAGTGTGATGGCTTAAGAGTTCAGAACTTTTAAAGTGTACAGCCAGGGAGGTGGCTCAGTGGGAAGTGCTAAGGGGCTGACAACCCAACTTCAATATCCATGACTTACAAGATAGAAGGCCTGACTTCTGTAAGTTGTCCTCTGACTTCTACATGTGTCATGGCACAAACACCTTGTCCTCAAATGAAACATGACATTTTCAAAGTAAAAAACAAAATTTTAATGTCTTGTCTGAAAGACCAAGAAAATGCTAAGAATGTGTTAAGAAAGGAGGTAAACAGCTACCTCTGAGGACTGTATATTGCTCCTGCCTTGTGTTGTGTGGCTTTTCAAACCGTGCATGTAAAAAGGTCCTTTGGAAAAGATTGCAGCTTTCAAAATTGAAACTTTCCCTCCTGCATAGATTTTTATTTATTTAGTCATTTAATTTTCTTTGTTTATTTTTTCTTTTTTTTATTAATCAATTCATTTATTTTACATACCAACCACAGTTTCCCCCTCCTCTCCTCATGTTCCCTCCTCCACCTCCCTTCTCCCTACCTTGCTTAGTTTCTTTTAAAAGATCTTTTTAAAAACAGATATGTGTGTGTGTGTGTGTGTGTGTGTGTGTGTGTGTCTGAGTTCACATACACACAAGTGTGTATGTGGAGGTGAGAAGAGAGTATCAGATCCTCTAGAGATGGAATTGTGGTTGTGAGCTGCCTGATGCAGGAGCAGCAAGTACACTTTTCCATCTCTTGAGCACATATTTCTTCTTCGTAGGTCTGCTGATACACAAGCTAATGTTGTGCTGACCCAGGAATCACTGTTGACTGTACTTTAGGGAAATACATAAAGGGAATCCAAGAGCTCAGAATTTAGAGCCTGATTCTCTTCTGGGAATAATTGATGGCCTGCTATATTCTAGATCCTATTACTAGCTAGAGATTAGAAAAAGAGTGTCTTAAATTGTAGCTCCATGAGACGGGCATGGCTGGGGAGGAACCTTCACTTGACTAGGACTGCCAGGCAGCCTGAGGGTGTCGTGAGAGCACATCTGTTTGGGGATGGCTTGAGAAGAGGCACCATGGCTCAGCCCAGCAGTGAGAGTGCTCTCGAGTGTGTGGGAAGATGGGCTCAACCAGGAACTGTTCACTGTTGGCCTTGCAGGCCGTACTTGCCATGCTGTTCTTTTGGAACAAACTACTGTTTCTGGGACCCAGAGTTGGTGGAGACAGGATCCGATCTAGCACCCTGGTGGCACCTGACTAACAGAACTAAAGTGCTGTTGCTCTTTCTGCTGAGTGGGTGTTCACTGTGTATTCATCCTTACTTGTTCCTTTTACTTTAGTGTAACCTTTCCTGCTCCCTTTTATGCATTTGCTTAGTAGGTAGGTGACTTGTACCATGAAAGGCTAATTAATGGCCCATTCGGCAAGCAGTAAACACACTGACTTTTGGAGTGTATTAGCTTTATTACTTTATTTTTTAAATTGCTGATAATTACAGTAATGTACTTGGGCATTGGTCCAAGGCAGGAAGAATTATTGTTTGACAGCAGATCTGGTGCATGCTGATAGTGCAGTCTATTTACTTTTAAATTTAAATGCTACATAAACCATAAGAAAGATGTCTTTTGACTTGCTTTGAACTTGAGGGTGGAGCAATTTCATATTTTTCTTATTCTCACAGTGTCAATGGACATTAGAAGTTAAAATTTGTTAGTCAAGATTGATATGTCATATTGCTTGCACTTAGGAAAATACTTGACAGAACTGTTTAAACATTTCTTCAAACTTCTTTCTGTCCTATAAAAATTATTTAGTCATTAAAATTTTTATTTTTTATTTTTTGTTATAAAAAAAAGGTATAGGTGACTCACACAAGAATTTCTTGCCACTCAGCATCATACTCTTAGAAATAAAGAGCTAGCTAGGGCTGTGACTTCCAGTATTTGTTGTTTTTTTTTTATATTTTTAAGCATTTATTTTGTTGCCAGCAGTGTACATGTAATAACCAGAGGACAGCCTGACTCTGTTCTATCCTTTGATCATGTGGACCACGGGGATCAAATTCTGCTTCACAGCAGTGACCTTACCACTAACTAAGCTGTCTCACGAGCTCAACAAGGAAGTTTTGGGTAGATAAGATTGCAACTTTACATTATAAAAGAATATATTTTAAAAGAAAGCTACTTGCTTACCAATGTTATCATTTTATGAGTTTAATAACAAAATGTGAAAATAAGAAAGGTATCTTAGAATTCAGGACACTTAATCTCAAAAGAAGACAGCGAATCTATAGCCATACTTACCGTACCAGTACATACACTAGTACCGGATGTGTTCACCTCCCACTACCTCCATCTTTTTGTTATGGTGCAGTGCTGAAGTTTGAACCCAGAACTTGATGCAGTCTAGGCAAGCATTCTGCTATTTAGCCACACCACCACTTTATATTTCTCACTTTTCAGGATGTCGTTAAACACCTGTTATGAACCTTAGCTCCTAGTAGGTATCTGGGAAACTTCTGCTTTAAAGCATCAGTAAAAATGATCCTAGGGACTGAAGAGATGGCTACTCTTGTAGAAGACATCTATCTGCAACCATGTGGCAGCTGAAAACG